>NC_137333.1:66202173-68602173 GCF_965287045.1 Carcharhinus amblyrhynchos | reverse complement strand
TACTAAGACACTAGCTTTCACCTTCATTACAATGTGTGTTTGTTCCTTGTCATCCCACCCCACCACTGCTGGAATCACAATCTACGTCTTTTTCATAAAAGGCCCGATTTAGTCTGAGTCAATCCTTCTGATATGATAATTTATTCAGACTGGTTGGTGAATTATTTACAAGGGAACATTTGTCCATGACCCCAGCCACACAAACTGCTACATCTCACTTTAAGAAGTCTCACTACACCAGGTTAAAGTCCAACAGGTTTATTTGGTAGCAAAAGCCACTAGCTTTTCGAGTGCTGCTCCTCTGTCAGGTAAGTAGGAGTTCTGTTCACGAACAGAACGTATAAAGACAAACTCAATTTACAAAACAATGGTTGGAATGCGAGTCTTTACAGATAATCAAGTCTTAAAGGTACAGACAATGTGAGTGGAGAGAGGGTTAAGCACAGGTTAAAGAGACATATATTGTCTCCAGGCTCTGGAGACAATACACATCTCTTTAACCTGTGCTTAAAGACTTGCATTCCAACCATTATTTTGTAAATTGAGTTTGTCTTTATATGCCCTATTTGTGAACAGAACTCCCACTTACCTGACGAAGGAGCAGCGTTCCAAAAGCTAGTGGCCTTTGCTACCAAATAAACCACTCGGACTTTAACCTGGTATTGTGAGACTTCTTACTGTGTTTACCCCAGTCCAACGCCGGCATCTCCACATCATGATATCTCACTTTGCCAAGCTCCATTAGATCCTCATTACCTGAAAATTGATAGAGATTCTCACCGTGGTTTTCAAACCCTAGTGCTTCCCATGCCTTGCCCACCCTGCCTCAGCATGTTCACTTTTACAAAACTTATGCTCTCTTAAACTTGCTCCCTACTTCCGCCCCTCCCTCAGCAACTGCTTTCCAACCACTAGGGTCCAATCTCCGGCACTGCCTCCCTCAATTATTCCATTCTGTCAATCCCTTCCAGTCTTCAAAAAGTCATTTGAAAACCCTTTAGGTTAGCTGCATTATTGTATGTGTCAGCTTATCTTCACACTTCTTCCCCTCCTGCTTTGCATCCATTGTTTTTTCCTTCTATCATAACCTCTGTACGTTAGAGAGAAGTTCAAAGAATCATAGAAACCCTACAGTGCAGGAGGAGGCCATTTGGCCCATTGAACCTTCACTGGCAACAATCCCACCCAGGCCCTATCCCTGTACCCTCACATATTACCCTGCTAATCCCCCTGACTCTATATGGCAAATTTTGTATGGCCAATCCACCTAACCTGCACATCTCTGGAATATGGGAGAGAACTGGAGAACCTGGAGGAAAACCACGCAGACAGCCACCCAAGGATGGAATTGAACCTGTGTAAGGTAACAGTGCTAACCATTGTGCCACCATGTCGCCACTATTTCAGTTGCAAAATCTTACAAGTACCATTATCATGTAAAAATATCAGTGGTACTGCAAACAGAAAATAGCATTATTAATTTGTTCTGCTGCCCAAGCATCTCTATCAGGCCCATTTGCTGATACAGAAACCCTAGGAATGTGTGATATCGATATTACTGAAATTTGACTTACAGAACCATGTGTTAACTTCATTTCATTTTCAGGGAACGATAACAGGAAGCGAAATAATACAAGATCCATTGTAACAAGTAGATATTGGATCAAGGCTGTGCATGAACACAGCAGACTAAATAAACTGGGAGTACAAAGCATTAAACGGCACAAATAAATGCTTTTATTTGTGACACATTTTTGCCCCAACAAATAGTTCAGAAAATTAAAATCAGACTTGCCTATGTCCAGTTCACTTTAGTTTCCAGCTGCAAGGTAACACCCGTGTGAATGTTACTTTATTATAGAGAAACCAACTGGTTGCTTCAATCATGTAGAATGTGCACACCCACACAAACCTATTACAACTTACTGACAGCTGACTTAATTTTCATAGATACTCTTCATTTCTGAAACCATTTATAAGCTGCTCAGAATTAAAACATTTATAACAAACCATCAATTCGATGAATCGGACAATTTAATGAGAAAAGTTATCAGGATAATCCAAGTTTTGGTGTCGACTGAAGGGTTACAAGACTTTTCACTACTGCTGTGATGCAGACAGTGTCTTGGCAGTCAGCTACAGATCTGCAGAAACCTGTTCAGAAAGCATTCATCACTGTCAGACAGGGACCACCTGCTCTGCTTTGATTGCAATAGCAAGAACGTGGTCAGCACAATAAAAGGACTGACCCAGAAAACCGCCTAGGGACTGCAATTAGTTTCTGCTGTTCAACAGATGAAGCACCAGCTCTTCATCCTCAGCCAAAGACAGACCCGTGTCCAACGGCCTGTCCTCATCAGAGTCAATTTCAGACTTCATTCTCCTCTTCCCCTTCCGAGCTGCTATCATCTCTTCACATTCGTCACTGCTACTGCAGCTGTCATCTCTCTTCCTTTTGAATTTCCCTTCAGCCAGTTTGCTGCATTTGAGATAGAGAAATAAGAAAAAAAAATCAATGGCAGTCTTCAAGCACAGCAATAAATTACCTATAATACAATGCAAATCAATTATTTAATTTGGAAGGTGAATTTTAGCATACTGAAAGGAAGGTAATCTCTGAGTGGCACAAAGGAGGTAACCAATATCAGGACTCTGCTATTGCCACCCCGTGAAGAAACTTAATTAAGCTGCTAATTCATTCTGCCTTCAGCTTATTATAGGCAGACTCACCATTAAATATTACTTTCAATTAATACAGTCCCACATAAATTATGGTGCTAATGCATCCACAAAAACAAAGATTTATTATACCTTCTGCAGCAAATGCACATGCAATCAGGAATCATTGGCAATTAATAAAGTAATTCATGGTGCAAAATAAAGTCAGCCTGTTACAATACATAATGCACAGTGCCAGCTAGCTAGATGACCATAATGTGATGCAGAACAATGCCAATAGCACAAGTTCAATCCTGTATATCAACAACCAATATATCAGCTGTGGTAGTTCAGAGTGGTCTTCCTCACCTACACAGCTGACTGTCTCTCTAATGGGAAGAGATGTCTCAGGTCTTTGTTGCATCATGATCAACCAACTATCCGCCTACTTAGTGCAGAAACAGGTCATATGGTCCAACAGCCCTGCGCCAAAGTTTATGTTTCACATGAGTTTCTTCCCACCCATCTTCAGCTAATTATTTGCATAACCTCCTCTGCTTCTTCAGCTGCTTTATTAACTTCCCTTTCAGTGAATTCAATGCTTGAAGCCCCAATTCCCTCTTGTTCGAGGTTTCAACATTTTTACCACTCGTTGGGTGAATGGTTTTCTCCTCAATTCCCTGTTGGATTCGTTGTGACCACTTTATTTTTATAGTCCCAATTTTTGGTCCTCCTTGCAAGTGGAGACCCTTCCATACATCTGCCCGCTCAAATCCTTTCACAATCCTAAAGACTTCCAAAAGGCCATCCTTCTCTTTTTCTTTATGCCTGTTGAATTTTTCATTGCTCAGGCCTGGCATCATTCAAATAAATCTGTTTTGAACCTTTGTCAGTGTCTCTATATCCTTTGTATAGTCAAAGTTCTCCAAGGGTGATCCAATAGAGATTCAATAGAAGTCAAACATCTCTGCTTTTCAGTGCTATCCCTCAAGAAGTGAACCCAGTGTTTTGCTGACTCTTTATGGTCTTACTAACCAGAACCATTGTTTTTAGTGATTTCTGCATTTGTATTCCTGTTGTCCCACAGCTCATCTGGCCAAAATTGTGCATGTTGTAATTTGCATGCACACATTGCAATGTTACATCAGAGAGCGACACCTCTAAGTGTAATTACTCCATTGTGGGTAGAGCTTGTGTTTGGCAGACTAGTGTGTACCAAGCTACCTATTCTTGCCCATTCTACCCTCTCAAACTAGACAGCAAAACTTAAAGCTACAAGAGAATATGGTCAAAGTGCATAATAAAAATTCAGGTACAGAACTGCCAAGTTTATAGCCGAGGCAAGTTCATACACAAGATCCCAGGGAAGGTAGATGGCAGCCAACAGAGGTAACAAAGATTTGTCCATAACAAAGATTCTATGAAGTCATCACACACAAAGGCACCATTGCTCCTAACTGTAACATTTACACAAAAGACGAACTGAAAAGCACTTACCTGCTTTGAAATTGCCTTCTGCTGCTTATGGTCACACTGCAGGCAACTTCAAAGCAGCTAAGTGCTTTTCAGTTCCTCTTCTGTGTAAACATTGTAGTTAGGTTACTTGAAATGCATCCAACCATGAAGGGAAAGATAAACAAATAGACCTGACTGCATGCTGCCTAAAAACCATTAGGCTGTCAATCAAAGAAGAATTAAAAGGATTAGACTGAAATTGAAGGAAAACATGGCTTTTTAAAGGGTTTGAAAGTATTTCAGCTTTCTATGAAAGCTCAGACACTTGAAATAAATGTTGTGTTAAAACAATGTGGCTGACAGAGCAGCTGTGGAGAAGAGAATCCCCTCACCTCCCCCTAGTGAAAGTAACTGATTTATATCAGTCAGGGGCCTTGAAAGGGGTCTTCACACACTTGCAGCTTCTTGAGAGTCAGGGTAATCCTTTCTGCTGAATGGAGTGATGTTGGGATTTGAAGGCTTGCCAGGTGCCCAGAGAACATGGAGATTAAGGTGACCAGCCCACTTCCAAGTTTTCACAGTCCACAGACCAGAATGAAGTCTTTGATCAGTGAGATGTCTGAAATCACCATGCCACGAGTTATATTCAGGTTTCCCAGAGCTAGAAGGGCAGGTTCTCATTGCAGGGGAAGTACCAAATTCAACCCTTGTCCCAAGTTACCCAACTCCCCAGGGCCCTTGGGGGACCCTCCTTCCATAGCCTGGCAGCAGAGGGCACATGGTTACTGTGCCCCTAGGGTCCAATGCACCAGGCTAGGGTGTCAATGCCAAGCACCTGCATGGGGGGGAGGAAACCACACAACCTATTATTTTAGGTAGTAGGGAAAGATGCCCCTTTTTCCTGATGGGTTGGGAGTGCTCTCATGTCAGCAGTGGTTTGCAATTTCTGTGGTGGGGAAGGGGGAGATCTCTGAACAAGGAGATTGAGGTGCCCTTTGAAAATGGGGAAACACTCCAGCTTCTCACTGGCATGGGCACTTTTTTTTTCTGGACCAAAGTTACTATCACAAGATCTAAGTGTACCATCAGATTACCTCTACACTTTAGAGACTCTCAGATTCATCTGTTCAATGCACGCATTTGCGAAAGGATATATTGGCCTTGGAGGGGGTACAGAGAAGGTTCACCAGGCTGATACCGGAGACGAGGGGGTTAGAATATGAAGAGAGATTGAATAGACTGGGTCTGTACTCGTTGGAGTTTAGACGGCTGAGGGGGGATCTTATAGAGACTTACAAGATAATGAAGGGGATAGATAGGGTAGAGTTAGAGAGATTCTTCCTGCTTAGAAAGGAGAGCAGAACTAGAGGGCACAGCCTCAAAATAAGAGGGGGGGGTGCTGTTTAAAATGGAGTTGAGGAGGAACTTCTTCACTCAAAGGGTGGTGAATCTCTGGAATTTTCTGCCCATTGAAGTGATGGAGGCTACCTCGCTAAATATATTTGAGTCACGGGTAGATAGGTTTCTGACAGACAAGGGAATTAAGGGTCATGGGGAGAAAGCGGGAAAGTGGAACTGACCCACTTCAGATCAGCCATGATCTTATTGAATGGCGGGGCAGGCTCGATGTTCCTCCTCCTGTTCCTATTTCTTATGTTCTTATGACTGTAACTAAAGAAGGGTATGCATTATTCTTTGGAAAGGGAAAGAGTATATTTAAAAAGAAAGGGGGAGGTTATAATATGCTTTGAAATGATTTCCCAGAGAAGTGAAGTGTGTCATGTGATTGTTTCAGTTTCACTTCAGCCTGGAGCACTGCGCAAACACAGCTCTGTATCTCTGCTGCCCTCAAGCTTTTTGTCCATCCACATGTGCCTAGAATTAATAAATGAATCCACAGCATGTTTGCAAAATCCCTTATGAGTGAATAGTGCTTTTACATCAGTATTAATACATGGCAGTATCCATCCATACTGAAATTAATTAACAAATTATATACCCATTCTGCATGTCTGTGCTTCTCTGGCAGTTCTCCTGTATTGACTATATTTAGCAATTTGCTGACTTCTGAAAATCGATGCAAAATGTAATGGACCTTGATACTTGTGTATAAAAACACTATTTTAGTCAGTTTCAGAAGTTAGACTGTCAATTATTGCCAATATCAATGTCACCTAATGCAAGTGTAGTTTTACATACTTACAGAACATGCTTACAGAATCCAATCGCTGTACAAAAATACTGACATCCCATAGAATTAACCACCTGGCAACTTGCTTTGAACTTCTCAGCTTGACAAATATAATTTGTAAAATGTAAACCTTTTTTATTTAAATATACAGAATAA
Source organism: Carcharhinus amblyrhynchos (assembly GCF_965287045.1). NCBI lineage: Eukaryota > Metazoa > Chordata > Chondrichthyes > Carcharhiniformes > Carcharhinidae > Carcharhinus > Carcharhinus amblyrhynchos. Next base: position 68,595,713 of record NC_137333.1, on the reverse strand, counting down.
ATAATAGCTCAGCAACACTGGTTACACTGACTTCTGAAAGCAGACACACATCAAATCTGTCTCTGTTTTCTCTCTCTTAATTCAATCTTTTCTTTCCCTCTCTATCTTTCTCTTTCTGCACTTGATTGGACTAACTCACCCACCTTCTCAATCATTTTTGCTCTTCTCAGTCCTTAAATCTCTTTAAGGAGATAGATTGTTGGTGATTGCTCTCACTACACAGTTATCACGTTACAGTTAAATACAAGTTATGATGCAAAGCATTTTCAGATGCTTGAGATAATTGACAGCACGGACTCGAGATGCTCTGCTCCAGAATGATTTGGCACATAATTGAGGGGGGGGACATTGAAGAATATTTCAATATATCTTTGAAAATGATATCTTTGTTAACTTGAAAATAAATAAATAAGATAAACAAATAGACCTGACTGCATGCTGTCTAAAAACCATTAGGCTGTCAATCAAAGAAGAATTAAAAGGATTACGCTGAAATTGAAGGGAAACATGGCTTTTTAAAGGGTTTGAAAGTAATTCAGCTTTCTATGAAAGCTCAGACACTTGAAATAAATGCTGCATTAAGACAATGTGGCTGACAGAGCAGCTGTGGAGAAGGGAATCCCCTCACCTCCGAATAAAATAAAATGTATCTTTGAAAATGTATCTTTGTTAACTTCATCTCCAACACCTTAAGCTGTTAATTCTCCTCCCGTGAACCCCAACAGATCCATTGTTCCCATTACCAATGGAGTGACTGAAAATATATCACTACAATCTCTCCAAACTCAATGGCAACTTTCACAATGAACTCACTAAAGTCACACACAGATGTCACCTTTCTAGCTGTAAATGCTTTGCGGCTTTCCGCCCAGAATTGCACACAATATGCCAGATGAGGTCAGGTGCGCGTTTTATAAAGGGTCATCATAACTTCCTTGCATTTGCATTTCATGTTTCTATTTAGAAATAATGTGGTGATGCCAGCATTGGATTCGGGTGGGCACAGTAAGAAGTCTCACAACACTAGGTTAAAATCCAACAGGTTTATTTGGTATCATGAACTTTTGGAGCACTGCTCACCAGGACTCATTTAATAAAGGAGCAGTGCTCGTGGTACCAAATAAACCTGTTGGACTTTAACGTGGTGTTGTGAGACTTCTTACTGCGCTCTATTCATAAAACCCAGGTTCCCAGATGGTTTATTAATGGCTTTCTCAGCTTGCTCTGCTGCCAATGATTTTTTGGCACATACGTCCCCAGGTCTTAGGGCTTAGGGCGTGGATAGCTGTTTGGGATTGTGATGTGGTGGCCATTACGGAGACTTGGATGTCTCAGGGACAGGACTGGGTACTTCAGGTGCCAGGCTTCAGGTGCTTCAGGAAGGACAGGGAGGGTGGCAGAAGGGGTGGTGGCGTGGCACTGTTGATCAGGGATAGTGTCATGGCTACAGAGAAAGAGGATGTCGTGGAGGGATTGTCTACAGAATCTCTGTGGGTGGAAGTTAGGAACAGCAAAGGGTCAAAAACTTTGCTGGGTGTAATCTATAGGCCGCCCAATAGTGACAGGGAAGTTGAAGTGCAAATAGGGAAACAGATTCTGGAGAGATGTTTTAATAACAGAGTTGTCGTGATGGGAGACTTCAATTTCCCAAACATCGACTGGAATATCCCTAGGGTAAGGGGTATAGATGGGGAGGAGTTTGTTAGGTGTGTTCAGGAGGGTTTCCTGACGCAGTATGTGGACAAGCCTACGAGGGGAGAGGCTGTACTTGACCTGGTACTGGCGAATGAACCAGGGCAGGTGACGGATCTTTCGGTAGGAGAGCATCTTGGATATGGTGACCATAATTCTATCTCCTTCACAATTGCGTTGGAACGAGATAGGATCAGGCAGGCTAGGAAGGTGTTTGTCTGGGGTAAGGGGAGATACGAAGAAGTCAGGAAGTTACTTGGACAAATAAACTGGAAGGAGGCGTTCTTAGGGAAAAGTACCGAAGGAAGGTGGCAGATATTCAAGGAATGTGTGTCTGGAGCTCTGAATGACAACGTTCCGATGAGACGAGGGGGTTTTGGTGGGTCGAGGGAACCGTGGTGCACAAAGGATGTGTTGAACCTAGTCAGGAAGAAAAGGAAGGTGTACAAGAGGTTCAGGGAATTAGGAGATGTTAAAGATCTTGAGGAGTATAAGGACTGTAGGAGGGAACTTAAAAGGGAAATTAGGAGAGCCAGAAGGGGTCATGAGAAGACCTTGGCGAGTAAGATTAAGGAGAATCCCAAGGCCTTCTATAAATATGTGAAAGGTAAAAGGATAAGAAGAGAAGGGATAGGACCGATAAAAGGTGAGGGGGGAAAGGTTTGTGTGGAACCAGAAGAAATGGCGGAGGTGCTTAACGAGTACTTCGCCTCAGTATTCACGGTGGAAGCCGATCTGGGAGATTTTGTTATGGATTTGCAGCAGATGGAAAGGACTGAGTACGTGAATATTAAGGAGGAGGATGTGTTGGAACTTTTGAATTCTATCAAGGTAGATAAGTCGCCGGGACCAGATGGGATGTACCCCAGGATACTGTGGGAGGCGAGGGAAGAGATTGCAGAGCCCCTGGCGATGATCTTTGCGTCGTCAATGGAGACGGGAGAGGTTCCAGAGGATTGGAGGATTGCGGATGTAGTTCCTATTTTTAAGAAAGGGAACAGAGATAGCCCGGGAAATTACCGACCGGTGAGTCTGACCTCAGTGGTTGGTAAGCTGATGGAGAGGCTTCTGAGGGACAAGATTTACGAACATTTGGAGAGGTTTGACATGATCAGGAATAGTCAGCATGGATTTGTCAAGGGCAGGTCGTGCCTTACAAGCCTAGTTGAGTTCTTCGATAATGTGACTGAACACATTGACGAAGGAAGTGCCGTGGACGTAGTGTACATGGACTTCAGCAAGGCGTTTGATAAGGTCCCCCATGCAAGACTTCTTGAGAAGGTGAGAGGGCATGGGATCCAAGGGCCTTTGGCCTTGTGGATCCAGAACTGGCTTGCCTGCAGAAGGCAGAGAGTGGTTGTGGATGGGGCTTTTTCTGAATGGAGGTCAGTCACCAGCGGAGTGCCTCAAGGATCTGTTCTGGGACCCTTGTTGTTTGTCATTTTCATAAATGACCTGGATGAGGAAGTGGAGGGATGGGTAAGTAAGTTCGCTGATGACACGAAGGTCGGTGGTGTTGTGGATGATCTGGAAGGATGGCAAAAGTTGCAGCAGGACATAGATAGGATGCAGGACTGGGCGGAGAAGTGGCAGATGGACTTCAACGCGGATAAATGTGTTGTCGTCCATTTTGGCAGAACCAACGGGATGAACGAGTACACTATTAAGGGCAGAAGTCTGAGTAGTGTTGAGGAGCAGAAGGATCTTGGGGTCCGGGTCCACAGGTCTCTTAAATCGGCCTCGCAGGTGGAGGAGGTGGTCAAGAAGGCGTATGGTGTACTGGCCTTCATTAATCGAGGGATTGAGTTTAGGAGTCGGGAGGTAATGCTGGAACTTTATAAGACCCTTGTCAGGCCTCATTTGGAGTATTGTGCGCAGTTCTGGTCGCCTCACTATAGGAAAGATGTAGAAGCTATTGAAAGGGTGCAGAGGAGATTTACAAGGATGTTGCCTGGACTGGGAGGCATGCCTTATGAAGTTAGGTTGAGGGAGCTGGGACTCTTTTCCCTGGAGAGACGAAGGTTGAGAGGCGACCTGATAGAAGTTTACAAAATGTTGAGAGGAATAGATAGGGTGGACTCTCAGAGGCTATTTCCCCGGTTTGAAATGGTCGCTACAAGAGGACACAGATTTAAGGTGCGGGGAGGGAGGTTCAGAAGTGATGTTAGGGGTAAGTTTTTCACTCAGAGGGTGGTGAGTGAATGGAATCGGCTGCCGTCAGTGGTGGTGGAGGCGAACTCGCTGGGGTCTTTTAAAAGACTTCTGGATGAGTATATGGGGTTTAATGAGATTGAGGGTTATAGATAGGTCTGTAGGTTGGTAGGTGATGTGGTCGGCGCAACTTGTGGGCCGAAGGGCCTGTTTGTGCTGTAGTGTTCTATGTTCTATGTTCTATGTCTCTCTGTTCCTGCACTTCCTTTCAGTTTGCAATCCTCATCTTATATTGTCTCTCCTAATTTTTCCTACCAAAATATATCACTTCACACTCTTCCATGTTAAATGTCATCTTTCACATGGCTGCCCATTCACCAGTCTTTGTTATGTTCCCTTGAAGGCCATCACTATCTTCACTGTTCACAATACTTTCACATTTTTTGCTATTTGCAAATTTTGAAATTGTGCCTAAGTCTAGATCAATAATAAATATCAAGGAAAGTAGTGATCTGGCACCAATCCTTGTGAAACCACACAATATACTTCCTCCAGATCAAGAAACAACCATTTAACTACTACTTTATTTCCTGTCACTCGGCTAACTCTGTATTGATGTTGCCGCTGCTTGTTTTATTCCATGAGTTTTAACTCTGCTGGCAAATTATTTGGCACATTGTCAAATGTTTTTTGTTTGAAAGTCCATATACAGCACATCATAAAAGACTAATTCATACTAGTACATTCCTACTAAAAATAAACAAATCACTCAACTGAATTATGTTAACTGCCTCAAATAAGTACTAAATGAATAATAAATAATTACTAAATAAAGTATGAAGGCCTAAAGACACTAGATAGGAAAGACCTGTTCCATAGCTGAGGTCAATTACCAGAGGCACATATTTCAGGTAATCGGGGTGTGTGTGTGTTTGCGCGCGCATTAGGAAAGGCTTATTTCACCCAGAGGTTGGCTGATGCTTGGAAATCACTGCCTGGTTTGGTGATTGAGGCTGAAACCCTCAGCTCATTTTAGAGGTACTTGGATCTGCACCCCAAAGTGCTGAAACTGCAAGGCTATGGACCAGATGCTGGAAGATGGGATTAAAATGAGCAGCTAGCTTCTTAAAAATGTTTTCTTTTTCAACCAGTACAGACATAATGGGTTGACTGGCCCCTTTCTCTGCCATAACTTTCCCATGGAGCCAAGCACAAGAATGTTCAGTGAAGATTTAACAAACCTCAACATAAACTCATTAAGGAAAAACAACAAACATTTTCTCAAGAAAATCTTCTGAAAATTGATTTCTGCAATAACCTTAGTTTCCCAATAACTTTGTACTATCACCATCTCAGCTCCTCATCATTCCTACTCAAATATCCCACCGCTCTCCTGGCTGATCTCCCACCTTTCAAAATCTCCCATGAACCTCATCCCATCCAAAACTTTGATGTCCCTATCCTGACTCACAAAGGTCCTGTTCACCATCAGTTCCAAGCTCACTCACTCTCACTGGCTCCAATGTGGCAGTGCATCAATTTAAAAAGTCTCATCCATGTATTCAGCACTTTCAATGGATTCAACCCTCCTCATCTCTATAACATACACCAGCCTTAAAACCCTCCAAGGTACCTGCTCTCCTCCAATTTAGCCTCGCAATTTTCACCACCCACATGATTGGTGGCTGTACTTTCAGCTGTCTGGGCCTTAAGCAAGTTGTTCTGAGTATGTCAAAAAAACAACGCCCAGAAATTCCTGCACTTTGGAGCACAAAACTGGGAATGTGCTGGCTGAGGGGTTGGAATTTTCATTTGTTTCTGTCCAATGGGAATAGAGCGGAAAACTCTCACACTCATCTCTCTTCAGTCCAGAGTCAGAGGTCAGACCGGCAGGGTGATGTCATCAGCTGCCCATTTCAGCCGTCTTGTTGCCAGCATAAGGCACATTTACAGAACGCAGCTCGATAAACAAAAGCGCAAAGGCCCGACTGATCTGTTGCTGTTAGAGAAACAGCAAAAGGAGACCAGAGGATTTAAAAAATACTTTTCTTTGTGGTTTACCCAAAAGCACAGCAACAAAGTGCCACTCCAATGTTCCGGATCTAAATGATCAAACTCACAAAACCTGAATGTTTCTGTGCTATTGGAGTCTGGTTGGTTGCACAGTCTGTGGAGGGCAGAGGCCAGGGTTTAATATTGGGTGGTAGAGATGGATGAATGCATTGGTTCTCCTTCTCTCTTTCCCTCAGAATTGCTGTTCAAGATGTATAAGAACTGCACACAGGATAAAAGATCCCAAAGGATTCTTTCAAAATAATGCACATCAAATAATGAACAACTCAGTTTTATATAAAAAAAATGTCCTCCTGAAACAGGACAAAATTGCTAGAATATGCATTGACTGACTTTCATTTATTTACCTGGCTTCCTCACTACTAAACTCAAAGGATGTGTTTATCGAGCTGTGGGTAAATAAATTAATCTGAACCATTGTTACTCAGTAAATTTGACAAAACCTCCCAACACAATTACTATGCACGAGGTTGAGGCATGGCTGATTACTGGAATTACAAAATTATATTCACAAGGAGGAAAACACTACATTACAGTATACCCAAAGAATATCATCTCCCTATAAGTATAGAAAACAATGAGAAAGTATATTCATAATTGATCCCAATGTGTTTTGCATTACGTTAGAATAGAAGATCAAAATAAGGTAAGAGGTAGAAACATTTAGCGACAGGGGAGGTACTCATTTTTTTGGACAATACTTAAATGGGAAAGGCTGGAAATAGATTAAAACTGACAATCAATACAAATGTTTCTTTTTCAGGCTAACACACTCAGGATCCAGTATTCCCAAATATACTGTTGAGTAAATAATCTAGTAAAGGATTTTTTTTAAAAAAGCCTGGCAGGTATAGAGTTCTGTACTGGCATTTAGTGCATACACTTGACATCACCATCATTCTAGGAGATTGGAGAATTCAGGAAGCCTGTCATCTGACCCAACATTTCCTTATGTGGCTTGGTACTATATTTTCTTTTATAGTGCCCCGTGAAGGGCCTTGGAATATTTTATTATATTTATACAGTGCCTTTAATGTAAGTTGTTATTGACAATTAAGCAGCTGGTTGGTTCAAATAAATGCTTCAAATATGAATATCCATTTTGCTGGCTAGTCTGATATGAAGACAGAAGAGCTTTAGTATTCCTAAAACAACAACACTCGGGTGAAATGCCTGCAACAGTCACTGCAGGCTCAAATGATATCACGTTGCTGGCTATACCCCATGGGCTGCCCACTCAGCTAGCTCACTTGCTCACATAGCATTCACCACCACCTATTGTTCAAAATAATGTAAAATATGGAGTTTAATTTTTAAAATTTTTTAAGGACTAGAATTTATATTTTAGAAGGTTATTTTCTTACATTAACCATTGCTTAATAGATAGCAGGCTCCTCAATTTTTACTTTTCATTCTATTTTTTAAAAAAGATACAAATATGTACATGCATACAAACATACTCAAGAATTAGGAGCAGGGGCAGGCCACTCAGCCCCTTGAGCCTGCTCACCATTCAATAAGATCATGGCTGATGTGATTGTAATCTCATCCCCACATTTCTGCCTATCTCCAATAACCTTCTATCCCCTTGTTAATCAAGAATCTGCTTTAAAAATATATATTCTCACTATATCTAACCTGTGAAAACCCCTCAGGATTTTAAAGATTTCAATCAAGTCACTCCTTATTTTTCCTAATCTCTTCTAAACTTTAATGGATACAAACCTAACCTCTCCAATCCTCGCTCTTAAGGTAACTCACCCATTCTGGTATTACTAGACTGGTAAGCCTTCTCTGAACTGCTTATAATGCATTTACATCTTTTCTTAAATAAGAAGACCAATACTATGCACAATACTCCAGATATAGGTTCGCTAATGCCCTGTACAACTGAAGCATAACCTCCCACTTCTGTATTTAATTCTCTCTACAATAAATGATAACATTCCATTAACTTTCCTAATTCTTGCTATACCTATATCTAAACCTTTTGTGATTCATACACTTGGACACACAGATCCTTTTGAATCTCAAACTTCTGCAATCTCTGACCATTTAGTTCATGATTTTCTTTCTTATTCTTCCTGCTAAAATGGGCAATTTCACATTAGCCCGCATTATGCTCTATTTGCCAGATTTTTGCCCACACATTTAAATTATCCGTGTACCATTGTATCCTCCCCATGTCCTCTTCACAATTTACTTTCCTACATAGGTTTGTGCCATCAAGTAACCATTCCTTCAGTCTCTTTATCCAAGTCATTTATATCAATTGGAAAAGGTTGTAGCACACCACTTGTCATATTCTATCAGAAAAAGACCCATTTATGCCAACAGTTTCTGTTAGCTAGCCAATCTTCTAGCTATGCCAGTATGTTACCTCCTCCACCATGAGCTTTTGCTTTTCACAATAACCTCTGATGTGGCACCTTCTCAAATGTCTTCTGCAAATCTAAGTACGGTACATCCACCGGTTCCTCATCATCCACTGCACGTGACTTCTTAATCATGATTTATCTTTCACAAAACCATGTTGACTCAGCATGATTGCCTTGAATTTTTCCAAGTGCCTTGCTCGAACATCTTTAATAATGGCTTCTAACATTTTCCTTATGTCAGATGTTCGGCTAACTGACCGATAATTTCCTGCTTTCTGTCTCCCTTTTTGATTCAAGGAGTTACATTTTCTATTTACCAATCTAATGGAACCTACCCCGAATCTAGGGAATTTGGAAAATTAAAACCAATGCATCAACCATTCGCTTTGCCATTTCTTTCAAGACCTCAGTCCACCTGGACCTGGGGATTTGTCCCAACAATTTGTTCAATACCACCTCCCTGGTGATTGTAAGTTCCTGCCTTCCATTTGCTGATTCACAGCTATGTCTCAGAGTTACTTGTGTCTTCTATAATGAAAACAGATGCAAAGTACCTGTTTTAATCATACTTATTTGTAAAATTCTATGGGATTTTGCACTTTGTGGTCATTAGGAATTCAGTACAGTGCAACGTCCTCTGCAGGCAATCTGGTAGCTATATAAACAGGGCAAACAACTGTGTATCTGTTTAACCAATCAGATTGAACAGTCCTCACTGATGCAGCATCTCACAAGAACATAAAAGTGAGGAGGAATAGGCTATTTGGCCCCTCTGAAATGCTCCACCATTCAATAACATCATGACTGATTTGATTGCTGCCACAACTCCACTTCCCTGCTCTCCCCCCCAACAATCCTCCCCCATCCTCCTAATTCCCCCAATCCTTCTTGGCTTTAAAAGTTGATTTTCAATCTCAGAAAGATTATTTGTCAGTATGTGAAACTATCATGTCTTTAAAAAAAATTCACTTGCTCGAGTTCATTAATTTTATGGGACCTATTTGTGAGAGCAGCAGCAGTAATTAAGTGCCTAACTAGTATTCAGTTTTTAATCTCACAACCAATAGAGGGAGAGAGATGTAAACTGGCAGGGTCGTGTGCTACTCCTGCGAGGTGGGATATCATGGATACTTCAAGTGTCCCTGAGGACTACATCTGTGGCTAGTGTATCTAGTTGCAAATGCTCAACGAACGCATGGATTGGTTGGAGCAGCAGCTGGAGGCACCGAGGAGCACACAATTAGCTGAAATTGTTGTAGATAATAGCTACAGAGATGTGGTCCCACCCAAGAACGGGAGATAGATGGGTGACCGGCAGACTGGGTAGGCAGCCAGTGCAAGCATTCCCTACGGCTGTCCCCCTATCTAATAAGTATGCCGTCTCAGATACTGATGAGAGGAATGTCCATCAGGGGACAGCAACAGCAGTGGCCAGAGCGAAGATACCACAGCTAGCTCTGCTGCACAGAGGTGGGGTACGAAGTGTTACAAAGCAATAGTGGTAGGGAATTCAATAGTTAGGGGCACAGATAGGTGCTTCTGTGGCCGCGAAACGGACTCCAGGATGGTAGATTGCCTCCCTGGTGCCAGGGTCCTGGATGTCTCTGAGCTGTATAAAGTATCCTAAAATGAGTGGGAGTTCAGTCAGATGTGATTGTCCACATTGACATGAATGATATTGATAGAAAAAGTAGTGAAGTCCTGCAATGGCAATTTAGGGAGTTAGGTAGAAGATTAAAAAGCAGGACCTCTAGGTTGGAATCTCAGAATTACCCCCCATGTCATGTGCTAGTGAAGTTAGGAATAGAGAGATAGTGCAGCTGAACACATGGCTAAAAGAATGGCGCAGGAGGGAGGGTTTCTAATTGTGGATCATTGGGATGTCTTTCAGGGGAGGTAGGGCCTGTACAAGGACGGGTTACATCTGAACTGGAGGGCACCAATCTCCTGGCTGGGAGTTTGCTAGTGTGGTTCAGGTAGGTTTAAACAAGTGTGGCAGAGGGGTCAGCAAGTGTAGAAACTGGTGATGAGCATAGGACCAAGGCCAGGCTAGCTAAGAGAAAAAGTAGGCTGAGGGAGATCAAACTCAGTGGGTCTGGAGGTCTGGAATACATCTGCTTCACTGCAAGGAGTATACAGGCAAGACAAGTAAACTTAGAGCCTTGATTCATGTGCAGAACTTGGATGTGGTTGCAGTTACGGAACTTGGTTAAAAGAGGGACAGGACTGGCAGCTATATATTCTGGGTGTTTTAGGTGAGACAGAAGGGAAGGCAAAAGAGATGGCAGAGTTGCAATACTGATTAGAGAACATATTACGCTGTACAGAGGGAGGACACCTTGGAAGAATCATGTAACAAGAAACTGTGGGTACAGCTCAGAAACAGGAAGGGGGCAGTCACTATGATGGGGATGTACTACAGGCCTCCCAAAAGCCCACAGAAAGTTGAAAAACACATGTGTAAGCAGATTCTGGACATATGTAGGAATAATAAGGTTGTTGTAAAGGGAGACTTTAATTTTCCTCATAGTGACTGAAAATCTCTTACAGCCAGAGGTCCGGATGGTGAGGAATTTGTTAAGCGTGGGCAGGAAGGTTTTTTGGAACAAAATGTAGATAGCCCGACTAGAGAAGGGGCTAGACTGGACCTGGTACTATGAGCTCAGCAAAGTTGCAGTGGTGGAACATGTGATGAACAATGACCACAATTCTGTAAGTTTTTGGATACTCATGAAAAAGGACAAGTGCTATCCTAGGGTTAAGGTGCTAAATTGGGGGAAGGCTAACCGCAACCAGATTAGGCAGGATTTGGAGGCTGTTGTTTGGGAGAGGCTGTTTGAGGGGAAACCCACATTTGGCATCTGGGGGTCTTTTAAGGGGCAGCTGATCAGAGTGCAGGACAGGCTTGTGCCTGTGAAAAGGAAGGACAGGGAAGTCTGGATTTGGGAACCGTGGATGACCAGGGAAATTGCGAGTCTAGTTAAAAAGAAAAAGGTCTAGGCAACTAAAAACAGATGAAGCACTTGAAGAGTTTGAGGAAAGTAGAAAACTCAAAAGGAGGTTAGGACAGCAAAAAGGGGTCACAAAACGTCCTTGGCAGGCAAGATTAAGGAGAATCCTGAGACATTTTATACATACAATAGGAACAAAAGGTAGCTAGAGAAAGAGTTGATCCACTCAGGGACAAAGGAAGGAAGTTATGCATAGAGCCAAAGAAAGTGGGTGAGATCCTTAATGAGTACTTCGCATCAGTATTCACAAGCAAAGGGACATGTTGACTGATGGTGTCTTGGAGGGGTATGTAAACCCTCGAGAGCAAGTTATCTTTACAAGGGAGGAAGTGTTAGGTGTATTAAAAGTATTAAGATTACTGAGGGAGACAAGGGAGGAAATTGATAGACCTCTAACAAAAATGTTTGTTCCCTCATTGGCCCCAGGCAAGGTCCCAGAGGATTGGAGGATAGCCAGTGTTGCCCCGTATTTAAGAAGGGTAGCAAGGATAACCTGAGTAAATACAGGCGAGTGAGCTTCACATCAGTGAGAGTGAAATTGTTGGAAAAGATTCTTAGGGATAGGATCTTTACACGTTTGGAACTCAATAGTCTTGTTAGCGATAGACTGTATGGTTTTGTATGAAGGAGGTCATGTCTCACTAGTGTGATTGAGTTTTTTGAAGCAGTGACAAAAATTATTGACGAGGCAAGGCCCATGAACATTGTCTACATGGACCTTAATAAAGCATTTGACAAGGTCCCTCATGGCAGGCTAGTGCAAAAAGTTAAATCGCACAGGATCAAGGGTGAACTAGCTAGATGGATTCAGAACTGGCTTGGCCATTGAAGACAAGAAAGTAGCGGTGGAAGGGTATTTTTCTGAATGGAGGTCTGTAACTAGTGGTGTTCTGCAGGGATCAGTGCTGGGACCTCTGTTGTTTGTAATAGCTACAAATGACTTGGAAGAAAACATAGCTGGTCTGATTAGCAAGTTTGCAGATGATGCTAAGATTGCTGGAGTTGCGGATGGTAATGAAGATAATACAGCAGGATATAGATAGGCTGAAAAACTGGGTGGAGAAATGCAGATGGAATTTAATCTAGACAAGTATGAGGTGATGCATTTTGGTAGATCCAATTCGGGTGGGAGCTATAATATAAATGGCAGAAACATCAGGAGCAATTCACACAGAGAGATCTGGGAGTTCAGGTCCGCAGATCCTTATAAAAGTGGCAGCACAGGTGGAAAAGGTGGTGAAGAAAGCATATGGCATACTAGCCTTCGTCAGCCAGGGCATCAAATATAAAAGTTAGCAAATTATGTTACAGTTATATAAAACGTTGATTTGACCACATTTGAAATAACAAAGAACAAAATCAGCCCGGGAAATAGGCCCTTCGGCCCAACGAGCCCACGCCGCCACCTCAACACCACCAGTCCACCTCTCTACCCATGACCCCTATCTAATGTTTTATGGCCATCCAGATTGAGGGAAACTGATTTAGGGACAATTTATTCCTGCCAATCAGCCTAACAGCACATCTTTGGGGTGTGGGAGGAAACCGAAGCACCCGGAGAAAACCCACGCAAGCACGGGGAGAATGCACAAACTCCCACGGACACCGGCCCAAATCCACGTGTCTGCACAGCAATCAGCGATAGTCATTGAGCTGTCGTCTTGCCCAGTATCTTGTCCAGTTTAGGCACACACTAACGACATACTGTGTCCAATTCTGGTTGCCACACATCAGAAGGACGTGGAGGCTTTGGAGGGAGTACAGAAAAAGTTTCCCAGGATGTTGCCTGGTATGGAGGGTATGAGTTAGAAGTAGAGATTGAATAAACTGTGATTATTCTCTTTGGAAAGATAAAGGCTGAGGGGCAATCTCACAGAAGTTTATAAAATTGTGAGGGGCACAGATAAGATGAACAGTTGGAAGCTTTTTCCCAGGGCAGAAATGACAATTACAAGGGGGGCACAAGTTCAAGGTAAGTTGGGGGGGAAGGTTCAGTGGAGATGTGCAGGGGAAGCTTTTTGTACAAAGGGTGGTGGGGGCCTGTAATGCACTGCCAAGTGAGATGATTGAGGTAAACACTTCAGCAGCATTTAAGACTTATTTGGATAGACACCGGAACAGGCAGGGAATAGAGGGATACAGGATGTTGGTCTAGTTAGGAAAATGTGATTGGACCAGACTTTGAAGGCTGAAGGCCCTGTTCCTATGCTGTACTGTTCTTTGAGTTGGCAAACACTAACTTGTTCTGGCATGTTCAATGGGTATTTGGGAATGATACCACAACTTGACGCTGTATCTGAATGCCAAAATTCACAGCAAGACACTGGAAAAGCAAAGCTTCTGGATGAACATTTCAACTGTGGCAGAACCCGTTGCATTAGAATCATAGGAATGTTACAATACAGTGTGATGATGGATGTTATTTCTAAAATGTTTTGGGAATTTATGGTGACATTCTGCAAAGAAGGTTTTGTGAGTGCGTATGATTAATGAACTAGGAGAAGGTTCAAACCAGTTCAAGTCAGAAAAATCTATGTTTTCAGAAAGGAGAACCTTTATTTTGGATTTCCACATCAGAATGGAAGCATTTTGAGGAGATGTGTGGTATACTTTTATTAAATGGATAATATTACTGGATTTTTATAGTTAACAATCTATAAACAAGCTGCTGTCGAGAAGGTAGTTTACTTGTATGTTCTGACCAAGCAGGTTTTTTGGAGGAGGTTGTTCGGTAAGACTCTTTAAGTGTGCAACTTTAATCTTATGTGCTTAAGTTTTTTGTTTTTGTTAATTTTTTAAATCCTAAAAGCGTTACATGCATTTTATGCTTTCAGGAGTCAATTGTATTTCCTCCTATTTTCAAAGTACAAAAAAAGCAGGTTTAAGATAGGTTTCCTTCTGCGGTCTGCTTTGCTCAGCAAGTAACACCTGCAGTGGTTGTAACAGCAGATAAAGGCCATTCAGTTCATTATGCCCATGCCAGCAGAAACAAATGAGCCATTCATTCTAATCCGACATCCAGCACCCAGATCCTGGTCTTGCAGGTTGCAGCTCCAGTACCTTCAGGTGCAGATCCAGTACCTTCTAAGTGAGTTGAAGGTTCCTGTCTCAAACACCAAACCAGTCAGCAAATTCCAAACTTATCATCCTTTGGGTGAAAAAATTCTTCCTAATATTCCCTCTAATCTTTCCTATGCCCCCTAGTAACTGATATCTCTGCAAGAGGAAACAGGTCTTTCCCGTCTAGGCCCCACATCAGTTTGTACAACACAGTCAAGTCATCTTTAACCTTCCCTTCAGAGCTGCAATTTTCCAGCCCTGGTAATGTTCTTGTAAATCTCCTCAGTGCTTTCTTCAATGCAATTCATGTCATTCCTGTAATGTGGTGATCAGAACAGCACACAGAATTCTAGCTGTGGCCTAACCAACATTTAATGTTGGTTCATCATTATGTCCCTGCTTTTGAATTAAATACCTTACCCAATTAAGGAAATTATTCCTTATGCTCTCTTCACCACCCAATCTACCTATCCTGCCACATTCAGGAACCTGCGGACATGCACTGCAAGATCTCTCGCTTCCTCTAACCCTCTCAATATCCTTGCATTTATTGAGTATCCCCCTCTTGCTTTATTTGCCCTCCCCAAATGCATTGCCTCACACTTCTCTGGACTGAATTCCATTTGCCACTTTTCCACTCAACCAAACCATTGATATCATTCTGGAGTCCACAGTTATCCACTTCACTATCAATTACACAGCCAATCCTTGTTTCATCTTCAAACTTCCTAATCATGCCACTCATATTTAAGTCCAAATTATTAATATATACTAACAGTAAGTGACCCAACACTGAGCCCTGTGGGAACTGTTTTTCATTTGTTAAAAGATCCATCAAACATAACCCTTTGTTTCTTGCCAGATCCAATTTTGGATTCAATTTGCTACATTTCCTTGCGTCTCATGGACCTTCACTTTTCTGACCAGTCTGCCATGTGGAATCTTGTCAAGTGCCTACCTAAAAATCATGTTGACCACATCCACTGCACTCTCTCCCTTATCAATCCTCCTCATTACTGAATTTTTTGAGGAAATAATGTCAGTAAGATATAACTTTCCCCTAACAAAAGCATGCTGAGTACCTCTGATTACGTGTGCCTTTCTAAGTAATAGTTTATCCTGGCTCTCAGAATTGCCTCCAATAATTGACCGGCCTATAATTATTTAATCTATCCCTTTCACTCTTTTGCAAAATGGTGCAGTGTTTGCAGATCTCCATTCCTCTGGTGTCTCATCCGTATTGCACACTCACAAACACGCACATACACACACAAAAAACAGTCTGGGGTGCTGATGATCTATCTAGCTGAAAGGATGTCAGTACCACCGGTACTTCCTTTCTCATTATGCTTATTGTATAATATTCTACACTCCTCCTCATTGACTATAATGCCTCCATCATCCCTCTCCTTTGTGAAGACAGAGACAAGGTACTCATTAAGAACCCTGCCCAGATCTTCTGCATCAAGAGAAGTCACCCTGGACACCCTGATAAACCCTAACCTTTCCTTAGTTATTCTCTTGTTCTTAATTTACTGATAAAACACTTTGGGTTTTTCTTGATTTTAGCTGCCAATATATTTCCAAACCCTCTCCTTGCTTTCCTGATTTCATTTTCGTTACTTCACCCCTGTATTTTCTGCACTGCTCTCAGCTTTCGAACGTTAATTGTTTTGTGACTGTCATATGCTTTCTTTTTTTTTGCTTTCGCTCAGCCTGTGCTTCTAGATAACCAGGGGTCTCTAGGTTTGGCAACACCACTCACCCCTTTACTTTGTGGGGACATGTCTACACTGTCTGTAGAATCTTATTTTTGTATGCCTTCACTGGTCTGTCACTGATTTCCTTCAAGTAACAGTAACCAGTCCACTTTCATCAGATCGCATCTCAGCTTTGTAAAAGTTGTCTTCCCCCAGTTTAGAATTTATACTTCCATATTATTATCTTTTTCCATAATGATGCTAAATCATATTATGGTCACTTATCTCCAAAATGGTCACTCATTCTATTTTATCAACTTGCCTACCTTTATTTCCTAAGACTAAATCTAGAATTGCACTCCTTGTCAGGCTTGTTGTGTGCTGCCTAAGAGGTTCTCTTGAAAAAATTTATCGGGAATTAAGAATCTGCTGATGATCATGAATCCATTGTCGATTGTCACAAAAAACCATCTGGTTCACTACTGTCCTTTATAATCCTTTGACGTCCTTATCTGGCCTGGCCTACATGTGACTCCAGAGCCATAGCAATGTAGCTGACTCTCAACTGCTCTCGACAACCAGGGACGTGTAATAAATACTGGCCCAGCTAGTGACGCTCATGTCCCACAAATGAATAAAGAAAAGTGGAGATTGAGAATTGTGTGCCCCCACACTGTTCATGCCCCAGTTGATTTTAGGGTAATTGAAGCCCCAAATTATTACTGCCCTATTGTTTTGCACTCAAAATTTTGCATATTTGTTCTTTTATCTCCACCTCACTATTTGGGGGTATGTGTGGAATATTCCTAGTCACGTAGTTGCCTGTATTTCATTTCTGAGCTCAACCCACATTCGTTCAGTTTATCATGCCATCTCATAGCTGTAACTGATTCTTTAACCAATAATGCTACACCCAACTTTTCATTAATTCCCCCTCTATCCTTTCTGAGCAGGATAACTTAATCCTATGTATGCAGTTGTGACAAACTGCTGTCCAAATAACTCAAATATCAGGGAACATAGATAATATTAGTTACTTCTCCCGTTTAATCCAATTTTTTTTTGCATGTTAGCTTATCACTTCTACCGCTCAAGAAACATTTCATAATATATTGAAAGTAACATTTTTATCGTGAAAAGGCTGTTTTGGACTTTACTGGCTGTTGAGGTTCAACCCAACACATGCTTTTGCACCTCCACTGTTACTCTGGTCAATTCAATCTATCCCATTCAGACCTTCTGCTCGAGATAGTTCCTTCTGTTAATCACAATATTCTAATTAAGTAACTTTTCCATACCTGATACCAGCATTATTCTAGTTATGTTCCAAATTAATATGTCCAGTTTTTCATAACAAATCTATCTATCCTTGCGTAATTCCTCTTGTACTGTCAAATCTAAAGTGTCTAAGTATCAAATTAAAATTAATAATTTATTCCCTACATCCTAAATAAAATGTATAATTCTCTTCCAATAATATATTAGTTCAACTGTTCTTCTGTTTTCAATTCAACTGCTCACTCAAATCAATAAATACACAATTAATTTTTTACCATAGCAACTGGCATGAAAATTATTTATTTAGTAACACCACCTGACCCCTTTTCCAAAAATGTAATAAATTATTCATTTTGCGCAATCACACTTTATTTCAATATTTACTTGCTACTTTTCCTCAAACACATGTTAAAGAATTCGCTAACAACTATCACTATACAAATTAAGCATCTTAAACAAACATCATCAAGCTAGGTACATAATGACAAATAAGATGGACTAGCTCCATTAGGTGTGAAATCAGGACTCATATCACACCCATATTCCACCAGGTCCAATGTCGGGCACCAGAAAACATTGGAAACATGCCTGACATCATATTGGTTTAGTCTTCACTGGGGACACCTAACAGATCCTTGAACCTCCAATCAGGTTTTCGCCCATGCCAAGGTACCAAAACAGATCTTACCAAAGTCACAAAAGACATGTTATGTGATTGTAACAACATTAAACTATCCCTCTTCACCCTCCTCGATCCTTTGACATGGCTGATCGCATCAGCATCATCTTCCTCTTCCATTGCCCCTTTACTGTCACCCATCTCATTGATACTGTGCTTGCCTGGTTCCATTCTTATCTATCCAATCATACCTGAGAATTAAAATGGCTTTGTGTCCTGCTCCACATTATTATCTATGGTATTCCTCCCCCATCCCCAAGGATCTGACCTTTACCCCTCCTATTTCTCATCTATATATTGCCCCTTGGTGATGTCATCTAAAAACAGTGTCACACATAGCCTGGCAACACCCAGTTTGACTTCAACCACCTCACTCCATGGTTTCATTCTTCCCATCTCTGCAATCGCCTCCAACCCCACAACTTTCCAAAATTTCTGCACAACTCTAATCTTGGTGCTTTGAGGTGGTTTTAATTGTTCCACCATTAGTAGTTGTGCCTTTAACTGCCAAAACTCTCGGCTTGGGAAATTCGTCCACGAGTTCCTCTGCCTCTCAACCCTTTACTTCTCAATTAAGACACTCCTTAAAACCTATCTTGAGCCAAACACATGTTCACCGCCCCCGGAATCTCATATGGTTAAGTGTTAAATTTTGCTTTATAGCTTCCTTCAAAATACCTTGGAAAGTCTTTTATACGATAAAATACGAGCTTTTATTATTTTGCTGTAATGTTGCCTAATGCCATTTTTCACAATCCAAATTGGATTACCGTGAAAACACTCGTGTGTGTGTGTGTGTGTGTGTTGGGGGGGGGGGGGGGGGGGTGTGGAGGAGGAGGAGGATAAGCTTTGTGGGGATAAGAAATGCTGACCTAAATGTGGGCTCCTTTCAACTTTATACGAAAACTGAAGGCTATTGCTGCTGGCCACCGTACACCTCACCTTCCTGACTGTTCCCATCAATGGCATCTGGCACCACAACTATATGGTCCTGCTGTCAGTCTCTTTAGGCTCCCATAGCATGGCAGCACCAGGTTCATACCCTGATCCAATTTCTCCCAGTAAAACCATAACCCTCTTTACCCTGTCTCTCTCCTTGACATCTAACCCAAATTTATTTTACCTCTTCTTTAAAGTTTCTCAGAAAAGTAATTAGTTTATTAAAAAATGCTACAGTATTGCTTAGCAATGTGATCAAGGTAATTTATCCACAAACAAAATCACAAAGCGCTCATGGATAAAATTATAGAGCTCACAGATGTATTACGGAACTAATGAAACATTAATATCTTCACAAATGGAGTGACTGTGGAGAAAGATAACAAATGTCTATTGCATAGTTAAAAATAAAATACTGCAGATGCTGGAATCTGAAACAAAAACAGAAAATACTGGAAAATCTCAGCAAGTCTGACAGCATCTGTGGAGAGAGAATGGAGCCAATGTTTCAAGTCTGGATGACCCATCATCAGAACTTAGTTTCTCCTTGCATTGAAGCTTTAAATGATGGGAAGAACATAGAACATAGAACATAGAACATTACAGCGCAGAACAGGCCCTTCGGCCCACGATGTTGCGCCGACCAGTTACAAAAACAATGACCCACTAGCCTATACCAATCCCTTTTCGTCCATAAACCTATCCAGAGATCTCTTAAACGCCCCCAAACTAGACGCATTTACAACTGCAGCAGGCAGGGCATTCCAATCCCTCACCACCCGCTGGGTAAAGAACCTACCCCTGACATCCGTCCTGTAGCTACCCCCCCTTAATTTAAAGCCATGCCCCCTCGTGCTAGCTTTCTCCATCCGAGGAAAAAGGCTATCACTATCCACCCTATCTAAACCTCTAATCATCTTATATGTTTCAATAAGATCCCCTCTTAGCCGCCTTCTTTCCAACGAAAACAACCCTAGATCCCTCAGTCTCTCCTCATAGGACCTCCCCACCATACCAGGCAACATCCTAGTAAACCTCCTCTGCACCCTCTCCAACGCCTCCACATCCTTCTTGTAATGCGGGGACCAGAACTGCACACAGTGCTCCAAGTGCGGCCGCACTAGAGTAGTGTACAGTTGCAACATTACACTGCGACTCCTAAATTCAATCCCCCTACCAATAAACGCCAAGACACCGTACGCCTTCTTGACAACCTTATCTACTTGATTCCCAACTTTCAGGGATCTATGTACACACACACCTAGATCCCTCTGTTCATCCACACTATTCAAAGTCCTCCCGTTAGCCCTATACTCGACACATCTGTTGCTCCTACCAAAGTGAATTACCTCACACTTCTCCGCATTAAATTCCATCCGCCACCTCTCGGCCCAGCTCTGCAACCTATCTAAGTCTCCCTGCAGACTATGACACCCTTCCTCACAATCTACCACACCTCCAACTTTGGTGTCATCAGCAAATTTACTAATCCACCCAACTATACCCTCATCCAGATCATTAATAAAAATTACAAACAACAGTGGCCCCAAAACAGATCCCTGAGGCACACCACTCGTAACTGCACTCCATGATGAATATTTACCATCCACCACCACCCTCTGTCTCCTATCTGATAGCCAATTCCTGATCCAACTTCCTAGATTACCCACAATCCCATACATCTGCATTTTCTGCAGAAGCCTACCATGGTGAACCTTATCGAACGCCTTACTAAAATCCATGTATACCACGTCAACTGCCTTACCCCTATCCACCTCTTTGGTCACCTTCTCAAAAAACTCAATAAGGTTAGTAAGGCACGACCTACCTGCTACAAAACCATGCTGACTATTTCTAATCAATTCATTACACTCCAAATAACTATAAATCCTATCCCTAATAATTTTTTCTAAAACCTTGCCCACAACAGAAGTAAGACTCACCGGTCTATAATTCCCGGCAAAGTCTCTGTTCCCCTTCTTAAACAATGGGACAACATTCGCTATCCTCCAATCCTCCGGGACTACACCAGAGACCAATGACGACCTGAAGATCTGAGCCAGAGGCTCTGCAATCACCTCTCTAGCCTCCCAGAGAATCCTAGGGTAGATCCCATCCGGACCAGGGGACTTATCTATTTTCAGCCCCTCAAGAATTTCCAGCACATCCTCTTTATCAACCGTAATACTGTCTATTTTACACCCCTGCAACCCAATGTCCTCCTCAGCTATATTCATGTCCCCCTGCGTGAACACCGAAGAGAAATATTGGTTCAATACTTCTCCAATCTCCTCCGGTTCCACACACAACTTCCCCCTGCTGTCTGTAACTGGCCCTAATCTTGCCCTGACCAACCTTCTGTTCTTGACATACTTATAGAACGCCTTAGGATTCTCCTTAATCCTATCAGCCAAAGTCTTCTCATGTCCTCTTTTAGCCCTTCTCAACTCACTCTTCAACTCCCTCCTAGCCAATCTAAAGCTTTCTAGTGCACTATCTGAGCCCTCCAATCTCATCCGAACATAAGCCTCCTTTTTCTTTTTAACCATCGACTCAACTCTTTTAGTGCACCACGGTTCCCTAGATCTACCAAATCCACCATGCCTGACAGGGACATACCTATCAAGGACTCGCAGTAGCTGCTCCTTGAAAAAACTCCACATTTCAGACGTTCCCAGTCCCTGTAATCCCCTAATCCAATCCATGCGTCCTAACTCACTCCTGATAGCCTCATAATCGCCCTTACCCCAGCTAAAATTGCTGACCCGAGGTTCATGCCTATCTCTTCCCATCACTAAGGTGAACGTAACCGAATTGTGGTCACTATCACCAAAATGCACACCAACTTCCAAGTCTAGCACCTGGTCTGGCTCATTTCCCAGCACCAAATCCAATATAGCCTCACCTCTAGTTGGCCTGTCTACATACTGAGACAAAAAACCTTCCTGCACGCTTTGTACAAACACTGACCCCTCTAGCGAGCTAGAACTATAGCAACTCCAATCAATATTCGTAAAGTTAAAGTCCCCCATAACAATTACCCTATTACTTTCACTCCTAACCAGGATTGTCTCCGCAATCCTTTCCTCAACCTCTCTAGAACTTCTCTAGAACCTCTCTAGAACAATCCACCATTCCTCCCTTCCCAAAGATACTAGCTTATCAGCAAACTCAAAGCCTAAACTTAAATTTATGTCAAAGAATTTGAAACAGATTGGGGATGGGAAAGTAGAATAGAGAACGTAGAGATAAAGGGAACATTATCTAAATGTCAGAATGTGACAAAGTGATATTCCATATTTAATTACTTTTACGTATGTGTATATAAATAGAAAATAGTGAGTAGTATATCCACGTATGCCGATGACAATAGGTTCTAGTTGCACTAAGCATGTCCTATAGACGGGAGCAGGAAGCCATAAAGGGGAACAGACTAAAGGAGATTTATTTTATTCTTTCAAGGGAAATGGGCACTGCTGGCAAGGCCACCATTTATTGCCCATCCATAACTGCCCCTGAGAAGGCAGGGATTTATTGAACAGTCCGTGCATGTTATACCCACAGGTCTGTTAGGAAAGGAGTGCTAGGTTTTTGACCTAGCCATGGTGAAGGAACTGTAACATAGTTTCAAGTCAGAAGGGTGTAGGGCTTAGAAGGGAACTTGCAGGTAGTGTTCCTTTATGTTTGCTGACCTTGTCCTTCTAGGTGGTAGAACTCACAGGTTTGAAAGACGTTGTCAAAGAAACCTTATTAAGTTGCTGCAGTGCAACCTGTAGATAGAAGACACTACTGTCCCTGTGCATTTGTGGTGGATTTTGATGGATGAGGTGCCAATCAAGCAGGCTGCTTTGACCTGGATGGTATCAAACTTCTTGAGTATTGTTGGAGCTGCAATCATCCAGTTAAGTAGAGAGTATTCCGTCACACAGCTGACTTGTGCCTTGTTGATAATGGACAGGCTTTTGGGAATCAGGAGGTGAGTTACTCGCTGCAGGATTCCCAGCCTCTGACGTACACAGGTCAAGTTCAATTTCTGGTCCTTGGTAAATCCCAAGATGTTGATAGTGCAGGATTCAGCAACAGTAATATCATGGAGACATGGTTAGATTCTCTTTTATTGGGGAAAAGTGGGCAAAACTCTGTCAGATGGAGTTCAATATGAGGAAGTTTGATGTTATTTACTTCAGAGTTGAGAAAGACAATTTTCTTCTTAGCAGAAAGATTCTGAGCTGTGGCGGAGTAGAGACATAGGTATCCATGTGTGCTGATCACTAAAAGCTAGTGTAGCAGTACAAAAAGTAATCAAAAAAGCTAATAGGATGTTGCACCTTATCTCAAAAAGAAATGGAATATAAAAGTGAAGAATTTGTTGAGACTCGGTCAGATCCTATCTGGAATACTACATTCAGTTTCACGTACAGAACCTAAGGGAAGATACATAATGTGAGGGTTTGAAGGATCAACATATGAGGATATCAGATTTCATAAAAATTGGTTTGCATTCACACGAGTTTAGGTGATGTAATCAAAGTCTTTAAAATGATAGAAATAGTTAATAGAGTAGCTGCAGATAAACTAATTCATGTTTGATTTGACAATCAAACATCTTATAATTAGAGCTAGACCATTTAGGAGTGAAATTAGGGAATGCATATTTCCACAAAAAAGTAAATGAAAACCTGGAACTGCCTTTCCAAAAGGTTATGAGTGCTGAGTTATTAAAATGTTTTGACTGAAGTTGTTAAATTTTCTTACATAAGGGATCAAAAACACCTTAATGAAATGGAGATGCAGATCAGCCATGATCTAACTGAGGGCCTTCTGTTTCCATGCTCCTGT
Organism: Carcharhinus amblyrhynchos; assembly: GCF_965287045.1. Taxonomy (NCBI): domain Eukaryota; kingdom Metazoa; phylum Chordata; class Chondrichthyes; order Carcharhiniformes; family Carcharhinidae; genus Carcharhinus; species Carcharhinus amblyrhynchos. The sequence goes on along the minus strand of NC_137333.1, from coordinate 68,571,913 downwards.
GAGATCAGGCAATGATGACTGCAAAGATAAACAGAGAAGACACACTGATGGGATCAGGGGGCAGGAAGGAGACAAGGCACTCATTTCACAAAACAATACAGAAACTTTGCTATGTGACAAAGTTATAATCCTTCTCATTATTCGTTACCTTGCATTTAATTCAAAAACGATCACATCTTTTAATTTTCATTTTCCACTAAAACAAAAATACTTCATGCTTGAGTTTAATTATTGCTTGTAAGTCCACAATGGCCTGTGCATTCTAGTTAAATCAATAAAACCAGCTTAATCTTTTGAAAGGCATAGTCTACACTGTGCAGCTTTGCAGTCTTTGAATGGAATCAGCTGTCTTGTTAAATTACACCACCAATACTTCAGTGCTGCTACACTGTAAAATGGGAACTCCATAATCAAAAAGATCAGCTAATGAGGGCTCCTTCTACCAAGAGAATTCAGTATACTGCAAGGATTTCTAGAGAAGCTCACTGTTACACAAAGAAAAGATTTAGTTCAATTGTTCCTTGCAATGCTGATGTTAATTGTTATGGACCAATAGCTTTGATACCTCATTGTGAAATATAACCTACAGGATTTGACTGAACTGTTAAGTAAAGATTAATAATTAGTCTTACTGAATAAGGCTTTTCATGTCACCTTCAACGAGCTGTTTCAGCAAGTTGAAACACATTAGTACTTCTACCCCAGCTTCTCAAATGACTCGGTGACTTAATCTAGCAAGGAGGTGAGCAATTTGGATCAGCAAGATCTCAGGTTCAATTCTGGTTTTTGCTGAGTTAATTGACCAGCGAATAGCAGCACAAGTGTTGCAATTGGTCCCAGCGCCCAGAGTTTGGGAGATAAACTGCTCAAAAAAAAATGCTGCCCATGTTTCCCACTACTGATGGGTTTGTGAATTTTGGATGTAGGTAGAGTCAGGCTTTGCTGCAATCCACGAATGCTCATATATCTCATCATCATCAAGATTCACGTATGGATAGCAGTGCCTTTGATCTTCTTCTTAGATGGTCCTTCAGGGGCGAGAATCTCTTGCAACTTCTCTGGTTCAATGGCCTCTGAGATGTCTCACAACTCCAATGTGCAACCGACAGACTCTGCCTCATGCAGTGCCAATGGTGCTTGAACGGTTGAGTAGATGAGTTGTTTGGAGGTTTGTGCACTTTCTCTGATGCCTTGATTTTGCTTTTGAATGTCCCAGATGAGTCAGATAAGATTGACCTCTTCAGGGATGCTTTGAGGACATCTTACGAAGTTTCCACTGTCCTCTTGCAGGTCTCTGCTGTGACAAAGTTCAGGTCAGCGGTGATGGTTTTGAGTAAATAAAGCCTTGATGCTGGGGAAGTTGGCTTGGGAGTGCCTTTCTTGTGAATGAATTTGGAGGATATTACAAAGATACCAAAGTGCTTCTTCTCCAGTGCTCTGAGATGCCTGCTGTAGTTTGTCCAAGTCTCTAAAGCATATTGGAGTGTAGGACCACTGCTGCCCACAAAACCACGATCATAGTCTCAGGTTTGACATTCTGGTCATCACACATTCTTCTTCAGTCAGCTGAAGGCTGAGCTGGCACATTGATGATAAATTTTATTCTCTATCCCTGCCTTCCAAGATGTGGAAAATGGTTTATATTTCACATATGAATAGCAATAACTTGTGGAAACACACTCCTGCCAAGAAGCACTGCCTTTAGGGAAAGGGGGGAGTGGCAAAAATCAGCAAAAATGACTAATTAAAAAAAAGATGCTGTACACAACTAACAATGTTAACAAAGCTGCAAAAATGCTGGGAACTATTAAAAAATTTGATCTGTTGTTTAAGAAGTAGACGATATAAAAGGAAGAAGGAACAGTTACTACAATTAACTTACACATTTTATTAAAACATTATCTATATGTAAATAAACTCTGAATCCTTGGAAAAAAATTCACATTCAGCCAACAGTTTTGTTTTTGTTTTTGGGATGCTACTGACTAAAAATCAAATTGCTCACACATTTTCTATTCATGTTATTGGTTGTGTACTAAAAATTGGTATTTCTCAACAAATACCATCAATCCTGCAACAGTAGTTAATCACGCATACAGAAATTTGTTGCACAGACTGCTAGGGCCTTTCCTCACTTAAACACCTACCTAAAGATACAAACACAATTTTGAGGGAACAACATTAAATTACTGGTCATAAATAGTGCATATTATAATGGATTAAAGGTCAGTGTACTCAGATTTAATTGACTAATAGAATGATGTTTGCCATATTATTATTGTAGCTAGAAAACTGTGTTTAGTTAGACCATATCATTATTATAATGGTAGATATTAGATACAGATTACAGATGTTTCAAAATGTGTGGCCTCTCTTTCTAACTCATGCTAGGGCTTTGGAAGTAACTATGGTAAACCTAGTACTTGAATCAAAGTGGCCTATAGAAACATACGCTTACAAGAAGAACAGTCCGAGAGACAAAGAGAAAAGCAGCTCGATATGCTCGGAACATAAATTAGCACGTATTCCCTTTGACAACTGTCAGCCTCGGCCTCGTACTTAAATACATGGCATCTTTCAAAACCTCACTTCAACGCACTAACTTTCAATTAAATTGAACAATCAACTCTCAACAATTTAAACTGTCAAATATCATGGAATGCCATACAACCAGGCATAAAACCAGTAAGACCTTCAGTGGCAAAGTATAATTCTCCTAATTAAAATAAACTGATGTCAGTATTTGTAACTCTCACTTGCAATTCAACTGCTCATGATACAATTGAACTACACACTTGTTACTTCTCAAGTGCTACAATCCCAAATAAAAACAGGGAATGTTCTTGGGATATAGAGCCATCATAAAGCTAATCCAACACCAGACAGGACAACTGAAACGATTGCAATAGTAGCCTCGTGTCAAGCCAGCAGGCACAGTCTAAACTACTAAGAACAAAGAACAATACAGCACAGGAACAGGCACTTCGGCCCTCCAAGCCTGCACCGATCATGTGTTCCTAATTAGACCATCCATTTGTATCCCTCAATTCCCAGTCTGTTCATGTGGCTATCTAGATAAGTCTTAAATGATCCTAGCATGTCTGCCTCAATAACCTTGCTTGGTAGTACTTTTCAGGCCCCCACCACCCTCTGTGTAAAAAACGACCGCCACATATCTGTATTTAACCTTGCCCCCTTACCTTGAACTTGGGACCCTCTTGTGTTTGTCATTTCTGACCTAGGGAAAAACTTCCAACTGTTCACCCTATCTATGCCCTTCATAATTTTATAAACTTCTTTTAGGTCACCCCTCAACTTCTGTCTTTCCAGGGAGAACAACCCTAGATTACTCAATCTCACCTCATAGCTAATGCCCTCCATACCGGGCAACATCCTGGTAAACCTTTTCTGCACTCTCTCCTAAGCCTCCACGTCCTTCTGAAAGTGTGGTGACCAGAACTGGATGCAGTATTCCAAATGTGGCCTAACCAATGTTCTATATAATTGCAACATCATACGCCAGCTTTTATAGTCTATGCCTCATCCAATAAAGGCAAGCATGCCTTTATTCACCACCTTTCTTCTTCACCTTCTTCACCACCTTTTCCACCTGTGCTGTCACTTCTAAGGATCTGTGGACTTGCACACCCAGATCCCTCTGAGTGTCGATATTCCAGACAGTTCTGCCATTTATTGTATAGCTCCCCCTGCATTAGATCTACCGAAATGCATCACTACGCATTTATCTGGATTAAATTCCATCTGCCATTTCTCCACCCAATTTTCCAGTCTATCTATACTCTGCTGTAATCTCTGCAACTCCAGCAATCTTTGTGTCGTCCACAAACTTACTAATCAGACTAGCTACATCTTCTTCCAAATCATTTGAATTTATCACAAGCAGCAGAGGTCCCAGTACAGAGCCCTGCTGAACACCACTAGTCACAGACCTCCAATCAGAAAAAGACCCCTCCGCTGCTACCCTCTGTCTTCTATGGCCAAGCCAGTTTTGTACCCATCTAGCTAGTTCACCTTTGATACCGTGAGTTTGCACCAGCCTGCCATGAGGGACCGTGTCAAATGCTTTACTAAAATTCATGTAGGCGACATCCATGGCCCTTCCCTCATCAATCATTTTTATCACCTCCTCAAAAAACTCAACCAAATTTGTGAGGCATGAGCTCCCTCGTACAAAACCATGTTGTCTATCGCTAATAAGACTATTCAGTTCTAAATGTGTGTACTAGCATGAGTTTGGTTCTCTCACTGAAGATCATGACTTAAAAAGGGATTCTGACAAAACTCTGCAGCCAGGCCTGATGAGAACAGTCACAGGCACACATTACATGATAGTTTCAATTTCATTTGCTAGTGCAGCTTCAAGCTGATTTCTGCTTGCAAACTAGAGGTGAGAAAGGCATGGATTTTGTTTTGGTCTTCACGGAGGAGGACGTGAATAATTTGCCGGGTGTTAGCGATGGAAAGGTGGTAGGACTGGAGGGTCTCAATGACATTATTGTTACTAGAGAGGCGGTGCTCGACAGACTGGAGGAGCTGATTGGAATGCATCCAAGGGTTCTGAAAGAAATGGCGGAGGTGATAGTGGATGCCTCGGTGGTTATTTTCCAAACGTCGCTGGATTCCGGGGAAGTGCCGGAAGATTGGAAAACAGCTAATGTTACGCCGTTGTTTAAGAAGGGTGCCAGGCAAAAGGCAGGGAATTATAGGCCGGTTAGCTTAACGTCTGTTGTAGGTAAAATGTTAGAATCCGTCATCAAGGAGGAAATAGCGAGGCATCTTGAGGGGAATTGCTTGATAGAGCAGACGCAGCATAGTTTCGTTAAGGGGGAGTCATGTCTGACAAATTTATTGGAGTTCTATGAGGATGTGTCTAGGGCGGTGGATAGAGGAGAGCCGGTGGATGTGGTCTTTCTTGATTTTCAGAAGGCGTTTGACAAGGTACCTCACAAGAGGTTACTGCAGAAGGTAAGGGGGCGTGGAGTTGGGGGTAGGGTGTTAGCGTGGATAGAGGATTGGCTGTCTAATAGGAGGCAGAGAGTGGGGGTCAATGGGTGCTATTCGGATTGGTGGTTGGTGACTAGTGGAGTGCCCCAGGGGTCGGTGCTGGGGCCTCAGCTATTTACCATTTATATAGATGATCTGGAGGAGGGAACCGAGTGTATGGTGTTGAAATTTGCTGATGACACCAAGATTGGTGGAACGGCAAATTGCGCGGAGGGTGTGGAGAGTCTGCAGAAGGATCTAGATAGGCTGGGCGAATGGGCCAGGAAATGGCAAATGGAATTTAATGTTGGCAAGTGCGAGGTGGTCCACTTTGGTAGGAAGGACTATTACTTACAGGGCGAAAAACTGCAGCAGGCGACGGTGCAGAGGGACCTCGGGGTCCTTGTGCATGAGTCGCAAAAACCCAGCCTGCAGGTGCAGCAGGTGGTCAGGAAGGCTAATGGGATGCTGGCCTTCATAGCGAGGGGGATTGAATATAAAAGTTGCTGCAGCTGTATAGGGCACTGGTGAGGTCGCAGCTGGAGTGCTGTGTGCAGTTTTGGTCGCCGCACTTACGCAAGGATATTTTGGCCTTGGAGGGAGTGCAGAGGAGGTTTACTAGGCTGATGCCGGAGTTGAGGGGGTTGAGCTATGAGGAGAGGCTGAATAAACTAGGCTTGTACTCGTTAGAGTTTAGAAGAATGAGGGGAGATCTCATTGAGACATATAAGATGATGAATGGGATGGATAGGATAGAGGTGGAGAGACTCTTCCCGCTCAGAAAGGACAGTAGGACTAGGGGGCACAGCCTCAAGATAAAGGGGGGGCGGTTTAGAACGGAGTTGAGGAGGAACTTCTTCACTCAAAGGGTGGTGAATCTCTGGAATTCTCCGCCCGTTGAAGTGGTGGAGGCTGCCTCGCTAAATATTTTTAAGACGCGTGTTGATGGGTTTTTGATAAGCGAGGGGATTAAGGGTTATGGGGAGAGGGCAGGAATGTGGAACTGAGCCACGACAGATCAGCCATGATCTTGTTGAATGGCGGGGCAGGCTCGAAGGGCTAGATGGCCTACTCCTGCTCCTATTTCTTATGTTCTTATAAAAGGTTTTCATAGATAGCAATCCCAGGTAAATGACAGAAGCGGGCAATCTTATGGAAGTAGAAGCAAGTGCATTGGGAGCAAATAGAATCTGGAGTTTCAACTATTATAGGGACAAAGGTGATCATTGTGCCTTTTAGAGCAAGCAGCAGCTAACCCCACTGCTCTGCTCTCCTTGTACCCCATACTTCCCAGCTTCAGGTCTTTGATAAGTTTATCTAATTTCCCTTAAAAATGTAATATCTCACTGAACCACACAACCCTCCAGTAAAGATATTTCTGTAATCTCTCAGCTCAATCTTGGGAAACCGCACTGAATACTGTTTTCAAGATCACCCCCAGGTTTGGTGACATATCTGCATATTGAGAGAATTTGACTGTAGAGTTTGTTGGTGGGTCCTTTTGGTTGGTAATAGACATGAAGTCGCATCTTCTGACACTGAATATCATCTCCAATTGGTCCTGCCAATTTTGCAATTCCAGAAGGTTATCTTGCAGTGGATTGATGTGACCGAGAGTTTTCCCTGCTGCATGGACCACATAAATCATCTGCAAATAGCCACATTCTGTTTTTAACTTGTTAAGAAAGTCATTTATGCATACCAACAAGAATAAAGGTCCTAACACAGTGCACTGAGGCACTCCAGAGAGGACATCTCTAGGAGAGAATGATTCCAATTTTGTCTTTCTGTTACTTGGGAAATGCCCGATCCAATTCAATAATGTCCCCCTGATTCCATAGCAGAGAAGTCTGGACAAGAGGAAGAACTTTGTCAAAGGCTTTTAAGAAATTCAGAAATACCATGTGAGTGTTTTCATCTCTTTTGAGGTCTGAAGCTAGGTTATCAAGTCTGTAAAAAGCAACATTTTGGTAATCTTTTTGACCCACAAACCTTGCTGACTATCCATGAAGATATTGTAAGCTTCAAAGTGCTTCATGACATAAAAATGAACAATATATTCAAGCAATTTGTAAATGATTCTGGTGAGAGGTACCAGACTGTAATTTCTGGCTGACTTTTATCCCCTTCTGTGAATACTCTACGATATTAGCTTATCTCTTCCTACTTGATAAGCAGCTGGTGTTGATTGACACTCAAAAGAGATTTGTCAATATTGGAGCCAGATCCTCAGGTACAAACTTTAAGATCCAGGGAGGTAGTTCATCTGGGACTTGACTGCAGTTCAGGATTTTATCCAATGGCAAAAACTCATGTTAATGCTTTCTAATGGACTCTGGCTCCAGAGTAAATTCGGGAAACTCCTTGTACTTAATCATGAAGGAATATATTCTTTCTACTGAAAGTGACAAATTCTCACTGCACAAATTCATTCTCTCATACAATGCATGGGTTGGTGATTTTAAAGCCATGCTACAAGTTAAAATATCAAGTCAAAGTTGAAAACTCTGAATTGAAATGAATTGTTCAGGACAAAGGAAATTGTGGCCATGCTGAGTAAAGGTTTTGTGTTTCATTCCGGAGAGCAGCACAATATGACTAATGCCACCAAAAGAATAAAAATGCTTGATGGTGGCAATGGAACCGAGGTGTGAAGAGGGTGAACAAATATAGGTTGCAGGGCTGAAAGAGAATCTTAAAAGGGATAGCAGGGCAACTGTTCAATTTTTATATTTTTTCTAACACCTATTTGGCAATGGACAAAGAAAGATGCACATTAATATCCCTAATCAATTCACTGAAAGAAAAATATCCCTTTTACAAATCCGTCAAGATTTAATGGTTTTAAAAGTGTTGCAGTAACGGGTTTTTGTAAAGAGAGATAATGATGGTGGCTCTTGTAAAAATAGTACAACCAACCAACACTCTTCAAACTCAGCTGTGAAAATGTTTCAACCCATTAAAATTTCTCAGTACCACAACCTGTGAGCTGTGTGTGCCAGAAAAGAAGCAATTAAGCCAGTAATAATTTTCATGTATTTTAAAATAAAACGAAGGAAACAATTCATGCACAATTGGCTGAAACTCTTTTTGAACAGAAATTGAGATAGATAACTAGAGGTTAAAATTCATTCCACATGGAACAGAAGTGTGAAGCATTACAAGATGGTTTCTCAACCATGAAGAACTATAAGAAATATGATACAGCAGTAAACCTTGATGCATAAAGGTGATACGCAACAAACATTTCAGGCAATCTTTAATGCTTGTTTCATCTATACTTCAATGAAAATATACGTCGCAAAATCCCAGCTGAAAAATATTTTACACGTTCTTTATCTACTTGTCGTTTAAGCTAGCCAATTTAAGAACAATGTCATGGATGGCTTCTCAACATACTGCTGCTTTCAGCTTTGCTGCCATAGTTATGTTTTCAGGAAGGATGAGTAGGAAGTAACCCCGTGACAGCAATTATATGTGGGAAAGTGAATTGCATTTTAAAGACAACCATGCAAAAGCAGAGATGGAGCTATTGGGGACTGAGTCACAATGGCTTGCTTGAAATCAAACGTCAGGGTATATCAGTAACAACCCTGCATTCACCTGAATCTCCAATTTCTGTCAATGCATTTAACTCATTCGATGTTTGAAGAATGTATCCCTTTGTTAGAAAGTATATTTGCAATTGACTTATAATTACCTGAATCCACGGAGAGTCACAGGTAGGGTGACTGACAAAAAAAACTCACTCAAAATGGCAACTCTGGTTATAAAACTGGCAACTTAGAGCATTGGAACCACCAATAAATTATTTTTACGTAGCAATTTTAACATAAAACATCTGGAGGTAATTTACAGAATATTTCAAAGTCAAATATTACAGAGTGCCGCATAAAGAGATACAAGGACAAATGCATGGTCAGAAAGGTAGGTCTGAGGAAGTGTCTTTAAGGAAGGGAGCGATGCAGAGGTTTTGGGAGGGAATTCCAGAGCACAGGGTCAGGGCAGCTGAAGGCATGACCACCAATGTGAGATATGGTGGAACACATCAAATTGGGATTGCTTAGGAGACCAGATTCAGAGCATTGCTAAAATCTTGGAGCCGATGCTAATTATAGAGACAGAGAGAGGTGAGGCCAAGGAGGGATTTGAAAATATGGTGAGAGTGTGAAAATAGAGGCACTGCTTAAATGGGAGACAAGGTAAATCAGCAAGTACGGAGGTAATGGTGTAAGTCACAATATATGCAGCAGAGTTTTAAATGCCCGCAAACTGAGAACATAGAATGCGGGTGGTCAGCTAGCAGTGCATTAGAATAGGTAATCTAGAGGTAGGAAGGACAAGGATGAGGCTTTTAGCAGTAGATAAGATGAGGCAGAGGGAAGGCTGGCAATGTTAAGGAGGGAGAAATACGAAATGTTAATGATGGTATGTGCATGACCGTCCAATTGTTAAAATACCTCAAATTGTAGTATACAATAATTTCTCATTCCTTGGATTGAGGTTAATGTTGGGTAAAAAACACTGTCTAATTCTGAAGCATTTTGCAGCTAAATCCATTTGAAAATTATGATCTCTTGACTGCAATTGGGAACATACTGCAATTACAAAGGTCCATCAAGTCCAAGGCTTATGTAGTATAGCTTAAGCATCTTTATGTTCTATCAGCAACCACAAACTCCACAGAATCACATAATGGTTACAGCAAACAAGGAGCCCATTTGGCCCACTGTATCTGTTCTAGCTCTCCAAAGCAGCAACTGACCTTGTGCCACTCCCCACCTTCTCCCCACACTACAGCATGTTGTTCAGATAATAAGTAGTACAAGATGAAATGCTCCTTTGGAGAGCTAGCACATAAGTCCATAGGTACCAAATCGACAGCATTACCCTCATCGACTTTCACCATTAACATGTCAAAAAACACAAGCAAGTTGATCAAATATTATTTCCCCTCAAAATATCTGTGTTGATTTTCCTTAATTAACTTGCATATGCCCAAGTGACAATTAATTTTGTCCTGAATTATCATTTCTAGAAGCTTCTCATCACTGAGTTTAAACCAATGGGCCTTTACATCCTTCTTGCACTCTCATCATCCAGGTCATGGGAAGTGTCCTGGAGTACCCACACAGCACAGGATATGCACCCTATATGTGCACATAATGGTCAATTTATACAAAAACAACTGATCCAAGCATTCTGACATGTCAATTTCAAACACTGTATGTACATAGAAAAAGATCCAGAGCAAATTCACAATAGCAACTTTAACGCAAAACCAAATAACTCTTAACTACCAAAGGCATTATTGGATGAAAACCATCAAAACTATGAAGATGTGGATGACCCAAAATTTTGATTATGTCAATGGGGTCAACCAATCCAGCTGGCAGGATAACAAATACCACTGAACAATGCCCCCAATAAATCAAAATTCCACACTGGTAGCTCTGGATTAACCAAGCATGTTCAAGCTTGCTACCAACCAGAGTTACAGCAAACAAGAGTTCAAAATCATGGGAATGGGATGCTGGCCTTCAGCGAATGGGACACTGGCCTTCATAGCGAGAGGGATTGAATATAAAAGTAGGGAGGTCTTGCTGCAGCTGTATAGGGCACTGGTGAGGCCACAGCTGGAGTACTGTATGCAGTTTTGGTCGCCGCACTTACGCAAGGATATTTTGGCCTTGGAGGGAGTGCAGAGGAGGTTTACTAGACTGATGCCGGAGTTGAGGGGGTTGAACTATGAGGAGAGGCTGAATAAACTAGGCTTGTACTCGTTAGAGTTTAGAAGAATGAGGGGAGATCTCATTGAGACATATAAGATGTTGAATGGGATGGATAGGATAGAGGTGGAGAGACTCTTCCTGCTCAGAAAGGACAGTAGGACTAGAGGGCACAACCTCAAGATAAAGGGGGTGCAGTTTAGAACGGAGTTGAGGAGGAACTTCTTCACTCAAAGGGTGGTGAATCTCTGGAATTCTCTGCCCGTTGAAGTGGTGGAGGCTGCCTCGCTCAATATTTTTAAGACGCGGGTTGATAGGTTTTTGATAGGCAAGGGGATTAAGGGTTATGGGGAGAGGGCAGGAATGTGGAACTGAGCCACGACAGATCAGCCATGATCTTATTGAATGGCGGGGCAGGCTCAAGGGGCTAGATGGCCTACTCCTGCTCCTATTTCTTATGTTCTTATGTAGTGCTGGGTAAGCCATAATTTGACTTTGTGATCTCCCTGTAAAAGGATCTGCAATGCCTGTTGAATATGACTAAACCATTGAGAAAATTATAAGTGCTGTAGATTGGTGAGAAGGTGAAGTTGATACAGCAAGTAGAATAACTTGGTGCCAAACAGACATCATGACAGAGTGGGGAATTCCACCATCAAGCTTGTTCACCACTGTGAAACATAAGGTGAACTTGGAACAGTCAGGTCAGCAGGCATTCTCTCCAGGAAGGACAAGGATGAGAATGGCTGCCCATCCCAACATTGAAGTCTGCTAATGTTTTCAAAGCAGCCCAAGCAGAGAATGTTGCCAATTCCACTCCAATCCTTTTACAAGCTCAGGCCATTTTAAGGTGTGAACAAATTGAGTAAAGGCTTCTTCACACATTTATTAGGATTTTTCCTGGCCTCTCATTTTACACTTCTCATTGAATCTGAGTTGCTTTCCCAGCTCGATGGTAGGTATACACACTGAGGTTACAGATGTCGCTCTCAAACCTTCCCTTAACCAAGTGGATTTTGATAACAAATTAAAAACTGCTGATGCACACTGCACTGACTCAGACTACACAATCTGTCTTCAGTCATTGCTTTGAATAAAAGTATCAATAAAAGTATCTTACAGTCATGGAGGTTTACAGTAGGGAAACAGGCCTTTCGGCCCAACTTGTCCATGCTGCCCCTTTTTTTTAAGCCACTGAGCTAGTCCCAGTTGCCCACATTGGGCCCATATCGCTCCATAGCCATCTTACCCATGAAACTGTCTAAATGCTTTTTAAAAAGCATAATTCTAACTGTCTCTACCACTGCCTCTGGCAGCTTGTTCCAGGCTCTCATCACCCACTGTATGAAAAAATTGCCCCTCTAGACCCTTTTGTATCTCTCCCCTCTTACCTTAGACCTATGTCCTCTAGTTTTAGACTCCCCTACCTCTGGGGAAAGATTAGACTATCTAGCTGATCTATGCCCCTCATTATTTTATAAACTTCTATAAGATCACCTCTAAGCCTTCTAGACTCCAGAGTAAAAGGTCTCAGTCTATCCAGCCTTTCCTTCCAATGCAAACCATCAAGTCCCAGTAGCATCCTAGCTGATCTTGTCTGCATTCTTTCTAGTCTAATAATATCCTTTCTATAACAGAGTGATCAGAACTGTACACAGTATTCCAAGTGTGGCCTTACCAATGTCTTGTACAACTTGAATGAGACGTTCCAACTCCTGTCTTCAGTGTTCTGACCAATGAAATCAAATATGCTTAACACCTTCTTCACCACTCTGTCAACCTGTGATTCCACTTTCAAGGAGCTATTAACCTGTACCACTGGATCTCTTTGTTCTATAACTCTCCCCAGTGCCCTACCATTAACTGACTAAGTCCTGTCCTGATTTGACCTACCAAAATGCATCATCTCACATTTATCTAAATTAAACTCCATCTACCATTCATCAGTCCACTGGCCCAATTGATTAAGATCCTGCTGCAATCATCAATAACCGTCTTCACTGTCCACTATGCCACCAATCTTGGTGTCATCTGCAAAGTTACTAACCATGCCTCCTAAATTCTCATGTAAACCATTAATATAAATGATAAATAACAGTGGACCCAGCATCGATGTCTGAGGCACCCTGCTGATCACGGATCTCCAGTTTGAAAAACAACCCTCTACACCCACCCTCTGTCCTCTCTTCCAGCCAATTTTGTACCCATTTGGCTACCTCATCCTGGATCCCATGAGATTTAACCTTATGCAACAACCTACTATGCGGTACCTTGTCAAAGGTCTTGCTAAAGCCCATGGCTGAGTGAAGATTTTAATGAAGGCAAGAAAAGACAGAAAAGGCAACTGGGTAGAAAAATGTAATTGTTCTTCAGAAGTATGAACAAAAATAGTCTATTTTGGACATTACAAATAACATTTGTCTAGGGATAAAAGCAGGGAATGTATTTTCTTAGCAAAAAGCGTTTTGGTTGATTCAATTAATTCATCAACAATCTGGTTCCGAAATATTTATTTGGATTTCCCACTGTTAATGTTTGCACCATGAATGTTGACGTAAAAAGTGTTGCAGGAAGTAATAACTATGGGCAGATAATGTTCACCACAAACAAAATTTGTAATTTAAATGAATCCTGTTGGATCAAAAGGATGTCTGAGTAGTTTAATTACTGCCATATATTTGTACATACAGAGTCACATCGTAAAAATACATTAGTTTTTGGGTCAGACACTGCCAATGGTACAGTAAAGGCTTTCAATCTGAAATGCTTCATGGTCATTTAGAATCCAGGTTCCTCAATAGTTGAGTTGGGTTAACTCTTATCCAGTCACTAGAGGGTGCAATTGCAGTGTTGAAACCAGAAGGTCCAGACCCTTTTCCGCAGAGAGTGACCTCATGTTTGTGGCTGTGGTAGTTCCATGAAATAGCTGTGGTACGGTCTACTCTAACCACCATGGATAGAGGAGAAAATGTCACAGAAGGGAGGAAGGAACACGTAACATAGAAAGGTCTACTGAGGAACCAGATGTGGGCAATGGTGAAGGAACAAAATGAAAACAAAAAGACAAAACATGAAAAATAAATGAGCCTAAAAGTACATTATTGTTTGTGTTGATTTTAACATCTTTGTAAGATTCTCACAGTAAAAAGAGCTATGTTTATCTCATCCACATTACATGGTTAAGTAAGTCTAAGTGAAATGCGCACCTTAGCCTTCAGAATGCTTTCCAATGATATACTACCACCAAACATCAGTCCCCTACATTCATATTAACTTTGCAGATTCCAGGCACAATTAATAGCCTAATCTATTCAAATAAAGAAAAAAATGTACTGCTCAAGTATCAATAAAGTATCTTGCTTAATAAGATACATGAAAAAATGCACTTCCAGCACTCAAGGAAAATGCATTCAATTATTAAATCAGCACTTCACCCAAAGGCTGTGAAGCAATGCGCTTTGCAATTATCAAGTTGTAATTAATGTCAGATATGAACTGCAAGTCTACTTGCACAACAGTCATTGTAGCTTTTAAAGTTTATCTGAGTCACAAGTAAAACTTACATTAACACTGCAATGAAGTTACTGTGAAATTTACCAAGTCATCACGCTTCGGCGCCTGTTCAGGTCAACGTATCTAACTAGCACGTCTTTCAGACTATGCGAGGAAACCACAGCACCTGGAGTAAACCCACGCTAACACAGGGAAAACATACAAACTCCACACAAACAGTGACCCAAGCCAGGAATTGAACCTGGGTCCCTGGCACTGTGAGGCAGCAGTGCTAAGAACAGGGACAAGCAACCTACATTGGACATATGGAACCAGAACATTTCCAACATTTCAAGCAATGTACTGTATTAACGCCCTGCAGTCAAGAGAATTAGATTCACCAGTCTATTTTGAGGCATTTTGGCACATCGTAATGAAAGAAAATCAAGCCAAAATAAAGAACTAATACTATCAAAATAATCATGCCAGCAGGGCATTTTCCCATATAGAGGCAGTGATAAATCAGGAAAACATTTACCAATAGAACAAGAAACAAAATGCATCTGTCTTGTGCTTTGTGTCAAGGAAGATATTTTTCAGTATGGTTAAAATTGAAGAACATCTTGTCAAAAACAGACATCTTCTGACTCAATTTGTGTTTAGAAATATTCGGTTGAAAATGGAAATCTATGGTCCCAAACCTTTACCCTAGTAGTGAAGGTACTCAATGACTGGTCTCAACCGTCACAATGATTCCTGCAGTTTCTAAAGTTCACCACGGTCATAAATGTACCTACCAGAATGATGCAATACTTCCATTTTATATAAAATAAGTCTTTCAATTTGGCACAGGCTTCTATCAATTTTTCTTCTTTTGTTTGCCTTAAAGATACCCAAGACTGATATCAGCCATAGCTCATTCATGCATCAGTGACGTCTTAATACATTACATGTATGCAGGGAGCATTTTCAAATAATTCACACTACTTACTTGTACATCAGGACTTATCAGTACCTGTGTGAAAAGAAGAAATGAGATTCCATTGTGCAAAGTGAACTAACCTGTGGCTGTCTTCAGCTTCAGAAACATCAGGGCTACTATCATCCTCCTCGTAATCTTGGTAATTATCAGAATCAGGATGATCAGTGGAGTCAAATTCACCTTCATCACTCTGACCAAGGTAAGCAACGGTTTCTTCTTTATGTTGCTAAAAAAAAACATATTCTTATGATTATTTAACTAAATAAATCTCAGCGTAACAGTTTTTTTTGTAGATTATCACTTTAAAAACTTTAGGAAATGTTGTCATTCAGTTCATCCCAAAATAACTTCCATTCCATCTCACCATTACAGCTTATGGACTACAAAATTACATGCATTACTCTCAAGGTGTCTCCTGATGTGGCTGGTAGTTATTATGCATGAATCCTATTATGAACACATTGAAGGATCTATTTTGCTCCATATAATGTGACAAAGATTAAATGTACACTGTTTGGGGACCTATATAGGAAGTCCCATGGGATCAAACTGGCAAGTTGCTACAGTGCAGATTGTACACACTGCAGGAGAGCTGGGGGGTGGAATTTTCCTGCACCGTCCATCACAGGAATCATAGTAGGTGGGGCATGGACCTAGAAAAGATCCATTGACCTCAGATGGGATTTTTCTGTTTCAGGGCAAGCACAGCCGGAAAATCCCACCTGAAATGTTTCAGGTGGTGAATGGCTGTGTCATTCTGGGTAGTGCTGAGTTCCTTGAGTGCTGTTAGAGCTGCATTCATTCAAGAGAGTGGACAGTAGAATTTTGGTGGATTTTCTTTGGGGAATCAGGGTGCGAGTTACCTGCTGTAGATCAAAGCCACTGACCAGTCCCCAAAGCCACAGTATGTTTATGGCTGGTCCAATTAAGTTTCTGGGTCAACAATAACATCCAGAATATTGACAATCATTGAACTGTATTCTCTCATGCGGCTTACTAAATACAATACTAAGGCATTCATGCAACAAAGTATAACAAAGACCAAAATAACATATTCTATTGTCCTAAAAACTGTAAAAGACTGTTAGGGATAAAAGTTGGAGGTCACATTTAAAATTGTCATGAAAGGCATTAGTGTCAGGAAACAGTGCATGTGGGGGTGGGGGGGGGGGAGGTGGTTTGGTGGTGGTGGTGCCGCCTGGAAGGAGAGGGAGCACAGTGATGAGAGGGCATAGGTGAATGAGAGATGAAAGTGTGCGGGGGCAATACGAGATGGGGGCGCGCAGGACAAGGGAGATGACAGCACGTGGGGGAATGACAGAGTTCAGGATGACAGAGGAGAGACACCACAGGATGAGGGAGGAAGGACAGCATATGGAGTGGGAGGAAAAGAACAAGTGGGTGGACAGAGATCGTGGGATGAAAGGAGAGAACTGGTTATGAGTGGTTTTAAGGTGGTACAAGTTATAATTAAGTTGAAAGATAAAATTGTGCAGTAAGTTTTGTATTGCAAGCATTATAGTAGCAGCACTACTTTAAATCTCACAGTATGCATATTTTCTTCCCTAACAATTCAAGGTACCATGCAATTTTGAATTTCAGTGGTTATTTAAAATATGAAGAACGTGAGATTATTTGCAATACAATTATTTCCAATAAACGCCTCTAGATTCTTCAAACCAAAACCGCCTGATATTTTTAAAATTAGATTGAAGAATTTCTTGGGTCCCATAGAGGTGGATTAGACAAAAAATATTCCATCCTCTTTTTTTCAGAAGGTATTCAACTCAATAAATGTTGGAGAAATTACAATTAAAGAAAAAGAATGAAGTTTCATCTGTCTGTTATCCTCATTAGCTAACACCCTGACAGATGTTGAGCAAAACAAAAAAAACACTGACTTGACAATATGGTAAAAAGCAGAAAACGCCAAAAATGAATTGCTGATTGTTCAGTATCTGAATGTGAAACATTTTAAAGTCCAGTTTTGATGAAAGAGAACATTTCAACCTTTCATTCTCTTTCAGATGATGAATGGTCTACCACAGCCCATTCTAGTAATCTAGGTGGGCTTGTGTGATTGAGTTAATTTCAAAAGTTCAGAATGGGTTATGATTTATGCATGAAATGCATGATAGTTTGCACATAATGACCTCTTTGATTCTCCAATGTGGTGAATGTCAGTTTTGTAACTGGAACTAACTGGTTAGCAGCTACTTAATTGACAAATAGATTAAAACAAACCTTTCTTTGCATTTGACATTGCTTAAAAAGTGTGTCAGCATCACGGACTAATATCTATAATCGACCAACATTTTATAGCTAGTGCTAGCTAAACCAGGCACTATTGAAATTATAACCTGGTAATGAAAACTTATGAATGAAAATAATCTAAAGATGGGTCTTAAAAATTTCAAGTGATGGGGCTGTGACAATTTCCTTTGGCAGCTCATTCCATTGTGGGGTTGTCCTTGAGAAGAACGGTTGCTAATGGATGGGGTCGAGCCAAACGGTCTTTATAGTTTACCTCCTATTTGTGGAGGGTGCTATGTACTTGCTTCACATTGTTTATTGTAAAGGTTCTTGATACAAATTGATGTTACTTCCTGCGCCCAGTACCAGAATTGACATGCTATGACCTGACCCAGCCTGATGATCTATATCATTAGTGCAATCTTTAATACATGGCTTCACACAATTAAATGTCCATTGAATTCTCATCTTTACAATGATATAATACCATTACATAGACTACTTAATAGCTATCTCATTCAAATGATTGCTTCTGGATTGTACCTTTGAAATCCCCATTTGCTTGGTTACAGAAGATGACAAGCTAGAGCAGCATATGCAATGTGGAAAATGTAGTGTTTTTCTGGATGATGAATAATAGCATTCACATGAGACTCTTCAACTTATAATATGAAAGACACAAACACATTCTCTACATCTGACACAAATAGAGTGGGGGGCAAGTGCACAAGAAGCAACAGGGAGTTTAGGAGTGGGAGTACAAAGAACTGCCATGGAGATCATAGAAACATCATCATTGATGTGCTCCAGAACGACTTCTCCACAGAAGCCATTTTCACTTGAATCCAGCAATTCTTTTAATATGGTGGAAATAGAGCTCACTTAGCTCAACGGGAGATTGTTTTTAAATCAAAAGTTTAAAAATCCTGTTATAGGTGGGATCCTAGGAAACACACAGCTTGACACACTGAGTTTAGAACTAAGCCAGATGACATCAGTGGTCTTCAGCTCGAAGTACTTTTAGGACTAAGACACATTGGATATTTGGAAATAGACCTCCATTTGTCCTCCATCCGTTATCTGCTGTAGTTCTTACCATTTTGAGAGTCAGAGTTGGTGACATGGGTTTCATTTTAGTGGTTGTGTGAACTTTGTAATGCTTGTGTAAACCAAAGCATTAAGATACTTCTGCAGCAAACTTTATATAGCATACTTGAAGCAATTAGTGATACAGAGAATCATCCAGTGAAAATTATCAACACATTCATATTTATTTTAAAATGTACAAGTGATAATTGCTAGGATAACCTGGTTACCAATTAAAATAGTTGTCACAACCACACTCAGTTACTTGCAAATTGTTACCTATCAGAGATGAATATCTGGCCCAGAGTTTGCAGTCGATGCCAAAGCAACATCATTTACTGTTGACTTCAAAGATTGCCACCCACAAAGATGTAGTGATTTTTGGTGTGGATTCCACCCTTTCAGGTATTAGTTAGAATCCATAGTCAAATCAAGGGAATCTCCCAGCTTCTAGCAACAGTGACGTCATCAATCTGGATACAGACCAATCATGTTGAAGTATTCTCACAGAGAGTAAACCAGGAAGTAAAATGTAAAATGCTTTACTTCTAATTAAATTTTTACAGAGGCGAATAAATGATTGGGACGTTCACAAAATGGATACAGAAGCTGAAATATAAAAAATGTCAAATGTGGATCTTTTTAAATCATAATGCAGAAATCTAACATTCCACAAATATAAAAATAGCTTCTCAAGGCCAGTGAGGGTTATCAGCAATAATTGTGAACTTAGTGCCCCTTACACAGTTACACTTCATTCAAAAAAATGCAATTTTTTCACGGGTTTTTACATAAGAAGGGAAAAATCTCATCAGTACAGAACTTCTGCAACTTCTCTATTTCCATGTTTAACTGTGTGCACAGACTTCAAATGTTCCTTTCAGCTCAATAAAGTAGTGATAGTGAATCACAGAATCCCTAATAGTGCAGAAGGAGGCCATTCAACTCATTGAGCCTGCACTGAAAACAATTCCACCCAGGGCCGACCATTGTCACCCCTCATAATCCGCTGGACACTAAGGGACAATTTAGCATGGCCAATCAACCTAACCCGCACATCTTTGGAGTGTGGGAAGAAACTCACGAAGATACAGGGAGAACATGCAAACTCCATTGAACCTAGGTCCCCGCTGCTGTGAGGCAGCAGTGATAATGCTAATATTAATGGTAATGTCAATGCTAATAGTTTTGGTGGCATTAGCAATTTGGAAGAAGGAACTGAAGGCACTGTTGCTAAGTTTGCAGATGATAGAAAGATACGTAGATGGACAGGTAGCATTGAGGAAGCAGAGGGACTACAGAAGGACTTGGACAGGTTAGGAGAGTGGGCAAAGAAGTGGCAGATGGAACACAATGTGGACAAGTGTGAGGTTATGCACTTTGGAAGGAGGAATGGAGGCATAGACTTTTTTAAATGGGGAAACGCTTAGGAAATCAGAAGCACAAAGGGATTTGGGAGTCCTTGTTCAAGATTCAACGTGCAGGTTCAGTTCACAGTTAGGAAGGCAAATATAATGTTAGCATTCATGTCAAGAGGGCTAGAATACAAGAGCAGGAATGTATTCTGAGGCTGTATAAGGCTCTGGTCAGACCTTATTAGGAGTACTGTGAGCAGTTTTGGGTCCATATCTAAGGATGGATGGTGCTGGCCTTAGAAAGGTCCAGAGGGGGGGTTCACAAGAATGATCCCTGGAATGAAGAGCTTGTCGTATGAGGAACAGTTAAGGACTATGGGTATGTACTCGCTGGTGTTTAGAAGGATGGGGGAGTATCTTATTGAAACTTACAGGATATTGCGAGGCCTGGAGTAGATGTGGAAAGGATGTTTCCACTAGTAGGAAAAACTAGAACTAGAGGGCACAACCTCAGGCTAAAGGGACAATCCTTTGAAAGGGATGAGGAGCAATTTCTTCAGCCAGAGAGAGGTGAATCTGTGTAACTTTTTGCCGCAGAAGGCTGTGGAGGCCAGGTGATTGAGTGTCTTTTTAAGACAGAGATAGATAGGTTCTTGATTAATAAGGGGGTCAGGGGTTATGGAGAAAAGGCAGGAGAATGGGGATGAGAAAAATATAAGTCATGATTGAATGGCAGAACAAACTCAATGAGCCGAGTGGCTAATTCTGCTCCAATGTCATATGGTCTTATTACTACCCAAAATGCAGGTCATACTCTTGACTAATTGGTCTCAGCAGAGTTTTAAAACCCTCTGAAACAATTTAGGTTTTTAAATACAATCATATCGTATGACAGAATTATATGGTAGAATTTAATGAACTATCTACCTGTGTGAAAACATTTTCTCCAGACCCCTGTACATGCAACACGAAACTTAAATCAAGTCTTTGGCAGAAGAGTTTCCAGCCCAGCTCATTTGTCAATGTTGAGATCTACAGACACTATAATCCGGCAGGTAATGTAGTGTGACATCAGCAGCTGAGAAACTAAGTTATCTGCTCCATAGGCCACATGACTTCACTGATTTTCTTTAAGTGCTGAGGGATACTTGATGTAAAGGCTTAGTCAAGTATAAAAAGAATGAGTTTAACTGCTTTTACCGGATTTTGATTTAGAAAATCTAAAATATCCTCTGGGGTAACAGAATGGTATTGTTAAATAATTTGTTGAAAATGTTTATTTTCCTACGTAGAAAATTGGATAGTAAAGTAATCCTTAGGAATCAATGTCCAAATTCTACCCTCGTTGCAACTTCAAAAAAAAACACCTTTCCTTTGACTTTTGAGCGCAAAAATTACATTTTTGTTCTATTTTAAAATGTATTTTCTTTCACATCTTGAGAACCATCACACCATATACTATTCTCTGGTTGAGAACAGGTAGCTGATAAATTCCTAATCTCTGCTTAAACCAGTTCCTAGGATTTTATATCTGAGTCCAGCATTTTATCACCCTTTGATTTTCATTCCTTGCAGGCTTGGGCTTAGTGCATTCACCTGTAATATCAACAGATACATTTAAGGGAAATGTAATTCTAATTTGAAGAAGAAAGGAATAAAAGGTGGTGTTGATAGAGGGAAATCAATAAGGTGAAAGAAGGCTTTGTGATGTACAATCAGCAGCATAAACCAAATGGGCCAAATAGTGTGTTTCTGTACTGCAACTTTTACATAAATAGTAAAGTCGCCAAAGTTCCAGATGACCGTAGGCTGCTCTCCCCTTACTGGGGAGTAACGTGAGGATCACCACACCTCAGGCGAGGGACAAAGTTGAGTGGGCAGGCCTTCATGAATAACCTCAGTCAGTGCGGAAATTGAACCCATACTACTAGCGTCACTCTGCATCACAAGTCCAGCCAACTGAGCTAACTGACATCAACATTATAACACTGTGAAATCAATGAACTTTGAACACAGCAACATAGAAATTAGGAGCAGGAATCAACAATTCAGCCCATTGAGCCTGCTCCATGCTGTCTTTTAATACGATCATGATCTCATCCTGGTTTCAATTCCTTTCCTGCCTGCTCCCATAGCCCTTTATCAGAAGTATATCTACTTGTTCCTTGAATCTGTTCATTGATTCTGCCTCCACTATACTCTAGAGCGGCGAGTTCCACAGATTCATAACCATCTCAGTAGTAGTTTCTCCGCATCTCAGTTTTGAACCTATCTCCTCTCCCTCTCTATCACTATTGATGACCTCTTGTTCTAGATTGGCCATAGCAACAAGACTTTTTAAAGCACTGAACTTCTAATGACACTTTCAATGCTTTCGCAGAATGCAGGTTAATGTTAAATAAAAATACAAAATGCTGGAAATACACAGCAGGTCAGGCAGCATTTTTGGAGAGAAACAGAGTCAATGTGCTGTAACTTCAGAGCTTCAGGGCAGCATAACTGTGGGGTAGCCCAAAGATGTGCAGGAAGTTCCCAGGTAAGGTTTGCACGGCAATGCCTGGAAAGTGCAAACTTCCGAGGGGCAATTTCCCTACACTGGGAACCTTCCGAAAAGGCAACTTAAATTGCAATCTTCAGAAAGTTCTGACTCTGTTGCAATAATTGATGTGGAGATGCTAGCGTTAGACTGGGGTAAACACAGTAAGAAAGACCATAAGACCATAAGGCCATAAGAAATAGGGGCAGGAGTAGGCCATCTAGCCCTTCGAGCCTGCCCCGCCATTCAATAAGATCATGGCTGATCTGTCGCGGCTCAGTTCCACATTCCCGCCCTCTCCCCATAACCCTTAATCCCCTCTCCTATCAAAAACCCATCAACCCGCGTCTTAAAAATATTTAGCGAGGCAGCCTCCACCACTTCAACGGGCAAAGAATTCCAGAGATTCACCACCCTTTGAGTGAGGAAGTTCCTCCTCAACTCCGTTCTAAACCGCCCTCCCTTTATCTTTAGGCTGTGCCCCCTAGTCCTTTCTGAGCCGGAAGAGTCTCTCCACCTCTATCCTATCCATCCCATTCATCATCTTATATGTCTCAATGAGATCTCCCCTCATTCTTCTAAACTCTAACAAGTACAAGCCTAGTTTATTCAGCCTCTCCTCATGCTCAACCCCCTCAACTCCGGTATCAGCCTAGTAAACCTCCTCTGCACTCCCTCCAAGGCCAAAATATCCTTGCGTAAGTGCGGCGACCAAAACTGCACACAGTACTCCAGCTGTGGCCTCACCAGTGCCCTATACAGCTGCAGCAAGACCTCCCTACTTTTATATTCAATCCCCCTCGCTATGAAGGCCAGCATCCCATTCGCCTTCCTGACCACCTGCTGCACCTGCAGGCTGGGTTTTTGCGACTCATGCACAAGGACCCCGAGGTCCCTCTGCACCGTCGCATGCTGCAGTTTTTCGCCATGTAAGTAATAGTCCTTCCTACCATTATTCCTACCAAAGTGGACCACCTCGCACTTGCCAACATTAAATTCCATTTGCCAGTTCCTGGCTCATTCGCCCAGCCTATCTAGATCCTTCTGCATACTCTCCACACCCTCCGCGCAATTTGCCGTTCCACCAATCTTGGTGTCATCAGCAAATTTCGACACCATACACTCGGTTCCCTCCTTCAGATCAAAGAGCAGCGCTCCACAAGCAAGTGGCATTTACTACCAAATAAACCCGTTGGATTTTAACCTGGTGTTGTAAGACTTCTTACTGCATCAATAATTATCCAGAAAAGGTTTGAAGAATTGAAACCACTTCCAACTTCTAGGGGACTATTATACAGATCCGTACTGAGCATTCATGGTATGCGTCCCACGCCCTTGGGAAAGCCCCTCTCCCTTCCATAATATTAGTGTGGTGACCTCATATTGCTCTCCCAATGTCATCATGCCTTATTTCACATGTTTATTGGTGGAAGGGAGTTGCCCAATTTGCAGCCATAAAAAATGCATCCCTCCGAATCTTTCTACACTTCTGTAAGATCAAGTTAAAAATGGTGCTCTCAGATTTCAATAGCAAATTCAATCAAGTAAAAATAACCCTGACAAGATAACAACACAATCTCTTGAAAAGACTGAATTAAAATGTCGAATTAGATGGGATTTCGAGTTCAAAACTCTATATAATGAATCATCATTGTCTACCTTTATTTTAAAATAACACATTGCTGATGGGATTATTTCAACTGTGACAAAAATAGAACTCTTGGCCTGTTAGATATATTTATGTATTTCATGTGTATTTTAAAAGACCCTTGGCCAAGTTCTAAATAAGGACCGTACCGGAAATTAAATGGTTGGCTTGTATTATAGTCTACAGATGTGATCAAGTCAGAAGCCAGATACGACCTAAGAAGATCCATCAAAAATGCCAAAAGACAGTACTGGACCAAGCTACAGTCCCAGGCCAGCCACACAGACCCTGCCAACTACAGCAAGGTCTTCAAGACATAACAGGTTCCAAGATGAAGGCATGTTAAATTGCCAGCTCCAATGCACCCCTCCCTGACGAGCTCAATGCATTCTACCCCCGTTTTCAGCAAGAGGTCAGCAAGAGCTTGCCCTCCACCCTGGAAGAACCTGTATCTGGGGTCACCATTGCAGATGCCAGAACAGCCTCCTCGAAGGTCAACCCAGGGAAAACAACTGGCCCAAATGGGGTACCAGGACAAGCACAGATCCTGTGTGGATCAGCTGGTGTGGGTATTCACAGACATCTTCAACCTCTCTTTACAACCAGCTGAGATCCCTATCTGCTTCAAGTAGACAACCATCATCCCAGTACATAAGAATAACCAAGCAGTATGGCTTAATGACTATTGGCCGGTGGCTCTGACATCCATCATTACGAAGTGCTTTGAAAGGCCAGTCATGGCATGAATCAATTCCAGCCGCCCAGACCTCCTGGATCCACTACAGTTTGCCTGCCGCTGCAACAGGTCCACAGCGGATGCCATCTCCCTGACCCTGCACTCAACCCTGGAAAATCAGGGTAACAAGGACACCTATGTCAGTTTCCTATTTATTGACTATAGCTCAGCCTTCAATACTATTATTCCCACAAAACTCATCTCCAAACTCCATGACCTGGGCCTTGGCTCTTCCCTCTGCGACTGGATGCTGAACTTCCAAACTCATAGTTCACAATCAGTAAGGATAGGCAACAACACCTTCTCCACGATCATCCTCAACACTGGTGCCCACAAGGCTGTGTTCTCAGCTCCCTACTATTTTTAAAACTTAAAAATGAAACTGCTACTTATTGGCCTGCACTGCTTACTTTTATGCTAGAGAAAAGATAAGCCAACATTTCAAACTTGGCTTGCATTAGGTCTTTGTGATAGAGACTGCAGCCTAAGGAGATAAATAGGGAACATTTTCATCTGAGTGTCTAAGCTGCCTGTTGACGAGTGAAAGCTACTGAGCACTATAAAGCAGACCCAGAAGAATCAAATGTTTTCCTCTGTTGGCCTAATTCGCCCCTCAAGGAATACAGAATTTATGAAGAGAACATGGTTTAGATCAGGCTTTTACAAGAAGCACCAAGATTTGGTTTGATCTTCTTGATTGCAAAATCATGCCTCAAGAATTATTGGCCCAGATGCTATGGGAAGAAGCAAATCAAAGACACTGATAACGAAAGCCTCTTTCAAACAAAGAGGGGTGTTGCAGCTGTGATGATGTCACTGGAAGACCAAACTACCTTTCATCAGGATGGTAGTTCAGAAACCCCTTTTAGAAAAACACACACCTCCCAGTCCTGCTGTTCTGGAAAATCTAAAACAAAAAAAAGGCCATTTAAAACAACTCATATTCACATATACCCATTCCATGAGGAAAGGTGAAGAATCACCAAATGCTAGCTAATTACCATTATACAGATTATTAAGCGTAATCAATTCAATTCCAGAAGTTAAATAGGCTATTAACAATACCTTCAAAATTCTTTGATCAAGATCAGATGTCCATAGAAACTACACAGATCCATAGAATCCCTACAGTGCAGAAAGAGGCTGTATGACCCATTGAGTCTGCTCTGATGCTCTGAAAGAGCGTCCCACCAAATCTACCTCTCCACTTTATCCCCATAATCTCATTTACCACAGCTAACGCATCTAAGCTACACATATTGGGACTGTTAGAGGAAACTGGAGTACCCAGAGGAAACACATGAAGACACGAGGAGAATGTGTAAACTGCACACTGTCAACCAAGACTGGAATTGAATGCAGCTGGAGCTGTGGGGCAGCAGTGCTAACCACTGCGCCACCACACTGCCATGTGCAGAATATCCCATAATAATTGGCAATGGTCAGTTTTGACATTGAGTTGTTTCTTTCCATTCAAGTGTGTGGCATTATGCTATTTCGTGCCACAACACAGGGAATTCCAATTCAATTTAAGATGTTCATCAGGCTGCAGGAATTCACCTTTCTGAAAGCCAATCAGAAGTCTCTCAAATATTCATGTCTCTGTGGCTACTGATTGGGTCATTTAAATGTGGGGATGCTGCTAATTATGCCGAACACGTATACTGGTACTCTCACTAACAAAGGCAATTTGTGGTGTTTGATGAAACTCTGTGAAACTGTGTTTGAGTTGTTTTGCACCCGACTTGTCAGAGGCTGGATACGCAATTTGGGAAAAGCATCAATCATGGACCACTGCAATCCTCCCAAGTAGGCCACTTAGACTGCATGTTCACAAACCAAATTTTGATAAGAGAGAAATTATTCTCCACAATGGAGGCATTCTTCAGTACTAAGGGGGCATTGCACTGTGTAATTTTTTAGATGCTTCATTATACTGAGACCCTGTCTATCATCACAGGTGGGTTTAAAAATCCCAACACACTATTTTAATAAAAGAGCAGGGGAGCGATTCCCAGTATCTTGGTCAACATTTACCCATCAATCACTAAAAATAGATTATTTGGTAATCATCGCATTATTGTCTCTGGAAGCTTACTGTGAGAAAACTGGCTGCCAGATTTCCTGCATTATATCAGACGCATTCCAGAGACTGTAAAGCGGTCCCTGATGTTCTCTTTATCTTTCCTTCAGTTACCTCACAGTTTTCATTTTGGCCTGCATTTGAACTCGCTTCTGTTAATGATATGAAACCCTGAATTCACATTACAACTAGCAAATAGCATGATTTAGTAAATCGTACTGACTGGCTCAAGCTAGTCAAGCAGATCTATCATCAAGGCTTTCTTGCCCTGCAGGTTATTGTGGCAGAATTTTTTAAAAAATCTATAGCTGTACAGAATACCCTTGATTACTAGATGTGAATTTATGCTCTGTGCCTTACATAAAATGTCATTTTGTTGGCAGCAATGTTGAGATGCCTCAGTCAATTAATCTAACCAGTCCATTCATTATAATGTGACCTTTTAGATTTACACTGGGAAACCACAAGAATTTGCAGAAACTGTATATGGCTCATTCAATAAATTGAATTTTATATGTTTAATTTAGGTCACATCTCATTAGCTACATTTAATACATTTAATAAATGGAGACCCATTTATAGCTGAGGTAAAATGCATTCTCACTAAAAGCACTTAGAGTTTGAACAAAGATGATTTCAAATTGTGTTACTAGGATTTCAATTTCAGAGCATTCTTTGCCTTCAAATAAAATTTCACTGTCTTGACTATTTTACAATGCAGCAAGTCAACTTTTAAAGTCATGTATAACCCAATACCACTGAACCATGGATTGCAACATGTGATTTTTCAATTATCTGTGTGTTTCTGAATCCTCATTCTGCTCTCCTTAAGCTCAGAAAGGCTACAATTCAATTTGGCCAAGGAACAAATCCTGTCGGAACATTAGGTCCAAGTCCCGCAGCTGTCTTGTATAAATCTGAATTTACTTAACTATTTTACTGCACATTAACAGTTCATGGTATAAGATTCTAGTTCTTTTTATGTATTGCATCCTAATAGGTCTGCTTTGAAAGTTTCATGACCTGTGTTATCGGCATGTTTTACTGTAATTGCAAGTGTACAGAGTGGCACGATGCTAAAGAAATGGAAATAGGCCATCTTATGTGGTTGGATGTTGATCTTGTCATCCAATGCGTCTCCAGAGTTGCAACAGTGTGGTTCAGCCTCAAACGCTTACCAAAGAGATGGATGGAATCGACTGCGATGGAATAGTTTGTGGCAGGGAATTAAGACTTACCAATATTTAATGGGCAGAACTATCTGCTCACCCAGTATTGGATGTCAGAGAAGCAGTCTGACAATTCAGACTCAGCGGAGGATTCAAGTAATGAGGTAGAATTGGGTGGCATCAATGAACATTGAGTTTGTGTTTTTGAATCTTGCAGAGGATCAGAATATAAATGAGAAACAGGTTGGGGGAGCGGCAAGGATAGTTCCTTGAGGGACACCAGAGATAGCTGTGCAGATGCAGGAAGAAAAGTCAATGAAGGTGATGGGAGTCAAGACGCAAAAATCTCTTTAAAACTCATCTTAAAATATCTTAACACCATTAAATTTGTATGGTATTTGTTTACCTTTCTGAATCCAACACTTTACAAGTATCTGCATTAAATTCCATTTGCCATTGTTTGCCCCATTCACCTTTTTGACTAATATCATAGTTTCAGGACTTGCAACTTTAAGTCCAGTGCGCATCTACTTTGCTATCATCTGCAAACATACTTGACTGGGAGACAAATCATTTTACATAAATTAGTAAAAGTAATGGTCCCAACAACTTAGCCTTGGGGGACAGACTCAATACTACCCCCCACACCCCAACTTAAGATTAGGGATAATCAGTATCCACTGTTCCCTATTCTTCAGCCAGTTTCTTACCATAGCCAAGGTGTGAATAATGATAAGAACATAAGAACATAAGAAATAGGAGCAGGAGTAGGCCATCCAGCCTTTCGAGCCTGCCCCGCCATTCAATAAGATCATGGCTGATCTGTCGCTGCTCAGTTCCACTTTCCCGCCCTCTCCCCATAACCCTTAATCCCCTCTCCTATCAAAAACCCATCAACCCGCGTCTTAAAAATATTTAGCGAGGCAGCCTCCACCACTTCAACGGGCAGAGAATGATTCTGAATTACATCTGGCAAGTCGGCCAATTGAATTAGACTAGCCTCATTGCCACAATAATTTTAGATGCATGTCATCTATGGAAGTACATAAAATAGCAATTACCAACTGAAACAGATATAACATACATTGATAGCCGAGTTATAGCATCTTGAAGACTGCAGCTGCCTTCATGCTTGGTTGAACTAGGATTAAAGAAAATGGCCTGAATTTTGTGGTCAGCTACAAGGATAGTGCTTGCTGCTGACTTTAAACAAATTGCTCAAACATCTAGCAGTGCCAAGAGAATCATTTTGTCTTTTCCAAAGTGACTTTAAATGTGACTATGCCTATATTGATTTAATCAGCCAATCAAATTGAAAAACTCTCAAAGACAGCAAAGCAGGAAGAAGGAAAGATTCTAATTCACATTTAAATAATCTTACAGAAGACAGATTGAAAGTTGGGAAATATACATAGGATGCAGTATCAAATTAAAAAAAAACACTATCTTATTTTAAAAGTTGTTGAATTTTAGACGTTCTCCTGAGGGAATAACCATGCTTGCAAATTGATCACAAATCATTTCACAACTAAAATATAGATCAGGTCAAATTTGGGAACTTGCCATGTGTGAAATTATGGACAAAATCCAATCAATATGCGCTGAACCAGGGCACCAACAGGTAAGACACAACTATTGATCAATAGTTCCCTTGTTTTTCATGGTTCTGATGTCTGGTTTGATCAACAATAATCAGAGGTAGCATCTAATTTGAAAATTACAATGGGCAATGCAGGCCTGGGAAGGTCAGGACTGACACTGTTATCAAAGTCAATGGTGCTTTCGCAACATTCAAGTCAATTTCAATGTTTATAAATGGAAAGTATTTATTTCCAACTAAAGAAGTGAAAGATGAACAAATGTTTACCAGATACCACAGCAGGAAAAGATTGCTGCTATTTTTCTGTTGAAACAACTCTTTTCATCACTATTCATCAACACCATTAACTTCTATCATGATAAATACTGCAGAAAACTGTTAGTCTGTGCTCAGGGAAGCATTTAACAAGATTATTTCACTGAAGCACTATCACTGTTAACAGGAAGAAGCCTTTAACAGTAGTATCCTCCAATCTATAAATCAGCACTTCAAATAACAAGGATACTAAGATTACATAGGTGAGCTGTAGCTAAATTGAATTTCTGATCCAAAACTTGTGAAAGGGCAACAGCTAATCATCACTTAGAAATAGAACATTTTTAAATCAACAAACTAAATTACACATGAATTTTTTAAAAATTCCTGTAGCAATAGCTTTTTGATTATTGCAACTATCAAATTGTGCACTTGGCTTTTCAGAGACATTTGGTTGTCAAGGTTTATAGGCCTGCATGAATCAAGCAATGAGTAATGCAAAAGCAGCCGTATAGTATCCTTACAATAAGCACAGGAAACATCCACAATAATATTAGGGTGGCACGGTGAATAGCACTGCTGCGTCACAGCATCAGGGACCCGGGTTCAATTCCCAGTTTGGGCCACTGACATGAGTTTAAAACCCATCTTCTCCAGTTTTAATACCAGCAAAACCAAAATCATTTAATTTGAACACCACTCCAATCCATACTCCTGTCTGGCTGTGGATACAATATAGGGAGGGCATGGTGGCAGAGGGGTTAGCACTGTTACCTCACAGCGCCAGGATCTGGGTTCAATTCTCAGCTTGGGTCACTGTCTGTGTGGAGTTTGCACATTTCCTCTGTGTCTGCATGGGTATCCTCCAGGTGTTCCAGTTTCCTCCCACAGTCCAAAGATGTGGTCAGGTTGACCGGCTATGCTAAATTGCCACTTCGTGTTGGGGGATTAGCAAGGTAAATACGTGGGGCTACGGGGATAAGGGCTGGCTGGGATTGTGGTCGGTGCAGACTCGATGGGTCAAATTGCCTCCTTCTGTATTGTAGGGTTTCTATGAATATCAAATCACAGTCTGTTCAAAATTATTTCAGTTGAGAAAACAGAATTATTGAGAGATTCTGGCCTTTTATTCAGATTTTATAATTACCTTATTAAATCACTCAATGGCAACTAAATGAGTACATAACAGCATGCTAATACAGATAATATTTTGGACAAACGAATGCAACAGACTAAAATCCAGCTCATTGTACTGAATGTTTATTTTACATTAGTTTACTCCTCAACATTTTGTTTAGTGATTTTGAATTGAGTACTTTGCTGAATTATTCTGTGTGTGCTTGACTCAAAAAGCGTTGTTTTCTTCTCAAAGTAAGGTGTCCACTTGCCAGTGAATAGTGCTTGAGTCGTCAAAGGTAGAAAATTTACCAGATGAAGGGAACCCTGCAAATAGTTCATTTGTCATCCCCTGTTTAATTACAAAGGTGGATGTACAACAATTAATACTTAGAATTGTAGAATTTTACAAGATGTCTGGGGACATCTTGTCCGTATTGGCTCAGTGATACAGCTTTTCACGTAGCCAAGTTCCTTTGCACTACTCTTTAAATTTTAATTACTCAAGTATCTGTTACTACTTATTTTCAAAACCTTCACAAATTCACTAACATTCCTGGTAGAGCATTCCACATCGTCCCTTGGATAAAAACTCTCTCCACTTCACATCATATGGCACCTTTGATATAATGAAAGATTTCAGAGTGCTATATAAAGACAAATTTAACAATTAGATTGCATATTTGATTGAGGGTTCTATTTAATGCAAGGGAAATTATTCTTTGCAGTCAAATAACAGTGGGATAGAATTTCCCACTGTGGTTGCTCATCCCACTGCAACTTAGTTATTACCCCCAAGAAACTCCACAAGTGCTTCTATTGAGGCTATGGTGAGAGAAAAGAAAAATAACACTGGATATGGCTAGCGCACAGCAAGTGTACAAGAACAGCTCCACATAACTGTCCTAAATCATCCAGAAAATAAATTGTTTTGAGGTCATTGTTCTGGGAATTGACACTTCGGAGATAACTTAGCAAAAAATGATTAGTGAAGAGTAACACAGAGTTCATTTAACAGACCACAGAACTTACCCATGTTAATTAAATATGACCATTGCATGATTAAATTGAACAAAAAATCTAGACATTTTAGCACTTTTGAAACTGTGCATTAATCCAACTGGGAAAATATAGTTTTGACCACAAGTCACCCAACATTTACCTATAACTTAATACACGGAATAACATTTTTTGTGCATTTAGTTTTTCACAACATTCAGCAAAAAATTGGGTTACGATTGAACAACAATTAGATCCCCAAACCAAATAAACTAAGGAAATTCAAATCAAAGCTTTTCACTCAAACTCCAATAATGCTGCAAACTTAGGCCACTGAGAAAATATCTTTCCATGGCACTCTATGCTATGAGGCCTTAACTTGCTGGCTCCCCAGTATCTGATTTAAGGGCTACCCAGAAGCACTAACTGCCCCTGGACAATTGCAGTGCTCTGGAATCCATTGACAAAGTAACTTAAATTGCTAACTCTGGATGGTTCCACCAGTGTTAAGTTAATAGTTACTCTGAAAGTATTAGAAGAGCTTTTTTTTCTAGCTTTAGCGTAACTATTGTAAATGCCTAGAGACCAAGCCCGTCAGGATAACCTCACACCCCACAGGGACATCCATTCCTGTTTAAGCACCCTCCCTGCCCATGGTATCATCCCCACCCACTCACCCCACCCCCTCCCCCGACTTGAGGCCCAACAGCCCGCACAAGCCCCTCCAAGCTGATCTCACCTGTCAATGTCTGAGTCACGCTTCCAATATTTGTCTGAACCCCCCCATTGCCTGACTCATCTCTCTGATGTTTGACTTACTCCCTCCCCCAGCTAATGTCCAACTCCCCAGTTTCTGACTTCCCACCTGATGTTCAGAACCACTGATGTTCAACTACCCACCGATGTTCAACGCCAGCCCTCCCCTCACTATGTCCAACCTCTCCCCTCTGATGCCTAACTCCCCAGTGTTCAGCAGCCCCAACCTTGATGGCTGGATCCCTCCCTGCCAATGTCCGAACATCCACCCCACATCCCATTCACTTACCTTCTCCCTGGCTGCTATTTTCAATAGGACATTTAAATTCACCCGCTTTATCACAGCTAGTGCTGTAAAAAGAATGCCATGTCCTCATTCACTCTCTTCTTTTACACTTTGTCACTGGGGCTGGGGACGCACTTCGCTGCTCGAGACCAACACAGCCTGAGTCAGGAAGGTCGGGCAATACAGATGCTTTAGAATTTAACCATTGGTAAGTTGATACAGTCTGGCAATTGACTTTGCTGGAACATTACTTGACTGCCATTATTTTTACCAAATATTGCTTTCGATTTTAACAGAGGAAGAATTCTATTATAAACTGAAGTACCTGCTAACTGTTATACTTAAACCTGAAAGCTGGCATTTATTGGGAATTTATGATTGTGCATGCGTAACAACACGGGTGCAAAGTATAGCAACAAAAACTTGCTGGATTCCTCTAAACAAAAAAGCTGGCATAGTAAATGTAAACATGTCAGTGGCATGCATAGATTGGGCCCATCACCTAGTCATTCCAACTATAAAGCACTTTCCTTCCTTCTCCCAATAAAATATTTCATTTTAATCCTTGTAATTTTGCTTTAAATATGATCTCCATTAATTTGGTAAACATGCTTTTAAACCAATTTTTAACCAAAAATAATCAAAGGATGTTTAACAATTGCAATGTTGTGTCCCCAGTCATAAAAAGTATACTGGAGAGCCCATGAAGTTATTGACCAATAACACTTTGCCATAGAGAAAGCTAAAGACATTGCTTCTTGGACAATCTGCAGAGCAATCTCCATACAGAGCATACTTTGATAGTGAAGTTCATATCAAGGGAATGCCTTGTTTGCCACAGAATTATTCCCATAATGAATCCCTATTCCTTTGTGAATATTGCTCTTAGTCAACGGAATATGATTTGTACCTCATCTTATAATTTAATTCCACCACTCCTGCTTAAACCCTAACCTTGCAAATCTGACACTTAATATTCATATCCCAAACACATTTTAAAAATAACCTGCATCTACAGCTGTTAATAACCAGCTCTGCCTTTTTTCCCAAAATCTCAAGACAGTGAAAGTGCTTTGTGACTATAGCAACAGCTCCAACCGCTAGCATCTCAGTTCACCACATGCTCCATCACATCAAAACATATTGCTGACAGTAAGACCTTAATGGTTGTGACAGCTCACATTTCACAGGGAAAAGGCACCAAAGTGTGATTTCTTTTCTTTTAAATGGAAGTTTTCACATTAACCACTTTGCACTTCAGTTTCAAATTATAATCAATTGGTTATATTGATTTATGCAATATCACTGTAGTTTTATTTATGGCACTTATAAAAAGCAGCTATGCAAAAACAATGGCTTTTCATCTTCCTCCAAGCTTCAGATTAATAGTTATCATTCTATTGCCTCAACATTGTATTCTAAAAGATTAATGTTGAGAATGGACAATTAGAAATTAGTAATAAATTGTTGCTATTAAGATTCAATGACATTGCAAATTCTGAGTAGCTGCAAAGGTCCTCACTCATGCATATTAAGGACCCTGGAATTTGTCCTTTTTTCTACAAAGTAATGAATCAGCATTTTGGTTGAGGAAAACACCTCATTATTTCAGTTTAAATGTGACGCACAACAAACATATATTGCAGCTCACAGTCCCATCAGTATAGTCAGTTTAGGATAAACAGCAAGTAATAGGGAAATATGATTTCACTTTGTCTTGATAATCCACTTATGAAAAGTAAGTAGTTTGATTAATTAAGGATTCACATTTCAATGGGAGAATAATGTGGAGTAGTATTAAAGCTGCTGGAATGATGTGGCCATACTGTCAGGATAATTAACCTTGAAAACATTCTGATGGTGTGTCAAATAAGCAATGTGAATGAAATTTTTATGTCAAGCAAGTTCACTTCAGGAGCATTACACAGCTGTTAAAAAATGACAATGAAAGAAGGAATCAGCATTTCCTCAGCCTTGGCTTGTATTAATTTGCAGTTGTATAAATCATGACTCTTAATGAGTATTTTTCTAGCATGAACAAGGGCGTAGTTATGATAAAAACCATTTTTGTAATTACACTGACTCAAAGGTACAGTTACATTTCAAATAGGTTCCCTATTTAGCAAATGAGGAATATTGGAAAGTAACTGCTGGCAGTTATTTTTGTTTAAAGGAAAGGAAGTTTCAAAATGAGCGTTACTCAAATCTGTCTAATCTGCTGTCCATTTAGTTTAATGGGAAAACAAAATCCATGCACATACTTACTGATCAAAGTATTGTCCCAAACTGTAAGGAAAAGTGGAGACGTACAATAACAGCTTTAAAATTAATTTTGTGCAACTCGAGTTGAGACATTTTGGATGTCTTTCAAAAGCAACTCCAGCATACTCATTGTGAGATGAGCCACCTGTTTTCCACAGCAACTCTCTTCATTTCAGCTGGCTGGCATTTTAGGAGATGCCACAAACCTGCGAGGCCTTGGAAATATTCCATGTATTACTACATACCACTGATGAATATTGAAAAATTACCTGAAAGGCACAATTACTGATGACACGAAGATGAGTGGTAAAGCAAATTGCATGGAGGGTGTGGAAAGTCTGCAGAGGGATCTGGATAGGCTGAGCGAGTGGGCGAGGACCTGGCAGAAGGAGTATAATGTTAGCAAGTGTGAGGTTATCCACTTTGGCAGAAATAATAGTAGGAGGGATTACTATTTAAAGGGCGAAAAGCTGCAGCATGCTACAGTGCAGAGGGACCTGGGGGTCCTTGTGCATGAGTCGCAAAAACCCAGTCTGCAGGTGCAGCAGGTGATCAAGGTGGTGAATGGAATGCTGGCCTTTATAGCGAGGGGGACAGAATACAAAAGCAGGGAGGTCTTGCCGCAACTGTACAGGGTACTGGTGAGGCTGCAGCTGGAGTACTGTGTGCAGTTTTGATCGCTGCACTTGCGGAAGGATATATTGGCATTGGAGGGAGTGCAGAGGAGGTTCACTAGGCTGATACCAGAGATGAGGGGGTTGGACTATGAAGACAGACTAAATAGACTGGGTCTGTACTCGTTGGAGTTTAGAAGGATGAGGGGGATCTTATAGCAACGTATAAGATAATGAAGGGGATTGATAGGGTAGAGGTAGAGAGATTCTTCCCGCTCAGAAAGGATAGCAGGACTAGGGGGCACAGCCTCAAGATAAGGGGGGGGGGCAGTTTAGATCGGAGTTGAGGAGGAACTTTTTCACTCAAAGGGTGGTGAATCTCTGGAATTCTCTGCCCGTTGAAGTGGTGGAGGCTACCTCGCTAAATATATTTAAGTCACGGGTAGATAGGTTTTTGACAGACAAGGGAATTAAGGGTTATGGGGAGAAAGTGGGAAAGTGGAACTGATCCACTTCAGATCAGCCATGATCTTATTGAATGGCAGGGCAGGCTCGAAGGGCTAGATGGCCTCCTCCTGTTCCTATTTAATTGGTCGGCGCAACATCGTGGGCCGAAGGGCCTGTTCTGCGCTGTAATGTTCTATGTTCTATTTCTTATGTTCTTATGTTCTTATTAGCGGCAAAGTACTCAGAGTAAAAATTCCAAGTGACACTGTCATGCCATCAAAGATGAGGCAGGGCTCACCTCTGCCCTGCTCCTACTATGACTTCAACTTAACTCTTGGGGATGAGGTTATTAGCATATTGGGCGGGGGGGGGTGAGGGGGGACGACAAGGTGGTGAGGTAAACACCTTGAAGCAGCTGTCTGATTGAAGTGCTCTTGTACAACTGGAAAACAGTTCCAGCATTCCATGACAGATTCCAATGAGCTGGGCTGTCTGGAAGACTGAAGATGTATCCAGTACAGGTACCTGATTAGCAGGTCTGCCAGGAAAGCTGAGTCACTTCCAATATTCTATCTTCAGACATGTCACCTTGAAGTCAACTTTACTCCAAAAAAAAACCACTTTCCAATCTAAAGAAGAGCCACTAGTTGTTCACTGAACAAAGCCCTCTTGAACAGAAAATGTCCCCATTAAAATATATCTGCACATTTGTACAAGCTCCCAGTCATGGCATAGAGACTGCTAATGGATCACACAACTCTAAATAGTGCTTCTATTGGAAGTGCAAAGGCTCGGAACAAAGGAAGTAAGATGAGGCTTAGACCATTCAATGCTTTGTGCCCTGCTACTCAATTAGATCAAGGTATCGGATTTGCTTTTTCTGCACTATCCCCATATCCTTTGATATGTTTGCTTTATAGAAACCTACAATCTCAGTTTTGAATATAGTCAGTAACTGAGACTTCATAGCTCACTGCGGTAGAGAATTTGTGGTTTTACCACCCTCTAAGAAGTCCCTCCTTATCTCGGTCCTAAATGGTCTATCCCTTATTCTGATCCTACAGTCCCATGGTTCTTGACCTCCTAGCCAGAGGAAACATACATCTCCTGCATCTATCTTTTCAAGCCTTGTTTCAATTAAACCACCTTTTGTTCCTCTAAACTCTAGAGAATACAGGTTCAGTTTCCTTAACCTCCCCTCAGATTTATCAACAACTTCGTGTTTCCTTGTCACAATTGTGCTAAGCACCAAACTCTGGACAGATGAGCTCGCAGTCTCAACAAATGTGTTAAACTGCAATGTTTTCTACATTATAACCAATGTACCAATGACAAGAAAACATTTAAATGCTTATCAGCTATAAACTAGGTCTGAGATTAGGTAGAATGGCTGATATAGAAGTTTGTGATGTATTAATATATGAACATTCTAAACATCCACGTCCATTATTACACACCAGCCATTATTTAATCCAAGTATTCCTGTGAAAAGCTTTGACAAAAATACATGCCCACTGTGAGGCCAATTTCCCCTCCAGGGTGCTGAATAGCACGATGGCATAGATCAGATCTCCCTTTCCCTGGAATCATTTACACTTTATGCCGCAGGCAAGTCTTAGATCTGGCACATTGAGAAAAAAGGAAGTCCCTACTCTTACATCGCTTTACATTTTTAGATTTTACACTAGGTATTCAGTATGGGTGCACTGTCCTCTTTGAACCAGGCTGTATATTCTCCGTAATGTTATATTTTGTGGCTCAATATATTAAAACAACAGATACTTTTTCCTTAGCCACCTCTAAACATGTACCACGATTCTTCACTGCTTTCATAGTGAACACTTGAAGCAAGTTATTGATGAACAGTCTCTCTGCCAGCTTCAAGTTGACTAATGACCTGGTCGCTGACAGCCCGAAAGTTCATACTAGAAACGTACAATCACAAAGCTGTCCATCAAATTCCACAGTCTGTCACAGACTGCTCTTTCTCAAAGGTCTGTCATTACATACTACCATTCCAGGCTAGCTTGCTCCTTCAATCTAAGCCACCAACGAGAGTGATCATAAGTTAAGAGATTCAAAATGAATAACTTATGCCAATTAAAACAATAATTATTTGTTATTTGACAGGAATCAAAACTCAAATGCAAAGTAGCTGACTTCAGCTTCACAGATTTGAGTGTGAATTCCCATACCTTGTAAGTATCAAATTTAATCTTGAAAACGGTAGCCTAAAAGAAACTAAACAAACAAAAATGAGTACTTTGGTGTCATGAAAAGATGCGCAAGAACAAAACAATTCCTCCTTTCTCGGCATGAACTCAAAACACTAACAAGACTAAACAAAAACAGAAAATGCTGGAAAGTTTTAACATTTCAACAGCATCTATGGAGAGAGAATAGAGCCAGTGTTTTGAGTCTCGATGACCCTTCGTCAGAGCACTGAAAAGGAATAAAATAAATGAGGGAAAGAAAGAACAAAGGGAGGAGAGAGGGGAGTTAAAAGTGGTGCCCTGAGGAAGCTGAGTGCTGGGGCTGATTTGTTTGTTTTAAAGCCAAAAATCAGATTTATAGACATTTAAATAAAAGGAAGAAAAACACGATCTAAAAGTGTTGGAAGTGAACCATATACAATGTTCCCATTTTTTTCTGAGGAACATGTTGCAGAAATGAATCAGTGTTGTGGAAAGGCAGCTGTTTGATTGTATTTCTAAACCTGCCCTGGCTAAGGTGGTGCTGCAGTCCACAAGACCAGGTTTCAATCCATTATTAAAGACATTTTTTTAAAAATCTATTTTCTCCCAATGCATTATCTGCTGCTTTGTTAAATACAGAGAATAATTAATGGCCAAAGCGTGTCGAAAAGCACAATGTGAAGTCTGAGGTGCTGAGATAAATGACTGCTTATTTCACATTACAGGCAAGAACCATATGCCGCTGTCAAAGTAGGGTTATACGTTTAACACTGAAAGAAAACACAGTCAGTTGTATTTGCAATTTTATATCTTTTAACTTCACAAGGACTTGGACTGCATTGTTGTGTTGATCCTGAAGACTGAAGAGAATACCCCTTCATTACAGAGTTGGTGGACAGACAGCTTTTCAGCAAGCAGCAAGGTTCTGGGTTTATGGATGCAGTAGCAGAAAAAGCCAGATCTTTTCAAATTGCAGCATTTTTCATAATATGACAGCACATGTTTTAAAATCTATGTGTTGAGAATAGATGTTTTATATTTATTAGAAAGTATCATCAAGTGTAATCACACGTAACACTGTTCATTTCCTTGTTTTAATTAAATAAACCATCTCCTGTTCGGAGCCTGTGTTGCTGTCTGACGGAGTTTATACTCAGTGTGCTTTTCACACAGGATAATCATGTGGCAGCACAAGCTCATTCCATTTGTTGGTATGAAGTGCAAGGATTCTCTGCAGTGACCGGGGTGTGTGTGTGTGTGTGTGTGTGTGTGTGTGTGTGTGTGTGTCTTGCAATCTAGGTACTGGGCAAGAAAGAAAAGTAAACTCCAAATCGTACGGGATAGCATGAGTATGGAAACAATGGGTGACAATGAACTCAAGAGTATACACATCATAAGAACGCAAAAACTTGACACTGGCGGCACCTGAGATTTGAACACTCACACTGAAGGCTGGTTAAATATTTACAATTTAAAGTTAGCTGAAATTGTACTAAATATTTTTCAAAAAAGCTCAGAATCCTGGATATAAAAGAGATGGTGTTGATTCTTTGACTACAAGAATACGAAGATTGGGCATTTCAGTTAGAAATAATGAAACTGGAGGTCAAGAACAGAGCTCAAGGAGGAAAAAATGAATGAGAGAGATAACACTGCAAATCTGAGGGGTTTTTAGTCACTTTCATTCTCTGCTCTGGAATTTTCATCTTAAGCTCTCCATCTTCAGATGCCTTCTTACAAGCTACTTAGTTGATCAGGCCTCTAGTTAGCTCTTCTTCAAATTCCTGCTTAGTGTTTCATCTTGTTCTCCCATGAGAAGCATTTTGTACTTCAAAAGTCGGCCTCTTGTCAGTGTACTAGTTTAATCTCCTCCACAGCATAAATGAGGGGATTCTATTATACCCGGGGATCACAAAAACCAGAAACACCAATATAATGCAGAACTACTTCTACTTAAGAAGTCATTCTTGAACGTAAAGGATGTGGGATGAGGGAGAATGGAACAGAAGAGGAAAAATAGAATTTTCTTTACTACTGGTTTAGCAATTTTATGATACTGATAATACCCATTAGTCCTGTAACCCATCTTTCAGTGCCACTGACTTCCCTAAGGTGTCCAATCATTTCCATGTTCTCTTTATTTTTTAATAAAACCAAACTCCCATAATGTACCACAGCTTTAAAATGTTATTACACCATGACCTTGGCAGACCTGTCATTTTTTGGTCAAGGCAGTAAACATTCTAAAACTGCAATTTCTCTAGAATCATTGTGGAAATCATTCCAAAAGAAAATTCCCAAAATACCTAAAGCTGTTGCCAATATATTGTTTGGCAAGTGATAAATTAGCATTCCCCTTTTGTCAAGTTTATTTTGGGTGGAATATGGGAAGCTGACCAGGAGAGCTTTGAATGGTCTGATCTGAATGGTCTAGTTTTGAGGTAACAAAGGTGTGGATGTGGTTTTCAGCTGCAGATGAGCTGAGACAGAGGCAGAGTTACATTTTTTTATAACAGACAAGGGATTGCAGAACTCAACACAGAAGGATCCGAGTGTCCTGGTACATAAATCACAAAAAGTTAGTGTGCACGTACAAAGTGATTAGGAAGGCAAATGGAATGTTGGTATTTATTGCAAGGGGAATGGAATATAAAAGTAGGGAAGTTTTATTGCAGCTATGCAGGGACATGGCAAGGCCATATCTGGAACACTGTGCACCGTTTTTGTCTCCTTATTTGAAGAAAGATATACTGGCTTTAGAGGAAATTCAGAGTTCATTTGATTCACTCCTGGGAAGAGGGGCTTATCTTATGAAGAAAGTTTGCAACAGGTTGGACCTCCACCTACTGGAGTTCAGAAGAATGCGACGTGATCTTATTGAATATATGATCCTGAGGAGACTTGATTGTGTCAATATTGGGAGGATATTTTTACTTGTCAGAGAGACTAGAGTCAGGGGACACAATTTAAAAATTCAAAGCCTACTGCTTTAGAGATGAGGTGAAATTTGAAATTCTTTCTCAAAGGGTCATTAGTATGTAGAAATCACTTCCAGAAAGTATTGGAAGCTTGTACATTGAATTGATTCAAGGTAGTGTTAAACAGATTTTTTATAGGCAAGGCAGTCAAGGGTTATGGGGAATAGTCAGCAAAGTGAAGTTGAGATACAACCAGATCTTATTGAATGGTGGAGCAGGTTCGAAGGGCTGAATAGCCAACTCCTGCTCCTAAGTCTATTTTCCTATGTCCCTTATCATCAACAAACAGCAAATGCAAATTGACACAATCAAATTTCTGGTATGAAATTTTTCCCGTCACTAACAATTATTTGTTGCCAGCAGCCAAAAGTTGTTTTTAAGGGTGCAAAATAAAATCAGTCACTGAAGGTGGCTACTGCAGTCTTTCTGTAGGATCATATGACCAAGGTTGTACAGAGCTGCTCTCAACTCTATTTAGAGTTCAACAATGAAAAAAGTTGAGTATACGCATAACAAAACATTTAATCGATAAAATTCAGAACTGTACAAAATGATGGATAGTTTTTCTGACGGCCAGGTAAAACAGAGATGAGGAGAAATGTAAATGAAAGCCCTTATCGCTGAGCTGCAGAAAACCAATGCAAAGAATAGTAATCCAAACCATCACTGCAAACATCAGTGCTGCAATAATACATGGATAGACCATTTAACCATACTGGGAGTTTCAAAACTTCTTCCTAATAAAAGATAAAATATGAAACAATCTGGCCATGTGATTGACTTGTAAGATCTGTGTTTGCTTCAGTGAGCCGATGAAAAACACAGCTGGAATTTTACTGCCATGTCCGCCCCGGAATTGGAGTAGGCGTAGCTTGTAGAATGGAATTTTCCGTTAGCGTCGGACGGAATTTTACGAGCCTTGCCCAAGCGAAGTTGTAAAATATTTTTCAATAACTTGATTGCGATAAATAAGATGACTACTTTGGCTAGTATGTGTGAATCATGCTTATGCCTTAATTTTGCTTCTTGGAAAGAGTATGACCTTAAGCTTCTAGCTGCTTGTCTCTATTTCTCCAACACACTCTGACCTGGGTCTTCTACACTGTTAAAATGAATCTCAAGGAATTGCATCTAATCTGTTTCTGACAATTTTAGACCTTGACAACTCCTATTTTCTTTATTAGGTGTAGCGAAGGCTCGCCAGAGTCACCTGGATCTCCTATTAATATACACTGTGCCTATTCACAGAAGCCTTTGTCCATTCAACCAGATTTTTCAAATTTCCTTCCCCCATTCGGACATCTACACTTCCTTAGGCCCATCTTTTGACATCTAAATTACTTATACCCGCCAGTTTATCACAGTCCTTCCAAAATTGTTTTTGTGGTATAAAGCTCTGGCACATAAAGGTTAATGTAGGACTGAGTACAGTACCATCCATCCACTGACGTAACAGAACACATGACTCACATTAGGAGTCAATGTAGTGTTGGACATGGCCACATGTAGAAACCAACATACACTAATGAATTACACTAGTCCCTCAAGTCTGCTCCATCTTTCAATAAGATCCTGGTTGATCTGTTTGTGATTTAAGTTCCACATTCTCACCTACCTCCAATAACCTCTGAATCCTTTCTAACAAGAATCTATCTACCTCTACCTTGTAACTATTCAATGATCCTAATTCCACCACTTTCTGAGGCAGTAAATTCCAAAGTTACCCAACCCTCAGAAAAAAATTCTCTTCATCTTTGTCCTTTAAGGGCAACCCCTCATTTTATAACAGTGCCCCCAAGTTCTAGACTCACCCACAAAAGGAAACATCCTTTCTGCATCTATCTTGTCGAGATCATTCAGGATCTTTTCTATTTCAATCAAGTTGTACAATAACAAGCCCAACTTGTCCAACCTATCCTCATTAGACAACCTCTCATTTTAAGTAATAATCTAGTAAACCTGCTCTGAATGCCTCCATGGAGACTAACTTGGGCCTTTACTGTACTCCATCAAAAATTACTGTTGAACTACCCAAGACTACAAATATTTTAATCGGACCTACCTATTCCCAATACCCCACAACATGGTAACACTGAATGGAACAACTCAACTTGCAGAGACTACAGAAAATAATTAAAATCCTGGAACTGAAGGAAAAAAAATCAAAGAACCAGCTGACTTGAAGTAAAGGTCAAGAAGTGATGGTGCAGAATGAAATCACCACAGAAAAGCTCCAAAGAAAGACTTGGATGCTGAAGGCAGAAAAT
The DNA here is from genome assembly GCF_965287045.1 of Carcharhinus amblyrhynchos. Lineage (NCBI taxonomy): Eukaryota > Metazoa > Chordata > Chondrichthyes > Carcharhiniformes > Carcharhinidae > Carcharhinus > Carcharhinus amblyrhynchos. Next base: position 68,528,065 of record NC_137333.1, on the reverse strand, counting down.
CAACTCTTCACTGTAACAGAAGACTCCACTGAATCCCATGGAGGTCCAGCTTCAACAAATAGAATGTGCAGAGTCAGCAGATTATCAGGAGTGAGCCTAATTAAAATTCCTGGACAAATCAAATCCTGAAGAATGCTAAATAATACTGTGGTCAAAAATGGTCATTTAATAAATAGCCTTAGAAACTCGACTCCTGAGCTAGTGCCTGAACATGTAGCGGCTGAACAAGCTGGGAACCAGAAAGTAAAAATAATTAAAAATTAATCATGACCATGTAGGCAGCTTTAAAAAACATGACAAAAGCCACGATTCAACACTTCCACAACTCAAGAACATAGCACTAAAGCAGGGAAATCTATAACCAGTTGATCCATGGGGTCATTGCTAAAAAGATTTAAATGCTGAGATTGCAAACACCATTACTGCGAGAGCCCACCAAAACTGGCAAGCACGGGAATAATTTTGTGCAGAAGAGTACGATGAAGCTGTCTTAGATTTTCTGAAAACTCAAAGCTAAACCTGCAATTTAAAACGTTTTAGCTATAGATCAGAAATGTACTGTTCCAGGTTAGCATGGACTCATGCAAGGACGAAGCCTGAGACAAAATTGGACTTGCTGGAGAAGAAGATTTTAAATTACCAGAGTGCATCAGGTCTAATAAATTTTTATACTCTTTTGGCGAATTCACTAACAAAATATTCTAAATGTAATGTACCGATGAAGACTCAACCAGCTTCGACGAAATATTTACAAACCGTTGACAAATACTTTAACCTTCAAGTTGTGGAGGCTACAGAGCTTAAAATGATAGAAAATCGCCAGTAAATCTGTGAAAGGAAAAAATACACTACCCAAGCAAACCACACGAAGATGCCAGAAAGGCAGGAAATCTTCTAGAAGTCTTAAAGGTAAATGTTTTAGAAAATGCTTCAGTCATTTTCCAAGCTGCAGTGCTGAGCCAGCAGACTCACGGTTGAGGGGAAAGTTGTGGACTGTTCCATCCTACAAAAGAATAATGTAGTCAGGTGCAGCACCATTACATGAATGGAACAAGTTAAGACTTGACCAGAGACAGACTTGCCTAACACTGAGACCAAAATGAACAATAAGGACAAAGCTCTGAGGCGGGTGGAGAAAGAAAAAGCACAAGACAGTAGGGACATGTTTGTATCAAAGTTGAACTGGAAGATTTGAAATATAATATTCAAGCTATATTTACCTCGGAAACACATGATAAATTAAGGTCTTCAATGAACCAAAATATTCAAAATCCGAACAAACAAATTTCTGAGGTGCCACAAAGGCAGAATGAGGCTTTGGAAGAAACAGAATGGTTGAAGTTTGAGAAAGAATTGCTGATGCATCAGAGCATGAAAACAGAACAACCAAATCTGATTAAATTCTTGAACTTCAAACCAATTGGATGAGATGCATAGTGTGGAAGAGTAAATCCAGATATCAAGCAGATACATACAATTTTAAGAAACAGACTGGAGATCTAACAAATGAATTGAAAGACACTAAGGAACAGTCGGTGACTATGGAAGAAAGAATCTGAAAGGAACTGAATGCTCACATGAAGTTGTTGAATTTATGTAAGAGATCCACAGTTAGCTCTGAAACAAAAATAACAGAACTTACCAGAGTAGTTGCAGAGCTGAATGGAAAGACACACAAGCTCAAAAAGCAAATGGAAAATAGCAAGTAATCAAAGATTTGCAAACAATTGTAAAATGAGTTGGGGAATGATGGTTTCATCTTTGAAGAAAACACAATTCTGTCCATTGTAAAAAGATCAACGGGCAGAGAATTCCAGAGATTCACCACCCTTTGAGTGAAGAAGTTCCTCCTCAACTCCGTTCTAAACCGACCCCCCCCTTTATCTTGAGGCTGTGCCCCCTAGTCCTACTGTCCTTTCTGAGCGGGAAGAGTCTCTCCACCTCTATCCTATCCATCCCATTCATCATCTTATACGTCTCAATGAGATCTCCCCTCATTCTTCTAAACTCTAACGAGTACAAGCCTAGTTTATTCAGCCTCTCCTCATAGCTCAACCCCCTCAACTCCGGCATCAGCCTAGTAAACCTCCTCTGCACTCCCTCCAAGGCCAAAATATCCTTGCGTAAGTACGGCGCCCAAAACTGCACACAGTACTCCAGCTGCGGCCTCACCAATGCCCTATATAGCCGCAGCAAGACCTCCCTACTTTTATATTCAATCCCCCTCGCTATGAAGGCCAGCATCCCATTCGCCTTCCTGACCACCTGCTGCACCTGCAAGCTGGGTTTTTGCGACTCATGCACAAGGACCCCGAGGTCCCTCTGCACCGTCGCCTGCTGCAGTTTTTCGCCACGTAAGTAATAATCCTTCCTACCGTTATTCCTACCAAAGTGGACCACCTCGCACTTGCCAACATTAAATTCCATTTGCCAGTTCCTGGCCCATTCGCCCAGCCTACCTAGGTCCTTCTGTAGACACTGCACACCCTCCGCACAATTTGCCGTTCCACCAATCTTGGTGTCATCAGCCAATTTCGACACCATACACTCGGTTCCCTCCTCCAGATCATCTATATAAATGGTAAATAGCTGAGGCCCCAGCACCGACCCCTGGGGCACTCCACTAGTCACCAACCGCCAATCCAAATAGCACCCATTGACCCCCACTCTCTGCCTCCTATTTGACACCTAGTCCTCTATCCACACTAACACCCTACCCCCAACTCCACGTCCCCTGACCTTCTGCAATAACCTCTTGTGAGGTACCTTGTCAAATGCCTTCTGAAAATCAAGAAAGACCACATCCACCGGCTCTCCTCTATCCACTGCCCTAGACACAACCTCATAGAACTCCAGTAAATTTGTCAGACACGACTTCCCCTTAACGAAACCATGCTGCGTCTGCTCTATCAAGCAATTCCCCTCAAGATGCCTTGCTATTTCATCCTTGATGACGGATTCTAACATTTTACCTACAACAGACGTTAAACTAACCGGCCTATAATTCCCTGCCTTTTGCCTGGCACCCTTCTTAAACAACGGCGTAACATTAGCCATTTTCCAATCTTCCGGCACTTCCCCGGAATCCAGCGACGTCTGGAAAATAACCACCAAGGCATCCACTATCCCCTCCGCCATTTCTTTCAGAACCCTCGGATGCATTCCATCCGGTCCTGGGGACTTGTCCACAATCAGCCCCTCCAGTCTGTCGAGCACCGCCTCTCTAGTAACAATAATGTCATTGAGACCCTCCAGTCCTACCACCTTTCCATCGCTAACACCCGGCAAATTATTCACGTCCTCCTCCGTGAAGACCGAAACAAAAAAGTTATTCAAGACCTCAGCCATTTCCCCATCCCCTACCACTCAGTCCCCCTTCTCATCCTCTAAGGGTCCAACATTCACCCTAGCCAGCCTCTTCCTTTTTATATATTTATAAAAACTCTTGCTATCCTTTTTTATGTTAAGTGCTAGCCCAGCTTCATAGTTTCTCCTACCCTTCTTTATCAAATTCTTTGTCAATCTTTGTTGACATTTAAACCTCTCCCAATCCTCTTCTCGCCCACTACTCTTAGCTACTCTAAACGCCTCCGCTTTTAATTTAACACTTCCCTTCACCTCCTTCGTTATCCACGGCTTATTACCTCTCCTCCTACAGTCCTTTTTGACCATCAGAATAAATTTCTGCTGAGCACCAAGAAAGATCTCCTTAAAGATCCTCCACTGCTCCTCAGCCCGTTGAAGTGGTGGAGGCTGCCTCACTAAATATTTTTAAGACGCGGGTTGATGGGTTTTTGATAAGCGAGGGGATTAAGGGTTATGGGGAGAGGGCGGGAATGTGGAACTGAGCCACGACAGATCAGCCATGATCTTATTGAATGGCGGGACAGGCTCGAAAGGCTAGATGGCCTACTCCTGCTCCTATTTCTTATGTTCTTATGCAGAAGTTGTTCAGTTACGAGGAAAAGCTAATGAGTACACTTTGGCCAATTTAACATTCAAATGACAATTCTCCCTTTTTAGCAGAATGAAGGGAACAGGGATACTAGAACAAGAGTAAATATTCAGCCCCTTGAATTTGATCCACCGTTCAATAAGATTATGGCTGATCTGTGCCTAAATTGGATTGATCTCCCTCGGCTCCAAATCCTAAGCTAGGAGAACATATGTTGATCTCAAATTTATAATTATTAATCAAGCATCTAGTGTTTTTTTTAATGTGGCAAAGTGTTCCACACTTCCACCAATCTTTAAATAAATGCTTTCAATTTCCTGCCTGGATGGCCTGCTTTTGATTTTAACATCAAGGCCCTTTGTTACAAACTTTCTCATCAACAAAAAATGTTTCTCTCCGGGGAATAGATGCAGCATAGAAAGTATTCTTTCTGGTTGTATCACAGCTTGGTATGGCTCCTGCTCTGCCCAAGACTGCAAGGAACTACAAAAGGTTGTGAATGTACCCAATCCATCACAAAAACCAACTTCCCATCTACTGACTCTATCTACACTTGCCACTGCTTCGGCAAAATAGCCAGCACAATTAAGGACCCCATGCACCCCAGACATTCTCCTGTCCATCTTCTTCCGTCGGGAAAAAGATACAAATGTCTGAGGTATTGTACCAACCGACACAAGAACAGCTTCCTCCCTGCTGCTGTCAGATTTTTGAATGGACATACCTTGCATTAAGTTGTTTATCCACCATTTGGTCCACTCAATTTATCAATGTCTCTTTGGTAATTTTAGGCTCCGAATTACACTATTTGCTGTACAACAAATCTTTCACTCAGGGTCAAAAGTGGATTTATAGTTTTCTATTGTGCTTTAAGTCACTAATAAATAAATAGTTCAGGCCCCAACATATATCCTTAGGGGACGTCACTGGCCACTTCCTATTAATTCAAATACATTTTCAAACAATAATTTGTTTCTTGTTTTTCAATTCCAAGTTTTAATTTAGCTGCTTTTATATGGAATCTTATTAAATGCCTTCTGGAAGCCTAAATTACATTTCCTTGTCTACTACTTTAGTGACTTGCTCAAAGATTTAATTAGCTTTATTAGGCAAGAGTTATCTATTACAAATCCTTGTTTACTCCCATAATCAGTTACTGTTCTTTAGATTCCCTACAACAGATGTTAGACTTACAGGTCTATAATTTCCTAATTTCTGTGACTTTTCTTAAATAATAGAATTACATCTGGAATTTTCTGATCCTGAGGAACAATTTCAGAATCAAGACCACATAGGAAGATTAGAGCTAAAGCAACAACAACTTCCTCATCTCCATCCTTTTAACTTCCCTGGAATGTGAGGCATATTATCCTTGTTCCCTACTGTGAGGACTGAAAAAGAAATTATTTGACAACTCTTATAGTTCCTTTTTTGGGGCATTCATCTTGATACCCTGTGCAAGTTTTTATTGTTTTTCTTTATAGCTCTCACTATCTGTTTGTCTTCCTTTGCTGTCCTTATCACATTCCCTGAATTTAAACTATTCTCTGCACTCTCAAATGTTCTTTCCTTTCCTCACAATTTTTATCAATCATTGTGATTTTATTTTGTAAGTAGAGTTTCTTTTGCCTGTATTCAACTTTTTTTTAAAGCACCTCCCTGTGTTTATCTGTTGTTTTAGTAGACAGAGGAGCCAGTAGTGATACTGCCATTGGACTAGTATTCCAGAGACCCAGGGCAACGCTGTGGAAACCCTGGTTCAAATCCCATCACGGAAGGTGGTGAAATCTGAATTCAATAAAAGGCTGGAAATAGAGGTCAAACGATGGAGTTGAATTTATTGTTGATTGTCTATCTGGTTCACTGATGTCACTTAAGGAAGAAAATAGAGGCACAGTGATACGCACCAGGGCCCTGGGTTCAATTCCAAACTTAGGAAACTGTGTGTGGAGTTTGCACATTCTCCCCATGTCTGCAAGGGGTTCCTTCGGTGCTCCTGTTTCCTCTCACAGTCCAAAGTTGTATAGGTCAGGTGGATTAGCCATATTAAATGTGCGGGGTTATGGGGATAGGGCAGGAGGGTGGGCCTGGGTAAGATGCTTTTTTGGGGAGTTGTTGCAGACTTGATGAGCTGAATGGCCTCCTTCTGCACGGTAGAGATTCTATATTTCATCCCATTAAGCTAGAGCTAGATCAAAATCTATAAATCTGAATATTTAGTGTTATAACAGTGTCTTTTTTGAAACCCAACACAGAATTTGATCAGATCATGACTGCTGTCAGAGGCACTGACATTGTTATCATCACTGGATTAGTAACTCAGAGATCTAGGACAATGCTCTGGGGGACCTGGGTTCAAATCCCCACCAAAGTGAAATTTGAATTCAATCATAAAAAACCAAATCTGGATTTAAAAGTCTAATGATGAACATGAAACCATTGTCTATTGTCTTAAGAACTCACCTGGTTCACCTAATGTCCATTTCCTTCCATTAGGCAAAAGGAAATCTGCCATTTTTACCAGATAAGAATCCTCCAGATTCACAGCAACATGGTTTACTCTAAAACGCCATCTAAAATGGCCATCAAACCACTCAGCTCGAGGGTAATTAGGGATCAGAAATAAATGCTGGTCCTGCAATGAATTTTGAAAGAACGTACCCTTTACTAATAGATGGGAGTATGAGAAAAAAGGTTTTCTTAAACTACTCTCCAATATATAACATAATATATAAAACTGATTTAAATTGTCAAATGTGGTTCTTTCTGGAAAAGTTGATATTACAAAACGAGAAATATGCAGTAGTCGTCATTGTGATTTGCTGCACAATTTCTACCTATCCTGCGATATTGTCCAAGATTAGTCTAGACTATTTGGTGAAGTCAATGCTGAAACATAATTAGGATATTGTGACTATCTTTTGCCCACCACTGATTTTTGAAAATACTGGTTGTCAGTACCATGCGTCAGTTTTCCATGACTACATTTTAAAATACCATTACATTTGATACTACTCATGCTATATAAAATAGTACAAATTAGATATTTTAATTCTTATAAAGCAAAGGCAAAGTATATTGTTGCACTGGTAGTTTCAATTTTGCTTTCCAAATCATACAAAATATATTCTGCTCTGAAATACACAATTTAAAAGTACAAATATTAAACAATAATGTACACGAAGATGCAACATCATTCAAAGAAATGTTGCAATATATTAAATTGTTTTACAAGACATGCCCCTTCTCCAAATCAGTTTAAATGTTGTAACATATTTGTTTGTTACCTGTCTAATTTGGCCACACAAACATGCTGTTTATGAATATCTCAAATATTTCAGTCAGTACAATTCTAGTAAACTGGTATGTTCTACGCACTACATTATTGTGACACAGCTGGGTTGGAGTCATACCTTGCACAAAGGAAAGTAGTTGTGGTTGCTGGAAGTCAATTCTCTCAACCCCAGGACATCACTGCAGGAGTTCCTAAAGGTGGGGCCCTCATACCAGCCATTTTCAATTGCCTCATCAATGATCTTCATTCCAGGTGAGATGTGCAGAAGCTTGCTGATGATTATAATGTTCAGTACCATTCAAGATTCCTTATATGCTGTGCATCAAGGTCTGGACAACATTCTTGGGCTGAATATTACTTGACAGAAGTGCCAGGCAATGACCATCTCCAACGAGACAGAATTGAACCATCTTTCCTTGATGTTCCCTGATATTACTATCATTGAATCCTCAACCATCAACATCCTGGGGCTATCGCTGACCAGAAACTGAACTGGACCAGCCTTATAAATATAGCAAGTCAGAGACAAAAATGAGTATGTCACCTCCTGACTCCTCAAAGCCTGTCCACCATTTAAAAGGCAGATGCTAGGAGCCTGGTAGAATAATTTCCACTTGCCTGAATGAGTGCAGCTTCAACACAAGTAAAGAAGCTGACCTTCTTTATGCTTATTTAGTTTGTTTGAAATAGAGAGGATACAACAGATGAGTGTAGGTCTCTTCAAAAGACAGCTCAAGCTTGATCTTTTTCAATCAAAATCCAAAATATAAGATGTTCAATAATGAGGACCTCGCTATGTAAAACGCATTTACAAATTCACTCTGCACCCACAGTGTACATAACTAAGATATTGACCATAGAAAAGGTCAATTGTACAAAAATACTATCAAGGCTTATTTCAAGTTACACTCCACTTTAGATATTTAGCAAATCCTCAATTACTGCTACAGCACAACTTTTCACTTTTAGCTGGTTGAGAATGATTCTCAAAAATGCTCATGTTACATCACGGGGGAATGGGACATTGATCTGTACATCTTGTTCTTCACATAATGAACACCTGATTTAACGTATTCCCAGAGCAAATGCCGTTGAACAGCAAGCACTTTCCTGGGACTATAATATGGTGCTAATTGTGGTATCTAATATATGTCACTGAGTCTCATTGAGTTGTAAAAGAAAGCAGCATTGAATTCCAGTTCTGGTAATCCCCTCCAGCTAAATGGCTCAAAGAATACATGCCTGCAAAATCCTTCCCTTTAAAGGGACGCCCAATGTTTAATGCAGCAGTCCAACTATTGTCTAACCAATGTTCTATATAAAGATCAATCCCTTGCTTTCATATTCAATGCCACCATGTAAAAGCAAAATAACTCTATTTGTCTTTTTATTTAAAATGTATTTCCTTACACCATTCCATTCACAAACAAATAACATCACATTTTGATTTCCCATCTCTAGGTGCAAAACTGTAACTTTTTCTCATGTTTTAACTTTCAGAAACAGTGATTTTTATTCTGCTATTAAAGCCTACAGTAGGCCAATACCTTATTTCTTGACTTTCATTAACACTCCTTTTGCCTTTTGTTCAATGACAAATTTTGCATTTAATCTGCCCCACCCTCTAATCTATCCCTAACCTTTGCTTCTGGTCCACTTGATCTTCCTCCCTTTTCCAACAGTATAAAACCCATCTCATTTCTACCTCTCTTCAGTTCCGGACAAGAGTTGTCTGGGTTCAAAAAAAAACTCAGTTTTTCCTTCCACCAATATTGTCAGATCTGCTGAATTTTACCAGCATGTCGTTTCTATTTCAGATCTCCAGCATCCACAGTATTTTGCATTCGTTCTTATTTCTCTGCATTGAAGTGCACCAGCCACTTACCCGTTCACTTTACCAACTCATCTATATTCTTCTTTGTAGTAGGCTTTGTCCTCAAATTTTATATCAGATCTCCAGCATCTGCAGTATTTTGCTTTTATTCAATATTTTCTACATTGAACTGCATTAGCCACATTTACCAATCCACTTTATCAACCCATCTATATTTTTTCTCACGGTAGGCTTTGTCCTTGAATTTTGTGTCAAGCAAATAATTTTGTATAGCTTCTCGTGTGCTTGTGCCCAAATCCTTTGTATGAATTGAAAGTAAAGAGGTCCCACCACAAGTCTTGAGGGTATGCCATGACTCTTGCAACCTAAAACATACATTTAACCCCTCTTTTCTGTCTGCACCCAAGAAATCTGTCTATGTGGGTATGCTGCCATTAATGAAAAGTGCCATAATTCTTCGCTGCAGCAATATTAATCCAAAAGAGTTACCCAGTTTTTTATCCAACTTGTTTTCTGATCTTTTACCTAACCAGCTGAATTACTTTTGAGTTTCTCCTCTTTGCATCTCAGTTAGGCAGGCAGTGAAGAACAGATATAGAGCTTAGTACCTCTACACTTGTACACTTTCATTTACAGAAACTTGCATTACATACATATCATGCACCTTAAACCCAATAACCAGCTTCAACCTGCTCCGATATATATGAGCAAAGGTGAGACTTCAATTAATGTCATCACCTAAACACACTTATATACACAATTAAAATTAATACTTTTTCTCCCTATCCTTCTATTTTCTCATATGGATAAATGAGCAAGAGGCACGTGCTAGAGAGGGACACATCTCCACCACATAACTTAAGTGAAAATGTACATAACCTAATCCAAATTGTGGTAGGTGGAGTAACGCTGAAGACATTAGATCACAGACATCAAACCATAAATATTCTTCACCTAAGCTTCCTTCATATTATAAAGGGGAAATTCTTCTGCTGATATGGTGTGAGAATGTTTTTATCTTCCCAACTGAAGATGAAATTTATCTCCTGAAAGCATTATTTACCTATAATACTACACTCAATTTATTAAAGTTACAAGCCTCTATAATGTTATACATTCAACAGCACAGTTAGAAATGCATTAATAATGCAATGAAAGTAGGTCATTTGTATTTTTTTTGAAAGAAAACGAACATATTTTCCATACACAGAACATTTACCAAAGCTGCCGGAAAAACCTGACGTTAATATTTAAACTCCACATTTTAAAACAATTTTATGAAGTTTCCCTAGTGCATCAATGCAGAAATATTGCAAAGCACTAAATGTATATTATTTAGAATCTGTTTAGCAACACACAATGCTCAGCACAGCAGAAACTCCTTAATGGCATATTCAGTAGTGAACAAAATATGTCTTTAGCTAGTTGTTCGTCTGAAGCAGTTGCCATACAAAATACAAAAAAGACTCCATGCCTGAGCAAGTGTTCCTTTTAAAAGGAATATTCCAGAATAAAATTTTACAATGATCTTTTCTTTTATTAAGTGGATATAATTTCCACACATGCTTCAAAATTAAATGCTAATAAAACTTGAGGCATTCATAGTGGGTGGGGATGTAACTTTCCCTTCTATTTAGGATACTGCCACTGTCACATTCAAGGGAGGTGTACATTCCTTACTGATTCTGATTGGTCAAACAGCCTGGTTTGATATTCAAATAATGCTTTGCAGTTAACTGTCAGTCACCTGGTACATTCTCCATGGCAGCACTCCTACCAGAGTCTATTTGCCAGCCAATCAGTACTTTCTTCCCCTAAAGTATAAATTGTTTTTATTTTCATATTGGTATTCTTGCGAAGTTTCCTGATGATTGCAAGATGAAAATTTTTGGCATCTCTTTTTTTCAGCAATGCTCAAATTCTGTACTACTGACTATTATATATATATATATATATATATATATAGTACATTCCTACATCAATCATTGAAAGCTGCTGGAATTGCAGTGTTGAAATGTTATATGATAAGCAGATGTAGTTCCCTATCTTGCCTGAAGTTGGTCCCCTAATAAGGCTTTCCTTGGCAAACATAATCAATGAGCTGTCACAATCTTGTTACATTATCAGGGCCATCTGTACCGCTTAGTGGAGCTAGAGAGAATCATTTGCCCTGTGACAACATTTTCCTCATAGGCTGTTGCCTGTGCTCTTGAAAGTATCTCAATTTATTTAACCTTTGTAATACTGTAGTAGTACAATTTTGAAATTACTTCCGTCAAGTCAGCAGCATAGCTCATTTATCCCTATGACCTGTAGAACCCACCAACTTCTTCCATTCTCTTTCATCACAACTGAGTTAAGTCCTCAATGCACTTTTCTCCTGCTTTGTTTCCAGTATGATAATATTTGCCCATTTCCGCACTCTCACCTTAGCTTATGCTATCTTAGTTCTGTCACAGCAACGGCCACACTCCAGTTTTTTGCACCACCAAACTCACATCCTCCTCTTCAAACTTTCAGTACGCCAGAGGACAAACCTAATGTCACAGGATAAGCAGCACTTGGTTCCTGCTAGCTGATGTTTAAAGCTTTTCCTGTAATAAGTGACAACTTTAAAAATACCAGCAAGTTAGGGTATCAATTAGTGCTTGATTATCCGAACATTACAGGCAAGTATTGGGATGTCCATGGCAGCACTAGAAGATATGGACATAGAGCACCAACAAAATTTAGAGTATCTCAGAACTAGGTGAACATAATGAAAGGCACATCCCAAAAATTGTCTTCTGGCTTCGGTTTTGCTAATTACATGACTAAACTTGGCTAGCTAGCTGAAACAATTCATATCTAAGGTGCAGAACCTCAATAAAGCAATACAACATTAAAACTAAAAGTTTAAGCTAAAACTACATACACATAAAACACATATAAAGAAAGTACTTGAAAGTTTAAGAAGTGAAATAAAACGTCAAGTATTTTCAAGCTTAAAACAAAATTCAATGACTGGTTCAGGTCAGGACATGGGATCACCAGATAAGCCTAAAATAGAAATAAGTTGTGTCCACTTCATCATTTGTGAAGAATTATTTTAGGTTTAGTCACTGTTGTAATGTGTGGAAATACAGCACCAATTACTACACAACCATGTCTATTTTCTACTGTTTTCAGCACTGATGAAGAGTCATCCAGGCTCAAACATTAACTCTGTTCTCTCTCCACAGATGTTGTTAGAACTGCTGAGATTTTCCAGCATTTTCTGTGTTTGAAACAATTGAAATGAATGCCTGGTTAATCTGTTTTAATGTTGTTGGTTGAGGGAAAATAATTATCCAGGGCATGCAAGAAATTCCTTATTATTCATTTCATAGTACAGAACTTGAGTGCTGCTGAAAATAAATATTTTGTCAAATGCTTATCATCTTGCACTCATCAGGACAATTGCAAGAGTACCAACGTCGTGGGGGAAACAACAACTTTATACAGTATGAAAAGACAGTGCTCAATTATTGGCAAGATTAATAGAAGCATTGCTGTGGAAAATGCCCTAGTTGATGGTGACTGACAATTAACTTCCAAGCACTGTTTGAAATTTGAACCAGGCATTTAATGTTGAACACTGTGGGTGGGATTTTCCAGCCGTTCCTGCCAGCTAGATCTTCTGATTCTGTCAAAGTTGACCTCCACTGCAGGTTCCCAGGTTGCAAGGTAGGCAAGTCATGCAAATTGCCATTTGACTTTGGCGCAACCGGAACATCCCAACAGTGATCCATCTCCACTGTGGGAAAATCTGCCATAAGAAGGGCCTGGGAAATTCTAGACTGTGTTTTGCATTTTGCAATTACAGGATAGTTGGGCATCATCTGTTGCAAACAGTGGATCAGACATGCAATCCACCAATCTTTGGGATGTACAGCCTACTAACAAGCATCACACTGGCACTGGAAGTAAAAGGCCACATTACTCATTTGTGTGATAGACATATTTTGTTCACTACTGAAAATGTCCATTAAGGAGCTCCTACTGTGCCAAGCATTGTGTGTCGCTGAACGGACTTGAAACAGTATTCATTTGGACTCTGCAATATTCCTGTATTGATGCCCTAAGGAATCTGCATAAAATTGTTTTAAAATGTAATGTTTAAATATTAATCTCAGGTTTAACTGGCAATATGTGATGGCAAGAGTGCCCTTTATGGTCTTGGCCTGTGATCCCCACGAGTACCATGAGAAGGATAAAAATTGACATTGATCCAAAGAGAGGCTTTAAGGAGTGTTTTCAAGGAAAGATGAGAGGGAGAAAATGAAAGAGGGGAGGCGACAGCCTAGTAGTATTATCGCTAGACTATTAATCCACAAACTCAGCTGATGTTCTGGGGACCCGGGTTCGAATCCCACCACGGCAGATGGTGGAACTTGAATCTGCAAAAATATCTGGAATTAAGAATCTACCTATGACCATGAAATCATTGTAGATTGTCGGAAAAACCATCTGGTTCCCTAATGTCCTTAAGGGAAGACAATCTGCCATCCTTACCCGGTCTGGCTTGCACGTGACTCCAGATCCACAGCAATGTGATTGACACTCAACTGCCCTTGGGCAACTAGGGATGGGCAACAAATGCTGGCCAGCCAGTGACACTAATATCCCATGAATAATAAAAACATTGTTCTGGCTTGACAGCAGCTTTCTGTTAGTGGTGAATATCAACTTATGTTGCTACTGCATAGAAACTAACTGTTCCATGTGTTTGGACAACATTTGCTAAATAATCAGTGTGCTAAAAATTGAACTGACAAATAAATAGCTTAAGATTGCCAATCAGACTTATAGTGTAGCATATCTGCATGTACAGTAAGATTCATATGAATACACAGGGCCCTGTCCTTTACAGACAGAAAGAACAGGTACACACATTGCACCGGTTTCAGCTAAACAAAATAAGTGATAGCTGTTTGCTGGTTCATTGACCAGAATCAAGTTGCCTGGTATAAATTGTAACCAATGCTTGGTAGTTAACTGTCATTCAGTTTTTCTCCATGGCTACGTCTCTACCAGAATCCATTTGCCAACCAATCAGCACCATCTTCTCAAGCAGTATAAAAGTTGTTGTTTCCCCTGACACTGGCATTCCTGCGATTGTCCTGATGAGTGCAAGACAAAATGCCAAAATGTCTTCTTTCAGCAATTCTCCAATTCTGTTTGGATCTTTTAAATCCACCTGAGCAAGTGGACAGAGCCTTAGTTTAATGTTTCACCTGAAGGATCACGCCAGGTATTGACAGAGTGCTGCAGTAAGTTTCAATTTATGATTAAATCTACAAACACTGGCTGTTACAGCCTACTCAATTCTAAACAAAAATCTTGCTCTTTTAATCAACACAGGAAATCAATGGTAAATAGCAATTAAAAATGTCTTGCTTAAATTGGGATTCACTGGATTGGCATAACTTGCTAAATATAAGTTGGGCAGACTGTACCACATATGCTGAATGTTGTACCTAAATTCAGATCAGATGAATGTCTTTACTAGAAGTATGGCTTTGTTAAATCAGGAAAATTGATTTTGGCCCTGTTCATTATTGCAAATTTCAAAGCAGCTAATTGATATACAAATCAAGGTTTCTCTGAAATCTTAATTTCATTTTAGAATTAAGTTCTATTGCTATTTTCTTAGAAAATAAATCAAAGTGGTTCACTCACATTATTAGGTGACATTATAACAAGAGATACCATAGCGCAACTTCCAGTCATATAGCACCATTCACATTTTTCCAATACCCTTTGTTTGAAGTGCTACCTGACATCAAGCCTGATCATTTAGTCCTAATTTTAGGTTATACCCCCTTGCTCTGGACTGCCCCATCTGTGGGAATAGGCTATTTTTCTCTACCCTAGCAATCATCTTAAAAACCTCAACTGGTTCACTCCCTAAATCGTTTCCACTCAGGGGAATACAGAACTTGTTGGTGTTAAAAACTGAATGTCATTATCATTGTCTTTGGTCAATAGTGCTAAAATATTGTACTCATGGTAAATTGTATGCATTTCTGATAAAATTCACCATCAACAAAATTTTAAAAAGTACAAAAATGGAAATAGCAGTTTTGAATAAAGTTTTCCAGACTAATTTATGGTACATTTGGATGAATCAGTTTGTCTTCATTTACACTTGAAAGGAAACACAGCCTTCCTGCTCACTTCAATCTACTTTCTCCTCTCAGACCATTCATGCCGCAGTGAGTTTGTAATAAAAAAAATCTTTGTTTCCTTCATTTAGGCTGTTATGTTTCAGTTTATCACAAGCTATTGCGAACTGTAATGATTTTCTGACCTAGATAGTGAGCTCTGCTTGCACAGCCAACTGCAGTGAGAAGTGGAAGATAGGTCATAGCCTTGCTTGATATGGGCTCTGGTAAATGTCAACTTAACAGCATTTCCAACCAGTCACATTATCAAATGCGAGTGAATAAATTCAGTGGGTAGGAAGATCTGATCTTTGGAGCAGAGTGGCAGGTTTTATCATGAACATTGTGAATTATATTTAGCAGTGCTTAATTCAACAACTACACTTCATGAAAACCATCCTAAAATATAACAGAACATGACAATTCATTTATTCCAAACTTTTAACTACTTATAATCTTTCATTACTCTGCACTAAAAAAACCAAATTGTAACTTAATCAGTTGTAGTATTTGTACTGATTAATTATAATAGCACCCTCTTTTCATGCAGTTGCTGTAATTCACAGCTCCAAGAAATTGAATTTATCTAATTCTGGCCTTCTCTACTTCCTTTGCCCTCCACCACTGTAGTTATGCTTTTGTCCTTCCAAGTCTCTGAAACTCTTTCATTTTCTGTTTCTCACCTCTCCTTGAAAACACTCCTTAAAACCTCTTTTGTTTAGACCTCCATCAATTTTTATCCACCTCAGTATACTGGTTGGTACTTATGGAGATCACAGGCCAAGACCATAAGGACACTCTTGCCATCAAATATTTAACTGCAGAATTTTGCTCTCAGAATGGTACCAATCTGCCCACAACCAAACTTATCGATGTGCATCTCAACAATGTGCATCATCACAGAAACTCTTCAACCAACTCACCTCCCTGGCTTCCATCAACCCTCACACCCCATCTCAATACCAAGAGGGTAACTGCAACTGACAAGCGACTGAAGGCAGCCTACTTCAACTCAAGCCTGCATCGCCTCAACCCATCAGCAGTGCAGCTTCCCTCACATCATTGGTATGGTTAAACCCAGCATGCTGGGAATAACAGCTGAGGTTCTATAACTGGAGGATCAGTAACTGAAAGTGTTCACAAGAAACCACCTTCTCATTATAGATCCACTGCTTGTCCACCCGACTTTGATCTTCCACGGCAGCAGTAGTCTCCTTTAAACCATTTCCACACTAACCAAGGCCTCTGTACAACCATCCAACACAAGTAGGGTCATCCTGGCTGCAGCTGCAGCACAGTCCAAACAATGACTGGCATTGTCGAGTTGCGGGGAGGAGGTGGCTATAAAAGTGGAAAGAGAACCCAGCAGCAGTTTTGAACAAAGCTTTCCAAACTAACTTATATCACTTTTGGTGAATCAGTTTATCTTCATTTTTACTTGAAAATAAACTTGAAGTGTTTTCATTCACTTCAATCTATTTTCTCGTCTCAGACCATCCATGCTGCAGTGAGTTTTCAATAAAAGAGTCTTCGCTTCCTTCATTCAAGTTGTTATGTTTCAGTTTATCACAAGTTATTGCAAACTGTAATGATTTTCTGACCTAGATATTGAGCACTGCTTGAACAGCCAACTGCAGTGATAAGTGGAAGATAGCCTTGCTTGATGTGGGCTCTGGTAAATGTCAACTTAACAGCATTCTAATCCTCCTATCAAAGGGCTTCAGCTGTTACTCATAAGCGTGGGGTGTTTAACTATATGAGAAAGTAGCATCTAGCCACCGTCGATGCTTTTGTTTGGCTCAGTGACTATACACACACTAAATAAATACATTTTTGTTGTGGAATGTTTTATGCTAATCATAGAATCCTTCCAGAAGGAGGCCCATTTTGTCTGTATCGACCACAATCCCACCCAGGTCTTACTCCCATAACCTTAATTTACCCTAGTTATCTTCTGACACTAAGGGGCAATTTAAGATGGCCAGTAAACCTAACCTGCACATCTCTGGACATCTTTAGCTAAGGATGCTAAATTTAGGTCAGGTTCTTGTTTTCCAAGACAGCCAACTTTAAATGATCAGATATCTGATCTTAACAGCCGTAGAATCATCAAATTCCTACAGTGCAGAAGGCGGCCATTCAGCCCACTGCACTTGCACCAACAACATTCCCACCCAGGCCCAATTCTCATAACCTCAGATATTTACCCTGATACTAAGGTGCAATTTAGTATGGTCACTCAACCTAACCTGCACATCTTTGGAGCATGGGAGGAAACCAAAGCATCTGGAGGAAATCCATGCAGACATGGAGAGAAGGTGCAAACTCAAAGCTCACCTGAGGCCAGAACTGAACCCAAGTCCCTGGCACTGTGAGGCAGCAGTACTAACCATTGTGCTGTCGCGCCACCCCTTAAAGTCTTAAGTTTTCAGATCATCGAATTGTGCTGCAGTCACACAAAGTTTGTAATGTTCATGACCCAAGCAGGTTTTAATGTTCAGCAGAGACAAAAAAGGACAATGCACTGCCGGACTCACCCACTAGAGAACAGCATATTTTATGAAGTCTACAGTATGTTTGACAGGTTGTTTTGTTGCATCTCTCTTCTTTGAGGTCACATGATTAAAAAGATTTACGATCTTGTTTACATCTTTCAGATTGATGATGACATTTATCAGGAAAATTGGCAGAGAGCTAATCTTGAAAGAGCCAATTAAAGATGCATACACTTCATTAAAAAAGTAATTTCTCATCTACTTACATGCACACCATGCAAAAAGAAATCAAATTGAAGCACATCAGTGCATCACTCATTAAAAATATTACACCAACAGGAACTACAAACTATGGGCCCTTCTCCCTCATCAAACAATGCAAGGTTGGTTGAGTGCTTGTTCATGAAAATAATACCTTTCTAACATATTGCACTGAAATAAAAAAGACTGCTGAAGCACTTTGGATTAATGGTTATTTCTGCTGATATTAATTCAGCTCCCTCACATGGTCAAACTAAGTAATTCCTTCAAATGCACTATTACAAGAAATAGCAAGGGTATACCACAGAGTTATTACTACACAGGAAAAGGCCATTTGGCACAACAAGTCAATGGCATCCTCCTCAGAGCAATCCAATCAGTCCCACGACTCTGCTCTAATCCCGTAGCGTTGCAGGTGTATTTCTTTCAAGTGCCCATTCAATTTCCTATTGAAATTCTTCTAATTTCCTAATCGCCCATTTTTTCAATGTGTACCAAATCATCTCCAAAACACGATTAAAATACCACACAGCTGCTTAAAGCTGCATTGCCATTTAATACAATCACAACCAATCCTCTGCCTGCCTTCCATATTCTTTCATTCTTTGATCTTGCTTTTATTGTGCTTAACCTTGAAAAAAGATTTGGGAATCCAGAAGGTCGCTGTTCTATTACCTACTGATTAGAAAATTTACTCTCCATCTGTTCTTTCAAATCAGTGAAAATACAGACAATACATGAGACTGATTAAATGTAATGTGCGTATAATTTGGAAAAAGCAAGCATGAAGCTCTGCCATTCTGCAATACAAACATAAGCAAGACAGCATGACTCTTTAAAGGTGTATTTATTAGTAGTAGGCCTCACAAGTAGGTTTACATTAACACTGCAATGAGGTTACTGTGAAAATCCCCTGGTCACCACACTCCAGCACCTGTTCAGGTACACTGAGGAGAAGTTAGCATGGCCAATACACCGAACCAACACACCTTTTAGATTGTGGGAGGAAACCGGAGCACCCAGAGGAAACCCACGCACACATGGGGAGAACATGCAGGCTCTGCATAGACAGTGATCCAAGTTGGGAATCAAACCGAGGTCCCAAGGTAGCAATGCTAACCACTGTGCCACCATGCCTCTTTATTAGCATCCCTGCAGAACTGATATCCATATCTCACCAAACAGCAGGACTAACTCTTGAAGTAAGCATAACATTAGTTCTGACTTTTTCAGAATTTCAATAAAAACTCGTAATAAATAAACTTTAAATTCACTGTATATTTTTAAGCAAAGAGTTAAATGGACAGTTGCCCAATTATCTAGAACCACATCCACTTACCCTGATAAAAAGCACAGCCTGCAACGTTCTCCACAATTTAATATTTCCAACTTTTTTACAAAATATTTCCATTTAGATATCGTCTTCAATGTCTCACTCATATTGTATTCATAGCAAAACATGGGGAGGTAGAATCAGGTGGGATCGAACATATAGACTGCAAGAAACTTTTGAGATGTATCAAGATGAAAGGGTTTAGAAGGAAGATCCAAAATGAGGACAGCAGACTGCTAAAGTCCAACAGTAGAGGAAAAGAACAGAGAAACACACTGTAAACAAATTGAAGAACAGAGGGTTCTGACTGGGATGCAAGGCTGAAACAGACTGCAAAGCAGGTAGTGAGGCAATGCCACATAGGGACTTGAGATGAGGATTTCATACTTTAGGTGCTGAAGGGCAGGGAGCTAATGGAGGTCAACATGCAGGATGTGATTTGATGGATAAGATATGGGTAGTGGAGTTCTCAATGAGTTGGAGTGTATGTAGCTTGGGAGGTTAGCAAAGAGGACACTTGAAAAGTGCTACTCAGACTAACAGACTGTCTGGGTGACAGTTTCATTGGCAGTGATGGTAAGGTAGAACTGGAGGCAGATGATGTTTCACAGTCGGAAGTAAGCACTTTCAGTGCTGATGTGGAGTTTGAAACTGAGAGTTAAGCAGATCATCCAAGCTGTGTATAAGCTTTTGTGGGCATCAGGAACCAGGTCAGGGAAGTTCAGGGAAACTGAATTTGCCTGTTGAATTGCAAGAAATCATAGGTGTAAACATAATTGGAGTGGCAATCACCTACATTTAAATTCTAAAGCACCTGTAGTGCCTGACCTTTCTATCAGAGGCCAGGTGAGAAGCATACCTCCAGCTCAAGCAGCACAGAAGTGGAACGCAGAAGGACCTAACTGCCATAAAGCAGGTAAGTGTAAATGTCCAATTGAGGGGGAGAAAGTAAGTTTCTAAGATAAGGTAAGTGAATGGGACGCGAGAATATAGGATCCAACATGGGGGGGGAAGGGATTGAAGAGGAGCAGATAGGGGTACTGATGCGAATAAGATGGGGTAACAATTTGAATGGAAGAGGTAGCAGCAAATTAGATAGCCATGAGTTATGAGTTGCAATGGAAATTAGTTGATGGGAGAAGCTCAAATGATGGAGCAGAATACGCGGCTGGAAGGACTCAGGTCCTTGCAAAACCGACAGGAAAATACTGTTCTTTCCAACTTAGCCAGATGCAACATTACAAGAGATCCACTTGCATAATTCTAGAACAACAAGTTAACTATACAGTACTGCTTTGAATTTTTCAAAATCCACATTTTCTACCACATATTCTTTTCAGAAAGACTATGCACTCTTGGAATAGAATGGAGAAAAATCTGAAGGATGAACAATCTGCGGATGAATAAAAACTGAATCATTGTAATGCCAGATCTTTCAAGATTGAGAAAATGTTCAAAGTAATTTAGATAGTAACACCTAAAACTTTTGAGAGAAAAGGTTTTCATCAGGTTCCCATAAACCAGGAGCATGTATACTTTTAAAGCCTCGATAATTTCTTGTATATTCCTGTGAGACTTTTATTTTAAATTACAGTATTTATATACCCTACAAACAATCAAAACTGATATTGATAACAGAATAACTGAAAAGCTATTTCGGTTGTAAAATGAATAGATCTGCTGATGACAGAAAACGTTTAGGCAGACAGAATTTTTCATTTGTGCAGACATGCTTCGCTCATTATTTAGGAATTACCAAAGGATTTATCATAACTCAGCCCACTAATCTTCCTTATCAAAACTGGCAACGTCAGACATGGGATCAGCTTCTACAAATATGATGTTTGTATATGCATATAAGGGAGGCAGTAGTGTAGTGGTATTGTCACTGGACTAGTAATTCACAGACCCTGGGTAATGCTCTGGGGTCCCGGGTTTGAATCCCACCACTGGAATTAAAAGTCTAATAATGACCATGAAACCATTGTCGATTGTCATTTTAAAACTCACCTGGTCACTAATGTCCTTTAAGGAAGAAAATCTGCAATTCTCACTTGGTCAAGCCTACATGTGACTCCAGCTCCACAGAAATGTGATTGACTCTTAAATACCCTTAGAGAAGGGCAATAAATAAATGCTGGCCCAGCAGTATGCCCACATCTCATGAACAAATTAAAAAGTGCACTTGATTCTTTTTTTGTCAACTGCTCCCTTCCTCTCCTCCACTATTGTTGCTGTCAGACTGTCCACTAACAGTGTCTGATGTGCTGCAAGTATTGGGAAGATTAAAGCTGTTGATTACCTCCACTCCGTCGTCTCCTAGCAGATCTTCCTAACCATGCACACTTCCCCAGCCACGCCCTTCACCCCCACCAGAGTAGAAAGACTCATGAAGGGAAGTAAGAGGAAGCACAATGAGAATAAGCTAAGGGGAGAATGATCTGGTGCCCAATTCGGATGGGCAGGCACCCATGCCTGCCTAACACAGAAAGAGAGGAAGAATTCTGTGTGGTCCTAGCAGACAAGAATCAGGATCAATATATGGTTGATACATTTTCTTAAATTTTAAGCAAAATGTCTTCCCAAGGGACTAACAACATTGGATACTAAAACGTACTTGCAAGAGGCTGGCATCCCATACTTAGACCCTGTAAAACAATACTTTTGGGTAATGACAGTTATAGAAGACATAATTGGAAGACTGAATTTATTTCATGCATCCTAAATATGTACATTTTACAGTTTAGAAAAGTCCCTATCCTAAGCATTACCTTATCACGTCTCTCGACAGATAATGCCTGACGTGTTCAAAATCATTCTTGGATGCCTGCATGGTTTTATATTTTTTGCACCCTTAATCTTTCCTTAAACCAAACAATCACATTCACCCCATTGCTGTATTCAAGCAAAGCTCAATTCTTATTCTGCAAATGTAAATAGCGTTATCTCTCATTCTTGCTGTATTTTGTTAAACATTGTCTCTTTGACCTTACAATTGCACGGTTCATTTCAGTGCAAAAATTAAGAATTAATTAATTCAAAACTTATTTCATATGCCACTGAGACACTTAATTTCTTTTCATTAAGACACAGCAAAATCTACACTTAATTTTACTCACCTTGATGATGGTATACATGAAAACGCACTTATGTACCTAAAAAGAACCCATGACTTCATTTTGATACAGCATTTGTTCTTAACTCACACAGCTAGCAGAGCAAGCCGTGAACAAAATTGACTGCAAATATCATAAGCTTACTCAAGAGATTCTAATCTTCACTGGGATTTTGAAAACAAAGTAATGATATTCCAAATTTTTAAAAAAGATATATTAACACAAAATTAAATCATTCACTTGCATGCTGTCCTGTGGAGGATAACTAATTTACCACATGCTGTAAAACATCTGCGCTAACATAGAGCCCATTTCAAAACTGGTCTACAAACCAGTACACATACAAGTTCAATAGTGCAGAAGGAGGCCATTTGGCCCATCCAGGCTCCACCAACAACAATCCCTCCTCACATATTTGCCCTGTTAATCCTTCTAATCTACGCATCCCAGGGCATTAACAGGCAATTTAGCATGGTCAATCAACCTAACCCGCACATCTTTGGACTATGGAAGTAAACTGGAGCACCAGGAGGAAACCCTCTCAGACACAGGAAGAATGTGCAAGCTCCACACTGACAGCGATCCAAGCCAGGAATCAAACCCAGGTTGCTGGAGCTATGAGGCTGCAGCGCTAACCACTGTGCCACTGTGTCACACCAGCTGGCTAGTATTAAAGCAGGGATATTCAAACAGATGTCTTCTATTATTGTTGACCTACCTGCATTTGTAACGTAGACTGCAATTCAAACATGCATCAAGTTCTTCCTGAGTGTGTGTTCTGTCCTATCAGCAGACATTAGAACACTGCATCCAAAGTGATGTAGGCTGTGAATTCAGGTCAAACCAGGCTAAGAATAACTCCGGCTAATTAGTACCTACCAACTGATGAAACAGGACTCTCCATCTATAACATCAATTGGAGGAGGTTCTCATGACATAGGGCTGGTTGGCAGGAGAGGAGAGGCAAATGCTTCAATGTCCACCACCACAGTGGCTTTGTAACATGACTAAACTGGCCAAGTTCTGAAAGACACTGCTGGGCTGGCATCATGTGCTAAAGGAACTAACATGAAGAAGTAACCAAAGTGAATGTTTTTTTTAAACCCCCAACTACCATTAACGCATATAGTGGATGCACTACAACACACACCTCCAAGTTCCCTTCAGGGGCAGAAATCGTGCTGATTTGGACATACATTGCTAGTATAACGTACCCATGGGCACATCCCCTCCTACCCAGCCCACTAATGACTCAGAAATGTCTAATCTAAAAGTCAGAATAGTCTAATGCAAGTTATAGGGAGAAGGGAAAGAGTACTTGATGGTATCTTGTCCGCAATTCTGCAAAGTGTTTGCATACAAGCATCTTATCAGATGCGCAGTAAAAGTGGGTAAACTTTACTGTTGACACTGGCAGAAAAGTACCTTATTCTGCTGTTGCCTTGTGATGCATTCACATTTCTAGCACTAATAGTAACCTATTTTTAATTAGAATTCTTATTTCAATAGGACACTGCACTAAGCGTCATTTCACGAACAACAGGCTGAAAATTAAAAAGCAAAAAACAGAAACAGGATTTATATTCAATGAGCAAAAGATCTGTCATTACTCAGAAAAAGCTAAATGCTAGTAAATTACTTCAAAGCAGTGATCATCATATTAATGCACTCATCATAAAGTTGATTAAGGCAGTTGAAACTCTAATATGATTGAAGCTTTTACGATTGAAGTTACTCCTGAAAGTCTATAGTTCATTGTTTTAACTCCTGAAAGTCAAAAGTATGAATTTTGTTGGAGATCTTCATTACAAAATAGAAATAATATTAAGGCTGCATTTATTGTTAAATTGTCCTGTTGCATAGAACCAACTAATGAGTCAGTATAGACAATTCAGTGTCACATTGGTTCTAGTTTGAATGTCGAATCTGTAGAGATGAACCATCGGTGCCAAATTATTAGTTGGCCTATATTTCGGACGTTTTAGTGCTGCAATAGTATGCTACATTTGAATTATACACTTTCAACATAGGAATGCCGATAATATACAAAAGCAAAATACTTACATCTTCCCTTCCGGCAGCCATCATTGTTTTCTTCTTAAGCCTTCTTATCTTAAAACAAAAGAAAAAATGAATTCAATTTGTTGAACAGCAACAGCCACAAAATGCATAGTGAACCAATCCTTCACATTCAGTTTATTTTTTCAAAAAGGAGTCATTTCTGTTTCTTTATTGCCCAAGGTAACAACTGTCACTTCATAATTTTTTTTTTTGCTTTTTGTGATTTTAAAAAGTTTCCCACGAGGTTTGAGTGGTTCCAAGTATTAAGAGCTACGGTAAATCTGCCCAAGCTAATAGAATAAAGTCTCTTTTGTCCGATGGCTGCAAGATCCTAACTCAAATTATTCTTGGTAGTTTCAGCCAGTTCCTACTGGGATGAAGCACAGTTCATAAAAGTGAAGTCAATTCCATAGTTTACAAACACATAGTCAGAAAGGAGACAATGTCCTATGCTTATGAAAGAGGAAAGGCTTCTGGGGTCAAATTCAGTGGATACATTTCCACGAGGAAAAGGATGAAAGATTTTTTTGCAAATAACTTCAAGTTTTTAAGAGCTTATGAGGGCTTATTAGCCCTCAACTGTGTTCCACAGCCTATGAGACTATACAACTTAACTCCATTTACTTATTTTTACCCCATTTCCGCTTATGGTTCCAATTTTTAGGTAATTTCCCCTAAACCCAAGATTCCCCAACTAGTGGAAGTTGTTTCTCTATCTACTGTGTCAGTTTCTCTTAATATTTTGAAATGTTTTGAGAAAATGAAGGCTGAAATGTCTAAATTCCAGGGAATACAATCCACGTTTGTTCTAATTTAACCCTTGGCGTTTAGCTATTATGCTAGCAAATCTATTCTGCAAATCTTCCAAGGCCAATAAATCTTTTCTCGTGTTTGGTAGCCAGAAATAAACACAAAACTCCACAGATGATCCAATCAGGGCTTTGCATATACGCAGCTTTATTTCTAATCCTTGCATTTTATTCCTCCAGATACAAAGGCCAATATTCCATTAGTATTTTTCATTTCTTTTGTAATGTACATGACATTTTAATGATCTATGGACAAGTACCTTTAAGTCTTTTTGGACTGCCACTACTTCTAGCTTTTCATCATTTAAAAAGTACTCTAATCTACCTTAGTTAAGCCCAGATTGGATGACCTCACATTTACCTATATCAAACATATTTGAATTAAGACCATTTGAAAAAAAATTGCTCATTTTATCCCTTAATATCTCTCTCTCATGTTATGTCTCCATCTACACTACATATAAGGTTGTCTACTGTGTCTTTGGCAAATTTGAATATGTGGCTCTCTATCCTGTCATCTCAATTTTTAGTAATTACAGTGGACAGATCACTGTTTGACTCTACTAGTCTTGTCCTGCCAATTAGTGTAGCTCCTCATAATCCTTATTCCCTGTCCCCTGCTGCTCAGCCAAATTCTGAATTTAGCCAATGATTTTCCATCAATTTCATGAACTTAAACTTCCACCAACAGTCTCTTACAATATACTTTGAGAAATAGATTCTGCAAGTCCATGTAAACATTTATTGACAGACCTTGCCTGCTACTTCAATCATTTCTTCAAAACATTCAATTTGGTTTAGAATCATAGAACCACATAGTGCAAAAAAGAGGCCCTTCGGCCCATTGGGTCTGCACCAATATATCAGAAACACCTGAAAAGTGATCTAACTGAAACCTATAAGTTACAGAATCACAGAATGGTTACAGTACAGAATGAGGCCATTCATGTGATGGCTCTCTACAAGAACAATTTTACTAGTTCCAGTCACCTACTTCTTCTTTGTAACTCAGCAGTTCCTTTTCATTCAGATAATGCTCCCATTCTCTTTTGGAAGCCATAAATGAATCTGGCTCCAGGCAATGAATTAGTAATCCCACCCACTCACTGCATAAAACAACTTGTTCCTCATGTTACTTTTAGTGCTTTTGCCTTCTATCTTAAATCTGTAAAATAAAAGCAAAATACTATAGGTGCAGGAAATCTAAAATGAAAACAGAAAATGCTGGAACAAACTCAGCAGGTCTGGCTGCATCTGTGAAGAGAGAAACAGAGTTAACATACGACTCCTCTACAGAATTAAAGAGATGGAGAAACGTGACAGATTATTTGACGTGTAAGATGGGTGGAGCACGAGGGACAAAATAGAAGGTCAGGGATATGTGGGAGAGAGGAGAGATCGCATAAACAATATGTAGGGCACACAACAGATAGTGTTGATGGCAATGTGAAAGACTAAGGAATGTGCTGATCGTGGTATAATGATAAGATAGCAGAATAAGTTAATAGGAGAAGGTCAACATTCAGTGAAAGCAAAAGTTAAGAACAAATGACAGATGGTTGAATGGGGCAAGGCGTTGCTTTGGGATGTCAAGATGGAGGAGAAAGATCACAGTTTAAAGTTGTTGAACTCAATATTAAGAATCCTGAGGACTATAACATACCTAATCGGAAGATGAGGTGCTGCTCCTGTGGTTTGCACTGGGCTTCAATGGAACATTGCAGTAGGCCAAGAACAGAAAGCGGAATTGAGATGGCACAGAACAGGAAGGTTGGAGTCATGCTTGAGCACTGAGTGAGGATGTTCTACAAAACAGTCACCTAATGTGCATTTGGTCTCCCCAGTGTCAAGGAGCCTGCACTGTGAGCAGCAAATACAGTAGATCAAATTGAAGGGGGTACAAGTGAAACATTGCTTCACCTGAAAGGAATGTTTGTGGCCTTGAACAGTGAGGAGGTAAAGGGGCAGGTGTTAAATCTTCTGCAATCGCAGGGAAACTGAAACGGATGAGAAGTTGGAAATGTCAGAGAAGTGGACCAGTGGTCCCCGTCGAATGCTTTCAGGGGTGTTGAAGGGAAGATTTATTTTGTGGTGACTTCATGTTGGAGTTGGTGGAAATGTTAGAGAATGACCCTTTGAATGAGGAGGGAGGAGTCTGGAGGGGTGAAAGGTGAGGACAAGGGGGACCATGTCATGATTCTGGGAGGGAGGAGTAAGGGGCAGAGCTGCAAGAAACGAGTCAGATACAGCTGAATGCCCTGTCAACCACAGAGGGAAAAAGCAGAAATGTCAGAAGTACCATTTTCAAGGATGGTGTCACCAGAACAGATGTGACAGAGGCAGAGAAACTGGGCTATTAGGATGGAGTCCTTACAGGAAGCAGGGTGTGAAGAGCTGCAGTTGAGATAGCTTTGGGAGTCAGTGGGCTTGTAATGGATATTGCTGTCAGTCTATCACCAGAAGTGGAAACAGAGGTCAAGGAAGGGAAGAGGCCTGTCAAAAATGGACCATGAGAAGATGAGGGAAGAGTGGAAATTGGAAGTAAAAATCACCGAATAATCTGGGTCCACATAGAGCACGAAGCGCAGAAACTAACTCTCCTGGCTACAACCTATCATATTTCTTTTTTTAATTCTCCTCTGTACTTTCTATATTCAGCCTAGTTCTCATTTTTATTATTAACTTGATATCTATCATCTTATACTCCATCTCTTTTACCATTAACAGAGCTTTGCCTTGTTTGTCCAACCTTTCTCCCTCCCAGGAATGTTCCTCAACAGTACATGAACTATCGTTGGATTCCAATCTACCAACGACAAATCTGTTCTCATCTCATTGAAATTATCCTTCCTCCATCACATCTCCAAACTCTGTGGCCTAGGGCTCGGCTCCTCCCTCTGCAATGGAATTCTGACTTCCTAACCCACAGGCCACAATCAGTAATAATTGACCTCTACAATTATCCTCAACACCGGTGCCCTGCATGATTGTGTCCTCAGCCCCTTACTACACTCCTTATGGCTGTGTGGCCATATTCCACTCCAACTCCATTTTCAAGTTTGCTGATGACACCATTACAGTGGGTCAGATTTCAAACAATAATGAGATGGAGTACAGAAAAGAGATAGAGAATCTGGTGAAATGGTGCAATGACAACAATTTCTCCTTCAATGTCAATAAAATGAAGGAGATAGTCATCAACTTCTGGAAACGCAATGGAGGACATGATGCTGTCTACATCAAACAGTGATGAAGTGGAAATGGTTGAGAGCTCCAAGTTTCAAGCTGTTCAAATCACCAACAAGCTGTCCAGGTCCCTCCATGCTGATGTTATAGTTAAGAAAGCCCACCAATGCCTCTACTTTCTCAGAAGGCTAAGGAAATTTGACATGTCCACTATGACTCTCACCAATTTTTACAGCATAGAAAGCATCCTTTCCAGATGTATCACAGCTTGTTATGGCTCCTGCACTGACCAACATTGCAAGAAATTACTAAGGGTTATGAATGTAGCCCAGTCCATCACGCAAACCAGCCTCCCATCCACTAACTCGGTCTATACTTCCCGCTGCCTCAGAAAAGCAGCCAACATAATCAAAGACCCACGCACCCCGGACATACTCTCTTCCACATTCTTTTGTCAGGAGAAAGATAAAAAAGTCTGAGAAAACATACCAACTGACTCGAAAACAACTTCTTCCCTGTTGCTATCAGACTTTTGAATGGACCTACCACATATTAATCTTTCTCTATACCCTGTGACTGCAACACCACATTCTGCACCCTCTCCTTTATGTACTCTATGAATGGTAGGTTTTGTCTGTATAGCATGCAAGAAACAATATTTTTCACTGTATCCCAATACACGCGACAACAATAAATCAAATCAAAACCAATTTGTTTTACTCTGGATTGCTCCTTATCCTTTACCCTAGTAAATCAAAATCTTATGAAACTAAAAATACATAAAGGGCTTGAGGGATCGATACTGAGAAAATATGTTTCCTCTGGCCAGGGAATTTAGAAGAGAGTCACTATCACACAAATAAGAGGTTAGCCATTTAGGACTGAGGTGAGGAGACATGACTTGAATTTGCACCTGCAATTCATTCAGTTTGATCCTTACACTCCAAGTTAATACACTTCTTATGCTTAACAAAAGTAATTTACAGTCCTCAGATAAGCAAAACAGTCATGCAGTATTTGAATAGGTTTTACTGGTTCTCTCCTTGTCTACGGTTTTATTGTAGCATCTAACAGACTCAATTTTTCTTGCTCTTATTACTTGACAGAATAAACTTCATGGCGGCAAATAGGCTCTGACAGGTGACAATAATAAATCAAATCAAATCAAATCTAGATCAAGGATGGATCCTTGGAGGACTCAAGATAATAGCGCATTAGAGAAGCCATTTTGGGAGATTCTTGAGCTCTTGAAGTGGCAGCACCTCCACTTAAAATTTATCATCTTTGTTTTCTAGTTTGTCCATGGTCTCTCCTCTGCCCTCTCTCTGTAACCTCCTCCAGCCCTACAAACCTTCAAACTTTCTGTACTCCACCAATTCTGGCATTCTCAACTTTGTCTCTCCACCAATGATGTCCATGCATAATGTTTTGAAATTCCCTCCCTAAATCATTCCCACTTTGCAATTTCTTCTTCCTCTTAAAATGTTTCTTAAAACTCAGCTCTTTGGTTAAGCTTTGGTTACCTGTGACAATATCTCGTCTTAGGGTTCACGCTCAAAAATTCCTCGACTAAAAGCCAGTGAAGCACCTTGGAAGTTTTGCTATGTCAAAACACATTATAAATGAAATTGGCAGCCATTAATGGGGTTGGGAAAGAACAGCTAACCAGATGAATTCAAAATGATGTAAATCCCCAAAGAAAATATATCTCAGATACCTTCTCCTTTAGATGAAGGAATGTTCATTCTTATCCAAAGGTTGAACAAATAAGGAAGAACCGATTTTTGTTTGCAATCAGATACAAATGAATCATTTCCTATTTAATAACATATAACTCAAAAAGACACAGTTTTTAAACTGTGTCTTCTTTTATAAAGTGAAATGTAGTAGATTATGTACTATCTATTACAGACTACACTGGCTGCTTCCTAACTTTCCCCTTTGATTCTTATTATCTGAGAGAAGAACACACTACATAATTCCTTTTACATGGAATGCTGGCTTATATTGAACAAAATTAGAAATCTTTAGCACAAATCTTGCTATCAATCAGGGTGTCATGCCATTAAAAAGACCTTAGTCAGGTTTGGCTGATCACCTGAGACTCCTCAGGATAAATTACCCGGTTTCCAGCTCTTATTGCCACAAGCTTGAAAGGAATTGCTATTTTTCCTATATTTATTTCTAGTATTTCTACAAGCATTTCACCCTCCTCTCAGCTCATCATTTACAGCAAATCATGGTCCTTATTAAATCAATGCCACTTCCAAGCAGTTAATCTTGCCATTAGAAATATCCAGTTAGATTCTTCACAAAATGCTTTGAAGCAGCAAACCAAAATTTATCTAGAATCACTGTAAATTAAAAGTAGAATCTAGTAGTTCTACTTTCAAACTCAAGTCTTAAAATACCCATTATTTAAAACAAATGGTGCAAAATCTCCAAGATATCTGACATGAACCTATAAATAAGAGCTGGCAATTGGCTTTGTATGTTTATCTTGCAACTCTCCTATGGAGTGAAGCATTGTGTGGGAAATGAGCATAACTGAGATATATAGCTAATGCTATTTATCCAAATGATTGCTTGCATGGTGCACAGGTCCATTATAATTCCAATCTTTTAATTGATGCAGTTTCCAAGAGTCTTAAGTTGACCGTAGCTCAGAACCTCCTGTTGCTGGCTTGGTCAAAAAGGAATGAAGATAAAGCTAGCTGCTACTCACTTAGATTCAAGTCCCACTCAGATAAAAACACATATTCTTGGCTAATACTTCAATGTAATGCTGAGGAAGTGTTGAACAATCAGATAAGAATTCTGCCCTCTAGGGTGGAAACTAAAGATCTCATAGCATTATTTCATAAAGGTTAGGAAAGTTTCACCCAGTGTACAGGCCATTATTTATCCTTCAACCACAGTACTAAAACAAATTATTTGGACATTATTTCATTGCTCTTCTGTGAGACTTTGCTGTGCACAATTCAGCTCCTGTGTGCTTCCCCACATTTCAAGAATGCTTACATTTCAAAAGTGCTTTGTTGACTCTAAGCGTTTTGGGATATCCCACTGTATTGAAAAGAACTACCTACATGAATGTCATCTTGTTCTTTCTTTCTCAGTTTTTGTCACTTTGAACTGCATGTGTAAAGTGTTGAAGAGCTGTGTTTGTGCAGGTAGAAGGAAAAAGACAGAATGACCTCAGTGGAAGGTCAATGCTAAAATAAACTGAATTTAAATCTGCAAGACTAAGCATATAAATGGAAAAAAATGCTTTTGCAGATAGCACTCAGAAGCTGTACTGTTAGTATAGAAATGCTGTATACTGTATACTGTGTGTATTATAACCTAAAATGACAGACTCGTGCACAAAGGTTCAAGTGAGTAATTTAAAGAGGTAACCTGTGTGCGTGTCAACTGTAGATTGTTAACTGAATTCTGAGCTAAGAATCAATGAGGAGACCCATAAAGAACCAGAAGTAATCATCTTTAATACTTATAATTCTTCTCTGTCACATGTCAAATGCAATTTGTGCGTTCCATGTGACAGTGATATTAATCAAACCGCCGATGTTCTACTCCAACACTAAAGTGGAAGCAATTTGAGCTGCTGCACTCTAAAGCAGCAGGACACAAATAATGACTGCTTTCAGTGTCAGACACGCCATTCAAGTAATCTGCTCAGCTGCCAGCTTCAATAATCAACCTACAGCATTTTTTTTAATCAAATGTCTCTGCCGGAAAGTTTAATTTAAAATCTACTACGTACTCACTTTATTCCTGGGATTAGCCCCTGATGTCCCCATTTGAAACCTGGACACCATGCAATCAAAGTCATATCCTTTTATAACTACTTCAGATTCACAGTTTGGTCCACGGTATGGATTAAACCATGAAGGCTGCTACATTGTTATTCCTCCCAATTCCATTGAGAACAGGTTCCGTTGAGAAACGATTCAAGTGTGAACAATATTTAGCTACAAAATGATTTATTACTAAAGCACTACGGAGAAATGGGATGTCCCTTCCTTTCAGTTTCATATAGTTACAGGTAATTTTTATTTTATGTCTCAAACACATGATCTTGTAACAAGATTAAGCTCTTCCAGATAGGAATATACTGTGAAATTCCATTTTGCTCACTCCCTTAAAAACGTATTTTGGCCGTACAACAAAATTGCTTAGACTTTAATATCAATGAGAACTTGCATTTATATAGCACCTAATATAGAAAAATGTACCAGGCATTTCACAGAAGTGTGGTCAAACCAAAGTGGATACCAACCACATTCGAAGATATGGTTTTATCAAAGGTATAGGTTTTAAGGAACTTCTTAAAGGAGCATATGGAACCTTGGGGATGGAATTCCAAAGCTTATAGTATATATGGAGTTGCAGGCACACCAAGTTCTGGAATTCCACTCCCAAATCTCTCCACTAGCTCTGCATCTGCAACCCATGGATGTGCAGTTGATGTGCTGTAAATCAAAGAATTTTTAAACACAACGAGTGTTTCTGCCTCTATCGCCTTTTCAGGCAGAGTTCAAACCTCCATCATTCGCTGGATTCTCCTCATCTTTGCTCTAATCCTTCTTCCAATTATTTTAAATATGGATACCTGGTTATTGATCTGCTAAAGGAAAAAGGTTCTTCCTATGCACTGGCAAGCTGTGAATAGTAGGGTACCACAGGAATTGGTCCATGGGCCACAACTATTCACGATATATATTAATGATTTAAGTGAGGGAACTAACAGTAATATCACCAAATTTGCAGATGACGCACAGATAGGTGGGAGAGTGAGCTGCGAAGAGGATGCAGAGATGCTTCAGTTTTATTTGCACAAGTTGAGTGAATGGGCAAATGCATGGCAGGTGCGGCATAATATGGAATGTATGAGGTTGTCCACTTTGGTAGTAAAAACAAGAAGTCAAATTATCCAAATGGTTATAAATTGAGACATGGGTGTCCTCATATACCAGTCACTGAAGGTAAACATGCAGGTGAAGCAGGCTGTAAAGAAGTGAAATGGTATATTGGCCTTCATAGCTTGAGGATTTGAGTACAGGAGCAGGAATACCTTGCTGCAATTATATAGGGCCTTGGTAATGATATGGCTGTTGGGGTGAAGGGGATTAAAGGATATTGGGGGGAGGCAGGATCAGGCTATTGAGTTGATGATCAGCCATGATCATAAAGAATGGCAGAGCAGGCTCTATGGGCAGATTGGCCCAATCCTGCTCCTATTTTCTACATGTTTCAATCTGGGCTCTTACACTTCAATCAAGTCTCCCAACAGCCTTTTCTGTTCCAAAGTAAACAATCTTGCTATACCCAATCTTTCTTCATAGCCAAAATTCTCTGCCCCTGGTAACTTCTTAAATTTTGTACCCTCTCTGTGATCATAGCCTTCCTGTGCTGCACTGACCAGAACCGTATGACACATTTGAACTGTGGCCTGACCAGTATCCTAAAATGCTGTAACCAACAGGGCTACAGATCAAATGCTGGAAAGTGTGATTAGGCTGGGTGGTTCAATTTTCAGCCGGCACAGACATGGGTCGTGGCCTCTTTCTCTGACGTATACTTTTGATGATTCTAAGTGCAGTTGAGGTATAGATCAGGCAAGATTCTCATTCATTGGCAGGATTAAGGAATTCAATGGCCTACTCCTGTTCTTATGTATTCATATCAAATGAATCAAACCTCCTCAAGTATATTGGGGCTCCCACAAACACTGTACGCTTCCAGTTGTGCATCAACCACACAGAAAGAAACTTTTAGCAGCCACTTAACTAGTTAAATTGTAGAGCAACAGCTAATTGTAACAAAGCAAATGATCAAACTTGGCTTTTCTTCTATACAGTTTCTTGTCTGCTCAACACAGCAGATAGCTCATTTTATAATGGGATGGGAGGTATTCCTATTGTGTTTCATCCCCCTGGGGTCATTCAATTTATATTCTACAAGATGCATTTTCCTTAAATTTGTCTCTATTTTCCTCCCAGCATGCATATAGATCAGTTAATTTTCTCTTTCTGAAGAGAATTCACAAGTCCAGGCCTTCTTCATTGTGTTGATGATGGCACCTGAGGCACCAATTTTGTAATACATTCAGTCTCAGTTTCACAATAAAATATCTACTTCTGTTGAGCAACCTCTATGGTTTCATTTGCAGTAGTCTGAATCAACTAAAAACTGCACTCCGGTAATGGATCTTGAAAAAGATTCAGGTCAAAGCAGACTGATGTTGAAATCTTCTACAGACACTGAGTAATGTAGAAAATTAAGTGACCAGACATGCAGCTGATCAACAGATTGACAGGTGGAGTGACAAATCTTGGGTTGAAAACAATATACTTTCTAAAACAAAAAGGCAAAGATTTAGTGTAAACTGAGGTGCAGAAAGAAAAACAGAAATTCTAAATTTCCATACAAATGTGAAATAGAGGCTGTTTTTGAACACAATTATTGCACAAAGAGATTTTTTTCATGAAAGGAATGAGCTTCCTTAATTTCATGACAAAAATTGTTACCAAAAATGAGGAAGTACAGTGAAAGTTCTACTTACAATGAGAGTGGAAACAGCTTTTTCTATAAAAAGACACTGTCCCAGGGAATTCTATTTTCTGCCCCCACTCTGCACCCTTTGAATAAGTAATTCCTCAGTACAAAGAAGTGTTCGAAATTGCAAGAGCACAAACAACTCAAAGTGACATCCAGAAAAGAAAATATTAGTATTTTGGCCATTTGATCAGAGCTGAAATAACAAAGGTCTCTTCTACAGGGAGAAGTGGAGGACAGCAAAAAAAAGGGATCGACCCAGATGTAATTGGATGACAGACATGGAAGTAAGAGACAAATTTAGGTCTGATATTAAGAAATTTTTCTTCACAAAGAGTGTGTAAACCCAAAAAAACTGCAGGAGGGGGACTTTGGGTTCTCTAATCCATAATTATCATGTGAATGAAAAGAAATAACTTTAACCCTAGGGTAATATGGAGAGAAAGGCATAATTCTGATGCCTTAATTATGAAGGCGTTTGACAAGGTACCTCACAAGAGGTTAGTGCAGAAGGTCAGGGGACATGGAGTTGGGGGTAGGGTGTTAGCGTGGATAGAGGACTGGTTGTCAAATAGGAGGCAGAGAGTAGGGGTCAATGGGTGCTATTCAGATTGGCGGTTGGTGACTAGTGGAGTGCCCCAGGGGCCTCAGCTATTTACCATTTATATAGATGATCTGGAGGAGGGAACCGAGTGTATGGTGTCGAAATCTGCTGATGACACCAAGATTGGTGGAACGGCAAATTGTGCTGAGGGTGTGGAGAGTCTGCAGAAGGATCTAGATAGGCTGGGCGAATGGGCCAGGAACTGGCAGATGGAATTTAATGTTGGCAAGTGTGAGGTGGTCCACTTTGGTAGGAAGAATGGTAGGAAGGATTATTACTTACGTGGAGAAAAACTGCAGCAGGCGACGGTGCAGAGGGACCTCGGGGTCCTCGTGCATGAGTCGCAAAAACCCAGCTTGCAGGTGCAGCAGGTGGTCAGGAAGGCGAATGGGATGCTGGCCTTCATAGCGAGGGGGATTGAATATAAAAGTAGGGAGGTCTTGCTGCGGCTATATAGGGCATTGGTGAGGCCGCAGCTGGAGTACTGTGTGCAGTTTTGGGCGCCGTACTTGCGCAAGGATATTTTGGCCTTGGAGGGAGTGCAGAGGAGGTTTACTAGGCTGATGCCGGAGTTGAGGGGGTTGAGCTATGAGGAGAGGCTGAATAAACTAGGCTTGTACTCGTTAGAGTTTAGAAGAATGAGGGGAGATCTCATTGAGACGTATAAGATGATGAATGAGATGGATAGGATAGAGGTGGAGAGACTCTTCCCGCTCAGAAAGGACAGTAGGACTAGGGGGTACAGCCTCAAGATAAAGGGGGGGAGGTGCGGTTTAGAACGGAGTTGAGGAAGAACTTCTTCACTCAAAGGGTGGTGAATCTCTGGAATTCTCTGCCCGTTGAAGTGGTGGAGGCTACCTCGCTAAATATTTTTAAGACGCAGGTTGATGGGTTTTTGATGAGAGGGGATTAAGGGTTATGGGGAGAGGGCGGGAATGTGGAACTGAGCCACGACAGATCAGCCATGATCTTATTGAATGGTGGGGCAGGCTCGAAGGGCTAGATGGCCTACTCCTGCTCCTATTTCTTATGTTCTTAAAACACCAAAAAGCTTTGTTTAGACCTAAGCCAATGCATTTTTTAAAAAAGTGAACACCTGTGAATCTGTAATTAAGTTTCAAGTGTTCGGTGGCCAGAACATTTGCTCACATCTTCAATGAGTTCCCACTTCAATTATAATATTCAATTTGTGCTGATGATCATGAATGTAGTATCTTTTGTACATTACACTGGTTCCCAGAGGCATTGGAGAGTCTAGAAATTTGGGAAAATGTTTTCCCAATAAGCCAGATTTGTTGGTCTATTGATACACTTAGTAACTGCCACAGAAATAAATCTTTCCTAATTTATAGCTCAAATATACTAAAGCTGGCTACTAATTATCATCTATTTCCACATCAAACTCAAACTTACTGTTTTGCACAACTTGCTAATAAGTTGCATCTTGTCTTTAATGATTGTTCTCAAAATAAGTTTTAGTCTTATTAAAGATATAGCAAAACAATTTATTCTTAATGAACTAGAGCATTTTTTACAAACAGGATTGAAACACTCCCTATATCTGAGACCTTTACTTCCAAAGCAAACAGCTCTATGGTGTTGGAGATGGAGTTGCTTAGTTGGAAATCTAACAATTGTAGAATATACTTCAAAGTTCTATGTCCCAAGAAAGTTATTTTTCTAATTTGGTAGTTAATTGTGGTTTTCATCTTATTTTACCAAGGACAGTTCTACAGATATCTTGCTACATTTTGTTGTTTGCTTCCACTCCATTTCTATTAATTGAACTCCATATTGTAATACTCATGTTCATTAACTACATCAACAGATCTTTCATTGTCTGAAATGATTCTGCATTGTGAATGTCCAATTCTCTCAAGTCCCTTGTATCTACTCACCTTTACTATGCTTATATGTTGCAAAACACTAAGATGGAATCTGATTTTCTCATCTTACATAGGAATTAGGAGCAGAAGTAGGCAATTCATCCCTTCAAGGCTGCCCCGCCATTTAATCAATCATGGCTGACCTCTCTCTGGTCTCAAATACACTTCCCTACCTGTTTCCCCATATCCCTTTAACCTGTTTTTTTAAAAATAGGAAATATATCCATCTCCTTCATGAAATCATTTAATAATTCAGACTCCACCATGCTATGAGGTAGCGAGTTCCACAAATTCACCACCCTCTGCTAGAAGTAGTTCCTCCTCATTTCAGTTTTAAATCTACCACCTCTCAACCTAAACCTGTGACTGCTTGTTCTAGGTTGTCCTACAAGGGAAAACATTTGTTCTATGTATATCTTATCAAACCCTTTTAGTATTTTATATATCTCGATCAGATCCTCTTTCATCCTTCTAAACTCCAGCGAATATAAGCCCAAACTGTTTAATTTCATCTCATACATCAACGCTTTCATCCTTGGAATCAATCTGGTGAACCACTTCTGAACTGTCTCCAATGCTACCGCATCCTTCCTCAGATAAGGAGACTAAAGCTGAACATAACACTCCAGATGTGGTCTCACCAACACTCTACAGAATTGCAACTTAATACAATCCATTAGATAGGTTGCACATAATTAGGTCAGCTGCACTGCATGCTTTCAGTTTAAAATCTTTAGTTGTTCTTGTGACAAGGTTATGAATACAATAGTTTACAATGATGCAAGTTTAAATTTCTCTCAAAAGTTGCTCACAAAAAGCACGATTTCAAAATAGATTCAGAAGTTGTTCATCACAATTTGCCTAAAAGCATGCTTTAATGCATCTGAAAGCCTTGCAAAAATACAATTTAAGAAGTACCTAATGCAGTCCCTTATTATGTTAGGGTAAAAACCGAGTTAGTGCTTTTCACTTTTGAAGATGCAGGTTTTAAGCCTTGTGAGGGAATGATCTAAAAGGCAGCACTGGTTTCACAGTTCATTTGAAAATATCTCAAAATTGCAACTCCGTGAAAATTTTCAGTTTCAATCTTCATTTTTTTAAATGGAATGTAAATCTTCCAAGTTAGAAGCAAAGACTTACATTAGCATACTGATACAAGTACTGACTTTTTATATGGTGCCTTTGAGAAGAAAATCAACTTGCAACTGAATGTATTATCAATCAGAAATGGATTGAAAAATCAAATTGACATCGGAGTTTTGGTAACCTTTTCAAATTATTGGCATCTTCTGAAGTCCTTACTGATT
This sequence comes from Carcharhinus amblyrhynchos, assembly GCF_965287045.1. Taxonomy (NCBI): domain Eukaryota; kingdom Metazoa; phylum Chordata; class Chondrichthyes; order Carcharhiniformes; family Carcharhinidae; genus Carcharhinus; species Carcharhinus amblyrhynchos. The sequence continues at coordinate 68,489,177 of NC_137333.1, read as the reverse complement.
TAAAAATTGGTATGTTGGATAGTTATAAATCATCAAATATTGTTAAATACCCAATATACCCACTTGACAGTAATGCTTTTGGCTCAACCCAGCTTGCACTCTCTGTTGTTATCTAATTGCATCCTCAAGGTCACTGTCAGTAGCCAACAGCAAAAGCAAAAAGAAAGCAGGGGAGCCAAGCCATCTAATTCCTCACTGGAGTGAGGACACAAATTGCAATCATTGGCACAGATAAGCAAGTCAGTAGAAAGATTCTAATCAAGATCAAGATCACATTTCTATTTCGCACGCAGGAAGTCTGAAGTCCTTTCCCACTTGATCAAATGCTTCTGCACCATGCATTATAGTTTTTGCTTTGAGAAGCAATGTTCTTTTCCATTAGAATGAATAAAACTGATTTGGGTCTGTCTGGTGGTGGGAGATTTTTACAGAATCATCAAAACCAACTATTCAACCCACACCTGCCAGTGTGCTTTTCTTCAGATGAACCACCTCGCAAGACCCAGTCTCCAACTCACCACTAGATTTCTCAATATTCCTTTTCTCAAGCAACTGCATGGAAATACGAATTTAGAAGATATTTGGGGAAACAGGTCCAAAAGAATTCAATTTTCAAGTTTGAACAGTGGATCCACCTCAAACAGCGGAAAAGAGAATTTTACCGATTTATGAGTATTCTATATTCCTTTGTCCAATTTACAACTTCTTAATTAATAACATTTGGCCTTGGTAGATTACATTTAATTTCTTAGCTTTGATAGGCCACAATTACGTAAATTTCTCTAATTAAATTAGTAAAGTCAATAATATTGTGAGACTTAAATGCAGTCAATAAGGTCATTAGTTTCAAGGTCTCCAGGATGAGTCATTAACACATAGACGACAGAAACTTGCAATGAGATCAAAAATAGAGGCAAGAAGAGTCATCTGTGCCTGCAGATATCTGTTCCAACTCCATGGGACGATACATGATTGGATGAATGTTGCTCTGCAATTTTGTTTTGGGGAATTGGTTCATTCTCCAAGTAGAGATTCAAGCTTCTACTTTTTGGTTATCTTAAATTACTGATCCCATCATCCCCCAATTATAACAACCCCCCACCCCCCAAGCAGGGAATTGATTGTCTAGAGGCATTCCCAGAAACTATTATTCTACTTAGGTGTTATCAATTAGAATTCACATATCCAAAAGCTGGATTTTCCCTGACCCGTGGAAGGGGAGACATTGCCACTAAACAGCCATCTGTCTCTTCATGTTGTGACTTGGAACGCTGAGATATAGTGAAGCACAAAAATTCATTGAGGAAATTAAATGTTACTCGGTTGCAAAACAATTTAGTCATATTTTGGATTTCTCCATCCAAAAGCAAAATACCAGGGACATTGGAAACAGAAACAGAAAAGCTAGAAATACTCAGCAGCAGCAGCATCTGTGGAATTAATGTTTCAAGTCAAGTCCCATCATCTGAGAAAAGGTCACAGGCATGAAACGGTATCTCCATTTTTCTCTCCACAGATGCTGCCTGACCAGCCAAGTATTTCCTGGATTTCTTGATGTCACCTTCAGAACTTCATCTGAATGGAGAAATTGCTTTTAAGGCATAAGTAATACAAACTGATCAAGATAATAGCCTCAGCATTAATTGAAACCTACTATGGCTATTTGGTAATTGAAGATTCAATTTCCTTTCTACTCAGGGCAGTTGTGAAGCAATACTTTCTGACTTGTACCATGACAGGGAGTGAAGGAGAAATTTAATTAACACCAATCTTTTCACGCAAGCAAATTTATCCAAGAAAAATAGACACAAAATTCTGAAGCTGTAGCATTTTCTAAATTAGTTCAACATTGTAACCATTAACTAAAAAGCTGCAAGCGTTCACCATCATTCCTAGCCATCTTTCTTTTACCTTTCATCTGCTTACAGATGATAAAAACAAATCCCAATCCCTTCTTTACAGAATGTATAAAGGGCTAGACAGGGATCTAAAGTGGAGGTTGGTGTATAAGGAAAGAGAAAACTCTACCACAAGTTGGGGAGAGGGAGGAGAGCAATGAGATTGGCACGTGGGAGTGGGAAAGGTAGCAGAAAGCATTGACTGAGACCTCACAGATCTCTGGCAGATTGCACTGTGGAGAACAGCATAGTTAGCTTTGCACACAAAAATATGGAGCTAAGGACTTAAGGTGAGTGTGTAAAATAGATTTCCAGGTACATCAGATAGATGTGACAAGACTAGCATAACATGGAAGTTTTAAGAAGATTGCTGCCTTTAGGTAAAGTGAAAATGATACTCAAGACCTTTAACATAGATATTCAATTCATCAGGAAACCACACAAGTTATTTCTCAGCCTGCTTTGAAGGTGATATAAAGTCCAACACTCTCCACCTTCCATGCTACCTTCAAGATAAAAAATCTTCAAAGCTGTTTTTTTTCCAATTAACAATTTTAAATATTTCCACTTGGGTTCCATTCTTCAAATTACAGGATGACACTTACCTGATGTTTTTCTTTTATCTTTGCTCTATAAGCTTCCTTATCATATTTATCCTCTTCATGTAGCTTCTCTCTTGCTTTGTCCATATTTATTCCTCCTGTGTCATCATCCAGGTCATTGTTTAGTTTGTTTTTTTGCACTGGTGGCCATTGTTGGATCATCTTCAGGATATAAATAATAGTAAAATGTTAATGGGAGTGACAGCAAACTTGTTCTGGCCATTACTTGACAATTGCTCCAATTGTACTCTGATGAACAACATCTCAAAACAATTTGTTGCAGAAGATATTGTTACTAAAAATAGCATGTACACTCTGCATGCGATTTTTGCTATGAAATTCCATTCCATCTTGCCACCATCTTGAATTCAGCTTTTAAACCAGGTTGAAATTCAAATCCAAACTTTAAATCAGATTTTGCTCTCAATTAGATCAACAGAATGAGCCAAACTTACTAGATTCTTTTTTAATTGGAGGGGTGGCGAGAGATAAACTTGACGTAATAGATTCCCATCAAACAAAAAGCAATGTTGTGTATTATAAAGAAATAGCATCAAAAGCAGGTACAGGATCATTTATTTAGCATTTAACATTAATGTTAGGAAACAGACTTGGGTTCAAATCTCTGAACCCATAACAGCTCTCTGAATTGAAAAGATGATACTAGCAAGCAATCAATTCCTGCAAGACATCCACAATTATAAAATGTGACACACAATGTAAAGTAATTAGGAAAGGAATTATTCTTTCTCTTCTTTTGGAGAATACTCCAGTTGTTTAGTCTCAGATAAGAAGTTGCATGTGCTGAATCTGATATTTTGATCAGTTTGAATTCATTCTGTCTACTTGTGCATTCTTTAGATTCCTTAGTAGGACTGCTAAATCAAATCAATACTGGAAGCGATTCTCCAGTCCCGCGTACCCTGGCACAAGTTGTGTTATTGCAGAGAATCACGTGAGACAAGCCAAAAAGTGATTTACACCAGCGAGCACCTCATTTGGGATTCTCACTGTCGACATAATCTGGTTCTGGGCAGGAACCAGATTAGCATATTTAAATCCCGAGTTAAATATGCAGGGGCTGTTTAACATAGAAACTAGAAGCAGGATTAGGCCATTCAGCCCTTCGAGCCTGCTGCGCCATTCATTTTGATCATGGCTGATCATCAACTTCAATATCCTGATTGCCCTCCTTCTCCCCCCGCCCCCCCATACCTCTTGATTGCTTTAGCCCCAACAGCAATATCTAATTTCTTCTTGAAAACACACAATGCTTTGGCCTTAAATACTTTTTGTGGTAATTCCACAGATTCAGCACTCTCTGGGTGAAGAGATTTCTCCTCGCCTCATGCTAAAGCCAAATTCGCCTGGCTCATGGGATTCTCCTACCCTCCGCTGCAACAGGAACATAAGAACATAAGAAATAGGAGCAGGGGTAGGCCATCTAGCCCTTCGAGCCTGCCCCGCCATTCAATAAGATCATGGCTGATCTGTTGTGTCTCAGTTCCACATTCCCACCCTCTCCCCATAACCCTTAATCCCCTTGCCTATCAAAAACCTATCAACCCGCGTCTTAAATATATTTAGCGAGGCAGCCTCCACCACTTCAACGGGCAGAGAATTCCAGAGATTCACCACCCTTTGAGTGAAGAAGTTCCTCCTCAACTCTGTTCTAAACCGCCCCCCCCCCCCCTTTATCTTGAGGCTGTGCCCCCTAGTCCTACTGTCCTTTCTGAGCGGGAAGAGCCTCTCCACCTCTATCCTATCCATCCCATTCATCATCTTATATGTCTCAATGAGATCTCCCCTCATTCTTCTAAACTCTAACGAGCACAAGCCTAGTTTATTCAGCCTCTCCTCATAGCTCAACCCCCTCAACTCCGGTATCAGCCTAGTAAACCTCCTCTGCACTCCCTCCAAGGCCAAAATATCCTTGCGTAAGTGCGGCGACCAAAACTGCACACATTACTCCAGCTGCGGCCTCACCAGTGCCCTGTACAGTTGCAGCAAGACCTCCCTACTTTTATATTCAATCCCCCTTGTTATGAAGGCCAGCATCCCATTCGCCTTCCTGACCACCTGCTGCACCTGCAGGCTGGTTTTTGTGACTCATGCACAAGGGCCCTGAGGTCCCTCTGCACCGTCGCATGCTGCAGTTTTTCGCCACGTAAGTAATAGTCCTTCCTACCATTATTCCTACCAAAGTGGACAACTTCACACCTGCCAATATTAAATTCTATTTGCCAGTTCCTGGCCCATTGGACTTTAACTTTACTAGTATTGATTGGAATTGCTATAGCTCTAGTTCGTTAGAGGGGTCAGTTTTTGTACAAAGCGTGCAGGAAGGTTTTTTGACTCAGTATGTAGATAGGCCATCTAGAGGTGAGGCTATATTGGATTTGGTGCTGGGAAATGAGCCAGACCAGGTGCTAGACTTGGAAGTTGGTGTGCATTTTGGTGATAATGACCACAATTCAGTTGCGTTCACCTTAGTGATGGAAAGGGATAGGCATGAACCTCGGGTCAGTAGTTTTAGCTGGGGGAAGGGTAATTATGAGGCTATTAGGAGAGAATTAGGAAGCATAGGTTGGACTAGGAGACTACAGGGACTGGGAACGTCCAAAATGTGGAGTTTTTTCGAGGAGCAGCTACTGCGAGTCCTTGATAGGTATGTCCCTGTCAAGCAAGGAGGAATTGGTCGAGCTAGGGAACCGTGGTGCACTAAAAAAGTTGATTCATTAGTTAAAAAGAAAAAGGAGGCTTATGTTCGGATGAGACTTGAGGGCTCAGGTAGTGCACTAGAAAGCTTTAGATTGGCTAGGAGGGAGTTGAAGAGTGAGTTAAGAAGGGCTAAAAGGGGACATGAGAAGACTTTGGCTGATAGGATCAAGGAGAATCCTAAGGCGTTCTATAGGTATGTTAAGAACAGAAGGTTGGTTAGGGCAAGATTAGGGCCAGTTACAGACAGCAGAGGGAAGTTGTGTGTGGAACCGGAAGAGATTGGAGAGGCATTGAACCAATATTTCTCTTCGGTGTTCACGCAGGGGGACATGAATGTAGCTGAGGAGAACACTGGGTTGCAGGGGTGTAAACTAGACAGTATTGCAGTTGATAAGGGGGATGTGCTGGATATTCTTGAGGGTTTGAAAATAGATAAGTCCCCTGGGCCGGACGGGATTTACCCGAGGATTCTCTGGGAGGCAAGAGAGGTGATTGCAGAGCCTCTGGCTCTGATCTTCAGGTCGTCGTTGGTCTCAGGTATAGTACCGGAAGATTGGAGGATAGCGAATATTGTCCCATTGTTTAAGAAGGGGAACAGAGACTTCCCCGGGAATTATAGACCAGTGAGTCTTACTTCTGTTGTGGGCAAGGTTTTAGAAAAAATTATTAGGGATAGGATTTATAGTTATTTGGAGAGTAATGAATTGATTGGAGATAGTCAGCATGGTTTTGTAGCGGGTAGGTCGTGCCTTACTAACCTTATTGAGTTTTTTGAAAAAGTGACCAAAGAGGTGGATGGGGGTAAGGCAGTTGACGTGGTATATATGGATTTTAGTAAGGCGTTTGATAAGGTTCACCATGGTAGGCTTCTGCAGAAAATGCAGATGCATGGGATTGAGGGTAATCCAGGAAATTGGATCAGGAATTGGCTAGCAGATAGGAGACAGAGGGTGGTGGTTGATGGTAAATATTCGTCATGGAGTTCGGTTACGAGTGGTGTGCCTCAGGGATCTGTTTTGGGGCCACTGCTGTTTGTAATTTTCATTAATGATCTGGATGAGGGTATAGTTGGGTGGATTAGTAAATTTGCTGATGACACCAAAGTCGGAGGTGTGGTAGATTGTGAGGAAGGGTGTCATAGTTTGCAGGGAGACTTAGACAGGTTGCAGAGCTGGGCCGAGAGGTGGCAGATGGAGTTTAATGCGGAGAAGTGTGAGGTAATTCACTTTGGCAGGAATAACAGATGTGTCGAGTATAGGGCTAATGGGAGGACTCTGAATAGTGTGGATGAACAGAGGGATCTAAGTGTATGTGTACATAGATCCCTGAAAGTTGGGAATCAAATAGATAAGGTTGTTAAGGCGGCATACGGTGTCTTGGCGTTTATTGGTAGGGGGATTGAATTTAGGAGTCACAGCGTCATGTTGCAACTGTACACAACTCTGGTGCGGCCACACTTGGAGTACTGTGTGCAGTTCTAGTCCCCACATTACAACAAGGATGGGGAGGCTTTGGAGAGGGTGCAGAGGAGGTTTACCAGGATGTCGCCTGGTATGGAGGGGAGGTCCTATGAGGAGAGACTGAGGGATTTGGGGTTGTTTTCGCTAGAAAGAAGGCGGCTAAGAGGGGATCTTATTGAAACATATAAGATGATTAGAGGTTTAGATAGGGTGGATAGTGATAGCCTTTTTCCTCGGATGGAGAAAGCTAGCACGAGGGGGCATGGCTTTAAATTAAGGGGGGGTAGTTATAGGACGGATGTCAGGGGTAGGTTCTTTACCCAGAGGGTGGTGAGGGATTGGAATGCCCTGCCTGCTGCAGTTGTAAATGCGCCTAGTTTGGGGGCGTTTAAGAGATCCGTGGATAGGTTTATGGATGAAAAGGAATTGGTTTAGGTTAGGGGGTCATTGTTTTTTTTTAACTGGTCGGCGCAACATCGTGGGCCGAAGGGCCTGTTCTGCGCTGTAATGTTCTATGTTCATTCGCCCAGCCTATCTAGATCCTTCTGCAGACTCTCCACACCCTCCGCACAATTTGCCGTTCCCCCAATCTTCGTGTCATCAGCAAATTTCGACACCATACACTCGGTTCCCTCCTCCAGATCATCTATATAAATGGTAAATAGCTAAGGCCCCAGCACCGACCCCTGGGGCACTCCACTAGCCACCAACCGCCAATCCAAATAGCACCCATTAACCCCCACTCTCTGCCTCCTATTTGACAGCCAATCCCCTATCCATGTTAACACCCTATCCCCAACTCCATGCCCCCTGACCTCTATAAGAACTTCTTGTGCGGCACCTTATCAAACGCCTTCTGAAAATCAAGAAACACCACATCCACTGGCTCTCCTCCATCCACCGCCCTAGACACATCCTCACAGAACTCCAATAAATTCGTCAGACACGACTTCCCCTTAATGAAACCGTGCTATGTCTACTCTATCAAACAATTCTCCTCAAGATGCCTCGCTATTTTCTCCTTGATCATGGATTTTAACATTTTACCTACAACAGACGTTAAATTAACTGGCCTATAATTTCCTGCCTTTTGCCTGCCACCCTTCTTAAACGACGGCGTGACATTAGCTGTTTTCCAATCTTCCGGCACTTCCCCGGAATCCAGCGATGTTTGGAAAATAATCACTAAGGCATCCACTATCACGTCCACCATTTCTTTCAGAACCCTCGGACGCATTCCATCCGGTCCTGGGGACTTGTCCTCAATCAGTCCCTCCACTCTTTCGAGCACTGCCTCTCTAGTAACAGTAATGTCATTCAGGCCCTCCACTCCTACCATCTTTCCATCGCTAACACCTGGCAAATTATTCATGTCCTTCTCCGTGAAGACCGAAACAACGAAGTTATTCAAGGCCTCAGCCATATCCCCATCCCCTACCACTAAGTCCCCCCTCTCATCCTCTAAGGGACCAACGTTCACCCTAGTCAGCCTCTTCCTTTTCATATATTTATAAAAACTCTTACTATCCTTTTTTATATTAAGCGCTAGCCCAGCTTCATAGTTTATCCTACCCTTCTTTATCAACTTCTTTGTCATTCTTTGTTGATATTTAAACCTCTCCCAATCCTCTTCTCGCCCACTACTCTTAGCTACTCTAAACGCATCCACTTTTAACTTAACACTTTCCTTCACCTCCTTCGTTATCCACAGCTGATTATCTCTCCTCCTACGATCCTTTTTGACCATCGGAATAAATTTCTGCTGAGCACCAAGAAAGATCTCCTTAAAGATCCTCCACTGTTCCTCAGCAGACCTACCTTCCAATGTGCTCCCCCGATCAACATTCGCCAATTCCTCTCTCATCCTATCGTACTCCCCTCTGTTCAAACAAAGGACACATGTCCGGGAACCCACTTTCTCCTCCTCCATCTGCATCAGAAACTCCACCATACACTGATCACTCTTCCCAAGAGGATCCTTCACCACAAGGTCCCTAATTCTACCCACCTCATTACATAACACCAGATCCAAGATAGCTCGCTCCCTCGTCGGCTCCAACACACACTGTTCAAGGAAACTATCCCGGCAGCATTCCAAGAACTCTTCCTCAAGCCCACTGCGTCCAACATGGGTCGGCCAATCAATATGTAGATTGAAATCCCCCATAACTACCGCCGTTCCATTCCTGCACACCGCATTTATTTGTGCGTTAACACTCCGCCCCACCTCCAGATCATTATTTGGGGGCCTATAGACGACACCCACCAGCATCTTCCTCCCTTTGCTGTTCCTAATCTCCACCCACAATGATTCCACTTTCTGTTCTTTGGCTCCTATATCATCCCTTACTACCACCCTGATGCTATCCTTAATCAGCAGAGCTATGCCCCCCCCCCTTTTTCCTCCTGCCTATCCTTCCTAAACACTTGATACCCCTGTACATTCAGCTCCCAGTCCCTGTCACCCTGCAGCCACGTCTCTGTAATGGCCACCAGATCATATCCATTCGTGCTGATCTGCGCCACCAGCTCATTCACTTTATTCTGAATGCTTCGTGCATTCAGATAAAGTGCCTTCATCCCAGCCTTCACCTGTACCCTATTTGCCGGAACGCCACCAACCTTTCTCACGCCCCCTACTCCCTTTATTATTGGGACATCCTTGGCCTCTTCCCTTACCTGTACCCTCTCCTTTACTTTAGACCCCGTAATTTCACCTATCCTCGCACCCCCCCCCCCCTCCAATTAGTTTAAAGCCCTATCTACACGATTTGCCAGGGTTCTGGTCCCAGCACGGTTCAGACCAACCCCATCCCACCCCATCGTGTAGATAGGACTGTAGATAGGGCTTTAAACTAACTGGGGGGGGGGGGGGGGGGGGGGGCGCGGTGCGAGGGTAGGTGAAATTATGGGGTCTAAAGTAAAGGAGAGGGTACAGGTAAGGGAAAAGGCCAAGGATGTCCCAATAATAAAGGGAGTAGGGGATGTGAGAAAGGTTGGTGGCGTTCCGGCAAATAGGTCCCACCTACCCCAATACTGGTGCCAATGCCCCTTAAATTCAAACCCATTCCTCCCACACCAATCCCTGAGCCACCCATTTACTTCCTTAATCTTATCAACCCTACGCCCGTCTGCACACGGTTCAGGCAGTAGTCCAGAGATAACCACCTTGTCGGTTCTACTTTTTAATTCCATTCCCAGCTTTTCATACTCCCTCCCCAGATCCTCAGTTCACATTTTGCCTACGTCGTTGGCACCCACATGTACTACAATGACCAGATTCTCACCCTCCCACTCCAGGTTCCTCTGCAGCCCAGATGTGACATCCTGGACCCGAGCACCAGGCAGACAACACACCCTTCTGTGCACTTTGTCATTGTGACAAAGGACAGTGTCAATACCCTTAACCACGCCATCCCCAATTACTACTACATTCCTTTTCACCTTCTCTTTGCCTATGTCCTGTGTCTGCATCACTGTACTGTGTGCAGTTTGCTCACCAACCTCACAGCCCTCGTTCTCGTCCACACTGGAAGCAAGAACCTCAAACCTGTTATGCAGATTGAGAGGCTGAGGCATTTGGTCCCCACCCTCCTTCCTCCGGTCCCCACCCTCCTTCCTCCGGTCCCCACCCTCCTTCCTCCTCTCAGCAGCCCCCTCCTGTTCCTGACCCTTAGAGTTAGCCAGTCTAGGGGGGATGGATGTCTCTTGCACCCCATTATCAATGGCATCCTCCCTCCCCCTGAGGGCTTGAAGGCCATTGAAGAATGCCAACTAGTTGGCACTGCCAGGGTACATGAAGGGGCGGAGGGACAGGAGACATGAAGACAGTACCTGCTGGAGGAGTGGGGCTCTGGTGACTCCATAGCAGAGTTTCACTCTATTGGGATAGGGGAGACTGGCCAATGCTTATGACTTGGGAGATGACTAATGCCTGATGCCAGTGAGGATGGATGGATCAGGAGGGCTGGACATTTAGTGATGCCGGGGATAGCCTCTCCGGGGTCATGGGTTGGGAGTGATGTCCATTTCTCCAAGAGACAGAGCACCCCAATCTCTAAGGAGCCAGTCCCATAAATCTCTTTGCTAGTGGAAGTCTCCCCAAGCTCCAAAATAAAACATGACTGTGTGGATGAATTGTGATCTGGATCACACCGACACCGCCACCAGAATTCTCACCGCTATTCTTGCCATAGCTAATGCTTAGTCATTTTTTGGGAGAATTTGGCCCATTAACTGTTCCCTGATTGCCCCTTTAGCAGTTGCACTTCTAATCCCTGAAACGTTTTCAAAAATAGTATTTCACAACCTGTTTAAATTCTACATTCCAATTTCCATCCATCCTGATCCTTCTAGCTCTCCTAAAGAGCGAGGCTACATTTTAGATAACTTCTCTGCTTTTACTCACATGTCCAAGCTGTTTCATCCACTACCATCCAAAGTCCAATAAGAACTCTGGTTCTGTTTTTCTCAATCCATAAGGCATATTCTCTCAAAATGTCTCCTGTTGTTTGAAGCATCTCCACTTTTTTTAGAGGCAGAATTTGCCTATTCTCTAACCTATTGAACTGTCGAGCAGTTTTTAAGTCATAAAAGCTGCTCTTAATTATTGAACTACTGAATTTCCATCACCTTCAAAGTATCTGTGCGAAGTATGATCATTAGCCTGGCCATTCCACTGATGATACCTTTGGTTGTGCATCCTGGAACTCTGCTTCCAAGTACCTCAATGAATGATCTTTCACTACCTCAGGTACCTCTAAGAACCTTCTGACAGGGTTTAGCACCAAGCAGTCTGAACAACTTACCACCCCATGGTCTACTACCAAAGTTATACTGATAGGCATCAAGTTTTCTCTCATCTTTGATTTACTCAATGGCTCATTTGCTAAACTCCTTTGCCATTCATAGAGGGCCTCCCTCCCTTTGCCTCTTGGTGGCATCCTATTTTAGGACTTCAATTTGGTTTCGTAATCGAGTGAAAGCAGGTGTAGGTGTATTTGCATAGGACAAACACATTAATTTATCAATTAGTCTCCGTTATGTCATTGGATTGAGAACATCATTGGAAACAGGCAGTGAGGTACATCACTCTGCAGAAACAGCATGCCTTATTTATCAATGTAGTGCAAAACTGGTCAGTGATGATGGCCTTTGGACCTGAAAATGGCATTGCAGAGTCTGAATGACAGCAATGAAATAAAATGGAAGAGAAAAAAATTCCTGAATTCACATTTTATATAACATGCAGCTCAATCACAATATAAATAAAGCGACTGTACAATCTAACCGTACTTCAAATGATAATTATTATTTTTATATGCCTTTTCACTAACCATATTCAAATATTTATTCATTCAATTCATCTGTTTCCTTGCAACATTACAGTGCATTTAATTGAAGTTAATTATTCAAACAATTTGGAACAACTAGTTTCAATTCAGTGACAGAAATTTAAATTTGGCACAAATATTCCATAATGCAAATGTTCTAAATACAGATTTAATAAGCAAGGTTTTCAAAAACATTCTTGTTTTACACCACAGCCTTGACTTTGATTTCTAGACATGATTATGAAAATAATGAATATTGTTAACATACACACGAAATAGGAGCAGGCTTTGGCCACTTAATCCCTCAAGCCTGCACTGCCATTCAATACAATTGTGGCTGATCTGATTGTAACCTCAACCCCATATTCCTGCCCTACCGCTGATAACTTTTCAATCCCTCGTTCATCAAGAATCTATCCAGGTCTGCATTAGAAGTACTCAAAGACTCTATTCCCTTTGACAGTTCAAAAAACACACCACCCTCAAAGAAAAAAATTCTCCTCATCCTTAAATGGGCAACCCCTTATGCTAAAATCTCCAATAAGAGGAAACGTCCTTTCTATATCCACCTTGTCAAGACCCCTCAAGATCTTACATGTTTCAATCAAGTCATCTCCTACTTTAGAAACGTAAAACGTTGTTCTGTAAAGGATGTAGCCTGAACCCATGGCAGTTGTGGCGTGGGTAAAGGGAAGAATATTCCACAGCTTCTGTGAAATGATTGTCATCATCTAAGTAGAATTTCAGTGTTTGGCATGTATATTTACAAAGTAAATATCTGTGATTGCTTCCTGTCTCATATCTCATTAATCAAGCATTTCAATTTTTTAAACTTATCTTTTAAGTTCTGAAAATATATATAACATAAAATGTCAGACTACTGAAGTTAAATTAGCATAATGAAGTGAGTCATGAAAATAATCCATTTTTTGTGCATCCATCTGAAACTCACCTCTCCTTCTTCATTGAAAGTGACTTTTGTATTCACTTTAAATTTTTTCTTCAAGATCTTCTTTGCTTCTTTGACTTTTGTTTGTTTTGTTGCTGCTTTTTTTATTATATCCTTTTCTTCTGTGTCAGATTTCTAAAAAACAAAAATGGGAATGTGAATGTCTTTACTAATAGTACTGGAACTCAATGCAATCAACATGTAATTTCAGATAAACATATACAAGATTATTGATTGCTTACGAATCAACAATATTCATGAAGGACCTTACATTGTACAGGCACAGTTGTCATTGCTTCTGTAAAGTTGCAGATGACACCAAGATGGCAGGATGGCGGATACTGAGAAAGATTGTCAGGTGACACAGCAGGATATAGATAGGTTGGTATATTGGGCAGATAGATGGCAGATGGAATTTAATCCTGACAAATGCAAGGTGATGCATTTTGGAAGGAATAATGCAGGGAGGAGTTACATGATAAAAGGTAGACCGATTAAGAGTATAGGAAAGTGTTAAATTAAAAGCGGAGGAATTTAGAGTAGCTAAGAGCAGTGGGCGAGAAGAGGATTGGGAAAGGTTTAAATGTCAACAAAGATTGACAAAGAAGTTGATAAAGGAGGGTAGGAGAAGCTATGAGGCTGGGCTAGCACTTAATATAAAAAAGGATAGCAAGAGTTTTTATAAATATATAAAAAGGAAGAGGCTGGCTAGGGTGAACGTTGGTCCTTTAGAGGATGAGAAAGGGGAGCTAGTGGTAGGGGATGGGGATATGGCTAAGGTCTTGAATAACTTTTTTGTTTCTGTCTTCACGGAGGAGGACGTGAATAATTTGCCGGGTGTTAGCGATGGAAAGGTGGTAGGAATGGAGGGTCTTAATGACATTACTGTTACTAGAGAGGTGGTGCTCGACAGACTGGAGGGGCTGATTGTGGACAAGTCCCCAGGACCAGATGGAATGCATCCGAGGGTTCTGAAAGAAATGGCGGAGGTTATAGTGGATGCCTTGGTGGTTATTTTCCAGACGTCGCTGGATTCCGGGGAAGTGCCGGAAGATTGGAAAACGGCTAATGTTATGCCGTTGTTTAAGAAGGGTGCCAGGCAAAAGGCGGGGAATTATAGGCCGGTTAGTTTAACGTCTGTGGTAGGTAAAATGTTAGAATCCGTCATTAAGGAGGAAATTGCGAGGCATCGTGAAGGGAATTGCTTGATAGGGCGGACGCAACACGGTTTCATTAAAGGGAAGTCGTGTCTGACAAATTTACTGGAGTTCTATGAGGATGTGTCTAGGGCAGTGGATAGAGGAGAGCCGGTGGATGTGGTCTTTCTGGATTTTCAGAAGGCGTTTGACAAGGTACCTCACAAGAGGTTATTGCAGAAGGTCAGGGGACATGGAGTTGGGGGTAGGGTGTTAGCGTGGATAGAGGATTGGTTGTCAAATAGGAGGCAGAGAGTGGGGGTCAATGGGTGCTATTCGGATTGGTGGTTGGTGACTAGTGGGGTGCCCCAGGGGTCGGTGCTGGGACCTCAGCTATTTACCATTTATATAGATGATCTGGAGGAGGGAACCGAGTGCAGGGTGTCGAAATTTGCTGATGACACCAAGATTGGGGGAAAGGCAAATTGTGCGGAGGGTGTGGAGAGTCTGCAGAAGGATCTAGATAGGCTGGGCGAATGGGCCAGGAAATGGCAAATGGAATTTAATGTTGGCAAGTGTGAGGTGGTCCACTTTGGTAGGAAGAATGGTAGGAAGGACTATTACTTACGTGGCGAAAAACTGCAGCAGGCGACGGTGCAGAGGGACCTCGGGGTCCTTGTGCATGAGTCGCAAAAACCCAGCTTGCAGGTGCAGCAGGTGGTCAGGAAGGCGAATGGGATGCTGGCCTTCATAGCGAGGGGGATTGAATATAAAAGTAGGGAGGTCTTGCTGCAGCTGTATAGGGCATTGGTGAGGCCGCAGCTGGAGTACTGTGTTTTGGGCGCCGCACCTGCGCAAGGATATTTTGGCCCTGGAGGGAGTGCAGAGGAGGTTTACTAGGCTGATACCGGAGTTGAGGGGGTTGAGCTATGAGGAGAGGCTGAATAAACTAGGCTTGTACTCGTTAGAGTTTAGAAGAATGAGGGGAGATCTCATTAAGACGTATAAGATGATGAATGGGATAGATAGGATAGAGGTGGAGAGACTCTTCCCGCTCAAAAAAGACAGTAGGACTAGGGGGCACAGCCTCAAGATAAAGGGGAGGCGGTTTAGAACGGAGTTGAGGAGGAACTTCTTCACTCAAAGGGTGGTGAATCTCTGGAATTCTCTGCCCGTTGAAGTGGTGGAGGCTGCCTCGCTAAATATTTTTAAGAAGCGGGTTGATGGGTTCTTGATAAGAGAGGGGATTAAGGGTTATGGGGAGAGGGCGGGAAAGTGGAACTGAGCCACAACAGATCAGCCATGATCTTATTGAATGGCGGGGCAGGCTCGAAGGGCTAGATGGCCTACTCCTGCTCCTATTTCTTATGTTCTTATGTTCTTAAATACAGAGGGACCTGGGAGTGCAGGTGCACAAGTCTCTGAAGGTGTCAACACAGGTAGAGAAGGTTGTGAAGAAAGCTTACGGAATGCTAGCCTTTATAGGAAGGGGTATAGAGTATAAGAGCTGTCGTCTAATGCTTCAGCTGTACAGAACATTGGTTAGACCGCATTTGGAGTACTGCGTCCAGTTCTGGTCACCTTACTACCAGAAGGACATGGAGACCCTGGAGAGAGTGCAGAGGAGGTTTACCAGGATGCTGCCTGGTATGGAAGGACTGAGTTATGAGGAAAGATTGGAAAAACTGGGGCTCTTCGCCTTAGAAAGACAGAGATTAAGGGGGGATCTGATAGAGGTGTATAAAATAATGAAGGGAATAGATAGAGTCAACAGTGGCAGGCTTTTCCCTAGATTGGGGGCAACTATTACGAGAGGTCACGATCTAAGGGTGAGGGGGGAGAAGTATAATTTGGATACTAGAGGAAGGTTTTTCACGCAGAGGGTCGTGGGGGTATGGAACGCGCTACCAAGTAAGGTGGTGGAGGCAGGCACGTTGGACTTGTTTAAGGTTTACTTAGACACATGAGTGAAACAGGGATGGAGGGTTATAGTAGACGGTATTAAAAAGGGTCAGAGCCTCGGGACGACACTGGAAATGTAATATTACATGTTAATGTTTTGTCTCTTTTAATCCACAGGTGTCGGTCCACCTTGTTGTCAAACAAGGGGCATGCACACGGTGGGTCGTGCGTGGGCTGCTCTTGGAGGTTTCAAGAGTGGCCTAGTACTTCGTGTCGTTGTGTGTGCTTAATCCTGGACCAGCAGACAGGCACCACAACAGCTCAGTGACTATCGCTGCTAGCTGTGCAGATACATGGATTTGGGCCTGTGTCTGTGGGAGTTTGCGCATTCTCCCTGTGGTTGCGTGGGTTTCCTCCGGGTGCTCCAGTTTCCTCCCACACCCCAAAGATGTGCTCTTCAGCTGATTGGTGTACCAAATTGACCCTACACTATTCTCCCCTGAATCTGGCTACATTTGGGGTCATGATGTGGGAATGCCGGCGTTGGACTGGCGTAAACACAGTAAAAAGTCTGACAACACCAGGTTTTAGTCCAACCGATTTATTTGATAATACTCACAAGCTTTCGAGGGGACTGCCTCTTCGTCAGGTGAATGGAGAGTTCTGGCCTCAGACAGAGCATATAAAGCACAGACAGTTTAGAGATTACTGATTAGAATGCAAATCCTTACACCTAACCTGCTGTTCAAGACCTGAAGTGGCTGACAATGTGAGTGGAAGGAGCACTGATCACAGGTTACAGAGATGTGTATTGTCTCCAGACAGTACAGTAAGTGAGGTTTTGCAAACCCAGGCAAGTCACGGGGGTTACAGATAGTGTGACATGAACCCAAGATCCCTGTTGAGACCGTCCTCATGTGTGCGGAACTTGGCTATCAGTCTCTGTTCAGCGACTCTGCGCTGTCGTGTGTCGTGAAGGCCGCCTTGGAGAATGCTTACCCGAAGGTCAGAGGCTGAATGCCCGTGACCACTGAAGTGTTCGCCAACAGGAAGGGAACAGTCTTGCCTGGTGATTGTCGAGCAATGTTCATTTATCCGTTGTCGTAGCGTCTGCATGGTCTCCCCAATGTACCATGCTTCGGGACATCCTTTCTTGCAACGTATCAGGTAGACAATGTTGGCCGAGTTGCAAGAGTATTTACCATGTACCTGGTGGATGGTATTCTCACGTGTGATGATGGTATCCATGTCGATGATCCGGCATGAACCACACAACCTCAAACAGACCATTGTTCGCAGCAAACTACCCAGTCTTCAGGAGAACAGTGACCACAATTCCACACAACCCTGCCACAGCAACCTCTGCAAGACATGTCGGATCATCAACATGGATACCATCATCACACGTGAGAATACCATCCACCAGGTACATGGTAAATACTCTTGCAACTCGGCCAACATTGTCTACCTGATACGTTGCAAGAAAGGATGTCCCGAAGCATGGTACATTGGGGAGACCATGCAGACGCTACGACAACGGATGAATGAGCGTCGCTCGACAATCACCAGGCAAGACTGTTCCCTTCCTGTTGGCGAACACTTCAGTGCTCACGGGCATTCAGCCTCTGACCTTCGGGTAAGCATTCTCCAAGGCGGCCTTCACGACACACGACAGCGCAGAGTCGCTGAACAGAGACTGACAGCCAAGTTCCGCACACATGAGGATGGTCTCAACAGGGATCTTGGGTTCATGTCGCACTATCTGTAATCCCCGTGACTTGCCTGGGTTTGCAAAACCTCACTTACTGTACTGTCTGGAGACAATACACATCTCTGTAACCTGTGATCAGTGCTCCTTCCACTCACATTGTCAGCCACTTCAGGTCTTGAACAGCAGGTTAGGTGTAAGGATTCGCATTCCAATCAGTAATCTCTAAACTGTCTGTGCTTTATATGCTCTGTCTGAGGCCAGAACTCTCCATTCACCTGACGAAGAGGCAGTCCCCTCGAAAGCTTGTGAGTATTATCAAATAAATTGGTTGGACTAAAACCTGGTGTTGTCAGACTTTTTACTACATTTGGGGTGCCATTCACATACACACGGGGCAGGGTAGGTGTAGGAAAATGCTTTGTTGAAATGGCGGCACGGGCTCGTTGGGCCGAAGGGCCTGTTTCCCATGCTGGGTTGTTCTTTGTTGTTCTCTTTGTTGTTCATTACAACTTGTCAACCTGGCCTACACAATATCTTTACTAAGTCAGCGGCATACTGTGAAAAAAATACTACAAAAGGACAGCAAAAATTCACTGAACCCTAAAGATTTATCAAGAGCATTATGCATCAACAGACTTCTTCTCTGCTATTTTGCACATTTCTAATTCCAAGAAAACCAAGAAGAGATCAAAGTTGTAGAATTATAGTAACTTTTCTTTTGCTGCTTTCAAATTAATACTACATGTAAATAGCATACAACTTAAAAGCACCTCATTGTGGGTATCGAATTAAGCAATCCAAAATGTTCAACCTCCATTTGTGGGGATATGGTTGTTCTTAGCAAAAATGCCACTACAGGTCTCCCCTGTGCTTGGGGAGTAAGTAGAGTTCCTATTCTGGAATCTAGCACAAATTCTCAGGTATACATCATAAAATAGTTGTTTGCACTCTACTAGTTTAAATGTAATCAAAGTGACTTCTTAAACAAAATATTAATCTAGTAAAATGAAAGTATTTTTATTGAAATGGCATCATTCACAACCTCAGGAAAGCCCAAACTAGGTCTACTTTTATACTACAGACAATGCAGTAGCTGATGCGGTGGTTCCACTAACAATGAGGCAATTGGCTTTACTGATGTTAGTAGGGGGATGAATATTGGACTGGACATTGAACGCCCCTCCTCAAGTAGTGCTAAACCATTGGAGGGGGCAAACAAGGTTTCAACTTAACATCCAAAAGAAAGGGCCTTTGGCAGTGCTCTACTCCCTCTGCACTGCACTGAATCATAGAGCTCATTCAGCCCATCAAACCTGCACCAATAACAATCGCACTGAGGCCCTATCTCCTTAACCCTACATATCTACCCCGCTAATCTTCCTGACACTAACAGTTAATTTAGCATGGCCAATCAACCTAACCAGCACACCTTTGGACTGTGGGAGAAAACCAGAGCATCCAGGGAAAACACATGCAGACAGAGAACGTGCAGACTCCATACAGATAGGGACCCAAGGTCAGAAATGAATCTGAGTTCCCAGCACTGTAACAGCCCAATTATGAACAGGGCGTCTGGAGCAGGGTTTGAATGCCCAGCCTTCTGACATAGAATGTAAAAACACTCAAACATTAAATAAACACTGCTTTCAGTGAATATTTCTACTTTAATCATTTCTTTGGACATAATCATAAACTATAACTTGTGACACCAATATTACTTGCCACTTATTAGCCTAAGCTGGAGTGTTGTCCAGATCTTGGTCACAGTCTGCTTCAATATCTGAGGAATCACAAAACGTATGAACACTGCAATCATCAGTGAATATCCCCACTTCTGACTTTAAGATGGGGAAAGGAACATTGACAAAGCAGCAGAAAATGGTTGGGCCTACGGCATTATCCCGAGAAGCTTCTGCAGTGATGAGACAGAGATCATTGGCCTCCAACCACAACCATCCTCCTTTGTGCTAGGCATGTCTCCAAACAGAGCAAGATTTTCGCAATTCCCATTGACTTTGAGGTTCCCAGTCAGTCAGATACTGCCTGTCAAGGACAGTCACTCTCACCTCACTGCTGGAATTCATCCCTTTTGTCCATGTTTGAATAAAGGCTGTAATGAGCACTGGAGCCAAAAGGCCCCTTGAGTTTGGTCCAAAATTATCTTCTCATTTCCCTGCATTGCAAATTGCAGAATATGTCACAAATCGCTTGGGCAACCAGTTCAGAATGCTAAATATTCTATTTTGTATAACCTTTCTACTTTGGTCCATGTTGTAGCTTCTACAAGTGCACCACAAAGAGCATCCCAAATGATTAACATTCTCAAATATACAAATCATGGTTTAAACATTTTTTTTTGACAATATAACATTTGTGAATTGCTACCACCATATGGACTTTATGTAGCGTGCAAGAGTTTAAATATTTCATTTGAACAGCTACGTGGAATGTTACATTTTTGCTCTGCTCTTACAGGCGAGCTTCCACATCAAGTTGACTTCAAGGATGGTATCAAACTTCATTTTCCGATCCATTAAAAAACATTTCTGGTACATGATGCCCTTGATAATTTATTGTTCCTTTCAGCTAAGCTCTTGTAGCGTAAGTGTCTCCTCATGTTTAGTCTCTGCTGTCATTACAAGCTCGCCAAGAACAGATGAAAAAGGATGGTTGTGTTTGGAAATATTCATGCAAGGTGAACACTTCACTCAAAAGTGGAATGCTTCATAAATTAGCTGTCATGGTAAAATTGATCAGTTAAAATATATGTGTTGTCCGTGCTAACTAATTCTCTTTAGCAGGAATGCCTTAG
This sequence comes from Carcharhinus amblyrhynchos, assembly GCF_965287045.1. Taxonomy (NCBI): domain Eukaryota; kingdom Metazoa; phylum Chordata; class Chondrichthyes; order Carcharhiniformes; family Carcharhinidae; genus Carcharhinus; species Carcharhinus amblyrhynchos. Next base: position 68,468,653 of record NC_137333.1, on the reverse strand, counting down.
AGTAAAATTTATTCAACTATAACTGCCCCATGGATAAAAATGCTTACAGCTGTGGAAAGAGAAACCACTTTCTAATTATATATGTCAAGCTGAGGAATTGTTAACATTGTTGAATTTATAACCCTTAAGATCTTGGTTTTCCAGTAAGAAATATCTGACTACTAGGGCAGAATTCCTACAATGCAAAAGGAGGCCATTCGGCTCATCGAGTCAGCACCAATCATAATCCCACCCTGGCCTTATTCCCATAACCCCACATATTTACCCTGCTAATCCCCTTGATACTAAGGGGCAATTTTACCACGGCCAATCAACCCAACCCATATACCTTTGGGCTATGGAAGGAAGCCAAGCACCCAGAGGAAACCACGCAGATACGGGGAGAACATGCAAACTCCACACAGACAGCGACCCAAGCCGGGAATTGAACCCAGGTCCCTGGCACTGTGCGGCAACAGTGCTAACCACTGTGCCACCACCCACGAAGCATTTTTGGTCCCCTTGAATCTTTCAGGTGGATCTGCTTTCCTTCTTGAGCTTTACTTTTACTTTTAAAATTGCAAAAATAAACCTAATCTTTACCATTTTCAAAGTGCTGCTTATTCAATAATTATTTTCATTGATTCCTAGTTTTCACGTTTCAACAGGTCTGGTTGAAAATGAGCTCAAATGTACTGATCACAAGTATATTGAATATAAAATTTGATGAGAGATGCAAAAGCAGAGCTTGCTTCTTTTGCTTATTTATGTGGCTTAAAATAAGATTTCTAACTTATTTTGGAGCAGCTTGCTGGGTTAGTACGCAAGAAATACAAAAATAAGAGGAGTAAACTTTTAAATAATTCATTCTATATCAAACTAAGCTGAAATTAATTCACATTCTAATGTTTTATTTATAATAGAAGCTAAACTTAAAGCAGCAAGACTGGGAGAAGGAAATTAATTATTACCATCTAAACTATAAACTTAGAGCATACAGAATAAACAGAAAGTGTTGGTGTATTTCGTTCATAGTAAGTTTGCAAACTACATAACCTCAACAGCATTGATACTGATCTGGCTCCACATTAAACTGCACAGCAGTGAATCAACAGAGGACTCATATCATTGTATAATAAAACTGCTGGCTGCAAAAGGAGGCCTGCCATACTGCACAGACCTGAAATACTATAAAGCCAAAGTTCCATTGTCTTGTAAAACAATAGCATTGTAATTGAGACTCAAGTAAGAAAGGATTGTGGACGCTGAACTTCTCAATATATTTTGGCAAGTAAAATTAATCTTGCATTTCTTGTATATTCTGCATGTTATTTCTGTACTAATTTTGTGTTTCAGGTGTATCATATTTCTGCAGGGCATTTTATTCACCAGAAAAATTCTCAATGCAAAATAATCTTCTAAAAGTAAGAAAAAATATGTATGGTATACCGCACAATCTAGGAACTGGGTAGGATACAAATTAGCAGAGATAGAATCATAAGAAATAGTAGCAGAAATAGGCTACAAGTTCTTGAGCCTGTTCCACCGTTTATTAAAGTCATGGCTGATCCTTGACCACAACCCACCCTTTTATCCTACCCCTTGATTCCCCAATGTTATAATCCCACTTGGTGCTACCACTGGATGGGAAGATTCCAGATGGAATCCTGGGTCAAAAGACCGTAACATTTACTTTGTTTAGAAAATGTGGCTAAACAGAGTCATAACAAAAGAATTTATAAACATGAAAAGTTGACTAATAATACAATACTCTTTTATTCCCACTTATCTTCATAAATGTACGCAGACTTTAAGGATAACACAAGTTACAAAATATATCCCATGCTATCATGTTTTCAGGAAATATACAGTCCATGTAAACCAGCAGACTAACTGTGGTCAGACAAACCTCACTCTGCAATCAAGTGGCAGATGTCACCCAATTGAACCTCCATGGAGTTCTCTTTAAATCCCCCCAGATGAGTATTACATTGTGAGCCAGCTGATTTCGCTGGACAATAGCTTCCACGTGGGTGTTTTCTAACTCCACTCTCAAAGAGATGCATCTTAGAATCTTCTTTCAAACAATATTTTCCCTCCAGCAAGGATCCATTTCCAGGATTTCCAACTCTCTTTTCAGCATTCTTTTATCTTGAATTGCCATGTTCATTCAAGCTTCCACACAATCTCTCAGGCACCCAGCCACCAATAGACCACTATTGCTCACAGGCTATACTAAGGTCACCAACCTTAGGATTGCTTCAGATATTTTCTCTCAAGCCAATTTCACCACAGCTGCAATTTTCAGCTCTGTCTTTAATTTCAATGAACAGTATTTTGTTCAAACTTCAGTTCCCTTTTGTTCTTTTGACTTCAATCTTCATGGAACTTATTTTTTCATTCCCTGGTTTTAGAACAGCTATTCTTTAGTTTCTGGGGCTTGTTTTCTTGCCCATTGTGCCACTGTTTTGCTTCTGTAGTTGGCAGAGCTATGAGGGCTGCCTCCTCTCTCACTATCTAGCCCCAGCTGGCTTAGGGCCAGTTAAAACTAAACTCAAAAATCCTCCTTAACCTATAGCAGCCCCTAGTTGCTAAGCAACTGTCCAGTGCTTCTTTACATTTATGTACTTTTCATGTCGTAAACTCTCCAACCACAATACAGACGCAGACTAAAATGAAACCAAACCCCCAGACATGCAAATAACTTCGTTCAACTTGAATGTAACTACAGTTTAACACTTCCTTACACAGAAACACTAAATTTAACTCACTTAAATCTAAACTTTATTTCTAATATCCAACAATACAAACATAGGTTCCTTAAAACTATAATGCTTTCTGACACCCAGCACCCAAAAATCTACTCTTCTCAACCTTGAATATTCTGATTGACTAAGCATTTGGAGCACTCTGGAGAGAAGAATTCCAAAGATTCACAATCCTCTGAATAACAAAGTTCCACCTCATCTCAGTGCTAAATGACTGACCCACTATCCTGAAGCTACAGCCCATAATTCTAAACTCTCTGGTCAAGCAAAACAGCCTCTCAACGTCTGCCTTGTCAAACCCTTGTGATTTTTACAGATTTAAGTGAGATCACCCCTCATTCTTCTACGCCACAGAAACGAAATGCAATTTTGGGGTCGTTATAAATTGTAGTTATACAAATCATATTGTTCAATCATCTTCCTAAGCCAGTAAAATATCCACAGTTTGCCATTAAATGACATATTAATTTTAAATCTATTAGATTTTTAATCTTGCAGCCTAATGATGCAGCAACTTAATTCTTGGTACATTATGTAACAATATACTGAGATAGAAAAGAAAACAATTCTCCTGCAAATTTCTCAACATACTGAGTTTCTGATATCCAATGAGCTTAGTTAAAGGAAATACTGAGCAGAGAAGATAAATCTCAGAACAGCACAAAGCAAATGGCATAACTCTTGCACATGCCCTAGTTAATGGTTTAGAATGACATGCTGTTGGACAAAGATCAGCTGTTTTGCAGCTTTCTGAGAAATTAAATGGCACATGGGGAACTCAAGTTATTATTATTGGGAACAAAATAAACCTTCAGCACCTTAAACAGAATAAATTCTAAACTACTCAAGAGTTTTAATGAATTAAAAATCACACCATCCCTTTCATGAAAACACAGACAGCACAGTTTCAGTTTGACATTACACACATTAAAGATAGCTACATTAATGTTACTCTCCTTTGGAATTTAAAACTATTTGAATGCTTATTTTTGTCTTAAATTCAACATCTTCAAATATTTGAAATTGACAAATATATCTTGAAATTCCCAAGTTTGTGGAGGGGAGATAGTGGTGTTAGTGGTATTGCTACTGGACTAGTAGTCCAGAGACCAAGAGTAATACCCTGGGGGCCCAGGTTCGAATCCCACCATTGTGGAATTTGCAATCAATAAAAATCTAGAATTAAAAATCTATGTCAAACGTCATAAAAATCATCTGGCTCAGTGATGTCCTTTAGGAAAGGAAATTTGGCCAAAGGTGACTCCAGATACACAACAATAGCTGCCCTCTGAAATGACCAGGCAAGCCACTCAGTTCAAGGGGTAATTGGGGATGGGCAATGAATCATGCACACATCCCATGAAAAAAAATTAAAAAGTACTTTATTCAACTCCAGACAGTCTTGTTCTTTAGCAGAAACCATTTACTCCACATGTAGATTAATTTAGAATCTGAAGTAAAGATCTAAAATTGCTATCAACAGTTAATTATCAACACAATGAGGTGAGAAGATGATTATAGTTTTGTAAAGAATGTTGTTTTCATCATCTAAACATGGTGTGAACTTCATATTCTTGCACAGATTAACCAATAAATTCAATACACGTTCTGTGAGTTAGACCTTTACACATCTTCAGATGTGTGAAAATTTGAATAATGCATTTTAAATAGAAATGTAGGCAAGATTTAACATAAGAACATAAGAAATAGGAGCAGGACTAGGCCATCTAGCCCTTCGAGCCTGCCCCGCCATTCAATAAGATCATGGCTGATCTGAAGTGGATCAGTTCCACTTTCCCGCTTTCTCCCCATAACCCTTAATCCCCCTGTCTACCAGAAACCAGTGTAATCCACTGCAGGACGCAACCTGCTGTTGGCCAGCAGTGGGATATTCTGGTCCCACCGTTATCAACAGGATTCTCTATTAAATGAACACCTAATTGCCATGAAACCCGTGATGGAGGTGCATTGTTAGCAGGACCAGAAGATCCCGCCAGCACGGACAGCTGGAAGGTTCTGGCCGTGCTGCATCTTTGGTTTGGTCACAGTCAAATAAAATTCAGACAGTCCTCTCTCTTCACCCTCTGGCTACCACTAAAATACACACTACCTGAAAAAAATCTTTCCATGTAGAAACTTCTTACAAACAGAAAAGGCCTAAATGTTGGATTCCGGCAGTTGACTGTCTATCTGGACATGATCATCTGGCCACAGCCATGGAGTCGGATTGTTGCCTATCCTCTCAAATACGGCTCATTCACTGGGTAGAAACTTTGTGCAGGTGTTGGATGGATCATGTTTAATAATTAGTTTGTAGGTTAGCTACATTTAATGATCAAGTAATTGGAGCATATCAATCAATTAACCCAATATTCTATTCTATTTCATTGTAATCAATGTAGGACACTAGTATAAGTGATCACACTGCATCCTCACTTGACAAGTAAGATACACTAGATCTGTGCAAACCTACACTTTGATGGTTTAGCAACAGAGTAATTGCTATGAAGCCTGTCACGGTTAGATGAACTAAAGCCTGGAACTGTTAACTCCCCAGCCGTTGACACTTAGCAGTTACACTTGAGTTAGACGATCGTGCTGCGTGAAGAAACCAGCTATGAAGTTTCAAGCCTTCAGCTTAATGTCCTAAATTAATTTAACCTTTTTGACTTGTAGTCCTTAAAGAGAAACAGTTACTTTCATATTATAACAGGACTATGTATTGTCTTGATTCTGTAAACTCTAATTCTTCTGACTCTTATTACTTATGAACATGTGTCAACTAGGTGTATCATGCTGTATTTTAAAAATGCATCTTGCTACCTCAGCTTTAATGCACCTGATTGCTTCTGCACACTTAAAATCTACTCAAAATGTATATAACGAATGCATGAAGTAACTTTGAAATTTCTGTATCAGTTTAAGGGACGTGTCACATGTCCTCTTTTAACTAACTTTGTTCCAAACAGCAGCAAAAATCAGCAGTTTGCTTTGACCAAAACACACTGGTAGGCACCTGCTTTAAGGGAAATCTACAAGCTACTTCTACACCTATTAGGCATTTGGGACAATACGACCAGAAAAATATTAATAATTAAGGCTTGACATCACATACTTTCTTATCTCAATAAGTGGACAAAGAAAACATTTAAGATACCCCATTTTCTCGGGAGAATGCTATAAAAGTAAATGATTAGGAGAAAAGGCAATATTGAGGCGCACTATCCCATAAGTAACTGACATCTCATGGAACCAGTCAGGAGATAACAGGAAGTGACATCAGTAGAAAATCACCACCCTTAAGAATGTAGGGTGTCGAAATTTGCGGATGACACCAAGATTGGGGGAACGGCAAATTGTGCGGAGGGTGTGGAGAGTCTGCAGAAGGATCTAGATAGGCTGGGCAAATGGGCCAGGAAATGGCAAATGGAATTTAATGTTGGCAAGTGTGAGGTGGTCCACTTTGGTAGGAAGAATGGTAGGAAGGACTATTACTTACGTGGCGAAAAACTGCAGCAGGCGACGGTGCAGAGGGACCTCGGGGTCCTTGTGCATGAGTCGCAAAAACACAGCTTGCAGGTGCAGCAGGTGGTCAGGAAGGCGAATGGGATGCTGGCCTTCATAGCGAAGGGGATTGAATATAAAAGTAGGGAGGTCTTGCTGCAGCTGTATAGGGCATTGGTGAGGCCGCAGCTGGAGTACTGTGTGCAGTTTTGGGCGCCGCACCTGCGCAAAGATATTTTGGCCTTGGAGGGAGTGCAGAGGAGGTTTACTAGGCTGATACCAGAGTTGAGGGGGTTGAGCTATGAGGAGAGGCTGAATAAACTAGGCTTGTACTCGTTGGAGTTTAGAAGAATGAGGGGAGATCTCATTGAGACGTACAAGATGATGAATGGGATGGATAGGATAGAGGTGGAGAGACTCTTCCCGCTCAAAAAAGACAGTAGGACTAGGGGGCACAGCCTCAAGATAAAGGGGGGGTGTTTTAGAACGGAGTTGAGGAGGAACTTCTTCACTCAAAGGGTGGTGAATCTCTGGAATTCTCTACCCGTTGAAGTGGTGGAGGCTGCCTCGCTAAATATTTTCAAGAAGCAGGTTGATGGGTTTTTGATAAGAGAGGGGATTAAGGGTTATGGGGAGAGGGCCGGAAAGTGGAACTGAGCCACGACAGATCAGCCATGATCTTATTGAATGGCGGGGCAGGCTCGAAGGGCCAGATGGCCTACTCCTGCTCCTATTTCTTATGTTCTTATGTTCTTAATCAGAGACTGATGAATGCTGCCTGAAGTAATAGAAATGACCCTTCTCAGCCTTTTGGCTAAGATGAAGCGTCGGGATCAAGCCCAAGATGGGATGCAATGCCTTATCTTGTCTACTTGGATCTTGTTATTTTTCTTGTGGGGACCTTGAATTGGATTCCACCACAATTTGAATTTAGTTTTTGGAGAAAGCAAGGAATGGATTTGGGTTCGCCTGATCCACTTAGCATTGGCTTTGTAACTTTAAGGATGCAGTTAAAAAAAACTAAAAACTAATTGGAGTTCAGGAACAACATTTAATTATGCAAGGAGCAGGACTAGAAAGGAGTTAACAATCACCAGCTTTCAGCAGCAAGGAAGATGCACAGAAAGATAAGAGACTACAGTCAACAGAACAAGAGACGTGCCACAATGACAAGGAGATTACGAGCCATTGTTCCACAATAAACTGACTGTGTACGACTGCCATCACTAACTAAAACATTTCTGTACTTATTGTGACTTACTTCTAGATTTTGTAAAGCTCATTCAAACATTCCCATACCCAGCGTGGTCGATAGCTAGTCTAAGCTAAGGGTCCAGACCTGAAACTTAAACAACTGAAACCCAAGACAGGGTAGTTCTGAGTATATTATTCTGTTTGTCGACCGGTATTTTTAACCTTTCCCTTATATGGTTTCAACATTTTGCCCAAAGAGACATTGACATTGGTGAATGATGTTGTCAATTTATGGTCAATAATTGGCACCTCCCAGGATTCTCCACTAAACCTCTGTGACTGCTCAACTTCTGTCTGTTTCTAGTTGAGCTTAGCAACTTCAAATTGTGCTCAGGCCATCTTGTTACTAATCCTTGAAAATAAGGAAAAACCAAGAACTCAAGTGTTTAGAATCTTGGCAGCCCATCTGATATTTATGATGGCATGAAAGCTTTTGAATTTGAGATTTTGTTCTTTGATGTGGCGCCTACAGAGATCCGTTCCCACAGGCAAAGACAAAGAAGAGAAATAACAATGCCACATACATTCACAGCTAGTCTTAATTTCCAGCCCATATTTATCCAACATATGGTTTTGAGTAGAACCTGAGCAGGCATTCCTAAATTGATGAACCACTTACATAACTAAGATGGGTGAGCTGCTGCCAGGTAAGTAAATTACTGGTCTGGACTCATTTGTGTTCAATGAACTGAAATAGTGGTGTGTAAATGAAGTGCCACCTGGAACAGAATTTCAATTTTCTTCAGACTGATCGATGGGCTGTAATTCTTAGCTGCAGACACAAAGCAGTTGCTGATAGCCTGGGTCTAATACATGGACAAATAAGTTAACAGTCATGGGCTGAATATTCACAGCAGTAATTTATTTAGCTGTGCTCTTTGCTTGTAATCATTTTTAATTTACCAGCTTGAATTGGATGTATACTCCTTCTCAAAAATCTTCACTATGGCAGACAAGAACAGTTCAACAGGTGAGAGTACACCATTTTAAATAATTTTACTGATAGACAGCATTAGGCACCACCACACAACCATTGACTTTTAACTGGCAAATTGCTAATATCACCAAGAGAATCAAGCATCAACCAGAATTTCTTTACAGTAACTGTCTGTCAAAGTGTAAAAACCCTTTGTCAAATGAAGATATGCTTCTAACATAACATAAGAACATAAGAAATAGGAGCAGGAGTAGGCCATCTAGCCCTTCGAGCCTGCCCCGCCATTCAATAAGATCATGGCTGATCTGTCGTGGCTCAGTTCCACATTCCCGCCCTCTCCCCATAACCCTTAATCCCCTCTCTTATCAAAAACCCATCAACCCGCGTCTTAAAAATATTTAGCGAGGTAGCCTCCACCACTTCAACGGGCAGAGAATTCCAGAGATTCACCACCCTTTGAGTGAAGAAGTTCCTCCTCAACTCCGTTCTAAACCGACCCCCCCTTTATCTTGAGGCTGTGCCCCCTAGTCCTACTGTCCTTTCTGAGCGGGAAGAGTCTCTCCACCTCTATCCTATCCATCCCATTCATCATCTTATACGTCTCAATGAGATCTCCCCTCATTCTTCTAAACTCTAATGAGTACAAGCCTAATTTATTCAGCCTCTCCTCATAGCTCAACCCCCTCAACTCCGGCATCAGCCTAGTAAACCTCCTCTGCACTCCCGCCAAGGCCAAAATATCCTTGCGTAAGTACGGCGCCCAAAACTGCACACAGTACTCCAGCTGTGGCCTCACCAATGCCCTATACAGCTGCAGCAAGACCTCCCTACTTTTATATTCAATCCCCCTCGCTATGAAGGCCAGCATCCCATTCGCCTTCCTGACCACCTGCTGCACCTGCAAGCTGGGTTTTTGTGACTCATGCATAAGGACCCCGAGGTCCCTCTGCACCGTCGCCTGCTGCAGTTTTTCGCCACTTAAGTAATAGTCCTTCCTACCATTATTCCTACCAAAATGGACCACCTCGCACTTGCCAACATTAAATTCCATTTGCCAATTCCTGGCCCATTCGCCAATTCCTGGCCCATTCGCCCAGCCTATCTAGATCCTTCTGCAGACTCTCCACACCCTCCGCACAATTTGCCGTTCCACCAATCTTGGTGTCATCAGCAAATTTCGACACCATACACTCGGTTCCCTCCTCCAGATCATCTATATAAATGGTAAATAGCTGAGGCCCCAGCACCGACCCCTGGGGCACTCCACTAGTCACCATCCGCCAATCCGAATAGCACCCATTGACCCCCACTCTCTGCCTCCTATTTGACAACCAATCCTCTATCCACGCTAACACCCTACACCCAACTCCATGTCCCCTGACCTTCAGCAATAACCTCTTGTGAGGTACCTTGTCAAACGCCTTCTGAAAATCAAGAAAGACCACATCCACCGGCTCTCCTCTATCCACCGCCCTAGACACATCCTCATAGAACTCTTTTGCTTTTATATTTCTCCTGCCTCTATCTTGCAACAAAATATCACATCCACAATGTTCTCAACCAGAATATGGTCTCTGAAAATTATTCAGTCAGTTCAGGGAGTTCGTGCTCGAGCCACAGACAGAAGTAAGATGTTATTGTAGTTAACACAACATATTCCCCTTATGTTTGTACAATACGTCAACAGATACAATTTCCAGTTCCAGGGTTTCTGCTCACATCTTGATATCCAAGTTAAGCGAGGGGATTAAGGGTTATGGGGAGAGGGCGGGAATGTGGAACTGAGACACGACAGATCAGCCATGATCTTATTGAATGGTGGGGCAGGCTCGAAGGGCTGGATGGCCTACTCCAGCTCCTATTTCTTATGTTCTTATGTTCTTATGTTATGACATACCTTGTTGCCCTTTCATTGCTGTTACGTATGAAGTTCCAGGATTTTGACCCAACAGCATTATGGGAATAGCTGCACCCAGTGTAGATGATAGTTCACCAAGGTGTCCCACCAACACCTTAAGGGTAAAGGGTGGGCAATAAATATTTTGCTGAAAATGCTCATATTCCAAGAATGATAAAGCATCATTTATTCGTCCCAATCAAATTCTGAAGGGTTTTGCAATAACTGAACTATTTTATTCCTAGTAATTCATCTCAAATGCCATGAAAGATTGGTGCTTTGCCACTCAGCCTTGTTAATGACCTTATATACTTCACAAAAGGACAGATAGTTTCACAAAGTTTTGAGTGAACTGCTGTGAATTCAGACTGCAGTGGAATCACTTGAGTGTAGGTCATTGGATGAGCTTATCAAATCTGGCAAGTGGCACATTTCACAACAAGGGGAGCAGGAATCTTCACAAACATCTTCTGTCAAACCAGTCCTAAGTAATGACAACTCACTATTTTTAATTGATATATACATAGATCATTGGATTTCAAGTATTCACCTTCATAGCATGAAGGCCATTGCTGATTTTCCTTATTGAATCGATGATTGCCTTATCAGGTTCCTCACATGAAATGGGGGATACCAGGTAACAAGCATGCAACCTCTTACATGGTCCAAAAAATCATATGATGTGGCTTCAATTAAAATAGACAGTGTCCTCACAATCAACATGGTAGGGGTCTTATACACATCTTGAATAACTGCTGTACAATAACATTAACAATAAACACATACGTTTTTAGCAAACTGTATCCAAGGGGTTTTATATATCAGATTGTTAAAATGGGATGTTCGTGATCACCCAACAATAAAACCTGATTACATACTGAAAGCTACTAAAACTATGCAGAACTTGCCCTTCATGTTTGGTACTTCCACTAAAGAATGCAGAGACTCTGAGGTACCTAATTTGCGGCAAAATATCAAATACCGAACATTTCCTCCCTCTCTGCAGTGTGTTCCACAGTGGTGGGAGGCAGTGCGCTGTTCATTATGCGCTGTTAACCTTATGGTCCTGCCATTGTCAATGCGGTTTCCCACTAAATGCACCCTTCACCGCTGGGAAGGCCCACTGCTGGGGCGCATCATCAGCAGGACCATAAGATCCCACCGGCTTAAATGCTAGCAAGATTTCAGCAATTAACTTCAAATTATGTTGTTTTAATTCTGACTACAGTATGGCACAATTAGATGCTGCGGGCCAGCTTCACAAGTCTCTTTCTGGTTACTACTTGTGTAGTTTACTAGCAACTGTATATTATGTTGTTCAGCAGCAGTTGAATTTATTTCCATCCCAACTTTTGGCATTCTGGAATGAAAGCAAGAATCTAACATTGTACAACATGGATCCCAAAACCAAGGTTGGCTTGTTAAGCCCACTGTTTTGGTTCAACAATATTGACTGCAAGTTGTTGAAGTCCCAGAGGACTATAGGCTGCTCTCCCCCTTCCTTTGAGAGAAAGCTAACTGGTGGTGATTTAACGGGCCAGTGGCAAGATTGAGAAGACGAGGCCTCTATGAATAATCAAGTTTCAAATAATACAAATGAAAGAGAACAATCTTTTAGAACACAAGTACACTTCTTAATTAAATCCCCGGGAAGTTATCATTTGTCTTGTTGAAACAGGCTCCACGCGAGCCATGCTGTTCGGCTCAACAATGATTCATTGCTAATTCTTGGATAAGCTTCTTAAATTAAGTTATGTTTACAGGGCACACAGTCACAAACTGCTGACTCAGTTCCTAGTTTCATTAGATGCTTCAAACTGACCTCCAAACCTGAGACCTATTACATGGCTCAGCTCCAAATCTATCATTTGGGGATTATAGTATGAAGCCTTCTTTCAAAATGTATGGAAAAGGTAATTTCCAGACTCAAATCTGTACGGTTAGCAAACACATTATTTAGCAATAAGTATGCATTGTACGGATGTATTTAAAAATAATATTGAAAAAGCATTTGATTTGGCAGATGCTGTACAATGCAAATATGAAGTTGTACATTGAAAACTGTAAACCCCTGAAAACACAGCATGGAAAAATGGAGTTCCAGGAAGCAGATAATTAGGAGTTAAATGAGACCATCAGATTGAACATGTCACTTGTCTAGTCAACCCCACTCAAGCTGAAGCAGATCATGCCACTGTTTGGAATGCTGTTTAGCCAAGACCTGAGCTTCAAACTTCACTCCCTTCCCATCACAAAGACCACTGACTTCTACACTGCTCATTTCTGCCTTAGTCCTGCCTTTCTGATGTTGAAACCATCCATGTAGACTTGATTTCTCCAAAGTTCTTGCTTTCTTCCTATCCTCCGTCGATTCCAACGTATCAAAAGTAATCTCTATCTTCAATTTCTCAATACTCTTCCTTTTTTCTTTTTTCCTTCTTCCACATTTGCAAAGTTAACGTTAAATTAAAGGGAAGGCCATGCCTGATTAATATGACTGAATTTTTTGAGGAAGTATCAAGGAGGATGGCTGAGATTAGTGCAGTTTATGTGGCCTACATGTTTTTTTATCAAGGCTTTTGACATGGTCACATGTGGCAAACTGTTTAAAAAAATTAAAGTCCACTGGATCTAGGAAATGTAGCAAGCTGGATACAAAATCAGTTCAATGGCAGGAAACAGAGGGTGATTGTTGATGGTGTTGGTGTTTCTGTGACTGGAAACTGTCTCCAGACAGGTTCTGCAGGGCTCAGTACTAAGTCCTCTGCTTTTTATAGTATATATAAATGATTTAAATGGGTAAAGATCAAGAAATTTGGAGATGACACTAAAATTGTCCACACGGTTGATAGCTAGGAGGATAAATCTAGCCTGCAGGAAGATATAATTGAACAGGTCAGGTGGGCAAAAAAGTGTCAAATGGAATTAAACCCAACAAGTGTGAAGATGCTGCATTTGAGAAGGATTAACAAGGCAAGTGATTACACAACAAATAGGAGAATACTGAGAGATATGGAGGAAGTGAGGAGCAGTGGAGTGAATGTCCACAGACCCCAATAACAGAACAGTGGTTAAAAAGACATTTGGAATCCTTTCATATATTCTATGCCTCAGCCAATAAAAGAGCAGATAGGTAATGCTAGAAATATATAAAACATTAGCTAGGCCACAACTCGAGTACTGTGTGCAGTTCTGTCCCCCTTCATTACAGAAAGAATGTAATTGTATCAGAGAGGGTGCAGAGGACATTTACGAGAAAGTTGTCAGGATGCGATAATTGGAGAAATGAGGAAAGATTAGATAGGCTGGGTTATTCTTTTCAGAACAGTCATTTAAAGCCTTTGATTTAGTTAACTGGCCATCATTTGGCACATCCATTTTTTAGTTTGCAATAATAATAACTAGTGTTTATCTAGCTCCGCTAACATAGTAAAATATCCCAAGGCATTTTAAAACAAATTATGTTACCAAGCTACTTAAGAAGACATTAGATCAGAAGACCAAAGCTTTGGTTCAAGAGGTGGATTACAAGTCTTAAAGGTGGAAAGAGGATTAGGAACCTAAAAAGAAATGGGAATTCCATAGCATAGGGCCTAGGAGTTGAAAGCAGTTACAATTGTTGAGTGATGAAAACTGGGATGCTCAGGAGGCCACTTTTGCCATAAACGTAGATATCTCAAAATGGGCTCTAACACTGATGGTGCACGCTTACAACCTGACCAAAGAATATCTGGGTGTTTTCTAAATGATGACTGAAAATGATTTCCACAAGTCACCAGAACCACCAATTAATTAACAAAGCACTGACGAAGTTTCTCAACTGTGGCATGTGTGGCTGTGGATCTCACCTCAAATACTTCCATCTATTTGGAGTGGTGTCTACCAATATTAGAAACATTGTGTGCAAAAATATAATCTATATGGACCAGCACCCGTTCCCAAGGATACAAGTGGGCAGCTGCAGATAATTTCTGCTGCAATTGGCACATACTGCAGTGTTTCACTTGGCTCTGATTATCGGCATTGATGCCTGACCACCAAACATATTTCTGGCAAGCACCTTCATCTTTGACGTACCTAGATGGGAACTATGCAGCTGTACATGGGGCGATTCCCTTCCTGGCACATGGATGGCTAATTTCACTCCCCATAGGATGATGCTACCCTCACAGCTTAAAATACCTTTCCTAATGTGGTATGGCTTCATGTCTTTGGAAATCATCTCATTCTGTCAATCTATTAATATTTTGTGTTCTAAAAAGGTGTGGGGGCGGGGGGAGGCTGGCAATGGAAGACGATTAAGAGCATTGCGTCCCTGAAATGCGTACTCATAGGCTGATAAGATCAGTGCCCAGTGCTGAATCCTGGCTGATACAGTCAGTGGAATAGCCTTGCCTCCCTTGAAAAGACCCAAAAATGCTTGTAGTTTGTTACAACAGTAAAATGTCTACCATAGGCATATTAGTGGCACTTTCTCACTCCGTAGACAACAGACAGTGCTTCTTTTTCTATCCTTCTAAGTTTCTGAACAGGTTCTTGACATATATGCTTTCGGCCTCATCCATTCTGTGAGATAAAACTGCCCCAATGCCAATGGGGCAGTGTCACACCACAGCATTAACTTCTTGGACAGGTCAAAATGTACTAGGAGACAAGATGAATGTAATAGTTGATTGACCTTACTAAATGCTTTCCTCTCTGGTGCTTTCCAGAATCACTGTGGTGTTTCTTCAGTAACATATGTAAAGTAGCCAATAGTATTGACAGGTTTGGAAGAAAACGCCTGTAATAATTAACCTTCCCCAGAAATGATTTAAGCTCCAAGCCATTTCTAAGAGCCAGTGCCTCCTTTATTGCCCTTACTTTGTCCTCCATATGATGCTATCCCTGGGCATCCATACCACCGACAAGGTAAGTCACTTTGTTGGTCTGGAAAATGCATTTTCCCTTTAAAGGCAAACACCCACATCCTGAAATCTCCTCAGCACTTCTTCCAGATTAGCTAAGTGTTTTTCTTCGACTGCACCAATAATCAATACATCATCCAAATACACAACAACATGCAGTAAGCCTGCAATAAACTTTCCACGGTTCTTTGAAATATAGCACAAGTTGATGAAACACCAAAAGGCAAGTGTGTATACTAATATAGCATCACCTCACATTTATCCGGATTAAACTCCATTTGCCATGTGTCTGCCCAATCAACCAGCCTATCAATATCCTGCTGTATTGCCAGACACTGCTCCTCACTGCCCGCCAATCCAGCCATCTTGGTGTCATCAGCAAATTTGCTGATCACACCATCTACTCCCTCTTCCAAATCATTTATATACACTACAAGGAGAAAAGGTCCCAGTACCGAGCCCTGCAGCACACCACTAGTGACAGTCCAGTGGTGTGCCGCAGGGCTCGGTACTGGGACGTCTTCTCTTTGTAGTGTATATAAATGATTTGGAAAAGGGAGTAGGTGGTGTGATCAGCAAATTTGCTGATGACACCAAGATGGCTGGATTGGCGGGCAGTGAGGAGCAGCGTCTGGCAATACAATGGGATATTGATAGGTTGGTTGATTGGGCAGATACATGGCAAATGGAGTTTAATCCGGATAAATGTGAGGTGATGCATTTTGGCCGGAATAATGTAGGGGGGAGTTATATGGTAAAGGGTAAGCCCGTAAGGAGTACAGAATCGCAGTGAGACCTGGGGGTGCAAGTGCACAAGTGTTTGAAGGTGGCAGTGCAAGTGGAGAGTGTGTTGAAGAAAGCCTATGGTATGTTAGCCTTTATAGGAAGGGGTATAGAATATAAGAGCTGGTGTTGCAGTTGTACAGAACGTTGGTTAGGCCGCATTTGGAGTACTGCATCCAGTTCTGGTCGCCTTACTACCAGAAGGACGTGGAGACTCTGGAGAGAGTGCAGAGGAGGTTTACCAGGATGTTGCCTGGTATGGAAGGACTGGGGCATGAGGAAAGATTGAAGAAATTAGGGCTCCTGTCCCTTGAAAGATGCCAACTGAGGGGGGATCTAATAGAGGTATATAAGATTATGAAGGGTATAGATAGAGTAAACAGAGGTAAGCTATTTCCTATGATAGAGACATGTAGGACAAGGGGCCATGGACTTAAGGTGAGGGGGGAGCGGTACAACACAGATATTAAAGGGAGGTTTTTCACACTGAGGGTAGTGGGGGTATGGAATGCTCTGCCAAGTAAGGTGGTGGAGGCAAACACGCTAGAGTCCTTTAAGAGTAACTTAGACAGGCACATGAATGGGTTGGAGATGGGTGGATATAGGAGATTGTTTTAAATAAGGGTCATTAGCATTGGGGCGTCCCTGGTAATGTAAATGGGTATGGTATGATAATGTTTTTTCTCTTTTCATTCACAGGTTTTAAGTCGGTCCACCTCGTGTCCAACGAGGGGCATACAGGCAATGGGTCGTACTGGGGCTGCTCTTGGTTGTTCGAGATTGGCCTAGTGCTTCATGTCGTCAGTGTGTGCCTAAACTGGACAAGATACTGGGCAAGACGACAGCTCAGTGACTATCGCTGATTGCTGTGCAGACACATGGATTTGGGCCGGTGTCTGTGGGAGTTTGCACATTCTCCCCGTGCTTGCGTGGGTTTTCTCCGGGTGCTCCGGTTTCCTCCCACACCCCAAAGATGCGCTGTTAGGCTGATTGGCAGGAATAAATTGTCCCTAAATCAGTTTCCCTCAATCTGGATGGCCATAAAACATTAGACAGGGGTCGTGGGTGGAGAGGGGGACTGGTGGTGTTGAGATGGCAGCGCAGGCTCGTTGGGCCAAAGTGCCTGTTTCCCGGGCTGATTTTGTTCTTTGTTCTTAATTCCTTATGGATGTTAATAGTCACATAGGTTCTGGAAGCATCACCCAACCCTTGTTGATATACATGGCTCATATTTAATTTCATATATGACTGTCCTCCAGAATAGAGTTTTTGCCCAACTTTACTGCCTGGTTTACTGTCAATTTATAGTCTCTGCAGATGTGGATTTTTTTTTAATCTGGTTTTACCACAGGAACAATGGGAGGCTGCCCATTCTGGAAACTGGACTGGCTGAATGACACCCAGTTCTTCTAGCCTGTTTAGCTCAATCTCGACTTTATAATGATATCAAAACGCAAGTTTGTTCTTTGTTTGCCAGCATGTCAAAGAGGTCTGACAGCTCCCAGACTGACAATCTGATTTTTTTTTGCTTCAACTCTTACTTTAAAAATAAATACTTTGCTGATCGCAGGGAGATCGAGATTACGTTTCAAGGGTTGCAATTGCAAGTCTACTACATCAAAATAACGTTATTTTCTCAGATAATACAGCAAATGAAGAAACATCCTGTGGAGGTATTGTACAATTTTCACGTCTAGGCACTCACCTGATGAAGGAGCAATGCTCCAAAAGCTTGTGTTACCAAATAAACCTGTTGGACTCTAACCTGGTATTGTGAGATTACTTACATGTTTATCATATTCATTATTAGCAAATGCGTGAATTCCTCCAAACTCAGAGATAAGACAAGAAATATTTTTCTTGTCTTTCTCCCTTCAATTTATTCTATAAATGTTACTAAGATACAACTTATTATGGTGTCTTTTCTCACTCATTTCTATTACTCTGTAAGCTGTTTCTTACCCACATTTCCAAGGTAACTCATTATGTATGTCTTACATTTGTTAACGTACATCGCACACAACAAGACGGCAGCCAGCTGCATCAGGCTGATTTAATGTAGCGAGGTCAGTGGGTGAAGATCCCCGATAAGTTAGCACTGCACATGTAGATGAAAGAGAAACTGAGGCATTAGGGTTTTTTGCTGAAGCAGGGACAAAATAAAAAGGGGTGGATATATGAGATGGAGAGGGCAGGACTGATTGGCTTGGAATTTGGGAAAAAATTTAGAGTGAGACAGGCAGTCTAGGCTTAAAATCGAGCAAGGTGACAAGATGGTAGTCTGGCAACATTCAGTGGATGAGAAAAGGTTATAGTCTGGTTAAGAGATGGAAGGAAAAGGAAGTACAGGACTCCAGCAGGAACCAGAGGTTGACAAGCTGAGAAAGGCAGCACTCTTTAAAAAATATGTTGGTTTTGTGATGTAAGCCTGACCATGTTGTGGGTTCTGAAGTCCCAAGGCCTGGGTCAGGTCATTTTCTAAAAAAGAACATTACTCAGCCTGCCTCCAGTCTAGCTGCACCATGTCAAAAAGCTAAAATCCAGTGGTATCAATATGGCAATGTATCGAAGTTGTTGAATTAATTATAGATTAAGTTGACAACTAATTTACATTGCTGATTTATGCTTATATTTATAATGTCAGAAAAATTTTAAATGGGAGTATGTAGTGGAATGTGTGAGGAATAAATAGGACATCTCAAAAGAAATTATATAACTAAGCCTACAAAAGGTCATCTACCATATCAAACAAAAATTGGAATTTGTATAGCACCTATAGCATAGTAAAATGCCTAACAGCACTTCACAGGAGTGTTAGCAAGCAAAAAAAATGACACTGAGACACATAGGCAGAGATCAAAACCTTGGTAAAAGTGGAAGGTTTTAATGAGTGTATTAAAAGAGGAGGAACAGCAAGAGACAGAGATTTAAAGGAAGAATTCCAGGCTGAGTGGCTTAGCAGCTGCAAATCTGGTTATCAACAGCAGACCAATGAAAATTGAGGTTAAATAAGAGATACGCCAAGATCTCAGAGTGGTGGAACTACAGAAGGTACAATAGTCCCAACCTATAAACATCCTATTCCATTTACAATAGATCCAAAGATCAGAGTAACCTTCAAAATTTTCATGAAGTTTTGCTCAAGGCAGAAGATTCATTTGCTAAACAACGCCAAATTACATTTCAAACCAGTAATATACGTATAATGGAACTACTTTATAGTTGACTTGTATCTGGTGAACATAAATCAATATTTCAATTCATTTCAAGCACAAGTGAAATTAATTCCAACTACTGTCATACCAAAATTAGTCTCCTTAGTGTAAAATGGAGTACTTATTGCCGAAGCTTTAGCTCATAAACAGTAATGGAACATGTCTCACAGATCGATGGAAACGTGTGACTCTAGTCTTAAGGAACTTAATCTTGGTCACCATACTGACTGAATCACTTAAAAAAAACATTCTATTCAGTTAACAATAGAAAGTAGCCTCAGGATTACAATCAAGTCAACACAAGTCATGATCCTAAGCAGCACAGCAGATCTCAATTCTAGATTACCAACTTCCATGAATCAAGCTTGAATCAATCAATTTCATGGGGCGGCACAGTGGTTAGCACTGCTGCCTCACAGTGCCAGGGACCCAGATTCAATTCTGACCTTGGGTCACTGTCTGTATGAAAATTGCACGTTCTCTCCATGTCTGCGTGAGTTTCCTCCCACAATCCAAAGATGTTAGGTTAGGTTTACATTGATTGGTCATGCTAAATTGCCCCAGAAGTGTCAGGGGGATTAGCAGGGCAAATATGAGGGATTACGGGAAACGGGCCGAGGTGCGACTGTGGTCGATGCAGTCCTGAGGGGTCAAATGGCCTCCTTCTACCTGGTAGGGATTCTATGATTCTATTCCAAGCTAATTTCCCAACTTTTCCCTCAATTTAAGATACTAATTAGACATTAATCCCAAGTCAGTAAAATATCTGATGCATTGACTTTTTTGCCTACCACCAATTTTATTTTCAAAATTCCACTATATTGGCACATTTAGCAACCAAAACAAACTTCCTGCTTAAAATATTCTGCAGATTAGACGTCTAAATGTTTATAATCATTACCCCATACACCATTTCTCAAATCTTCCACAAGATTTTAAAAAATATCTGCTTTTGTTGGGCTAAAGTTCATGTTGAAAGGTTTGACAAAATAAATGGCAATTGACAAAACTACTACCAACACAAAACATTAGAAATGGTATCACGAGTAATTTTATACAACTCTGTCTCCATAAAATGACCAACTGGCTGAATTTTCTGAAAAAGAATTTCAACCTAATTTCTGAAAGACTTGCACATATCCTTCGGTTTTTAAATAACTAAACAAGATTGAGGGAAGAGAGCGGGCAACTGAAAAGCTGGTAGGAAAGAACCAATCAAGGCTATTATGACCATGATCATGGATTACGTGATTGTGTAACTGTTTCCTCATGGATTACACTCTGCAGCTGGATCCTAGACTTCCTAACCCACAGACCACAATCAGTAAGGATAGGCAACAATATCTCCTTCATCATCCCCAACGCCTGTTCTCAGCCCCCTACTATGCTCCTTATACACCAATAACTGTGCAGCCAAATTCCCCTCCAATTCAATTTTCAAGTTTGCTGATGACACCACCGTTGTGGGTTGGATCTCAAACAACGAGACAGAGTACAGGGACAAGATAGAGAACTTAATGAGCTGGTGCGGCGACAATAATCTCTCCTTCAACGTCAACAAAACGAAGGAGATAATCATAGACTTCAAGAAGCGCTGTGGAGGACATGCCCCTGTCGACATCAATGGAGACAAAGTAAAAATGATAAAGAGCTTCAAGTTTTTAGATATTCAGATCACCAACAACCTGTTCTGGTTCCTCCATGCGGACGCTATAGTTAAGAAAGCCCACCAAAGCCTCTACTTTCTCAGGGGACTAAGACATCTGGCATGTCCGCTACAATGCTCACCAACTTGCACCATAGAAAGCATTCTTTCCAGTTGTATCACAGCTTGGTATGGTTCCTGCTCTGAACAAGACAGCAAAAAAACTACAAAGGGTTGTGGACAAAGCCCACTCACTCAAACCAGCCTCCCATCTACTGACATGGTCTACACTTTCCGCTGCCTCAGAAAAGCAGCCAGCTTAATCAGTGACCCCTTGCACTCCAGACATTCTCGCTTCCACCTTCTTCCATCAGGAAAAAGATGCCAAAGCCCGAGGACACGTACCAATTGACTCAAGAACAGCTTCTTCCCTGCTGTCATCAGACTTTTGAATGGACCTACTTTGCATTAAGTTAATCTTTCTCTACACCCTAGCTCTGACTGTAACACTACATTCTGCACTCTTTTCCTTCGCTAAGTACAGTACGTTTTGTCTGTTTAGCATGCAAGAAACAATACTTTTCACTGTATACTAATACATGTGACAATAATAAATCAAATCAAACTATTGGCAGATCATTAGCCAGGATAGATTTTATGAAATTTGTAAAGTTATAACAACATGTTGAAGCTCCAACATGATTTGTTCTTGATAGTGTGCTACAATTGAAAGGATTGAGAAAAGGTCAAGCACTTCCTAACAAGGAAAGAGATTTGTATTTATTTGATACTTTTCACTATCCCCAGACATCTCAAACATCCCCTTGAACTAGGTGACTGTGTATTCGTTTCCTACCTTTTCAATTTCACCATTCAGACCTAAAATTGAAAATAAATACCTCAACATGTATGAAAAACACTGCTGCTTCTTAGCATGGTTTTAAAATGCATGATACAAAAAAAAGTTAATACATTTTGTCAAACCAAGTGAACATTTTACTAAATTGCTATTATAGAAAACTGATCTGAAAAAGAGAGAAAGCAAGACACATACAATGGATGAAGTGCATTACATTATAACTGCTAACATAAGCAATGTAAGGCAAAGGTGGCAGAAATGCAATGGTTTCAAATCACCCTTCTACTAAATGAATGAATTCAAATAGTCTAAAGAGAAATATTCTTTTTGCAATGATTAGCAAAGACAAAATACATGCTACTCAATTCTAAACAAAAAAAGAAAATTCAAGCAACGTAATTCAGCTCCATTCTAGTTATACATCAACACTGTGTGGAAGGTGAATTATTTTTATTGGCAAGAAAATGGCTGACAGCAACAATTTCTAATGACTGTTCAATATCCAGTACACACAATGCACTCCTGGAATCTGTGGGAATGCAAATACTTATGCACCAGACACCTATGATGGTGATTGTTTTTTGTCCTGCTTCCACTTGGTATACAATTTGCAAGCCACCAGAGTCTTAATTGAAAGAAATTTATAATTAACATAACTATAGCAGTGCAGATGTATCCTTAGTACCATTCCAGCATTGCCATAAAAGTTAATCTGATATTGAAAAAATATTTTTGGGTGAAACAAACAAGAAGTTAATCAGCTCCATTAACTCACATTGCTGAAGTCAGGGAGACTAAACCAGGGTAAATGCATGGGGTTATGTGGATAGGGCCTGGGTGGAATTGTGGTCGGTTCAGACTTGATGGGCCAAACGGCCTCCTTCTGCATTACAGGATTCTATGATTCTATGAATACCTCCAGTCTACAAGCCTGACTCTGAACTGCTGGTCGTTGGCCATTTTAATTCACCGTCCCGGTCCCGTTCCAACCTGTCTGCCCCTGGTCTCTTACAGTTTCAATAAAGTTCAACAAAGCTGAAACATCAGTAGCTCATCACTCAATTAGACACTTCACAACCTTCCTGACTAAAACAGCATGGCGGCACAGTGGTTAGCACTGCTACCACACAGCGCTAGGAACCCAGAACCCAATTCCAACTTTGGGTCACTGTCTGTATGGAGTTTGCATGTCCTCCCCATATCTGCATGGGGTTTCCTCCAGGTGCTCTGGTTTCCTCCCATACTCCAAAGATGTGCAGGTTAGGTTGATTGGCCACGATAAATTGTCCCTTAGTGTCAGGGGATTAGCAGGGTAAATACATGGAGTTATGGGGGTAGGACCTGGGTGGGATTATTGTCGTTGTGGGCTCAATGGCCGAGCGGCTCTTTCTGCACTGTAGGGATTCTAAGATTTTATGAACATCAAGTAAAACAATTTCTGACAAATAACCAGCATTCAAATTTTTCAGAGAACAGGTGTTGGTAAAATTCTTCTGTTGACATTTACATCTCCTCTCGTCTACAGCTATCTTTTTTTTCCTCTACTTGTCCCATTATCACCCTCTTTTCCCTTGTATCATCATTCCTTATGTCATTTAATCACTCTAGTCTTCCACCCTATTGCAGACCTACTCCTTTGTTCTTTCGTCTTCCTTCCCTACCCTTCCTCTATACTTGCTTAAACTCTTTTACATCTTAGCTTTGTCAGTTCAGGAATTGTTATATCCACTCAGTTTGGTGTTTGGTAGATTTTCTTTATCCACAAATTCATTATTACTGTGTTCAACTCCAACTTTATTAAAGAACATTATTGAATTCTAATATCAGTTAAGAATCCAGAGATTGAAGTAGAAAAGTTCAATTTCCTGTTTTTATATATTGTTGATTCGCAACTTCCTTCTCTGTTGCAACTGAGAGACGCAGAAATAAATTGTGCACCACTGGTTCTGAAAGTTGGCCAAAAAATTGATCCGTGGCACATCTGTATTCCTCCAGATTCAGCAAGATGAGCGCAAATTAGAAAGGTCAAGAACAGGTTAATGTTGTGAGAGATTTCAATTGCTCATCTATTAAATAGATTGATGAGCACAGACGAGGCGAGAAGGAAGCAAGGTAGATATATCATTAATTATGTTACTGATTGCTTTCTTGCTGAAAGTGTTGGAAGAATCTATCAATTTGATTTAATACTTCATAGCAATGCAGATGACATCTGACGGACATAAATTGTAAGGAGGAGAAGACCATTTGGCCCCTCAAGCCATTGCTGGGGATATCACGGAACATAGAACATAGAAAAACTGCAGCACTAACAGGCCCTTCGGCCCACAAGTTGCACTGATGATATCCCTACCTACTAGGCTTACCTATAACCTTCAATTCTATTAAGTCCCATGTACTCATCCAGAAGTCTCTTGAAAGACCTTAATGAATGTGCCTCCACCACCACCGTCAGCAGCCGATTCCACTCACCCACTACCCTCTGAGTGAAAAACTTACCCCTGATATATCCTCTGTACCTACTCCCCAGCACCTTAAACCAGTGTCCTCTCTTGGCAACCATTCCAGCCCTGGGAAAAAGCCTCTGAGAATCCACCCGATCGATACCTCTCAACATCTTATACACTTCTATTAGGTCACCTCTCATCCTTCGTATCTCTAAGGAGAAAAGACCGAGCTCCCTCAACCTATCCTCATAAGGCATGCCACCCAATCCAGGCAACATCCTTGTAAATCTCCTCTTGCAGATGAGCTATCAAACTGAGACTCATCTCACTTGGATTGAAAGATCCCATGGCATTATTTAGAGGAGTGGAACAGTTACCCTAGTATCCAAGTGTTAGATATTTAAGTGGTTACAGGTTGCAATAAGAGTTGATCACATGATTTGATGGTGACATCATGAGGTGTTCGCGCAGGCTACTGTTTTACTTTCAGTTTATACTCCCTACAGGCAATCCTTCCTGGAATAAATCTGTTATTGGTACTTTGAATCTGCATGTAAAACGTATCTTTTTGTATGAAATCCACAACTCCTAACATGGTCAGCACTCCTGGCCAATATTTATCACTCAACCTACATAAAACCAAAATTGTTAGTCATTTATTCCTTCGCTGTTTATTGGAGCTTGCTGTGCACAAAGTGGTTGCCATATTTTTTACATTACAACCGTGACCACATATGAAAAAAAACTCCACTTAATTGGATACAATTTGCTTTGGGACATGCCAGTTGTGAAAGGTGCTACACAAATGTCAGTCTGTTTTGACACAAACATTTTAGGTCCTGCAGATTAAAAGGAAGGCACAGTGAGGGAGGGGCTTTGGGAGTTTTGTCGAGGAGGGATTGTGTAATTTAATGGTTAGTGAATAGTAAAGAAGAAAACAAATTTAATCAAGCACAACTGATGATTCACTAGAAATGTAATGATTCAATGTGCTTCACCAAAAATAAGATCTAAAATTTTGCACCAATAGACAGCATTTAGTTCAGCAGTATTTCAATAATCTCAACGTGTGGGTATGTGAATTTGCTGGGGTAACCATCAACCTGAAATGTTAACTCTTTCTTTCTACAGATGCAGCCTGACCTGTTGTGTATTTGCAGCAATTTTTGTTTTGATTTCTGAAGCAAAATGCAAAGCGCTTTCTCCATATTTAAGGAAGGATGTACTTGTGTTGGAGACGGTAAAGTGAAGGTTGACTGGGTTGGTTCCTGTGATGAGAGTTGTCCTATGATGAGAGGCAGAATAAATTGCACCTATATTCTGGAATCTGAAAGAATGAGATGATCTCATTCTGATTTTGAAGGGCTTGCAGGGTAAACACAAAAGTTTCTCCTGGTGGGTATTTGAGACTGAAGAGCATGGGGGAACAGCCTCAGAATGAAGGGTTGATCATTTAGGACTGAGAGGAGGAGAAATTTCTTCACTAAAAGGGCTGACAGCCTCTGGAATTTTTCTTCATTAAGTATATTCAAGACCAAGGTGCACAGATGTTTGCTATATCAGGGAACAAGGAACTTGGAAAGCAGGTAGGAAAGTGGAGCCCAGACATAATCATATGATTGGGCTTGAGGGCCATATGGTCTACCCCTGCTCCTATTTCCACAGAATCCCTACAGAAGGCCACGTGACCCTTTGAGTCTGCACTGAATCTCCAAAAGAGCATCTTACCCAGGCCCACGCCCTTGCACTATCTCTGTAACCTCATGCATTTACCATGGCCAATCCATAACCCGCACATCTTTGGACTGTGAGAGGAAACTGGAGTACCAGGGGGAAACCCACACAACCACGGCCAGAAAGAGCAAACTCTATACATGATGTGGAGTTGCTGGCATTGGACTGAGGTAGGTATTGTAAGTAGTCTCACAACACCAAGTTAAGGTCCAACAGGTTTATTTGGTAGCATAAGCTTTCAGAACATTGCTGCTTCATCAGGTGACTCAACTTGTGTTGCTTCATTGGAAAACTGATGTCATTTACACTAACTGTGACCAGTCACAATTTAAAAATATTGGAAAAATATAATTATAATGGTCAGAAGTTGGAACTGCTTCAACAAAGAAGCCCTTTCAAGGGATTTCACCTGCCACCCACGAGGTTAATGGAAAAAGAGTGATTATGAATTTGTATGACTGAAGGGTGCAATCAACCTAATGAGGCTTTATCCACAGAACTGACAAAACAATGTCCAATTAGATAAATCATCTGTCAGCAATAGTAAAAGATTACTGTGGTGCACTGCACACTTTTCCTTTCCTGCACCCACAGTTTACTGTACGTGAATTGCAACAACTATTGAAAATGATACGAAAACAAGTTAAACACAGCCTCAGCAGAAAGTGCAGACTGGTCCACCCAGATACAACAGCACAATCTTTTCTGCTCTAATCTGCAGCTGTAGTTATTATTGTACATGCCATTGGAATCCTAAGGGATGGGAAAAATACTGAAGCAAAACTAAACATCCAATCTCACGATACTTTTTTTCCACTGAAGAATTGTTCACTTTTAATCAATGAAGCAATGGTCTTCAAGAATATCCAAATATAGCTGAACACAAACCTTTGAAGGCCTGACAAAAGGTCATGTTTCCCCTTTCATCTAACAAAATAAGAACTGACTTCATTTCAATACTAAATATAGTGTATCTGAGTCAAGTATTAGATAAGAAATTATTCATAAAAAGTCTCAAGTAAAACATGTGAATAAAGGGCATCTTGGAATTGTCCTCAGAGCCCCAAATATTAAAGATTATTTTTGCTAAAACTTGAGTTCTAAGCCAGCTTGTTTGAAAAGGATTTTTTCTCCTCAGAATACCTTATTGTGATAGAGCAACCTTCCAAAACTTTATAGCACACTTTACATGCTCAGGGGGAGATTTAACAGCTGCAATGAACAAACTAGTGGTTTCAATAGGAATAACTTGTGACAGTTGCCAGATGGTCTGCATTCAAACCAGGAAGAATTCTGGATGCACTGCTTTGTTGTTGAACCTGTAACGTCAAAGTTGTTTTGGCTCCACACCAGCACAAAGCCTGTGTTGTGAAAATCAGGTGGCAAAACCTTGATTGGTTCATAAGTTCTACTTCAATGTCCTGACTCCAAGTTGGGTGGTACTTCTATTGCAATGGCAGTGTCTGCACCAAACAAAGCAGTTTTACACAAGAACTTTACAGTTGCATTAACAAAAGCACCACCACCTGAATCAAAAAATGTGGGAGAATTTATGGCCACTAACAGTATCTGAAATCAGATTAAACTTGACAGCCTCGGTGTTAGATAATGCTTGACGTGGTTTTTTTTCCCTTTCCATACACCACTCAAATTTCACATATTTGGCAAACTTGCAAGGCATGTGGCTGAAAATGAAAGTGATCGAGATTCGGTGAAGGACAGCTACTTGATCTACATCTATAAAGGAATGAACAAGGTTCACAAACATGCCCATCTCCCTCAAGGCCACGAGCATTGTGAACTCCTTTGTGAATTATGTTTTCAAGCGCAGGTATAGTTTTGCGCTTGGCCCATTACGATAAGTCATCGCCCAGGGTGATCCGGACCAGCATGCATCTGCTGCTGCCTGAGCAAAAGTTGTCAAAAGGGACAAAAGCTGTGAAAAGAACGTCAGTTCCAAGTAAAATTTCACAAGTTGCCAAAAAAACCTGCAAACTCCAAAGAAAATAAGTGCAAAAAAATCTACTGAAGATGGATGGGTACAGATACATTTAGCATGCAAATGGTTAAGGAGCATTCACAACTTGTGGCTTGTCCAGTTACCCTTTTCTTCACGTCACTTTCTTTCATATTGTACTATAGAAACATAGAAAATAGGTGCAGGAGTAGGCTATTCAGCCCTTCAATCCTACACCACCATTCAATATGATCATGCACTTTCAATATCCCATTACCACATTCTCTCCATACGCCCTGAATCCTTTAGCCACAAGGGCCATGTGCAGGTCCCTCTGGAACATATCTAACAAACTGGCCCCAACAGCTTTCTGTGGTAGAGAATTCCACAGGTTCATAACTCTGAGTGAAGAAATTCTTCCTCATCTCAGTCCTGAATACTTATTCTTAAACAGCGACCCCAAATTCTACATTTCCCCAACATTAGGAACATTCCTCCTGCATCTAGCCTGTCCAGTCCCATCAGGATTTTATATGTTTCTATGAGAACCCATCTCTACGAAATAATTTTCATAAATGCATATAGGCTATAATACAATTTGTATTATATTTACACCCATGGCATTATTTTCTTCACCCGTGGCATTATTTTCTTCAAAAACAAGTTCATTTAACAAACTTGTAGACTGCATAATATACATACCCAGCAATATTTAAATAGCAATACATCAAATACCGTATGACTTCATTCACAAATTAACATCAGTTTTAGGCAAATCACAAAAACAAAAAATAGCTGATAAACTAAGTTCTTCATTTTTCAACATTTATTTAGCTGAAAGAATGGGGCTGTAAGAAAAGGCACAGAAATACAAAAGGCCTTCCTTCAGGGCAGTGTGAGGGCTCCAAATGAATTCAGTTAATAAATGTACTTGACCTGGTACTGGCGAATGAACCAGGGCAGGTGATGGATCTTTCGGTAGGAGAGCATCTTGGATATGGTGACCATAATTCTATCTCCTTCACAATTGCGTTGGAACGAGATAGGATCAGGCAGGCTAGGAAGGTGTTTGTCTGGGGTAAGGGGAGATACGAAGAAGTCAGGAAGTTACTTGGACAAATAAACTGGAAGGAGGCGTTCTTAGGGAAAAGTACCGAAGGAAGGTGGCAGATATTCAAGGAATGTGTGTCTGGAGCTCTGAATGACAACGTTCCGATGAGACGAGGGGGTTTTGGTGGGTCGAGGGAACCGTGGTGCACAAAGGATGTGTTGAACCTAGTCAGGAAGAAAAGGAAGGTGTACAAGAGGTTCAGGGAATTAGGAGATGTTAAAGATCTTGAGGAGTATAAGGACTGTAGGAGGGAACTTAAAAGGGAAATTAGGAGAGCCAGAAGGGGTCATGAGAAGACCTTGGCGGGTAAGATTAAGGAGAATCCCAAGGCCTTCTATAAATATGTGAAAGGTAAAAGGATAAGAAGAGAAGGGATAGGACCTATAAAAGGTGAGGGGGGAAAGGTTTGTGTGGAACCAGAAGAAATGGCGGAGGTGCTTAACGAGTACTTCGCCTCAGTATTCACGGTGGAAGCCGATCTGGGAGATTTTGTTATGGATTTGCAGCAGATGGAAAGGATTGAGTACGTGAATATTAAGGAGGAGGATGTGTTGGAACTTTTGAATTCTATCAAGGTAGATAAGTCGCCGGGACCAGATGGGATGTACCCCAGGATACTGTGGGAGGCGAGGGAAGAGATTGCAGAGCCCCTGGCGATGATCTTTGCGTCGTCAATGGAGACGGGAGAGGTTCCAGAGGATTGGAGGATTGCAGATGTAGTTCCTATTTTTAAGAAAGGGAACAGAGATAGCCCGGGAAATTACCGACCGGTGAGTCTGACCTCAGTGGTTGGTAAGCTGATGGAGAGGCTTCTGAGGGACAAGATTTACGAACATTTGGAGAGGTTTGACATGATCAGGAATAGTCAGCATGGATTTGTCAAGGGCAGGTCGTGCCTTACAAGCCTAGTTGAGTTCTTCGATAATGTGACTGAACACATTGACGAAGGAAGTGCCGTGGACGTAGTGTACATGGACTTCAGCAAGGCGTTTGATAAGGTCCCCCATGCAAGACTTCTTGAGAAGGTGAGAGGGCATGGGATCCAAGGGCCTTTGGCCTTGTGGATCCAGAACTGGCTTGCCTGCAGAAGGCAGAGAGTGGTTGTGGATGGGGCTTTTTCTGAATGGAGGTCAGTCACCAGCGGAGTGCCTCAAGGATCTGTTCTGGGACCCTTGTTGTTTGTCATTTTCATAAATGACCTGGATGAGGAAGTGGAGGGATGGGTAAGTAAGTTCGCTGATGACACGAAGGTCGGTGGTGTTGTGGATGATCTGGAAGGATGGCAAAAGTTGCAGCAGGACATAGATAGGATGCAGGACTGGGCGGAGAAGTGGCAGATGGACTTCAACGCGGATAAATGTGTAGTCGTCCATTTTGGCAGAACCAACGGGATGAACGAGTACACTATCAAGGGCAGAAGTCTGAGTAGTGTTGAGGAGCAGAAGGATCTTGGGGTCCGGGTCCACAGGACTCTTAAATCGGCCTCGCAGGTGGAGGAGGTGGTCAAGAAGGCGTATGGTGTACTGGCCTTCATTAATCGAGGGATTGAGTTTAGGAGTCGGGAGGTAATGCTGGAACTTTATAAGACCCTTGTCAGGCCTCATTTGGAGTATTGTGCGCAGTTCTGGTCGCCTCACTACAGGAAAGATGTAGAAGCTATTGAAAGGGTGCAGAGGAGATTTACAAGGATGTTGCCTGGACTGGGAGGCATGCCTTATGAAGTTAGGTTGAGGGAGCTGGGACTCTTTTCCCTGGAGAGACGAAGGTTGAGAGGCGACCTGATAGAAGTTTACAAAATGTTGAGAGGAATAGATAGGGTGGACTCTCAGAGGCTATTTCCCCGGTTTGAAATGGTCGCTACGAGAGAGGACACAGATTTAAGGTGCGGGGAGGGAGGTTCAGAAGTGATGTTAGGGGTAAGTTTTTCACTCAGAGGGTGGTGAGTGAATGGAATCGGCTGCCGTCAGTGGTGGTGGAGGCGAACTCGCTGGGGTCTTTTAAAAGACTTCTGGATGAGTATATGGGGTTTAATGAGATTGAGGGTTATAGATAGGTCTGTAGGTTGGTAGGTGATGTGATCGGCGCAACTTGTGGGCCGAAGGGCCTGTTTGTGCTGTAGTGTTGTATGTTCTATGTATCAGATGCCTTACATTATGCATGAAAAACAATAAGATTTGCATTCATCCCAGCCCAATTGCTCTGAGCTTGGACAATACTATAGATGCTGGAAATCTGAAATAAAAACAACAAATGCTGGAAAGACTCAGCAGGTCTGGCAGTATCTGCTAACAGAGAAACAAGAGTTAACAGTTAACAATGGGCCGAATGGCCTCCTTCTGGACTGTAGGGATTCTATGTTGCAAGCTGTGCCTGTCCTTTTTTGCCCCTTGACTAATTTATTTAACATTAAAAAGGTGGGCAAGAGCACTGATGATTTCCAAGGACTAAAATAAGAACATAAGAATTAGGAGCAGGTATAGGCCATCTGGCCCCTCAAGCCTGCTTTTCTAGGACTCAGCTCCACTAACCCACCCACTCACCATAATCCATAATTCCTTTACTGTTCAAAAATTTATCTGTCCTTGCCTTAAAAATGATTTGAAAGTTTATAAAAAGGCAATTGAGTGGATTCCTTGGTCATTTTTAAAAAGATTCACAGTGGACTCACCTAAAATCAAAGCAATGTGAAACAATCTATGGGACTAATGCCTGAGACTGCAATGTGCTTAGCCGTTAGAATGAGACTTCCTTCCAGAATTACTCTGTCACTTTTATGTCTGCTTCCAGAACAGCTCTGCTGGAAGTTTAACAGTAATCAGTCCTGTGTGCAGGACAAGGACTTACAGAATCAACATGGGACTGAGGAACTGCACAGACTGTTCAGCAGGAACAACCTATGATAGTGCACTCCTGCATACAGTTGACCATGAAGATTAACAAACCTCGTGCTGTATTGTAGCATCCAACAGTAATGGATAATCATTAATTTAATTGAGCTTAACAAAGTACAGGTGGCAACAAAATTAGCAAACATTAGCTTACACAAGCAGGGATTTATTCAATTATGTAGCTAATATGTAAAACATATACACCCAACATCAGTGAAGCTAAATGACTTCAATTCTGCTGGTTAAATGCCACTAATGTAAAAATATGATTAACATTTCTATACATTAACAGATACATCAAGACATTGTTCCTAATGGCAGGGGAATGAAAGACCTGGAAATTATGCCGCTTCAAGTGACTGGGGACTCTGCGGTAACTGTGATCAAAGAGAATGCTAGTGTCTGAGAACTGTTAGGAAGCCAGCTGTAGGTACTGAAAGCAAATGAGGACCTTAAGCACTTGAAGCAGTAAGGAAAGTTCCTCGAGTAAGTGGGTAGAGGAGAGCTTGGAGCTTTGAGGAGGGTGATATGACTGGAAGTTCGGAACTGGGAGCAAGAATATCAGAAGACAACAGAGAACGTACAACTATAATTTAAAATCAGCGCTAAATTCCAGCTTTCAACAGTTCCATTCTGCTTCTCCACTCTCTTTCTCATATTTTATAATATGGGGAAATGGGAACAGAAGTAAGTTATTTAGCCCCTCAAACATTTTCTATCATTTAATGAGATCATGGCTGAAGTACACCTTAACTCCATTCTAGCCATTATTGCATCTGCAATTTCCTTTGCCCCACAACTGGCAGCCATGCTTTCAGTTGTCTAGGCCCCATGCTTTAGAAATCTCTCTTTATTCTCTGTTTCTGTACCTCTTTTTCCTCCTTTAAGACACTCTTTAAAACTCTGTGACCAAGATTTTGGTTGTCCATCGTAATATCATCTTTCTGCTCCCACGTTCCTGAGAACTCTCCTGGAAAATACTCCACTCTATAAAGAGTACTATATCAATGCAAGTAGTTCCGGGGAAAGGAAAATGCTGTATTCTTACAGTAGGAGATGTTCTTAAGATTCAATACATTGCTGAGGGAGTTTTATTCAATGTGATATGGACGTGCTTGATATTCAAACTGTCACAGAAATACATATTCTTCTCTGAATACACAAGCGCTAGCAAAATTCACCAATATATACATCTTGAAAAACAGTAAAACATTTCAACTGCCTTCAACTTTACATTATGATTCTACAGACTATACAATTCTGATTAAATAGTTAGCTTCAAAGGGTTTTATAAAGCACATATTTAAAATGTGCTATGTATCTCTATAACCTTTCTTACAAAGCACTGCAGAGCCACCTATTCCAATGAGTGGAATTATTTCTGTTTGCCTTAAAGCAAATATCTGAAAAGCACTGATGAAATTTTCAGAAACAGTGTCTTAGGATTTACCAATGCAGTTTATAAATTGAGTTTTTTTTAAATTAAATTTGTTTGATCCTTAAGGTTCTCAAGTTTTAACAGTAGGTATATCTCATGCAATGTTCAACAATTTATTCAAGTGTATAGTGAAACCTATACATTACAGACACCTTACAGACTGTTCTTTTTTGGAGGTGTCCTTATTTGTGGGGAGTCAAGAACCAGGGGGCATAATCTTAAAATAAGAGGTAGGCCAATTAGGACTGAAATAAGGGGATGGTGAATCTTTGAAATTCTGTACCCCAGAGGGTGTGGAGGCTCAATCATATTCAAAGCAGAGGTCGATATATTTTTAGATATCATTGACATCAAAGGATATGGGGTAGTGTCGGAAGATGGTATGAGCTAGAACATCAGCCATGATCTAGTTAAATGGTGGAGCCGCTCTAAGGGCCAAATGGCCTACTCCTGCTCCCATTCCTACTTTCAAGGAGGTCGTTGTATATATTGTGTAAAAAATATTTGTAACAAACTGGAAGAACCAGCTGAGGTTATAGTCAACACCTAATCACTTAAAATAATGCCAGGAACCTAATTCTGGAAGCAGGCATATAATTTTGCTGTATCAAGTACAAGGGAACATGGTCCCCATGAAGTTTCAGGCAATGTGGAGTCAGAAACACGAGCAGCTTCTAAATCAATGTGAAATCAGAGAACGCACATCTTCAGGCGTGCATGGTAAATAAAGTTGCTTTTGAAGCAGGGATGGTTCAAACACCAATGTCAGAAAAATAAACAAAAACGAATCCAGTAACAATTCATTAGCCATCATAACCTTCAGTCTCAGATACAGTTGTTGCTTCGGAACATTTGCAAGTGCCCATCATTTCATGGTAACTTGTGAATATTTTACAATGCAAGTTTATTGGGACTGTCAATAAGTGTCCCTTTTTTTTGACAGTCTCCATTTCTACAGGCTTAATTTAATTTGCACTCTCCCACAACTATCACAGATGTGTTTCATAGATGTTCAACACGAGGACAATTCACAAGAGATGACCTTACTAACTAGAAGCATTTTGGAAGGGGGCAGCGTGAACCAACATGCAAAAGACAGGTAGTAAATTATAATAACATAAAATACTGCTTAATCGAGCCTGCTCGAAACATGTAATCAAGCAATGTAAACACAAAATCTAATTCTGATATTTTGCCTGTTCCTAAAACAATATAATAGGAGTACCTGAATTATCAATGTTGTTACATAGGTAAAATAATTTGATTATAAAACATCAAATGAGAAATATACAATTGTCCTTAAATAAACTTATGGAAACTGCCACATTCGTCTTCAAAGCAATGATTATCCAAAAATAATTTATTAGCTGTGAAGTGCCTCGAGATGACCCAAGGACACAAAATGTTCTAGTTAAATACTGGCTCTTTTTTTAAAGGGCGTAATTTTGAAAGAAGCCTTTCTTTAACTGCTTCAGCAAATTAAATCTGGATACCATAGAAACCCTACAGTGCAGAAGGAGGCCATTCAGCCCATCAAGACTGCACTGACTCTCCGAAAGAGCACTCTTCTTTGACCCACTCCACATAATTTACACAGATCAAAGTGACAGTTCACGTGCTATACATATTCTCATATTAGCGACAATCATTTACCACAAAGAAGCCTGGATAAAAACATTACTGACATTCTACTGAATTAATATGTATACTTTTATACTATTTATAAGTATAAATTTTTCAATTCAGTAATATATTGAGATACTAATTTAGACAGCACAATATTTCATGTAAGTCACTTAGCTGGAATACAGAACTCGCCATGTGAAGGTAACAGATTGTTTTCTATTTATACACTGAACATTAAGTCACTGACCATTTTCCTCCCCAGGCTGAAAACAAATCAAATATTGTCAGAAGAAAAGGTTACGACTCAAAGCTGTACACATGCACCGAATATGTATAGTGACAGAATATAAAGGGTATGGGATATGGAAGTAATGTGTTGCAAATGAATACTGAAGGTCAAACAATGCTTTTGTACATTATTACGGTTGACATAAAAAGCAAGGTGACTGTTTTCCAGGTGATTAACTCTCTGGTTAGGGAAGAATTATGCATTTCTGAAATGTAGTTTCCTAACTATTAGACAGTGATTTCCCAACAGTTTTTGAACCAGTCTAAAACTGCTAACCATAACGCACATCATGGAGTTGCTTCAGGGCAAATAACTCCAGTGAGAGCAGTAAGAAAGGTCTAATATTTAACTCTCTGCATGCAGTAAGTTATTTCTGCCATTTCCCTCCTTTCCCCTGCCCCACTGGGTCAAACTTCCTTTCAGCCATAACCCACCCAAAACCCTGACCCCCAACTATAGCCCTGAACTTGCACATTTCTCTGGTTGCTTCATGTCTTCTTTGAACTTAAATTATTCATAAGGCCCACCTCTTGCCCCCTCAAAGCCACTCCCACAAAACTGCTGACCAGGCATCTTCCCATCTTGGCTCCCATTTTACCCGATATGAACAATGTCCTCTCCTTGGGTATTGCCCCCCTCTTTTCCAAGTTATAGTCTCCACAAATACGGCCAGGCCTGCTGAGTATTTGCAGCATTGTGGATGTTTATTTTTACATTTCCTACAGCTGCAGTATTTTGGTTTTGTATTAACAAATAAGATTTCCAAGATAGATACTGTCGTACACTTTTATCCTCTGCGATTATTGCATGTTGAGTGCAGTCAGGGCTATAACACGAACATACAAATTTGTACCAGAAGTAGGCCTCACAGCCATTCAACTGATTGAATTGTAATTTCAACCTCATATTCCTACCTATCCCTGATAACCTTTCATCCCCCTGTTAATCAAAAATCTATCTAGCTCTGCGTTAATGTACTGGACGGTTACATGTAGCTAATTGGGAATCCAAATGTGGATAATTGCATTTCTGATTAATAGACAGTAAGTTATAGACACTTGTTGGACACGTGATCTCAATATCATTCTCCATAGCTTTCTTGCAAGTTCTTTAACATTTGAGTGCATTTGTTGATAAAATGGTTAAGTCAAACCGCAGCGTATCTGAGTGTTTTGGGATCACTGTATCTTCTCATGCACTTGTTATTATAATGATATGGTTCAAAGGACACGATCTTCAAAACTGTTTCTCATCAAACTGGACCTCCTTTCCCAGTGCTAGTTGTTCACTTTACAAAAAATACTTTCTACAATAGGGTATTTACAATCCAGGGTGCTACCAACCATTCCACATTTTTAAAAAATTCTTTTCACGGGCGTGGGCATTGTTGGCCATTGCCCATCCGTAATTGCTCTTGGGAAGGTAGTGATCAGCCAACTTCTTGAACCGCTGCAGTCCCATGTGGTGTAGATACACCTACAGTGCTGTCTGGTAGGGAGTTCCAGGATTTTGATCCAGTGATAGTGAGGGAACAGCAGTAAAGTTTCAAGTCATGATGGTGTGTTATTTGGAGGGGAACTTACAGGGGCTGGCATTTCTATGAATTTGCTGCCCTTGACCTTCTAGTAATAAGTCTCACAACACCAGGTTAAAGTCCAACAGGTTTATGTGGTAGCAAAAGCCAATAGCTTTTGGAGTGCTGCCCCTTCATCAGGTGAGTGGGAGTTCTATTTACAAACAGGGCATATAAATACACAAACTCAATTTACAAAATAATGATAGGAATGCAAGTCTTTAGACATAATCAGCTCTTAAAGGTACAGACAATGTGAGTGGAGAGAGCGTTAAGCGCAGTTTAAAGAGATGTGTATTGTCACACATACAATACACATCTCTTTAACCTGTGCTTAGTGTTCTCTCCACTCACACTGTCCCTCCTTTTGGGGAGTTGCCCCTTTTACTTTGTCCTGATTTAACTTGAGTTTGTTTATTTGGTTTGACCTTAAAAAAGGCCACTCACATTGTCTGTACCTTTAAGACTTGATTACCTATAAAGACTCGCATTCCAATCACTATTTTGTAAATTGAGTTTGTGTCTTTATATGCCCTGTTTGTGACTGTTTGTCACCTGACGAAGGGGCAGCACTCCAAAAGCTAGTGGCTGTTAGATTTTAACCTGGTGTTAGAACCATAGAAAATGACAGCTCAGAATCAGGCCTTTTGGCCCTTCTTGTCTGTGCCAAACCATTTTTTTGCCCACTGACCTGCACTCGGACCACATCCCTCCACACCCCTCTTATCGATGAACCCGTTAAAGTTTCTCTTAAATGTTAAAAGTGACTCCGCATTTACCACTTTATCTGGCAGCTCATTCCACACTCCCACCACTCTCTGCGTGAAGAATACCCCCCTAATATTCCCTTTAAACTTTTTTCCTTTCACCCTTAACCCATGCCCTCTGATTTATTTTCTCCTCTAACCTCAATGGAAAAAGCCTGCTTGCATTCACTCCATCTATACCCATCAAAATCCTATATACCTCTATCAAATCTCCTCTCGTTCTTCTACACTCCAGGGAATAAAGTCCTAACCTATTCAATCTCTCTCTGCAACTCAGCTTCACAAGTCCCGGCAACATCCTTGTGAACTTCTCTGCTCTCTTTCAATCTTATTTACATCCTTCCTGTAACTAGGTGACCAAAACTGTGCACAATACTCCAAATTCAGCCTCACCAATGCCTTATACAACCTTGTAAGAAGTCTGACGAAACCAGGTTTAAGTCCAACCATTCACCTGATGAAGGGGCAAACCCCAAAAGCTTGCGAGTTTACTATCAAATAAATCGGTTGGACTTAAACCTGGTGTTGTCAGGCTTCTTACTGTGTTTACCCCAGTCCAACGCTGGCATGCTGGAGCAGACGAGAAGGAGCAGAGAGCCAGATAAGAAATTACCTGTTAAAAACCTGTTTAAATAAGTTTAAAGCACTTTGTAGTAAGAACTTACCTTGTAGAACTGTTCAAATCATTTAAAAGCATTTTTGCAGGCTTTTTGTATTTACCACTTTAAGAATTCTGAGGGAGTGTTCAGAAGGGAGTTGTGGGCCAGCAGGCTTTAAATCAGCGCCAGGTTTAAAAGGAGGCCTGGTATAGACAGCGGGCAGCGTCGGAGCGGGCAGCGGAGTGAGAGGGCTTAAGATCAAAAGGGCTGGGGAGAAAAAGGGCCAGGTAAGTTCGTGTGGAAATTTTCAATACTACTACAGTGAATAATGGAGGGGCATGTGATGTGTTGTTTCTGTATGATGTGGGAACTGGTGGACCCCAGGGTGCTCCCCAGTGACCATATCTGCAGTAAGTGCAGGTTGCTGGAGGAGCTCCAGCTCAAGGTAGATGAGCTGGCCTCTGAGCTACAGACACTGAGGCTCATCAGGGGGAGAGAGGGTGCCATTGTCAATGGGGTGCAAGTGACATCCACCCCCCCCTGGACTGGCTAACTCTAAGGGTCAGCAACAAGAGGGGGCTGCTGAGAGGAGGAAGGGGGGTGGGGAGAGGAGGAAGGGGGGTGGGGAGAGGAGGAAGGGGGGTGGGGAGAGGAGGCCTCAGCCTCTCAATCTGCATAACAGGTTTGAGGTTCTTGCTTCCAGTCTGGACGAGAATGAGGGAGGTGAGGTCGGTGAGCAAACTGCACACGGTACAGTGATGCAGCAGGGCATAGGCATAGAGAAGGTGAAAAGGAACGTAGTAGTAATTGAGGATAGTGGGGTGAAGGGTATTGACTCTGTCCTTTGTCACAATGACAAAGTGCACAGAAGGGTGTGCTGTCTGCCTGGTGCTCGGGTCCGGGATGTCGCATCTGGGCTGCAGAGGAACCTGGAGTGGGAGGGTGAGAATCCGGTCGTTGTGGGACATGTGGGTGCCAACGACACAGGCAAAATGCAAACTGAGGATCTGGGGAGAGAGTATGAAAAGCTGGGAATGGAATTAAAAAGTAGAACCGACAAGGTGGTTATCTCTGGGCTACATCCTGAACCGAGTGCAGACGGGCGTAGGGTTGATAGGATTAAGGAAGTGAATGGGTGGCTCAGGGAGTGGTGTGGGAGGAATGGATTTGCATTTATGTGGCATTGGCATCAGTATTGGGGTAGGTGGGACCTGTTCAGGTGGGATGGGGTTGGTCTGAACCGGGCTGGGACCAGAGTCCTGGCGAATCGTGTAAAGAGGACTGTAGACAGGGCTTTAAACTAATTAGCGGGGGGAGGGTGCGAGGGTAGGTGACACTACGGGGTCTAGAGTTAAGGAGAGGGTACAGGTAAGGGTAGAGGCCGAGGAGGTCCCAATAATAAAGGGAGTGGGGCGTGAGTATGGTTGGTGGCGTTCTGGCAAATAGGGTCCAGGTGAAGGCTGGGATGAAGGCGCTTTATCTGAATGCATGAAGCATTCGGAATAAAGTGGATGAGCTGGTGGCGCAGATCAGCACAAATGGATATGATCTGGTGGCCATTACAGAGACGTGGCTGCAAGGTGACAGGGACTGGGAGCTGAATGTCCAGGGGTATCAAGTGTTTAGGAAGGATAGGTGGGAGGAAAAAAGGGGAGGGCGTAGCTCTGCTGATTAAGGATAGCATCAGGGTGGTAGCAAGGGATG
This sequence comes from Carcharhinus amblyrhynchos, assembly GCF_965287045.1. Lineage (NCBI taxonomy): Eukaryota > Metazoa > Chordata > Chondrichthyes > Carcharhiniformes > Carcharhinidae > Carcharhinus > Carcharhinus amblyrhynchos. Next base: position 68,428,772 of record NC_137333.1, on the reverse strand, counting down.
ATATAGGAACCAAGGAACAGAAAGTGGAATCGTTGCGGGTAGAGATTAGGAACAGCAAAGGGAGGAAGACGCTGGTGGGTGTCGTCTATAGGCCCCCGAATAATGATCTGGAGGTGGGGCCAGCTGTTAACGCGCAAATAAGTGCGGCGTGCAGGAATGGGACGGCCATAATTATGGGGGATTTCAATCTGCATGTTGATTGGTCGACCCATGTTGGACGTGGTGGGCTCGAGGAGGAGTTCTTGGAATGCTGCCGGGATAATTTCCTTGAACAGTGTGTGTTGGAGCCGACGAGGGAGCGAGCTATCTTGGATCTGGTGTTATGTAATGAGGCGGGTAGAATCAGGGACCTTGCGGTGAAGGATCCTCTTGGGGAGAGTGATCATTGTATGGTGGAGTTTCTGGTGCAGATGGAGGAGGAGAAAGTGGGTTCCCGGACACGCGTCCTTTGTTTGAACAGAGGGGAGTACGGTAGGATGAGAGAAGAATTGGCGAATGTGGACTGGGGGAGCGCGTTGGAAGGTAGGTCTGCTGAGGAGCAGTGGAGGATCTTTAAGGAGATCTTTCTTGGTGCTCAGCAGAAATTTATTCCGATGGTCAAAAAGGACCGTAGGAGGAGACGTAATAAGCTGTGGATAACGAAGGAGGTGAAGGAAAGTGTTAAATTGAAAGCAGAGGCGTTTAGAGTAGTTAAGAGTAGTGGGCGAGAAGAGGATTGGGAGAGGTTTAAATGTCAACAAAGATGGACAAAGAAGTTGATAAAGAAGGGTAGGAGAAACTATGAAGCTGGGCTAGCGCTTAATATAAAAAAGGATAGCAAGAGTTTTTATAAATATATAAAACGGAAGAGGCTGGCTAGGGTGAACGTTGGACCCTTAGAGGATGAGAAGGGGGACTTAGTGGTAGGGGATGGGGATATGGCTGAGGTCTTGAATAACTTTTTTGTTTCGGTCTTCACGGAGGAGGACGTGAATAATTTGCCGGGTGTTAGCAATGGAAAGGTGGTAGGACTGGAGGGTCTCAATGACATTACTGTTACTAGAGAGGCGGTGCTCGACAGACTGGAGGGGCTGATTGTGGACAAGTCCCCAGGACCGGATGGAATGCATCCGAGGGTTCTGAAAGAAATGGCGGAGGTGATAGTGGATGCCTTGGTGGTTATTTTCCAGACGTCGCTGGATTCCGGGGAAGTGCCGGAAGACTGGAAAACGGCTAATGTTACGCCGTTGTTTAAGAAGGGTGGCAGGCAAAAGGCAGGGAATTATAGGCCGGTTAGTTTAACGTCTGTTGTAGGTAAAATGTTAGAATCCGTCATCAAGGAGGAAATAGCGAGGCATCTTGAGGGGAATTGCTTGATAGAGCACGGTTTCGTTAAAGGGAAGTCATGTCTGACAAATTTACTGGAGTTCTATGAGGATGTGTTTAGGGCGGTGGATAGAGGGGAGCCGGTGGATGTGGTCTTTCTTGATTTTCAGAAGGCGTTTGACAAGGTACCTCACAAGAGGTTATTGCAGAAGGTCAGGGGACATGGAGTTGGGGATAGGGTGTTAGCGTGGATAGAGGATTGGTTGTCAAATAGGAGGCAGAGAGTGGGGGTCAATGGGTGCTATTCGGATTGGCAGTTGGTGACTAGTGGAGTGCCCCAGGGGTCGGTGCTGGGGCCTCAGCTATTTACCATTTATATAGATGATCTGGAGGAGGGAACCGAGTGTATGGTGTCAAAATTTGCTGATGACACCAAGATTGGTGGAATGGCAAATTGTGCGGAGGATGTGGAGAGTCTACAGAAGGATCTAGATAGGCTGGGCGAACGGGCCAGGAAATGGCAAATGGAATTTAATGTTGGCAAGTGTGAGGTGGTCCACTTTGGTAGGAATAATGGTAGGAAGGATTATTACTTACGTGGCAAAAAACTGCAGCAGGCGACGGTGCAGAGGGACCTCGGGGTCCTTGTGCATGAGTCGCAAAAACCCAGCTTGCAGGTGCAGCAGGTGGTCAGGAAGGCGAATGGGATGCTGGCCTTCATAGCGAGAGGGATTGAATATAAAAGTAGGGAGGTCTTGCTGCGGCTGTATAGGGCATTGGTGAGGCCGCAGCTGGAGTACTGTGTGCAGTTTTGGGCGCCGTACTTACGCAAGGATATTTTGGCCTTGGAGGGAGTGCAGAGGAGGTTTACTAGGCTGATGCCAGTGTTTAGGGGGTTGAGCTATGAGGAGAGGCTGAATAAACTAGGCTTGTACTCGTTAGAGTTTAGAAGAATGAGGGGAGATCTCATTGAGACGTATAAGATGATGAATGGGATGGATAGGATAGAGGTGGAGAGACTCTTCCCGCTCAGAAAGGACAGTAGGACTAGGGGGCACAGCCTCAAGATAAAGGGGGGGTCGGTTTAGAACGGAGTTGAGGAGGAACTTCTTCACTCAAAGGGTGGTGAATCTCTGGAATTCTCTGCCCGTTGAAGTGGTGGAGGCTACCTCGCTAAATATTTTTAAGACGCGGGTTGATGGGTTTTTGATAAGAGAGGGGATTAAGGGTCATGGGGAGAGGGCAGGAATGTGGAACTGAGCCACGACAGATCAGCCATGATCTTATTGAATGGCAGGGCAGGCTCGAAGGGCTAGATGGCCTACTCCTGCTCCTATTTCTTATGTTCTTATGTTTATCTCCACATCATTGTACAACCTTACCATAACAATCCAACTTTTACACTCGATACTCCGATTTATAAAGGCCTATGTACCAAAAGCACTCTTTATGACCCTATTCACCTGTGACATCACTTTTAGGGAATTCTGTACCTGTATACCCAGATCCCTCTGTTCAGCTGCACTCTTCAGAGTCCTACCATTTACCCTGTACGTTCGTGAGACTTCTTACTGTGTTTACCCCAATTCATTGCCAACATCTCCACATCTTGTCCTTCTAGGCAGTAAGGGTCGTGAGGTTTGGAAGGTACTGTTGAAGGAGCCTTGATGAGTTGCTGCAGTGCATCTTGTAGATGGTACATACTGCTGCCACTAGGTCAGTGGTAGAGGAAATGGATGTTGAAGGTGGTGGTTGGGGTGCCAATCACGCAGGCTGCCTTTCCCTGGATGGTGTCAAGCTTCTCAAATATGCAGTCAACCAGGCAAGTGAAGAGTATTCTATCACACTTCAGATTTCTGTTTTATGGATGGCAGACAGGATTTGTTAAGTCAGAAGGTTTTAATAAAGTAAAACTGCAAGGTCACAATGAAACTACATTTCAATACTTGTATCTGCATGTTTTAATGTTACCAAATTAGGTGTTCTGAATGCTCAGAAGTTATGTGAAATGCCACATTAATATAGTCAATACAATAAAATAAATCTAAGTTTTGAACGAGCAGCAAAATAGCATCAAATAAAATTGTAATACTCTGAGACACTAACATTTCTAATTTTAAACTCATGAAAAAGCACATCATCTAACTTTGAGGCCATACGGTGGCTTCTGGAATGAAATTTCACAAAGAAATGGTTAAATCGGATTTCTATTAATGAGCCACATCTGGACCGAACCATCTGCTCAATTTGTCCTCTGAATTGTCCATTAATTAAGGCTGCTCTCCATTTGATGCACGCAATGCTACCATTTTGTCTTTGTTCAGATCTGCTAGTTTCAGTGGGAAAAAGCCTACTTTGTGAAACAATTATATCAATATATATGTACAATATGTATAACTATGGGACTAGTTAAAAGATACAAATGGAGTGTGTAATGAATGGGAAACATTCAGCTTAAAGCTTCCATTTGATTAAACACAAAAAAAACTGCCATTCATACTGTTTTTTTCAAATACACAGCATGACACAATACACTAAAGACACCTGCAACAAGTACACACATCTAACAAAAACGTCACTCTGATGTTCGTTGAAAGTACAGAAAACATTGGACAAATTACCACGATCAACAACCAATATGTTGTGCGTTCCAGTTACTCCAAAGTATCTTAATTACTCAGTTTTGAAACATTCATTCTGGCAAAGCTTCTCCATTGACATTTTTAAAAAATCAGCCCTGTAATCTACTTGACAGAAACTAACCACTGACACTAACACCAGGGGGCAGACACTGCATGGCCAAATCCTCATTTATTGAAGCCACCTGATCACTTCAGCTCCACTGTGCAGCCTCGAGAAATGTTAGAACGTTAATCAAAACTTTTGCAACAAATACAAGAAGATACACGAGGGATGAGCAGCAGTCCCGTTTTCTCAGTTGTTAAACATGATACAGGAACCTTCCCATTTCAGCAGGAACCACAGCCACCAAAAGAACTTCAAGATGCAGTATTAAGAAGTCTAAGAACTATGTCAGAAAACCTCGCAGCTTTCCAAATCATATGCAAAAAGCAAAGCCACTAGATGTTTACATTAAATGTTGTACACAACCATCAAAAACCTGCACTAAATATTTGACAGAACCAAGTAGTACACCAAACTATCACAGAAATTATAGGCAACATTTGCTGCCAGCTGAACTATAATTTCTACAAAAGATTATAATATGAGTAGAATAAAATTATACATTAATGTAAAATGACAGCAACTTGCTGCAACTTTGTGGCAAGGTTAGGGAAAACAACAGGAAAATATAGTCTAAAATATTACAGCTGCTTATTGGAGAAATTACTTAATGCCTAGATAAAAAACATTGTGTACAAAATTGTCGAAAATCAAAGGCATCACATTCCAAAACTGTAAAATCAGTGACGTAAACATGCTGGAGCAAAACAGTGTGCCACATGCCTAGGAGATGGCAGTGGAAATCTTGGGGGTTATTAGTAGCTGCTACTGGGTCAACCATACCAACTGTTGAAGCACGACAATCAAAGATAGTGACGTAGTAAGAGGAATTCAAAGTGCTGAATACCCTCAAAAACTATTTAACAAAAACATATGTTACAATCCCACTTGTTGTTAGAATTGGATGGGATGATCCCAAAACAGAACCCTTGCTTAAAAGTCTGGAACTTTTACACTTTGTTTTAAGAAAATGTGGAGTAACAGAATCACCAAATTACTGATTAATTTTAACAAGGAAAAAAACATTTATATTGAAAATTGGATGATGATACAATACTCCTTCACTTATCCCTTAGCATCACAAATATACACAGATTTTAAGGCCGACACAGATTATAAAGTATCCTAAGCTACAATGGTCTCAGACACACAAAGTCCCTTTAAACACATAGGGTGTGTCAAAGCATACACTCCACAATGAACCCAAGTGAATGTCTGTGGATTTCTCCTCAGAATCCCCCCAGATGATTGTCACATGAGGGTTTCCAAACACCACTCCCAGGAAACACACTTTAAAATCTTCTTTCACAAAAGCCAGAGGGTGGTTGTAGAGAGTTGTTTTTCAAACTGGAAGCCTGTGACCAGTGGTGTGCCTCAAGGATTAGTGCTGGGCCACTGTTATTTGTCATTTATATTAATGATCTGGATGATAATATAGGGGGTATGGTTAGTAAGGTTTGCAGATGACACCAAGATTGGTGGCATAGTGGACAGTGAGGAAGGTCATCTCCAATTGCAGCAGGATCTTGATAAATTGGGCCAGTGGGCTGACAAATGGCAGATGGAGTTTAATTTAGACAAATGCAAGGTAATGCATTTTGGTAGGTTGAACCAGAGCAGGACTTGCTCAGTTAATGGTAGGGCGTTGGGAAGAGTTACAAAATGAAGAGATCTAGGAGTACATGTTCATAGCTCCTTGAAGCTGAAGTCACAGATGGATAGAGTGGTGAAGAAGACATTCGGCATGCTTGGCTTCATCGGTCAGAACACTGAATAGAGTTGGAACGTCTTGTTGAAGTTTACAAGACATTGGTAAGGCCACACTTGGAATGTTGTGTGCAATTCTGGTCACCCTATTATAGAAAGGATATTATTAAACTAGAAGGAGTGCAGGAAAGATTTACTAGGATGCTACTGGAACTTCATGGATTGAGTAATAAGGACAGGCTAAACAGATTGGGACTTTTTCCTCTGGAGCGTAGGAGGCTGATGGCTGACTTTATCGAGTTCTATAGAATAATGAAGGGCATAGACAAGGTAGATAGTCAATATATTTTCCCAAAAGTAGGGGAGTTCAAAACTAGAGGGCATAGGTTTAAGGTGAGAGGGGAAAGATACAAAAGTGTCCAGAGGGACAATTTTTTCACACAGAGGGGGGTGAGTCTCTGGAACAAGCTGCCAGAGAGGTGCTTTAGTTTTATCTTTTAAAAAGCATTTAGATATTTACATGGGTATGATGGGTATAAAGGGATATGGGCCAAATGCAGGCAATTGGGATTAGATTAGGGGTTTTTCAAAAAAAAATAAGGGTGACATGGACAAGTTGGGCCGAAGGGCCTGTTTCCATGCTGTAAACCTCTACGGCAATACTGCTATCCATCAACGGTTTGCATTCAATAGTCCAATCCAGGTTTTCCAAATGTCTCTTTTAAATAAAGCTTCTGCTCCACCTTTCACAATAAATCCAGTATCCAGAATTTTCAACTCCCCCTTAGGATTTCTTTGTCTTAACTGCGTACAAACTGTGCATAATTGATTTAACTCTCAATTCGTGAACTCTATCAAACTTCTGATTTACCTCGGAAGTCTGCTTTCCCAGTTTAAATCTGTTTACTGCAACTTTCTCTTTCATTCACAACACTTAATCTGCTTCTCCCTTTGAATTATCCTTTGGCCAATATCTTGATCTCTGCTTTCTTAACTTCAGTCTTCTTACATTCTTTTTGTTCCAATTCCCAGGTTATCAGGACTGTATCTGGTTCTTTAGGAAGCCTTCTTCTTTGCTACAATCCCAGTTGTTGTTATAACTGGATGGGAAAATCCCAGAACAGAACCCTTGCTTAAAAGTCCATAACTTTTACACTTTGTTTTAACAAAATGTGGAGGAGCAGAGTCACCGGACCACTAATTAGTTTTAATAACAAGGAAAAAAACATTTATCAAACATGAAAAACTGGATTATGATCCCTTCCCTTGTCCTGCCCAGAATTTCTTCTGGCAGTCATGAGAGATGTTCACTGCCCAGGCTCCTGTCTTTAACTTCCAAAAGAAACACTTTCTATCTCAAAAGGTGTCTAGTTGCTAAGCTCCTACTTCTGCCAACCTATTTACTCTTCATGCCATACCCTTCCCTAAGCACCACAGAAACACAATTGAAACTGAAACCAACCCTCACATATACAAACATTTTTGGACAGTATAAATCCAACTTTATCCTTCCAGGCACAGAGACATTTAATTAAACCCACTTAAAATGATACCTTATTTCTAATATTTACCAATAGAAATATAAATCCTTTCTAATGATAATAGTGTAATTCCTAAACATAATTTTTTTTTATTTTTAAAATTCAGCTTTATTCTACAAGCAGTGGGTATGTGTGGGAGGATTGCAGCCCAGATTTTGGGAGATCAGGATAATTACTGCCATGTAGTGTTTAGTTAGGATAGAGCTAATTAACTTTTGTTTATAGATGGAGATTTCCCCAGGGTTTCTGATTAGGTTGATTGAAGGGTCATAAGTTATCATTCAGATGCTGGTGTGATGATGGGAGGAGCTAGGTCTGTAGCAGGGAAAAGCTAAGGAGTTGTAGGTCAGCTGAAGTCAAAGGCTTTTTGCAGGCTGTTCCTGAAAATTAACTCTCCCTCCACAAAATCTCTCTGAAAGCTGTTAAAAAGACTGTTAACAATTTATTGTAAGTATGCTCAAGAACAAAGACCAACACAGAAAAAGGCCCTTTGACCCTCCAAGGCTGTGCTGATCATGATGCCCTAACGAAACAAAAACCTTCTGCAGTTATTCGGTCTGTATCCCTCTATTCCCTCCCTATTCATGCACCCATCCTGATGCCTGTTAAATGTTGCTAATGTGCCTACTTCCACCACTTCCTCTGGCAGTGCATTCCAGGCATCCACCACTCTCTGTGTGGAAAAACTTCTCCCGCACATCTCCCTTAAACTTTCGCCCTCTTGCCATGAAATGTGCCCCTTGTAATTGACACTTCCACCCTTGGGAAAGGCCTCTAACTATCCACCCTGTCTATGCCTTTTATAATTTTAGATTCCTCCATCAGGTCTCCCTTCAGCCTCCATCTTTCCAGGGAAAACAATCCTAGTTTATTCTCCTCATAGCCAACTCTTCGAGCCTGGGTTTGCTAACTATTTATTTGAAAGTGGTTTTGACCAACGTATGAATGGGTGTTAGAGTCCCAGACCAGAACCCCATGCGATTTATTTGAAAATGGAATAGTCATAAGCTAGAAAGTAAAGTTGTTTCCTCTCATTTTAAAATATTATTCAACTGTTGATGTTGAAGATGCTTCATTTGTTAGAGTTATATTTAACCTGTGTTATTAAACAAAGTTTGTTTCACTTTAAGATCCCAACTTTGTCAGTGGAATCACGCGTGGAGAGAGATATACTCTCCTTACATTGACCTCAAAAAGGAAAAATAGTTGGGGTCTAATCTGGCTTCCTAATGTAATCTTGGATTCTGGTCCATTAACACTCTTAAAACCACCTTTGCTTTCCTACCACAAACCATTAAAAGACAGAACTGTTTGTTCTTTTTAATGGACTGATAATTACAAAACCTTGCTCAGATTTGACTTGAATCAGTCATCGGACCAAGTATAGTCATTTCTGAACATGTAAAACGCAAACCTTAATCATGGAGCACTCAAAGTTATATCAAACTATGTACAATTTTCCACACGAATCTGAACAGCACTTACGGCAACTTTTGGATCACAAACTATTGGCATTAGATAAATTTCAAATATCGCTTCTGACCATTAAATGTAATCAGTTATTTCTCAGTAGAGTAATCAAACCCATAGATCTAACCTAATAAAGTGGTTTGAAATGCTGGACAGCATGAAAACATCAATTTCTCATTACAAGTCTATTGAAGGATTTCAGCTGTAATTTTAAAAATTGGATCGCGTAAATTAGTGAAAAGGTTGGGGAAACAAACTCGTTAACGTTATTTTAAATAAAATCTGCCTTCATTGAGGGCCTACCCTTTACATTCCACCGATCCCCAGCCACAAGATGACTGTAAAACAACCTTCGGAGCAAAGTTAATGATGTTCTGTGCTAGTTGTACAAGAATGCCCCAGGGTGCTGGGTGCATAGGCAGCAGTTCTGGATTAACTGAAAGTTAGGGAGGGCAGAGAATGGGAGGTCAGAGCAGGGTTAGCCAAAACTGCAAATGTCAAACACATGTCTGAAGTTTTCAGCAGCTGGAGGGGGCAGTGTCATAGCAGTGTAAACTGAATTGAACATTTAGCTCAGAATCAAAGAGGACATCGAAGTTGGAGGCAGCCTGATTCAACCTGCAAAAAATGGTTGGAGAAGGGGAAAGACTTAGTGGTGAAGGAGTTTGTGGCAGGAGACAAAGACAACAGCATAAGAAACAATCAGGAGTGACAATAATCTCAGTAGAAAGCAGCATCAAAGATGCAAGTCACAATTTAGCCTGGAAGCCAAAAGTGGACTTTAGAGAAGTAAACACTTCTATCCAAGACCCAGCACAGCAACAAAGTCAAGCTGAGATGGCAGCAGTGCTCTGAAGTACTGACCTAAAGCTCAGAAGCTTTCAACAGCAGGTGGGGCACAACTGCAGACACTACACACTCAACAAATTAACTAGCTGAGGGGCAGAGCAGCACCCAAGCAGCCAAGTCCTCTGGTAAAGTCCAGAAGAACAATTTACTCTCAATGACAGAAAAATCAAATGACAGAAAAGTCATAGCCGTTGAAAAGAGATAAATTAAATAAAAATGATCAACTATGGCAATGTGCTTTATATAGTAGATAGCATTGAACTTGAGATAAAACTTTAGGCGCAGGAGATCTAAAGTAATGGGAGAGAGGTGATTGCAAAGAAATGGCAATGGCTGGCCACGAATGGAGCTGCAAACCTGAGGTGCTTAGTAAAGCACCAGCACTAGAATAAGAATAAAGAATTAAAAATTCCTTTATACCAAATGGAAATGACATGGAATGCATTGGAACAAACCTCTGTTGAAGCAACGTGTGAATTCCTCGAAAAGGAATTTAGATAGTTGCCTTAAAAAAAAGGAAAATTAAAGGAGATGGGGAGCGAGCAGAAGAGGAAAATTAAACTAGGCCACGCAAGGAAAAACACCAGCATAAACTTGATGGACTAATTGGTTTGTATTCGTGCTGACACATTCTTGATTCTTCCTCCACTGTAAGATTTAAGATCTTGCCAGTGCTGTTGGATGATTATAAAACAGCTCACAAACAAGAAATTCTTCCAAGTCACATCACTTGATAAAGCATCCAGGAACCTAGCTGTGCATAACTTAAATGCACAGCTAGGCGGCATCAAGTGACATAGAAACTAGAAACAGATGTAGGTCATTCAGCCCTTCGAACCTGCTCTGCCATTCATTTTGATCATGGCTGATCACAGAATTCAATATTCTGATACCCCTTCCCTCCATATCTCTTGATCCCTCTAGCCCCTGATTTCTTCTTGAAATCACACAATGTTTTGGCCTTAACTACATTCTATGGTAGGGAATGCCACACATTCACCACCCTGCAGGTGAAGAAATTTCTCCTTACCTCAGTTCCACGATGTTTACCTTTATCCTGAAACTATGACTCCTAGTTCTGAGCTCCCCCGACCATTGGGAACATTGTGTCTGAACCTACCTTGTCTAACCCTGTTAGAAGTTTATAGGTTTCAATGAGATTCCCCCTCACTCTTCTTAAGTCCAGTGAATATAATCCTAACCAACTTAGTCTCTCCTCATATGACAGAACTGCCATCCCAGGAATCAGCCTGGTAAACCTTTGCTGTACTCCCGCTATAGCAAGGACATCTTTCCTCAGATAACAAACAAACACACAGCATTATCAGGCAGGCATTATCAGTTAGAAAGTATGATAAGTACCTAGTTCCAGGTTCTTCACTGTCATTCATACAGATGTCTATTGTAATACATGTATCTTTGATTGCTTCATATTCTATGCTAGGAAATCACATTTCCACCACACAAAATAATTGCATCTTGTGATGCACAAATACGTTGTTTCTAATGAATATCTTATGAGTGGAGCTTCTTTTTGACAGAATTACTTCTTAAACTTATAATAAATTCAGTTCTGCATAGAACATATTTTGTCGCATCTTTTCCTTAACGTGATGGAGAAAAGCACATCAAGAAGATGGTTTTTCTCTGAAATTGATCCTTGCCAAATTGAACTCTTCCAAAGAGTAGCGGGTGAAAAACCAAGAATGAAGTCACACAAATTTGAATATGCAGATGACCTTGCCCTATCAGAGCAAGCAGCCTCCTTCAATGACATTGGGCGGGATTTTCCACGCAATCCGTCATGTGTTTCACAACCGGAAGATCCTGCAGGCATGCATGACTGCAAAGTCCCAACCATTGAGTCCACCATAAACAGCTTGAATCACTGCAGAAACTCAAGCCAAACTTGCACAAAATAACAGTCACTGCATCCCACCTTGATAGCAGGGGCACTGAACATATGTCGAAAGTGACCTTCTGCGGCAATACTGTACAACACGACCCTGCTCTGAGCTAGCTCACAGTGAAGCTGGGCCACTGTTACGACAATCTGAAGAGGAAGACAAGTCCAGAAACAGGCAAACACAAGCTGGACAGCATCATTATCAGTGCATTTGACATGAGCAATGACCCCTGCGAATTTCACAGCCAAGATGGCACAGTGGTTAGCACTGCTGCCTCATAGCACTAGGGACTCAGGCTCAATTCCGGCCTTGGGTGACTGTCTGTGTAGAATTTGCACGTTCTACTCGTATCTGCATGGGTTTCCTCCGGGTGCTCCAGTTTCCACAGTCCAAATATGTGCAGGTTAGATTGATTGGCCATGCTACATTGCTCATTAGTGCCAAGGAGGTTAACAGGATAAATACGTGGGGTTATGGCCTAAGTGGCATTGTCATCGATGCAGGCTTGCTGGGCCAAATGGCCTCTTTCTGAACTGTAGGGATTTTATAATTCTATGAAGTACTGTGTACTGTGTGGACCAGAGGTAGCCACGCTCGACTAACTGAACACTGCAATATGTAGAATCACTGGAACCCCAAGTAGATCGCAACACCCAGGCTGCACGTGCTGTTGTACATTATTTCCCCCTTCCTAATCCACTTGCTGCTATGCTGTGACCCTTCAGGAAGGCCTCTGGATCGAACAAACATCACTCCATTCAAAAGAACGTCAATGATGTTCACCAAAATTGCTCAAAGTTATGCAAGCCCTTCAGGACCAAAGTTCTTAATCTTTGACAGTGCAACCTCAATCCTGATGAAGCTGGGAAAGCCTAATTCCCCAGAAGTCATATCCATCTAGCGAAAGACCTAAGTCAGAAATCCCCTGCCTTTAATCTTCCAAAAGCTCATGGCCAAACCTAAACTACATTCGCACGACCAGGCCTGATGCAGACACTTATGCACAAAGTAAAACTGGGTAAATTATAAACTTGCCAATATATGACTGCGGTTCCCCAGACAGATCGTGGAATAGATAACAATTAAAAGTTTAATTCACAAGTACAAAGAAGGCATCGCAGCAATTCACTCTGCTTACTCCTGCTATAATTATCTGGCTAAACCACCTGAATGGAAAATTTCAGTTGTTACTCTACCTCCAGATGAGCCATAAAAAAGAGGGGGAGAAATTTAGGTTTTTTATATTACATGTTGAGCAACAACTTGATCTGGACATTCAAATGACCAAACCATGCTCCTAACACAGGGTCTGAAGGACAAGGACACCTATATCAGACTCCGATTTATTGACTACAGCTCAGCCTTCGATACTATTATTCCCACAAAACTCATCTCCAAATTCTGTGGCCTAGGGCTTAGCTCCTCCCTCTGCAACTGAATCCTGAATTTCCTAACTCATAGACCATAATCAGTAAAATAGGCAACAACACCTCTTTCACAATCATCCTCAACATCGGTACCCCACAAGGCTGCGTTCTCAGCTTCCTACTATACTCCTTATACGCCTGTGACTGTGCGGGCAAATTCCCCTCCAATCCAATTTTCAAGTTTGCTGACGACACCACCGTAATGGGTTGGTTCTCAAACAATGACGAGACACAGTACAAGAATGAGATAGAGATTCTGGTAAACTGGTGCAGCAACAATAATCTCTCCCTCAATATCAACAAAACAAAGGAGATTGTCATTGACTTCAGGAACTATAAAGGAGAAAGGATCGAGAGCTTCAAGTCACCAGCAACCTGTCCTGGTCTCCCCATGCTGACACTATAGTGACAAAAGCCCACCAACGCCTCTGCTCTCTCAGAAGACAAAGAAAATTTGGCATGTCAGCTAGGACTCTCACCAACTTTCACAGATGCACCATAGAAAGCATTCTTTCTGGTTGTATGACAGCTTGGTATGACTTCTGTTCTGCCCAAGACCACAAGAAACTACAAAAGGTCGTGAATGTAGCCCAATCCATCACGCAAACCAGCCTCCCATCCATTGACTCTGTCTACAGTTCCCGCTGCCTCGGCAAAGCAGGCAGCATTATTAAGGACCCTACGCACCACGGACATTCTCTCTTCCACCTTCTTCCTTCGGGAAAAAGATACGAAAGTCTGAGGTCACGTACCAACCCACTCAAGAACTGCTTCTTCCCTGCTGCTGTCAGACTTTTGAATGGACTTACCTTGCATTAAGTCGATCTTTCTCTACACCCTAGCTATGACTGTAACACTACTTTCTGCACTCTCGTTTCCTTCTCTTTAAAAGGTACGTTTTGTCTGTATAGCGCGCAAGAAACAATACTTTTCACTGTATGTTAATACATGTGACAATAATAAATCAAATTCAAAGTATTTTCTGAAAGTTATACCAATAATTATAAAGATAATGTGCCAAGAGCAGGGAAGTGGAAGCATTGTAAACATTTAACCATTTTCTTATTTGAATGGTGGAGTGGGTGTGTCTGGTCTGGTCTGCTTTATATTCTAACTGAGGAAATGCAACTTATTTATTCTTTCATGAGACATGGGTGTTTCTGACCAATTGCCCTTGAACAGAGTGGCACGATGGGCTGTATCAGAGGGTAGTTACTAGTCAACCATATTGGGTCTGGAGGCACATGTAACATATAACAATAAGTAACTGGGATTTCAAGTATTTTCTAATCAAAAGTTACTGATCCCTAACTGATCGTAACCCACGCTTAAACAAATCACCCATGCATTCCAAAAGAAATTAGAAAGTACATTGTTGGAGGCCTTTTATAGAAACATTATCAAGCAAAATTTGACACTATGTCACATAGTGATATTAGCAGGAGTGACCAGAAGCTTGGTCAAAGAGGTTAAGACGCGGGTTGATGGGTTTTTGATAAGCGAGGGGATTAAGGGTTATGGGGAGAGGGCGGGAATGTGGAACTGAGCCACAACAGATCAGCCATGATCTTATTGAATGGCGGGGCAGGCTCGAAGGGCTAGATGGCCTACTCCTGCTCCTATTTCTTATGTTCTTATGTTCTTATAGGTGGAGAGAGGTAAGAAGGAGATAGGTTTGGAGAAGGATTCCAGAGCTTACGTCCTTTGCAACTGAAGCAACGTCTATATTTAATGGGCGGAGCAATTAAAATCGGAGATATGCAAAAGGTCACAATTGGAGGAACACAGATATCTCAGGGATTTGTAGAACTAGAGGAAGTTACAGATGTAGGGTGAGGCAAAGCCATAAAAACATTTAAACACAAGGCTGAAAATTTTAAAACGTTGTTGCCAATGGAAAAATACAAATAAATCATAAATCATTCCTAATCACAGGAGAATATGACCAACGTATTTAGCTGTGCATCAAGATCAGGCACTAATTCAATAAATATAGCCTAATTTAAGGATTCCAGCATTGGCATGATAAAGTTCAGTCTGATTTGATGCTTCTTTAAACTATTATATGAACGGCACAGTGATTAGCACTGCTGCTTCATAGCACAAAAGGCCCGTGTTCAATTCCCGGATTGGGTCGCTATCTGCATGGAGTCTGCACGTTCTCCTCGCATCTGCACAGGTTTCGTCCCACAGACTAAAAGATGTGCTGGTTAGGTGCTCCCTAAGTGCGTCCCGAAGGCACCGGAGTGTGGCGACTAGGGGCCTTTCACAGTAACTTTATTGCAGTGTTTAATGGAAGCCTGTTTGTGACCCTAATAAAGTTAAAGTTTATTTATTAGTCAAAAGCAAGGCTTATATTAAAACTGCAATGAAGTTACTGTGAAGTTCCCCTAGTTGCCACAGTCCAACGTCTGTTCAGGTCAATGCACTTTAATCAGGCTTGTGCAAGACTAAAATCACAATTGTGCCTTTTACTCACTGTCTCTGGTCACTAAAAAGCATCCACACCTAGCTCGGAAATGCTTCCACAGGTCATGGTACCCATGCCTTCTGCAAATGTCAGTAGTAAACATTGACAAGTTCTAAGAACAGGCAAGTACTAGCTTTTAACTTGTTGAGAATGTCCCAATCTAATATTCCCAATACAGCCATGTTAGCCATTGTACAATAGGTACACTGATTACCCAGTCAGTTGAGAAACTTTGGCAATTTATTGAGTACGCTTGCAGAGGAATTCAATTTAAGAAAGATAGTTTAAGATTTTTGTGAAGGTGGGGGACTGGGAGGGGGAGAGTCACACCAATCTGAACAAGAATACAGAAGAACTGTAAACACAACTCAAACTTAGCACAGTTGAACAAATTGTAATTGTTCAGGTGGATGTGAGTAGAAATGAAGTTTACCTGAATAATTATAAATGCTACACTGTTAACAGCGTACCAATTTCAGTGGACACCTTAGCAATTCTGTGCTAAAACCTTTCAAGCTGCTACAAGTAATAGTAGCATTCTGCATTTTCACCAGTTTAGCCTCCATGCCAAACAACCAAATAGTTTCAAGTTAGTTAAGATTCAACCAGCAGGATGCAGTCAGACTTGTTATAATTAAGAAATCTCATGATGACAATCTATACATTTTGATAGTGCTCATTAAAATATATAATCTCTGAACACTTTGTAGGGTACTCGGAAAAAAAGGCTGACCGGTGGCAAGCAAAGAGAAATCAGACAGGATAAAAAGCATGGCCAAAAAGTCATGACAGGCGCCTACAATAGGAAAAGTGAGGACAAAGCAGGCAGGGGAAAGGAGGTCTGGAAAGCAAATCCAAGCTGTTGGAGCAGCAAGCGAGAGCAGGAAAGAAGTACAAACAAGCATGAAGGGGCATGGTAAAGGAAGGAGGGTCAGTCTGTAGAGAAATTTGAAGGTGGGGAGTTGGCATGTGGGATTTAGCATAGTTGGAGAAACAAAGCTGTGGCATTTGGAAGTTCTTTTTAATGCAGAATGTCATATGCAAAAATGTAGTGGTGCAACTATATTAATTTTTAGGTAAAATTAATTTATACACTTCAAGTATAGCCTGCTTAGACAAACTAAAGAGCTGTAACACAAAAGCTATATTTTCTGAACTGCTGGTCCAGGACCCATTTGTATTTAAAAATTAAGGATTATGTTCATAGTCACTAATCCAGCTTAGCTAGAAAGTACCAACTGACTGTCAGCTGCTTCATTATCCACATCTTTCGCTTATCCATTTCTCTCCGATTTCTCAACCATCAAAAATCTTTTTTGAAATAAGTTGTGTGTTCTCGAGTGATAATTCTTTCTGATCGCATGGACAGTTCACTTATATAGCATTACCCACTTAATAAATCATTTCAAGTTTTGTTGCATGATACTTTACAAGAATGAATATCACTTACAGTATTTACAATAACGAGTTCAGCATGCCAGGCATATTTTAGAAATTATTTAAATCAGGGATAGGGTCTCACCCAAATTAATGTAATCAAAATAACAATCATGAAGAAAATAATAGCATCAAAGAATGATAATCTGCAAGATTAGATGGTTTCCAATCCAGCATTTGGGAAGGAAATTGAGAACATAGAAAATGTCCTAAAATCTTGCAAAGTTCTCTTGACTCGGGAAGAACTGGTCCTAAAGATTGGAAAATTGGAGCTATCACTTGACTATCTAAGAAAGGTAGAAAAGGGAAATCAGGAAAATTATGGTCCAGTTAGTCTAACATGTTGTCAGGAAATTGACTGAATTTGTCATTGAGGACAGATGTACACCTTGAAAATTCCTAATTGACCAGACTGCACCAGCAGGGATTTGTAAAGGGAAGGTCCAGATCTGAAAAATCTGATTGAAGTTTATGAAGAGGGATTAAGGTAGTAGGTAAAAGACTGTTAATTATACAGACTTCCAGAAAGCAAAAGTTCCTCATGAAAGACTGGCAGTTAATGTTGAAGACAAAGGATCGACCTGATTGGGAAATTGACTGAGCAGCGGGAAGGATAATGGGTACAGAAGGGAGAATGAACAAGGTTGTGTGTTGGAGCCTCAACTGTTTGCCATAATTATTAACAACTTGGATGATGGGATAGGAAACCATATATCCAAATTTGCTGGTAACACAAAGATAGACAGCACCGTAAGCAGTGTAGCTGGAAGCACAACATTACAAAAAGATATTGATGGAGTAACTAAATGAGCAAAACTGATGCAGATGAATTGCAATGCAGGTAAATGTGAGGTCATCCAATTTGGGGAGAACAGGACACTTTCTAAATGGTAAAAAAAAGCTAGAAACAGTGGAGATCAAAAGGGACGTGGGGGTCCAGATACATAGATCAATAAAATGTTATAAGCAATTACAGAAAATAATCAAAAAAGCTAATGGAGTTCTGGCCGTTATATTGGGAGGATTAGAATACAAGGAAGTAGTAATAATGCTCCAACTATTCAGAGTGTATGTACACTGCAGCATAGATATACCAGTATGACACTTTAATTCCAAGGGTTAAATTAAGAATGGTGGCACAGTGGTTTAGCACTGTCGCCTCACAGCGCCAGGGGCTTGGGGTTCAATTTCCGGTTTAGGTGACTGTCTGTTTGGAGTTTGCACATTCCCACAGCGTCTGCGTGGGTTTCCTCCGGGTGCTCCAGCTTCCTCCCACAGTCCAAAAGATGTTCTAGTTAGGTGCATTGGCCACGCTAAATTCTCTCTCAATGTACCCAAACAGGCACTGGAGTATGGCGACTAGGGGATTTTCACAGTAACTTCATTGCAGTGTTAATGCAAGCCTACTTGTGACTCATAAATAAACTTTAAACTTTTAAGAGCTAAGATTACACAAACTATGACGTATTCCCTATTTGGAAGGCTAAGTGGTGACCTGATCAAAGTCTTCCAAAAAGCGAGTTTAGGACTAGAGTACACAGTACACTTATAGCTAGTCCTTTTAGGAATGAAATTAGGAAAGACATCTGTACACAAAGGGAGATAGAAGTTTGGAATTCAAAGGTCAGCCAGGATTTCCCTGAATGATGGAACAATTTCATATCATGGTTCACTCTTGCTCCTATGTTGTGGTACTAATGGAAGTCACAAAGGTGACAATATTTCTGCCAAAATGCCTTGTGATACAGATCAAAAACTCTTGTATAAATACTCGCTTAATAGGAACATAAAACGTTAATATTTAAAATAGTGCTGTACAGTTTCACAATCAGAAATTACAGATGCTGATGAGACTGCAAAAGGTCTAAAAAATAACAAAGAAATTAACATTAGCCAAAAACTGAGAGGCTGTAGAATCCAGGGATATAGTCGAAGGATAAGTGATCAATTATCTAGGACTGAGATGAGGAGAAATATCTTTTCTCAGAGGTTTAGGAATCTCTGGAATTCTCCACACAGCGGGGCCCAGGAAGCTCATTGGCTGAGCATTTTCAAGCCTGAGATTAACACATCCTTGGGCACGAAAGGAATTAACTGATACAAGATCAGGCAGTAAAAGACAGTTGATATGGAAATTCAAGCCACGATCTTACGGAAAGCTGAAGCAGACTCGAGGGGCCTACTCTTGCTCCTTCAGTTTCACCACAAATCTTCACAAAGCTAAGCGTGCTTCGTTACTAGTGTTATCATCATCCTTATTTAGTATTTTATTCAGTTTTAAGATACCATGGGTAGTATAATAGTACAGCAATCATAATGTTTGCCATAATGGATCATTATTCTGGGGAGAGGGACTAGCCGAATTATTCTTGTAAAGAATCAGCACACACGTGATGGGATAAATAATCTCTTTCTGTGTCATAACCATTCTATGGTTCCATGGTACTTGAAATACAAAGCCAGCAACAAAATTTACAGCAACTGATCCTGGAATTCCCTGGCCACATTATCATCAATTGATTTCACAAACAATACCACCGCCATAATTGAATGGCATTGTAGACTCAATGAGCTGAATCGCCTAATTCTACTACTATATATTATGGATCTTACATGCAAGCTCTGGTTTCTGGTAATACATATAACTGAACCACCCAAGAAGTTGAACAATAGAAAGCTGAATACTTCAGAGCAGACATTCAAATAAGTTGAGGAGGAACTTCTTCACTCAAAGGGTGGTGAATCTCTGGAATTCTCTGCCCGTTGAAGTGGTGGAGGCTGCCTCGCTAAATATTTTTAAGAAGCGGGTTGATGGGTTCTTGATAAGAGAGGGGATTAAGGGTTATGGGGAGAGGGCGGGAAAGTGGAACTGAGCCACAACAGATCAGCCATGATCGTATTGAATGGCGGGGCAGGCTCGAAGGGCTAGATGGCCTACTCCTGCTCCTATTTCTTATGTTCTTAAAAAACATTACAATGGGCACATGCAAAATATATATTCTTAGTTTAAACTGTCTTGGTTTACAATCCTATCCACAGCTTCTAGCTTTAAATTAAAACCATACCCAGACAAAACAGATTTGGAGAGGGATGTAGGAGAGATGTTTCTGTGATATATGGAAGTCAGTGGAGAGACAGAAGTAACCAACAATTTCAAATCGTTTTCCCACTTAAAACTCCCTGCTGATATTTCACTGCAGTATGGAGGGGTGAAGCGTTTAACCAAAGTCCATGGGAAAATATAAAAGATCCCTTGGCACTATTCAAAGAACATTATCCTAGCCAAAGTTAATCCTCAACCAACATCACTCCAAAGACAGTGCCCCAGGGAGCAGGGCACAGGTAGGGTAACAGGGAGAAACCTCAGAAGAAAGTCCCAGGCAAGGACAAAGTCATGGATCAGAAAAGGGTCCAAACATTGAGATAAAAGAAAGGAGCAGAGCAATAGGCTTCAAGTTAAACGGAAAGAGTTGGAAGGTGAAGTTTGAGTGTGCTCAAAGGAAAGGAATCATGGAAAGCAAGATTGAAACCCTGGAGGTGGGCTCTTGTTGAAGCTGTCCAAGTGAGAATGACATTTGGAGAGAATTCCAAAGCAAGTTCTTCAAATGTGGAAATTGGAAAGCATTGTGTGTAAGAAAAGGTTTCTACAAGACTGGTTGGCTCACTATGTGACAAACTAATGCTGAGAAATTCATAGAATGTGCTTTGGTCACATCTGTCATTTACTTTAGAGCGCGGTGATTCAGACCACTGTTCACCTGTTAATTCACATGTACTCTAAACTGAATGTACAAGATAGATGTTGCAAATTTTATCTCTCTGAACTCATATGTCTGCAAATATATTGCTGTGGTTAGAAGAATAGTGAGAGTTTGAATCATTTACTTGTGCTCGTACAGTCTTTCCAACCACTGTGTCTGCCATAATATCATTCATATTTCTTGTGTAATAAATATTTTACTTTTATGTTGAAAGTTCATCAACAGATTCCTGTGAATTTGTACAGTAACTTCACAGTTTCTAAAAAAGTTAGAATCTATTAATCCAGGTTTCACTCTGAGATCTGATATGTCCAATATTAGCATCAGCTGGGATTGCAAAATTTCCTTAAAGTACAACAACTAGGCAGCTCTTTCAGAGGTTCCGAAAGGAACTATCAATTCTAAGTTCACGCTTCTCATTTTCTGTAACCAGGCAGGGAGGTCATCCAGTATGGATTGATCAGGATGGTTTCAAGGAATGGAAACTATGGTGATGAAGAGAAACATGACACTATTTTTAGTTCGAAAACAAGGCCAGAAGAAAATGTATTAGCTTTTTCAAAAAGAATGAAGCGTTTTGAAAGAGTGAAAAAGGAAAGACAATTTGTCTGCCTGGGGAGTTACAGATAAGAGCTCACTGATTTAAAATTCCCATTGAGAGAGTGCTGAGAAACATTAGGTGAAATTTCTTTAAGCAGCAGGCTGCTGTGACTTAGATGGAATCAATTCTAAATAGCTGTAACAGATAATTGGCACAGACACAAAACTGAATGGCCTCTTTTTGTGCTCCAGAGCTATTGCCAAGAAATTCAACTTTTGTTTTACATTAAACAATTATTTTCTCTCAGCAGCTCTTAACTCTCAATGAAGCCTAAGCATATTGAAAACTTCAGTGCTGTCTTTAACTGAAGAGATCCTCCTAGCACTTCATATTCCGGGATAGGATACAATTCTGACAGGCAATCCTTCTTGCCCACAGACCTACTGCATCTTTTATGTTTCTCTATTTCGTTGAATATTGTCAATGTATTTGTTGACTCTCAATTTTTGTTCCACCTCAGCTTCAAATATGCAGTCCTACAGTTTTGATTCAAATGTAGCACTCTCACTTGAGTTAGAAAAACTTGATTTAGATGCACCATAGAAAGCATTCTTTCTGGTTGTATCTCAGCTTGGTATGGCTCCTGCTCTGTCCTGCAAGAAACTACAAAGGGTCGTGAACGCAGCCCAGTCCACCATGCAAACCAGCCTCCCATCCACTGACTCTGTTTACACTTCCTGCTGCCTCGGAAAAGCAGCCAGCATAATCAGTGACCTCACCAGCCATGACATTCTCTCTTCCACCTTCTTCCATTGGGAAAAAGATACAAAAGTCTGAGGTCATGTACCAAGCAATTCAAGAACAGATTCTTTCCTGCAGCCATCAGGCTTTTGAATGGACCTACCTTATATTAAGTTCATCTTTCTCTGCACCCTAGCTATGACTGCAACACTAAACTTCTATACCCTCTCCTTTCATTTCTGTGTACAGTATGCTTTGTCTGTATAGCATGCAAGAAACTATACTTTTCTCTGTATACTAATACATGTACCAATAATAAATCAAATCAAATTCAAATCAGCTTGAATTTGAGTCCTAGTCCAAAGCATAAGGCACATAATTTCAGCTAACATGACAGTGTCATTCTACATTTGTTTCCAAAGTTATTCTTGCTCTGTGGGCAATGCAGGCCTTTTCTTTGAACTGCTGCAGTTCCTGAGATCATGCTGCTTACAAAATGGAATATTTCAGGATTTTAAGCCAGTGACAATGGAATGGAGCTCTGTGTCAAGTCACGATTACAACTAACTTCTCAGGGAAAGATGACACTGATCACATGTTATTGCGGCTTTTTGTAGGGTCAGAAGATACTGGTGACATTAGCTTCACAAATTGAAAATGCAACATATCTGATTAACATTAAATATAAACCTTTGGAAAAACCCAACAATCTCTACAAACAAGTTGGCAGAAGGTTAATTTATTAGCACATAGGATGTGTATAATCTTTTTGCTTTGGTATTGATAAAAATGTTTAGATTTAAAAGTCATTTCAATCGGGCAGCAGAATGGCACAGTGATTAGCACTGCTGCCTCACAGCACCAGGGACCCAGGTTCGATTCCCGGCTTGGGTCATTGTCTGTGTGGAGTCTGCATGGTCTCCCCATGTCTGCATGGGTTTCCTCCGGGTGCTCCAGTTTCCTCCCAAAGTCTGAAAGACATGCTGGTTAGGTGCATTGGCTATGCTAAATTCTCCCTCAGTGTACCCGAACAGGTGCCGGAGTGTGGCGACTAGAGGAATTTCATACCAACTTCATTGCAATGTTAATATAAGCCTACTTGTGACTAAAAAATAAACTTTAACATGCAATTCCTACTAATAAAAATGTATTTTTATATGACTTCTTTATCCATACATTTTCCATGTTGTATTTTGTATTGATGAGACTCAATTATTATTTTCATTGTACACATCTCTAACTTACTTGCGCACACATTCAGCTTTATGAAGTACAATACATCAGATCTGAAATACAAAGCTACAAGTGTGGCAAGCTGAATATAAAGAATTCATCTGTTGCCTGCTCACGTCTTTCAAGTATGTCAAAACACTTCATCTACAGTGAATTCTTTTGGAGTGACTGTGATGAGGGCAAAAACAGGAATAAAAATCAACTATTCAAAAGCTTACATGTCCAATTCATTTTTTTAAACTTCTGATTTTTTGTTTTTTTAAAAGCATAAAGCCCAGAAATTATAATCAGGCCTTACCCAACATACAGAAATAATTCTGTCAAGGTCATATTTATTACGCCACCACATTACATTTCTGTAATTTCACACATTCAGGATCAATCTGAAAAGATTCTACTATAGCTTTATTAATTACAATTTCAAGCTTTGCATTTTATTAGTTGCCGCATCTCCCCCCTCAATTGCATCACAATAGCAAAACACATTGCTGCTGGTTTCATTATTTGCAGCAAAAAGATTACTGATAATGAGCTGAAAAATATAGTTTCCAATCATTTAATCATAACAGCACTCGTGGACATCAGGAATTGTTTTTCAGGTGGAGCATTACCCAACCTTTGGGGAGAGAGGGAGGGGGATAGAGAACTTGGAGTGGATGCAAGAAGTGCTGAATAATAATGACGATTCTTTTAAAATTAAAACATAAGCTATTAAGTGTTAAGTAAACTGAAGTTCAGATAATCATGACTATCTTATGGGTGGTTAGCACTGCTGCCTCACTGTGCCAGGGACCCAGGTTTGATTCCCGGCTTAGGTAACTGCCTGTGTTGAGTCCGCACCTTCTTCTCGTGTCTGCGTGGGTTTCCTCCAGGTGCTCCAGTTTCTTCCCACAGTCCAAAGATGCGCAGGTTGGGTGAATTGACCACACCAAATTGCCCCTGAATGTCAGGGAGACTAGCTAGAGTAAATGCATGGAGTTATGAGGATAGGGGCCTTAGTGAAATTGTGGTCAGTGCAGACTTCATGGGCCAAATGCCTCCTTCTGCGCTGTAGGATTCTATGAAATATAAACTAAGTGATATGCAGCATTATATTTATCATTAGAATCAGAAAATGAATAATAACCATTAATGAAAAAAATCTGCAGCACGTTCAGCTTCCATCATGCTGCTCATTACTAATTATTGCTGAAATACTGGACTTTACCTAACAATTCAGGAGCTTTGGCAGATTACCATGCTGTTCGACAAGGTTGCCCCTTGCATTTCAAAACACACAGAAATACATACAGAAAAGCAATTTTAATTAGCGGTGGAAATGTCTCATTGTTAGATATGATGTTAAATGATTTACACTTCCTTGCAATGAAAAATTGGAAATGTTGAGACTTCAGAAATTTAAAATAAAGACTTTGTTTGAAACTAAGATAGCAAATAGATTAACTTGCAAATATTCCACACATATAGTTTATAGAATTATATTTTACCTCATTTCATCAACTGCAATTTTGAAAAATAATGTTACTACTATGATGCAGATTCTAAAATATTTAACCTTTTGACAGAACATGAAAGTCACTTCAACTAAAGCAGTAAACAAAACTAGTGAAGTGCAGATGACTAGGTGTATGAATGCACATTAAGTAAATTCATTTTTTGGGAAAGAAGTACAATTGTTAATTTAACAAAACCATTTGAACTGCAGGATAAAAGTCGCTGAAGCATTAGCTAAAGAAGAGGGGAAGGACTGTCTGAGGCAAGGATCTAAGGAATCTGTTTTTCACCTTTTCCAAGAACTAGCAAACAGACGCACGCTCCATAATTTAGAAATAACTGTGCTATTTTCACTGTCAGCCATGCCTCAATTGATAGAACTCTCAACTCTGGGTCCCAAGGTTCCAGTCTCAAGTCCCATTTCAGGGCGTGATCACAAAATCAGAGCTAACACTTCAATGCAGTACTGAGGAAGTGCTGCAATATCAGAAGTGCTGTCTTTCAGATGAGGCCCCAGCTGCCTGCTTGGGTGGATGTAAAAGATCCATTATCACAATATCAAACAGAATGGGTGTCCTGACTAATATTTTTCCTTCTGTAACATCACAAAAAACAGATTCATCTTTTGTATCGGTTGTATTAGCTGTATCTCTAGTAATAAATCTCACTCACTATGATCCATTCCTCAGAATCCAGGTTGATACTTATTTCTGCACCATTATCAAACTTTCAGTCACTGTGTCCTTGCCCTGTGGACCTCTTCTCAAAGCCACTGTGCTGTGAAACAAAATGATCCTAAAACCCATCTTTTTGGCCTTCGATTTGCCTCTGGCTCCAAACTGTTCTGATTCCAGAGCATCAACTAATAGCAATTCATACCATATATAGATTTTAAACTTTCTATTTTACTGTAACTTTCTTAAAGTTTTAATTTATTTTCATTTTCAAGTAATTATTTTCATCATTCCTTTACTCAGTGTCCACCAGATTCTGCTCTCAGAAGTCAAAAAAGGGAAGTTAAAGCAAGCAGACCATTGATAAATCAGATCACCAATCCTAAAGGTGCAGAGTCACTTCCAGTCCACCTATAGTTGAGAGCCTCAACGGCATTTCTAGACATGTTAATACCAAGTAAATTTCAGATAGAGAAGTTGCAATAAGTCACCAATGACAATTAAGATAGCATTAGTCGCAGATAAAGTGAGATATTTGTCTCTTATATTGTTTCTATTTATCTAATGTCCTGTTGAATGCCTCGATTGAACCTGCCTTCACCACAATTCCAAGCAGTGCATTTCAGACCTGAATCACTCGCTGTGTCAGAAAGGTTTCTCTCACATTGCTTCTTTTGCAAATCACTTTAAATCTGTGCCTTCTATTCTTGATCCTTTTATGGAGCAGGAACAGTTTCTCCCTATCTACTCTGTCCTGTCCGCTCAGGATTTTGAACGTCTCTATCAAATTTCCTCTTAACCTTCTTCTTTCTAAGGAGAACAGTCCTAACTTCTGTAATCCATCCCCATCACAAAAGTTTCTCATCTCCAGAACCATTCTGATCAACCTCTTCTGCACTCTCTCCAATGCATTTGCATTGTTCCTATAGTGTGACATCCAAAACTGTACACATATTCCAGCTGAGGTATAACAAGTGCCTTGTGTAAGTCCAGCATAACCCTCTTGGTCTTGTATGCCTTACCCCTATCAATAAAGCCCAGAATATTAAATGCTTTTTTAACAGCTCTCGCCACCATTAATGATCTATACACATTTGCAACAAGGACCCTCTGCACCTACACCTCATTTAGAATTTTACTCCTTAAGAATTATACTAAAATTTTACCCATTATTCAAAATTTAAAACATCTATAATCTCTGCAACTCACTACTTAGCATGGCAAATCAAAGCATTGGTTTTACATGCAAACAACATTTAGCAAAAAAAGGGAAGTCTGCACATCAATCCAAAGAGGAAAACCTTAATGACTGAAGTTCAATCAGAGAAGGTAACCAGTGACACATGAACAAACAGGTTTGACAGGAATAAAAATACAAGATAGCTGAAAAAATTACTTTTGTCAATGTTTTTCATCTTGCGCTCATCAGAACAATTGCAAGACAGAAAGCTTCAACAACTTTTTTTCCAGCAACGTTCAAGTTCTACACTACCAAGTAGAAGACAGACATTAGAAATATTCTAATATAAATAAATCACTGCCAGGTGTTAAAAATCTGATCAATACCACTACAAAGTGCATTCCACAGCGCTTGTGATGGAAGGATTTCAGTTACACAATGGGAGAGAATTGTCTGTCTTCAGACACAATATAATCTACAAGAAACACCTCTCTCAGAAGCCTCTTGAAAACAAGCCAAAAATTTGATCTCAGAATAAAATCATAACCCATCAAGCACGTGTAAATCACTACAAAGAAGTTTTTAAAAAAGTCTATCACCTCAAATTCTAGTCCCGCGTTCATAGGAAATTACCTCAGATAAAACAAAAAGGCATGCAACTTTAGTAAGGAATGTATCTTCTAAAAACAATAGAAAATCATTAGAACAGTTGGAGAGCATATTTTAATATATTTGGTGCATTTTATCGATCCCTTACATTTGATTTTCTGTTTTGTAAGTGCTGAACACTTTTACCAGTGGTAAACACATTCCTTAATTTTATTTGAATGATAGCCATCATCTTAATTTACATTTATTGCTATTTAAGGAAATTAATCAGTGAGCCAATCACCTGCAGAAAAGTTGCATATGAGTTGCGCTGGCATAAATATGACACCATAACTGTGATTACAAAACAGGAGTTAGGAATTCTTAACTGTTCTAAACAAACTGACAACTAATTGTGTTGCTTATCCTCAAGAAGAAGAAAAAAAAGGAACTTACTGTTTCTTTTTCAGTTTTAAAGCGAAAAACGTTCCTCTGTTTCACTATCAGCAAGTCCTCGTTATCATTGTCATCATCATTATCATCAGTAAACTGAAATGCTATGTTTCCTTTCTCCTTCTCTGCTTCAGCATTTTGGTCACTTGAATCTCCATCTTCGTTACTGAATTCTTCATCCTCATTATTGGATGCGTCATCTTTATCACACACATTTTCCTCAACAGCTTTTCTAATTTTGGTTTCCTCTTGGGTCTCCAGTTTGGAAGAGGGTTTGTCTTTCCTAAATTGAGCTTTAAAGTCTTCCAGTTCCACATCAGCATCTGAATCGTCTTCCCGCAAGCTTCCAGCTGCAGTATCTTTAGAAACAGTAGGGTACTTGACGTGTACTGCTTTGCTTGTAGAAGACACTTCTCGTTGTTTTTCTGCTTTTTGAAGAAATCTAACTCGAGGAGGTACTGCAAGCCCTAGGGAGCTGTAATTAAAAGGGATTTATACATCTTTAACAATTTACATAGAATCACAAGAGTATGCAGTACATAAATGGGTCAAACCAGTCCCTCTATTCTCTTCATCCTCAAAATGCTATCTTCTAAATGCACCTATGGTATTTGCCTCAACCACTCTCAAACTTTGGGTAAAGAAATTCTGCTGAATTCCTCATCTGATTCTTGGTGACCATCTTATCTTGATGACCTTTTGTTATACTGCCCCCACAAATGGAAATACTCTCTCTCTCTCTGTCTACTCTTAAAATTATCAAAGGTTTAGTTAAAGATCTCAATCAGGTCTTTCCTCAACCTTTTCCAGATGATATTTTTATTTTCCTCACCCTTTTGTTTTTTGCCCAAAAGTGAACCACTTTGTTCATCGGTTCCTAACAAGTATAACCTTGCAGCCTGGTAGCATTCTTATAAATAGTTGCTTGATAGTACAGACTTTGAAAACTGCTGAAGAGAGACACATGTTGCCAAAGCTTTTTGTCTTCCACTCACCAGGACAAATGCAAGAATGCCAAATTTCAGGCAATCATAACAACTGGAGAACAGAGTGCTGATGCGTTGACAGGTCAACTCTAATTAACCAAGACATTGCCATGGAGAAAGCAAGGGGATTATGGTCTTATCAAATAAAACAGCATGTTCCTTTGATTTTTTTTTAATAGAAGTACAGATTGTACTCTGCCAGCCTAAACCAAAAGGTCTACTATTAGCTGTGATGCAAATGGATAACACTTGATGAACAATCCTGAGTGTACTAATAACTAAACCAACACCAAATTAAGATAATCAGTCAAGTTCATGACATGGCTCATTTTCGCTTGCTGGAAGTGAGATATTCATACACAATGGTTTATTCTTTGCAAACAAAAGGAATATGTTTGAACCTTGTGAACAACCCTACAACTCAATTTAAATATGTAAATTAGGACTATGGAGCTTAATTCTCAATAGCATACCCTTGCAGGTTTTGTACATATGCCATCTTTTACCAAAATATGGCTTTCTGAATATGTGAAAAAGCTTAAACCAACATCAATTCCTCTTTTTCCCCCTACCAAAATAAATTCTGTCCTATTACACTTGCAAATAACTTCTGCTTCTATGGACTCTAAAATCATTTGCATATCTTACTGCCTAATTTACGTACAGGTCCTACCACTGGGAGATAAATAATAGAGCATGGGCTACACCAACAAAAATGCATGCTGCCGATAATCAATCCATCTTCTCTTACCATTCTATTCTGCCACAAATTAAAGGCAATTGCAATTATCCTAACAACATGAACTGAAGAAAAAACATTTGCTAAATTATTCATGTACCCATATCTCTGTGAACAGATGCAGAATAGGCCATTGTGCATTTTGAGGGGAAAGGAGCAGAGACAGAAATGTTACCTAAAATGATATTACTCATACAATAGAGAAACACTCATACAATAGAGGAATGGAAGACCTAAAATTGTAGATATAGAAAAATCGAATCCCCATAGTGCAGAAGGAGGCCATTCAGCTCATCAACACTGCACCGACTCTCCGAGTTCTATCCTTCTAATCCCGTGCATTTACCATGGCCAATCCATCTAATCTGCACATTTTTGGACTGTGTGAGGAAACTGGAGGACCTGGAGGAAACCCACATAGACATGGGGAGAATGTGCAAACTCCACACAGTCACCCAAGGCTGGGACCAAACCCAAGTTCCTGGCGCTGTGAAGCAGTAGCACTAACCACTGTGTCACCATTCTTTGAAAGTGGAAAAGGACATATAAAAGGGAAATGCAATTCTGCTTTCATAGATAGGTATATTTTACATATCAACCAGAAGATCATGTTAAATTTCTACAAGACATTGGCTAGGTTACAAATTGATACAGTTCTGGACATTCAAGTATAAGGAGGATATTAGAGCTGTGAAAATTATATGGGGAAAATTCACTAAAATGATACCAGAAGCAACAGTTTTTTTAAAAAGTCCCAAAAATAACCTTCAATGATTCTAGACTAAAATGGCACCACAAATTATACCAGCTGTCCTGATAATCTTGTATATAAAATCAGATGCAGAGAAATGGAGTTAGCATCTAAATTATATAAATGAAAAAGGTGAATCTGAAAGTGAAATTTAATTTTTTGAATCTTTAATGCATATCTTGTCTGTGCTGCAGGTGACCTGCAACTGCATGATGCTGCCCTTTGTTGTTAAAGCTGCCATGTGCTTTGCTCTAGGTAAATACATCTGGCAATTTGCTGCTGAGAGCCCAACTGTCTGCAACATACCGCAAACTCATTAAATGTTACTTACAGTGCATATTCTTGTAATGGTAATGTGAAAACATTAAAGACGTCTTTGTTCTTCATTAGGTAGACTGAACGGACATAAGACACAAAACACTGCAATAAAACAGAAGCTTTCATTGCATATTTTAGACATAATAAACAACAACAAAGTAACAATGCATACCTCAAACATCAACAAGTTAAACAGGAGATTTAGAAATTAAAACCAAAGAGCTATGTCCTTTTGGAGGAACAAGGTTGTGGAAAAGCTCCCAACACAAAAATTCTCTCGCCACAGATGTTGTCAGACCTGCTCAGATTTTCCAGCATTTTCTATTTTAATTCAGATTCCAGCATTATCCATAATTTGCTTTTAATTATAGGAATTCTCTTCCCTGCGCTCACACATTAAAGGCCAAGTTTGGAAAAAACTGAGGTTTTGGCCCCAACAGGTCATTATGCCAACATAAAGCCAAGACCCCCTGTATGTATTATCCAGTCATTCAAGCATATTCTCAAAGCTGTGGCAAGAACAGACTGTGCTGGCACAGTCTTGAGGCCCAAAGTCTTCAGGGTAGTTTGTCCCCTTTATTTGGTCATCATTTTAAGAAAATTGGACTAATGAAAAAAATTGTATGTTTTAAATTTTTTTGTGACAATGTTTAATTCTATCTTAATATAACCAGCAGCGCTATTCCAATGACAACTGCATGCATTTACTACACAATTTTCAAATTTAATTTGAACAAAAGTCCATATTTCAACATGTGCAAGTAAGTATCTTTGCAATAACAAAGTACTGGGCACATTATATTTAACAATGGCAGCAGGAATAAGATGATAATCCATTGTATCCCTTACTACTACACAAAACATTGAAGTGGTATTATTACAGAAATGAGGAAAATTGAAAGACTCACTCGTTGTGCTCGCTCTTTCAAGTCCTGTTCTTCAGCTAAAAAGGCTTGCAGCTTTGTCTGTATATTTGTTAGTTTTTCTGGGTTTATTCTGTTTGAAAGGATCAAAAAAATGATTAGTTGTTCATTCTGTTTCTGTTGATAGCCCATTAATCTTCGACAAAAATACTAAATATTTTTAAAGTAAGCAAATTCAAAATCAATAGTCAGGACCAAGATTGTAGGATAGATTTTTATATTGTGCAATTGGTGTAATCACTTTCACAGCCACAAGGACAACTTACAGCTCCTTGGCACAAAATATAAATAAGAACATAAGAAATAGAAGCAGGTGTAGGCTGTCTAGCCCTTCGAGCCTGCCCCGCCATTCAATAAGATCATGGCTGATCTGAAGTGGATCAGTTCCACTTTCCCGCTTTCTCCCCATAACCCTTAATCCCCTTGCCTACCAAAAACCTAGCCACCCATGTCTTAAATATATTTAGCGAGATAGCCTCTGCCACATCAACAGGCAGAGAATTCCAGAGATTCACCACTCTTTGAGTGAAGAAGTTCCTCCTCAACTCCGTTCTAAACTGCACCCCCCCCTTATCTTGAGGCTGTGCCCTCTAGTCCTGCTGTCCTTTCTGAGCAGGAAGAATCTCTCTACCTCTACCCTATCCATCCCCTTCATTATCTTATACGTCTCTATAAGATCCCCCCTCATCCTTCTAAATTCCAACGAGTACAAACCCAGTCTATTCAGCCTCTCTTCGTAGTTCAACCTCAGTTAAGTGATCAGTTAAGTGGTAAATATCTGCGATTTTCTAAATGTGAGAAGTATCAGCAGCTTTCAGCATCTGACATATCACCTTTCCACAAAAAGATATGCAATAGATACATGGAGGAAAGTAACCACCAACATTTAAAAAAAAACAAATTATTTAGCTTCCTAGCCCTGGTTATGAGGATCCATTTTCCACTGTTCAATTATCCACAAAATTGTCAACAACAACTTGTAGTTACACAACACTTTGAATGTAATAAAACATTTCTAGGAGCTTCACAGGAACATCATCCATCAACAATTTGACACCAAGCCACATAAAAGAGATACTAGCACATCAAAGAGCTAGATTTTAAGATGTGTCATTGCAGAAAGCGCTAAAGAGGCTTAAGGATGGAATTCCAAAACTTAGGGTCTAGAAAACTTGAGGCACAGCTGCCAATAGATGGGCGAGGCAAATCAAAGAGAAAGAATAGGGGAGTGAACCTTCATATATGACAAGGTCAAATCAATCAGCTGAAATCCTAACTGAAAGTGGAGGAGAGAGGTCATGCTTCAATTGGGGGAGGGGGGAATTAGGGGAAAAAAAATGTTAGGGCGAGGGAATGGGACCAGGAAGTAGCCTCTATGTGACTAACATCTGACTTCTTTAGAAATGCAAAACAAAATGATAAGAAACATTTTCGTGAACATAATGAGGTTTTTCTTAGCTTCACGAATGTTTCAGTCAGATCTGAAGGAAGCCTTATTTGTCTTCAAATATCATACAATGAATGCATGAAGCCAATTAAGTTGAAGTGACATTTGGACGCTGTTCACAAGCAGTAAGATCAGGAAACAGAATCATTTTTCCTGAGGAGAATTTGCAGCTACAATTTCGGTTTAAGAGGGCCATAATCGTCTGATGGTTATATTCTGCTGCGTTCTTCTATTTTGGTGCCGCACCCTAATCACTGCTCCCCATCCTAGAAAAGAGTTATGAAGTATTGCTGTACTACCAGCACTTAAGTGGGTCCTGCCCACAGCACTGATTTGCCCCTTTTTCGAATACTACTTGATGTCTTGCACTTTTCCAGCTTTTTCTACTACACAAATACAAATACAAATATTCACATAGGGAAAGCTCACCAACTCTGCAGCATTCCCATGAAAGAAAATACTAAACAAGACAATGCGCTTTTTAATTCAAAACAATGAACTTTTATCATTCATTCCAATGACTGTTAGAACAGAGGAGTTCGATACAATTCTCTCACTTTCAATCCAAACTGGGCTGTAAAAAAATCATGCACTTGAATCTCCACTTTCAAAACTGGAGGTAAATTAATCTTATGACATGATACTCAACTACACTGACCAGGAGGACAGAGTCTGATCCCCAGCCTGTGCAGGATAACTGATTCAACTTGAGTAGTAGGTAGACGCAACTGTATGATGTATGAAACAGAAACAGATCATTCGACCTGTTTTGGCTGGGTCCCATCATCAGGTACTGTTGGGTGTTCTCTAAGTGCCTGTATTAACAGAAAATATCTGTGATGCACTCTGTGAAGAGCAGGTATTTAGGCATCATACCAGACAGATTTCAGGTCTATGAAACCACAAATTAGTGTAATCACTGCCTTCAGCACAGTGCAGCAAGAGCAGCACAATGGTTAGCATTGCTGCCTCACAGCGCCAGGGACCCAGGTTCAATTCACGGCTTTGGTCACTATCTGTGCAATGTCTGCACATTCTCCCCTGTGTGGGTTTCCTCTGGATGCTCCGGTTTCCTCCAAAGATTGAAAGACATGCTGATTAGGTGCATTGGCTATGCTTTATTCTCTCTGTGTACCCAAATAGGCACCGTAGTGTGGCAACTAGGGGATTTTCACAGTAACTTCGTTGTGGTGTTAATGCAAGCCTATCTGTGACATTAACAAATAAACTTAAACTTAAAAAAAACTTCAGAGACAAAATGAGCTGAAGCAAAATTCGGACAACATCACAAAATGATACATTTTCATCATCATCTAAATATTTATTTCTTTTCAAGTTTAACATAAAGAACACCACAAGATGCCTCTGCAGTGAACTTTATAGGGCAGGATGGAAAATAAAATTCTAGGCTCTTCCACTTGTTTTATCCAAAGGCAAGAAAATGAGAAGGCTGTTTAAAGCATATTTCCTCAACTTTGAAAATAACTGTCCATCTGCCTCCAAAGGTTCTGGATGACATGGCTCTAATATTTAGGAAAATGAACAGACTATATTACTTGAGAACAGAGTTTGGGAAACTGCTGCTCATCTGGAACTTGAAAAATTAAAAGAACCACTCTCCCACCATGTACAAACATAAATCTCCATAATTTATAGAAAAACACGTAACTCAAATTGTACACACTTCACCAGTGACCACCCATTACTGAAACTTTTAAAAAAGAAAGTAAGCTGGTTTAAGTACATTTCTTTTCAACTTATAACACTTTAATTTCGAGCAATGTAAATATTTTTACATTTTCTTAGCCTGTGTAATATTCAAGTAGAAACACAATCAAAGATTAGTTCTGGATATTACTTCGATAAAAGTATTACTTTATTTTGTTGATGGGGATTTTTTTCTCCTCGAGCTGTTTGAGCATGGCATTCTCTTCAGATGGAAGTAGCACTAACAGTGCTTCACCACCCTCCTTGTACCTGTAAAATGAAGAATATATTATGTTGAAATATCAGTGCATAATAAAATTCACAATATTTGAATGTCAGAACTCAAAGTAGCCATGGTTAGGATTTTTTTCATTCTCTTTGATTTGATTTATTATTGTCACATGTATTAACATACAGTGAAAAGTATTGTTTCTTGTGTGCTATACAGACAAAGCATTCCATTCATAGAGAAGGGAATGAGAGAGTGCAGAATGTAGCATTACAGTCATTGCTAGGGTGTAGAGAAAGATCAACTTAATGCAAGGTAGGTCCATTCAAATGTCTGACAGCAGCAGGGAAGAAGCTGTTCCTGAGTCGGTTGGTACGTAACCTTAGACTTGTATCGTTTTTCCCAACAGAAGATGGAAGAAAGAATGTCTGGGGTGTGTGGGGACCTTAATTATACTGGCTGCTTTGCTGAGGCAGCGGGAAGTGTAGACAGAATCAATGGATGGGAGGCTGGTTTGCGTGATGGATTGGGCTACATTCACGACCTTTTGTAGTTTTTTTGCGGTCTTGGGCAGCGCAGGAGCCATAACAAGCTGCGATACAACCAGAAAGAATGCTTTCCATAGAACGCTTCTCATCTCCTAACTGTACAAATAAAAATCACTTCTCTGTAAGGTACCTTAAAATGGCCAAGAAACATGAGATGTATGAGATTTTGTGACTGTGGCAAAAAAAAACAAAAGCAACATAAAGTGATAACTCTTGACACTAAGCGGTTAGGATTTGAAATGCACCACCTGACAGGAAAAATATTCAATAACTGTTTTGAAAGGGAATTGAATAAATACTCAAAAGGAAAAAAAGATTACAAGGATATGGGAAAACAGCAAGGAAATAGGGCCAACTGAATTGTTCTTAGAAAGAGCCAACATAGATTTGACAAGTTAAGTGGCTTCTTTCTGTCCCGTAGTTTTCTATGACTGTAGTACTGGGCTAGCCAAAGGTTCCCACGATCAACTTCCTGGCTGCTGAATTAGCTGATGTCAGCAAAGACACCGTTGTGCTAAGGAGCAGAATGAAGCAAAACAGGCAGAGTTTCTACTCCACGCCACATCCAGTAGCCCCAGCTGAAAACTGTAGATGTCAACGATGTACGATGAAAGGCTTGGCCTCAGCTATAATATCTTCAACTACTTTGCTGACACTCATTTTGATAGGGTTAAAGGGCTAGCAAGCACCTGGGGGACTGTATCCCAGCAGAATGAAAACAGGGGAAGAAAAATTGGAGAACAAAGAAAAATAATCTACGTTTATTAATTGTCCTTACAGGATGTCGCGTCTGATGAATTTATTGGAGTTCTATGAGAATGTGTCTAGGGCGGTGGATAGAGGAGAGCCGGTGGATGTGGTGTTTCTTGATTTTCAAAAGGCGTTTGACAAGGTGCCTCACAAGAGGTTATTACAGAATGTCAGGGGGCATGGAGTTGGGGGTAGGGTGTTAGCGTGGATAGAGGATTGGTTGTCAAATAGGAGGCAGAGAGTGGGGGTCAATGGGTGCTATTCGGATTGGCAGTTGGTGACTAGTGGAGTGCCCCAGGGGTCGGTGCTGGGGCCTCAGCTATTTACCATTTATATAGATGATCTGGAGGAGGGAACCGAGTGTATGGTGTCGAAATTTGCTGATGACACCAAGATTGGTGGAACGGCAAATTGTGCGGAGGGTGTGGAGAGTCTGCAGAAGGATCTAGATAGGCTGGGCGAATGGGCCAGGAAATGGCAAATGGAATTTAATGTTGGCAAATGTGAGGTTGTCCACTTTGGTAGGAAGGACTATTACTTACATGGCAAAAAACTGCAGCAGGCGACGGTGCAGAGGGACCTCGGGGTCCTTGTGCATGAGTCACAAAAACCCAGCCTACAGGTGCAGCAGGTGGTCAGGAAGGCTAATGGGATGCTGGCCTTCATAGAAAGGGGGATTGAATATAAAAGTAGGGAGGTCTTGCTGCAGCTGTATAGGGCACTGGTGAGGCCGCAGCTGGAGTACTGTGTGCAGTTTTGGTTGCCGCACTTATGCAAGGATATTTTGGCCTTGGGGGGAGTGCAGAGGAGGTTTACTAGGCTGATACCGGAGTTGAGGGGGTTGAGCTATGAGGAGAGGCTAGATAAACTAGGCTTGTACTCGTTAGAGTTTAGAAGAATGAGGGGAGATCTCATTGAGACATATAAGATGATGAATGGGATGGATAGGATAGAGGTGGAGAGGCTCTTCCCACTCAGAAAGGACAGTAGGACTAGAGGGCACAGCCTCAAGATAAAGGGGGGGGGCGGTTTAGAACGGAGTTGAGGAGGAACTTCTTCACTCAAAGGGTGGTGAATCTCTGGAATTCTCTGCCCGTTGAAGTGGTGGAGGCTGCCTCGCTAAATATTTTTAAGACGCGGGTTGATAGGTTTTTGATAGGCAAGGGGATTAAGGGTTATGGGGAGATGGCGGGAATGTGGAACTGAGACGCAGCAGATCAGCCATGATCTTATTGAATGGCGGGGCAGGCTCGAGGGGCTAGATGGCCTACTCCTGCTCCTATTTCTTATGTTCTTCCTTATGTTCTTATGCTACAGAAATGCAAATCAACTGCAAAAACCTTCTAAACCATATGAATCATTAGAGCTGTATTTCAAGCTGCTCAACAGCCTTTTATCAATGTGACTTGCCTAGTTCATCAATTCTGTTCACACCACCCTACATTTGCAGATTGCTAACATTGCTCAGTTACCAATTCCATTTTAAAGTACTTTACAATGACATGAAAAATACACTATGTGCTACACCACAGCATTTTATAGTTACCACATATCTACTGAAACAGTTTTAATCAACTTGTGTTAAATTTATCAAATCAAGCCCCAGATAGCCTTATTCCATTCTTAACAAAAATAAGTCAGTTTACTGCTCATCCCATCTTTTAGATTATTTGAAGGCCTGCAGCATTGGATCCAACACCGGA
Source organism: Carcharhinus amblyrhynchos (assembly GCF_965287045.1). NCBI lineage: Eukaryota > Metazoa > Chordata > Chondrichthyes > Carcharhiniformes > Carcharhinidae > Carcharhinus > Carcharhinus amblyrhynchos. The sequence goes on along the minus strand of NC_137333.1, from coordinate 68,391,148 downwards.
TTCCTGAACATCAAAACCAGAGTATTCCAAAACAGACAGAATCAAATTCTATACCACACAGAAAACCAAAAGTCAACTGAAAGGTGAATGCAGAACAAAGAACCCAATTTCCTTTGTTAAGATTTTGTAACGTGAGTTTTAAAATCAATGATTACCTCCTTATTAAATTGGCATTTCCTCATCGAAAGAAATATATTTAGAGAATAAAAGTAGAGTTTTTATTGTGGCAATATTGCTGATATATTACTTTTGTCAGTCTTCACAGCAAAAAGAAGAGGATAATATGCCTGACATTCCAAAGGAATTAACAATAAATCAAGAACTAGAACTCACTGAAGTAAACAACAAAACAGTATGTATTAGGTAAAATGACAAACCCTGGGATTCATGGTTTCCATACTAGGATTTTAAAAGATTTACGTGAGAAAACTACAGATTGCTTGAGCTAAAATCTTCCAAAGCTCTCTAAATAAAGGAAGAAAATGAAAGGGAGACCCACATTATAGACTGCCTTTTATGAACTTGGGATCTTCTAAAGGACTTTACAGCCAAAGTACTTTTGAAAGGGTGGTCGCTGTTGTAATGTAGGAAATATGGCAGCCAAACAGCAAAGTGATAATGACCAGGCAATTAGTTGGTGATGTTGATTGAGGGATAGGATACTGAAGATAACTCTGCTCTTCTTCAAAATAGTGCCTCCTGAGGGGAGCAGATGCGGACTCGGTTTAACAACCCATCCGAAAGATAGAATCATAGAATCACTACAGTGCAGAAGGAAACCAGTCAGCCCATCAAGCATGCACCGACAACATCCCCTCTCAAGCCCTATCCCCGAGCACCATATATTCCCCTGACACTAAAGGAAATTTAGCATGGTTAATCAACCTAACTCTCACATCTTTGGACAGTGGGAGGAAACCAGAGCACCCGGAGGAAACCCACGCAGACACGGGGAGAATGTACAAACTCCCACACAGTCACTCAAAGCTGGTATTGAACCCAGATCCCTGGCACTGTGAGACCGCAGTACAAACCACTGTGCCATCATGCCAGTACCAACAGTGCAGCTCTCCCTCAGGACTCCACTGGATTGTCAGGCTAGATCACTGCACCAAAAGCCTGGAGCAATCTTCTGACTAAGAGGCCAGAACGCTATCAACTGAGCCATAGCTGGCACTTGTAGATTGCACTACAGTGCCACGGCATTATCCACTTGACAGAGCAGGCCGAGTCTCAGTTTAAAGTCTCATTCAAAAAGCATTAAGGCATTGTTCCTTTCGGATTTTAAAATTGCAAAGTAGAGTCAAATATTTAAGAAATGTGAGACAGAAAAACCAGGAAATTATAGATCTGTTAGTCTAACACCTATCATGGGGCAAGTTAATGGAATCCATAACTAAGGAGAGAATTGAACACTTAAGAGCAATTTGAACTGATTGCAGAGCCCCAGTGCAGATTAGTATTGCATCAATCAAACCTGATTTTGAGAGAAAGTAACTAAAGTAGCAGATTGAGGAACATCCATTGACCTAGTCTGCATGGACCTGCACACAGCATTTGACACTTCCACATGAAAAAGACTTTGCTAAAGTTAGATCTCATGGAATTGAAGCAAATTATTGGCCTGGTAGGATGATTGATTAGGCTGTGGAAGTCAGAAAGAAAGAATAATGGGTATATAAGTTCGAAGGAACTGACTAGTGATATCCCTCAAGGATCTGCTTGAATCTTTGCTCATTGTATTCATTGATGACAACTGAACAGAGAACTACATGTTCAGGTTTGCTGATTACACAAAGATTAGTGAGAGTAAGTAATCTAGTTGACAGCACAAAGTTACAAACCGACAATGAATGATTAAGTGATTAGGCAAAACCGTAGCAGATAAGACTTCAACACAAGTAAGTGCAAGGCCATTTCTTTTGGACCAAAAAAACAGAAAGCTCCAAGTATTATTTAGATGGTAGAGGAGCTGAATGTCTAAGAGATTTTGGGGTGCAAGTACACAGATCATAAAAATGAAAGAAAACAAAAATGAAAAAAGGCTAATGAAATGTTAGCCTTTATAACTAGAGGGCTGGAATATCAATATAATCGGAAGGAAATTTTGCTACATCTGTACACCTGATTAAGCAACATTGAGAATTGCATACTGTACAGTTCTGGATATTGTGTGTTAGGATCGATGGCCTTGGAAGGAGCACAATGCAGATTCACCAAGGGGTAGATTATGAGGAGAGATGAAATAAACTAGATTTGTTTGCCCTGGGGTACACAGAAGGTTAAGGGATGTTTTTTTTTAGTTAAGACTTTTTTTTAAGGCAGATAAAGAAAAACATTTCACAACAGTAGGAGAGACTGAGGCAAGGTGATATATTCTTAAAATCAGAGTCAGGCAGTTCAAGAAAGAAAAGTGCAGGGACAATTCTTCACACAGGATAGTAGAAATGGTGAAACACTCTTCCACAAAAAGCAGCAGGCGTGAGCTCAATTAATACTTTCAAATATGAGATAGACTTTTGCAAGAATATCAAAGGACAAGGAACAAAGGTAGATAGAGTTGATACAGTTATGCCATTATTTTACTGAACAGCAGAACTGAATGGAATGTACAAACAGAATTACACCAATGTTTTTGCACTGCTAATATAATTTGTAAAGCACAGGGTCACCAGAACACTACACTTCCTTCATAAAATATTATTCATTGATACATATGCATTAAAAGCCCTTTGCATTTGAAAAGTTAATTCAAACATTGCAAATTTGCTAAATATTATAATAACATTTTGATTGACTAAAGCACAATTCCCCTAAAGTTTCTCTTGAATCTCCTACAAATGGTAAACAACAGATATTTGGACTGAACTGATTGAGACTGAGGACAAAATCTTTCCATAGCTTATGGAAAAGCTAGACCTGGAAAAACAAGTGATCCTGAGTAAATTACACAGTTGAGAAAATGTGAAAAGTTATGAATAATTTCTATTGAACCAAAAAGGTTCCACTTCATGCCTTTGCTAGATTTAATTAGAACCATTGAATCCCTACAGTGCAGAACTCTTATTTTTTGAAAATGCACATCAACACAGTAACTAAATAGTGGAGACTGAACAGCAATAATAATGGGCAAAACAGAATCAACCAACCAGCTGTAGAATTTTAATACATAGCATAATGATAGATTACATATTTCCAGAAACTGATCTCAACTGATAATCTGCAATTCAATTATCTGAGAGATGTAGAACTCATCCTGAGCCTGTACAGAGCTTTCTATTTTGGGACTCTACCATTTTAGGAGGCTACATCTATAAAATATCAGATGAATATTAACTGACATTTTTGTACATCAGCTTTGAATACCTCTCCATTCTCTTTAGCATTCCTGTAAAATGACTAGAAAAATAAATAAACTAGAAAATAATCATTGCAATGTGGTACTCGTTCAATGTGCAATCAACATCATTTTATTGCCAAACATCTCATCACACATTTGCTACACAACTTTTGAGTTTTTCTTATCCAGGATCAATGCTTATGTTAGTTGTTTGCAGCTAGAACACGTGACAAGGAATTGCTGCGATCAGTTTCAAGGAGATCAGCGCATAACCAATACAAGCAATGCACCATTTCCACTCAATGCTTTGCAGTGAAAAGCATGTCCCAGGCTGAACCAAGGTCAGATCACTTTGGACATTTGTTACAAGACTATCAAGATCCATGGAAAATGACATTTCTTCTGCTTCCCTGTTTCCTTCATCATGTTCCAAACTGGATATATTGTTTTACTGTTGAACCCAAAATGGGAGGCCAATCTAATTCCATCATAGCTTTGACCAATAATAATTTGCATTGATATAGCACTTTCAATACACTAAAATATCCCAATGCACTTTGCAGTATCATGATCAATCAACATTTAATGCTAAGCCTCAAGGAACATTAGGACAAATAACCAAAATCTTATTCAAACAGAGAAGGTCTGAAGGGGAGAAGAAAATCAGAGTGCATAAGAGGCCAAAATTGGAGAAGACAGAAACCTGCTGGTACAATGAGAGGAAGTATCCAGGGTTATAGGCTATTACTCTTTGTAATTTTCTTCTTCAGAAAGCAGCAGGGGCTTTATTCAAGACTGAATCAAATAGATTCTTGGTAGACAAGGGAGGCAAGGGTAATGAGGAGCAGACTGGAAAGTCAGGTCAGCAATGATCTTATCAAATGGTGGAGCAGACTCGAAGGACCAAAGGGCCTATTCCTGCTCCCAAGTCCTAAGTTTGTAAGTTCATAAATTCATAAGATATAGAATTAGGCCATTCAGCTGATCGAGTCTGCTCTGCCATTCGACCATGGCTGGTATCTCCTCATCCCCACTTTCCTGCCTTTTCTCCATAACCCTTCAACCTATTGCCAATTAAAAATCTGTCTAACTCCTCCCTAAATTTACTCACTTATCTGCTGCATTTTGGGGTGGCAAATTCCACAGATTCACAATCCTTTAGGAGTAGTTTCTCCTCAACTCTGTTTTAAATTTGCTGCCCCTGATCTTAAGGCTATGACTTCTCGTCCTAGAATGCCCCTCCAGTAGAAGCATCCACTCCACATCTACTTCATCCATACCTTTCATCATCTTGTATACCTCAATTTCATCTCCCTTCATTCTTCTAAATTCCAGACAGTATAGACCTAAACTGTGCAATCTCTCTTCACACAACAAACCCCTCATCTCTGAAATCAATCTAGTGAACCTCCTCTGAACTGCCTCCAATGCCAGTACATCTTTCCAAAACTGTGCACAATATTCACCAATGCCTTGTATAGTTGTAACAATACTTCTTCCTTACCTTTATATTCTATTCCTTTAGCTATAAATGCCATCCTATATTTTCCTATGTTTAGAGAGGGTGGAGGTAATCAGGGAAGGATTTAAGCTCAGGAAAGCAAATTACCAAATTGAGTAGTTGTCCAAAGAAAGAGAAACATAACTAACTCATCCTTAGTCACAAGGCAGCAAGACCAGGTTGTTTAGCTGTAACAACACTATGTGCCTAGTTAAATGAATAATTTAATAATTTGAGAAGCTCAGGATAGAGTTTGATTGCCAGACTGATGTCAATGTAAATTAGCAAACCAAGTTTTAACAAGTCAAGACATTGCATCCAAACCTCTTCAATGACAAGTAAACAAGTTAACAATATAATCAGCCCCATTGCATTCAGATGAGTAAATCCATTGGCTTGAAGGATTAATATGTAAAATAGAATTTACAAAGTATATTTGCACAGTTTTAAATTCTCCACAAACCAGCTAAGCCATAAAATGAGACATATTGTACTATGTATGACTCTACACACAATACTCTGGTATTTTAAAGATAGTAAAAAATCTAATGTGATGAATAGTATCATTTAAAAAACAACATACAACTGAAACAAAAGGGAATTACAATGTCCTAGTGAATATATTCCAAGTTTTTCAGAAATTATAGGGTGACACAGTAGCCTAGTGGTTAGCACTGTTGCCTCACAGCACCAGAGACCCAGGTTCAATTCCAGCCTTGGGTGACTCTGTGTAGAATTTGCACATTCTCCCCAAATCTGCATGGATTTCCTCCCACAATCCAAAGATGTGGATTAGGTTGATTGGCCATTCTAATTTGTCCCTTAGAGTCAGGGAGATTAGCAGGGTAAATACAGAGATAGGGCCTGCCTGGGATTGTCATTGGTGTGGGTTTGATGGGCCGAATGGCCTTCTGCACTGTAAAGATTCTATATAATGCATCCTTTATGTCATATGCCTTGAAAAAAATTCATATACTATCAGATGCAATGGAAACCGGTCTCTTACCAACTACTAAATGTAAATCTACTGATTTCACATCAAATATTCCTTTTCTAATAAGAAAGTTGATCCATTCCCACCTCATCATCCACTGCCCCACAACGACTCCTCCCTACTCTGCTGCATTCTGTTCCAAGGGGAGAATTCTCAGTGGACCAGCTCCCAAAAAATAATACTGTTGCAAATTTCAGGTCTATCTTAGGATATAGCTCAGATCTATCAGTCCCCAGATAGTTGGAGATCAGATGTACTCTAGAAGATGCACTTATAGAACTCCTCAAAAGTCCCAACTCAAGGACTCTGTGGGAAACATTCAGGAAATTTGAAGTCCAATGGATCCTACTCCCTGGGACCTTCCAAGTCTGAGTTAGTGTCAGAGACTCTGGATGGTTCCCATTTCTTACTTAGATAGTTACCCAGAGAATGTTAGACAGGAAAAGACCTAGTTTGGTAACTGTGGTAAACTGGTAAACCTACCGGACGCCACCTGACTAGACCCCAGTTTCTGACTCCCTTCCTGAACACCACCAGCTGCCTCTGAGCCCGACCACTTCCTACCCACCTCACTCAACTACCCAGCTACATGCCTCACCCACTTACCACCCTACCCACCGACCCTTACTTTCTCCCACTGATCTTTTCAAAGAAACTTTTGGATAATTAAACTCTTTATTTACCAAAATGCACCATTTGGTGCCATAAAAAGGGAGCATGGATTCCCTTTGCTGCTCCCAATGAAGTTTGCTGCACTGAGTCAGATGTGAAAGATCCACCATTGGAAGATCACTCAGAAAAAACAGAAGGAAGCAAATGTGCATTTTTTTTGTCTGATCAGGGTCGGAAATAGGGTTTCTAATCCTGATTGGAAGATCTGGGCCATTATCACTGGCTTAAAACTCAAGACATACCCATAAGCAACACCCAAGTCATGCACCTAGGAGTTGCACCACCCCTCATCTCCAGAAAGTGGAATATCTGCAGAAACCCAAATTCAAATGGCTAGTTTCATCACAGCCACAGTAACTGGTGTTGATCTTTGATGTGCCACTGAAATGAAAATGAATTATCTGCTGTCCCCAGAAATGTAGTGCATCTTCAGTGTCTGGTTCACAAACATATCAGCCCTTCTCTGGCTTAGAGGACTGATAATGATTAAACAGGGTTGTGCAGAGATAATTTGGCCCCCAAGTAATAATTTCAATTAACTGCAACTAATTAATCTTGAATTAAAAATTATAAAACTGTAACTAAGGAATTAAATAAAATAAAGAAATAAAGTTAAATTAGTACTTCGGTTCATGCTGTTTAAGTTAAATATTAAAGTCCTTATTTATACGTGTTAATTTTCACCAAGAAGATTTCTTTTTCCACAACCATTAAATATTCTGCTAATATACCAGTCATGTACACACATCATTTTGGCTCCTTATGCTACTTCTGGTCACTAACGCATAGTGCAGGACACATGAAAGCCATTTAAATTTTCATGACAGAACATTCATTTCAGCTAAAGGAAAATAATTTGCCCAAGTAGAAAAAAAATTAAAATTTATGATAGTTTAAAAATAGAATATTTTGATCTATAATTTTCCACCTCATGTTCTGCACATGCACATGAGTAAGAATATTACAAGAATTCCCAAGAGACATTTTGAAATGTGTGGCTGCACATCATCACCATACCTGGCTGTCCTCCCTGCTCTATGAATGTAAGTATTAGCATCCTCTGGACAATCCAACTGAAGAACCCAGTTCACGGCAGGAAAATCTGGAAAGAGAAACAGTCAAATAGCTTCAGGAATAATCTACCAGTACACACATTTGTGCCATGCTTTTTATTTTAGCTATGTGCAACGGTATAAGGTAAAGTCTTCATAGTCCCAGATGACCATGGCCTGCTCTCTCCTTTGAGGGAGAAGAGCTGACTGGTGGTGATTTAACCTGAGAGTCACTTCAGGTGAGAGGCAAGGTTGAGAAGGCAGAGCCTTTGTGAATGACTTCAGCCAGTATAGAAATTGAACGCATGCTGTTGGCATTGCTCTGTATCATGAACCAGCTGCCCTGAAGCCATTATTGTAAAACTTAAAACATTCTCAGCAATCCTATCACAAGCATGCAGTTCCAGATTTTATAGTCAATAGTGAAAGAATGGTGCTTGCCATTCACTACAATGATAGTTGTGCAGAGTTTTCACAAGCCTTTACGCATAGACCCGCAATCTGATCCAGCACTGCGCCCTCTGCAGGGCACCTGTGAGCAGGGCAAGAATCAACAAGGCTCTTCAACCAATCATGGCAAGCATCATCACTAAACAATCCAATTCTAAAACAGGAAGCATAAAATAGAATGACAAAGGGAAATAAAGATTGGGAAAGAAAGCTGAGAGAATGAATGATTAAAGACAGCAAAATTAAAACAACACAGTTTACATTTTCTTATTAAATCTCCAACAATAGTCAAATTGTGAACAAATACTGTAGACACCATATTTCTAATTTTAGAGTTCAGGTCCACAGAATTATTGTCATACAATATGAGTGATCATACCATTAAAAATTCACTTATGTTTGAACTTTCCATAACTTTCCACAGCACTTATGGGTTGCCATTGGGAAACCTCAACTTCAAGCCCTTACAGTGACTTCACTGCAGTCTATCGGCAAAGCACAATTATAGTACAGCCCATGGAGAAGCAGGGAAGTCGAATTTCTGGCTTTCAGCATTTAACTTTGTAAGCTGCTGGCTGATTATTTCATGATAATGGTTAGCCTGACTGTTATTCTCAATGCAACATTCAAGCACTCATGTGATAATTTAATTGAGGAGCCCAGGGTTCAATTCCAGCCTTGAGTGATTGCCTGTCTAGAGTTTGCATTTTCTCCCCGCGTTTGCATAGGTTTTCTCCAGGTGCTCCGGTTTCTTCCCACAGTCCAAAGTTGTACAGTTTGCAATGATTGGCCATGCTAAAATTGCCCCTTGGTGTCCCAAGATCTCTAGGATGGGGAATTAACAGGTTAAATACAGGGATAAGTCCCGAGTAAGATGCTGGAGAGTTGGTATGGACCAGATGGGCCAAATGGCCTCCTTTTGTACTGTAGGGATTCTATGAGAAGTTGAATGAATGCATGGCAGAGCACAAAGGACAGTATATGTATAAACAGGCACAGAGAACAGTTTTAGAAATAATCAAATGAGTTTTTCAAAAGCAAACCAAGTAGGAAGAGAGAAACATGAAAAAATAAAAGTTTCAAATTGTCTTATACTTTTAAACATAGTCTTCACCCCTGTACTCTACGTACCAAGTCCTCGAGCAGCTATGTCTGTTGCAAATAGTACAGCAGCCTTTTTCCGGCAAAATTCATTGTAGACCTCAACTCGTTTCATCTGTTGTTGCTTGCCATAAAGAGCCAGAACTGGCATACCAGGACGAAGACGGCAAAATGCACGGAACAGATACTGGACCTAATGTACAGAAAAGGAGAGTGAAGGATTTAATAAATCTTGAACCCAACCCTCTCCCAAAAAAACAATTAAAGTTAATTTTATTCCTCCATTTTACTGATGTAAAGCTGCAGGTTACAAATATATAAAGAGGAGGAGGCTGGCTAGAGTGAATGTTGGACCCTTAGAGGGTGAGAGGGGAGATTTAGTGGTAGGAGATGAGGAAATGGCTGAGGCCTTAAATAAGTTTTTTGCCTCGGTCTTCACGGAGGAGGATGCGAATAGATTGCCAGATATTAAAGATAGAAGGATGGTAGGAGTTGAGGGCCTGAATGCGATTACTGTCACTCGAGAGGTAGTGCTTGATCGACTAGCAGGACTGATGGTGGACAAGTCCCCAGGACTGGATGGAGTGCATCCCAGGGTTCTGAAGGAAATGGCAGAGGTGATAGTGGATGCCTTAGTGATTATTTACCAAACTTCGCTGGATCCCGGGGAAGTGCCGGAAGATTGGAAAACGGCTAATGTTACGCCGCTGTTTAAAAAAGGTAGCAGGCAAAAGGCAGGGAATTATAGGCCGGTTAGTTTAACGTCTGTTGTTGGAAAAATGCTTGAATCCGTCATCAAAGAAGAAATAGCGAGGCACCTGGAAAGGAATGGTTTGATAGAGCAGGCGCAGCACGGATTCGTTAAGGGGACGTTGTGTTTAATGAATTTATTGGATTTCTATGAGGATGTGACTAGTGCGGTAGACAGAGGGGAACCAGTAGATGTGGTGTTTCTCGATTTTCAAAAGGCCTTTGATAAGGTGCCACACAAAAGGTTGCTTCAGAAGGTTAGCGGGCATGGAGTTGGGGGTAAGGTGTTAGCATGGATAGAGGATTGGTTGTCTAATAGGAAGCAGAGAGTTGGTATCAATGGGTGCTATTCTGATTGGCGGTTGGTGACTAGTGGAGTGCCCCAGGGATCGGTGCTGGGGCCTCAGCTATTTACCATTTATACAGATGATCTGGAGGAGGGGGCTGAGTGTAGGGTGACAAAATTTGCTGATGACACGAAGATGAGTGGAAAAGCAAATTGTGCGGAGGGCGTGGAAAGTCTGCAGAGAGATCTGGATAGGCTGAGTGAGTGGGTGAGGACCTGGCAGATGGAGTGCAATGTTAGCAAGTGTGAGGTTATCCACTTTGGCAGGAATAGTAGTAGGAGGGACTACTATTTAAAGGGCGAAAAGCTGCAGCATGCTACGGTGCAGAGGGACCTGGGGGTCCTTGTGTATGAGTCACAAAAACCCAGTCTGCAGGTGCAGCAGGTGATCAAGAAGGCGAATGGAATGCTGGCCTTTATAGCAAGGGGGACTGAGTATAAAAGCAGGGAAGTCTTGCTGCAACTGTACAGGGCACTGGTGAGGCCGCAGCTGGAGTACCATGTGCAGTTTTGGTCGCCGCACTTGCGCAAGGATATTTTGGCCTTGGAGGGAGTGCAGAGGTGGTTCACTAGGCTGATACCGGAGATGAGGGGGTTAGACTATGAAGAGAGACTAAATAGACTGGGTCTGTACTCGTTGGAGTTTAGAAGGATGAGGGGGGATCTTATAGAGACGTATAAGATAATGAAAGGGATGGATAGGGTAGAGGTAGAGAGATTCTTCCCGCTCAGAAAGGACAGCAGGACTAGAGGGCACAGCCTCAAGATAAGGGGGGGGCAGTTTAGAACAGAGTTGAGGAGGAACTTCTTCACTCAAAGGGTGGTGAATCTCTGGTATTCTCTGCCCGTTGAAGTGGTGGAGGCTACCTCACTAAATATATTTAAGACAGGGGTAGATAGGTTTTTGACAGACAAGGGAATTAAGGGTTATGGGGAAAAAGCAGGAAAGCCGAACTGAGCCACTTCAGATCAGCCATGATCTTACTGAATGGCGGAGCAGGCTCAAAGGGCTAGATGGCCTACTCCTGCTCCTATTTCTTATGTTCTTTTGTTACTTTTCTTTGAATTTCCATTTCAAGAAAGCCCCTCTCAATCCAATGTTTCAAGAAAGCTCCTCACAATCCAACATGCAGGTTGACAGTCAAACAAGAATATCCTGCACCATTCAGAAAATAACATGCCAATGCTTGCAATTTGCAGTATTTCTTCAAACTATCCCTCAATGCAGCACAAATTGCAAGCATCAACAACCCTAATGAAAATCTGCCTACGGTTCCATTTTAATTAAAAAGTCAAACAGTGCAAAACAAGCTATACACCTTACAAAATTTTTAAAAACTACATTTCTTGCCCTTTCAAAACTCAAACACAGCTGAAGAACAGACGAAAGGGGTATACCGCAAACACATACAACTGTAAAACAACCCTGAGTGAAGAGTCACTGCCTCGAGGAAACATTTTACCAGTTACGTTTGTTTTCACTACATTGAATTCCAGAATTTTTAAGAGTGCTTTGGGATTTTAGTCCACAATTCAGTGTGTCTTTGAGTAAACTAAAGCCAATAGCTGCACATATACAATAATAACCAGTTGTCTGTTTTTGATGCAGTCAGACAACTTTTTCCACTGTTCATGTGAGGGTCCACAGAATTTAATCCGGGACTACTCAAATCCTCATGATTTGATCACTTCTATGTTCCTGTGGTGGTTGCTTTACCTTCTGGTCAAGACAGCCCCCCCAGTTCAGCTCGTGTTTGCATGGCGCAGCATGGTGGCACAGTGGTTAGCACTGCTGCCTCACAGCGCCAGGACCCAAGTTCAATTTCAGCGTTGGGTCACTGTCACTGTGGAGTTTGCATGTTCTCCCCGTGTCTGCGCAAATTCCCTCTGGGTGCTCTGGTTTTCTCCTACAGTCCAAAGATGTGTGGGTTAGGTTGACTGGCCATTAGAAATTGCCCCTCAGTGTCAGGGAATTAGCAGGGTAAATATGTGGGGTTACTGGGATGGGGCCTGGGTGGGATTCATGTCGTTGGAGGCTCAATGTAGTGATTCAATGAATAATAGCTCAGGATAGCTTTGCAGTGTCCTCTGTAAGATGCAAATGGCAGATCATAGACTTTGGACACAAAATTGGCATAGTAGCACACAGCTGATAATTCATAGAATCATAGAATCCATACAACACAGAGGGAAGGCATTCAGCACTTCGAGCCTGCAATGACATCAATCCCACCCAGGCCCTATCACCATAAGCCCACATATACATAAGAACTAGGAGCAGGAGTAGGCTATCTGGCCCCTCAAGGCTGCTCCACCATTCAATAAGGTCATGGCTGGTCTTTTTGTGGACTCAGCTCCACTTACCTGCCGCTCACCATAACCCTTAATTCCTTTATCTATCCTTGCCTTAAAAACATTCAATGAGCCTCAACTGCTTCACTGACAGGGAATTCCACAGATTCACAACCCTTTGTGTGAAGAAGTTCCTCCTCAACTCAGTCCTAAATCTGCTTCCCCTTATTTTGATATATTTACCCTGCTAATCCCCGTGATACTAAAGGGCAATTTACCAAGGCAATCAACCTAACTCTTAGATCATTGAGTGTGGGAAGAAACCAGAGCATCCACAGGAAATCCATGCAGACACAGGGAGAATGTGCAACTCCACACAGAGACTTGTTCAAGGCTTACCCCAGAAGCCATGACTGCTCATGGTTATCATAATGAAATGATCCTCTTAGGTACTTTGCAGCAGTGTCAAAAATGGTGAAGGTCATACATTTTCTTGTGTATGCAGGAATAACTTTGTAATTTATTATCAACACCTACCTCTTTGCAGCTTGAAAAAAAGACAATTATCTTCTTGTTCAGGTGATTCTTCAAGAAGGAGTACAACATGTTAATTTTCTGTTGCAAGTCACAAACCACATAATTCTGTTCAAGTGTTCCAGGGGTGCTGCAAAGGAAAATATTTTCTTAATGTCCTGGCAGAGAAACAAAGTATGAAGCAGGAAAACCAAGTGTAGTTTACTGATACAATTTATACATGTAAATACTAAAACCACTGACGCAGAGTAAATTGCCCAAAGGTCTAAATTCTTCTCACATTAAAAGGCCTTCTATCTTTTTAAAATCATGCTTTGATTCTATTCACCTTACAGGTCACCTTTGGTCAGTTTGTAATTACTTTTCAATCAATGTGCAATTTTTCCATACTCCCGTAACTTGTTCACTTTTGATCTTCGTTTCCATTATGATGTGTTAACTAATACAGCAAATAAATGCAAGTCATCACATATCCACAAGGTACGCTTTCCAACTTGTATCATCATCATCATTATATGCAGCAAAACAATAACCACGTCCACTAGGTCACTTACCTCAAAGAAAGCCATTAAACTCTCCAACTTACAACCCTACCCAGTGCCCAAGCTCCATCTTGCAGCCTCCTCCCCTCCCCACCTCCCACTTGCCACCTCTCCCATGCCCAACTCACCCTCTCCCTGAACCTCCCACTTCCTGGATCACCCTCTGCCATTTCCCTTTCTTGAACCCGCACTGTCGTTCAAGATCCTGATCTGATCTAATGCCAAGGCTCAGTGTTATAACACTGGGAGTCCAAATGTGCAAAAGTGTTTGTCCTGCCTCGCTGCTCAACTCCAGAGCCTTTGTTCACAATGAGGTTCAGGAGAGTGAAGCAGCAGGAGGGAGCATTTTAATTAAGAAAATATTTAATTAATTTGTAGCTACCTTATAATTAATTTAGAAACACAGGGAGAAAGAAATTTTTCTACTGTTTTAAGTGGCAAGGTTTATTTTATTGCATTACTAAGGTTTAAATTAGTTTGTTCGTGAAGAGGTATTAAGTTAATTTAAATAATAATTAAGAAAATAATTGATCAATTAAAACACATTATGGATGTGCTGTGGCTCCAAGACTTGGGAGCTTGTCAATGCCAATGTGATCCACGGCAACTGTATCTGCAGTGAGCGACTGCAGCTCAAGGAACTTCGGTGCCAAGTTAACAAGCTGGAGCTCAAGCTATGCATCAGGGAGGGGGAGAAGTTACCTGGACATTTTATTTCAGAAGGCAGACACACCTTTTAAGAAAGGGTCTTCTAAATTGATCGGCTGTCAGTGATAAGAGGATGCAATTCCAAGTGAGGTAGGTAAGGGGATTGATGAAGCAAAAGTACAGGAGCCTACGATTGTCCAACAGGTTAGAGGTCCTTATTGGTTGTATCAATGCGAATGGGTGCTGCAAGATGAATTCTCTTCCACAGACAGCTGAGTGATCTACTCTGGCTCTTATGTTCTTTTTATCTTCAGCTACTGCAGCAGCCCATTCCCACTTCTGGAAAGACGTGAATAACATTCATGATGTGGAGATGCCAGCGTTGGACTGGGGTAGGAACAGTAAAAGATCTCACAACACCAGGTTAAAGTCCAACAGGTTTATTTGAAATCACGAGCTTTCAGAGCGATACTCCTTCATCAGATGAGTGACTCCAAAAGCTCATGATTCCAAGTAAACCTGTTGGACTTTAAACTGGTGTTGTCAATAACATTCAGGCATGGGTTGATAATTGGCAAGTAACATTCTTATCACACAAGTGCCAAGCAATGACCATTTCCATCAAGAAAGAATCTAATCATCTTCCCTTGACATGTAAATTGCATTGTCCCCAACAATCAACATCCTGTGGAGTGGGGACATTACCATTGACCAGAAACTTAACTGGACCAGTTAATACTATGGTTACAAAAGAAGATCATAGATTGGGAATTCTGGTTTGTGTAATTTGCTGGCTAGCTTCGCAAAGCCTCCTCCGAGTTACAGGTCAAGAATGTGATGGAATACTCTCCACTTGCCTGGATGAGTGCAGCTTCAACAACACTCCAGAGCTTGACACGATCCAGGACAAAGCAGCCCATTTGATCAGCATCCCATCCACCAACTTGAACTTACACCTTCTACACCACTAGTGCATGGTGGCAGCAGTGTGCACCATCTACAAGACGCACTGCAGCAATTCATTGAGCAACTCTACCGCCTAAAAGAACAAGGCAGGAGATGCACTGGAACACCACTGCCTACAGGTTCCCCTCCAAAGGTTATACCATCCTGACTTGGAATTATAATCACCATTCTTTCATTGTCACTGGGTCAAAATCCTGGAATTTTCTCCCTAACAGCACTATGGGTTTATCAACACCACATGAATGGCAGCGGTTCAAGGCAGTAGCTCATCACCACCTTCTCATGGGCAATTAGGGATGATGCACAACAAATGCTAGCATTGTTAGCCATGCTCACATCCCATGAAATTTTTTTAAAAAGACTGCATATCATGTTAAACAACAAACTTGTGCAGCAAGACAGCACATTATTATTTATTTTCCTGAGTTTCCACACTCAACCAGTCATCTGGATAGCCTATTTTCTATGAAAGCCATCCTGTTAGATTTAAATAACGAGCTGTGCTTATTGAGGAGGAAAGTAGATCCTGAAACTCACATCTTTCAAGCCAGGCACACAGATCGGGAAAAGTCCCCGCTGACGGACTTTTTGTTTCCTGTGTTAGAAACCTGAATCCCGCTGGCAGGAAGAACTGGAAAATCCCACCCATGGTCTCAGAATTTTATTAGGCTGGGGCACTATTACACAGTGTTTTGTGAGACACTGCGAAGAATGATCCATCAAAGTTTGCTCTCGTGCAACAAAGTCATGTATAGGAGAAACTACGTGGTGCATTAATAAAAACTGGTTGTAAAGATCAGAGCTTCGCATTGGCACAGCCGCACTCATGATGGATGGCCCAACTGAAAATCTCTCAGAAAAACTGACAACCCCAACATGAGTATGAACATGGTGCTGTGAAGAGTATGCAGGGTGAATAAAATCTAAATAAACCTGAAGGAGATTCATATTAAATCACATTGATAAAACATCCTTTGAGTTACACATAAACCATAAGACACAGGAGCAGAATTAGGCCATTAGGCCCATCGAGTCAGTTCCGCCATTTAAAGATGGCTGATATTTTTCTCATGCCCATTCTCCTGCCTTTTCCCCATAACCCCTGATCCCATTATTAATCAAGAACCTACCTATCTCTGTCTTAAATACACTCAATGACCTGGCCTCCAAAGCTTCCTGCAGCAAAGAGTTCCACAGATTCACCACTCTCTAGCTGAAGAAATTTCTCCTCATCTCTGTTTCAAAGGATCATCCCTTTAGCTTGAGGTTGTGTCCTCTGGTTCTAGTTTTTCCTACAGGTGGAAACATCCTCCCCATGTCCAGGCCTCGCAGTATCCTGTAAGTTTCAATAAGATCCCCCACTCATCTTTCTAAACTCCAACAAATACAGACCCAGAGTCCTCAATCATTCCTCATACAACAAGCTCTTCAATCCAGGGATCATTCTTGTGAACCTTCTCTGGACCCTTTCCAAGGCCAGCGCATCCATCTTCAGATATGGGGACCAAAACTGTTCACAATACTCTAAATGGGGTCTGACCAGAGCCTTATACTGCTTCAGAAGTACATCCGTGCTCTTGCATTCTAGTCCTCTCGACATGAATGTTAACATTGCATTTGCCTTCCTAACTGCCAACTGAACCTGCACATTAACCTTAAGATCATCTTGAACAATGGCTCCCAAGTCCCTTTGTGTTTCTGATTCCGTAAGCATTTTCTCATTTAGAAAATAGCCTATGCCTCCATGCCTCCTTCCAAAGTGCATAACCTCACACTTTTCCACATTGTATTCCATCTGCCACTTCTTTTCCCACTCCTCTAACCTGTCCAAGTCCCTCTGCAGCCCTCCCTGCTTCCTGTATCACCTGCAAACTTAGCACCATGCCTTCACTTCCTTCCTCCAAATCGTTAACGTATATTGTGAAAAGTTGTGGTCTCAGCACTGACCCCTGAGGCACACCATTAGTCACCAGCTGCCTTCCTGAAAAAGACATCTTTATCCCCATTCTCTGCCTTCTGCCTGTCAGCCAGTCCTCTATCTTTGCCAGGATCTTACTCTTAACACCATGGGCGCTTAGCTTATTTAACTGTCTCCTATGCGGCACCTTGTCAAAAGCCTTCTGGAAATCTAAATAAATCGTGTCCACTGTTCTTCTTTATCTAACTTCCTTGTTATCTCCTCAAAGAACTCTAACAGATTTGTCAGATATGACCTCCCCTTGACAAAGCCGTGCTGACTCAGTCCTAGTTTATCACTTCCAAGTACTTAATCTCTTCCAAGTACTTTATCTCTTCTTTAACAATGGACTCTAAAATCTTGCCAATGACCGAAGTCAGGCTAACCGGCCTATAATTTCCCATTACTATCTTCCTCCCCTTTTTTTCATTTTTGTTTTTATTCCAATTCAATCAAATCAAGTCCAATTCAGAGTCTCAACAAGTTGAGACATTCCCAATTCAAGCTGACAAGACAGGGCTCTCACCTCCGGTCTTGGGCTTGCTCTACATGATCCAAGCTGATTGGAGTAGGCCTCCCCCAAGGCTTAATTTCATTTGCACCTTAGCCAAACAGACCGAGATACCGCTTTTAAAAATTGCTTCAAATGAAGCTAAAATGTAACCTAATGACCTCAACCAAGCACAGCTTGTTGATACTACACTTGATCTTAACCAAAAAGCCAAGAGCGATATTACATTCACTTCTTTCCAAACCTCTGCTACCCTCCCTGCCTCCAGTGACTCCTGAAAGATCACCACAATGCCTCCACAATTTCCTCAGCTATCTCTTTTAGAACCCTGGGGTGTAGTCCAGGTGATTCATCCACCTTCAGACCTTTCAGTTTCCCCAAGACCTCCTCCTTAGGTGACGGCCACTACATTCACCTGTGCCCCCGACTCTCCTGGAGTTCTGGCATCTCACTGGTGTCATCCACTGTGAAGACTGATACAAAAGTAACTATTCAGTTCCTCTGCCATTACTTTGTTTCCTATTATTACTTCTCCAGCCTCATTTTCCTTTAGCTTTAACAGCATCTGATCTCTTCAACAACTGCATTTCAACGATTTCTCAAATGTTCACGACCAATTGGCAGAACTAGAGTGGCTTGAAAACACTCTGTTAGCAGTCACTGTGCCACAAAAATTCAAACAGAACAGATTGAGCTTCAATGTAATGGCCAGCTGAAGAACAAGCATGATGTGGTGTGTGTGTTGACATTGTACAACTACCAGAGGAATTCAGAGGTCTGCAGTGTCACATTCATTACATTCTTCCATTACTTAGCAGCTGGTTTGTGCGTATGCGATTACAAGCATCTCAAGGAGAACCAGCAGAAGACATGCTCCTGCTCAAAGTGCACTGATAAACATCTGCAGTACATTATTTCATTAACCACAATAAAGATAATACTCTGAATGAAAGAACTGACAGGGCAAAAGCCAAGTTTAGCCATGTTTAACATCCAGGTCACAGAGCAGACTGACAAAAATGAGGAAATGTTTTTTCAGTAAATGTTTTATGCTGGGTGTTCAAATATGATTTTGCCTCATTCCAAAGCAGATGTAGCCACACTGTGGTTACAGATTTTGCTCCTAACTCCCAATCCAAAAGGATGAACTGCTTTTCTGCACAGTAGAATTTCAAGACAGGTGCTAAAAATGTACTGCGGAACTCCCTCTCTCCCAGAAGCTCCTGGGTAAGGTTTGCAAAGACATTGTCCATTGTGCACATCCCCAGCATAATTGCCCTGCACTGGGCACCATCCGAAAATGCAAGTTAAATCACAAACTTCAGATGGCTTTTACTGGGTTATACCAATAGGTACCTAAAATCTCTTCTAAATTCTAGGTATCTATAATACAAGCCTCACCCCTCCCCCTACTTTCCCTGCGGAACTATTTCAGTCCCCCCCAAGGGACTACACCAATGACAACCACCCCCCCTCCTTACAATGGGAACTCCCAACCCAACAGGATTCCCCCAACTCCTTTTTCTCCCTTCTATCCACCCTCAGTAGGCCTAACTATCAACTCCCATCCTGCCTCTCATCCCTTCTCACGGCCCGACTCATGACTCCCCACCACCCCAAACTACAACCCAACCTGACATCCCACCTGACCCACTCTCCCAAGGTCCAACCTGAAAGCCCAAACCAACCACCCCCCACCACATTCCCATGGTCCGGTTCAATTGACTTCAGCCAAAGGCCGGATCCAACTCAACCCAAACAATAACATTCATGAGTTTTCTGTAATTTACATTGATTATCACTATTTCAGAAATATGTTTGACTAATTCTCCATGCTTCTGAAACAGTTAGAGGAACAAGAACAAAAAGAGAGAGACTGGGGAAAAACGTGAGCAGAAGTGAAGATCAAAGGATGGTAATTGAAAGGGGGCTTACGCTTACTGTAATTTATTTCCATAAGCTTACCTGTAACATCATTTGAGTTGCGTTAAATTTTATTTACAAGAGAACCGGTACAATGGCAACATGTATGTCTGAAGCAGGAGACAATGGCAACAGCAAGAGTGAAGACACCTATGTCAGACTCCTATTTATTGACTATAGCTCAGTCTGCAACACCATTATTCCGACAAAACTCATCTCCAAACTCCATGACCTGGGGATTGGCTCTTCCCTCTGCGACTACATCCTGAACTTCCTAACCCACTGTCCACAATCAGTAAGGGTAGGCAATACCACCTCCTCTACTATCATCCTCAACACTGGTGCCCCACAAGACTGTGTTCACAACCCCCTCCTTATACACCTATGACTGAGCAGCCAAATTCCCCTCCAATTCGATTTTCAAGTTTGCTGACGACAGCACCGTAGTGAGCTGGATCTCAAACAATGAGACAGCGTACAGGAATGAGATAGAAAATCTGGTGAGCTGGTGCAGTGACAATAATCTCTCCCTCAATGTCAACAAAATGAAGGAGATCGTATCGACTTTAGGAAGCGCAAAGAAGAACATGCCCCTGTCTATGTCAACAGGGATGAAGTAGAAAGGGCTTCAAATTTTCAATTGTCCAGATCACCAACAACCTGCCCTCGTCCCCTCCATGCCAACACTAAAGTGAAGTAAGCCCACACGCCTCAACATTCTCAGAAGGCTAAGGAAATTTGGCACGTCAGTTACGATTCTCACCAACTTTTACAGATGCACCATAGAGAGCATTCTTTCTGGTTGCATCACAGCTTGGTATGGCTCCTGCTCTGCCCAAGATGCTACAAAAAGTCATGAATGTAGCCCAATCCATCATACAGACTACCCTCCCATCCACTGACTTTTTCTACGCTTCCTGCTGCTTCAGCAAAGCAGCCGCATAATTAAGGACCTCATGCACCCCAGACATTCTTTCTTCCATCTTCTTGAAAAATATACAAAAGTCTCAGGTATGTACCAACCAACACAAGAACAACTTCTTCCCTACTGCCATCAGACTTTTGAATGGACCTATCTTGCATTAAGTTGATTTTTCTCTATACCCTATCTATAACTGTAGCACTATATTCTGCACTCTCTCGCTTCCTTCTCTATGAATGGTATGCTTTGTCTGTATAGCACGTATGAAACAATATTTTTCACTGTATGTTAATACATGTGACAATATTAAATCAAATCAAATCAAAGAAAGATGCTAGGATTCTGGATGGTGAGTATATTTTAAACTGTGGCAGCTCTAGGTCCAAAATGCAAGCTGCTGGAGAGTTTAAAAAGAGGGTGGGGGGGAGAAAATAGTTGTTGGCACACAGACCAATTAGGAATTCTTATGTTTAAACAAGCCATTATCCACCCATGATGCTGTCACTGAACTGCAGTGGCTGCCATCCAGTTGAGAGCTCATTGCCTATTGTCAAACCACACCAAAACTTGGAATAAACTTTTCATTTGTTCATATTGCTAAGATTAATTTTCTAAAGCCAAAATGACAAGTGAGGAGCTAGGGACATCCAAGAAGACAGCAAAAACCTACTACTTCCAACAAAATGGGAAAGTGAATTTCTTTTTAGAAATTTCAAAGACAAAAGCACTTGTCTCATTTGTCACCAGAACATTTTGGAGTGGCATCAATAGACAATGCATGCAAAATTTCAAGAAATTTTCCTTTAAACAGCACCATTTGGACAAGGAAAATTGGAGAATTAGAGGGAATTTTGAAAGCTCAATATTCACTCTTTTCGAAACCTGTAGCTAAAGGCAAGGTTAACAGAGAGGCGTCTTTTTGCATCAGCCATCTACTGGCAAAGCATAAGAAAACATTCACTGATAGTTTCAAAAAGACTACTATAGTTTCTGCTGACACTTTGTCTAAAGATTTTATAAACAAAGATAAAACAAAACAAAGCATGTCACTTGGCGCTTTAATAGCAGCCAGAGGACGGAATTTTTGTCTGAGGCAAATACACCAAGACTCTTCAAGCTGAGAATTGTTCTTACTGTAGTTTTATGAATTCGTAGACATGACAGATATGGCCCAGCTGATTGACTGGCATGCAAACAAACACAGACTCGAGGAGAACTTCAGCAAGGTGTTTGATAAGGTCCCCCATGCAACACTTCTTGAGAAGGTGAGAGGGCATGGGATCCAAGGGGCTTTGGCCTTGTGGATCCAGAACTGGCTTGCCTGAAGAAGGCAGAGAGTGGTTGTGGATGGGTCTTTTTCTGCATGGAGGTCGGTCACCAGTGGAGTGCCCCAGGGATCTGTTCTAGGGCCCTTGCTGTTTGTCATTTTCATAAATGACCTGGATGAGGAAGTGGAGGGATGGGTTAGTAAGTTCGCCGACAATACGAAGGTTGGTGGTGTTGTGGATAGTCTGAAGGGATGTCAGAAGTTGCAGCGTGACATAGATAGGATGCAAGACTGGGCGGAGAAGTGGCAGATGGACTTCAACACAGATAAACGTGTAGTGGTCCATTTTGGCAGGACCAACAGGATGCAGGAGTACAATATCAAGGGTAGGAGTCTTCGCTGGGTTGAAGAGCAGAAGGATCTTGGGGTCCGGGTCCATAGGACTCTTAAATCGGCCTTGCAGGTGGAGGATGTGGTCAAGAAGGCGTATGGTGTACTGGCCTTCATTAATCGAGGGATTGAGTTTAGGAGTCGGGAGGTAATGCTGCAACTTTATAGGACCTTGTCAGACCCCACTTGGAGTACTGTGCGCAGTTCTGGTCGCCTCACTACAGGGAGGATGTGGAAGCTATTGAGAGGTGCAGAGGAGACTTACAAGGATGTTGCCTGGATTGGGAGGCATGCCTTATGAAGGTAGGTTGAGGGAGCTAGGTGTCTTCTCCCTGGAGAGACGAAGGTTGAGAGGCGACCTGATAGAGGTTTATAAAATGTTGAGAGGAATAGATAGGGTGGATTCTCGGAGGCTATTTCCCAGGGCTGAAATGGTCGCTACGAGAGGACACAGGTTTAAGGTGCTGGGAAGCAAGTACAGAGGAGATGTTAGGGGTAAGTTTTTCACTCAGAGGGTGGTGAGTGAGTGGAATCGGCTGCCATCGGTGGTGGTAGAGGCGAACTCACTGGGGTCTTTTAAAAGACTTCTGGATGAGTGTATGGGATCTAATGGCATTGGAAGTTACAGATAGTTCTATGGCTTGGTAGGTATAGATGTGATCGGCGCAACTTGTAGGCCGAAGGGCCTGTTTGTGCTGTAGTGTTCTATGAGAACATCCTGACACTTCTGCCAATCAGAGAGGACAAGAGACAAGGATTTCTACAACTAATTCAAAAGGTATGTGACTGAGAAAAACACTCCAATCAAAAAACTGGGTCAATTATAACCAATGGTGCACCATTTATGTGGGGTCAATGCAGGCTTTTGTTGCATTTTGCAGAAATGATTGTGAATTCCCCTCCTTTGTCAATTAGAGTTATCCACCAACAAATGCTAGCTGCACTGTGAACTGCAGGGGAGAGACAGAGATTGGTCATATGATCAGTGCAGTGTGAAGTTAGAACTGGGCCTGTGGTTCTCCCAATTAAAGAACAAAACTACTGAGCCCTTTCCAAATCTGAAGAAAATCCAACAACAGGTCAAACAGAAAAGGCTCCATCCAAAAAAATTCTGAGACCACCTGAATAAATGGAAAAAAATCATTCAACAGATGATTTCAGGAGGTAGACAAGATGGGAGAACCCATTGCATTTTTCTCAAATTCTTTTCTTCAAGTGGACATTGGAGAATTGACAGGAAAATTTCAGCGAGTGTTTGTACAAAGCGGTGGACTTGACATGGGAATAATCACCATGCAAAATGACAGAGCTAAAAGCTAGGTCAAGGGACAAACAGTTTTGGGGATTTGTAAACAGAGAGAACCTTCTACTCACATTGTGTGTACTTAGAGTGAAAGCCTGCTTTGGTTCCACATAGCTCTGTGAGGTGGCTTTTTCCTAGGTGAAGATCATCAAGTTCAAATGTCATATTTATCTCACAGATGCCCATTTGGGGGACTGTATGAGACTGACCACTTCAAACTATGGCCAAAACTTCACAGCACTCACAAATAGCATGCAGGTACAGGAATACAGTTACACTAAGAATAGGTGGGGGTTTGAGTAAAGTTGAATTTTTCACAGTAGGTCTTGTATTGCATTTAGATTTAAAAATGATCCTGTGTTTAAAATGGTTGCCTACAGGATATTCTGGATATAAGCAATAAACCAGACAAAGGTGATTACTATTTACGGACATCTTATAGGGGATAAAAGTCTTGAGGACCTGCTGTTAGATTACAGTTTATTATCAAACAAAATAACGACAACCTACCTGAATTTAGCATTTTCATGAACCCAAACATACTCCGGGTCTTTCAGACTCAATCGTGCCAAGTCCTTAACAGATTTTGTTTGGGTTGCTGAGAAAAGCAAAGTTTGGCGTTTCTTCGGGAGGTTTTCCACAATGGCATTCATTGTCTCAGCGAATCCCATGTCCAGAATTCTATCAGCTTCATCCAAGACTGTAATGAGAAAAAAAAGGGCATGTACTGATGAAGGGAAATGATTATATATAATCCAACCTGAGCACATTCACTGCTGAAACTTAACACATTGCTATAGTAAATCAAGAATAGGTACAACAAACACACATTCAAACATATACTAGTTTATCTTCTAATTTTGTGCAGTGGAGCTCTGATAAAATCAACCAAACTTATCCCTTAAAGGAGCGTAGTAGTATTTTCCCAGAAAATTAAAAACAAGAATATTCTATTGTATTCTAAGAATGATTTTGTTCCTGGGCAGCATATTGCCACTATAAATTGGATCTTCAATGCAATCTCCCTCACCAGCTATGCCAATCATCTGCCTGCACCTTTCCTGTACAACACTTCAGCTCCCATCTCCGTTTTCAAGTTATTCCAATTGCCTACTAAGTTTACAGGTCTTCATCACAATCATCCCACTGCAACATGTTTAGTAAGCAGGTCATTCATTCAATTCAATTCAGTATTGGGTCACTCTATGCTCTCAGTTAATATCTTCATACACACAACTTCTGCTTCTACAATTACCTCAAGAACTAGCTCTCAATGCCATATATCAATGTCAATTGGAACTAACTTATGCACACTATATGTCACAGTCCATAGCTGTCTTCCACTTGAGAAATTTGCATAGTCTGTTAAGATACTTGCAGGTAAAATAATGTGCCTTCAGCATCTTCATACATCCTCTTCACCAGACATTGAACATCCCAAGGTACACAAACTTATGCACAACTTCTACTGGTATCTACCCGGCAATGTGGAACTCTGCCAGGTATGTCCTGTCCACATATACAAGCTTGCCAATCAGTTCCATCAGTCTACCCTTGGTCATCAACAAAGTGATGGAAGGGGTCATCAGCAGTACGTTCAAGTGGCACTGACTCAGCAATAATCTCCCGACTGCGCTCAGTTTGGTTTGCACCAGGCCACTCTGCTCCTAACTGCATTAGTCTTGGTCCAGACATGGACAAAAGATCTGAACAAGAGGTGAGGTATGGGTGACTGCCCTTGATATCAAGGCGACATTTGATTGATTGTGGCATCAAAGCACAAGCAAAACTGGAGTCAATGGGAATCAGGGAGGAAATTCACCACAGGTTGGAGTCATACTTGGCACAAAGGAAGATGGTTGTGATTATTGGAGGTCAATCATCTCTGTCCCAGAACACCAGTGCAAAAGTTTCTCAGGGTCCTGGGCTCAATCCCCTACTGCTACTTTATCAATTATTTTTCTTGTATCATTACGTCAGAAGTGGGGATGTTCATTCGTGATTGCACAATGCTCAGCAAAACTTGTAACTCCTCAGATACAGAGGAAGTCCACATCCAAACACAGCAAGACCTGGACAATATTCATACTTGGTCTGATAAGTGGCAAGAGATATTCACAATATTCAAGTGCCAGGCAATGCCCATCCCCAACAAGTGAGAATCCAACCATTTCCCCATGATATTACCATTGTTGAATTTCCATCGATCAACATTCTTGGAATTCCCATTGATCAGAAGTTGAACTGGACCAGCCATATAAATATTGTGGCTGCAACAGCAGGTTAGAGGCCAGGAATTCTAAGATGACTAATAACTCACCTCCTGTCTCCTCAAAGTCTGTCCACCATTTACAAGGCACAAATCAGGAGTGTGCTGGAATACTCTCCACTCACCTGAATGAATGCAGTTCCAACAGCACCCAAAAAACTCAACATCATCCAGGACAAAGCAGTCCACTTGATTTGCAACCCTCTCACCACCTTAAACTATCTCCTCCACCAACACAAAATGGCAGCGGTGTGTACCATCTACAAGATACAATGCAGGAACACACCAAGTTTCTGCTGGTATCAGCTTCCAAGCCTACAACATCTACCACCTAGAAGGATAAGGTCAGCAGATGCATAGGAATGCTATCATCCTCAAAACCACTCACCATGCTGACTTGGAAATGCATTGCTATATCTTTACTGTCACTGGGTCAAAATCAAAGAACTCACTTCCTAACAGCACTTTCGGTGTACCTACTCCACATGGACTGCAGCAATTTGAAGAGGTGGCTTCCAACTGCCCTCTCTCAAATGGATAATAATATTTATTTAAAAGAGAAAAGACAAATTGAAGGGGAGTGACTGTCTTTGAAAGTAATTAGCCATTTTATAAAGAAAAATGGTCATCAGAATTGTATTTTTAGTTGCAACATGGAGACTTTCAGTCAGATTTCCCTTACCACCTGACCATCTCAGTGTTTACGAACAGCGTGTGTCCCCATTATTCCAGAGACTCCATAGAAAACAACAACAGCCAACAACTCAAATCAAGCTGAGGGCCAGTCCAAAGGTGAATCTTCTTGGAAACCATCTCACTTGCCAGATATACTGCAGTCCCAGAATATGGTACGTCCCTAGGATCCTACAGAGCTTTCTCAACCCGGAGTGAGGCTGTAATGCTGTTCCCTATGCAGTTTCTCTGGAACACACAGGGACATCACTGAAGAGGTTTGGGAGGAAAACTGACCCAATTCAAGGATTTCCATGGGAATAACAGTGGAGGTTATACAAAGCACCAGTGAAAATTCTACTGAAAACGTGGTTGTTCCCCTGAACAGAAAAGTAGGGCCTGAGATACATTTCCCTTAAATCAAATGCACATACCCAGCATTTGCAAGGCAGAAGCATGGAAGTAGTTTGTCTCATCCATATGCTGCAGAAGACGACCGGGAGTACAAATGACAATATTGGTACGGTTGATGCTCTCAGCCTCTGCTCTCAGATCCTATGGTAAATAAGAACAGCCATTCCACATCACATTTAAATAATTTCCAACATCAAGCAAAAGAAGCAGGTAAGTGGGAACAGATGCAAATCTAAAAATGGCCTAATTAAATTGTTCACAAAGGCCATCCCAGAAATGACAGTACTACAGAATTCTGCAAATTCACCTGACCCAATATCATTATAGTTCTAAGAGACTATCAAAAGTGTGTGTCAAATAGCATTTACAAAAAACATTCAAACTGAGTGGGGAAAGAAACTCCAGCACGCATACTTACCAGTATAAAAGTTGAGCAAGAGAAAGAAAGGTGGAATGATGGAAGAAATGCAGGGAATCAGAGCAAAACGTAATTACTAAAGTAGCAGAATGTAATGGGACAAATAAAATATATGGTAAACAGAAATAAAGAAACTGCTCAGAGAAATATCAAAAGCTTAAAGAACAAAGAAAATTACAGCACAGGAACAGGCCCTTCAAACCTCCAAGCCTGCACTGATCATGCTGCCCGACAGAAGTAAGACCCCTTCCGGGCACCATATCCCTCCATTCTCATCCTATTCACGTATTT
The DNA here is from genome assembly GCF_965287045.1 of Carcharhinus amblyrhynchos. Classification (NCBI taxonomy): domain Eukaryota; kingdom Metazoa; phylum Chordata; class Chondrichthyes; order Carcharhiniformes; family Carcharhinidae; genus Carcharhinus; species Carcharhinus amblyrhynchos. The sequence continues at coordinate 68,363,623 of NC_137333.1, read as the reverse complement.
GTCAAGAAATCCTTTAAAAGTCACTATCGTACCTGCTTCCACTACCTCCCCCAGCAGCAAGTTCCAGGCACCCATCACCCTATATATTTCTATAAACATATTCATCACAAGCAGGTGAAAAAGAATGAGGGCAAGGAAAGATCTCAAAGATGGCACAATATTAACCAAGGGATGCACAAGCACATTTTCTGTGTCCATAAGGCAAGCACAAAAGTAGAATATTCCAGGAAGAGAGGGAGAGCCAGAGCAAATAGAAAAAATGGAAATTTCAGATATGGTGGTCACTTACTGGCTGAGAAAGTTAAAGGAAAGCACTCTCATAACTCTCAACAAAGAGTTCCATTGAGAATGAAGAATGAACCATCTGTGGCTAATGAAGGAAGTAAAGGATGACATCAAATTGAAAGAATTAATATAACTATTAATATATAACGCCATGAAGGTTAATGACAGCCCAGAGGATTCAGGGAGTTTTTAGAAACCACAAAATAAACAGGGAGAATTTAGAATTCAACAGTAAACCAGTAAGAAACATAAAAACAGAAAGTAAGAACTTGCATACGAGAAGGGAGAAGCTGAAGTAAAGTTTAAATGATGAGATTGGGGAACTAATAATGGGAAACAAGGAAATCAAAGAGACTTTGAAGAAGTATTTTGTATCTGTCTGAAAACACAAAAAGTATCCTAAGAACATTTGAAAAGTATGGGGCTAAAGCGAGAGAGGAACTGAAAACAGTCACTATCGCTAGAGAAAAAGTACCTGGAAAACCACCGAGATTAATCGTGGGGACCACGAGAGAGAACAAGCAACAACCGAAAAAAAGTTTACAAAATTGTAAAAAATGCTATTTTTTAAATCTCCAACAATTTATTCCTAAGGAAATAACAGTTCATTTCCAGGATCGGAGAAATTCATTGGCAGCAATTAACACTGCTCACATAATTAAAAGGGTATCTAAATTTAAAGTAACAATATTCAACTTTCTGTAAAGAGTTTAATTTATATCTAACAGGCAAATACCACATCTTTGCACCATTCCATGCATTTCATTGATGCACAGACAGCAAGATGCCACTGTCACAAAAGCCAACAGTGAAACTTCACAATTCAGACAGCAGCTTTTGGATTTAGAATGTGAACACAAGTCAGCCTGAAGTTTTACCATTTACACATAAGTAACAGCAAGTGCCATTATTCTCATTCTTTTGAGAGCAAAATCAGGATCCATATATTTTAATGGTAATTAGATAGCAATTTTAAGACAAAGTATTTGTAAACCTAAGATTTTCCTTTTTATTAACAAATATTTTCAATCTTACCAAATAGATTTGATACCTATAAACTGAATTATTATAGAATTAGATTTATAGAAACCCTACACTGCATTACAGCTATTCAGTAGATCAAGTCTGCCTCAACTCTGACTGATTATCTTGCCCAGGCTCCCTGCCTCACCCTTTCCCTCTAACCCCAAACATTTCCCACAGCTAATCCAACTAACCTACACATTTTGGGACACTAATGGGCAGCTTACCATAGCCAACTCACCTAACCTGCAAATCTTTGGCCCTGCAATTCAGCATCAAATTCAGTAACTCCACTGAGGTAATATTTGACATTTGTAGTAATAATTCTGGACTACACTCAGCACCATATAGTTCCCTGGCAACACAGCTCAAATATGCTCATTTTCTGGCAGATGCTCACAATATAGATTCACCAAATGTTCTTTTGAAAATACTTTATCTTTTGTGTGGCTTTTAACTTTAATCAGTAAGGAAAAGAGGTCTGTAACTACGTTTTAAATGCTTACCTTTCCTCCTATTACAAGTCCAGCTGAAAAGTCATGATTTTTCCCCACTTTACGCAGAACCTCAAAGGTCTGATAGGCCAGTTCTCGTGTTGGAGATATGATTAGAACGCCCAGTCCATCTAACGCTGTCCACTGCTGCCGAAAGAGACATTCCAATACCTACAATGTGGGAGGCATACTGTTATCAGCATCAGCTTGGCAACCCATTCACAGAGTAGCTTTCTGCTGTTTTATGGTCAATTCTCCTCCGAACAATCAACATTACCATGGTCCAAATGCTGTATGCGCATCTGGGTTTGCCATTTGTGTCATTTCTTGAAAGTCAGTAGTAAAATGCTACTGGAAATTATTTGTTGGCTGTACAACTAATACATGTAGCAAATATGATGTAGTCTAAATATGCTTAACAAAACATAATGCATACCTAACCAGAATTTTTTAACATTTAAAATAGTGTACTTGTTCAATCGATTACATAACAGTCTAAAAATCATTATAATAATGCCACAGAACTACTCATCAATTTCTGAACAAACATCATAATAGACTGGAATCCTATATAAATTACACCAATTAAATACTGGATGAGTGCAACTCCAGGACTTGGTCAGCAACTTCCATTTCAAGAAGCAAGTCAACAAATTCACAGGAGCTGACAGAGGATGTTGTGTCAGGCTGCACCATATCCCAAGCCCTCATTAACAAGAATGCATTCACTGAATGGCAATAGGCCCAGATCAATTACCCTTTCACTCGGATTTCCAGAAATGAGTGAGGCAGGGGAGTGAGGGAAACAAAAACATTCAATTTTCTATACCATGTTAGAAGGTTATATAACATAATATTAAATAAATAATGCCCAAATCTTTCAGCCAGCTGTGAAGTAACAGCTGATCTCAAAGATAGCTGCCACAAAGATCTAGCAATTTCTGCAGCATGGTTTTCCCTTTACACGATGACAATTTAAAACTGGCAGCAAGCCTAGGCAGCACGGTGGCAAGCACTGCTTCCTCATAGCGCCAGGGCCCCAGGCTTTGGGTGATTGTGTCAAGTTTGCACATTCTTACCATGTCTGTGTGGGCTTCTTCCAGATGCTCCAGTTTCCTCCCACAGTCCGAAGATGTACAGGTTAGATGGATTTTTCATGCTAAATTGCCCCTTAGTCTCTCAAGATGCGTAGCTTAAATGGATCAGCCATGGGGAGTGGGGGGGGGGGGGGGGGTGTGTGTGTGTGTGTGTGTGTGTGTGTGTGGGCGCACCTGGGTACAATACTCTATCTTCTGCATTGTAGGGGTTTTATAAATCTCTTGGTGAATCTGACGGTAAGCAGAGGGATCTTTTGGTACGGAGCAGCAGTGAAAATTGGTAAGCAGCCAATCACAGTGAAATATTCACGCCAAATCAGGAAATTAAGAACACTTAATGAGCAGGATTTATAGCCTCACTCATCCCGAAATTGTAAAATCCCGCCCGAGATCAACAAACCTTTCCAGGATCTGCTCCTTGTCTGCTCTGATTCCCACGGTTAGCAGGATGGTAAAATAAAATTCGATTTTACAATTCATAGATAGTGAAATAAAATTGTTATTTTAGCTGCTACCCTAATCCAAAGATAAACTATAAAGTAAACATTTTAAAAGTGGAATTATTCAAAGTTAAAACATTCTACAAATATTAAAATTAGGTTAAGAAGTTAGTATGCCATTAAAAATCTATTTATGTCTCATTCTACAAGATGTAACTTTTTTTTTAAACAGGGGGATTAACAGTGCAAGAGTTGAAGTTTTGGAGACTGTCCCACTGAATGCATTCTGAGGATCTCAACAGCACACCCTCTGAAGCTCACTAACAGCAGCTTCAGGAGTTCCACGTTATTCTGTCGACTCTAGAAGAATTTTTTCAGTTTCAGCAGAATAATTATGATGGACTCTGACAGCTTCAGCGTCATTGCCACCGTTAACTCCTTGTCTACACATAAGATCAGTCAATGTCCTGAGGCAAAGTAAGCAAGGAGTCAAGACCAAGTATTGTGTGATTAGAGACCAGGGAATAACTGGAACAGAGCATGCAAATAGACTATCGCTCCCTTGTTCAAAGCAAACATTGCATCATTTTGATTTCAATAGATTCTTGTATCCACAATTAAAGTGCATATTTAAACTTGTCAGATTGTAATTACAACATCTCATCAAAAGTGCACGCAGGTACAAGATTATATTGAATTCTATTACCAAAAAAAAACTAGTTTAGTATTTCATAAACTTCACTCATTTGGTCTTGACCTAATGTGTACCAAATCACTTATTCATCATTAGAAAAAGTCCTCCCAGTTACTTACAGGAATAAGGAATGCCAACGTTTTCCCAGATCCAGTCTTTGCTGCACCGAGAATATCTTTGCCTTGTAAGGCTAAACCAATTGTCTGCTTCTGTATTTCGGTGGGCGTACGATATTGAGCCTCCATCAAGCCTATAAAAGATAATACAGCCTTTTACAAATTTCCAGAACAGGGTGTGCAAAATCTGCTGTTTAATTCAAGCACAAGTTATACAGTCAAAAGCTTTATTCTTCTCCACAACTCTAGGCGGTCAAAATCACTATACTGAACAGGGAAAATATATTAACAAAACACAGATATCATGTAATAGAAAGAGTCATGTAACTTCATGAGATCAAAAATCTGGTGAACTGGTGCGGCAAAAATAATCTCTCCCTCGATGTCAACAAAACAAAGGAGACTGTCATCGACTTCAGGAAGTGTAAAGGAGAACGTGCCCCTGTCTTCATCATGGGGACAAGAACTTCAAGTTTTTAGGTGTCCAGATCACCAACAACCTGCCCTGATCCCCCCATGCTGACATTTTAGTTAAGAAAGCCCACCAACTTTCTCAGAAGACCAAGGAAATTTAGCATATCATCTACGACTCTCACCAATTTTTATAGGTGCGTCATAGAAAGCATTCTTTCTGGTTGTATCATAGCATGGTATGGCTCCTGCCCAATCCATCACGCAAACCAGCCTCCCATCCATTGACTCTGGCCGCAAAGAGATCAGCATAATTAAGGACCCCAGGCACCCTGGACTTTCTCTCTTCCACCTTCTTCCTTCAGGAAAAAGATACAAGAGTCGGAGGTCACGTACCAACTGACTTAAGTACAGCTTCTTCCCTGCTGCTGTCAGACTTTTGACAGCAGCGGGGAAGTCACAAGTAGGCTGACATTAACACTGCAATGAAGTTACTGTGGAAATCTCTTAGTCGCCACACTCTGACGCCTGTTCAGGTAAACTAAAGGAGAATTTAGCATAGACAATGCACCTAACCAAATTGGTTTTTGGACAGTGCGAGGAAACTGGAGCACCAGGGGAAATCCATCCAGACACAGGAGAACATGCAAGCTCCACACAGACAGTGACTTGAGACTGGAATTGAACCCAGACCCCCAGCACTGTGAGGCCTAGATCCCCAGCCAGGGGAAATAATCTCTCAATATTAATATCCTTCAGAATCTTATATGTTTCATTCTTCTAAACTCCTGACAGCATAGACCAAATTTATTTAGCTTCTCAGGAATCAATCCCAGCGTTATCTGTGCTGTACTAAATAGTGCCAAAACATAGAATTATTTAGAATATGCAGCACAAAAACAGGTTTATTCAGCGCAACTGATCCCTATTGGTATTAAGAACATAAGAACATAAGAAATAGGAGCAGGTGTAGGCCATCTAGCCCCTGGAGCCTGCCCCGCCATTCATCAAGATCATGGCTGATCTGAAGTGGATCAGTTCCACTTTCCCGCTTTCTCCCCATAACCCTTAATTCCCTTGTCTATCAGAAACCTATCTGTCCGTGACTTAAATATATTCAGTGAGGTAGCCTCCGCCACTTCAATGGGCAGAGAATTCCAGAGACTCACTACCCTTTGAGTGAAGCAGTTCCTCCTCAACTCCAATCTAAACTGCTCCCTCCTTATTTTGAGGCTGTGTCCTCTAGTCCTGCTATCCTTTCTAAGCAGGAAGAATCTCTCTACCTCTGCCCTATCGATCCCCTTCATGTCTCTATAAGATCCCCCCTCAGCCTTCTAAACTCCAACGAGTACACACCCAGTCTATTCAATCTCTCCTCATAGGCTAGCCCCCTCATCTCCGGTATCAGCCTAGTGAACCTTCTCTGCACTCCCTCCAAGGCCAATATATCCTTTCGCAAATGCAGCGACCAAAACTGCACACAGTAGTCCAGTTGCAGCCTCACCAGTGCCCTGTACAGTTGCAGCAAGACCTCCCTGCTTTTGTATTCTATCCCCCTCGCTATAAAGGCCAGCATTCCATTCGCCTTCTTGATCACCTGCTGCACCTGCAGACTGGGTTTTTGCGATTCGTGCACAAGGTCCCTCTGCACCGTCGCATGCTGCAGCTTTTCGCCTTTTAAATAATAATCCCTCCGACTATTATTTCTACCAAAGTGGATAACCTCACATTTGCTAACATTATACTCCATCTGCCAGGTCCTCGCCCACTCACTCAGCCTATCCACATCTCTCTGCAGACTTTCCACGCCTTCCACTCAATTTGCTTTCCCACTCATCTTCGTGTCATCAGCAAATTTCGTTACCCTACACTCAGCCCCCTCCTCCAGATCATCTATGTAAATGGTAAACAGTTGAGGCCCCAGCACCAATCCCTGCGGCACTCCACTAGTCACCAACTGCCAACCAGAATAGCACCCATTGATTCCAACTCTCTGCTTCCTATTAGACAGCCAATCCTCTATCTATGCTAACACCTCACCCCCAACTCCTTGCACCCTAACCTTTTGCAGCAACCTTTTGTGAGGCGCCTTATCAAATGCCTTTTGGAAATCTAAAAACACCACATCCACCGGTTCCCCTCTGTCTACCGCACTAGGCACATCCTCATAGAAATCCAATAAATTCATTAAACACGACTTTCCCTTCACGAATCCGTGCTGCAACTGCTTGATCAAACCGTTCTTTTCTAGGTACCTCGCTATTTCTTCTTTGATGATGGATTCTAGCATTTTTCCAACTACGGACGTTAAACTAATCAGCCTATAATTCCCTGCCTGTTGTCTGCTACCTTTTTTTAAACAGCGGCGTAACATTAGCTGTTTTCCAATCTTCTGGCACTTCCCCAGAATCCAGCGAATTTTGATAAATAATTACTAGGGCATCCGCTATCACCTCTGCCATTTCTTTCAGAACCCTGGGATGCAGGGGACTTGTCTACCTTCAGTCCCATAGTCTATCAAGCACTACCTTTCTAGTGACAATAATCGCATTAAGGCCCTCACCTCCTACCATCCTTCTATCTTTAATATTTGGCAAACTATTTGTGTCCTCCTCCATGAAGACCGACACAAAAAACTTACTTAAAGCCTCAGCCATTTCCTTGTCACCCACCGCTAAATCCCCCCCTCTCATCCTCCAAGGGTCCAACACTTACTGTAGCCAGTATCATCTTCTTTACATATTTGTAAGAACTTTTACTATCATTTTTTATATTTAGAGCTAGTTTAGCTTCATAGTCTATCTTTCCTTTCTTTATCGCTTTCTTAGTCATTCTTTGTTGTTTTTTTAAATCTTTCCCAATCTTCTAATTGCCTACTATTTTTAGCCGCTCTGAACGCATCAGCTTTTAATTTAATACTCTCCATTATTTCCTTCGATAACCATGGCTGGTTATCTCTTCTCTTACAGTCCTTCTTTACCATCGGAATATATTTCTGCTGAGTACCGAAAAAGATCTCCTTAAAAATCCTCCACTGTTCTTCAGCCGTCCTACCAACCAATCTGCATCCCCAATCTACATTAGCCAATTCCGCTCTCATCTTATCATTCTCCCCTCTGTTCAAACACAGGTTCGGGACCCTACTTTCTCATCCTCCATCTGCATCAGAAATTCAACCATACTATGATCACTCGTCCCAAGAGGATCCCTCACACGAAGATCCCTAATTCTACCTGCCTCGTTACACAGTGCCAGATCTAAGATTGCTCGGTCCCTCGTAGGCTCCCTCGTATTAGCGCTGCACACGAGCCTCCTTTGACCTCCCCAAACCATATAATCCTTTCTTCCTCATGTTTATCTAACTCTCTTTTAAATACATCTGTGCCATTTGCCTCAGCTAGCTATGATAATGAGTTCCATATCCAAACACACTCTAGATCAAAGTGAGGAGTATGGGGTGTCAGGGAGGGGTAGGGCCTCTGGTGGGGGAACATGTCGCATCCTTTTCAGGGCAGTTTGTCCACCTTTGTTCCCAACTGGTACTCAGCTCTCACCCGTGACTCCCCGTAGCTGTTTGCACGCGACAGCGGCCACACCCCAGGCAACGGCTTCGACAAGCCGGCTAAACCGGATGAGGGTAGCCGACAGGTCTCAACCTTCAGTGAGATAAGGAGATGCCTATCCCAGCATGTGAAGACAGACTCCGGCGGATTGAACAGAGGGTTGTCAAGCTTACGAAGCAAGGTGCATTGCTGAAGTACAACTTAAGTGCGAGCTGCACAAGTCCAGAGCCACCAGCACAACAACTACAGTGCTTACACAAGTCTATCCAATGTGTGCCAGGACATTCTGCACCTGAATTGGCCTGATCAGTCATCTTTGGACACACCGCTTTCAGCCTCAAAATGACTAATGGTGTCAAGGTCCTCATCAATGGCAATGGACGAACAACGGATCAAAGAACAGATCACCTGAAATCTTTGATTTGCTAACAGTTCAAGCATCACTGAACTTGGCAAGACGACACAAGGACCTAGATTAGCCAATATGATTGTACAATGCATGGTCAAATTATCTTGTGAGACTGAATCTCACCATGTCACACATCCCTTGCCCCTCATCCCTCTAGCTAAAATAGCTACATAGCCATGGGACAAGTGGATTCAAGTATTTGTTCCTGAAAGTTACAAGAAGGTACATCAGATTACTCCTACAACACCTTTTGGACTACGCAAACTTTACACTTTTGTTTACATAGATTCTTTTTGTTAGCCAAGGATATTAACTGCAATTATTGGACAAAGTCAAATATTCAGTATTAGGCCAGGGATCAGCCATGATCTCACTGTATGGTAGAACAGACACATGGGGCCAAATGCCTTTATTACATTAGTAGAAAAAGAGTCTTCAGTTACACGGAACTCCTATCTTCTAATCTGATCGGCTATTTTATTCCCCGACAGATTGCTGGTAAGCAATTGGAGTTCTCACCAATTCTTAAAAACAATATGACTCACTACTGAGTCAGAGCAGAATATTAAGTTCAGAAGGGAAATGCTTCCAGAAAACCCATCTACACAAAGCAACATGGATAATCACCAGAGAAAAATGCACGTCTCAGATACTCCCACCTGATCATTTCATGGCAAATAACCAAATGAATAAATAAGGCTCTTAAAATTATATTAAAAAAACCTGAATTTATGCAATGCCTTTCGCAAGCAACGGATGCCCCTAATTGCTTTATGGCCTTCTATTTAATGTAAACGCCAATCACATGATAAACACTGGTGAATCAATAATGTAGGTTCTTATTTGAAGAATGGATGGGATTATATACAGTTGGAGCTAACCAGGAGACTATAGGCCCGATTTTACTATTGCCTCACGCCCGTTTTCGGGTAAGAGGCCACTATCATGATCCGCACCCACACCCACGCAGATTGCCACTTTATCGAAACCCAGGAATGGCGGCAATTTGCTTCGTGCCCAAAACGGGCGCAAAAGCGATTTAAATGCATTTGCATGTATTTAAATTGAATTAATGAACTGCCCGCCCAACTTTATCAGTATTTCCCCCTTTACCACCGTATTTGCCAATCCGGAATCACGCCATAATGGATCTGCTGAGAAAAGATCTGAATCGGGCACTCCAGCTTCTGAAGAGCGCATTCAGTGTTCCCAACAGCTCTCTGGTTCTGGTGGGGGGAAGGAGGGAGGCAGGTCAAATCGTTCTATGGTTTGGGGGGAGCAGATGGATCAAAGGTGGGGGGCCGGGGGGTCTGCTGCCACTCTGCAGGCGATTGGTGAGGAAGGGGGCAGGGGTGGCAATCGATCTGGGTAGTGGGGTGTTGGATAAGGGGGACAGTGATGTGTGGGTGTAGTGGGGGAGGTGGATAAAGGGGACAGTGATGTGTGTGGGTAGTGGGGAGGGTGGATAAAGGGATAGAGATGTGTCTGGGTAGCAGGGTGGGCGGATAAGGGGGACAGTGAGGTGTGGGGGGGCCATCACTCCCGCTTTTCGTTCCCGGGCCACATTCTCCATTTCTGCGGCTCGGAAACGATCTGACATGTGCAAGCTTTTTCAAATTTTTTCCTAACTGCACATGCAGAGGTCAGAGCTCCAATCATTTCAGCCACACTAGGCCCCACCCACAGCGTGAATGGGACTGGAGATAGCTGTGTGCGTATGGGGGCGCCTGGAAGCAGATTTCTAAGCTGGATCTGCATTACATCCAGATTCAGCACTTAGAATGAAAATGGTAAAATCAGGCCCTATGTGTAGCACATCCAACCCCTACACCTGCTGCTTATAGATTGAATACAAATCATAGGACAAATACATCACATCCTTTAGAGGTGGTAATGATTGACAGCACTTGAGGATAAATACCCATAAAGGTGCATGTACCTCACATCACAACACACTTTACAGCCAACACACTTTGGAAATGTAACCATAGTAATGTGGGAAAAACAGCAACCAATTTGTGCACAGCAGGTTCTCAAACATCAATATGACAATGAGCAAATTAGCTGTTTTTGCAATGTTAGTTCAGGGATAACTATTGGCCTTCATGGGAGAGTCTAGGATCTGAAGGCAGAGTTTCAGAATGAAAGGACACCAACTTAAAATTGAGATAAGGAAGAATTTCATCTCTCAGAGTTTAATGTCTTTGGAACTCCTTGCCACAGAGAGTTGTGGGGCAGAGTCCATCCGTACATTTAAGGCTGAGGTAGATTTTTGATCAGTAAGCAAATCAAGGGTTTTGAGGAAAGGTTGAAAGTGGACGTGAGGAATGTCAGATCAGCCATGATCCTACTGAAAGGTGAAGCAGGTTCAAGGGGTCGAATGGGCTACTCCTGTTCCCAATTCTTCTGGTCTTGTCTTGTAGGATACCAGGGGTAATTCCTCTGTTTTGTTTTGTAAAGGTACAGCCATGAGAGAGACGAACAAGATCTTAATTTAAGACATCATCTGAAAAATGGATGGATAAAGAAAGGAAAATGTATGGAAATTACGAAGGAAGCACTGATAAAGATACAGCAGCACTTACCTTTCACAGTTTTTTTAGACAATGGCAAATCTGAAAATCTCAGCAGCTTCTTGGGATTTATCTGAAAGTAAAAAGCAACAGATTTGTGCACAGTGACATTTATATCCCTTCCCTACTCTTTCTGCTAGTTACAGCTACAAGTAGTCCTTGACATTAAGACATTCGAGTTACGACGAACGGCATTCACAACTTTTATAAATTGAGACCTCACATCAATTTAAAGCATTAGTTTTCACTTTACAACACCACACCAGTACATTCATTAGTGCATGCTTTCATAGTCTGCCACCCATCTATGTAACTGGACAAGTCAAACCATCTTTATTAGGTTGGAAATAAGTATTTTATTGTGTTCAAGTTTTTTAGCAGAATCATCATGATTTCAAAGCATTTACGTATGTTGTATTTAATATGCGCTCAGACTCACAGAAGTTCGAGCCCAGTGACAGTGATCAAATGGTTTCAGTATATCCCACATTCGAAATTAGAAACTTGTGCTAAGGTGTGCAGACAACAAAAGTTGCCTCAGCAATTCAACAGGGCAAAAGCTGAGAGCATTTTACACCGCCAGATACCTCACAAGAGTTTCTGGCTTTAGTTCAGGAACCAATCCCCCATTTATGCCATTGTTCTGTGGGAAAATCAGTTCCAACCTACAGCGTTTAGACTTATAATGTGGTTTGCAGGAAGTAATAGTAAGGATTTATTAATACCTATCTTGTACTTATGATCTCTGGTTTTGGATATATTTTGGAAATATGTTCTCCATGTCTCCCCTGTCAAACCCTTTCATAACATTAGAGACCTCTTTCCATCAGGGTGTCCAATCATCCAGGCAGGGAAAAATCAGGGGGTACTGCCTTCGAGATATTTTTAAATAGCAACACACTTTTGTAAAAAAGCAACACAGACCAAAGAAAAAATGCAAATAAATGATGCCCAGTAAGACAGAGGATATGGCAGAAAGGAAATCTGTACATAAGCTACATTTACAATTCTGCCTTACCTCATCACTTTCCAAGTGTGGTAGCGACATGCTGTGCTTGGTTGAAGTCATTACGTTACATTTTAGCTTCATTTGAATGAGATCAAGCCTTGGAGGAGGAGCTATGCCTACTCCAATCAGCTTGGATCATGTAAATCAAGCCCAAGACAGGAGGTGAGAGCCCTGTCTTGTCAGCTTGGATCGGGAATGTCTCAACATGTTGAGATTCTGAATTTGACTTGATTTGATTGAATTGGAATAAAAACAAAAAAAAGTCAACAAATGATCTCATCTTGACCTCAATTTGAAGCAAACAAATGTCAAAATCCGTGTCACTTTCAGGTTTATAAAAAGATGATTGCTCAAATACTGAAAATAAGAAATAGGAGCAGGAGTAGGCCATCTAGCCCTTCGAGCCTGCCCCGCCATTCAATAAGATCATGGCTGATCTGTTGTGGCTCAGTTCCACTTTCCCGCCCTCTCCCCATAACCCTTAATCCCCTCTCTTATCAATAACCCATCAACCCGCTTCTTAAAAATATTTAGCGAGGCAGCCTCCACCACTTCAACGGGCAGAGAATTCCAGAGATTCACCACCCTTTGAGTGAAGAAGTTCCTCCTCAACTCCGTTCTAAACCGCCTCCCATCTGATACTCTGTTGCTTGTCTTCAAAGAGGTGATGAAAGCTACTTCCAAAACAATTTTACAAAAGAGTTCAACAGACACTTGAGGTCAAGAGCTTAGAGGGTTATGTGCATAAAGCCAGGTTGTGTGACAAAGTGTAATTACTCTTTCAGACAGCCAGGGCAGGCACCACCTCCCTAGGTGCTAGAATTATCTATGATTCTCTGAAATCTATAAAGGTTACACACATGCAGTCTAACGTAGATAGATGTGAGGTTATCCACTTCGGTAGCAAAAACAGGAAGGCAGATTATCTGAATGGTCATAAATTGAGAGAGGGGAATGTGTGACGACACCGGGGTGTCCTCGTGCACCAGTCGCTGAAGGTAAGCATGCAGGTGCAGCAGGCAGTAAAGAAGACAAGTGGTGTGTTGGCCTTCACAGCAAGAGGATTTGAGTACAGGAGCAGGGATGTCTTGTGAAAATTATGCAGGGCCTTATGAGGTCACACCTGGAATATTATGTAAAATTTTGGCCTCCTCATCTGAGGAAGGATATTCTTGCCATAGAAGGAGTGCAGCGAAGGTTTACCAGATTGACTCCTAGGATGGCAGGATTGATGTATGAGGAGAGATTGAGTCGGTTAGGATTATATTTGCTGGAGTTCAGAGAACGAGGGGGGTCTCTTAGACAGCTATAAAATTCCAACAGGACTAGTAAGGATAGATGCAGGAAGGATGTTCCCAATGGTTGGAGGAGTCCAGAACCAAGGATTACAATCTAAGGATAAGGGGTAGATCATTTAGGACTGAGGTTAGGAGAAATTTCTTTACCCAAAGAGTGGTAAGCCTGTGGAATTCATTACCACAGAAAGTAGTTGAGAACAAAATATTGTATGTTTTCAAGAAGGAGTTTGATATAGCTCTTAGGGCCAAAGGAATCAAAGAAAGGCAGGACAAGTTGTTGAGTTGGATCATCAGCCATGATCATAATGAATGGTGGAACAGACTCTTAAAGGTCGAATTACTTCCTCTGATCCTATTTTGTAAGCACTGTCACTACCGTATTGCAGCCAATTTGCACAAAACAAGGTTCCACAAACAACCACGTGATAGTGTTTTAGTGATGCTGGTTAAAGAACAAATGTTGGCCAGAACGTCCCTCTCTTCTTCATAGAGTCCATGGGATTTTTTATACCCAAATCCTCAATAGCAGAGAGCTTATTAACTTATTGATAGGTAAGTCATAAACCAAGGCCTGTTTCAAGTTGATCAAGTTGGCGATCCCATTGACCAAGGCAGTAATTTCAGATAGCTTGGTCAATATATATCCTTTAATTATCAGAAATACAGAATATCTGGTCATTATCATTTTGTCGTTTGTGCATATACTGGCTGCCATTTCCCTGGCTATAAGTGTCTTTGGCATCTTCTAACTTTGTTAAAGACACAATATGAATCAAAGTCTTTCAAGTATCCCTTTCTTAATTAAACTGATTATTATACAGTGGCAAACTAATAATTTGTAGGTGACATAAGCACAGATATAAGATAGCAAGTTAATATGCACAGTCTACAAACTATATGGAAAGCATTTTCTAAATTCTAACCAATAAACTATAGCTAAAGATTATGATATCCATGTCAGAAACAAGGAAGCAGTCAGTAGAACACAATTTCAGTGTCTTGTCAGTTTTTTGTGTAAAACATTGCTAACAAGCAGCCTGAAAGATTTTTAACATTACCTGAGGGATCTTCCTGCTAAATTAATATTGTAGAATACAATTCAGTAACTATTTGTTTGGAAACTTCTGACCAGAGGTAAAGCCCCAAAGTTCACACAATTCTTAAGTTTTGGCTGCATTTTATATATAAGCCATATCCTACCAATAATGGCAATAACTCATATTAATAATGTGCATCTACACAGAAATCCAATCCATTTTCGAGGTAAAGGGGTGGATCAAAAGACAGAATAATTATTGATACAGAGATTGTATTCAAAAATTACCTTTATCAACAACTTAGCGGGAGGTCAAAGGGCAGGACTGTCATTTTGCCCAATGAGAGAGAAAGAGGTTCCTTAACTCTCCACACCCTCGGCACAATTTGCCTTTCCCCCAATCTTGGTGTCATCAGCAAATTTCGATACCCTGCACTCGGTTCCCTCCTCCAGATCATCTATATAAATGGTAAATAGCTGAGGCCCCAGCACCGACCCCTGGGGCACCCAATGAGGAAATCTGACAATATTGATAGCAGCAGAAATGATAAAGGTAATGGATGGGGTGAACACTGAGAGGCAGGAGTTATTGAAAAGAACATAAGAAATAGGAGCAGGAGTAGCCCTTCGAGCCTGCCCCACCACTCAACAAGACCATGGCTGATCTGTCGCCGCCCAGCTCCACATTCCCGCCCTCCCCCCACAACCCTCAATCCCCTCTCCCATCAAAACCCACCAACCCGCGTCCCAAAAACATTTAGCGAGGTAGCCTCCACCACCTCAACGGGCAGAGAACTCCAGAGACCACCACCCCCCGAGTGAAGAAGCTCCTCCCCAACTCTGCTCCAAACCGCCCCCCCCCCCCATCCCGAGGCCGTGCCCCCCAGTCCCACCGCCCCCCCTGAGCGGGAAGAGCCTCCCCACCTCCATCCCATCCATCCCACTCACCATCCCGCACGTCTCAATGAGATCTCCCCCCATTCCTCCAAACTCCAGCGGGCACAAGCCCAGACCACTCAGCCTCTCCTCATAGCTCAACTCCGGCATCAGCCTAGTAAACCTCCTGTGCACTCCCTCCAAGGCCAAAATATCCTTGCGTAAGTACGGCCTTCATAGCGAGGGGGATTGAATATAAAAGTAGGGAGGTCTTGCTGCAGCTGTATAGGGCATTGGTGAGGCCGCAGCTGGAGTACTGTGTGCAGTTTTGGGCGCCGCACCTGCGCAAGGATATTTTGGCCCTGGAGGGAGTGCAGAGGAGGTTTACTAGGCTGATACCGGAGTTGAGGGGATTGAGCTATGAGGAGAGGCTGAATAAACTAGGCTTGTACTCGTTAGAGTTTAGAAGAATGAGGGGAGATCTCATTGAGACGTATAAGATGATGAATGGGATGGATAGGATAGAGGTGGAGAGACTCTTCCCGCTCAAAAAAGACAGTAGGACTAGGGGGCACAGCCTCAAGATAAAGGGGAGGCGGTTTAGAACGGAGTTGAGGAGGAACTTCTTCACTCAAAGGGTGGTGAATGTCTGGAATTCTCTGCCCGTTGAAGTGGTGGAGGCTGCCTCGCTAAATATTTTTAAGAAGCAGGTTGATGGGTTCTTGATAAGAGAGGGGATTAAGGGTTATGGGGAGAGGGCAGGAAAGTGGAACTGAGCCACGACAGATCAGCCATGATCTTATTGAATGGCGGGGCAGGCTCGAAGGGCTAGATGGCCTACTCCTGCTCCTATTTCTTATGTTCTTATGTTCTTAACACCATTTGAACCAGGTATCCAACAACATAAACAAATCAAACTCTGTGCTGCAACTGCAACTGTTCTGTGGGCCCTGAAAGTCACCAATGAAGAGAAAGCAAAACATGTCCACTGTAAACAAGATACAGTCCTATTTTATTATTATTTGGTGGGTGCCTCTTTAGATAAACACTTGAAAGTTATAAAATGTTTCAAACATTAATGTATTCCACAGTGATAATCTGTCTCTCAATACTGAACTCAATACACGCATAGGCAAAACCTCTACCAACTTTGGCTTACTCATGAAACGTGCAAAATAACATCAGGCTCACTCTTAGGTCTAGGATGCTGGTTTATGAGGCCAGTTTCTCAACACACTGCATGATCGTGAAACGTGGATGATCAAGAAAGGAAGCTCAACAAATTTCATCTTCGCTGTTTTCAGCACAGTCTGGCTTTCTCATGGAAGGACAGGATTAAGAACACAACTGTCCATTCAAAGACAAAGCTATCAAATATGTTTTTACAAAACCATGTTTTATTTAAAAATGGCTTTATCAATTTGCTGGCTGAAAACGACTGATTGGATTTTAAAAATACTAAAGCCACATTCCAGTGACTTGAAACCACAGCTTCTAAAATGGCTGAAATTTTGCATGCAATACACAATATATTGCAAAGCCATTTAGTGGAGCCATCTTATTCAGAAAACCCCAGCAGAGACAATTACTTTGAAGGAGTATAAATGGGATAATCTCCGAACCCATTCACTGAGTGCCATGACAATCACCTGGGTGGGTACTACACATTTGATGTCATCACCTCAGACTATTAATCTGGCTGAGAAAGGAACCCACCCCAGCTGTAATCTAATCAAATCGACACATCCACCTGGAACACAATAGCAATGATCATACTTGGGCCATTGGTCAATTGAAGAAAGAGGCGATAAAACAGCTAGCACCTTTTGTGTTTAATGGACTATTTTCAGCAGACTAGAGACAGAAGCAAAAAAAATGCTGAGAGCCCCTAGTGTCCCAAGATGTGTAGGTTAGGGGGATTAGTTACAGTAAATGTGTGGGGTTAAGGAGTTAGGGCAGGGGAGAGCACCTAGATAAGATGCCCTGTCAGAGTCAGTGCAGACCTGATGGGCCGAATGGCCATCTTCTGCACTGTAGGGATTCTATGAACCCTGTGTGGTCCTCTTTCTCCACCCATCTTCCAAATTTGAACTTTGTCTGCTGTTTAACTATCCATCTGCCGTAGACAGAGATTTTCAAAAAGTCGACCCAGCAGCTGCAGTTTCCAGAAGAACAGATAAATCTTGAGACTACAATTTAAATCATGTCAATCTAAGACTGGAAGGAATACCGAGCACAGCCTTAGTTCATCCAAGTCATTAATCTACAAGAGCTGCATCATTTTAATCTTGATAAGACTCTAAAGATTCACTTAATCTAGTCTCCCACTCTGTAATGAATTGGTGTGTGTGTAAACTTTGTGTGTGTGTGTGTGTGTGTGTGTATGTAAACTTCGTGTGTGTGTGTGTGTGTGTGTGTGTGTGTGTGTGTGTGTGTAAACTTCGTGTGTGTGTGTATGAAAGATGGAGGGGTTTTATTAGCTTACTTCAACCAAGTACAATAAATTCTACTCTCTTTTCGTTTCAAAAGGCTCAGAATAGTCTGTCTAGTTGGGTATTTTACAATCACAGCAGTACACAGTCAAGCACTGAATTGGCCTGTGTGTTCTTTTCTCAAAGAACCATTGCAGTCAAAAAGGATTAGGGAAAGAGGGGAAGTCATTCCACCTTTTCTCAACAGATCATGAAAATGTTGGCACTCATTAACCAAAGGCAACATCATTGGTTCAGCACTGGGCACCACAGTGACATAGTGATTAGCACTGTTGCCTCAAGCACCAAGAACCTGAGTTCGATTCCCAGCTTGGGTCACTGTATGTGTGGAGTTGCACATTCCCCCCATGTCTGTGTGGGTTTCTTCCAGGTGCTCCAGTTTCCTCCCACAGTCCAAAAGACTGGTTAGGTGCATTGGCCAAGCTAAATTCTCCTTCAGTGTACCCAAACAGGCACCAGAGTGTGGCAACGAAGGGATTTTCACAGAAACTTCAATGCAGTATTAATGTAAGCCTACTTCTAACAATAATAAATTAAGGTTAAAACTTTCACAGGACGGAAACATAACTAAGGATTTTCTGTATGGCAAGTTGGTAAGACGCCCAAAGTGCTGCTTCAAGGACACCTACAAGTGTGTCATGTAGGCCCAAAACATCAATTCATGACATTCAGTAACTGGGCAACAGGTTCCAATATTGAAAACAACAACCCACAACAACGAAGGTTCATCTAGACTCAAAACTTTGGCTCTATTCTCTCCCCACAAATGCTGAGATTTTCCAGCATTTTCTGTTTTTGTTAACCCAGAACAACACCTGACAACTACTTCACATGCAGCACTTTGGAAGAACCTGCTTCTCACAAATTGTCTCTTTGGCCATCAGCAAAAGTGCACCCATCCTCAAAGAACTTGGTTTGCTGCATGTCTATCATCTTGCACAGTGGAAGGATGCTGATGAATCTTTTAAACAGCCTCAACCTATTTGGTCAACACACGTTGTAAAGTTCGTTGCCTTCACGCCTCAGGTAAAAAATTCGAGAGGCAGACGCAATGGGAAAAGGTCAAGGAAATCTTGCTTGGAATGAGGGGATCTCTAGCCTCAACATCTGGTCTTAAAGGGGGAAAGGAAATGGCTGTGGAGGAAATAGTGAATGATGAGCTATGGAGAAGACAAGCAAGAGTGGAAATAGGGAAAAAGGAGAAATACAAATGAGAATAAGCTTAAATTATGAGTGGACTCACGGGCCGGAATTCTCCGACTGTTCATGCCCTGCCGTCGCAAGCAAGGACGGCACTCAGCCAAATCTCTGTTCACTGCAGCAAGACCAAAGAATCCCACTGGCATTAACAATCACAGAATTCCCGCCACAATGGGAGGGAGGCAGCAATTGGGAGCAGGAAGCTGAGTGAAGTTGCAGAGCATATGTTGCCTGGGAAGGGATAGGGAATGCAAGAAGTCGGTCAAACAAGACCCAGGCACTTAAATAAAGACTTGAAAGGACGTTTCTAAGTTTAAAAAAATGCATAAGGATCAAATTTTTATACAAAATTAAGGAACGAAATGATAGTATTGCTTATATGGTTTATGGAGGTATTAATGGGATAATAGGAACACAAAAATTAGCTAATTACATGACTGAGAACTGAAAATTATAAAGGGATTTTAAAAGTTTTACTTCTTCCTACTCCTTTTTGATGATATACTTGTTGTATATTAGTTGGTATTTATTTTATTTATGTACTGCGTAATGTAGTATTATTTGCCATGTTCAAAATAAATGTGCTATGCTTGCCTATGTGTGATGGAGGATGACGAGTGGGGAGGGTGATGCTATAGGCCACATCTTCCTCATGACATCCACCCTAACAGCTCCTTTCTCCATCACACCATTGCCCAACTGAAAGAAGAAAAAGGCTGTGAACCAAAATGTTGATTAAAGAGAAGCAGAGAAAAGAGACATAGTTATTTGAGCTCATCGTCATCTATCAGAGACAGACCAAAATATTTTGTGTATTGACTCAAAACGGGCTTCAAATTCCAGGAGGGGGGCAGAAGAAGGTAATCACTTTAGAAAATAAATTAACTAAACCACTTTCAGAAAGAAAACTATTATGGGTTATCTGACAGATGTTTTTCACTTGCTCTGCTTTATTCCATAAAATATACTTCTTTCAAAAGATCGGGAACACAGAACCCTTCTGTACCGAACTTCTGCAGTTCAATATTAAGCTTTCTGGAGATGGCTTGGAGAGAATGATAATCTGACCCTCAAACTGAAGCAGCCAACATGGAAATGTGTAGCTGCTACTACAGGCCTAGAAATTCTTTCCATTCCATTCTTTCCAACGGAATTTCTTTCCATTCCATTCCTTCCATTCCAATCTAAGGCAGATTTTCATCTGTTTCCATGGCTCATAATTCCCAACGTCATGATGTGGATATGCCGGCGTTGGACTGGGGTAAACACAGTAAAAAGTCTGACAACACCAGGTTTAAGTCCAACTGATTTATTTGATAGTACACTCACTAGCTTTTGGGGTTAGTCCCTTCGTCAGGTGAATGGAGAGTTCTGGCATCAGACAGAGCATATAAAGCACAGACAGTTTACAGATTACTGATTAGAATGCAAATCTATCTGTGCTTTAAATGCTCTGTCTGAGGCCAGAACTCTCCATTCACCTGACGAACAGACTAACCCCAAAAGCTAGTGAGTGTACTATGAAATAAATCGGTTGGACTTAAACCTGGTGTTGTCAGACTCATAATTCCCAAAACAGGTCACCAGTCTGTCTCTGGAGGTTTACAGCTTGAGGGGCACATCAAGTATGGTTGGCCAGGAGTTTCTCCCACTCTTACCACCAGCCATTGGTGTCTTGGAAGGATATGCAGGTTGATTTACTCAACCAGTTTGGCTACATTATGATTGCTCCTTCCTTGCCCATCAGGCCCTGGGTGGAACTGGAACCCAGAACTTCCGGCTCAGAGGCAGGGACGCTATCAATTGTGCAACAAGACCCCCAGGGTTTCTTTAGCCTATACAATAATTCAAATAGTGTTACCTAACAAGCCTTAGAAGTTCTGGGAATGCAAGCAAAGAGAAATTGTTAACGAAACCTCTTTCCCCATCACAACAGCTGTACAAGTGTTCGGAATTCAGATTCCAACTAAACTGCATAAACCTCCCATTACAGCACATCATAAACAAGTCCACCTCCATGGAAGCTCACATCAGAAAGAAACTCACCTGGTGAAGGAGCAGTGCTCCAAAAGCTCGTGCTATCAAATAAACCTGTTGGACTTTAACCTGGTGTTGTGAGACTTCTTACTGTGCCTACCACAGTCCAACACTGGCATTTCCACATCAGAAAGTCTGGGATTGCCAAGAGCAGGATTCATTCTAAAGCAATCATGTAAAGAGCTTCATATGGAATCAATGACTCCAAAGCCTAATCAAACCGGAACCTAAACACCCAGAGAGAAAGATTCTTTAAATGCATGTGTGTGAAACATGAAACATTTCAGCTTGAATTCTCAACAAGTAAATAAAATTTAACAGTACACCAGCATTCAGTTAACACGTCAGCAGAGAAAAAGTTCTTCCTTATTTTTTCTACATGTACAAATGTCTAATTCATGATATCTGAATTATTCATGAGTACAAATCATTTTTTCCAAATGCCATGAGCATTTTGATTTAGGAAACATAACAGAGCAGGCTACCTCATATCCCTGATGCTGGGATTCCTCTTATTTCATATCGTGCACAGAACTGAATCTATATTGGGCAACACCAAAACCAAAAGATTGGTTTATTCTCTTCTAGAATAGGGGTTTAGCCTATGAAGAGAGATTGAATAGACTGGGTCTGTACTCGTTAGAGTTTAGAAGGCTGAGGGGGGAATCTTATAAGAACATAATAAGAAATAGGAGCAGGAGTAGGCCATCTAGCCCTTCGAGCCTGCCCCGCCATTCAATAAGATCATGGCTGATCTGAAGTGGATCAGTTCCACTTTCCCGCTTTCTCCCCATAACCCTTAATTCCCTTGCCTACCAAAAACCTATCTACCCGTGTCTTAAATATACTTAGCGAGGTAGCCTCCACCACTTCAACGGGCAGAGAATTCCAGAGATTCACCACCCTTTGAGTGAAGAAGTTCCTCCTCAATTCTGTTCTAAACCGCACCCCCCTTATCTTGAGGCTGTGCCCTCTAGTCCTGCTGTCCTTTCTGAGCGGGAAGAATCTCTCTACCTCTACCCTATCCATCCCTTTCATTATCTTATACGTCTCTATAAGATCCCCCCTCATCCTTCTAAACTCCAACGAGTACAGACCCAGTCTATTCAGCCTCTCTTCATACTCCAACCCCCTCATCTCCAGTATCAGCCTAGTGAACCTCCTCTGCACTCCCTCCAAGGCCAAAATATCCTTGCATAAGTGCGGCGACCAAAACTGCACACAGTACTCCAGCTGCGGCCTCACCAGTGCCCTGTACAGTTGCAGCAAGACCTCCCTGCTTTTATATTCTATCCCCCTCGCTATAAAGGCCAGCATCCCATTCGCCATTATAGAGACATACAAGATAATGAAGGGGATAGATAGGGTAGAGGTAGAGAGATTCTTTCCGCTTAGAAAGGATAGCAGAACTAGAGGGCACAGCCTCAAAATAGAAGGGGGGTGTGCAGGTTAGATCAGAGTTGAGGAGGAACTTCTTCACTCAAAGGGTGGTCAGTCTCTGGAATTCTCAGCCCTTGAAGTGGTGGAGGCTACCTCCCCGAATATATTTAAGTCATGGGTAGATAGATTTCTGATAGACAAGGGAATTAAGAGTTATGGGGAGAAAGCGGGAAAGTGGAACTGATCCACTTCAGATCAGCGATGATCTTACTGAATGGCTGGGCAGGCTCGATGGGCTGGGTGGCCTACTCCTGCTCCTATTTCTTATGTTCTTCTTATGTTCTAGAACAAATTATTTTCATTTTGACAAAGAGATACATATACTGAGTGGTGCCAACATTGCTTCTCACACCTCCTTCACAAATCTTTTTCTCCGGCCCTCAAGGCAACATTGCGTATCGCAGTTGCGTGATTTCTGAAGGAGAACAGCAGTTAAGCTCTCCCTGTCCCAACCATGACCAGCAGCGACTCGCAAGGTTTGAGGAGAGTACTCTTGCTGCGCCTGGCTACAGCTTTTTTAAAAAGTTACTTATCTTTTCAACAGAATTCCTAGAATGAAAAGTCTGAGCAGAGAGCAGGCCTGACTGGTGCTCTCATGGCAGATCAGATTCAAATTAAAATGGCGATTAGCAGCAGCCTAACAACAACAAACACCTGAGAAACGGCCCAATTCAATTTCAGGGTTTATTGTTTTTCAGGCATTTTTCGGTCCTTAAAATTGAGCCAGGTATAAAATAGGCACAGTCAGGGTCCAATTTCTACCTCAAAGCTTTAATATCCCTTTGACAGACCTGGATAAAATCCAGATCAGACCTAGTGATCGGTCTGATCTTGAGTGATTACCAAGATAGATCTTCCAGCTCCCAATCATGGTTGAAGGGAATACAAGCAAAGGAACTAGTGTAACTTGAAATGACCTTGTGAATTTAAACTTGGAAAGTGACACATAATTGATAGGATTTATAAATGGATTTGGCAGTGTAAATAAAGAGAAATTTATTTCCTCTGGTATGGGAATCCAGAAGAAGGGGGCACAATGTGAAAATTAGAGTAACAGCAGTCATGAATGAAATTAGGAAGCATTCTTTCATGCAAAGGGAGTGGAAATCTAGAACTGATTCGCCGAAAAGATGTGTGTGCTGAGTCAACTGAAACTTTCAAGGATAAGAACAACAGAATTTTTAATTATATAAGGATATCAAACAATACAGAGTATAAATTGTCACTTGATAATACAGCACATAGAGTATTGCTAAAGATAGGCTATCAAAACCTTTTGTCTTGCACTCATCAGTTCAGATTCACAAGAATACCCACTCTCAAAGGGAACGACAATTTATACTGCATCAAAAATGGTTGCTGATTGGTTGGTAAGTGGACACTGATTGGTAGATGCAATGCCTTGGAAAACATATGGGAAACAAGTAAATTGCAAGTTTTTCTTCAAATTTAAACTAGACAAGTCTGATCGGTCATGATTTTGCAATGGCGGAATGGATCAGGAAATGACTGTTCCCCCAAGATTTTGTTTAATTAATAAAGGCAGAAGGTGCGGATAGAGCCTTGTCAATGAATACCTATAGCTTCTAGCACATATCACTGAGCCACGGTACGAGCCCAACTGATAGTAAATTAGTTGCCAGTGTAATTCTTAGCACAATTAGGACTGGTTAGCAAGTATTGTTCAATCACAGTCACATCTAATGTTAGACACTGGGTGGGATTTTACGGCCTCGCTCATGCGAGAAATTTCCATTGTCTACCACTCACCTGTTCCAATTCCATGGCAGGTGGGCAGCAGAATTCCAGCAACTATGTTCTTTTTAGCTTGATGGCAGCATCCTTTTGATTCAGACCGCTGTTGTTGCTAGTGGTGACAATGTGAAATGGCTAACTTCACATGTTATCCAAATTTTTGAGACAATTTCTGGGATAATCTGAAATAGACTAGGTACTTTTTAAGACTGAACGTGCCAATTTTAGACCCATGAGTTTGCATGATCTGCAAGATAGCTTTGGCGCATCCTATTCCAGCATCAAGCTTACAGAGTCAGCAAATGGCTCGGGCCCTATCAATGAGGTTTCTGGTAGGGTCAATCTTACAGCACATGGAACTGTAGGAATTCCAACATCTGTGGTGACTTGTAGACAATGCTAGAAAATCCTGAGTCCATTTACCAACAAATCAGCAGCCTTTCTGATGCAGTATAATTTGTTGTTCCCTTTGAGATTTGGTATTCTTGCAAATCTGTCCCGACGAGCACAAGGTGAAAAACTTTGAAAGTATTGTCTTTTTATCAGCTATACTCAACACAGTGTCAGGTAAGTTAATCGGCAAATAAATAACAATGGTAGAACAGGTTTAAGGGCCTTGATTGCCTACTCCTGTTTTATAATCCTATGGTCTAGGCTGCCAGAGAGTAATTCTTCAAAAATTAAGCTGTTAACCAGCAAGATCTCTGATTAGAGGTAAAACTGCCAATATGATCATCTGAATATGTTATATATATATATATTTTATAATGATGTTTTTCTGTGAAAGGCACCAGGCCGAGCTTGAAGTGGAGATGTGAGTGTGATCGCTGTTTCAAAATTTTACCAAATTCCCTTTGACAAAAAAACTTATACAAAAACTTTCTCTCTTTATTAAAACACTCAAACAGAAGGAACAGACTGAACAAATAGCTTTGTCTTGTTCAATTTCTTGTTATCATGTTAAATACGGCTAGAACACCACCTACCAGGTTAGCATAAAGAAATGTCAAGCCAAAACATGGAAATGTCAGTTGATAATGATAAAACAGTTCAGTTGCCTCTCCTGATTCTTTAAACGCTTCACAAAGTTAACTCTTCTGCTCTGTAACTTTGCCTCAGCGATCACTACGCTCTGTATGAATGATATTATTCCTGTGATATATCTCATTATTGTTTTTATGGGTTAGCCGGTCTAGCTTTGTTTCCATGGACACGGCATTTGTTTACAGTTCAGCCGTGCAGTCCAGACGGGATCACGACAAATGTTATTCAGACCCTCGGGTTTTAACCGGGCTGGGGGGGGAAGGGGGGGGGTCCGCGGATGACTTTTTGCTCTTACCAGGGGATAACGCTCCACCAGCGTGGCGATCAGCTCCTTTTCCACTTGCCAGCTCGGTTTCTCATTCTGCTGCCTGCGCTGCTTTTTGTAGGCCTTCCTCCTCTGATATTTATTCTTCCATTTCTGGTAGTTGTTAATGATCGCGCTCTTGTCGGAGGAGATGGAGGCCCAAGTCCGACCTGTTCTACCGCTGGAAGCCATGCTAGACTCCAGCATGGAGACCATTGACCAACCGGCGCACAATAACAACGTCACTGCAAGATGGCGGGCACATCCTGATGACGCTCTGGAACCCAATCGTTGTTGTTGTGTCGCCTGGAGGGGGAGTTCTGTAGTGACTGACCTACCTTAGTCCAGGTTAAACAGAATGGCGCAGAGGATGCTTGCAGTCGAGAGATTATGATGGAGGTTAGGAAAGACTGCAAGCACCAAATTGAACTAGGAACTATGTTTTGTAAGTGTAGAACTAAAGTTCTGTAATTAGCCTTTGTAACTATAGTTTTTAAATTTTAATATCTCTCAGTTGCATATGTTAGATTTAGCATGCCAAACACTTCCAAGCATTGGTTTTATATGGACTTTGTATAATTTCTGTAACTTGGCAAGTTTGTAAGGCTGTTCTGTACTTTTAATTGGACTTAAACCAAGCAAATGCAACAAAACATTCTACAGCAAAACAGTTGTCTTAACAGAAGCCAGTGGTGAGCACTTGTTTTAATGAAGTCCTACAGGGCATGCTGATATCTATATATCAATTAGACATCTGGACAGATGAATCCATGTTCCCAGACAAAATATGCTGTCCGAAAGAGTTTTATGCACAGAAAGAGGTCCTTTGGCCTATTGAGTTTCCTTTCTGTGGTACTTAAAGAAAAAAATCAAAATCATTCTCACTTATGTTCTAGATATACACTATAACTTTGAAGTATCACCTACTTTTTAATCTTTATTAGTTTTATTATAAGGAACTGTACCATTCTTTTCATTTTTAAAGTAATGTAACCACAGAGCTACCACCAATTTTCAAATGAGCTGTACAAAGCAGTCATTGAGAGGGGTCTGATCCAGTTAAACAAAGTCTGAGACAATGAGCTCAAGATATCAATTGTGGGTGCATGACAGCATATTTCTCCTGTCCTGAAAAAAGGGACAAGGAATATATCATAAAACATTTTTTAATCTTCACAAAGTAACAGAAACAAACATTGAGAGGGATGATCCCACAGATAATTGGCACCTTGGAGGTCCCTTCAAAGGACAGTGGTAAATGACATCAATAGATGACAATGGCCCTCAAGAAATCAATTTAGAAACTGATCATGCACCACCCTACACTAATTACAGATTTATCATACACCCCTTAAACCAATTAGGAATTAGACTCATCATTTCAGCCAATTGGAATGCAATAATATAATTGACCCACAGCCTGTTGTGGCTTGGAAAGAGTTAATGAGCAACAACATTCACTGAACAACTTGCACAGTAAGAGTCTGCCATCTATTCAGAAGTAGGAGTTACAGTGAGAGAACAGAGGCCAAGAATGGGATTTTCCAGCCACATTCATCCCAAAACTGGAAAATTCCACTCACTATGATTCCTGTGGCAAGCAGGATGGGAAATCCAACCCCCCCCAAGACAGGATGGGAAAATCTCCTCTCTCTCTCTCTCTCTCTCTGTCTTCCCCCCCCACCCCCCATTTCAAACTGCCTACCCCCTCAAAGGCTGAACTGGAAAGTAAGAGCTATAGTACGGTAATCACGTCCTGCCTTGTATTTAATAAGAAACTTATTAAAAATTACAACTTATTAAAAATTTCCTAAGTTACCTCACCAAATTGTTGCCACAGGGCAAGTCTCTCCAATGGATACAGTTAGAAATTGAGTTCAAATAATACCTTGAATTTGCATTACTCCCTTTTTGTTTATAACTGTTCTTATAGTCTGTTTTGATACTACTGGCTGATTTATTTTCATATTCCATTTTTTTCCCTTTTTTAATCAAGTTTTTAGTTGTCCTTTGAGAACAGCCACCTTTGGATTTCCCATCTCCCAGCCAAAATTGTGCTGCTGACCATGTGCAAAAAATCTACTAAAATTAAGAGGAAGGATTAACCTTTCAAAAGTCCATGAAGCAAGACTTTCCTACTTCAAATGTTCACACACCTCATTCACACCATCAATGATATTTCAAAATTGGTTCAAATTTTCCTCACTTATTTCCATGAAAGTATTTTTCTTTGAGTATCAAAGCCATTTGGGTTAAATTTAAAGTTCATATTCACACTAGGGATATTTTACAACTTTATACTCTTAGACTGGATTCTTGCTTGGTCAGTAGGTCACATTAGAAATTTGGTGTTTCCTTGCCAGTAATGCTAATTCAGAACATTAGCACTTCTCTATTTTAGCAGCAAACTCAGGTAGAGAGATCAAAATGACCAAGCAGTGCCACAACACAGTGGCCATGAGTTGTTGACCAGCAACCAAAAGCTGTTTATAAATACCCTGCATTTTCCAGCCAATAGAAGATGGAAGTGCTGGGGCTCAGGTCCTGGAGGAAGCAGTTCTATGACCAATGAATGTGCCTTGAGAAATAAGAACATAAGAAATAGGAGCAGGAGTAGGCCATCTAGCCCTTCGAGCCTGCCCCGCCATTCAATAAGATCATGGCTGATCTGTCGTGGCTCAGTTCCTCATTCCCGCCCTCTCCCCATAACCCTTAATCCCCTCTCTTATCAAAAACCCATCAACCCGCGTCTTAAAAATATTTAGCGAGGCAGCCTCCACCACTTCAACGGGCGGAGAATTCCAGAGATTCACCACCCTTTGTGTGAAGAAGTTCCTCCTCAACTCCGTTCTAAACCGCCCCCCCCCCCCCTTTATCTTGAGGCTGTGCCCCCTAGTCCTACTGTCTTTTTTGAGCGGGAAGAGTCTCTCCACCTCTATCCTGTCCATCCCATTCATCATCTTATACGTCTCAATGAGATCTCCCCTCATTCTTCTAAACTCCAACGAGTACAAGCCTAGTTTATTCAGCCTCTCCTCATAGCTCAACCCCCTCAACTCCGGTATCAGCCTAGTAAACCTCCTCTGCACTCCCTCCAAGGCCAAAATATCTTTGCGCAGGTGCGGCGCCCAAAACTGCACACAGTACTCCAGCTGCGGCCTCACCAATGCCCTATACAGCTGCAGCAAGACCTCCCTACTTTTATATTCAATCCCCCTCGCTATGAAGGCCAGCATCCCATTCGCCTTCCTGACCACCTGCTGCACCTGCAAGCTGGGTTTTTGCGACTCATGCACAAGGACCCCGAGGTCCCTCTGCACCGTCGCCTGCTGCAGTTTTTCGCCACGTAAGTAATAGTCCTTCCTACCATTATTCCTACCAAAGTGGACCACCTCACACTTGCCAACATTAAATTCCATTTGCCATTTCCTGGCCCATTCGCCCAGCCTATCTAGATCCTTCTGCAGACTCTCCACACCCTCCGCACAATTTGCCGTTCCCCCAATCTTGGTGTCATCAGCAAATTTCAACACCCTACACTCGGTTCCCTCCTCCAGATCATCTATATAAATGGTAAAAAGCTGAGGCCCCAGCACCGACCCCTGGGGCACTCCACTAGTCACCATCCGCCAATCCGAATAGCACCCGTTGACCCCCACTCTCTGCCTCCTATTTGACAACCAATCCTCTATCCACGCTAACACCCTACCCCCAACTCCATGTCCATTGTCAGAAATGACAAAGTGCAGGTCCTTCAGTGCACCCTTTATCTCCCTGTACACCTGCTGGGCTAGATCTTTGACAGCCTGACTAATACAGGATTCCTGGTTGAGTAACAATTTGACCTTGACCTTCCAAGCCCAGATTCAACCCCTCCTGTACACTGACAGAAGCATTGTCCATTTCCCACCATAGCCTAAAAGAGGGAATCCACATCCTTTCTTTGTCAGTTAGCCTAGGATTATTGGAACAAGTATCAATATGGCTCATCCTCCAGCAGCAAGTTGTTAAATGCTAGTACATAGTCCTCCACCTCTAACTAGCTCTGCCCATGTCAGGCAGTGGTCCAAACACAATACAAGCAAAAGAAAGTCTCTGAAATGAAGGAGATGTATACCTAAGAACATCAGGAAGCAAGACTGAGACAGCAAAGATAACGTAGGTGGAGAGTGATACACGGTGGTCTTACCTGTGATTGACACCATGGGCAGGATTTTCCAGCCACGCTCGCCCCAAGTCCGGAAATCCCATCTGAGGTCAACAGACCTTTTAATGGTCCATGTCCCACCCTCTATGATTTTCTTGATGGGTGGGATGGCATAATTCCACCCAATGGAAGTACTGAGGCCATGTGAGATGGCAAGGTTAAGGAATAGCTGTGAGTGTGGGTTGGGAGAGCAAGACAGCAGTGACCTCAGAGGAAAGAGAGCATGATGAGTTGAACTGGAGGTTGAAATCAAGGTTGAGAAGTTGCTGGGCAGATGTGGGAATAGTTCATGCGGAGTCACTGCACTTCTTCAGAATTCTCTATTCGTATCGCACTTATGCCTCTGGCCATTGCCACTCTCACTCAGATAACTCATTCACTTCTGTTTACCCAGTCATATTCAGGCTTCTCCTTGGGTTTTGTCATCTGGCCTTACTCAGAGGATTGGTTCCATAAAAGTTCCAGGAGTGTGGAATTGACAGGAGAAAAAAAAACTGCATGAGGGTATGGCAGATAGGGTGTGCACTAAAAGGGAGTTGATTTGCGTGCGAATGCGATGGACAGCCTGAGGGACAGTCTGGAAGAGTGCATATTGTTCCACCTATGAAAAACATGTGGCAACATGTTAAATATGCTGACAAACCAGCAAACACTGACAGAGATTCTCAACGTTCTCAATCTTCCCTGTGTCATGCTACAAAGATATAGGATAAAATTCAAAAATATAGCAATGATGAACTAGCTTTATGTTGTCAGACATAAAGTTAAATTGTACCATGTGACACACCCTTAGGAACAGTCATTCTCATGTGCATTTTAACACTTCTACAAATAATTAATAATTATGTCCCTAGTTTGTATTGCTCTAGTCTGGGATGAATTTCTGGAGGCAAAGCCCACAGAAATTCATTGGCATAATGTTTTTAATCAGGCAACATAAATCAACTGTAAAACAAATCTAGGAATCAAACTAATGACAATTGCAATTTGAGTGTTTTAAATGCTGGCTTCTTTTTTTTGTGATTGTAATGATATCTGTTAAATGAAATGCACTTCAAAACAGGGACTCACTCAACAACATCTTCCCTCACACCTACATAAATTCAATATTTATTTAGAAAATTACTGTAAAGTCACCTATCTGCTATTTAGTTATCACTGTTCCATAACAGTTTAAGCAGTTTAAAATTATTATCAAAATGATGTCAGCTTCTCACCCTCCCTACCGTGTAATAATGCAATGAAATTCTCCTGTAAAAGATTAACTCTTAGGTTGTAAAACATTTCATTATTTTACACTGAGATGATCTATTACCTCATGCTGTACGCACCATGGGAAAAAATAATTTGATAAGCTAAATTCTAACTGATCTTGTGTTAAAATTGTGCACCGAGTAAAGAGTTCAGATGTAAGCTTACCACCAGAATTCTGTAAATAGAAATTTTTAAGAGGTATGATTGATCTAACTGAAGCTGGCTAAAATTCTGCTCTTTTGTCTTCTGTGTTGTAGAAGATAATGGTTCCCAAGTTTCAAAAATCTGTTTATTTCCCAGGAAGCTAGGACTGTGGTATTTCTAGCACTATTATAGACATTTAGAACCTGCGGAATTATTTTGTTTAAGCCTTTCAGATTATATGTTAAACCGAAGCATCATTTTTTGTTCAGGTAAATGTATCATATTTAATTGTACCATTTAAAAGTAAGGCAAAGAGTTTTCTCAATCCCCTCGCCAACATCTAAAACTCAGTGAACACCCTGAAAACAGAGTAACTAGCTTGTTATCTCAGTGTTGTTGTAAAAGTATACCATGTACAAATTGACTATCCTGTTTCCAAAATAATGCTTTGGCTGTGGACTGCTTTGGGATGTCCTCATGAAGTGAAAAATAGCATACAAGTATAAGCTACTTTTTCTAATTGAATGTAACGTTAAAAATGATACATTATGGAGATTTTTCATATAAGCTGCCACCCAGGAAGGTGGAGACAACTCAAAACTTGTTGGCCTGAAAAATGTACATTTCTTAAATGTAAAGAAGAGCACCTTGAAAGCCACAGGAAAGCATAAGCAAAAATCATTGCAGGAGTTACTCAGGATAGTGACTTAGGGCCAAATATCTTCATGTATAGCTGTTTCATCAATGTCCTTCGCTTCTTCATTGGAAATGTGGTGATACTTGTTGATGGTACAGTGTTTAGTACCTTTCACAACTCCATAGAGACTGAAGCAATCCTTGTCCATAAGCAACAAGACCTGGACAACATTCAGGATGGGCTGAAATACTTGAGGGATTGGAAAGACTGGGGTTGTTTTCCTTGGAGCAGAGGGGGGCATGTTTGAACAATTGAATCCCTACAGTGCAGAAAGAGGTTGTTTGGCCCATCAAATCTAACCAACTCTCCTAAAGAGCATCTTATACAGGCCCGCCACCCCTTTCTCCTCTATCCCCTAAGCCCCATATTTATCATGGCTATCCACCTAACCTCAACATCTTGGGACTCTAAGGAGCAATTTAGCTTAGCCCATCCATTCGATCCTGAACATCTTTGGTCTGTGGGAGAAAATCAGAGCACCTGGAGGAAACTTATTGAGATATATAAAGTTATGAGGCACAGAAAGAGTAGACAGGAAGAAACTTTTCTCCTTGGTGGAG
This sequence comes from Carcharhinus amblyrhynchos, assembly GCF_965287045.1. NCBI lineage: Eukaryota > Metazoa > Chordata > Chondrichthyes > Carcharhiniformes > Carcharhinidae > Carcharhinus > Carcharhinus amblyrhynchos. The sequence goes on along the minus strand of NC_137333.1, from coordinate 68,331,165 downwards.
GGATCAATGATTCGGGGGCATAGATTAAGGTAAAGGCAGGAGGTTTAGAGGGGATGAGAGGAAAAATATTTTCACCCAAAGGTTGTAGTCTGTAGCTCACTGCCTGAAAAGTAGTGGAGACAGAGACCCTCGTTAATTTTAAGAAGTATTTAGATGGCTATTTGCAATACCAAGGCATACAAGGCCAAATGCTGGAAATGGGATTAGAACCGTTAGGTGATTTGTCTTTACCAGCACAGACATGATGGGCTAAAAGGCCCATCATGTGACTCTATGAGACTAAATGGCAAGTAACATTCCGTACCTAAAGAAGAATATACTTGCCATACACCAGGCGTAGCCGGCATTCACCAGACTAATTTCTGGGATGGCAAGAATGAGATGATGAGGGTAATGAATTATTAGACCCAGAGGGCTGTGGAAGCTCGGTCATTGACTACGTTCAAGACAGATCGATAAATTTCTAGATACTGACGACATCAAGGACTATGGGGATAGTGCAGGAAAATGGCATTGAGGCAGATGACCCAACATGATCTGGTTGAATGACAGAGCAGGCTCAAGGGGCAATATTGGCCTCCTCCTCCTCCTATGTTCCTATGCATTACAAATGCTAGACAATGAGCAAGTGCATTACTTTCATGTAATCACCCAACATCAACATCTAGGGGACAGTGGCGTAGCCAAGTTCGAAGGTTAGGGGGAGTGAGCACATAAAAAAGGCACCATCACATAAAAAGGACCGCCCCCTCACTACTATTCCACCAATCCCCGCCCACCCTGTCCAGGCCCTGCCCCGCGCTGACATCATCACAGTCCGGCATCATCATGTCGCACGCAAAACAACCATTCTTTTTTCAGTAATTTATTTTCTTTCCTTTAGAAAAACATTTATTTTTGACCAAAAAACCTTTTATCTCAAAACAGAAAAATAAAATAAACACCAAAAAAAAAAATTTATAATTTGTATGGGTGCCCCTAAAAATCTACCCTGTTGATCAACCTTTTGGTCATCTGTCTCTTTTTCTTTTTGGTTTTGTGTCAATTTTTTTGCTCGGTAAGTTTTAGCTGAAATATATAAAATGCAAATACTTGACATTGATTCATCCTGTTCCTATTCCAAAACATTGAAACTCTAAGTGAAATTAGGTGATGTGTCACACTAACTGATCGTAGATGATCAGCTGCTGTGTTATATGTGATTGTTAAGCAGTCAAGTTAAGGGGCAGAACAAACCTCCCTCCACTGGTACATCAGGTGGACCTGCAGATATACAACATTTTAATACATTTTTGTTCACAGTTGCTGACAGCTAACAGAATACCTTACCCTGACCTGCATAATGTTTGCTGTGAATGTTAAAACATTACCACTTCTGAAAAATGACTGCTGAATCCCGATATTCATCCATAGACAGGGCTGTCCCACTGACGGAGCAGGGCTGAGGAGCCATGTCCAGATTGGCGAAGCTTTTGGATGCGCCGTGCTGTGATTGGTGAACTCAGCTGTCAGTCAGCACTAAGTGAAGTCCCATGTACCGGCGGATTGGTAGAACGGGGGTGACATATTGTCCTAGGTTTGGTTTATCGAGCCGTCAGTCTGGGGATTGGGTGTGGGCAGGAGTCATTCAGTCAGGAGCCGTGCTTTGGATTGGTTTATCAAGCCGTCAGTCAGGAGGTTGTGAGTGGGCGGAAGTTATTGAGCATATTTATCTCCTTTGCGGTCTCTGCAGGGGCCCCGTGAGGAACGCCCTGTTGAAAAGGCGCCACTTCTGAAAAATGTACTCGGGGGAGCAGTCACTCCCCCTGCATCCGCCCTAGCTACACCACTGCCTGGGGACTTTCATTGACCAGAGACTCAACTAGACATAGCTAGATACAGTGGCTACAAGAACAGGTCAGATGCTGTGAATCCTGAAGTGGGTAACTCACCACCTGAGCCCCCAAAGCCTGTCCACTCATCAGATAGTGAAGAGTTTTACACCATACTCCTGTCTAGTGTGCAAATCAGGAGTGTAATGGAATACTTTTCACTTGCCTGGATGAGTGCAGCTCCAACAACATTCAAAAAGCTCAACACTACTCAGGAAAAAACAGCCGACTTGATCGGCAGCTCATCCAGCTGTCACCTTCAAATTTCACCCTCCACCATCTAGACAAAGTAGCAATATTGTAACCCATGTACAGGATGCACTGCAGCAACACACCAAGACTCCTTCAATGCCAAACTGCAACCTCTAACTTCAAGGGCAGCATGGAAACACCACCAGCTGCAGGTTCCCCTCCAGGCCACCCACTATCCTGAATTGGTACTATATCATTGTTCCTTCATTGCCACTGGGTCAAAATCTTGGAACAGCACTGTGGGCATTCTGACACCACATGGACTGTAGCAGTTCAAGAAAGCAGCTCACCACCATCTTCCCAAGGGCAATTAGAGATGAGCAATAAATGTTGGTCTATCCAGCAACAGCCACATCCGGTGAAAGAATTAATAATATGTGGTCATAAGGAAAATAACACCAGAACTGATTTTTTAAAAATCAGATATGTTCCAGTCTTATTGCTGAAATTCTTTTCTCTAGAACAAACTGGTGTTTCAATTGGCTGAAAACTGAGAAGACCATTTGGGAAAGTTTTACAAGCTTTTTTTTAATGGCGAGGAGCACCATCCACTCAGCACTGTTTGATACTTCAGTGTTAATTTTTGTACTCTCAGCTTAGCTCAGCCTCCTTATTGTGTTCATTGTATGGCATTCAAGTATAGGAGCTGGAAATGGCCAAGACCTTGGTGAGGCAGAGGCCACACCTGGATTATTGTGTGCAGTTTTGAGGAAGGATGCTCTAGCTCTCGAGGGAGTGCAGAGAAGGTTTACCAAATTGATTCCTGGGATGGTGATAATGACGTATGAGGAGAAATTGAGTCGGTTAGGATTATATTCACTTGAGTTCAGACGAATGAGAGGGGATCTCATAGAAACCTATAAAATTCAAACAGGATTAGATAGGGTAGATGCAGGTAGATCCCAAAAGTGGGGGTGTCCAGAACGAGGGGTTATAGTCGAAGGATGTGGGATAAACCTTTTAGGACTGAGATGAGGAGAAATTTCTTCACTCAGAGTGGTTAGCCTATGGAATTCACTACCACAGAAAGCCAAAACATTGTATGTTTTTTAAAAAGAGTTAAGTGTAAGTCTTGAAATGAAGTGGATCAAAAAATTGGGGGGGCAGGTGGGATTGGGCTACTGAGTTGGGTCATCAGCCATGATCACAATGAATGGTGAAGCAGGCTTGATAGGCTGAATGGTTTACTCCTGATCCTATTTTCTATGTTTCTATGCACATGGTAGTTCAAAATCCTGTGTTGTAACTTTGCCAGTTTGGCATTGCATCTTCAGGTCCAGCTGGTGCTGCTCAGGGCATATGTTTGTACATTCCTTTTAGAACCAGGGTTTCTGGCAATGAAAGATTATATTGGACCATCAGTTTACAGATTGTGGTGCTGACCCATAATGCCTCACAGGGGGGCGTCTTTCGGGTCAAACCAAGTAGACAAACTCAAATTACATTAGGACAAAGTAAAAGGGGCAGCTCTCCAAAAGGAAGGGGAACAGCCCAAACAAAAACAAAAGTACAAAGGAAACTTAAGACACATCGAATCAAAATGTGATTGTCAGGGTCTATAACGCACCTCAGCCTCTGCAGTGCCCAACAGGCACGGAAGGCGGACACTGCATGCTCCCTCTCCAGGGACACCTGGCCGCGAACGTAGCCGCGGTAGAGGGACAGACAATCGGGATGGACGGCCCCCCCAATCGCCCGCTGCCAGGACGTATTGATGGTGCATCTCGCCAGGCCCAGGAGCAGCTTCACGAGGAGATTGGCATCCCAACCCGAGCGTGGGACTGAAGTGCAAACAAAACATCAATAAAAGGTGTTTCAGAAAATCAAAAAGGGTGTGCAATCTATAACATGAAACGTAGACGTGGTCCACGGACTCCACGAGGCCACAGAAAGGGCAGTCTCGGGAGCCCATGAACTAGTGAATCCTACGATTGTACGGCACCGCTGCGTGCAGCAGCCTCCACCCCAGGTCTCCGATGTAATTGGGGGAGATCCCTCCATAGAGTGACCTCCACTGGGGACCTCCGCTGCCCGGCGGCAACAAGGCCCGCCAAGTGTATCCGGGCGTTGGGTGAGGACGCGGTAGTGGAAGGTGCGCAGCAGCAGCCCGTACAGGAAATACCTCCGCAAGCTGGAAAAAGACACAGAGGACATTTCCGCAAGACGGCTCATGCTGTGGGGCACCTGGCCCAGGGAGGGGGGGTCTAGGCTTTGGGCCAATATGAAATTCCATCCGAACAGGGGAACACTCGGACGGGATCCCACCGCCCACCTGAGCCGCCTCAAGCCCGCGTGCGCTTTCAGGGCCGAGCACGACCATCCCAAGGTCTTGGGTGGCTTTGGCTGCGCACCGGACAGACACCCCTGTGCGCTCAGCCAGCATGCGAGGGTTCATCCAGCCCGCTCCTCCGCCATCCAGCATGTCCCCGATCCTGGTCACCCCAGCGTCCACAGCCTCCCTCTCCGTCAGCCACCTGAAGTTACACGGCTGCAGGTGTGGATTCCTGAGCAACGGCTTTCGCACGAGAGCCGCTACTCCTGACAGGGGAGAACTGCATCACGAGGCGACTGCGTTCCAGAGGGTGAGGAGGTCCTGGTAAAAGACGGACAACTCCCGCAATGATGACGGAAGAAGCCCCAGCTTGATATGCAGGAGCTGCATGTCGTAATTGAGGCCACGCCACTGGCGGAAGAAATACATCGCCAGGGCACACCATCGTGGAGGAATAATGCCTCACAGGTGTCCAGTTCTAATCTACTGGCGTTTTTTAATCTATCCTATTTAGCACAGTGGAGAACCACTGGACATGAAGGAGATTGCTAAATTGATCTTTCCCTACATGACTGTAACACTATATTCTGCACCCCCTCTCTTCCTTCACCTCATGTACTCTATGAACGGTATGTTTTCTCTGCATAGCATGCAAGAAACAATACTTTTCACTGCATCCTGATACATGTGACAATAATAAATCAAATCAATATCAGTGTGTAGATAAGACTTCAGCAGCAGGAGGATTGTATGGTGGTCATGCCAAACAATGGTGACATGGCAAATAGAAATGTGACAATTATATTGGTGAGAACAAGGTCAGGTAGATTATTGCCTCTTGTCAGTTCCCCAGATTCCGCACCAAGGATGGTTTCAATCTGACTAGTTGCAGTGTGAGGTGAAGTATTTACATTCTCTGACAACAGCTTGTCTGGTTGGTCAAAAGGTTGTCAGTTTATTCAGAGTTAAGGTGTGGTTATTTTTTATTGTTTAAATGAACTCGGATTTGACTGCAAACTACTTAAAAGTCTTTTAACTTGTTGAAAAGACGTCAGGAATGTGATGAGTTTAATGACGGAGACATCAATGGACCATTAGCAAACTTCACCTGAGCGAACTTCAAATGTTACTAGTTTTGACATGTTTTGGCGATTCTCTAATTATTGAAGAAAGTAACAAGGGAACTGAGTGAGTAATGGTGAGCCCCTCCTTAATCGCTGGGAGTGTCATTGCTCCTCCTAGTTCCAGCGGAAAAAAAATGTTCTTTTGGTCAGAGTTGATTACCTGCTTTCCTCGTACTGGGTGTAAGCGGCGTTTATTAGCAGAGCAGAGATGACGCTGCTGGCTCTGTACAGGAACGCTGCTGTTCGGGTGATTCAGGCGAAGTAATGTTTCACCCTCACCCTCTAAGGCCAAAAAAGGTGACTTGGAAGTCTGAAGACTGCACGCTGAAAGAGTCAAGGGAACTTTGCTCTGTGGAGGCGAAACTACATACAGGAGAAAACAAAAGGGAGTAACAGTGAGTCAATTAATGACATAATCTTTCTATTCTAAATGTTATCAATATTATTAAGTTTACCCATGCAATCACCTAACTCGGAGTTGCTTTATAAGAAAATGCATGGTAGCAGGGATACACCTGCAATTATGTTGCTGTGATGTTTTCCCACAAGTTATAAGGCAGGGCTGTACAGCAACATTTTTAAAACCTGTAAGAACCAGTTATGAATGTTTTTGCAGGGTGGGGCCATTTATAAAAAAAACTGTTCAGGATTTTCTTTTGTAAATAATTTTAGTCTGCATCCGCTGTGATATTACTTAGACTGATGGTGATGAGAAATGATCAGTTCAGGGCCCTTGGTGCTGAGCTGATGGTGTTCTCCCAGTAACAGTGAGAAGTCTCACAACACCAGGTAAAAGTCCAACAAGCTTATTTGATAGTAAACCCACACGCTTTCAGAATGATGTTCCTTCATCAGGTGAGTGACTGTAACCCAGTGGGAGTACAGAAAGCAACAAGCCAAGTCGTCTGGTCAACTCAGAGACTGAAGTATAGCAAGAAGTGAATACAAATATATACAGAAATCCTACAAAACAACCATATGGTAACCCAGGATTTCTGCAGCAATGTCCAAAGATGTGCAGGTTGGGTGGATTGGCCATGCTAAATTGCCCCTTAGTGTCACTGAGACTAACTGGGGTAAATGCATGAGGTTATGAGGATAGGGCCTGGGTAGGATTGTGGCCAGTGCAGACTTCATGGGCCAAATGACGACCTTCTGCACTGTAGGGTTCTATGATATGAATGCCAATGGGTTTTATAGCCTGCCACTCAAATAGTTTTCTAGTCTCCCAGATATTCTGAGTGGTACATCCAGCCTCTGATGGAAGTCCTGAGGTACAGGGGGGAATTTTCCTGACCCACCCGCCATGGGAATCGTAGTAGGCAGAGGGCAGACTGTGCAAAGGCCTGTTGACCTCAGACAGGATTTTCCCATTCTGGGGCAAGAGTGGCCAGAAAATCCCATCCACTGAGAATTTCCAGAGAAGTTTGAACTCCAACTTCACCACCGCCCATGAATGTCCACAACTCTAAGCCTCAGTCATAGAGATTTGGGATAGTTCCAATGTACTTACCTCAGAACTGTTAGCTGTTTGGCTTTTGAAATGCAATCTTATAAGTGCTTTCCTGGCTTGCTGTAGGCATATAGCCTCTGTCACTGGGGACTAACTAGGGCAGTCACATTTATAAACAGTTCTATAAAAGACATTATACTAAAAATATAGTAGGCTTTGAGCTGGCAACATGTTATCAGAAGTGAATTTTGAAAAGTTGGAAGAAAAGCCACAGCTACTGAAAGAGGACCACTGAAATTTTCAACCTGCTAAGAAAAAGAAATAAAACCTGAAGGCTGGAAGTAAAATACTGGATGAGACAAAAATTGTTGCAAATTTTCCACTCCCAGCTCCTGTCAAAATGAAAGGAGTTGTGTGGTAGAATTGGCAATGTTTCCATTTAAAATGGCAAAATTACAGATTGCAACAGATTTAATTAGCAATACTTTAACTGCTACAAATTGTATTCCTTCCTAAATCTCTCTGAAGAACAGAAAAAACAGACTACACAAGTTTTAAAAGTCTTGAAGACATGTTTTGAATACCAACTGAATGAGACTTATGAACAGTATGTATTCAATATTAGAGCTGAAGGTGGAAAAAGAGTCCATTAATCAGTACGTGCCTGTGGTAACACATCTTGTAGAATCAGGTGAATTTGGCAACTAAAACATCATCTCATTAAAGATAGATTTGTCTTTGGCATTAAAGATACAACAGGTTGGTTCCTTCGAGTCTATAGCTGATAAGTGGTTGGGACTATCTGAGTGATGATCACAAAATGAGAGCCTACTGGGGTACACATCTTCAATGTTCTCAACAGCAGTCAGCATATATGGCAACATGGGACGTGTCTAGAGCAATTGTCATCTCGATCATACACAGTGGAAGTGAATGACCAATATACTGGCATTTATGAACAACTAGAGAAGCTGTCCCTTCACTGCAGACAGCCAATCAAGAAAATGAAATTCCACCAGCTTTAGAGGGCAGAGCAACCATCATTCCCAGAGCTCCACCAGTACCCCACAACCCACTGGTATCCAACAATGGAAATGGAACAACAATTACTACTGGAACAACAGTGCCACAAGAGTGACACTCCCTGGAGAAGGAACATTATCCAGTGAAAATACGCATGTGTACTGTTAAGAGACTTGCACAATTTAACCATTGTGTGCAATGCTTGTGTAGAGACTGACAAGAATAACAATTTATTAATGCATGAGAATAGTTGTGATGCTGTGGGTAACTCAGTTACACATGATAGTGCATGCAAAGTTATCTGTTTTTGATATGGAAAGGAGGATAGTTGGGTTTTAAAATGCAATCATTATTAAGTCTCTTACCTGGCTTGCCAGTCATGTGACCTCTGCCATAAGGGAATGTTTGGGGGCAGCCATTGTTGTTATAAATGGTTCATTAAGCACATTACACTAGAAAGATAACAGTCTTGAGCTTGTAACATTAGACTGATTAAAAGTTTGGATAACTGTAGAGCGGATCCTGGCCCAACTATCCCCAACCAAGCCTGACTGGTCACCAACATGCCTATCCTTCCTGATCCAACTACCCCTGATCAACCTACCTATTCATCTCCTGATCCACCTCATCCATCCTACCACCCTACTCATTCTTTCCTCTTCCATTCATTGACATTCAAAAACTGGATATTTAAACTTGCCATACGACAGCTAGTGCCATGAAAAGGTGGCATATCCTGTCTTCCCCAACTCCACCTGATTTCAACTTGGCTCCCTGAGGGAGGCTGCACTCTGCCAGCTCAGCAGTGTTGAGTTGGGGGGAGATTTGAGCAGAATGGCAATTTGACAATTATTGCTGCTCCTTGGCAGATCCTGGCAGATGTAATCATGGACTTGTTTGAAATGTGTAATTAAGAATTTGTCTGATTTAGATAGCAGTGCTGTACATTCTATTAACCACAAGCCAAATGTGTATAATTAGAACATAGAACATAGAACATTACAGCGCAGAACAGGCCCTTCGGCCCACGATGTTGCGCCGACCAGTTACAAAAACAATGACCCACTAGCCTATACCAATCCCTTTTCGTCCATAAACCTATCCAGAGATCTCTTAAACGCCCCCAAACTAGACGCATCTACAACTGCAGCAGGCAGGGCATTCCAATCCCTCACCACCCGCTGGGTAAAGAACCTACCCCTGACATCCGTCCTGTAGCTACCCCCCCTTAATTTAAAGTCATGCCCCCTCGTGCTAGCTTTCTCCATCCGAGGAAAAAGGCTATCACTATCCACCCTATCTAAACCCCTAATCATCTTATATGTTTCAATAAGATCCCCTCTTAGCCGCCTTCTTCCCAACGAAAACAACCCTAGATCCCTCAGTCTCTCCTCATAGGACCTCCCCACCATACCAGGCAACATCCTAGTAAACCTCTTCTGCACCCTCTCCAACGCCTCCACATCCTTCTTGTAATGCGGGGACCAGAACTGCACACAGTACTCCAAGTGCGGCCGCACTAGAGTAGTGTACAGTTGCAACATTACACTGCGACTCCTAAATTCAATCCCCCTACCAATAAACGCCAAGACACCGTACGCCTTCTTGACAACCTTATCTACTTGATTCCCAATTGAATTCCCAATTGAATTTGATTGGAAAATAATTAGAAACACAGTGCTCTGAATGTGATTTTTAACACTCTGATCTCTGTGGATGTGTGTGTACTTTAACCTATGTGTTGGTAAATTTATGAAATAAGAAACAGGTTGCTAATGAGTGCTTTACTACCTCGATTACTGTTTGTTAATTATTAGTTCAAATGGCGTCAAATACAACTGAAAACACCAGATCACAGCAGCATTATGTGGAGAGGTGAGCTATCATCATGCGCAATAGCTATTCCAAGCCAGCAGGACAAACAAGCCCATCCAATAATGAACAGATCAAACATTGTGGCATATGTATGCAGGACCTAAACAGCATTCTGCATGGAAACCAACTGCTTGACAAAATCTAGACATTGCACCAAGTTGCATTGTGTCTAATAATACATATCACAACTCAACTTTGGTGATTGTTTGTATGAATCTCCTCTTCAATGTGATGTAATGGGTACTGTTCAGCACATAACACTAGATTTATGGTGACCTTGAAGTCTCCCCAAATCATTACAGATCCATCGTTGATTAGACGGGTGATGGAGAAGGGAAGTGCCCAGACCGAGGGTCTGTTTTAACGCCAGGAGCGTAGTGAAGAAAGTAGATGAGCTTAGGGTGTGGATTGCTGCTTGGGAATGTGATGTGGTAGCCATTACAGAGACTTGGATGTCTCAGGGACAGGACTGGGTACTTCAGGTGCAAAGATTCAGATGCTTCAGGGAGGGGGGGGTGGCAAAAGAGGTGGTGGAGTGGCACTGTTGATCAGGGACAGTGTCATGGCTGCAGAGAAGGTGGATGCTGTGGAGGGACTGTTTACGGACTCTCTGTGGGTGGAAGTTAGGAACAGCAAAGGGTCGATAACTTTGCTGGGTGTTTTCTATAGGCTGCCCAGTAGTGACAGGAAGTTGAGGTGCAGCTAGGGAAATGGATCCTAGAGAGATGTAGTAATAACAGTTGTCGTGATGGGAGACTTTAATTTCCCAAACATCGACTGGAATTTCCCTAGGGTAAGGGGTTTGGATGGGGAGGAGTTTGTTAGGTGTGTTCAGGAGGGTTTCTTGACACAGCATGTGGATAAGCCTACGAGAGGAGAGGCTGTAATTGACCTGGCGCTGGCTAATGAACCAGGACAGGTGTTGGATCTCTCGGTGGGAGAGCATCTCGGGGATGGAGATCATAATTCTATCTCCTTCACGATAGCATTGGAAAGAGATAGGATCAGGCAGGCTAGGAAGGTGTTTGTCTGGAGTAAGGGGAAATATGAAGACATCAGGCAGACAATTGGATGAGTAAAATGGAAGGAGGTGCTCTTGGGGGGGGAAAAGTACTGAAGGAAGGTGGCGGATTTTCAAGGAATGTTTGGCTGGAGCTCTGCACAACAATGTACCGATGAGACAAGGTTTTGGTAGGTTGTGGGAGCCGTGGTGCACAAAGGTTGTGGTGAACCCAGTCAGGAAGAAAAGAAAGGCATATAAAAGGTTCAGAGAGCTAAGAGATGTTAAGGATCTAGAGGAATATAAGGCTTGTAGAAAGGAGCTTAAAAAGGAAAATAGGAGAGCCAGAAGGGGACATGAGAAGGCCTTGGCGGGTAAGATTAAGGACAATCCCAAGGCATTCTACAAATATGTGAAGAGTAAAAGGACGAGAAGAGAAGGGATAGGACCTATAAAAGGTGAAGGAGGAAAAGTCTGTGTGGAACCGGAAGAAATGGCAGAGGTGCTTAATGAGTACTTTGCCTCGGTATTCACAGTGCAAAGTGATCTGGGAGATTGAGTATGTGGATGTTAAGAAAGAGGATGCATTGGAACTTTTTAAATTCTATCAAGATAGATAAGTCGCCAGGACCAGATGGGATGTACCCCAGGTCACTGTGGGAGGTGAGGGAAGTGATTGCAGCGTCCCTGGTGATGATCTTTGCATCGTCGATAGAGACGGGAGAGGAGAGGTTCCTATTTTCAAGAAAGGGAACAGGGATAGCCCAGGAAATTACCGACCAGTGAGTCTGACGTCAGGTGGTTGGTAAGTTGATGGAGAGGATTCTGAGGGACAAGATTTATGAGCATTTAGAGAAGTTTAGAATGATCAGAAATAGTCGGCATGGCTTTGTCAAGGGCAGGTCTCAGCTCGTAAGGCATGTTGAGTTCTTTGAAAATGTGACTGAACACATTGATGAAGGAAGAGCGGTGGATGTGGTTTACATGGACTTCAGCAAGGTGTTTGATAAGGTCCCCCATGCAAGACTTCTTAAGAAGGTGAGAGGGCATGGGATCCAAGGGGCTTTGGCCTTGTGGATCCAGAACTGGCTTGCCTGCAGAAGGCAGAGAGTGGTTGTGGATGGGTCTTTTTCTGCATGGAGGTCGGTCACCAGTGGAGTGCCCCAGGGATCTGTTCTAGGACCCTTGCTGTTTTTCATTTTCATAAATGACCTGGATGAGGAAGTGGAGGGATGGGTTAGTAAGTTCGCCAACAATACGAAAGTTGGTGGTGTTGTGGATAGTCTGAAGGGATGTCAGAAGTTGCGGCGTGACATAGATAGGATGCAAGACTGGGCGGAGAAGTGGCAGATGGACTCCAACGTGGATAAATGTGTAGTGGTCCACTTTGGCAGGACCAACGAGATGCGGGAGTACAATATCAAGGGTAGGATTCTTAGCAGTGTGGAGGAGCAGAAGGACCTTGAGGTCCGGGTCCATAGGACTGTTAAATCAGCCTCACAGGTGGAGGATGTGGTCAAGAAGGCGTATGGTGTACTGGCCTTCATTAATCGAGGGATTGAGTTTAGGAGTCGGGAGGTAATGCTGCAACTTTATAAGACCCTTGTCAAACCCCACTTGGAGTACTGCATGCAGTTGTATTCGCCTCACTACAGGAAGGATGTGGAAGCTATTGAGAGGGTGCAGAGGAGATTTACAAGGATGTTGCCTGGATTGGGAGGCATGCCTTAGGTTGAGGGAGTTAGGTCTCTTTTCTCCCTGGAGAGACGAAGGTTGAGAGGCAATCTGATAGAAGTTCATAAAATGTTGAGAGGAATAGATAGGGTGGATTCTCGGAAGCTATTTCCCAGGGCTGAAATGGTTGCTACAAGAGGACACGGGTTTAAGCTGCTGGGAAGCAAATACAGAGGAGATGTCAGGGGTAAGTTTTTCACTGAGGGTAGTGTGAGTGGAATCGGCTGCCGTCGGTGGTGGTAGAGGCAAACTCGCTGGGGTCTTTTAAAAGACTTCTGGATGAGTATATGGGATCTAATGGCATTGGGAGTTACAGATAGTTCTATGACTTGGTAAGTATAGATGTGAACGGCGCAACTTGTGGGTCTATGTTCTAGAACAACAGACGTGAGTCATTCACTGATGCTGACCAGTTCTAGAACTCTAATCTTCAGCAGTCGATCCAAGTCAGCCTCCACCTTTGGCCTAATAGCATATGGTACATAACTTGCTTTTCAAGCATTTTACTTGGCTTCCATCTTTTATTTTCAATTTGACTATAATGCCCCTTATCCCGCCTAATTTTCCATGGAAAACAACGGTGTGTTTCTCTTAAAATTTTCATGTGCCTTATTCTCCATTAGTCATCATGTTGATTGACTTCAGCTCAGTTCAATCGAGTCTTTTCCAGTTACGTACAACCCATCAAGGTTGGATAATTTCTCTTCACTGTGTAGAGGCAAATCTATTCGCCCATTGAGTTGCTCAACCACTTCAAACTGGCCCTCCAGAGGAACCACTTCACCTGTGCGTGTCTTCGGCACCATAATTGATGGCCTTAACAAAATTTGTTGAGTTTATCAAATCTCTGGCACCAGCAAATCTGCTGCCCCAGTGCCAACTTCAATCCTTACTAGCTCCCTATCCAGCAGTGGAGTGACCCAGTTTATATGTGTAGTACCAGCAATGTCCACGTTTTTAGTCATAATTCCTCCTCTGAGTCTGAGTCTCTGGTCTTTTTGACCCTGTTCTACAGTATGGACGTCTCTTTATTTTGTTTAAATGCTGTCTTAGCTTTCTCTTTTGTTCATAGCTCACTTTTTATTCCTACAGGCATGCTCTGTGTCTTTCCACAGATTTAACATTCCAGACCTTTTACACCAGCATTCAGCTGCAGACTGCCCTGGCCTTGTACAATAGCATCATAGAACATAGAACACTACAGCGCAGAACAGGCCCTTCGGCCCACGATAGCTTTGACAATTTTAGTGTTTCTTCAATGGATATTGTCTATTCAAGTACACTAACCCGATTTTCTCAGTTTGCTTTGCACGCCATTCCATAGAAACAGTGATTTCAATGGCCTCCTGCAAAATAAAGAGACTCTCAGATAATACAAATTTTTGTATCACTTCACTGCATCGACCACAAATAAACCTTTCCCGAATATCATCATTGAACATATCTCTAAAGAGTGCAAGTCTTTCAAGTACTGGCACAAATTGCACAACTGACTCCCCCTCCTTATGACTTATTTTATGGCATCTAAAGTGCTCTGCAATCACCAGGGATTTTGGTGAAAAATGTGCTTGCAGAATGTCCACAATCTGTGTGTATGTTTTAATTCAGTGTTAGTTTGCAGATTAAAAGTTTTTGTCCACATTCAGGAAAGTGGGCACCATAATATTTTCAGCTATTTTGTTTGCCTGCACAAAAAATGCTTGGTATAAGAGCTTCAGTGCTCCTTTTTTTTTGTCTAAAGATTACACAATGTTGAAAACTCCCACCATTTTTCCACTTGAGCAGGTTTCCCGTGTACACACTTTGCACCTGTTTCCAGCAGTTACCTCAAATTTCTTGTACGAGGTTTCTAACTGAGTTTCAGCCTCTTATTTATAATCTGCTTGTAGACTATCATTTACCCACATTTCGTTCCCCCTCCACCCCCTTAGTACACATGTAAGTTTTCTTCATATCCTGACTTTTCATCGGTTAATGCCTTCTTTGTGAGTGGCTAGCAAGTACACATCCATAATCCTTGTCACCAGTTTGTTGTTGTGTATTGGAGGCGTGATACACAGGACAAACTTTGGTTAAAGAACAGAATTTTATTACAGGTTTGTGATCTCTTCCATGAATGCTTCTCTGTTTCCTGCACTAGGTCTATTACCTCATTTTCAGTGCATTCATTAATTCAGCATAGCTCTGGTGAGCCAGTTAGGAATAAATACATAACAAGAACATGCTAACATCCTACACTAATTGGTGCAAAAACAGCAAATATGCAGAATTATTTTTGAGCTACTATGGATTCAAATTTTTACCATGAATCTCAGAGCAAACATGGTATCCACTATAGGTTTTTGTGAGGAGTGGCTGAAGCTGAGAAAGTAGATTTTTAAAAAAAACATTTCCAGTATCTGAAAGGAGAGAGTTACCAGTCTATAAACTGGCACATGCCATTTGTAAACCTTCACTCATACAGAGTGAGAGTGTGACCCCTTCCTTCCTTCACTGGCACAAATCCAGAACTCCAAATTCGGATGTGGTGCAATTAAGAAGTTTGGGTGTTATATTTTGAATCCAGAAGTATGGCTATTTTATAAGTGTATTTTGCAGCTTAACCGACTTTCCATCCTTGTATGTCAATGTAAGTCTCAGGATCAGGTATTGCATATTCATTCTATGAATTATCTCACTGCCCTCTGGAAGTCACAGATGTAGAACTCAAGGCAGCCTTTGATATTGTCAGCAGAAACACTTTGAGTCGTCATTACAAGACCATTTCCTTAACATTCTCCTGAGACTAATTTATTATCTACACCAGAACTTCTCAAACTTTGGGTTGTGATCCCCATGGAATTGAGCAATGGGATTTTTGGGATTGTGAACTCCAGAGCAGCCATGGCTGTTATGGAGCTTAATTGACTGCTGACATCTCCGAGGCCCTCTTAAATCCTCACTACTTTCCAGTTATTGGGCGTGGCCTAATGGACAGATCTTCAAGGTCTGATTCTTGTTGCAAAAAAGTCTATGAAAACATAGTTTTAAAAAAAACTGCATGTTAAAATTTCTCACCATGCTTAACTGCTACACCCCACTCTCAAATCTCTTTCCTCCCCTCCCAAGCTCCCTTCACTCTATCAAATCCACCCTACCCTTCTCAGTTTTACTCCCCTGCCCATTTTCACTATAGGGTTGTGACAATTTTCAAGCTTCAAAATGGGAAAACCCAGCACCCAGTGGGAAAACATTTGGAAAGCACTGCTGTACAGACTCAGGGCTATTTGTCCAGCTGGAGAACCACAAGTGTAAAAGATTCTACATCAGATCTGAAAAAAGTCTGAGCTGCTTCTTGGTTCCAGTTTTGCTCAGTGAGTCTATGGATTGAATCTTAGACCACAGCTCTACAAGCAGTCTTCCATAGACCTGGATTGTGCAGATGACCCACTTTGGCAAAATGTGATCTCAGACATTCATTGGAAAAAATAACATGTTTGGGATATTCTTTGGCATAGTCTGCTCAGGTAACAAACTGTCACCAAATGAGAGAAGTGAGTCTGCCAGACTGAGATTTGTTTTTTTTTGTCAGGTTTTATACAGGATTTAAATATCCCTACAAAAACAGAAGTACTACCACTGCAGTACTCTTGTGTGGACCTGAATCAATGTTGCTAAGCAAGATGTAACTGGAAGTATCTCATGGGCACTGCCAAGGTAACAGATGAAAATTAAATGGTGTGATTTTTGTCTGGAACACGGATGAAACAGATTGAAGTCACCATTAATCATTTAACACCAGGCACTCTCTTGTCATCCATTTTTAGAGAGAAATTTCCCCTTAAATTGGGCACTGTCAATCAAAACCAAGGTCTCGTTGAAACACCAACAATTTGGAGATTGGAGGGGCTACTGAATCATCCACAGTTAAACTGGATCTGCCATCAGTCTGGTGCTTGAAACTAAAACTATAAGCTGCAGTAATGGCAGTCGGCTCTGCAATTCTCTGCTACTAAATGTAATTGCTCACTTGTTCACTCAAATCACACTCTCAAGAAGCACACTAATCTAACTGGACATTTTAGTGGATTACAGCTGAAATGTTTAATTGTAATAAATGCTGTCTCTCAGATGGAATGTTAAATCAATCTACCTGTTCAATATACATCATCGTTCCCATTGCAAAGAACAGTAATTTCTACAGGTATTCTAGTTAGGAGTGGCAAGGTGCCACAGTAGTTAGCACCGCTGCTTCATAGTGCCAGGGACCCGAATTCAATTCCTGGCTTGAGTCATTGTCTGTGCAGAGTCTGCATGTTCTCCCTGCGTCCACATGGGTTTCCCCCGGGTGCTCTGGTTCCCTACCACAGCTGGAAAGACGTGCTGGTTAGCTGCGTTGGCCATGCTAAATTCTCCCTCTGTACCCAAACAGGTGCCGGAGTGTGGCGACTAGGGGATTTTCACAGTAACTTCATTGCAGTGTTAATGTAAGTCTGCTTATGATGCTAAAAAATAAACTGAACTAAAACAAATCTTTACTCTACCAACCAACACAATCAAAACAAATTTGCTGGTGATTGACTTTTATTGCTGCTTGTGGGTTCTTGCCATACTCCAAATAGCTATCATGTTTACCTATGTAACATAAGTGACTGCACTTAAAGTATCTTTCTGCTACCTTTTACCACAATACCAGAGTTTTCTCATGGGCAGAAACCACAATGTGCAGAATGGGAATTCCATTGGGCAATCCAGTATGTGTGGCATCTTGAGACTTTGTTTCAGTGGGGATATCTGTGGAAGCAGTTTGCTTTTATTCACTGGGGGCCTGTTGACAGAGCTATGTTATGATATCTCTATGTTGAAACAGGAGGTGATAGCAACAACTACTAGTGAATTTTTATCCCTGGCACTGACTGGCTATTCCTGTCCAGTATTTTTGACCTTGAGGACTGGCTGGGCTGGGCCTCTGTAGCTGTTACATTGATGCTTTGTTGTGCCTTGCTGCAGCTGCTGGCCACCCCCTAAAGGTGACTAGAGATTGATGTTGAAACAGATCTTCGACAATCAGTGGATAGTGTGAAGCCCAGCGCATATTTTTGGATTATTTGATAATATATGATAACAGAGAGAATTTGGCAAAGAGTCATTTAGTACTAAGGTTTTAAAAAAATGAAATACATGTTCACATATTTAAACAATACATCTTGACAAAATATAGTATGCACATTGCTTATCCCAGAAACAAATAAAAAATTCTGTTATTTGTCTGCACGTGGGGAAAATATATCTCACCATTGCACTCCGGTCAATACAAGTGGATAGACAATGGCTAGATCTTTGCTTTATTCATTCATGGAATGAAACATTGTTGACTAGGCCAGAACTTATTACCCATCCCTAATTTCCTTTGCAAAAGCTGTGGCCTTCATGTGGCTCAATCCATGTGGTGTAGGAACACCCACAGTGCTGTTTGGGGAGGAGTTTCAGGATTTTGACCCAGTGACAGGAAGGAACTTTAATACTGTAACAGAATTATTTTCAAAACAGAACTGATAGTTGAGCTTCAAAAGACCAAATACTGAACGTAAAGGTAGGTAGCTAAAAACTGCAAAAGACAGAGCTTATTGGACTGTTGACCAGGTTAAATAATAATTATCTGTAGGAAGGAGAGAAAGTTGATGTTTTGACTCCAGATGACCCTTACAGATGCTGCCAGACTTGCTGAGATTTTCCAACGTTTTCTCTTTTGGTTTCAGATTCCAGCATCCGCAGTAATTTGCTTTTATTTAAACGATAATTATTCTCCAAGGTAAGATCAACTGATATAGGGTTTTGACATTTTTATATCAACTGACTAACATTGCATTGCTCAAACCTATTGTTCTGTACATTTCTCAATGTGGAATTAACAACTGATGTGTCTAGTTTTCCTTGCCTAATGCAAACTTTGTCCATTTGTGAGTAGACAACACAAATCATCAGTTTCAGATCACAAGTGAATGCTTCCATTGCACCTGAATTGCACTATTCTACAAGTTGATATAGGGAGGTGACAAGACTGCCCTAAAGCCTGGAGGCATTTGCACCACTAACTGGGAAGCGAAGGCTGTGAACGGATCATCATGGTTCCATCTGGCCCATCAGACCCAAGGCTTTGAGACTCATTAACTTGATAGCAAGACAGAATGGTGGTGGCAAGGAAAGGATTGGGAAGCTAACCCGAGGCTATGAAATCAGCTCCCGTGTGCGACAACAATAGTCCCACTACAGTAAAACTTGTGGCTACAAAATTGAGCTCCTCAGTCATCCAAGCCTATCGGATGTCGTCCTTGATTTTGAGGGGCCACCAACAACAGTGGTAGGGAAGTGCGAGTCTATTACCATTAAAGTGGGGCATTCCACTATTATGCAAGTGACTGACACCACTCTTCCCGTGGGTATCCAGCAGACCCAAATACACCATTTAATGTGTAAAAGAGCCAATATCCATTTTCATTAGGGACATATTGCACCAATATAAGAACATAAGAAATAGGAGCAGGAGTAGGCCATCTAGCCCCTCGAGCCTGCCCCGCCATTCAATAAGATCATGGCTGATCTGTCGTGGCTCAGTTCCACGTTCCCGCCCTCTCCCCATAACCTTTAATCCCCTTGCCTATCAACCCACGTCTTAAAAATATTGAGCGAGGCAGCCTCCACCACTTCAACGTGCAGAGAATTCCAGAGATTCACCACCCTTTGAGTGAAGAAGTTCCTCCTCAACTCCGTTCTAAACCGCCCCCCCCTTTATCTTGAGGCTGTGCCCTCTAGTCCTACTGTCCTTTCTGAGCGGGAAGAGCCTCTCCACCTCTATCCTATCCATCCCATTCAATGTCTTATACGTCTCAATGAGATCTCCCCTCATTCTTCTAAACTCTAACGAGTACAAGCCTAGTTTATTCAGCCTCTCCTCCATAGTTCAACCCCCTCAACTCCGGAATCAGCCTAGTAAACCTCCTCTGCACTCCCTCCAAGGCCAAAATATCCTTGCTTAAGTGCGGCGACCAAAACTGCACACAGTACTCCAGCTGCGGCCTCACCAGTGCCCTATACAGCTGCAGCAAGACCTCCCTACTTTTATATTCAATCCCCCTTTCTATGAAGGCCAGCATCCCATTCACCTTCCTGACCACCTGCAGGCTGGGTTTTTGCGACTCATGCACAAGGACCCCGAGGTCCCTCTGCACCGTCGCATGCTGCAGTTTTTTGCCATGTAAGTAATAGTCCTTCCTACCGTTATTCCTACCAAAGTGGACAACCTCACATTTGCCAACATTAAATTCCATTTGCCAGTTACTGGCCCATTCGCCCAGCCTATCTAGATCCTTCTGCAAACTCTCCACACCCTCCGCACAATTTGCCGTTCCCCCAATCTTGGTGTCATCAGCAAATTTTGACACCATACACTCGGTTCCCTCCTCCAGATCATCTATATAAATGGTAAATTTCTGAGGCCTGGGGCACTCCACTAGTCACCAACCGCCAATCCAATTCATGGATTTCCTTTTCTGTAGGGCTATTAGAATTCAGGGATATTTGTTAATTAACCCTTTTAAACATTTCACTTTCAAGTTCCAAAAGGATCTGTGATGATTATCCTTATTGGTGACAGTGATTGTATTTTATCGAGGGTCAGTAAGACAGGAAGCAATCGAATGTCTGAGAAGCAGCTTCAAAACGCAACAGCATTACCATTACAAAAGCAAAATATTGCAGATGCTGGAAATCAGAAATAAAAATAGAAAATGCTGCAAATAATCTGGTCAGACAGCAACATGGAAGCTAGAAGCAGGTCATTAGCCCTTCCAGACTTTCCACTATATTCACTTTGATCATGGCTGATCATCAAATTCAATATCCTGATCCCACCTTCTCCCCATATCTCTTGACCCCTATAATCACAAGTACTACATTTTTATCTGCCTGATTTGGAAATGTGATTACACCAAATGTTTATGCCCTGAGCACCATCACATCAGTCAATGCAACATGTATAGATGCCCCTCCCATCAACCCATCCTTCCATGAAAGTTAATTTGTGGGATGGTTCCAAGTTTTCTTAGGCCAAATATCTCACCTGTACTAAACTATTTTGAAGGGAAAGGTGGGAGGTAGCAGTGTAGTTGTATTGCCATTGGAATAGTAATCCAGAAATCCAGGTGAATGCTCTGGGGTCCTGAGTTCAAATCTCATCATGGCAAATGGAATTTGAATTTAGTAAAAGTCTGATGGTGACCATGATACTTTTGTCAATTGTCTTAAAAACCTATCTAATTCACTAATGTCCTTTATGGAACACAATCAGCCATCTTCACCTGGTCTGGCCTTCATGTGACTAGATCTATAGCAATATGGTTGACTCTTAACTGCCCTCTGAAATGGTCTAGTGGGCCATTCAAAAGCCCAGCAACTCCTGCATTCAATAATTAATTTTTTAAAATCCTTTCCTATAACCTATTTATAAAAATCAATAGAAACAATGGTAATGATTTAACCCAATCATTTATCATTCTATGATTTGCCCAGTTTCAGGTGTTGTGACATACTGACCTGGTTTGGGCTGCCAGGTGTGTGTCTTCTGATTCCTAGTCCCAACTATTTCTTAATCGTTCACCCTGATCAATATGTTGGCATTTCAAAACAGGGAGTGAGAGAAAAATCCAGCAGATCTGGCAGCATCTGTGGAGAGAGAGAGTTAATGTTTTGAACTCAATATGACTCCCCTTCAGAAATAACTAACACATTGGGTAAATAAATTGACTGTTCCTGATGTTGACGTTGGGTGCCCAAAATAAAAAGAAATTCTAATTTCCTAGAACTAACAGAACACAATTTTTATTTACAAGGGGGAACAAGAAAGTATTAAGAAGGATATCATCCTTGTTTAAATTGAGATTAATCTTACCTTGCTCCACATGTTCCATTGTCTTGACTGTCATGATTTTTAAGGATTAATTTCTCAAACTGAAACAGAATATAGAGGTTGTGTCTGCCATCAGATTATCTTGTTTCTGTGGTGTGTGCAGCCTTTTCGAAGAATTTAGAAAGGCATTCCATAGCCCAGTGTTTATTGATATATAACTAAGTAGTTTCAGTTGTTTCAGCTGGCATTTGGCAACAACAGGGGGAAGGTGTGTGACATTGCAAGGTTTTTTCAGATGTCAGCCACCAAGTTCAAGTTGAAACATATTGAATGTGACTAGCAGGAATGCAGAAGGCAAACTGGATGGACTTTTTTCCATCTAGCAATTTCTATTTCCTAATCATCACCAACATGAATTTTGAAGTTTGTTGAGAACACTCCTAGAAAACAATAACTAATACAAACTGCAAGTCCAATCCACAAATTAGAAAATTGAGATTTTTTTAGCAATCTGAATAAAAGATCCCTAATTGAATTTTTTTTGAAGGGAAGAAAGCAAGTTGAAGTTACAAATTTTAGTTTTTTACTAGAAATGCACTAAAGGGATGGGGTGGGCTAGTTGTACTGAAGGTTTACTCCCACCCTAAACTGCTACCATTAACAGATTTGATTTATTATTGTCACATGTATTGATATACAGTGAAAAATATTTTTTACACACTATATATTCAAAGCATACCATACATAGAGAAGGAAAGGAGAGAGTGCAGAATGTAGTATTACAGTCATAGGGTGTACAGAAAGATCAATTTAATGAGTTAAGTCCATTCAAAAGTCTGGCAGCAGGGAAGAAACTTCTTGATGCCAAGCCATCAGTAGGTGGGTTAGTAGATGAAACTTTAAAATTAGTTAGAGAAATGGGAAAATATTTTTAACTAAAGATATGTTGGAACCAAAAGGATATAATTTGTGGTTCCTCCTTTATTTACACTCTGAATAAAGCAATTATACAAATGTGTAATAAACAACAAATATATACACTATGGACTGGAATGGTTTCTGGTTACGTACTCACCAAATTGCTATATAGATGACCAGTTCCGACAAAAATACAATGCAAATGTGATACTCTACATATAACTATATAAGTTAAAGCTCGTACAGTGTGAATAAACATCAATAGTCACAATGTAGGGAACTTTTGTTCCCTTTGAATAGAATGTATCTCTGATTATTTTTATAAGATTCTGGTTACCCATAATGTCCTTAGTTCAAATTTTCTTCTTTTTAAGTATGATCAATTTTATACATCGTGAGCAACTTAAGTTTAACGATGTGACTCGTTGATACTTGGATAATATGCATCATAATTAGCCAGATAAGGCTCGCCAATTTGTTTTAAACGTCCTTAATCACCAAATTAGCACAATGAAAAGTAACAAAATTTAATAAATCAAATAAAATTGAAGAGACAGATCAGACTGAAAGGTGACCTGATTGTCGTCATCTAGTTGTCATACAGTGATTTAGCTACCACTTCAAATTTTCCGATCATAGCATTACTGGACCATCTTGTTGGAGCTCTGCTTGAACCAGTCTTAATCCCTAGATGTTCCCTTCACTTGGCCTCTTGCCCTTCTCCCATTAATCCCTCTGCTGGTGATTTGTCATTTCCAGCTGCGTGGGTGGCACGTCCAAAGAACTCCATTTGAAACCTTTTGATATTATTTAAGAGCTCACTTTTTCGGCCGCCTCATTCAGCACTTCTTCGTTTGTTATTTTCCCCAATTAGCTTGTCCTGAGGACCCCACCTCGAGCACCGCATTTCAAAGACGTTGAATTACTTCCTGACCTGACAAACGTGGATGAAGGCATCTATCTGATCGGATGGAGAAAATGTTCCAATTTGTTCAAAACTAGGAGTATAGATTATCACTAGTAAATCCGAACTTTACATCTTCGAAAAATGTTAGAAAGCCTTAGAAAAAATGTGGAACTAGTTAAATGCTTGAGGAAGAAAAAAGTAGACGGTTATATTGAGAAGTTGAAGTGAAGTCGGATGAAAGCAGGTTCCTGTAGAGCATGAACATTGGTCGGAATCTGTTGCTGTTTTTGTGCTTAAAATGCTATCTCATTTTGTGTATTTGGGGATCAAGGATTACATTGCTGCACTTGTGCCCATTTTCAGACAGAGGGGAACAATAGAAAGGGGAGTTTAAACTTTGTTTTTATTTAGCAGCTACTGGGTATTCTCTCTACCCACAAGGCGAAGTTACTACTTGTGTTAGTCCCGGCTCTGTCCCAGAGAACTCACCTTGTCAAGGTGAGCCTTCCTCCTGAGCTGATTGGTGGCTGGCTCAGAGCGGTGGTGATTTGTCGGTGGGGCATGTCCATCAGGGCGGCTCTCCCTCTCATTAGGCGCGGTTCTCACTGGGTTGCCGCCGGCTGAAGCCGCTGCTCTCACTGGCCGCCGACCCTGGAGAGCTCAGCAATTTCACCCGGGGTTTGAGCGCTACCGAGATTCAGAGGCGATGTCTTGCTGTTTAAGGACGCCCAAATCAAAGCACTCGGTGGATCTGAGTTTCCTGAGCAAGGAGGAAGTGAATGCGATTCTGGAGGTGCTGGAGCGGGATAAGGCGGTTCAGAGGATGAACAATGAGAGGTTGAAGTATGTAACTAAACTAGTCTGTGTTCAATTACTTGAGTTGGTCGGGAGATATTGACAGCCGTATCTGACCCTTGTTGAAATGCGGAGCCAGGAATTGTCTCAAAAATGCTTTTGATTGTGAAGTAAACTGGTTACTTTTTTAAAGCATGCTAGAAATACTGTAACAATGCAGCGATACATTTATTACCCGATTTTAATATTCTCAGTCTCTTATTTCGAAATCGAGTGATTTTTTTTGTCCGCTTTGGTGTCGGAAACGAGCAGAAACAAAAACATTTAACAAAATACTAACAAACTGGAAAGGGTAAGGGCACAAAACACAAGCGCCGAAAGTATAGAGTTACCCATAACCCATGAAAGTTAACGTGGTGGAACTGTTACAGAGCAAAATTATAAAGGAAATGTTTAATCTTGAGGACTTGGCAAACTATCATTATCGTAAAAAAAAGTTATACGAATACAAACAATAAGCAAGTACTAACATTGAGAGTGCCACCACTCTGACCAATTTCCACCTGAGTGAACTATGGGTTAGGAGATATTTCGCCTGTTTTCCACATACTTCCCGATGAGTGTGCCTACGCAAGACAAGTTTCCGTGCCCAGAATGACTGCTGCTGGGTGCTTTCAATTCTCTCCTCTCACTAACCAACTCCTCCAGTGTTTGATCTCCTCATCCGAGCGCCATAAAATCAGTGAAGCAGCGTCACTAATTCCTACAGCCACTGTTTCCAGAATGCGGACCTTGCAACTCAAAAAAAGACAGTTACGTGGATAAACATTTGAATTAGGGAAATATACGTCTACCCAATATATCAGCTAGATAATATTCTGGACTGGTTGCAGATTTGTGCCAACCATACCTTCCCCATATTAAGTTCTGTTTCATAGCGATATTACTATGGTAAATTGCTAAAAAAATCAATTACTTCTACGTATCGGGGGTGGGGGGGGGGGGGGGGAACTTCTGCTCCCTGGCAGTCCATAACGATGGATATCGGGGATTTTCTTTCCAAAAGTATACTTTCTTCATATGATATCTAGAAGACCTTTCAAAGTTGGCATTTTGTAAACAAACCAACTATGTTTCTTTCAAAACTACGTTACTCATTTACAACTTACAATAATCATTACACCTAGCCTAAGGAGATTCACCCATTTTCCAGCGTTTAATTTAAAAAAATGTTTATGGCATATGAGTGTTACAGGCTGGGCCAGCATCCATAACTACCCTCCATTTAGGAGCCAGTCACATTCCTGTGGCTCTGGAGACGCAGGCCTCCAGATCTTGTCCTGGACCTCTGATTACTAGTTCAGTGACAACACCACTACCTCACTGTCTGCCTCCTTTCACAATCACTGAAAGGCCTAAGATGCCTTTGCATCGGCTGCCTCAAACTTGTGTCCCTCAACACACAGTCCTGGACCTCGGAATGTGCCAGTTTGCACTGCTCAGTCACATTCAACAAAGAATGTCTTTCACCAAGTTGATGATTCTCGAGAGCTGTACAGTATGTGAACAGCCCTTAGCGCAGAGAGGGCTGTGTCATGGAACAAGATGACCTTTGACGAATACCACTGCATCACTTTCCAGACCGTCTCAGTAAAGACATATTCCGGAAGGAGGTGGATAAGAGTCTGTTCCCCAATGCAGCCCCTTTGGGGGCAACATGCTGAGAGGGTGAGACTCCAAAAGGATCTGACAGGGAGGGCCCTTCTTGCCTCCAGTCCAGCCATGTCTTGATGTAAAAAGAGAAAATGCTGCATAAACCCCTGGCAGGTCTGAAGATAAATCTTTGAAAAACGGAGTTAACATTTTGGATTTGGATCATCTTACTACAGTCTTGATACTTCTGAGGATGAGGCATTCTGACAAATAACTTTGATAGTCTTCTCAGAAAGAGATTAATGTCCGCCCATCCTGGAATGTATCTTTGCAGAAAAGATCTGGAAGAAAAGGCAGTGGTCTTTGTTGAGGTTCATCCCGAGCAGTTTAGTGGCTCAGAACATTGCACATACACAACATGCTGTGATCCTGTCATTTGGATCCTGTTATAGTGTGCCTCCCCATGTTTGGACAGATATTATGTATCCAATGTCACTTCCAGGAGAAAAAAGAAAGATTTGCATTTAGACACGTGCTTTTCCAGATCATCTCAAAGTTTACAGCCAATACAGTGCTTAGGATGTGCAGTTATTATCATCATCAGTGCTTCCAA
The DNA here is from genome assembly GCF_965287045.1 of Carcharhinus amblyrhynchos. Taxonomy (NCBI): domain Eukaryota; kingdom Metazoa; phylum Chordata; class Chondrichthyes; order Carcharhiniformes; family Carcharhinidae; genus Carcharhinus; species Carcharhinus amblyrhynchos. The sequence continues at coordinate 68,304,791 of NC_137333.1, read as the reverse complement.
ATGAGGATGTTGTTTACCTGGATTCATGATTTGAAACATGAGTTATTGTAGCCTGCTGTTGTTGGTGATGGTGGAGTCACTCCTTTTTCTGATTTTTCTCCTTTTTTTTTCCCCCTGCTTTTGTTTTAAAACAAAAATGTGTCTTTGATTATGAGCTTTGTCAGAATTGCATCTTTTGTGATGTATTTTGATTATGGAGTTGTTTCTAGAACATGTGACAAAAAATACCCTAGGCTTCCAGTGCCCAGTTTGTCAGTAATGCTTTACTAATTCATTTCTGACCTTCAGTCCTCGATGTTAAGGAACATTCACACAGGCCAGTTATTGGGTAGCTGCATTGCTCATGTAGGGGGTCAGAAAATGACAGCTTGCACAGTTGAAGGCATTATGTACATTTCAATGCTCCTTCCTCCCAGATTTACACCATTTCACTTTGAGGAGACTGCAGTGCTGTCTCACTGATCTCATGGTATTGATGCTGATGCCAAGCTGCTGGTGGAAGTGCTATCGTGTGTGTAGTTTAAGGATTCAGTGAATGTTTCAAGTGTGAGCCGCCTTGATTTTTTTTTTAAATTGTTGATCTTTACTTAGTGTTTATCTTGAGGGTGTGCAGAGTCCTGTGCTTGTAAGTTTGATATTGACAAGTGCAAAATACACTCTACTAGTTTTTAACAACATAATCTTCAAACAATGGACAGAATCTTGTGCCCTCTCCCGTGGTGAGATAAGTCACAGGGGTGACAGCACTTCAAACGGGTGAGAGGATGGTGGGTGGGGCAACACCACCTTCTTGCCTTGACCCCAATTAAGTCCAGAGTACTAAGGCCTATTGATAGCTTTCCTGCCCAGCTGCCAATTGAGGTGCTGAAATGGGCAATTAGTGCCCACATGACCTCATCCTGCCACTGCTGTTAACCCAATAGTGGGCAAGGGGCTCAGCATGCAGAAAGCACAACAAGCAAACCCTGGTATGTTTGCTTGCACATTCCCAAGGGGCTTCCCAGAGAGTGAGGGGGCTTCTCTCATTCAAAGGTACTTTGCCTCATCGAGGGACCTGGCATTGAGAAAAGCAAACCAGCTGCTACCCCATGCCCTTGCTAGGGGAATGGAATAGTTCAACATACTATTTAAATTTAAAATTATGCTCCTTGAAGTTTCTCTTCAAGACCAACAGAAACTAATTCTACTTTTTGTAAAGTATTTCTGTTTGTCCATTGAAATTACACTTTTAAAAGTTATTTCCTTGTAAGTTGAACACATGAACAACTGGCATCATCCTTTTACAAGGTAGATAATCAACTGCTAAAGAAACAAAATGGCTGATTCCATAATGTAATATGATAATATTTCCCAGGGTAAGCATGGCTTAATCTTTTGTTTTATATGGACAGATTAGTTTATTTGTATGGCATACATTCAGGTGGCCCAGATGGATGCTATTGCATAAGACAGTGCCATATAACCTTCACAGGGAGGTAAAGAACCTTCCCGGACATCTATCCACAACAGTTGACACAGCTCAGCCACTGTCTCGGTTAAGTCTGTTGACACATACAAGATGGAGTCTTGTAAACATCCAATGGATGTTCTGCAGACTGTGTCACATATGGGGCAGATAGTGCCTGAAGGAATTGGTCAACGAGTTGGTTGCAGGTTTATGTGATCCTTGATTTCTACATGTTCCCAACGTGTTCTCGAATGAACCCTTTCCATCATCACGTATAGATGTTTTCCAAATTGTGGGAGCTTTTTCTCAATGAAGATAGACAATGAAATTCATCATTGCCTCCAACGTGATAGCTCACTGAGGTGGCTGACCGAGGTCCTTGAATAGTAAATGCAGCAAATGTGGCATGTCTGAAGTTTCCTGAGTCTAAGATTTTGCCCCACATGAATTGATCTGCCATAGCTAATGGGACAAAGCTATTTTTAAAAACAACTTGCACTAATATATAGTGCATTTATCAGAAGGAGATATTAAAGCAGGTAACCAATAGTCAGTCAAAGAACATCTCAAAGGAGGACAGGTGGAATAGTTTACGGAGTTGAGAGTTGTTATTGGTTGTATGCCTGATACCAGACCCCTGCAATAATTGCTCTATTTTGAACTTAGTTGCAGCAGATGACTCCCAGGAGGACAATGAAAATGCTTTGAGTATCCTTGAAGGGTCAAACAGTCAAATATTCATGCTGACTAATGGGAGCTCCTGATTTGTGATTGACCAAAATGGAGAAGGTTCATTCAGAAAAGCACCAAACGCATTAGGCGGAATTTTTCCGTCCAGCTTATCCCGTCCAGTGGGCGGGATACTACGGATCATGCAAAGGTCGGTTGACCTTGGGCTGGATTTGGGGCAAATGAGCCAAAAAATCCCAAACATAGACAGTTAGCTTACCGTGGTCACAGGTGCAAAGGATGTCATTTGTGACTTTGACTAGGACCATTTCAGAACTATAGTAGGAGCGGAAACTGACTGGAATGATTCAAAAAAGCATTTATCTGTCTTGAATTTATCTTGTATGGGCAGTGTGGACTGTGGGAACATAGCCCGTCTGAAGTCATGAAACTTGGCATGGTAACTCAAATGTTCTGTGGAAAATTACAGTTCATGTGCTACTGGGATAAAAGAGGTATAATTTTCAGAACATAACCTGTCAACACTGTATAATGTTATGTTATTGTCTTTGAACTTCACCAGATTTAATTTCACCAATTAAATTCTTCGATTGGCATTGGTGCTGTCAGTTCCTAAGCCTATAACACCTAGAATTCTGTCTCCCTAAACCCCTGTAACTGTCTTTACTGTTACGATTTTTGTTTTAAAATCTGCCTCCTGTGACCAATCTCTTGGCAATTTGTCCTTATATATATATATCACACACACACACACACACACACACACACACACACACACACACCCCCCCCCGACTGGCTCAGAGTCAAATTTTGTTTGACAAAGCTCCCATGAAGCACCTTGGGACATTGCACTATGTTATAAACACCATGTTATAAGAACGTCATTCTTGCTGTCCGATTACCTCGGCAGGGAGAAATTTGAATCTTTCTCATTTTGTCCTTCATTAACTTTTAAATTAATTTGCTTTTGTGTCATTTCTGGAAAAAGTATACTTTTGTTATGGTGAAATTTGGTAGCAAAAACCATTTAAATTCAGGAGAACATGTGAAGAATTGCTTTCTTTTTCACTTCCCTTCGTCTAATGAGACTGGGTGGGGACATGCTCACTTTAGTGTTTTGTCTTGCTTATTTAGTTCAAATTTCCTTTTTATATTCTGTCCAGTAGACTTTTATTTGTATAACCTTACAATATCTGGAGTACTGAATTCCATGAGTGATTTCCTTGATTTAAGAAATTAAGAATACAAGTTCAGCATAAAAAGTTGACTGGCAAATTAACAAGTGAGCACTTTTATGCAGCAGAAATGTCATTTTGCAAATTTGAACCCTGTAAATCACATTATGTAAAGAGCAATGTTTGCATTTTAAAAAATGGCAACAAAGGAGAAAAGGACATCAATCCAGCTGGCCATAACACAAAACTCAAAGTTAGAACTCTGGGCAAGGTGTGAAGAATATTCTTCCCTTGTGGATATTCTCCCTATTAATCTTTCAGTGCTGTAAATGTGCCACTGAGCTAATCAGAGAGAGCTTGTGTGACAATCAATCAGATTAATGAAGGCGATACAGATAAGGAGGAATACATATAATTGACAAATTGCACACTGTAGGGTGGACTTGTATCTAGTTATTGTACTAATTTTCATACAGTTGCAGGTGGTAAGAGTTAGGCGGAGTTCAGTTAAACTAGATTGTCATCCACGAATTTGTTTGTTGCCAGCAGCATCTTTGTGTCCTGTTGGGAGAGCACATCTCATCATATTGAGAGGGCAGGATTTGCCATCCACAAGCTCCGAAACTGGAAAATTTTGCTTGAGGTCAACAGACCTTTCTATGGTCCTCCCCTCGCCCGCTACAATTCACATGGTGGGCAGGACAGTAAAATATTTCTGACTGCACTGTGAAGTCAAGGAAAAATTTGTTTTTAGGTCATAGGGAGTCTTAACAAATGGGATGACAACAAACATTGGCATTGTTTTCTTTTTATATTATGAATGTTCTGTTCTATATTACTATAAATGTATAGTATATTATGACTGTGCTGGAGCAGTCAAATGCAATTGCCTGTCATTGTTTGAGTGCAATTATATTAGCCTTCGAATATTTATGTGTCCCTCTGATACTGGAGGAACTGTCCATAATTCTGATATGAACAATATCCTGCACACATTTGATGGCATTGTGATAACTATCACCAAAGTATTATCTCAATATAGTCTACTACTGCATGGAACAAAAGCTCTGAAAGTCATTTGAATATCAACATATCAGTTTTCTGATGCTATCTGGATGTTAGTAATAGTGAAACGGAGTTATTCCCTGATACCCTACATCCGCAGAAACATAAAGAATTGTTGAAACACAATGATGGTGACATGGTTGATAGAAATATTTCACATTTCTGGAAAGATCGCTTAAATGCCTGGTGCAATTTTTTTTCTTTGTAATATTAATAATGGTTGGTTTCATTTTTAGGGATCTCTATAACACAAATCACGACAAATTATGGTTGAAAGGTGTAACGGGTCAATGGTTTGAAGAAATAAGGAATGCAAAATTTAAGGATCAGACAGACTTAACCAAGATACTTAAAATGCCCCATACCCGGAGTTTGAGAAAGAAAAACAGGACAGGTTAGTAAATCATCTTTTATGATCTAAACTTGATAGAGACAGAGAATAGTTTGTGATTTTTTGTCTCAGCATGAACATGTAAGCTAATATTTTCAATATTCGATAGTAGTTTAACACCAAGCTTTTCCATCTTTTTGTTCAGAAACAAATTGTCATTTTTCTCTAACATAATACTTAAATGAATTGTAATAATTCCTATTTCATAATGAAGGAACTTACTGGTCACAACTATCACATTTATCAGGAAAGTCTTACTCTTTTTTTGTAGCATAGTGGTTAGCGCTGCTACACCAGGACACCCAGGTTCGATTGTAGCCTTGGGTAACTCTTTATGTGGAGTTTGTACGTTCTCCCAGTGTCTACATGGGTTTCCTCTGGGATGTTCTGGTTTCCTCCCACAGTCCAACGATGTGCAGGTTAGGTGGCTTGGCTGTGCTAAATGTGCAGGTTACGGTGATTGGGGGGGGGGGCACTTTCATGCCTCCACAATGCTGACCGATCTGATATTAACAAATCACAAGATGTTGCTGACCCATCTGCTTGTTCCTGCTTCTCCATTGTCCCTTAATATTAGCATACCCCCTCTCCTTAGGCAGTCCCTTGGAATTCAGGATGACTTGACTTCAGATGACTTGCTTCCACTTTAGTTTGATGGGTACTGAGTTGGCTAATAAGTTTAGTGTGTAATCTGCTGGCTGTGCCACATGTGAGGGTCAGCAGTGCTTAAAGGGTTAGTTAGATGGATTGTTTGGAGACTTGTTGGTGTGCCCCCTCCGATATCTCAACTTCACCTCAGAACATTCCTAAGACTTGCAGCAGTGTTAAGTGTGCTGGCATGAGATAAAGGTACAGAAGTGTGATATGGTAGGTGAGTGAAGGAGAGGAGGCAGTGACTTGAGCAATATCTGAAACTAGTGAAGTTTATTTCAAAGGTAATGGCATTTGAAGATGAATTCCTTTTACTGTTTTGCAAGGGTAAAATTCATGTGGCACTACATTCTAGTTCTCGGACTAGCATGGATTGTGGAATGATTCCACTGACTTTGCAATGTCTGTCTGGAAAGGCCCTCTGGTTCTGTGTGGATCATTGCTCCTGTCTGCATCCTGCATCAGGAGCCACTCGCTGAACATTTATTCGATGTTCTTCTTACCAGTGACTCTTTCTCCGCCATTTCCACTTCCACTCAGCCACCTCACTTCCCAGAACTGGCTTTAAGTGGTAGTAATTTGATCTTCTGATTCAAATGTGTTAGAAAATGTCCGAGTTCTTAGCTGAGTCACTTTACTTGAAATTTCTTTGTGGTATGAATTATTATTTAAATCTATTATTGCAATCACTTGAATTCATTAGTTTATTTCATATCAAACCAGTTGGCTTTTTTAGGACAGTCCCTCTTTTTAAGTATAGATTTCATCAAGGTCACTTTTTTTGTATAGCTAATAAAACATTAACCTAATCAAATGCAGTCATGCATAAAAAGATTCAGACCCCCTGGGTGTTGGAAAGTTTGAAATGTTTTGTTAAGCAATGATTAGCCTGCATATGCCCAGGGAAGTTTGAGTACTACATGAGGAACTGGACCTGAAGAGATTCAGCTTGTTGATCTCTCACTCGCTCTCTCGCGCTCTCTCGCGCTCTCTCTCGCTCTCTCGCGCTCTCGCTCTCACAATGAGTAGCAGACTGAGAGAGGGGTTGGTTTTCTCAGTGTAGTCTAAGGTTCAGAAGGCTTTCTATACCTAACAGCGCTGGGTGTACCTTCAAAAGTGTTTCAAGAAGGCAGCTCACCCCCACTTTCTCAAGAGCGGTTGGGGATGGGCAATAAATGCTGGCCAAGCCAGCAATGTGCACATTCCATATACAAATAAATAAAAAGCTGCTACTATTCCCTTAGCATTGCTCACAGTGATGTGGAGCTGCCAGCCTCTGAACAAACAGCTGTAAGGTCCTCAACAGGAAAACCTAACAGTAGCTACTTATGTGCCTGAAAGGCACTTGACACCTTTGGACCTCCCCCATGGGACTGACAGGAGTGAAAGAGAACCCATGGGTTCCCCATTGATTCTTTAACCAATGGGTCAGCCTCTGTCAACCTGACTAACTCCATCCAATAGTGTCTGACCTCCCTAAACCAAACCAAAGTCCTAGATAACTAAATGTCTAGGTGTTACTTAAATACTTTAAGGACAGACTTGACTGGACACTATTTCATTTGCTGTTTGATTAATGTACAAAGCTTATTTGGAAAGTTGTTTTCTAACAGGGAAACTTTCCTACTTTAAGATAGGAGCTTTATTCTAAACAGAAGCTTTAATCACACATGGAAATCTTCAAAGCAGATGGAAGAAAATGGTTAATTTTATTTTCTATATGGAATAGAGTTAAGAGCAAAGTTTGGGATTAGGGGTATGCTTGCATTCTGTTATACATGCATATCCAATGTTTACATTTGGTTTGAGATGCAGGCCACAGCTGAACAGCCTATGTAGACAAGTGGATTGCATACTTTGGAGTTGAGAATATTGATCACTTCAAGGATTGTGTCAGGATGTGTAGTGGATGATAGAATTGGTGGCTTTATGGGTAAAGAACTGTCAAGATCACAATCTTAGGAATTTATTTTGCTTCATTGTCAATGGGGAGAATTTTTGCTGTAAAATAATTGCAGGGTACAGTGCAATTGGGGGAATTTTGGGGGAACTGAAGGATTTTATGTTATATAGTTGATGAGACAATGAAATACAAAATAGAGGCCCAAACTGAACTGGTGACCAGACGTACATTGAGAGATGCGCATCAGGACCATGCAGAAGTCATGACAGATGTATGTGGGAATTCCTGGGAAGTTTAAACTCTCAAAGGGCTGATTTCCTGAGGCTGTCTAAGAATGTCTCTGACTCTGAGCTTGGAGGCTTGGGCTAAATGGACAGGACTTATACTGGGAATGTTAGACAGTTTTAAAGCATAGTAAACAGCTGGGTAAATCCGCAAGCGATTTTTTTTTTTTTGCCCTCCTCCCCCATTACCACAGTGACCATCCAACCCGATCACCTGGCTACTCCACTGACCTCCTGATTAATCCCAGGGGGCTTGTTGCTTAGTTTGTGGAGACGAAGGCTGAATTTTTTTTTCTCTCTCGATGGTGTAGTGATAATGTCCTCAGGAGTGTTGATGGAAGGCAAGGTTTATCCTTACTTGGTTAGGGGATGGGAAAAGTTAATCTTACCCTTGCTGGTAGGTTTAGCCAAATTTCCGATGATGTTATTAGCTAGGTTCCTGTTCAGTGGCTGGGAGCAAGGTGTGATGGAAGGAATTAAAACTGCACTTGGTTGAACATAGGCCCACTTGTGCAATGGTATCTCTGCTGATCGGAAGGCTGATGTGTGCCTAATGATCTGGGAGATGTTGATATGGTCACTATGTTCATAGCAATAAAGCTATTGGAAGAGCTTCAGTAGACCACTGAATGATTAGAATAGATTGCGAGAGCCTAATTGCATCTTGTCTCCAAATTGTTATTTTGATACTTTATCTTTGTACTATAATTTAATGGTAATATGAGTGGACTGTAGAAATCAATGGCAGATTAAGTATAAGAGTTGTGAACGAACCATTGGTATGTTGTATTCATGCTGGGTTGTAGAATATGATATACCCCAAGTGTTGGATCTTGTAATATAAGCTCACTAAAATCCTGACTATTCATAATGGATCATGTAGTTAATACCTCCATAAAACGCATAATAATGTGGCTGTGCCTATTTACTCTGTTTTATAGCAATTAAACAAATTAGAACACAAAAACAGTGCCAACAACCCCAAGGAGAGATTACACAGGCTAGGGTTGTATTTCCTGGAATTTAAATAAGCAAAGATTAAAGTTTTCAAGATATTAAGGGGGACTAAATAGGATCCATGGAGAGAAAATATTTCTGCTGATTGGGGCGTCTAGGATTAAGGGCCGTATACATTATGAACAACATGTTGTGGAACCAACTAGAAATAAAAGTCCCCCCTACCTAACCCTGCTTTTATTTGCTCAAAACTTGTTGCATTTCTAACTTAATTCAGTTCTGATAAAATGTCACATACCTGAAACGTTATCTCTGTTTATAGATGGGGTGGCACAGTGGTTAGCATTGTGCCTCTCAGTTCCGGCTTAGGTCACTGTCTGTGTGGAGTTTGCACGTTCTCCCTATGTCTGCGTGGGTTTCCTCCAGGTACCCTGGTTTCTTCACACAGCCCAAAGATGTGCAGGTTAGATTGATTGGCCATGCTAAATTGCCCCTTAGTGTCCTGGAATGTGTAGATTAGAGGATTAGCGGTGGGGTGATTGGGATAGGACCTGGGTGAGATTGTTGGTGCAGACACGATGGGCCAAATGGCCAACTTCTGCACTGTAGGGATTCTATTCTATTCTATGCTACCTGCACAAATATTTCCAGAAGTTTTTCATATTTCAGATTTTCAGCATCTGCCATATTTTACGACTGGATTATTGTAGGAATAAAGTTAATTTAGATTTATTACCGTGCAATGAGACAGGTCTATTTAGTAATCTTTTCGTTAAAGAATTTTGTGGGGTGGGGGGGTGGGGGGTGGGGGCGGTGTGCGAGGGCAGTGTGAGTAACTGTGTAATACAATTGAGTTGCATATTAAGTTTAAACGTGTCCTGGAAGCATCTTAAACCTAAACAAAACCAATTGGATAGGTATGAGGGGAGAGATGGTTAACATTGGGTAAATAGAGTGAAAGGTGTGGTAGTAACTAAAGAAACAATTCAATATGTTCAACAAAATTACATTCCATTAAAACACAAAGTCGACAAGAATACATTTGTAGTTTTAGTGCAGAAATTACAGGTAGTATTATATCAGAGGCTTATAATAACTCAAAGCCTGTGGATTGGGAGTGTTGTAGAAACCACCAAAGGGGGACAGAAAAAGCCCCTAAAAAGGGTAAAAAATAGAATGAGAAGAAATAAGCCAATAATATAAAAACAGTTTGCAAGAGTTTTTACTAAATATAAAATGAAGGAGACTAGCTAAAGTAAACCCTAGTCCCTTAAAGGCATCAACAGAATAAATTATCCTGGGCAATTTGGCAATATTATGCATCTTCTTCACAGTACGTACAAACGTAGGAGCAGGAGAAAGCCATTCGGCCCCTCAAGCCTGCTCCACTGTTCAACTAGATTACGGCTGATCTTCCACCTCAATGCTATTTTCCCCACACCATCCCCTTATCCTTCAATATTTTTAGTATCTAGAAATCTCTCAATTTCTGTTTTGAACATACGTAATGACTGAGCCCACACACCCCTCTAGTCCTAATTCCAAAAAATCCCCATCTTAGAGTGAAGAAATTTCTCTGTGTCTCAGGTCCTAGTTCTAGATCGAGTTCAGTCAAACATTCTTTTGGCATCTACCCTTTCAAGTCCTTTGAGAATTTTGTGTGTTTAATTGAGATCACCCCTCATTCTTAAATTGATTATTGCGCAATGTGACAGGCCTAATTAGTAATCTTTTCGTTAAAGATTTGGGGGAGTGGAAAGATCTCTTTCTTCTAAACCCTCTCCTCAATCTCTCCCATTCCAAGAATTAGTCTGTTAAACCTCCACTGCACTTCCTCATCACGTGTATATCCTTCCTTGGGTAAGGGGACCAAAACTGTACACACAACTCCAAGTGCATCCAAACAAGTTTCTCTACAAATGCGACAAGACATCAAAACTCCCAATTCCTCTTGCAATAAAAGTCAACATGTTAATTACTCACTGCACATGCATATTAGCTTTCAATGACTTAAGAGCAATGATACCCAGGTTCCTTTCCTCTTAACAAAAGATCAATTTACATTGGGTAGTACAGTAAAAGGCTCAGTCGATTGGTCCCTGGGATGAGAGGGTTGTCCTATGATGAGAGGATCCAGTTGAAGTTGTCACATAACTTTAGGAGGTACCCCAATGCAATTAGTTACCATTGTTCGATATGATGTTCAGCTCACAGAATCATCCGCTGCTGCAGTACCTTTTGAAAATGCTGACATCATACCATTTTATATATAATAGGTATGTTATGTAATTCTGATTAGTAATGTATAATTCTTAATGGATGTTACCTATTATACAATAGTTATCTGAAGATCATGCATTATTGCTAATAGCTGTGTTTAGTCACTGCTATAATAGGTTGTTTAAACTACAATTTAATAGAATTTTTATGCCTAATTCCATGAGGGGAAGAACACTTTACGTTCACAGTGAATCATGAAGACAGTTTTGTAATCCATCAATGCAATTTCCACCTGCCTGTTTCTCTTCCAGCTTTAAGTGACTCGAAGCTTCCACAATCACAAAGCTCTCCGCAGAGCAAAAATGGGATCAATCTTTTAAAATTTTCAGGTCATTCCCGGGGAGATGACTGTCTCGATCCTGCTTCCAGGCCCTCCACTTCTTCGGAATCTTCAAGCCAAAACACAGAGTCTCATTCGGAACAAAACCAGTAAGCTTAATTGATGTGCAGTTTCTACATTTGTTATTTAAAATAGGGCTGTAACTTACAAATAAATAATTGTTGGTTCCTAAAATCTGAAAATATTAGGAATACCCAACAAATGAATCCTCGTTTGAAAGTGAAAAATTAATGTTTCATGTGCAAGCCATCTTTATTTTCCAGATACCAACTAAACTACAGAGCTTTTCCATTCACAGATTGACTCAAAAGCCAAGCTTTCTGCTGCTGCATTGCACCATTGTAAACACTTCCTGAACATTCCCCCCGGTCGCACTCCAGTCTAGAACCAGATCCTGAGGAGCTGTTCCTCTCCGAGAACAGCCAAACCTCCACTTCCAGCCTCTATCGGGCATTGCATCCAAGCTAGGAGTTAGCAGGTGTTCAGGTTTCTCCCAGCAAGCCTCAGTGATTGCAAACCATGGGTCAGACAAGTACAGTCCAAGAAAGGTAACTATGGGAGTGTCAGAAATCATGGGACTGTAGTGATTCCTGTCTTTAATGAGACTCATAGAACATTACAGCGCAGAACAGGCCCTTCGGCCCACGATGTTGCACCGATCAGTTAAAAAAACAATGACCCTCTAACCTAAACCAATCCCTTTCCATCCATAAACCTATCCACGGATCTCTTAAACGCCCCCAAACTAGGTGCATTTACAACTGCAGCAGGCAGGGCATTCCAATCCCTCACCACCCTCTGGGTAAAGAACCTACCCCTGACATCCATCCTATAACTACCCCCCCTTAATTTAAAGCCATGCCCCCTCGTGCTAGCTTTCTCCATCCGAGGAAAAAAGCTATCACTGTCCACCCTATCTAAACCTCTAATCATCTTATATGTTTCAATAAGATCCCCTCTTAGCCGCCTTCTTTCTAACGAAAACAACCCCAAATCCCTCAGTCTCTCCTCCATAGGACCTCCCCTCCATACTAGGCAACATCCTGGTAAACCTCCTCTGCACCCTCTCCAAACCCTCCACATCCTTCCTATAATGTGGGGACCAGAACTGCACACAATACTCCAAGTGCGGCCGCACCAGAGTTGTGTACAGTTGCAACATGACGCTGCAACTCCTAAATTCAATCCTCCTACCAATAAACGCCAAGACACCGTATGCCTTCTTAACAACCTTATCTACTTGATTCCCAACTTTCAGGGATCTATGTACACATACACCTAGATCCCTCTGCTCATCTACACTATTCAGAGTCCTCCCATTAGCCCTATACTCGACTCATCTGTTATTCCTGCCAAAGTGAATTACCTCACGCTTCTCCGCATTAAACTCCATCCGCCACCTCTCGGCCCAGCTCTGCAACCTGTCCAAGTCTCCCTGCAAACTATGACACCCGTCCTCACTATCTACCACACCTCCGACTTTGGTGTCATCAGCAAATTTACTAATCCACCCAACTATACCCTCATCCAGATCATTAATAAAAATTACAAACAGCAGTGGCCCCAAAACAGATCCCTGAGGCACACCACTCGTAACTGAACTCCATGACGAACACTTACCATCAACCACCACCCTCTGTCTCTTAACTGCTAGCCAGTTCCTGATCCAATTTCCTAGATTACCCCCAATCCTCTACATCTGCATTTTCTGCAGAAGCCTTCCATGGTGAACCTTATCAAACGCCTTACTAAAATCCATATATACCACGTCAACTGCCTTACCCCCATCCACCTCTTTGGTCACTTTCTCAAAAAACTCAATAAGGTTCGTAAGGCACGACCTACCCGCTACAAAACCATGCTGACTATCTCCAATCAATTCATTACTCTCCAAATAACTATAAATCCTATCCCTAATAATTTTTTCTAAAACCTTGCCCACAACAGAAGTAAGACTCACTGGTCTATAATTCCTGGGGAAGTCTCTGTTCCCCTTCTTAAACAATGGGACAACATTTGCTATCCTCCAATCTTCCGGCACTATACCTGAGACCAACGACGACCTGAAGATCAGAGCCAGAGGCTCTGCAATCGCCTCTCTTGCCTCCCAGAGAATCCTAGGATAAATCCCGTCCGGCCCAGGGGACTTATCTATTTTCAAACCCTCAAGAATATCCAGCACATCCCCCCTATGAACTGCAATACTGTCTAGTTTACACCCCTGCAACCCAGTGTTCTCCTCAGCTACATTTATGTCCCCCTGCGTGAACACCGAAGAGAAATATTGGTTCAATGCCTCTCCAATCTCTTCCGGTTCCACACACAACTTCCCTCTGCTGTCTGTAACTGGCCCTAATCTTGCCCTAACCAACCTTCTGTTCTTAACATATCTATAGAACGCCTTAGGATTAAGGAGAATCCTATCAGCCAAAGTCTTCTCATGTCTCCTTTTAGCCCTTCTTAACTCACTCTTCAACTCCCTCCTAGCCAATCTAAAGCTTTCTAGTGCACTACCTGAGCCCTCAAGTCTCATCCGAACATAAGCCTCCTTTTTCTTTTTAACCAGCGAATCAACTTTTTTAGTGCACCACGGTTCCCTAGCTCGACCAATTCCTCCTTGCCTGACAGGGACATACCTATCAAGGACTCGCAGTAGCTGCTCCTTGAAAAAACTCCACATTTCGGACGTTCCCAGTCCCTGTAGTCTCCTAGTCCAACCTATGCTTCCTAATAGCCTCATAATTACCCTTCCCCCAGCTAAAACTACTGACCCGAGGTTCATGCCTATTCCTTTCCATCACTAAGGTGAACGTAACCGAATGGAGATGGCACGTCCTACTTATTGTACAATGAACAGAGCCTATGCAGAGAGGAGATTCCTAACACTTCCTCGCCATTCCTTTTCTGACCACCAAAGCCTCACCCACAAATGGCATTCATAGACCTCACTGCTGAAGGTATACAATCAAATTAAATCTGTAAAAATCTGGGTGCGTATAGGTTAATCAGCCCAAGTTTGCATAGTTCTGGCCAATCACAGAGCAATCCATGCAGGGAAAAGCTGGGAATTAGAAGCTTAAACTTCCCACATAAGTATCAGAAATATGCTTGCATTGGAATTCTGATGGGTATCAATGGATATCTTCTGAGGTACCTGAGAGCCAATATCTCTACATCACAAGAATTCAATGGGTAGATGTAAGAGATCCTATGGCACTATTTGAAGAATAGCAGGAGAGTTATCACTGGATCCTGACCAAAATTTATCCCTTACCAGACTAAAACAGGATGGATTAATTGGGTATGCAATTTGTTGTTTGTGGACCCTGCTTTTTGCAAGTTGTCACATTTGTCTCTCTAACAACAATGACCAATCTTCAAAAAGTAATTCACTGGGTGCAAAGTGCTTTGGGATATCTTGAGGATATGAAAGATATTATGTAAACACAAGTTTGTTCTTAATATTTAATATTTATTCTGGTAGATGCAGTAACTACAATTCATTGCAACCGGAATCCACAAACATGTTTTCGCAACTAAGGGTAAGAGTTTTGTTAATTTTAAATATGCGGGAAAAACTGCAGAGCACAGGGAACATTATTTAAATTTCATCTTGGTAAAACCCATTGTTTACAATCACCACACACAGAATTAAACATTTCCATTGGTCTTCTACTAAACGCTAAACAATTAAAGTCCTGAATTCATAGCTCTCGGTTTTGAGTGTCTGTAATCAAATTGCAGGCCTGTAGTTTTCTCCTTTGCTTTCTTTGTGTTCCATAAACATTACAAATTGACAAGGGCAAGGAGAGATGGTGAAAAAGTATCTTTGTTTAATTTTGCTTTCATTTTCAAAACACACCAGTTGAAGCCTATAAGTTGTCTGCAACTCAGTACTATTGACATGTTAATGCTGGTCACTTACACCCATGATAAAAATTCTAATCCCTAAAGGGTAAGGGAGAAAGATAAAACCCAAGTAAGCCAAAAGAAAGGAAGAAAATTTGTTTCCTTATTCTAATTTGATTTCTTTTGAAGATAAAGAAATTCTCCTACTTGTAAACGGATAGTTGAGGATATGAATGCAGAACAACATTAGGCATTGATTTCAGACACATGATTTCAGTTTTGATGAGGTTTCACTTTGAGTGACTTAGAGGTGGTCAGCACAGTCCTTGTGAAAATGAAGTCTTGTCCTAACAATGAGCATACCTTCAGTCGCTTTGTGTGGCCCAACCACTGTGCTAAATAGATTCAGAACAACTCCAAACTGGGCATCCTTGAAAGGCTGTGAGCTTTCAGCAGAGCAGAATGATGTTCAATCACAATCTCTAACCTATGTTCTGGTAAACCATCCACTTCTACCACTGAGGCAGAGAATCCACCCTGGTTCAATAAAAAGTGCAGGAGGGCATGTCAGGCATCTCCATGCATACCTAAAGTGACTTGTCAATGTGGGAAAATTACAACATAGGAACACTTGCATGCCAACAGCAGAAGCAAAGTATGATAGACAGTGCTAAGTGATCCCACAATCAACAGATCAGATCAAAGCTCTGCAGTCACATCTAGCCATGAATTATGGTGGACAATAATTCATGGCTAGATGAATTATTGTCCAGCATCTACCAGAGGAGGCTTCACAATGTCCAAAGATGTAGAAGTTAGGTGGATTAGCCATGCTAAATGTGTGGGGTTACAGGGATTGCGGAGGGTGGCGGGGAAGAGGGGGGGTGGTCTTTGGTAAGATGCTCTTTCAGAGAGTCAGCGCAAACTTGATGGGCCGAATGGCTGCCTCCTGCACTGTATGGATTCTATGTCCCTTCCCAACAGCATCTGTATCAAGCACACTGCAAAGGTTCAAGCACAAGGCTTGCCACAACCTACTCATGGGCAAAAAATGCTGGTCTGGCCAGTGATACCCACATGAAAGAATTTTTTAAAACAGTTATGAACCCTAAAGCCAATTGAGTAGAATGTTCCAGGAAGTCAGTATAAATTATTCAGCTCAAGGTTCCCCAAATAACATTCATATGACAAGATTGGAACTGAAGTCTTGTATCCCATCAATTATTTGCTTCTCTATGCTTATTCAATCACTAGAACCTTTAAAAGTTGGCACAGCAAGAGATCCTATGCAATTTGAGAGCTAATGAAGGAATACATGCAT
Organism: Carcharhinus amblyrhynchos; assembly: GCF_965287045.1. NCBI lineage: Eukaryota > Metazoa > Chordata > Chondrichthyes > Carcharhiniformes > Carcharhinidae > Carcharhinus > Carcharhinus amblyrhynchos. Next base: position 68,288,438 of record NC_137333.1, on the reverse strand, counting down.
ACTTTTTTGGAGGGGAACATAAAATAAGCCTTTCAGTTAGGTGAAATATGCTCATTTTTGACATCAAGCACATTAAAAGAGAAAGCATTTGGGAATCCTTGAAACTTAATTGCAAAAACTTAACAAATTAAGTTTTTTTGGAACAGCATGGAGCCAAAATTGGACTGAGTCCCCAAATGGGAGTATTTTTACAATTTAAAAAATACTCACAAAAAAAATTAAATGCTAGCTGTTTGTCACAATGACTGCTGAGAACTTTGAATGGGACTAGCCCAATACCTGTCCTGCTCCTTTAATGTCTATAGATAACCCCTTCAAAAGCTGGGATAAGCCTGTTGAAGTAATGATGTAAATAATTTTATGAAGAAAAGTTCTTTATTTCTTCAGGGTTCAGAATTGACATAGTATGAATAGGCTTATGCAAAGGCTAAGCAACTGCAAAACCACACACATGTTCACTCAACAACCCCTTCTTTATACTGTCACTGTGGATCAAAATTCACTAAACCAATCACTAGCCTGCAACCATTGGTATGCATGGAGATGCCTGACATGCCCTCCTGCACTTTTTGTTGAACCAGGGTGGATCCATTTATAAAGACTCCACATTTGCATGGTCTGAAATTGATTGGATTTGAATCCTATGAGCCTCTTAGATCATCACATTTAATGAGTAGTTATTTTCTGACTGGCTGTGATTAATTCAGAATACATGTATTCTCACCAAGGCAGTGGAGTTTCCACATGTTTACTGCCCTTGTCCTTCCTGGTGGTAGAAGTTGTGGATTGGTAGGTACCGTTGGAAGAGCTTTACTGAGTTGCTGCAGTGAATCTTGTATGTAGTACACTGGTGATAATCATTAGAAGCCATGTAAAATCCTACCTCCAAAAAGTTTTCTTTGTGTCTATCTTATTCTAGTAAAGGGACCTAGTACATTCAGTACATCTGTCTTTGCCTGTGTCCAGTATGCATCCTTAGCTTGCTACCTGGGTTTCAATGGCCCTTTTCCAACCTAACAATCTAATACTACCTAAATAACTTAGGCTAACTTGCTTATCTCAAGTTCCAACACTCATCAGTATCAAAATTTTGAGGGGATTAAACAGGTGTTACGTCATTCATATATTTAGGGGACCAAATGACAGGTTTAGGTAACTACCAGGGACACTTGGAAAATGGCCCTACCCAATTTTGGGTTGAATGTTTTTCAGCTTTCCTAGGGACCCTGAAATAGGGGTTTGTTGCATCCATTTTGCACTCAAAAATGAATGCACAATGTAATCCAATTTCCCATCCCATATCTCTTACTAAAGAGGAAACTTTCTTTCAGTGATTTAGCTGTGACTTAGAATGAAAGAACAAAGTTTAGAAACTGAGGGACATATTCTGTATTTTAAAATGTCTGTGCTGTATTTTATACAGTCTATGTAGTCTCCCTTCATAATTCATAATGGCCTAGTGGTATTATTGCTGGACTGTTAATCTGCAAACTCAGATAATGTTCTGTGGAACCGGGTTCAAATCCTGCCATGGTAGATGGTAGAATTTGAATTCAATAAAAAAAATCTGGAATTAAGAATTTACTGATGACCATGAAACCTTTGGTCAGAAAAAACCCATCTAGTTCACTAATGTCTGTTTAGGGAAGGAAACCTGCTTTCCTTACCTGGTCTGGCCTACGTGTGACTTCAGAGCCACAGAAATGTGGTTGACTCTCAACTGCCCTCGGGCATCTAGGGATGGGCAATAAATGCTAACTAGCCAGCGATGTCCATGTCCCACGAATGAATTAAATTTTATGAATAGACATCATTTAATTAAGAGAATGCAATCTATCTTAGGTACGGTTGAAGGCAGTGACAGCCCCCCATGCTGAAAGAAAAATAAATGTGTGTCGTGACTTTGGTAGACAGACACATTCTGAAATCCATTGCCAAGACTTGGAAACAAAGACCATCATTGGTAAGTTAAAGCAGTCATGATATTTTTAAAATTATGAATGGTTTGAACAACCAAGATGATGAACAAAACATCTATATGAGGCATTTGTTAGTACCAGCTTTGAGTTGTTGAACTCAATCTTGTATCTTGGGGGTTGTAACTTGCCTAATTGGAAGATGAGATGCTGCTCTTCCTGTTTGCGTTGGGCTTCATTGGAACAAGCCAAGGATGAACATGAGGGCATGAAAGCAAGGTGCTGAACTGAAATGGCTAGTGACAGGAAGTGCTTGTAGTCTGGGCAAAGATGTCAGTAAAGCGGTCATACAGTCTGTATTTAATCTTCCCAATGTAGAGGAGACCATATTGGGAGCAGCAAATGCAATAGACCAAATTTGAAAGAAGTGCAAGTGAAACACTGCTTAACCAAAAGAGTGTTTGAGGCCTTGAATACTGAGGAGGCAAAGGAGTAGATGTCGCACCTTCTGTGATTGCAAGGGAAAGTACTGTGGGGAGTTGAGTATGATGGAGGAGTGGTCTACGGTGTTATGTAGGGAATGGCCCTTGCAGAATGCTGATGGGGGTGGGGGGAAATGTGTTTCATGGTAACATCATGGAGTTGGCACAAATGGTGGTGGAGGATCCTTTTAAATGCAGAGGCTGGTGGGGTGGAAAGTGTTGACAAAGGGAACCCTGTCATGGTTCTGGGAGAGAGGGAGATGAAGTGGGGGAACCTCAGTTAAGGGAAGAAGGCAGACATTTCAGAAGTGCCATTTTTGAAAGTGGCATAATCAGAATAAATGTAAAGAGGCAAAAAAAGTGGTACAATTGGATGGAGTCCTTGCAGGAAGCAGGTTGTGAGGAGCTACCGTCGAAGAAGCTGGAGAGTTGGTGGGTTTGCAATGAACTTTGGTGGCCAGTATATCACCAAAAACACACAGGTCAAGGGAGATGGACAGTGTTGGAGACAAACAATGTGGAGGTGAGAGGGGTGGAAATTGGGAGCAAAATCAATTAAACTTTTCCAAATCCAGACAAGAGCATGACGTGGCACTGATAGAATTATCGCTGTAACAGAGAAAGAATTGTGGTTGGTACTGAGAAGGACTGAGAAAAGGAGTGTTCCATACAACTGGGGCCACGCAGGTACCCATAGCCCCACCCTTTTCTTTGCAGGAAGTAAGATACGTTAAAGGAGAAATTATTTAGTGACACACAAAGTTCAGCAAGGTGCTAGAGAGTGGTGGTGGACTGGGATTGTTCAGGCCTCTGCTTAAGGAAGAAACCGAGAACCCTTAGACCCTTCACTGGGGATGGTAGTTGTGCTGATTTGTCCATTTAAGAGCAAGACAGCAGATTAATGGTCACCTGACATGGAGGATCTCCTGGGACTCATAGGGGGAATTACCCCAGTGATTGAAGCCCTCTTAGGCACAGAGATACTTTGAGCTAGCTGCAGCCGTGCAGCTGCTGCACAATTCTTAGTAAACACAAAAGATTTAACAATGGAGTCTCAAAGTGCAGCATTACAGAGGTGTAGAAGGATCTGACATCCATTGTGAAGAGGTGGTAGTTAGGAATAGAGAAATGGAAATTGTTGATATGATGTAGGGCATCAGAGGAATCATGTGTAGGTGGGAAGAGACTGGACAAGGGAAAAAGAGGATGGAATCAAGATAGGAAGAATTGAGTTCTGTGGGGCAGAGACAGGCAATACAATGGGTCTACCAGGGCAGTCCTGTTTGTGGATTTTGGGAAGGAGGTAGAAGTGGGCTATGCAGGGTCAGAGGCTGTGGAGGGAAAGTCTTCAGAAGCAGTGAGGTCAGTAACTAGCTTGGAAACAATGGCTTGATGTTTGGTGGTGTGGTCATGGTCCGGGGTGAGGTAGAAGGAAGTATCTGAGAGATGTCACTCATCCATTGCGAGGCAGAGTTCAGTATGCCAGATAACAACAATATCACTGTAGGATTTGACCCGAGAGAATGTAGTGCAGGAAGTCCAGAGGGAAAGTTATTATTTGTTAATTTTCTTGATCATTTATGTGTTTGCAGTGCATGAATATGAAAAGATCTTGGGAACTGAAGATTCAAGCAATTCCAAGTTGCAAAACACTGCCACAGAAGAAGGTGTTCAAAATTATGACCACCTCACAAAACAATATGGAAATGACAATCAAACCAACATTTTGCTGAATTCTTCAGAATTAAGCGAAAATGCTGAACTACAGTCAGTGCCAGTTCAATGCAACATTGCAAATGTGAAGCATTGTCATCTGTCAAGAAACATTCATGCTTTTCGAGAAAATGATTGTGCTTCTGTTGAAATAGGTCAATACAAAACTGACAATGCAATGTTACCAAATTCAGCATCTGGCTCACAGACTTCTATTACTGAGCCTCAAAATATGTTTCAAAATCAGCCAATAAACCATACTAATGACATTCTGAAAATAGATACTGGAAGTTGTTTGTCAATCAGCAAGCATGAAATCATCAGAACGTCATTACTGGACTTACTAACCAAATCGCAATCTCTTCCAGTTGTTGCTGATAGCAACAGAAATAGTCAGCAAAGCCAGTCATCAAACAATATTTATGTCCATTCACAAAGAGACAGTGAATCTTCATCGTTAAACTCAATTACAGGCCCAAGTAGTCTTAGCCTTGGCAACAGAGAAGTGCAACAACAGAATTTGTCAAATAGTTCACACAGTACTTCACAAAAAAAGGATGGGGCTGATTATTTAAATGATAACAAATCAGAATCATCACATGTTTCAGTACATATTCCACACACCCCTCTGTTTTCCATATATACTCATAGTAGGTGGAATATTGATTTGCAAAATTGTGGTGATGCCACTTTCCAAAGAGACAGTAACAATGATTCTTTGCAAACCAGTAATGATAGACCCCTTAGTCCCCCTTCCCTATCAGAACCAGTGTGCCAATCAAGGGCTACTTCATTTATCATGATCAGCAGCAAAACTAAGCATCAATATTCTGGGTCAGATAACGCTATTATTACTGTACAAAGTACATATAATCATTTACAAAGCAATACGGACAGAAGAGAAAGAATCCCTTTGTTTACATCCACAGAGAAAGAAAAATCTTCAGTAGATAATCTCATATCAAGTGAGACCAGAGATGCAGCTGGCCCTATGCCAGAAAGCAAAAATAACAGTTGGAAATACAGTTGTGAAAATGAGGGAAGAAGCACATCCTTATTACCAACTGAGCTAATTAGTAATGATTGCTCACAAAAAATTAAACATGAAACCAGTCATGAACTTACAGCAGATCCAAAATGTGTAACGAATATAATTCTTCATCATAGTGCATTACTGAGCAATCAATCAAAAACTGATGATGTCGTCTTAGACAGTATAGGTACTGCTTCACAAAATGATGAATCAGAAATGAGTAATGCAACAGAACTGGCTATAACACAATCTCCAAACCACAAAGCATTTAGTTCCCAAAGTCTGTCATCAACCAACAATACCCTTTTGAATATAAATTCTAAACAAAACTACAGACCAACAGCTGGCATAACACTATCAACAGATCAAGTGCTCAGCTATACGTTTCCTGTACGTTCTACCTACGAGTACCTTTTACTGGATGATTCAGTCAAGAGTACTGACATAACTGCAGATGCAACAGTTAATGAGCATAAATCTGATTCAAACTGTGTCCTATCATTATCAGACACAAATGAAACATTGCCTTCAGATATCAGTACGAAAAATACTTCACAGCATTGGCCATCTCACACTGTCAATAGCAATTTGCCTGAAATACGTAGTGTTCGTGATGTCCAAAATTATAAATTTGAAAAGGCCACATTACCATCAGTTGTAGTGCAATGTTCATTTATAATCACCAACAAAGGTAACTCATTGAAGTATTACCCAAACAGCGAAAACAGCAACGCTGCACAGAAAAACATATCTGAAACAGTAAATAAGGAACTGTCATCTGCACCTGTCACATCCCATTTGAAGCAAAATACTTCATTGACATATTCCTCCCTTAATGGAAGCAACGAATACTTACCAAAGGATAAATCTAACAACAGCAATAAACTGTCAGTACAAGATTCACTGAGTGGCCAAGAGCCTCGTACAAATTTCATAGACAGCCAAGGTAAATCATTGACCAATTTCCCACTCAGTGATAATACCAACGTGAGCCCAGGAACCATTAAGAATGCAGTAAATTACCAATCTGAAAAAAGTATTCCAATTTCACCAGAAGACATAATGAGTGACCAGCAGTCCCCAACAAATACTCGTGGTAATACAGACAAATTACTGATTAATTCCCCAGTGAGATCAGATGTTACGAAGAATTTAGAAAATGGCCAATCTGAAAACTACAAAGTCATTTTGTTATCAGACACAGCAACTGACTTGAAAACACCTTCAGGTATTGTACATGGTACAAAAAGTACACTTCAAAATTGGGAACGGAACAGTGCTGACATCATTATGCTGAGAGGAATTATTAAAGATGGCAAAAAAATGGATAAATTTAAGATGGACAATGCTCTTTCTACACTGGATGCAGTTTTTAACCAGTTGTCTCTCATGGATAACAAACATTGCAACGAACACAAACCACTCTGTCCTTCTCTCAGCAGTGTTGATGTCACAAGGAACAGGAATAGTCGTGATTGTTTGAAAAATAGCAAATCTGAAAGCAACACTGCAGTTGTGTCAAATAAAGGGGCTCATCAATTTTCTCCTAAAAATACCACATCCAACAGAGATCAACTGAATTATTTGCCAAACAGTGCTGAAATATCAAGAGAAACAGAGCAGGACAAAGCAAAAGCTACTTATCCATCTTCATGCCTGGGTCCAGCGATCAGCAATCCATCTACAATTATCACACCCAAATATGGAGACAAGCCACTGAATTGTTCATTTAACAATTCTACTTTCACTGTGGATACTGAATTTAATAAGCATTTGCAGAAGGATAACTCAGAAATCAGTGGTGTGGATCTTTCAGCAGATCCACTGCAAAGTACTGCTATGGAATATCTGCCAGAATCTCCTACAGCAATCACCAATATAAGGAAAAATGGACTTGGGCGTTATTCAAGAAATGTAACTGATACCTGTTGTGATGAAGGGCCCTGTGATCAATACAAATCCAAGCATTTGGGTAAAACAGATCAAGCACTTTCATCACCACCTAGGATGACCGCACTGTGGCTGACTTCAAATATCATACCTAACAACCAGAACAAATCATTGATTCATCCTTTACACAGCAATGATATCTATGCAGAGAGAGAAAGCAATCATTTTTTACAAAAGAACAAATCTGAAAACCATGGTACAGACCCATCACCAGAAATATTAACAGCTTTACAGCCCACTGTCACTGATATCAAGAAAGGTGCTATGCACATTGATCCATCAAAGGTAACTGAAATTGCTCATGATGAGAAATCTTCCGACAAAAATGTGGAAACTTACCAATCAGAAAATCATGGTGCAGTTTCACTTGGCAGAGTGACTGGCCAGAGAACAGGAGTGGAAGAATCTCAACAGCATTTGACCCCAAATAATGGTGACATTACATTGGAAAGAAGATTGAATAAAGGTAATATACAGCAAAACAAATCGGAGATTGCCCACTTATCGTCAGTGGCAGATTCAGTGATTGGCCAACAGCTTTCAACAACTATTCCACACAGAAATAAATATCAGTCACTGAATTATTCACCAAACAGCCCAACTGTCACCGTGGACAGAGGAAACAATGAACATTTCCAGAAGGACAATACTGGACCTACACTGTCTGATTCGCTGTCTGACCAACCAAGTCCTACAAATCCACACAAACTATTGACCCATTTCCCACTCAGTGATGACAACAGTCTGGGTGCAGAAGTTACCAAGAATGCTGGAAATGCTCAGCCTGGGGAAAGCAGTTCGATTCCATCACCAGGTGCACTAAGTGATCAAAAGTCTCCTCCTCCTAATTCACAAAGTAACTTCGACAAACCACTGACTCGTTCCTTGGAGAGCGGTGACATAGAAACAAATGAGAATTTACAACAGCACAGATCTATAATCAGCCCTGTCATTTCACCAGTATATTCCTTTACTCCTCCTCATTTTGCTGTGGGTGCTACCAATGTGAAGAAAAATACACTGCAGCATTCTGTAACAAAGGTAACCGACATTTATCATCGTAAGAGACCAACTGGCAAATTCAAATTAAATGTTTTGCATAAAACAAAGAGTGCGCCCTCACCATCAACAGCAGTGACCAGCCAGTGGCTCCCTGAAAATACTCTTCAAAGCAGCAATGAAGACAAATCAAAGACACTTTCCCTGGTCAGAGATGACATCAGTTTGATAGTAAGTAATGAAACTATAGAGACATGCCAATCTGACAAAAGCAGTGCACTTTCATCAACAGATAAACTGAATGGGCATAAAAATATGTCACCAAACAGGAGAAATGTATTACAGAATTGTTCCCTACATATTGATGGCATCAGTGTGGACAGAGAAGCTAATGGTACTTGTGATGCAGTGGACACATTTGAGACCAAGTCTACGCTCTCAACACTGAACCAGGTATCCAGCCAGTTGCCTCCTACAAACATTGTGCATAGCAATGAAGACAAGTCACTAAGTCATTTGGTAAACACTGTTGCTGTCGATGCACACCGAGAATGTCCTGATTATTTGGAAAAACGCAAACATCAAACTAAAAGTGCACTGTTGTCAGGAGCTAAAGTTACTCATCAAAAATCTCTTACAAGTACAATACATAACTGTAAGGACAAGCTACTGAGTTATTCATCAGCCAGGACTGGTGTCAGTTTGATTAATCAGGATGAATTTTACTCACGTCACATACTTCCAACACTTGATCCAATGTCCAGCTACCATTCTTCTAAGAATGTCACAGAAAGCAGTAAATGTAAAACATTGAATTGTTCACTAAACTGTGCTACGGTAACTGCAGATATTGGAGTCAATGAGCATTTACAAAAGGACTCACAAGAAACTAACACAATTCCAGCAATAGATTCATTATATGATATAAAGTCCACTCTGACTATCACAGATATCAAGAATGATAAACAATTCTGCAATGAACCTGAGGTAACTGAAATTGTTCCTGGTAAGGAGTCTTTGGATCTGTTTAAAATATCAGACGAAGCAAACAGTACATCCTTATCACTAACTCCAGTCACCAGTGAGTGGTTTCCTTCAATTCTCTCTCATAACAACAAAAGCCATTCACAGCCTCATTCCCCACTTAGTGGAAATGCCACAATGGACAGGGGACGTGATGAATATTTGCAAAAGGATATCCATGATCTTTCAACAACACCAGGTTCATTGATCGACCAACAGTTTCCTACAATTAGCACAACTAACAGCGTGAACGAGTCAGCCACTCATTCTCCATTCAGGAGTCCAGGAGGTGTCACTAATTTAGAAAATTACCAATCGGGAAACCGTGGTACAATTTCACAGGATAGAGGGACTGACCAGCGAACTCCAACAAATGTCACATCAACAGGGAAAGAAATGCAACAGAATTTGACCCCGACTATTGGTAACATCACATTGAAAAGAAGATTGAATAAAGATAATATACAGCAAAACAAATCAGAGATTGCCCACATTTCATCAGCAATGGATTCAGTGATTGGCCAACAGTTGTCATCAACTATTCCAAACAGGAATAAATATCAGTCACTGAATTATTCATCAAACAGCCCAACTGTCACCGTGGACAGAGGAAGTAATAAACAATTACGAAAGGACAATACTGGACCTGCACTGTCTGATTCAGTGTTTGACCAACCATCTCCTATAAATTCATACAAACCATTGACCCATTTCCCACTCAGTGATGACAACAGTCTGGGTGCAGAAGTTACCAAGAATGCTGGAAATGCTCAGCCTGGGGAAAGCAGTTCGATTCCATCACCAGGTGCACTAAGTGATCAAAAGTCTCCTCCTCCTAATTCACAAAGTAACTTCGACAAACCGCTGACTCGTTCCTTGGAGAGCGGTGACATAGAAACAGATGAGAATTTACAACAGCACAGATCTATAATCAGCCCTGTCATTTCACCAGTATATTCCTTTACTCCTCCTCATTTTGCTGTGGGTGCTACCAATGTGAAGAAAAATACACTGCAGCATTCTGTAACAAAGGTAACCGACATTTATCATCGTAAGAGACCAACTGGCAAATTCAAATTAAATGTTTTGCATAAAACAAAGAGTGTGTCCTCACCATCAACTGCAGTGACCAGCCAGTGGCTCCCTGAAAATACTCTTCAAAGCAGCAATGAAGACAAATCAAAGACACTTTCCCTGGTCAGAGATGACATCAGTTTGATAGTAGGTAACGAAACTACAGAGACATGCCAGTCCGACAAAAACAGTGCACTTTCATCTGATAAACTGAATAGACAATGGACCCGTAAAAATATCACACAAGGCAGGAGAAATATATTGCAGGATCGTTCCCTAAGTATTGATGGTATCTATGTGGACGGAGAAGCTAATAATACTTGTGATGCAGTGAGTACATTTGAGACCAAGTCTATGCCTTCAACACTGAACCAGGTATCCAGCCAGTTGTCTCCTACAGACATTGTGCATAGCAAAGAAGACAAGTCACCACGTCATTTGGTAAACAGTGTGGCCATCAATGTACACCAAGAAAGACCTGATTATTTGGAAAATTGCAAACATGAAACTAAAAGTGCACTGCTGTCAGGAGATAAAGTTACTCAACAAAAATCTCCTACCAGGACAACACACGGTTATAAGGATATGCCACTGAATTATTTGCCAGCTAGGACTGATGCTGATGTGATTAATCAGGATTATGATCAGGACAAATTTAAGACAAGCCATATCATTCCATCACTCTATTCAGTGTCCAGCCACTGTTCTCCTCAGACACACAGCAACAAATGTGAGACAGTGAATTGTTCACTGAACTGTGCTACTGTCAGTGCAGATATTGGTGTCAATGAACATTTAAAAGTGAACTCATTAGAAACTAACACAATTCCAGCATTAGGTTCACTAAATGACGCACAGTCCACAACCACTATCACAGATATCGCAAAAAATCTCAGGCTGAGTTATTCATCACACTTTACTGAAACCTATCACGATAAAATACCTTACAAAAAGTTAAACTTTAAAGATTTACATAAAACTAATAGTGCGCCCTCATCACCATCTAAGATGACCGGACATTGGCTCACCACTGATACCATTCACAACACCCAAGACAAATCATCAACTCATTGCACATTGAGTGGGGAATTTATAATGAACAGAAAAAATAATAGCTGTTTACAGAAGTACAAACTTGAAACCGGCAATGAATTTTCTTTGGTTGAACAACAATCCCCTTTAAGTATCAGAAAAAGCAAACCAGGCAAATCACCTGTTCAGTCTCCAAATAGAAGTGACTTTGTAATGGACACAGCAACTATCAAGAATCTAGAAAACTGTAAATCTAAAAACAATAGAGGAACTTTCTTATTGCCTGATACAGGCATTGCATGGGACAAAAATACAAAGTTTCAGAATTGGTTTCCAACCAGTGATCAGTCTTTGAATAAACAATGTGATGTTAATATGAAGCGCTATAAATCAGAAACTGACAATACTGTTTCATCACAGGATCTGTTGATTGATCAAGACTCTTTTTTAAGTGTCACATGCAGCAAGAAAAGTAAGTATTTGAGAGAGACGACAAAAAGTGGTGGTATCACTTTGGCCAGAAGATACTATGGCAGTTGTGAACAACTTAATAAGGATTTAATCAATGATATTTCTTCGCCACATGATTTGTCACCCACTCTTCTGTCTCCCATTGATATTATACATAACAACAGGAATGTAACATGTGATCATTCACCAAATCGTGTTGACTTCCCTGCACAAGACTTTGGCAATTCAAAAAGAGATGGCAAAATATTCAGACGCAGAAGGAAAGTGTTCTGTGGAGAAACATTTCAGAACCAGACAAAGGGAATGAAAAATGCAAATATTTCTACCTCGCCACAGCAAAGCTCTTCAAATGAGGATCAAATTGATTCCGATATCACAGAGCTTAATAATTTTCGCAATAGATTGAACGCCTACAATGATTTTTATCAACTCAGAACAAGTTCCTCTAGTATTGATGAAGATGATACAGTCAACAATAACTTACAGACAGGGACATCCAGATTTTCGAAAAAACACTGCAGGTTTACACGTTCTCCGAGGTCCAGTCCACAGAATATTTCACGTATGTGTGATGGTATGTATAAGGCAAAAAGTTTGAAAGACATTAATTCAGATTATAACCAATCTCCCTTCCAAGATCATGAAAATGTATTTTCCACCAGCAGTTTGCATAATCCTAAACGAACTGTTCGCAACAGGCAATCTCGCCCCAGTCTCCAGGTTTCAAATTGTATAAAATCTCGTAGACTTTCTCAATCATATTTTGATTTCCCTTTCTCTAATGAGAATGAGCCTGACTATAACAATTGGACTTCATACGACAGCAGTAAATTTAGTGAGATTTTGATTGGAAATGTTTCCAAAGAAGAGAAAAAGAAAGAAACACACCTTAAGAACCTGAAAAGAGTATTGGTAGAGGACAAGTTGTGGAAACCTGGATATCTGCGCAACAAAGTCTCATCTCCAAGAAGTGAAGATGTTTTTAATCCACACATCACTAAAGTAAATCAGGATCCAGGGGTAAATGATGATGCGGGACAGAATGATGAATATTTTCCTGTAGACATTAAAATATTCTGGCCCAAGGAAAATCCCTCTGATATAATGAGACTCCTAAGTTCTTCATCCACGGGGAGCAAAATATCAGAGGACAGTCTTTCGCCACAGCAACACCATACACCAGCTGTGATTGACAAACAGAATTTCCCTTGTTACTCAGATACAAACTCAGACACCACTACTGATGACGAGTACTTTTTGGATGGCAATGGAACTGTAAAGGAATCTGCATTATAATACCAATCACTGTATATAAGTTTGATTGGCAGTGTATTTTATTGATTTGTATCAAATCATCTTTTATGATCTTTGTTGTTGGCAGTCATAGTCATCCCAATATGTGTCAATATGCTCTCGAGTATGACACTAAAATACTTCAGAGTATCAATATTTGTATTTTCAAAATGTATAATATAGTTGTCATTTTCAGTTCTCTTTGGCACTTTAACAGGGAACAAGCTCTTTATTGCTGGAACCATTTATATTTCACTTTAACATCCTTTTGGTGGACTTTACTCATAGCAATGGACAATGCATATTTGGATGAAGTTGTGTATATTTATATTAATGTGCACAAAAAGGACCATCCACTCTAAAAGCATAAACATATCGGTTTTGATTTAAAACATGATAGATTAATACTTTGTGTAAGATCTTTTGTCAGATTTGTAATGCGGGATTTCACCTGAAACATTATGTCTCATATAGTGATGGACCTGTTGTGCAGTTCAAGTCATTTCTGTACTATTGTTTTCAGCTGCTGCCAGCTTCTGTTTTTCATCTTATTTGATTGAAAGTTTTTATTGCTAAAAATTCTTTGATAATCAAAAATATACTTAAGGGGCAAGGCAAAATATTTTGCAATAGAGCGTACTACTTGTTTGCTCATAGATTTTGCACAATACCTATAAATAATACTGTTAACTAAATGTTGAAATAGATAAGAAATTATGGTGCTAATAACATAGTGTCTGTATTTTTGCATTTGCGGTTAACTTCAGATGTTTGGGCCTTGAACAAAGTGATTGTATAAAAAGTGTGTACTTCTTCGTGTATTTTCCAATCTATGAACTATACATAAAATAAAAACAGAAAACAAAGCTTTTATTGTATGTTGAGGCTATAAATGTAAGTGCAAGAGCAAAATTCCACCCCCTCCCCCACCCCCTTATGTTTTACAGCCATGGAGGCAGGTTATCATTGGCTTTCAGTGTGATCTTCCAGTCCTGCCGATGCCTATGGGATCATGTGTGGCTCACCAATCACGCCATCAGGGAACCCACTGCGGGGGTCTCCTTCTACAATACCAAGGGATCCTGCCAACAGGAAGGGCCAGAAAATCTCTCCCCAAGTTTGGGAGATTTTTATTTGTATTCGAGAAATGCAAATTCAGATTCTTTTGGAAAAGGACTTGCCTCCTAAACTAGCTGAATAATAACAAAGGAAAAATCTGCACTGATATAGCAACTTTAACCTCACACAGTCTTTCACAGCCAAATAACTACTTTTGAGGTCTAATCAATGTTGGAATGCAAGCAAACTTGGCAGCCAATTTTGTGCAGCAATGTTCTAAAAATAGCAATGATATCACAAGATCAAAATCCTGGAACTTCCTACCTAACAGCCCTGTGGGTGCACTTTCATCACACAAATTGTAGTGGTTCAAGAAGACAGCTCACCATCACCTCATCAAGGTCAGTTAGGGAACAAGTCCAGGCCTATCCAGCAATGCCCATATCCCATGAATGAATAAAAAAAGATAAATGACCAGCTAATATGTTAGTTGCGGAATGTACGTTGGCCTGGGCACCAGAAGAATTCTCTTGTGCTTCTTTGAATAATGCTATAGGATCTTTTATGGTCAACTAGGCTTTGGTTTAATGTCTTATTCTCTCACTGCACATGGAAGTGAGCTAGCAACATATTCTCTGTCTTTAAATTGATTTGCTAGATGGCAACTGAGCCAAGTATCTGATAGTGCCTATCTATTGATTACATTACATACCTTGAAATATGGCAAAGCCCTTGGAAACAAGTAAGGTACTGGAATCAGTAATTAATAAAGTTCCAGATATGAAACTGAGTTTTTAACAACAGACTAGTTAGACCATCCTTGGATTGTTTGTTCACCATACCACAGAAAGAAACATATAGAAGAGTCAGAGACAGGACAAGGAGAAGGCATAACAACAATAAATTATATTTATATAGCACTTTTAATGTGATTAAACAGCCCTAAGAGCTTTACAGGAGCATTACAAAACAAAGAATGACACTGAACTACGTAAGCAGATATATGACCAAAAGCTTAGTCAAAGAGATAGATATTAAGAGTGTTTTAAAGGAGAAAAGTGAAGTATAGATGCAGAGAGGTGTAGAGAGGAAATTGCAGAGCTTGGGGTCTAGGCAACTGAGCACACAGGCCACCTAAAGTGGAACAAATTATAACTTGAGGCCAGAATTAGCGGGGTGCAGATATCTCAGAGATTTATGGCGTGGGAGGGATTATAGAAATGAGGAGGGGCAAGACGATGGAGGGATCTGAAAACAAGAGTGAGAAATTTAAGTAAAGATGTTGCTTGACTTTTGCTTGAATTAAACAATCACAACTATAAAAGAAATAAGCCATGAGAAAGGAACAGTGCATTTCAAAGTCCTGCAGCCTGTAAAAGATGTTAAGGGTAACCATGGCACACAGATATTAAGTAGCACATAGATGCAGAATATTACTTTAAAATTCAGAAGGAAAATTCCCCCAGAAGACATAATTAAAATGAATGAATAATAAATTCAAAACAGATGTAAAGAATAATTTATTGACTTGCATCTCTGCCATTTGGTTCATGGAAGTGAAGATGGGGACCATACCAGGGCAAACCATATTTGCAGTTCCCTTCATAAAGTTCTAAATCTGCATTTACATATTTATAATATTTTCCTGCAGCACAAGTGATGAAGCTGCAGATTAATGTTTTGACAATCTTATTGCACTTTAAGTGTAACTACTTGGACTGGATTTTCATCTCTGAATAAGGGAAACACAAGTTGGGGCAGTTCCCAACTTTGTTGACCTGAACCCATCACCTCTCCCCATCACCACCAAATTTTCATCTTCTAGAGAAGTGGGTGGGCAAAATCTCTAGACAGGCCTGAGGTAGCATTAGAAGGGAACGGATGTCAAGATGGCCTGGTTAGAAGGCAACAAAAACAGAAAATGCTGGAAAATCTCAGCAGGTCTGATAGCATCTGTGGAGAGAGAATAGAACCAACATTTCAAGTCTGGATGACCCTTCGTCAGAGACAAGAGCAAAGATTATTGTTTTTGGCCAGTGATGGTAGATAGAAAGGCAACAAAATGGCATTCAAGGTGTACAGATAAACTGCAATAATTGCCATCTTGGTGCAAGCATTAATGCGCATGCAGTGAATGTCTGTTGAAATTAGGTAGTGTCGATTATGCAGATCATGACATCAATCAGTATCCCCTCTCTTAAGGCCACCCAACTGAATACATGTTAAATGTAGGAAGGACTTATTTTATCTGGGTTTTGCTACAATTCTACATATTTTTGGTGTTTTGCATTATTGTTCCAAATTTCAGAAGTATACAGGGAGTGCTGTGACACATGCTGAAGTACTTCCTGCTTTTTCACAAACCAGTTGCTCTCTGATATAGCTGCAGTGGCTGGGAGAAAGAGCAGAGACCAAAAAGAGTAGCACAAGCTGCTAAAAGAGGGAGGAGAAGGAGGAAGGGGTGAAGATTGGTCAGAGACCATATCTGCCCTGTGTATTCAGAAAACAATTCTCCTACTGGGGCTAGCAAAGAACAATCTGTGAGACATCTGCATAAGGAGGTCGTCATTGAAATTTGGCATCTGCTTCAACCACAACTTTAAACTCAGCAGGACAAGATGCAGTGTTAATTACTACGATAAACATTAATGCCTCTGGTTCCTTCCAGTTTGGAGCTAAAGATATGAGTGTTTTCTTGCAGTTTTCTACCCGGTGTTGCACAAGGGAGATCATTGATGCTCTCTACTCAAAGAAAACTAACTACATTTAGTTCTCTCTTGCCAGAAACAAGCAAGTGAAGCAAGCAGGTGTTCGATTGGTTGGTGCAGGGTGGTATTGAAGTCAGATTTTGATCAAGCCTGGATCTTTTTCTATGCATCTGACATTATTTCCAATGCTTTGTGTATTCACATATAAATGTAGTCATACCCTTCAGAATCATTTGCAATTTTCATAATTTTCCTTTAACTATTCTTCTTAACTGATGTCCAACCTACCCAATAACATTCCATCACTCATTTATTAATTATTTTGGCCATCATCCACTTTAGTGATTCCTCATTAATTTTTTTTTGTTAATACATTGACATGCCTCTGGTTCAAAAGAAATCCGTGACCTCTTCCAATGCCCTGAGAATGTGAAGCCCTCCATTCTACATTGTCATTCTGCATAAAACAAATAAGTAGAAGTTCAATTAGAAACTCACTTATAAATATATGGAGCAATGTGAACTTTTCATGTGAAATGCATTAAAATCATAGACATGTAATGAGTTGAAGTGTGAATGATATATAATTATAATTTAAAATTTCAAAATGGAACTTGGCAAATGTATGTTTCCTCAGACCTTCTCAAAACTCCATGTCAGGGCATTTGCCCAGTGTATTCATTGAAGAAACATGTTACCTGTTGTATTTTCTTTATTCTATTCTGTGCCCCTGAATTCTACCTCACTCTTTCTGCTAGTGTGGGGAGCTGATGAGAAATCCTGTTTCCAATGTACTTGATCTGTATCTACATCCATCTCAGAACCTATTACCCCCCAACTGCCTCAGCTCATCTGTTGCTGGAAACTTCATCCATTCCTTTGTCACTTTTACAATGCTCTTCTGGTCAGCCTGCCATCTTCCACCCTTCAAAACTGTAACTGATCCAAAATTCTTTTCCCCATATCCAAACACATCAAGTCCATTCACTTTTTAATCCTGTGCTGGTTTAGTTACTTTGGCTCCCAGTTTGGCAACATCTCAATTTTAAAATTCTTATCCTTGTTTCAAATCCCTCTATTGGCTTACTCCTCTCTATTGCTGTAACCTCCTCCATCCCTACAACCCTCTGAGATCACTTGTGCTCATCCAATACTAGCCTCTTGCACATCTCCCAATTATAATATCACTCATCTCCTGTTTGTATCAATGTCAAATCTTACTTGACACTTTTAGATAAGTTAAAATCATTAAAGCATTGAACACGAACACATAAACAATAATTACTCCCTTGTTAGATGTACACAGATCTAAGTTTGAAATTAGGACAAAACTACCAACTTATTAAATTATAATTTTGATTCCTTTTATTGTACTTCAATTCCTCAGTTGTCCACCATTTGCAAAATTTCTCAAGTATAACAGTGGATAATATGCTCCCTTTCCAGGCATAGTCAGATTTGGACATACCTGTCTAAGAAAGGCAGGTATCTCAAGTGACCATCCCATCAGCTACACCATGTCTGGATCTGTTAAAGATCACCTAATTAGAGAGGCCCAAGAGCTAATGTATAAGGAGTTATTTGAATTGCCTGTTCCTCTCTCAATCAGGTGGCAAAAGATCAAGTGCATGGAACTAAAGATTGGCCATTGGTAGAGGAGCAACTCCCTCAGGGTCAGTGTAATCATGAAACACAGACTCACCCAGGCCACAAAAATTACAGTAAAAGCAAAAAGAAAACTGCAAATGCTGGGATCTGAAATCTGAAGGGTCATATGGAATCAAAATGTTAACTCTGTTTCTCTCTCCATGGATGCTGCCAGACCTACTGAGTCTTTCCAGCATTTTATGTTCTGTAATTGCAAAAATTACAGGTAGCCCTGGACTCTGTGAATTGACTTTTAAACATATTTGAAGGGACTGCACGGTGCAACACTCTCCAAGCCCAGATCTCCAATGGAACAGGGGACAACGCCAGAATAAAGAGACCTCCAGTGCAGACCCTCATCTCCACTGGATAGCAGGATGGAACATCAAGACCTTTCCACATCGGGGGGGGGGGGGGCGGGAATGACAAATCTTTTTTGATAACACTCCTGTGAAGAGCATTGGGACATCGTACTGGATTAAAGGCGCTATATAAATGCAAGCTAATTGTTATTCGGTTCGGCTCCACCAGGGATCCGTTCCAGGTTTTCTTTTCATTCCGACGCAGCCATCGGGGTTTCCGCACTCCAGTCAAAGGCGGCTAATGATGTGGAGTATCCCCGGGTGGCATTGAAGTTTTATTTGGGGGGGGGGGGGTGGGTGGTGGTATGGTGGGAAGTTTGCAAATGTCTAGGCGGTGAATCGGAGCAGATCAAAAATAATGCAGCGGCAGCAATGGCTCTGGGTGTTTTCGGTGGAGTTGTTTTTGATGGTTTGTCTTGGTAAATGTGAAACAGGGAAAGAGGAAGTGAGTGCTGCAAAAAGTTTGGTCTGGGGGCCGGGTCTGAGGGCTGATGTTGTGCTGCCGGTTCGATATTTCTATATCCAGGCAGTTAACTCCACAGGAGAAAATGTCACCTCTTCTCCCGGTATGTAAATTCCTCCTGGGAATCTGGACCATTTTGTTCACTCCCAGTGAAACAACATGGTCATCAGTTCTGGATTTGTTGCTGTAATTCACTCTTAAAACTATATTGATTGCAATATTTCATTGCAGCCAGGTTTAGCTTAACTTTATTGAAGTCCAGCAATGCAGTCCTAATGGTTAAGCATTTTTGTCAGTATTGTTCTGCATCTTGCAGTACAACAGTAAATTAAAATTCCCCAGATTGAATTATAATGGAATCATGACCACTACCAGACATCTGGGAGTCATTTAAAGGTTATAATCAAATTTCTGTGCTCACATGTTTGTGCAAATTAAAAGCCACTCTAATGTGGATTTTCTGTTGAGATTCCTTTCCAGCCAATTGTAACTTTGGAGGTTTTTTTAAAAAAGTCTATGTTCTTAAATTAATAAATATAGTATAGTGAGTGAAACTGAAAAGTAAAGTCATTCATTTTGCCCTTTTTAATTCAGGAAGTAACACCTTCAGCGTGGTGATCATAGTGCTGTCCTCCAGAGAACATGTTCGGCGTTATGTACCTGCACCCTTGGATCGAAATGATGGAACATTTCTTATGAGGTACCGACTGTATGGAACTGCCAGTGAGGGGCTAAAGATTGAAATATTCCATCAAGGTCAACATGTAGGCCAGTCTCCATATATTTTGAAAGGTAAATTCAAATTTAAAAAAACATTGGGATGGAGGAGTTGTGAGAAAATATTTTAATGAGTGGAGTTGGCCTGAACGTGAGCTCAGCACTAAGATCTAATTGGTTTGACTGTATATTGTTACAACAATGTTATTTAGTACAATAGGATAGTGTGACCACATGATAAGGCAGTACTGGAAACCACGGGTCAGTTATTTAGCTCCAGAGGTAATTGAAGGAAACTCTGTAAATATAGGAGTCAGGAATATATGTTTCAGAGGTGCCTTGGGGCAAGAGGAAGTGCCACAGGAATTGTACAATCATAGAATAGTTACAGCACAAAGGGAGACCATTTGGCCTGTTGTGACTGTACTTGCCCTCTGAAGGAGTAGTCCACCTACTGTCACACCTGTAGCTTTTTCCCATAGCCATGCATTTTTTTCCTTTTCAGACGTTGATCCAATTCCCCTTTGAATCCCCGGATTCAACCTGCCACCATCTCACTCGCAATGCGTTTCAGGTTCTAACAACTTACTCGATGAAAGATTTTTTTCATGTCAGTATTACTACTTTTACCAATGACTCAAATTGACCTTCCATCAATGAGAACAAATTCAGCCTATCTACTCTGTCCAGACTCATGATTTTGAATGCATCAATCAAATCTCCTCTCAAGGAAAACGGTGAAGTTCCTCATTCCTGGAATCATTTTTGTGAATCTTTTCTGCACCCTCTGACCTTCTTCTAATCTCAGAACTGGGCACAATACTCCAATTGAGGCCAAACCAGTGTTTTATACAGGTTTAACATGATTGCTTTTGTACTCTTTGCCCCAGTTGATAAAGCCCAGGATACCATATTTTATTAGCTATTTTCTCAATTTGTCCTGTCACCTTCAATGATTTATGCACATATAGACCCTTTTAGAGTTGTGCCTTTATATTGTATCTCCATGTTCTTCCTACCTAAATAAATTATTTTGCACTACTTTGCATTAAATTTCATCTGTCACTTGTAATGCCACCCCTCCATTCCACAGATCTGTCTGTCTTTTTGAAATTCTATAGTTTTCAGTACTTCCACATTTTATATTAACTGTAACTTTCAAAATGATGCCTTGCACATCAAGATCTAAGTAATTAATATATTCCAGGAAGATCAGAGGTTCTAATACTATCTTTGGGAAGCTCTACTATAATCCTTCCTCTAATCTGAAAAACAACCATTCACCATCACTCTTATTTCCTGCCATTCAGCCAATATTGTATGCATGTTGCTCCTCTGCCCTTTTATTTCATTAATTTTACCTTTGCCCACCAGTCTGTTACGTTGCACTTTACCAAATGCCTTTGGAGGTTGATGTACATCAGCAGCATTAACCTCATCAAGTCTCCCCACTACCTCATCAAAAAACTCCGACAAGTTAGTTAAACATGATTTTCCCTTAACAAATCTGTGTCTGCACTATTAATTAACCTATGTTTCCCTCAAATGACTATTAACTTTGTCCTGAATTGTTGTTTCTAAAAGTTTCCCCACCACTGATGTTAAACTGGTCAGTATTTACTGGAATTATCAACTTTTAAGTATAGGCAGCCTATTCAATACCACCTCCTTATTAATTTTAAATCCTTCAAGTTTTTGAACTACTCCTCTCTCACCATGACCTGGAAAGCGTATTCCTTGGTAAAGACAGGTTCAAAGTAATAATTTAATACATCAGCCATATCCATTGTCTCCATGCCTTTTTTTGTCCCCAAGCAGCCCCATTCCTCTTGTTATCCTTACACTATTTATTTGCCTACAGGAGACTTTTGGATTTCCTTTAATGTCAGCTGCCAGTCTCTTCTCATTCTCTTTGCTTCTCTTATTTGCTTTCTCAATTCTCCTCTGAACCTTCTATATTTGGCCTGGTTCTCAATTATCTAACTGACATAAGCACACCTTTTCTACTCTCAATCTCATTTGTCATCCAAATTGCTCTGGATTTGTTTGCCTTACCTTTCTGCTTTGTGGGAATATACCTCGATTATACTTGAACTTCCTCTTTAAAGACATCCTATTTTTCAGTTGCAGTTTTGCCTGCTAATCTTTGAATCAGCTTATCTGGTTCAGATTCATTCTTACCCCATTGAAGTTGGCTTTCCCCCAGTTAATTATTCTTACTCTGGACTATTGCTTATCCTTTTCCATAGTCAGCCTAAAATATGTGATACTATGACATTGTCTCCTAAATGTTCTTCTACTGCCACTTGATTCACTTTAAGAAGTCTCACAACACCAGGCTGAAGTCCAACAGGCTTATTTGGAATCACGAGCTTTCGGAGCAGCGTTTTGAAAACTCATGATTCCAAATAAGCCTGTTAGACTTCAACATGGTGTTGTGAGACTTCTTACAATGCCCAACCCAGTCCAACACAGGCATCTTCACTATGACTGTGATCCACTTTGCTCACCTTATTCCAAAAATTGGGTCTAATAGTCTGTTTTCATATTGGGCTGGAAGCATACAGTTGTAGAAAATTCTCCTGAACATACCTATGAATTCTTGCCCCTCATTGTCCTTTACACTATTATTGTCCTAGTCTCTATTTGACATATACAATTATCCACCATTATAACTACTTTATAATTCTTACACTTCTCTGTAAGTTCCTTGCAGATTTGTTCTTCTACACCTTTCACTCTAGTTGGTGGCCTATAGACTACACTGACCAATAGAATTCCACCTTTTTTGATCTTTAGCTCTCGCCAAGTCAATTTTGTCCTTGGCCACTCTGGTGCATCCTCATGATCACTGCCACTCCTGTTCTTTTCCTTTCTTTTCAAGCTTTTCTGAACACCTTATATCCGGGAATATTTAATATCCAGTCCTGCCCTCCTTTTAGCCAGATCTCTGTTGTAGCCACAATTTCATGAGCTGGATTTTCCTGTTGATGGCTGGTAGCAGGAGTCTGGAAATTTGCTGGTTTGATGCACTTGCCTCGGAAAAAGAGGCTGGAAAGGTGTGATTTTTTTCTGCTGAGTGGTGGTGGGGGAGCGGGTTTGCTGGAATCATGGCCATACTTGTGGGAACAGTTCAGAGCCAGCCATGGGGGCTGCTGAGTGATGCGATGATATGTTTAAAAGTTCTCTGGAATGTTGTCCCAGTTATTATATTCAAAATCAGGTCCTCTAGTCCTTACCCTTCACATCCCCACCCATTCCCCAACCTCATCTATGCCAAGTTGGGCTCCCAAACACCCACAATGCCCCCTCACATCCTCCACTCCAATCCATATCCCCCATCCCCAATGTCCCATTGTATCCTCCATGCCAAAACATGCTCCTCCACCCATAGCCAATGGCCCCCTTGCCCTCCGTATCAACTCATAGCACTTCCATGCTCATTCACCCAATATACATGCTGATCAAAACTAATTTATCTACTAGTAAGATGAAGGTAAAATACTGTGGATGCTGGAATCTGAAACAAAAACAGAAAATGCTGGAAAATTTCAGCAGGTCTGACAGCATCTATGGAGGGAGAATATGAAGAGAGAATAGAGCCAAACTTTTGAGGATGGATGTCCCTTCCTTCCTGCCAAGATTTTCCAGCATTTTCTATTTTTGAACCCTATAGTAACAATGTTTTTAAAAAAACTGCCTTTCATTCATCACTTCTTAGAACCTGTTGTGACTACAAACCTGTAAGTGTCAATCAATTAAGGCATTAATAGCTGAATCTATAAACAATATCTTGTGTAAATAAACATTGAGCTATTAATAAATAGATTTTTAAAAAGGCTGTTGGTCAAACAGTGTTTCCTTTCTGTGCATCCTTTTTGCGGTCTTGTGGAGTCCGTGGACCATTTCTATGTTAATGTCTAAGGCTGCACTCCCTTGTTACCTAAAAAATCTTTTATTGATGTTCTGTGTGCACTTCAGCCCCACACTCTTGATTTATGGGCACCCGGTGTGGAAGGGAACAGGGAAGGTGGAGGACCTCCTCGTGAACCTGCTCCTGGGCCTGGCCAGACTCACCATAAACAGGTCCAGGCAGTGGGCAACTGAGGGGTTTGTCCGATCTGACTGTCTGCCCCTCTGCCACAGCTACACTGAGAGTAAAGTGCAGCATGTCAATGTTTGTATATGACACAAAACTCAGAAATATAGTAAATATTGAGGAGGACAGTAAGACTTCAATAGGATGTACAGTTAGTGAAATAGGCAGTCAGATGACCAATGAAATTTAATGCAGAAAAGTGTCGAATGATACATTTCAATAGAAAGAATGAGGAGAGGCAACTTGTACTGAATGGCAAAATTTTAAAGAATGTCCAGGGACTGAGAGACCTGGGACAAGTACACAAACCTTTTGAAGGTGGCAGGATAAGTTGAGAAGACTGTAATAAAAATAAATCTATGGGATCCTTGATTTACTTAAAAGCTACGTAGAGTACTAAAAGGAAGGAAATAATGCCAAACTTTGTAAAATACTAATTCGGCCTCAGCTGGATTACTGAGTTCATTTATAGGCATCACACATTAGGAAAAGGAAAGACCTTTGAGAGGAAAAGAGATTTACTCAAATAGTGCCAGGAATGAGGAACTGGAAAAGTGGAATTGTCCTCCTTTAGAGTAGAGAAGGTTAATTGGAGATTTGATGGAGGTCTTCAAAATCATTAATGATTTTGATATATTAAATGAGTGGTGATTGTTTCCAGGGTAGAAGGGCTGGCAACCCAAGGTAAGGTTTAAGGTAATTGGTAAAGAACCAGAGGTGCCATTGAAAGTGCATGTGAGTTTCTTTTGATTTGTTCCTCAAGTATACAGAACTTTATTAATGAGTTTTTTCTGTCCTATTGATGTTTGGGTATTTTGCCGCAAAACTGAGCATATGCCCTCCCAAACAGGAAGTGATTGTGTGAGACTTTTATTCACTGATAGTTCTTTTCAGCCAAGTCTTTATTTAATCTCTCCTAAGGATGCTAGTTTTTGACGTTGAACATTGCTGAGAGGGACTTTGTGGCTAGATGACCTCCTCAAGTGCTGTAACCATCTGACTGCCTACAGGGGTTCAGATCTTCCAGGCATTAGTAGGAGGTTGGGTGTTGGAACTATAACTTTGTTCTTAACTTGCTTTACTTTGATTTTAATGTTTTGAAAAGAAACAACGTTGATGAGCAATCTCTGATCATTGCCCAGTATTGTTCTCTATCCATATTCCCCTTCTCTCTCTCGAGCCCATTTCATTCTGGACACTGAAAAGAAATCTCTCCCCAGAGTCATTAGCCCTTGCATTCTAATTCCCTGCTGTCTAGACATTGATCTTTAACTCATTGCGATATTTTGACAGATAGTGGTTGCCAAATAATTGATTTTTATTTATTATTACATTGAAAATGCTATATAAATGCAAGTTGTGGTTGTTCTGAAGAAGCATCATTTTCAATGTGAAACATTGACTGTCTCTCTCCCCACACATGCTGTCAGACCTGTTGATTATTTTTAGCACCTGCAGTAATTCACTTCAATTGTTATTTGTCTTTTCAAATTCAGGGAATATATTTGCCCAAAAATGTAAAGTTATAGAGATGACATCTAGGTAATCTTCTGCACTTTTTTTTTACTGTCCTGTGGCCAAATTACTGCGGCTGGAATAGTCTTCAACAACTAACCTGAACAAGTTACTTTCCAGCTACAGCAGAAGAAAAAGACTTGCAAATTGACAAGTTGGTCATTCTAACATTACGTGTAAAGGCATTTATATGTAAAATGTAGTGAACAATTTACCTCGCAAATTTATGAAAATTGTTTGAACTTTGTTGATATAGAGCTTGATATTTGTGGTGAATTGGTGCAAGGAAATGTCTGCTAAACAATTGTTTTTGACAGGGCTAACTTATATAGAGACAATGTGTAATTGCATGTAATGTTAATATGTTGTGTTCCTGCTTCTGTTATCAGGGCCAGTTTATCACGAATACTGTTACTGTCCAGAAGAGGAACCTCAGAAATGGAAAGATACCGTATCCTGTCCTGCAGAAGAGGAACAGATTTCTCACGACTTCACCAGTTTTCCCAGTATAGATCTCGCGCTCCTACTAGAAGAAGTACCAAATCGGTTTGGTGATCGGGGAATTGTTCACTACACTATATTGGATAACCAGGTTTATCGACGAACCATGGGGCGGTACACTGACTTCAAGATGTTTTCAGATGAAATGCTGCTTTCTTTAGCAAGGAAAGTAAGTGTCAATAAGACCACAGTCTAAAATTCATATCCTTTCTACTGTAATCTGTTACAAAATGATACATTATTTAATTTTTTTTATGGATTTTCCGTAGGTTCGATTGCCCGATGTTGAATTCTATGTAAATGTTGGAGATTGGCCACTGGAAACCCGTAAAATGAAGGATAACCCCTTGCCCATCATTTCTTGGTGTGGTTCTGAGGATACTGCAGATATTGTCCTTCCAACATATGATATAACACGCTCTTCATTGGAAACACTCCGTGGTGTAACAAATGATCTTCTCTCCATTCAAGGACAGACTGGTAGGTTGTGTTTTTCTGTTTGAATTCATCATAAAATTTAATATAAAAACAATCACCTGACACCTACTGCTGCAGTGGATTTTATTTATTTAACATTAAATTTTCCATACAGGAGCTTATTTCTCCAGCCATTTTATTCCCCTTCTCTCATCTTCTTTTCATTTTCTTTGTTGTTATAAATTAGTCAAGGCTGGAGATTTTCTGTTACGACAAATGCAGTTGAAATTTAATCAGAGAAATGATATCAACACCAAAGCTGCAGATATTGGAAATCTGAAATTAAAACAAAATTCTGGAAATACTCAGCAGGTTCTAGCAGCTTCTGTGCAGAGAGAGACAAGATTAACGTTTCAGGCCAATGGTTGTTCAATTCTGATTTTTTTTAAGTCATTGACTTGAAACGTTAACTTTGTTTCTCCCGCAAAAGCTGCCTGACTTGGAGAGCATTTTCAGTATTTTCTGTTTTTTATTAAATGTGGTTACTGCTCTCATGTGCTCCATACTCTGTCTCATGTATTTTAGCCTCAATTTCATCCACCTTTGGATGACTTCCCTCCATCTCCAAACATTCAAGTCCTTGAACATGTTGCCACGTCAAAAGTCCATGCCCATTGTTCTAATTTCTTGTGTGAACTTCTACAATCCTGCCACAGCACTGAACTAGAATCAATCATAGAAAGAGTCATAGAAACCCTACAGTGCAGAAAGAGGCCATTTGGCCCATCGAGTCTGTACCGATCACAATCCCACCCAGATCCTACCCCCATATCCTTCTAACCTACACATCTCAGGACTCTAAGGGGCAATTTTAGCATGGCCAATCAACCTAACCCGAACATCTTTGGACTGTGGGAGGAAACCAAAGCACCCGGAGAAAACCCACACAGACATGAGGAGAATGTGCAAATTCCACACAGATAGTGACCCAAGCTGGGAATCGAATCCAGGTCCCTGGAGCTGTGATGCAGCAGTGCTAACCATGGTGCTACTGTGCCGCCCAAATAATCCTAATCAAAGTCACAGATGAAATCCTATGTGACTGTCACCAAATCCCCCTACTCCTGTTTAACCTTGCTTTGATTTTGATTTATTATTGTCACATGTATTAGCATGCAGCAAAAAGTATTGTTTCATGTGCTATACAGACAAAGCATACTGTTCATAGAAAAGGAAATGAGGGAGTCCAGAATTTAGTGTTACAGTCGTAGCTAATGTGTAGAGAAAGATCAACTTAGTGCGAGGTAGGTCCATTCAAAAGTCTGACGGCAGCAGGGAAGAAGCTGTTCTTAAGTCGGTTGGTACGTGACTTCAGACTTTTATATCTTTTTCCCGATGGAAGAAGGTGGAAGAGAGAATGTCCAGAGTGCATGAGATCCTTAATTATGCTGGCTGCTTTGCTGAGACAGTGGAAAGTGTAAAGAGAATCAATGGATGGGAGGCTGGTTTGTGTGATAGATTGGGCTACGTTCACAACCTTTTGTTGTTTCTTGCGGTCTTGGACAGAGCAGGAGCCATACCAAGCTGTGATACGACCAGAAAGAATGCTTCCTATGGTGCATCTGTAAATTAGTTACATTTTTTCACACAGTTGGTATATCATCCTGCCCCAGTGTCTCTCTGTCTCTCTCCCACTGTCCAGCTGCATAGGACTGTCTTTACTCAGATCCTCTCTCACTTATCCAATCGCAGCCAAGGGAAGTTTCCAGTGTCTTTTCTTCGTACTTCATCCCACTGAAGGATCCATCCTTTTTATCCCCTTCCTTACCTACTAACTACCATCAGAGACATTATCCAAACACATGACATCAAGTTTTGCACATATGTTTATGACACCCAGCCCCATTGCACGCTGTCTCTGTGTTGTCTGACTGCATATAAAAGAATTTAGTCTTGGATAGGTTACAATTTGTTTGAGTTAAACATTAGCAAGATTGAAGCTGTTGTCTTTGGCTCCTTCCACAAACTTTATTCCCACGTCACCAATTCCATTCTCTTTCCTTGGCCACTATCTTGGGCTGAACCAGAATTTTTGCAATCTCCCTGTCAATTAGCCCTGAATTGAGCATCTACTTGCTTCCTCCATATTACAGATTTAGCTTTCTGCCACCTCTGAAACCTGGAAAGTCTGGCACTCCTGTTTCACTTTATCTGCTGCTGCAACTCTGACCTGTGCATTTGTTACTTCCACATTCTATTCCAATACTTTCCTGTTGATTTCCTTAATTTTCCATCCTCCATAAACACCGGCGACACAGTTCTAGATGACTTTCTACCCTAACCCCATGCATGCCTTGTGTCATCCCTGCACTTGCTGACCTGGAGCATTAAAATGATGTAAAACCTCTCATCCTCATGTTCAAATCCCTCCATGGTCTTGCCTCTCCTATCTCTCAATCACCTCCACTTCTACCATCTTCCAAGAACTCTGCCTTGCTCCAACACTTCTGCATCTCTCCCTCCCTTTGGCATATCATAAGTGACAATATCTTCAGTCATGTAGACCCAAACCTCTGAAATGCCTCTTTGGACTTCAGTGCTCCTTTTTAAGACTCTTTTAATATTATTTTTCTGATCTAGCTTCTAGTTGTTTGCTTAATGTTTCTTACTAACCATGATGCCATTTTTTATTTGATCATGTTTCCGCTATATGCCTTGGGCTATGTCTATATTAGAGATGCTACATAAATGCAAATCATTGTTAATTTACTTCTGTTAATAAGCCTCCTTACTGACTGTTGAATAGGAATATAAAATTATCAGAAATAGGAGTATGTTATTTGGCTTATGGAGCTTGCTGCATCATTCAATAATTATTCATGGCTGATTTGATTGTAGCCTTAACTCCATTTTCTTGCCTGCCCCCATATAACCCTTGATTCCTTTGTTGATCAAAAACCTGTCCAACAGTGCCTTGAATATTTTCAATGACCCAGCCTCTCTGGAAGAGAATTCCAAAGATTAATAGCCCTCTGAGAGAAGAAATTCCACGTCATCTCCATCTAAAATAGGAGGACCTTTATTTTTAAGCTGTGTCCCTTATTTTTAGATCCCAGCGTAAGAGGAAATATCTCGGCAGCTACTCTGTCAAACCCATTCAGAATTATATATGTTTCAATAAGTGCACCTCTCATCCTTTTAAACTCCTGTGGATATAGCTCCAGCTGCTCAAGTGTTTCCCATGGAACCTTCTCTGATCTGCTTCCAATGTAAGTGTACCCCTTCTTTAATTAAGGAGAGCAAAACTGTATACAGTAGCCCCGGTGGGGTCTCATCCAATGCCCCCTATGGTTGAAGCAAAACCTCAATAGAATCAAGGAGAAGTGGAGGAAATGAGGGAGGAATGTTTGAAGGTTTTATTGCCCATCATTAACTTCTGAGTAAGTGGTGGTGAGCCCTCTTCTTGAATACAACAGACAGCCTTGCCTTTTCAGAGGATAATTATAGAGTTAGTCACATCACTGTGGGTCTCGAGTCACATAAGCCTGACTGGGTAAGGATGGTGATTTCCTTTTCTAATGATCATTTATGAACCAGATGAATTTTCACAATAATCCAATAGTTTTGTGGTCACCAATACTGATATAAGATTATTATTCCAGATGTATTTAATTAACTGAATTTGAATTCTCAGCTGTATATCGCAGTCTAAAAGCCTAGGCAAATTCTGTGGGCAACTGTAAATGTAACAGCTGGCAAAGGGTGTTTATTCAGAGCTAACCATAAACTACGGGCTAAAATGTACATTTTTTTATTCATTCTTGGGACATGGCATCACTGGATGGCTAGCATTTATTGCCCATCCTTAGTTGCCCTTGAGAAGGTGGTGATGAGCTGCCTTCTCGAATCGTTGCAGTCCACAATGTTATTACGAGGTAGGGTGGTGGGATACCTTGTTATAGCATCAAGCCAAGCAGGAGTTGAGTTTCATTTTGGTGGCTTATTCCCTGCTGTCTTGGCGTCGCAGAATCAATAGTTCAGTCCTTGGGATTACTAGTCCTAACTGTACACGGATGACAGTGGTTCACCATCACCTTTTTGAGCAATTAAGGGTGGTCAATAAATGACAGCAAAACTTGTAAATAGAGTGAATGGAAAAGCATGTGGTCATTGGCTCTATTTTAGTGTCTGCTCCAAAAATGAATTGCATATTCCTGAAATAAGGACAAATTCTAATTAATTCATTCATATTTTAGTTTTTGATCCCCAATTTTAAGTTTATTTCTGAATTTAAATGTATTCTAAATAAGTCAGAAGAATGTTAAGGGTTTCCTTTTTGAGAGGAGGAGCATTGAGAACTGTTAACAATGTTGGTTGACATGGGGAGAAGAAGAGGAATTTCTGAAATTAAGAACTGATAACATACTGTATTTAAAATTGCTGAAATTATTTCTTATTTCTTGCAAAATCCAAGGTCCTGCCTGGTATGATAAAATAGAGCAAGCTTTTTGGAGAGGCAGGGACAGTCGTGAAGAGAGGCTGAAACTAGTGAGAATCTCCAGAAACAATCCTGAGCTGTTGGATGCAGGAATAACTGCCTATTTCTTCTTTCGTGAGGAAGAGAAAGAACTTGGGAAAGCGCAATTAATCAGTTTCTTTGACTTTTTTAAGGTATGATTCAATAGGCAAATGAAAGAATTATTTTAAAATCTTGTGTTATTTTAATTTCCAAATTTTACTGTAAAATACAATGTTATTTAGGATGCAAAATTGGAGTATCAGCTTCCGTTTCCATGTACTAGTGGACATGGTTTCAATCTCCCTTGCCCTGCTGAATCCATAATCTCACTCTCAATGATGTAGTGGCGAGGTAGGGGTAATGGGATACCTTGCTTGGCTTGTAAGCTTATTGGTACAGATCTGATTACAGATGGTAGATTGACAGACTGTACAGAAAGAAAACCTAGCCATTAATATTGCCAGGGTTTGAGTGGACTCATTGTGATTCTGAAGCTTTCTATAGGGAGAACGCCAGGCATGGAAGAGACTTATACTGCCGAGGTGATACAATCTGCTATGTATATTATGTCCCTTCCTTTTCTCCCACTACCTCCTGCACTGCAACCAGATGTTGTATTAGCTGCTGTTATATAATGTTACCAGTATTTACTCTTCTACCAGAAAAATACTTTCAGGGATTAAGAATTATTGGTAGCCTTCCAAATCATAAATCCACAGGATCCTGAATTCAGTAACATCTGAAATGGGCATAATACCTGTGGCACACAATCAGTGCCAGAGTAAGGGTTACCCAGTGTTGTCCTTGGACTCTATCATTCTGGTGAGGTGCAGGAGCTGAACCAATTTCATCCAGAGCTGAAGCTCACACACACATCTGGTGGGGAGAGAGGGGGAAGCCAATTTGGCAGGCCAGTAGTGCTCCACAATTATTTTGTGAAGTCAGGAGAAGCACTCCTACTTCGTCCAGTCACAAAAGGGACATTACGTGGAGGTTTGAGGCCATTTTCTTGAACGGCCTGCAACAGTTGTTTTCAAAATTGCCAGGTAGGCAACTTATTCGTAAATTGTGATTAGTAAGTCTAAATAATCTTAGATATCTAGGTCAAAAGTGGGCTCAGAGACTTTTAATTAAATATTCAGGATCTAAAAAGAAGCCCCAACTGTCAGCATGAAACCAAATGTTTCTGCAATTTGCGTTTGCCTGTTTCACACCAGAAAAGCAGGTGTAACAATGTTGAATTTGACGGTGTTATTTCCTTTCCCCTTTTTTAAAAATGTGAAGCAGAATTGGTCTTTGAGGTAAAGACAGGTCAGTGTGCTCAAACTCAGTAGCAGTACCTACAGTCTGTATGTCTTGTATGTGTTAATTTATGTTTCTGGAAAAGATGTTCAAACAATAAATTTCTTGCAAGCTTTATATTATCTATTGTGAATATAGACTTACAAAACATTAGCTTCAAATCAATATTACATCAGGCCAATATATTTTTCATTATATTAAGTGTCCTATAATTATTGAAATTTTAAAGTATCTTTTCAGGTAAATCCTCATTATTACAATTGAAAAAAATACCCTTTATAGAAGGGCTTCTTTTAGATGCAGTTATTAAAAATTTTCATGTGAACTTTTTTTATTGAGATGAGATGTTTCTGAACATTTTTCCAGTATAAATACCAAGTGAATGTGGATGGTACTGTGGCAGCTTACAGGTTCCCATACCTTATGTTGGGTGACAGCCTTGTATTGAAGCAGGATTCTAAATATTATGAGCACTTCTACAGATCCCTGAAGCCATGGAAACACTATGTTCCACTGAAGAGAGATATGAGTGATGTTATTGAGAGGATTAAATGGGTGAAGGTAAGTAAGCAAGTTGTGATGCCATTATATTTTACTGTGTAGAATTTCCCGAAAGGCTCAGTGGGTAAATGTGGTGTATCACTGATCCATTCAGATATTGGAAGCTCTTGCTCAGATTGTGATTTATGCTGAGTTAGTCTGTCTTTAGGGGCCAGGTAGCTCAGTTGAGTGGCTTCCGTGTGGTTCAGATTGTCATCAATAGCATGGGTTTGCTTCCCATTCTAACTGAGATAGACTTAGGGATCCCCCCTTCCCCCTGAGAGTGGAAGGTAATTGCAAACCACCACAGACAAAAAAAAATTGTTCAGAAAAATATCTCGGGATGAAGCATCAGTAAGCAGACAGAGCCGTGGAAGAACCTGTTTACGGGCAGAGCACAAATGAAAGAAGAAAGTCTCTCTATTCAGCATAGGTGCTATACTAAGCTTTGACCTCAAGCTGGACAGGGAATACAATAGCCACAGTTCCTGCTCCTGATTTTGATTTGTATCAAAATCAACTTTTACTGTTGAGTACTGTCTTGATACTCATTTGATTACCTAGAACTACACCACAGCCTTTATTAGCACTTTCAGGAAAGGTGAATTCTGGGGACAAAGTGGAAAAGGAATTGGGATCACTGCTGACTTTGATGTGATTGACTAATTTAATTGTAGGGGTCAAATTTAGGACCTCCAGTCATTGACGCTTTAGTGCGGTTTAGCCATGAACCACGGGGAGGTGCTGCTGTCATTTAATCTGAAGTTCACTATACTTGTCACACTAATTATTACCATTTTCTACTTAATTTCAACTTAACTGTAGAAATGTGGGAAAAGGGACAAAGTTAGTATTTATTGATGTGACAAAAAAGTAAATTGTGCATAATATAACAACAGAACAGGTACAGTACTTAACTAAATATAGCTAACATAACAGTGAACTATATACTTTAAGGCAAAGTTATTCAAAATGTCAGCACTTGTTATAGAAACATCGAACATGACAGCACAGTACAGGCCCTTCGGCCCTCAATGTTGTGCCAAGCCATGTCCAAACCCAAAAGCAAGCTATCCCACTCCCTATAATTCTGGTGTGCTCCATGTGCCTGTCCAATAATCGCTTGAAAGTTCCTAAAGTGTCCGACTCCACTATCACAGCAGGCAGTCTATTCCACACCCCAACCACTCTGAGTGAAGAATCTACCTCGGACATCCCTCCTATATTTCCCACCATGAACCTTAAAGTTATGCCCTCTGGTAACAGCTACATTCACCCGAGGAAATAGTCTTTGCACGTCCATTCTATCTATCCCCCTCATCATCTTATAAACCTCTACTAAGTCACCTCTCATCCTCCTCCTCTCTAACGAGAAAAGCCCCAGCTCCCTCAACCTTTCCTTATAAGACCTATTCTCCAAACCAGGCAGCATCCTGGTAAATCTCTTCTGCACTCTCTCCAATGCTTCCACGTACTACTTATAGTGAGGTGACCAGAACTGAACACAATAATCCAAATGTGGTCTCACCAACGTCTGATATAGTTGCAGCATAACCCCATGGCTCTTAAACTCAAACCCCCTGTTAATAAATGCTAACATACTTTAATCCTTCTTCACGGCTCTATCCACTTGAGTGGCAACCTTAGAGATCTGTGGATATGCACCCCAAGATCTCTCTGTTCCTCCACATTCCTTAGAACCCCGGCGATAACCCTGTAATCTGCATTCAAGTTTGTCCTACCAAAATGAATCACTTTGCACTTATCAAAGTTAAACTCCATCTGCCACTTTTCAGCCCAGCTCTGCATCCTATCAATGGCTTTTTGCAGCCTGCAAGAGCCCTCCACCTCATCCACTACTCCATCAATTTTGGTGTTATCAGCAAATTTACTAACCCACCCTTCAGCCCCCTCCTCCAAGTCATTGATAAAAATCACAAATAGCAAAGGACCCAGCACTGATCCCTGTAGTACACCGCTGGTAACTGGCCTCCAGTCTGAAAATTTTCCCTCCACCACCACCCTCTGTCTTCTATGAGGTAGCCAGTTACTTATCCAATCGGCCAAATTTCCTCCTATCCTACACCTTCTTCATGAGCCTACCATGGGGAATCTTATCAAACACCTTACTAAAATCCATGTATATGACATCAACTGCTCTACCTTCATCTACACACCTAGTTACCTCCTCAAAGAATTCAGTCAAATTTGTAAGGCAGGACTTACCTCTCACGAAACCGTGCTGACTATCCCGGATTAAACTGCATCTTTCCAAATGGTCATAAATTTTATCTCTCAGGACCCTTTCCATTAACTTACCGACCACTGAAGTAAGATTAACTGGCCTATAATTACCAGGGTCATCTTTATTTCCTTTCTTGAAGAGAGGAACAACATTCGCCACTCTCCAGTCCTCTGGCACAATCCCCGTGGACAGTGAGGACCCAAAGATCAAAGCTAAAGGCTCCGCAATCTCAACCCTTGCCTCCCAAAGTGACCTAGGATGTATCCCATCTGGCCCAGGGGACTTACCCACCCTCAGGTTTTTCAAAATTGCTGATACATCTTCCCTCAGAACGTTTACCTCTGCCATCCTATCAGCCTGTATCACGCTCTCATCCTGAAAAACATGCCCCCTCTCCTTAGTGAATACTGAAGAAAAGTATTCATTCAACACCTCACCTATTTCTTCTGACTCCATGCACAAGTTCCCACTACTATCCTTGACTGGCCCTAACCTCATCCTGGTCATTTTATTTCTCACATAAGAATAAAAAGCCTTTGGGTTTTCCTTTATCCAACCCGCAGACTTCTCATGCCCCCTTCTAGCTCTCTTAAGCCCTTTCTTTGACTCATTCCCAGCTACTCTGTCACCCTCAAGTGACCCAACTGAACCTTGTTTTTTCATCCTTACATACGCTTCCTTTTTCCTCTTAGCAAGACATTCATACCTGAATGTTTCTGGATTTGTTTTTCAAATCATTTAGGGAAAGTATCCAGATTTTATAAACTTAGACAGCTCCAAAGACTTAATCAAGAAAACTTTTCTGAAATGTAGTTAGCCTTTTAAGACAAATAAATTATATTTAACAAACTGCTTGCTTAGTATGAATCATGTGTAATGATGGCTTGAGTTATTGTAAGTTATTGAGTTCAATGCCTGTTAATGTAATCACTTTGCAAAGTTTCCTCGAGGGGTATGTAGTTTTATTGATAACAGCTGCAAGTTAGCTACCCATGGGACATATCTTTGGACAGTGCTATATCATTCTGTCATATTGGCTAGACTTTAACTTAATTCTTACCTTATTAGGTTTGCTTATTAATTTGATGTAGAAATTGTGCAATAAATGAAGCAATCCATGCCACAAGAGTGTGAAGCAAGGCAACTTAATTTTCTATTGCAATTGTTGCATGAAACATACGATTTCTTCTTGTATAATTAAAATAACAATATGTTTGCAGAATAGTTGAATCTTTTTTCTTATTGTAAACCCTTAGTTCATAGAATGTGTGTGACATATTATTACACAAAAGTTAATAGCAATAATCTTGTTTTTGTCATGCATGTAATAGTAGTAAAAGATATTTATTACAAGGTAATCCTTGTCTTATATTTGTAACAATGCAGTGGCTAATGGAAGTTTCTGAATGGCATGCTATGTACATCTTGCTAACATCTTTTTCATTTGCTTGGTCTTCTCTTAGGACAATGATGCTGAAGCTCAGAAAATTGCCAGATCAGGACAAGCTCTAGCTAGAGAGCTCCTGCAGCCCTCAAGTCTTTACTGTTACTATTACATAGTATTACAGGTTTGAGAGACTTAATAGATCAATTTATTAGATTACATAGTCCTGCAAGGCAGTTTTGTACTGAATTTTCTAGGATGTGTTACTCTGATTCAACTGGATCAGTGGATGATAACATTAATGGAAGGAAACATTAGGGATAACCACTCATCCTGGATGGATCCTTGGTAATTTCTTTAAAAACACTTTTGGCATTTTTATATGTTAATATTTACAAACTTGGGGTTCCCATGTGAAATCTTTAACATTCTTAAATTTGTCAGTAAAATAGTCATGTGGATTTACTAGGATGCAACCAACAAAGGGAAAATCACTGGATTACCTCTGCTTCTCAGTGTTATGTCCATTATGTCTTTTTTGATTATAAAGTTTAGGGTTTTTTCCTCTTCTCAGTGACTACATAAAAAAATTTAAAGACCCAATAACTGTCCCTAAAGTATACTCATTTCTACATACTAATAAATTCCTAATTTTCTCATTTGGTTGCACAGAGGTAAAGAGAGATAATCTTTGAAACTTGTATGAATTTACTCCATTGTGGAGTGTCTTGTGTTGGATTGGCCTGGAACCCAAGAAACATCACTCTGTGCAAAGAAAGAGATAAAGATGTGCTAATATGGTTCACACTTGGTGCATTATAATTCCAGTGTCAAAGTGAAGCTTCTACTGAAGCTAAATAGTTTTCAAATTAGAAAGTAATCTGTTATGTCATTTTTTTGCCACCTGTGGGGTATTGGTGCTAAAGGGTGGGCAAATGCTGGAAACTACGATATTATTAAAATACATTGTTGTACCAATTATGAAAATTGCATATAAACAAAATAATGTTGATAGTCATGACTTGCACTTCTCTGAAAAATTGAGTTGTTAGATATAGGTTTGGTTGTTAAAATCTTTGATGCGGATTGACATTCTCTCTGAAAAAGTTTTGTATTTATGATCTCATTTGCAGAAATGGATGAGATGTTTCTACATGATATTAAAAAAATCTTTATTTGCCTTTTTAAAGGAGATGGGAAATTTCTGATCTTCAATTTTCTTTTGTTTAGAGATAATTTGGAGAGTGAGTGATTTCATAAGTGGGTTCTTTCTTCTATTTTACCTTTTTTGTGTTTTCCTCAGTGGTAAGCCAAAAGAGACAGACAAAACTGACAGATCAAACATGAAAGTTAAAAAGAAACTTAACCTTCAGTCCTCCCAAAGACATGAGGAACCTTATAAAGTGTAGTTACTCTTGTAATATAGGATGTGCAGCACCCACAAACAGCAATGTGATAATGGCCAGATCATTTGTTTTAGATAGGTTGATTGTCCTGGTCAATGCTTATCCCTCAGTGAGGAGAACACCTTTGCTCTTTGAAAGACTGCTGAACAAAAGACAGCAGCTGTGACAGCACAGCACTCCCTCGGTAATGCACTGGAATTTTTATACTTATGTTTCTGGAATGGGAGCTTCTGATTCAGAGGCTACCAAATGAGCCTGTCTGACACATTATCGAGAAATTCATTATACAGATTATTGTAATGAAATGCAAGTTTTCCTTGGACCATAAACTCAGATTTCCAAAGTTAATGGCCGCACTAAAGCTGGGAATCCAGGAAAGCTGAAATTGTAGGTAACACTCAGCAAGTCAGGCAGTATCAATGGGGAGAACAGCTATTTCAGTTGTGAATCCATCATTAGAATTGGATGATAATGACAGATAAATTGAATGTTTTGAACATTTTCTGTTTTTCTTCCAGTGTTCTTCTAATTTATATTTCAGAATCTGAATTATTTTTGGGAAGATGGTCTTGTTTCTGAGCTCTATAAATCCTGGAGTGATTTTCACATTTAGCTAAGGGGAAACGGTGGCGTAGTGGTATTGTCATTGGACTAGTAATCCAGAGACACAGGGTAATGCTCAGGGGACCTGGGTTCAAATCCAACCACAGTAGGTAATGAAATTTGAATCTGGTAAGAACCTGGAATTAAAAGTTTAATGATCACCATGAAACCATTGTCAATTGTTATAAAAACCCATCTGGTTCACTAATGTCTATAGGGAAGGAAATCTGCTTCCTTGCCTGGTCTGGCTAAATGTGACTCCAGATCCACAACAATGTGGTTGACACATTATTGAGAAGGTCAGTGTGGATGGGCAATAAATAAGGATGGCCAATGATGCCCACATCCTGTAAAAATGAATTTTTTGGATTTTTTTGGCTGTTCATGCCAGTTGGGGATTTTCTGGTCCCGCTGAGCGCCAAATTCTCCAGCCTCAATTGCATCAGCTGTAGAGCATGAACAGCTGAAAAATCCTGGCCGTATTTTTCTCCAACAAAAAAACTAATCAGTATTGTTACTTGTATGAACTGCACCCTAGTGAGAACAGAGAATTTGGCACTCAGCCAAATCTCACTTGCTGCAGCAAGAACGGAGAATCCCAGCTGTGGGTGAGATTGGAGATTCTCTCTGCCCATCAGAAATTTCCCTTTTATCAACAAGATGATCAGAGCTTTCGATTTCCATCAGGTTTAGGTAATGTAATGGATTAAGCTGTTTTTCCACTTGTAATAAATCCCTCCATTTAGTGGCACAACATTGATGTCTTGTCACCACCTGTCATTAGAAAGTAACTAACCTCTTCGAGCACAATATTCTCATTGTAATGTTAAACTGGTAGCAGCTCTTCTAATTCAATTTATTTTTCATTTTTGCTGTTTAGGAGTATGCCAAAAGGCAGACAACTAAGCCAGAAATTCGAGAGGGAATGGAGCATGTTCCGCAACCAACTGATAATGAATCCTTTTGTAACTGCAAGAGAACAGCCAATATAAAGGACGAACTTTAATAACAATCAATATCATTGCCTTGGTTAATTTTGTATGCATTACTTGAAAAATCCCTCTTTCTTTCTTACACAATTCCCAGAAAGGGCCTGAAGTAATGTACATTTAGACATGAACTTAAATGTCATTTTCAGCAGCCATTATTCACCACACTTTTTTTATTCCCCTCTAAACCTAATGCTGCTTTTGTGTATCATGTTAATTCTACCCTCATGATATCAAACTGACTATATGAAATGTGAATTTAGAAGCTGAACTTGTACCTGGAGCGATAAGCTGAAATTGGTCATTTGGAATTGGTTTGTAGTCATTACTTGAAAATAGTTCAAGCTGTAATTTACAATTCAAAACACACCATCTGGTCTTATTTGTCAGTAAGCATGATGCAAAGTGTTGCATCTAGTCTATCAGGGCTCACCTTACTTGATCTTAGAATCAGATATGTATTTATTACAGAATGGTTTTCAAAGCCAATTTACTTCAACATAGACTCGCTGCATATATAGATATACTGAATTCTTTAAAACTTCTTTTGTAAAATACAATTCTAATATACTTTCACCAGATATGTTGTATATTAAATGGTCATATTAATTGTGCTGAAACTTGCAAGAAATACTGAACTGTATGTTTGTAAAGTAATATTTGTAGTGTAAAGAACAGATTTGGGTATATAAGCATGAGATGATCCAAAGGTTGGAGGTATCTCCAGTGCAGTGTAGTTCATTTATTTTTCAAGTAGGAAGTTTCAATTCCAAGCTGTTTACCTTTTAGGGAAAGAAATAATTATTACAGGTGGTTTGTAAATTAATTCAGACTAAGTTTTATGCTAGGAATTGGCAATCACGTCGACTGCAAAACATCTTGACTATAAATGATTCATGACAAACTCATTCTGTCTTTAAACAGGAGTGGTTGCTCTTGCATTCCTGGATTCACTGAGACTTATATCTGAACACTTGGCTGCATCAAACAAGTTTTGTTAACCACATCCTCTCCTAAATAGCTACTGTCTCGTTTCCTCACCATGTACCAAAAATGTGGAGAGATAAGCTATGCAATCCTTAAATGTTATA
Organism: Carcharhinus amblyrhynchos; assembly: GCF_965287045.1. Classification (NCBI taxonomy): domain Eukaryota; kingdom Metazoa; phylum Chordata; class Chondrichthyes; order Carcharhiniformes; family Carcharhinidae; genus Carcharhinus; species Carcharhinus amblyrhynchos. The sequence goes on along the minus strand of NC_137333.1, from coordinate 68,247,885 downwards.
TGGGCACATATTGATTTGATAAGTAAAAACTAGTACCGTTACAGCTAGCAAGCTGTCCAACGTAGCAGCAAATGGGACAGCTTTATACCAGAGTTCCTGAATGTCTTTACCTTTCATGAGGTGTGAGCATCACTTGAAAGCTCACCATTTATTGCTTATTCTTAATTGTCCTTGAGAGATGGTGGTGAGCCATCTTCTTGAACCACTGTGGAATATCTGGTGCAGGAAGGGAGTTAAAGGTTTTCAACCCAGCAACAATGAAGAAAGAGCAATATAGTTTCTAAATAGCATGTGGCTTGGAAGTGATCTTGCATGTGGTGGTTCCCATGTGTCTGCTACCCTGATCTGGTATAAATTGCAGCTTTCGAAGGTACAGTCAACAGAGCTTAGGTGAGTTGCTGCAGTGCATCTTGTGGATGGTACACACTACTGCCACTGCATCACTGGAAGGAGCGAGGGCTGAAGGTGGCGGATAGGGAGCCAGTCATCAGACTGCTTCGTCCAGGTTTGTGTCAAGCTTCTTCAGTGTTGTTCGTGCCACACTCATCCAGGCAAGTGAAGAGTATTCCATCACATCCTTGTGGATGGTGAACAGATTTTAGGAGTCAGGAGGTGACTCACTCACTGCAGAATTCCCAGCCTCGGCTCTGCTCTTGCCGAAGTATTTATTTGGCTAGGCCAGTTAAAGTTTCTGGTCAATGTTATCCTCAGGATGTTGATGGTGGGAATTAAGTGGTGCTAATGCTGTTGACTATCAAGAGGATATTGTGTGGTGCAAATTTTACTTGCCACTTATCAGTCCAAGTTTAGATCTTGTCAAGGAGTTGCTGCACATGGACACAGACTACTTCAGTATCTGAGATGTATGGTACTGAATGCTGCAATCATCAGTGAACATCCCTACTTTTGAATTTTAAGAATCAAGTCTTTGAACTGTGTTTGTACTAAGTTATGTTCTTCACTGCTGAAGTTCTGAATTCTGATCATTAGTGGGAAAATAAAATGTCTGGTTCCATGAAGCAGCATTGCTTCAGTGCTTGAAACTGCACAGTTCCAGACTTGGAGATCAATGCAGTTGCCTTCTACTGTCAACTCTCAATGCGGATAAAAACTTGCCAATGAGATTTTCTGGTCTTGCTGTCATGAACAAAAGTTTGGCTGAGCGCCAAATTTTCCATCCCCGTTTGCAGTGGTGGCAGGGTGTGAACGGATGGAAAATTCCAGCCATTGTAAATGCAGACAGGTTGTAGACTATATTGTAGAAAATCAAAGGTTAGCTCTACAAAACATTTATTGCTGTAGGAAATCTTTGTTTTTATTCAATTAAGAGTTAAACATTTAGTAGTTAGAAGTCTTTAAGAGTATTTTGGTGGATTCCACCAGTTTGTCAATATAAAGTTCAAAGCAAATTAATTCATTTAGAAATATTTATACACTGCTTTTTTGTAGTTGTGGTTTGTGAATTTAATGATGCTTTTAGAATACCTAAAACAATAAATTTTGTATTTTCATTAAGCAGTTAAACTAGGATATTGTAGGATTGTGTTGCTACTTGCATTTTATATCATAACTTTTAAAAAAGCTAAACATTCCAAGGCGCTGCACAAACGGAAGTGGGCAGACAACAGGAGTTAAGAACTGAACGCATGATGGAAGTTAAAAGTTTTGAGGAAACTTTGGAAGATGGAGGAGAGATGTTGCAAAGTGATGTTTTTTGCAAGATAATTCCAGGGAGCAAGATTATAAAGTTTATTAGTGTCACAAGTAGGCTTACATTCACACTGCAATGAAGTTACTGTGAAAATCCCCTAGTTGCCACACTCTGACCGACGTACACAGGGAATTTAACATGGCTGGTGCACCTAACCTGCACATCTTTGGGGGGAAACCAGAGCACCTGGAGGAAACCCACACAAACACAGGGAGAATGTGCAAACTCCACACAGTGACCCAAGCTGACAATTGAACCCTGGTCCTGGCCCTATGAGGTAGCAGTGCTAACCATTGTGCCACCGTTACCTCCCCATATAGTATCCACAGCTAGACAGGAGTATGGATTGGAGTGGTGTTTGGTGAGACCAAATTAAATGACTTTGGTTTTGCTTGTATTAAAACTGGAGAAGATGGGTTTTAAACTCATGTCTAGTGATTAAATGTCACAATATTTGTCTTTGAGGTACAGATGAGGTAAAGGAAAGTTAATGAGGATTATGGTGTTTAATAAAGTGCTACATAAATTCTTAGCAAAATAAGAGATTGGCTGAGTAACAGGAAACAGAGATCATTATTGAATGGTTGTTTTCAGACAGGTGGACGATTGACTCCCGGGGAACCCCACTCTATGTTGGGACCCCTGCTTTATCTGAATACGTATTGATGACCTAGGTGAGGGTGTACAGGGCACAATTTCAAAATTTACAGATGATACAAAACTTGGAAATACTGTGAAGTCTGGGTTGACTACTGATAGACACAGATTGGGGAATGGATGGACACAGGGCAGACAAATTTTAATACAGAGGAATGTGAAATGATAGGATCTGGTAGGGGGAACAGTGTAAAATAGATTGTGCAGGAACAGACTTTCCTGGGAATATATATGCACAAATCATTAAAGGCGATGGTTAAAAAGACATACAGAACCCTGGGTGTTTCAAATATTTGTAGAAGAATTAGGTGTAATGTGCTGTTCCTGGGAGTGGGAAACAAGACAAGGATATTTAATTGTGCTGGAGGCAAAATCTCAGTTGGATGAAAGTTGTGAATTTAATTGGTAGCAGATTGAAGGTAGATTATGGCGTCTAATGCCAAATGGTGGGAACCTGTTTTTAATGGATTAGCATGTCATGCATAATAATTAAAACACATGACATTATATTAAATTGTTGAAAGTTGAGAAGAGATTTTATAAAAGTGCAAAATCATGGCTCTAAGCAAGAGTAAGTAGAAGATATTCTCAGTGAGGTAGGAGAAAGAACCAGAGGACACTGATATATAATCAGCAAAAGAACCAATGATATTATGAGGGAAAGCTTTATATATTGAATGGTTAAGATCTGAAATGCATTGCTTTAGAATAAGGAAGAGGCTGATTCGATCATTGCCTTCAAAAGGGAATTGGATAAGCGTGTGAAGAGAGAAAATTTACAGGGATATGGGGATCAACCAAGGGAGTGAAATTAGCTGATTTGCTCTTGTAGCAAGCTGGCAGAGGGATGACAGGCTGAATGCATTCCTTCAGTGCTAAAATCATTCCATGATTCTATAAATCTGTGGAGATAATTGGGAAGAGTAGGAGCATGTGCTTTTTTTAACAATAGGCATACTGGGTTGAACCTTCCCAGAAAATAACCAAGTATCATTTTGGGTGAGTAAAGCCGGTGCACATCTGTTCATGATTGTCCTGCATTTAGTCGTTTGTAGGGCAGAGTGAGTTCTGCACTGGTGTGGAGAGCGGTGGGGGATACACGCCAGCCAGCCTGAGTTCACAGAGATGAAAAGAGTGCAGCAATCTCAAAATGAAATTGAAGAGCCTCCTCCACTCATGGACATCAGGAAGCACCCCCCCCACCCCCACCCCTCAATGATGGTATGTCGCTTACCCCCTGCATCCTAACAGATTACCAACCTATTGCCCCTTCCCTCAATATAAATTGCAGGGATTGGAGTCCTCTAAAGAATCTCTGGCTGATCTATTCTGCCTTTACCAACATTTGTCAAGAATCCTATAAATAGAACATTGAACAATGAGCATAGTAACATTTGGGGGGGGTGGGGGGGCAATTCTCTCAAAAGTGCTGAATTGGTAGGGAAACTGTTCTAGATCATGACTGTTTTCTCAGTAAACTTCAGATCTGAATCTCTCCACTCTGTGCAATACAGAAGTCACAATCGGGAATACAATTAAAAACCCAGAGGGGCAGGGCCTATGTGTATCAGAGTCTGACAGTTCTGAAACTCTGTGTGTGCACAGTGGTCCTGATATGTTATACTCCCGTTCCTTGGCCAACTCGATCGCCGGGACCCCCACGATGCTGCCTTTCCAGCCCTGCCCCACAGCACGATCATAGCACCTACCCTGGAGCGCCCCAATGTTCAGCCCATGCCGATCACTGGCCTTGCACCAGCCCAGACTGATCCCAATGCAGAGTGGCAGCAGGACCCTCCCCAATCCCACCAATCACCCCAGGCCCTGTGCACAATAGGCCCTGCCTCCCTTGGCACTGTCTGATGCTCAGTGGGCAGTGCCATGGTGCAGACTGGGTATAGGCACTTTGTGCCTTGGGTAGTGCCAGGGGCACAGGCTGGCACTGCCAGTGCCCATGCCCAAGGGGCATCACCTCCCTGAACCTGACCCCTTTGGGGGCCCCGATTATCCACCCCTCCAGCAGGTTCTCCCACTAATTCCCCGAATGTGGAGAGCTACTCTAAACCCCACTAGAATGAAGTACTCCTGGCGGGGTGGGAGATGCTATCGGGCCCAGCAAGTTCCGTTTAAAATACATAAAACATATTCAAATGACTTACCTCACTTCCCACCAGACTTCTGTGCATTCCCAGTGGCACCATTTTCTTCCGTTTGGGAGTTGCACGCGGGTTGTAAAAGCTCATGAGGAACCCACGAAATGGCCATCACTCACAATTCCCTACCTGCCAGAAAAGTTGCGGGTCGCAATGAGAGAATTGGGCCCATGAACAATGTCATTTTTGGCTAACGAGATTCCAAGATAGCACTAATAAATATCCAAAGAACTTGCAATTACCTCTGGTCTATACCCCACAACCCTCAGTCCTATTCGTTTGTTAGGTAATCATTTAGTTTTTTTGAAATCTGCTAATTGAATTATACTTCATGATCACTCTGGAAAGAATCCTTGGTTAACATTGTTTGAAAGCTGTTAGTCTTATATTTATTTGGTTTATTATTGACACATGAAGTGACAATTAACATATGTGAAAAGTATTGTTCCTTGCGCGCTGTACAGACAAAGCATACCATTCATAGGGAAAGAAACAAGAGAATGCAGAAAGTAGCGTTACAGTTATAGCAAGGGTGAGCATCAACTTAATGCAAGGCAGGTATGTTCAAAAGTCTGACAGCAGCAGGGAAGAAGCTGTTCTTGTGTTGGATGGTACATGACCTAAGACTTTTGTATCTTTTCCTCGGTGGAAGAGAGAATGTCCTGGCTACCTGAAGTCCTTAACTACGCTGGCCACTTTGCCAAGGCAACAGGAAGTGTAGACAGAGTCAATGGGTGGGAGGCTGGTTTATGTAATGGAATGGCTTTTTTGGACATTCATGACCTTTTGTAGTTTCTTGTGGTCTGAGGCAGACCAAGCCATGATACAACCAAAAAGAATGCTTTCTATGGTGCATCTGTAAATGTTGGTGAGAATTGTAGCTACCAAGCCAAATTTCCTTAGTCTCCTGAGAAAGTAGAGGCATTGGTGACTTTCTTAATCGTAGTGTCGGCATGGGGGACCAGGACAGGTTGTCAATGATCTCAACAGCTAAAAACCTGAAGCTCTCTACCCTTTCTACTTCATCCCCGTTGATGTAGACAGGGGCATATTCTCCTCTCGCTTCCTGAAGTCAATGACAATTTCCTTCGTTTTGTTCACATTGAGGGAGAGATTATTGTCACCGCACCAGATTCGCTATTCATTCCTATACTCTGTCTCATCATTGTTTGAGATCTGACCCACTACGGTGGTGTCATCAGCAAACTTGAAAATCGAGTTGAAGGGGAATTTGGCCACACAGTCATAGGTGTATAAGGAATATAGTAGGGGAACATAGCTTTCTGGGGCACCGGTGTTGAGGATGATCATGGAGAAGGTGTTGTTGCCTATCCTTACTGATTGTGGTCTGTGGGTTCGGAAGTTCAGGATCCAGTTGCAGAGGTGGGGTGGGGCGGGGGGTGGAGCAGCGAGGCCCAGGCCATGGAGTTTGGAGATGAGTTTCGTGGGAATAATGGTGTTGAAGGCTGAGCTGTAGTCAATAAATAGGATTCTTACATTGGTGTCTATTATTTTGGTATTCCAAGGTTGAGTGGAGGGCCAGGGAGATGGCATCTGCTGTGGACCTGGTGCAGCGGTAGGTGAACTAGTGGATCTAAGCAGTCCAGGAAGCTTGAATTGACTTGTGCCATGACTAGCATTTCAAAGCACTTCATAATGATGGATGTTAGAGCCACCGGATAATGGTCATTAAGGCACACTGCTTGGCTCTCCTTTGGTACTGGTATGATGGTTGTTTTCTTGAAGCAGATAGGGACCTTAGATTGTTGAAATGAAAGGCTGAAGATGCAAATACCCCCACCAGCTGATCCCCACAGGACCTGATTGCTCATCCAGGTACCCCATCTGGACCAGTCACTTTTCGTGGGCTGACCTTTGAGAAAGCTACTCTGACATCTGCAATGGTGACCTCAGATACAGGTTCATCTGAGGCTTCCAGGATGGAGAGCGTCCTCTCACTGACATCTTGCTCAAGATGGGCAGAGAATGCATTGAGCTCATCAGGGAGGGGAATGTTGGAGCCAGCAATTTTACGTGCCTTCATCTTGTAGCCTGTTATATATTGCAGACCTTGCCATAGCCGGCAGGGGTCTGTATGTAGTCTGGGACTCTAACTTGATCCAATACTGTCTTTTGGCATCTTTGATGGATCTGCTTAGATCATATCTGGCTTTCTTGTATAGGTCAGGGTCGCCTGACCTAAATGCCTGAGACCTAGACTTCAGCAAGCAGTGGGTACCCCTGTTCATCCATGGATTCCAGTTAGGAAACGCATGGATTTGTTTCTTTGGCATACAGTCTTCTAACTGAAGTCAGTTATTGTAGTGGCGTACTCATTCAGCCTGGTTGCAGAGTTTTTAAATACTGACCAGTCCACTGACTCCAAGAAGTCCCATAGGAGATCATTCCATTCCTCAGAGCAATGTTGCATGACTTTCTTTGATGGTTTCTCCCATTTGTTTCCACTTGGGTCCAACTAAAATAACCTACATGTTTAAATTTCCACTTGTCAAACTTTTAAACTTCTACTTGATCTTCATCTCTTCATTGAAAGTTAAATCTGTTCAATAAATCTCTTCCTAATTTAGACAGGAAACTAGTCGTCACTTTTCCTTGAACTCTCTTTCAGCCTTGAAAGATAGTACAGGAATGTCTGAAATAGTTCATGCTCAAATCTTACTAAGATTTAGTTGTCAGAGCAAATTTGTGCTGTGGAAGACGCTATAATAGAATCAGAGTTTTACAGAGAATGCAAGGCATTCAGTCCATCATGTTTACTGGCTGTTTGAAAAGATCATCTTGATTTTTGTACTCTTCAGCCTATTCTCCAATACTTCCAATCTCTTCTTTTTCAAATACGTATCCATCTCCGTTTTAAAATGATTTTAAATTGTATTTCCACTATTGTTTTTGGCAGAGTATTCCATCACCCTCTTGTAGTATCACTATTTTGAGATATGGGTTTCTGATTTTCATTCTAGTTTTTGTTCCAGTTGTACATCAATGTTTTCAATTTGACTTAAACATATTAGACCAAAACTTGCTGCAGCAAGGCACTTAATGCTGTCTTCCCTTAGTTAATCATATCCTTGCCCATTAATCACGCCCTCGCACATGTAAGTTTTTTTTAATTCTGCATTACTGAAAATGTTAAGGTAAACAGGCGATTTGAGACCTGAGCAAGCAAGGCAAGCCATCGTGTATCCTCTTAAACTATCAGACGGTAGAATTGAGAAACAAACAGAACAAGACTGAGAGGCAAGTGTAAATTAGAGTGGGTGTATTCAATATAGAATAGAGAATCATAGGATCACGACAGTGCAGAAAGAGGCCATTCGGCCCATTGAGCCAGCACTAACCACAATCCCACCCTGGCCTTATTCCTATAACCCCACTTGTTTACCCTGCTAACTCCCTGACACTAGGGTCAATTTAGCATAGCCAATCAACCTAACCTGCACTTCTTTGGACTGGGAGGAAACCAAAGCACTGATGGAAACCAACACAGACACAGGGAAAATGTGCAAACTCCACACAAATAGTGACCTGAAGCTGCAATTGAACATGGGTCCCTGGTGCTGCGAGCTAACCACGGTGTCATCAATATCAAATCAGACACAGAAAATTTAAATAAAGAGAAGGAAAGACAAATTGGATAGAGAAGAAAAAAGATAGATGCATTTTTTATTAAATATCTCCAACAACAATAAATTCCTCCATGTAATTTAAATATTGCAAATGTGAAAGTGTGCCTTTCACATTTGTAATATTTAAATTTTCAGTGCTAGAGAGGGAGATGGGCAATTATTAGCATCTGATTATTGAAGTGGTAATAAGACAATAAGACATAGGAGCAGAATTAGGCCACTCGGCCAATCAAGTCTGCTCTGCCATTCAATCATAGCTGATGTTTTTCTCATTCCTGTTCTCCTGCCTTTTCCCCATAACCCCCGATCTCCTTATTAATCAAGAACCTATCTATCTCTGTCTTAAAAGACACTCAATGGCCTGGCCTCCCAGCTTTCTGCGGCAAAGAGTTCCTGAATTCGCCACTCTCTGGTTGAAGAAATTCCTTCTCATCTCTGTTTTAGCTTTTCCTACTAGTGGAAACATCCTCTCCATGTCCACTCTATCTAGGCCTCACAGTATCCTGTAAGTTTCAGTAAGGTCCCCCCTCATCCTTCTAAACTCCAATGAGTACAGACCCAGAGTCCTCAACCGTTCCTCATATAACAAGCTCTTCAGTCCAGGGATCATTCTTGTGAATCTTCTCTGAAGCTTTTCCAAGGCCAGCACATCCTTCCTTAGATAAAAGGCCCAAAACTGCTCACAATACTCCAAATGGGGTCTGACGAGAGCCTGCTCTTGTATTCTAACTGGATAGGAAATTGCAACACTTGCTGTAGTAAGTTTAGTTTGTATCTTGCACACAAATGCAGCTACTTCATAGCATTTAGCGCATTTCAATGGTGAGAGAGTCAACAAGATACCTTTTCCGCAAAGCTAAAGTGAGAGATGCATCTTAGACAGCAATGTTTGGGTCTTGGCATTTAAATTGTTTCTGCGCCTTGAAGTTGCTGTAACACTTATGCATAATTAACAGTGAGCAGCATTCTACTCTTGTTATTTTGAGATCAAAAACTGTGTTGATTGTAGCTTATAAAGCCTGGGAATGTTTTTCAATGTTAGGTGGCAACACCTTTTTGAAAACTACAGATTAAAATGATCAGGCATGCTTTACAGATGACAGCCAGACACAATAATATTACCTACCATTATTTCCCAGTGAAATAACAAGCTCAATGAAGAGTTGTCAAATTAATAACATCAGGATGTGCCAGATTCTCACTTTCTAACAATCCCATAAGAAATTGTTGCAGCTTCAGTTATTACCTCTCTCAGACCTATCAAGCATTTCTCTTTCAGAATATAAACATGCCATTCAATCTACAAAACCTGCTTTAGAACTTTGATTGCCGTAGCTTTTAATTCCAATTTCCAGACGTTCTTTATATACCCCTTAAATACCCTTCGGAGAGCAACAGCAATAATTTGCATTTATAGTGCCTTTAACGTAATGAAATGTCCGATGTCACATCTCTTGGTCAAAGAGATTTTAAGTAGCGTTTTAGAGGAGGAAGGATTGCATCGCGAACTTTGGGAGGGCCTTACCATCTGAAGGCAAGATACAAGTCAGAGGTGAGCAAGGTGAAGCCTGGACTTATCATGGAAGCTGGGACCAGAGGTGCTTGACTCTGACCAAATAAGGACATTGCTTTGTGTATTTGCCAATATTGGCAACTCACCAGTACCTCAGTAACCATACAGAGGGTGTGCCTGACATCTTCCATATATGGAGTTGACAATTCCATTGGATGCTGCGACCCTGGCCCAGTATCCTCATTGTTTGGAAGCCAGAGAACCTTCCAGAAGGGCGGATAAGAAGGGACTGAGCATATGGGAGCAATGTTTTCTCTTCATTGTGGGTAAGAACCTGGTCATCGGGTATGAGGTCCACTTGGGGTTGCTGTATGTGGTGCAGGTCTTGTCCATACCCTGACCCTGTGCTGCAGCATCATTCAAGCCATCTTCAAGTTCATCTGAAAATTAAAGATGGATCATGGGACACCACGTACAAATCTACCAATAAGGAAGAGAGAAATGTACCCAACATTTCCCTCATCCTGATGGCCAAATTTGTGTGTGGCTGCATCAAGATGTGCTGACATCCTCGGTATGCATTGGAGCCAGTGATTTTACATGCCTTCATTTTGCAGCCTATTTTGTCTTGCAGATATTGCCATAGTCAGCAGAGGTCCGTGTGGCTAGCCTGGGACACTAGCTTGGTCTGGTACTGTCCCTGTGTCAAGTAGTGTCACTACGTATTGAGGTGCCACCTATCCCTGGTGTTGCAAAGGATGGGTCTGGTCACGTTGCTGTGGAATGCTCCAAGTAGTTGGATCATGCCGTATCACTTGTCCCTTGCGGAAAAATTTGTTCAGAAAAATACCTTTGACCACAAGTCCATCAAGCAGTGGCCTGCATCTGATGTCCTTGAGGCCCTGAGAAAAAGGAGATGGTGGATCATATTGGATGGTTCCCTGAGCAGACTGTCAGAGTAATGTGACAGAAGACCTCATCGCCAGAACTTTCAAACAAGTACCAAGTACCAAGTGCAAATCTGCGTGTTTCCCACCCGGAAAACATGGATGAACAGAAATATCCATGGCTTGATGAAGTCTGGGTCTGAGGCGTTCACATCCAGCAACCATGACCCATACAAGAAAGTCAGATATGATCTAAGGAGATCGGTCAAAGATGCCAAAAGACAAGCTAGAGTCTCAGGCTAGCCACAGTAGACAAATGGAAAAACCACCACCTGCAAGTCCCCCTCCAAGCACTCACCATCCTGACTTAGAAATATATCGCCATTCCTTTGCAGTCACTAGGTCAAAATCCTGGAATTCTCTTCATCATGGCATTGTGGGTCAACCCACAAAACATGGACTGCAGCGATTCAAGAAGGCAGCTCACCACCACCTTCTCAAGGGCAACTACGGATGGACAATAAATGCTGGCCAGCCAGCGACATCCATATCCCACAAATGAATTAAAAAAAGTTACTTCCCTGCAGTCACCAGACTTCTGAATGGAGCTACCTTGCATTAAGTTGCTCTTTCTCTAGCTCAGACTGTAACATTACATTCTGCACTCTCTCATTTTCTTCTCTATGAATGGTATGTTTTGTCTGAAAAGCATGCAAGAAACAAAACTTTTCACTGTATACTAGTACCAGTAAGTTAATGGAAAAAGCCCTGAGGGACAGGAATTATGACCATTTGGAAAGATGCAGCTTAATCCGGAATAGTCAGCACGGATTCATGAAGGGCAAGTCTTGCCTCAGAAATTTGATTGAATTCTTTGAGGAGGTAACTAAGTGTGTAGATGAAGGTAGAGCAGTTGATGTCATATACATGGATTTTAGTAAGGTATTTGATAAGGTTCCCCATGATAGCTTCATGAAGAAAGTAAGGAGGTGTGAGATAGAGGGAAATTTGGCCGATTGGATAAGTAACTGGCTATCTCATAGAAGACATAAGGTGATGGTGGATGGAAAAGTTTCAGACTGGAGACTAGTTACCAGCGGTGTACCACAGGGATGAGTGCTGGGTCCTCTGCTATTTGTGATTTTTATCAATGACTTGGAGGAGGGGGCTGAGGGGTGGGTCAATAAATTTGCTGATGACACCAAGATTGATGGAGTAGTGGATGAGGGGGAAGGCTGTTGTAGGCTGCAAAGAGACATTGATAGGATGCAGAGCTGAGCCGAAAAGTGACAGATGGAGTTTAACCCTGACAAGTGCGAGGTGATTCATTTTGATAGGACAAATTTGAATGCAGATTACAGGGTAAACAGCAGGGTTCTAAGGAATGTGGAGGAACAGAGAGATCTTGGGGTTCATATCCACAGATCTCTGAAGGTTGCCACTCAAGTGAAGAAGGCTTATAGTGTGTTAGTGTTTATTAACAGGGGTTTTGAGTTTAAGAGCCGTGGGGTTATGCTACAACTGTACAGGACCTTGGTGAGACCACATTTGGAATATTGTGTATAGTTCTGGTCACCTCAGTATAAAGAGGATGTGGAAGCGTTGGAGAGAGTGCAGAGGAGGTTTGCCAGGATGCTGCCTGGTTTGGAGGGTAGGTCTAATGAGGAAAGGTTCAGGGAGCTAGAGCTTTTCTCTTTAGACCGGGGGAGAATAAGAGGTGACTTACTAGAGGTTTATAAGATGATGAGGGGGATAGATAGAGTGAATGTTCAGAGACTATTTCCTTGGGTGGATGTAGCAGTTACTAGGGGGCATAACTATAAGGTTCATGGTGGGAGATATAGGAGGGATGTCCGAGGTAAATTCTTTACTCAAAGAATAGTGTGGAATGAACTGCCTGCTGTGATAGTGGAGTCAGACACAACATCGAGCACACCAGTGGTGTGGGAGTGGGAGAGAGAGTGGGATAGCTTGATCTTGGTTTCAGACAAATCTTGGCATGACATTGAGGGCTGAATGGCCTGTACTGTGCTGTACTGTTCTGTGTTTTCTATGTTCTATATCTGACAATAATAAATCAAATCAAATCAAGACTTAGCTTGTCTGGTGGTGAGAAGGACACTCTCCATCAGATCCTTCATGCATGTCCAAAGTCTCTGCACTGCTGCATGCTGCCCTCAAATCAGCTGCAGAGGAAGGAAGAAATGGTAACACACCTCCTTATAGAATGTGCCTTTGCAAAGATAGTCTGAAGAATGGTAATTGTCGAGGTTCATCCCAAACAGCTCTGTGACACTGGACTCTGTGCTCTTTGCACTGTTCCCAAATATGCACACCGAGACAAACATCAGTTATCGCTGGAGGATCATCAACTTGGTGAAAGATGCTATTTGGTCTGTCTAAGACTTGTTGATCTTCCAGCACCTTAAACCTGTGCCCTCTTGTAGCGAACGTTTCAGCCCTGGGAAATAGCCTCCGAGAATCCACCCTATCTACACCTCTCAACATTTTATAAACCTCTATCAGGTCGCCTCTCAATCTTCGTCTCTCCAGGGAGAAGAGACCTAGTTCCCTCAACCTATCTTCATAAGGCATGCCTCCCAATCCAGGCAACATCCTTGTGCTTCCCATAGAGGGTCCTAGGCGCAAGGGCTGTTGGGAAGGGAGTGAGGGAGTATAAAAACAAGTACTCACCTGGGGATCAGTTTCGTTGTTCTCTGGAGCAGTGTACAGGTGGCTGGGGAGTGTAAACTGCGAGTGTTCTGTGTTTTTTTTAAAATTACATTGCTGGGTTGTGGGTTTTTTCCCTTTGTGCTTTCCATAGAGGGTCCTAGGTGCAAGGGCTGTTGGGAAGGGAGTGAGGGAGTATAAAAACAAGGCCACAGTAGCTAGCGGGCAGTGTCAGGAGTGGGTGCTGAGTGAGTACTGCAAGGGCTTTGGCTCACAGGGCATAAGCGAGGCAGGGTTAGGCAAGGTGAGTTACTGGTCAAGTTTTTCAAAGTGTGTTCATAGGTCTGAGGGTAGTCAAATAAATGGCAGGGACCATGAGGAGACGTGTCAGCTGTGTAAGGTGCAATATGTGGGAGTTCTTGGAGACACAGAATCTCCGGCGAGTCCACATCTGCACCAAATGTCTGGAGTTGCAGCATTTGAGGGCCCGGGTTAGGCAACTGGAGTTGAGGCTGGAGGATTTATTTTTAGTGAGGGAGAATGAGGCACTAATGAATAGGAACCAGATTCAAGAGGGGATCTCAGAGTCGAGGAGGGGGGATGGGTGGGTTACAGTTAGGAAGGGGAAAAAGAAGAGGAGTAGTGTTCCAAAGGCTACCCCGGGGGAAGTCTCTCAAGATAGCAGGGGTAAGGCACCAACTGAGGTGGAAAGGGCACGAGGGGAAGAGGAAAATGCCTCAGAGGGAAGGAAGGGGGCTGGATGTGAGATTGTGGTGGGGGACGGGATGGTTAGAGGAATTGATGGGCGGTTCTGTGGACAAAAGCGGGACTCCAGGATGGTGGTCTGCCTCCCTGGAGCTGGGGTACAGGATGTGTCGGAGAGGATAGAGGGAATCTTGAAGGGCCAAGGGACCCAGGCAGATGTAATTATACATGTAGGAGAGAGCAATATAGGAAGGAAGAGTAGGGGGGAAATACGTACGCAGTTCAGGGAGTTGGGAGCCAGGCTGAAGTGTAGGGCCTCCAGGATGGCGATCTCTGGGCTGCTGCCAGTGCCCAGCAATAGCAGGGGTAAGAATAATGAGATCCTGCAGCTGAACGCATGGCTGAGGGATTGGTGCAGGACAGAGGGTTTTAGTTTTGTTGACCATTGGGAAGTCTTTGCAAAAGAAGGGCACTCGTATAAGAGGGATAGGGAACACTTAAATGGGAAGGGGACACATATTTTAGCTGGGAGGTTGGCTGGAGTGTTTAGGCAGGGTTTAAACTAGTATGGAGGGGGGGTGGGGAGGAGAGAGACAGCTCAGGCACTGGGAGTGAGTTGGAGGTCAGGGTAAGTCTAGTTGATAGGGAAATCCCCCAGGAGAAGGAGGATCCGAGAGGGCCTGAGGGTCTTAGGTGTATCTGTTTTAATGCGAGGAGTGTGACGGGAAAGTCGGATGAACTTAAGGCCTTGATGTTCGTGAGGAATTTAGATGTGGTGGCAGTGACAGAGACGTGGTTAAAGGAGGGGCAGGACTGGCAGCTAAATGTTCCAGGGTATAAGTGTTTTAGGCGTGATAGAGGAGGGTTGAAAAGAGGAGGGGGAGTAGCACTCTTAGTTAGGGAGCAGATCACTGGTGCAGAGGGAGGATAACATGGAGGGCTTGGAAATTGAGTCTTTGTGGGTGGAGTTGAGGAATAGGAAGGGGGCCATTACTATGCTAGGAGTGTACTATAGGCCGCCCGATAGCCCGCGGGCAGTGGAAGAGGGTATATGTAGGGACATTTTGGATAAGTGTAGGAAGAATAGGGTTGTTGTAGTGGGAGATTTTAATCTCCCTGGGGTGGATTGGAAGGTGCCTAGAGCTGGGGGGTCTGATGGGGAGGAATTCGTAAGATGTGTATTGGAAGGATCCTTGCAACAGTATGTAGATAGCCCGACTAGACAGGGGGCGATACTGGATTTAGTTCTGGGAAATGAGCTGGGTCAGGTGGTTGAGGTTGTGGTAGGCGAACATGTGGCTAATAGTGACCACAACTCCGTCTACTTTAGGATACGAATGGAAAAAGATGAGAGCTGTCCTAAGGGGAGGGTGCTAAATTGGGGGAAGGCTAGATACAGCCGGATTAGGCAGGAGCTTAGGGATACAGACTGGGATAGGCTGTTGGAAGGCAAGACCACGTTAGGCATGTGGGAGTCTTTCAAGGGAAAACTGCAAAAGGTGCAGGAAAGGCATGTGCCGGTTAGGAGAAAGGATGGGAAAGGTAGGATTAGGGAACCGTGGATTACTGGAGATATAGAAGACCTGGTTAGGAAGAAACGAGAGGCGTATGTCAGGTCTAAGCAGCTGGGAACGGACAGAGCGTTGGAGGAATACAGACAGAGTAGGAGGGATCTCAAACGGGGAGTTAGGAGAGCAAAGAGCGGGTATGAGATGGCTTTGGCAGGTAGGGTTAAGGAGAATCCAAAGGCGTTTTACTCCTATCTTAAGAACAGAAGGGTGGCTAGGGGTAAAATCGGTCCTCTCAAGGACAAACGTGGGGAATTGTGCTTAGAGACAGAGGAAATGGGGGAGATCCTGAATGAATACTTTGCGTCAGTATTCACGAAGGAGAGGGGCTTGATGTCTGGTACGGTCATTGAGGGAGCAGTAGACCGATTGAAAGATCTATTGATTACGAGGGAAGAAGTGTTAGGGCTCTTAGAGGGCATTAAAACCGATAGATCTCCGGGGCCTGATTGCATTTATCCTAGGCTGCTTAGAGAGGCGAGGGATGAGATTGCTGGGCCTCTGACGCAAATCTTTGTCTCTTCTTTGGACGCAGGTGAGGTCCCAGAGGACTGGAGGATAGCGAACGTGGTACCGTTGTTTAAGAAGGGTAGGAGGGATAGCCCGGGTAACTATAGGCCGGTGAGCTTAACGTCAGTGGTAGGTAAGTTGATGGAGAGGATTCTTAGGGATAGCATGTATGCGCACTTGGAGCGTTGCGATCTGATTAAGGATACGCAGCATGGCTTTGTCAAGGGGAAGTCTTGCCTTACGAATCTGGTAGAATTCTTTTGAGGAGGTGACAAAAATGGTTGACGAAGGACGAGCCGTTGATGTCGTCTATATGGATTTCAGTAAGGCGTTTGACAAAGTCCCTCATGGTAGGTTGGTACAGAAGATTAAAGCTCATGGGATATGTGGTCAGGTATCTAGATGGGTAGAGAACTGGCTTGCAAAGAGGAGTCAGAGAGTAGTTGTGGAGGGGTCTTTTTCTAGCTGGAGGTCTGTCACTAGTGGTGTGCTGCAGGGCTCGGTGCTAGGACCTCTTCTCTTTGTAGTGTATATAAATAATTTGGAAGAGGGAGTAAGTGGTGCGATCAGCTAATTTGCTGATGACACCAAGATGGCTGGATTGGCGGGCAGTGAGGAGCAGTGTCTGGCAATACAGCAGGATATTGATAGGCTGGTTGATTGGGCAGATACGTGGCAAATGGAGTTTAATCCGGATAAATGTGAGGTGATGCATTTTGGCCGGAATAATGTAGGGGGAAGTTATATGATAAAGGGTAAGCCCGTAAGGAGTATAGAGTTGCAGTGAGACCTGGGGGTGCAAGTGCACAAGTCTTTGAAGGTGGCAGTGCAAGTGGAGAGTGTGGTGAAGAAAGCCTATGGTATGTCAGCCTTTATAGGAAGGGGTATAGAATATAAGAGCTGGAGTCTAATGTTGCAGTTGTACAGAACGTTGGTTCGGCCGCATTTGGAGTACACATGGATTTGGGCCGGTGTCTGTGGGAGTTTGCACATTCTCCCCGTGCTTGCGTGGGTTTTCTCCGGGTGCTCCAGTTTCCTCCCACACCCCAAAGATGTGCTGTTAGGCTGATTGGCAGGAATAAATTGTCCCTAAATCAGTTTCCCTCAATCTGGATGGCCATAAAACATTAGATAGGGGCCATGGGTAAAGAGGTGGACTGGTGGTGTTGAGATGGTGGCGCAGGCTCGTTGGGCCGAAGGGCCTGTTTCCCAGGCTGATTTTGTTCTTTGTTCTTTAAATCTCCTCCGCACCCTCTCAATAGCTTCCACATCCTTCTTGTAGTGAGGCGACCAGAACTGTGCACAGTACTCCAAGTGGGGTATGACAAGGGTCTTTTAAAGTTGCAGCATTACTTCCCGGCTCCTAAACTCAATCCCTCGATTAGTGAAGGCTAGCACACCATACTCCACCTTGACCACATCCTCCACCTGCAAGGCCATTTTAAGAGTCCTGCTCCAAGGTCCTTCTGCTCCTCCACACTGCTAAGAGTCCTACCCTTGATATTGTACTCCTTCATCCCATTGGACCTGCCAAAATGGACCACTACACATTTATCCACGTTGAAGTCCATCTGCCACTTCTCCACCCAGTCTTGCATCCTATCTATGTCTTGCTGCAACTTCAGGGCTGGGCCAGTTAACACTCAGTTTTAATTGGAGGAGTAATCGAATTGATACTGCTTGGGTTTAAGTCTATGGTAAATGGTCAAAGAATAAATAGCGCAGGAACTGTGTTAAGCATTGTGACCCGAGTAATGCAAAGAAGGGAAAAGAAAACCTGGATCATCCTCGTGTAGAGAAGCATAAAGCCAGCACATCTTGTACTGATATTCAGTGTATGTTTTATAAATGATACTTGGCAACGCCTGAGGTTTATAAGCCATGGTTTCAATCTGAAATCTGCCACTCTTTACTGTTTTCACTTTGTATACCTTGCTGTTTGAAACTGACTTCAGTAAACAATTGAATTACAAAAATAACAAAAAAAAGGCCTTTCAGCCAGTGTATACTAAGGGAATGAGAACCAGATTAAATCCCTCAGACGATGTGCCTAATCCTAACTGTATGTAAATGCATTGAAGCACCTCGACCGATGTGTGTAATTTTAATAGAATTGTACTCTGTACTAAAAATATCAAAATGTTTGTACTATTCTCATTACTGAATTGAAGCATCTCAAAGCGTATCGTGTTCTCTGGAGAAAATACGAATTGCACTTCCCTGTCATGACGGTTTGAAATGTTTTGTAACGTCTCTTTCAGATAGTTAATGAATAAAGTATATTTTTAAGCTGATTTCGGATTTGAATTCTTCAAATATTTTTGGAATAATCTTGCAGTCGAAAAATTTATACGAGATGAAACACAATGCACGGTTACATTTCAAAACCATGAATTGCTGCATGGTGAACAGATTTGAACATAATCAGCTGAGTTCCTGTTCAGCTACACAACTATTCAGATAAAGCAATGATGTGAATATACCGGCGTTGGACTGGGGTAAACACAGTAAAAAGTCTGACAACACCAGGTTTTAGTCCAACACGATTGGCGGTTGGACTAAAACCTGGTGTTGTCAGACTTTTTACAGATAAAGCAACCCAGTCTTTAGAAGGAGGCGCTGAGCTTGCCAGTTGCCGGCTGCAGCTCAAGTCAGTGCCCTCGGTGCGCGGCTGCACCTGGCCCAGGAGGGACAATCACACCTGCGCGCACGTGATCCCCGCGCTCGTGCCGCAATTTCCCCGCAGAACGGGGCATGGGTGCGGAGAATGTGTCGTCACTTCCGCTGTCACCATAGCGACGGTACGCTTGAGCCTGCAGGTAAGGAGCAACGAACTCCGCAGTTACCTGGAGCACTCACTGTTCGAGCCACAGTGTTGGGTGGAATCACCCTCCCCCATGGTCAAAGCTGGACTTGTGCTAGAGGTCCCTCACGTCCATTTAACACAGGTACCATATAAAACACATCTTAATTGTAGATTGCTTTCCTGAATAATGTATCTTTATTTGCTGGCGGGATTTTTATCGATGATGTGGAGATGTCGGCGTTGGACTGGGGTAAACACAATAAGAAGTCTCACAACACCAGGTTAAAGTACAACAGGTTTCAAATAAACCTGTTGTACTTTAACCTGGTTTTGTGAGACTTCTTACTACGATTTTTGTGGATGCACTGCCCGATGTCCATTCACTAGCACTTGCTGATTTGAATTATGGTTTGTTTTTCATTTTATGGACTTAATTTGAGGTTTCTATTCACGGCCAGTGACCATTTAAGTTGCCACGATAACAATTCTAAATACAGACACCAGGTAAGTCACTCAATCTGAAATGTAAAGTTTAAAGTTTATTTATTAGTGTCACATGTAGGCTTACATTAAAACTGCAATGAAATTACTGTGAAAATCTCCTAGTCGCCACACTCCGGCACCTGTTCAGGTACACCAAGGGGGAATTTAGCATGGCCCAGTGCACCTAACCGGCATGTCTTTTGGACTGTGGGAAGAAACCGGAGCACCCAAAGGAAACCCATCTGGGGAGAACATGCAGACTCCACACAGACAGTGACCCAAGCTGGGAATCGAACCTGGGTCCCTGGCATTGTGAAGCAGCAGTGCTAACCACTCTGCTGCCCCACACATGGTCAGAAATTCTCAGCAGGTCAAGCAGTATCTGTGGAGGAAAAAAACAGTGCTAATGCTGCTGGTCAGTGGCCACTCATCAGGATATGGTAGTAACTATAAACCTCTGTCTCTGCTCTTTTTAAGAGAGACTGGATCTTAGGAGACATGGCTTGAGGTGTATCTACATCAGAGATGATATTGACCAGCTACTCTGACACAACTACACGTATGGGAAGTCCATGTGTAAGCCAATCAGCCTCCGCCATTTCTTTACTAAGCAGAGTGTATGAGAAATAATTGTCAGCTTCATTGAATGGATCAAGTGGAAATAAATGAAATATAAATAGTGCAGATTCTGCACTCAACCCTGGAACAGCTAAATAACAAAGACACCCATATCAGACTTCTACTTATTGACTACAGCTTAGCCTTCAACACCATTATTCCTACGAAAGCAATCTCCAAACACTAGCCTGGGCCTCCCTCTGTGACTAGATCCTGAAATTCCTAACCCACAGACCACAATCAGTAAATGTAGGCAACAATAACTCCTCCATCATCCTCAACACTGGTAACCCACAAGGCTGTGTTCTCAGCCCATAACTCTACTCTTTATAAACCTATGACTGTGTGGCCAAATTCCCCTCCAACTCGATTTTCAAGTTTGCTTATGACACCACCGTGGTGGGTCAGATCTCAAACAATGACAAGACAGAGTATAGGAGTGAGATAAGAAGTCTGGTGAACTGGTGCAACAACAATAATCTCTCCCTCAATGTGATCAAAGGAGATTGTCATCGACTTCAGGAAGCGTAGTGGAGAACATTCCCCTATCTACATCAACTAGGATGAAATAGAGATGGTCGAAACTTCCAAGTTTTTAGGTGTCCAGATCATTATCAACCTGTCCTGGTCCCCCCAAGCCCACTAACACCTCTGTTTAGAAGGCTAAGGAAATTTGGCATATCAGCTACAACTCTCACCAACTTTTACAAATGCACCAGAGAAAGCATTCATTCTGGTTGTATCACAGCTTAGTATGGCTCCTCCTCTGCCCAAGACTGCAAGAAATTACAAAAGGTTGTGAATGTAGCCCAATCCATCATGCAAACTAGCCTCCCATCCACTGACTCTTTCTACACTTCCTGCTGCCTCAGCAAAGCAGCCAACACAATTAAGGACCCCACGTACCCAGGATGTTTTCTCTTCCACCTTTTTCTGTCGGGAAAAAGATACAAAAGTCTGAGGTCACATACCAACTGACTCAAGAACAGCTTCTTCTCTGCTGCATCAGACTTTTGAATAGACCTACCTTGCATTAAGTTGATCTTTCTCTACAACCTAGCTATGACTGTAACACTACATTCTGCACTCTCTCGTTTCCTTTCCCAAGAATGGTATGCTTTGTCTGTATGGCACGTAGGGAAACAATACTTTTCACTATATACTAATACATGTGACAATAATATATCAAATCAAATGATCTAATTTGCCAAATTACCACCTATATGTTGAAGATGAAAAGTGACCCCATCTTCTCTTTGGGCCAGGCCTTTACAACAATCTGTTTAGTATCAGCTCTACCTCTGATTACATTACTGCCTCTGAGTCAGAAGGTTATAAGATCCAGTCCCATTCTATCAACTTGAGCACATCCTAGATTAATGGGCAGTATTAAGAGAGTGCTGTACTGTTGGTGCTGTCTTTCAGGGTTAAACTGACGTCTGTTTTTGCCAGCTCAGGAGGACGTAAAAGATCTAATGATAATTCTTTGAAGAATCCCCCGATGGCCAACATTTATCTCTCAACTAGTATCACTAAAATGGATCATCTGGCATTATCACTGGGATCAAATTGGTTGCTACTTTTCCTACAGCAATAACCACACTTCATGATATTGAGATGCTGGCATTGGAGTAGGGTGGGTGCAGTTAGAAGTCTCACAACACCAGGTTAAAGTCCAAAAGGTTAATTTGGAATCATGAGTTTTCAGAGCACTGCTCCTTCCTCAGGTGATCACTCATCATCCAGAGGCATTAGTATGGTGGAGCAGATCAGGAGATGCATTGTATTGAGAAACAGTCCAGAAGCAATCACAAAAAGGGTGGGATGCAAATACTGTGGAGGACAGCGTACAAAAGGAAAAAAAGGATTGTCTAGCATGGGGAAAGCAGTGTTTTAACTGCAAAAAACAGAACTATTTTGCAGACAAGTGTTTTGTGATAAAAGGTGAATGACCTGACGAAGGGAGAAACCCCAAAAGCTTGTGAGTTTACTATCAAATAAATCGGTCGGACTTAACCTGGTGTTGTCAGATTTCTTTCTGAGGGAAGTAACAGTTATGCCATGTCTCCTTTTGTTGTTTCAAATTCAAGTCGGCTGTCTACATATCTCAAATTATTTTCTTTTGTGGAGCTTAGCATTTCTATAGCCCTGAATCACCCATTAATTTGGGTAAACTGTTTCTGCCTGGGGAACTTAGCATTTTTAGAGCAGTCATCTAACTGATCTATTTCTACTCCAACAACAATTCGTATCTAATCATTTTTAGATGCTTCCATGTCTTTGGAATGCCCTAATCACCCTTAAAGGCTTGTCTGCCCCTGGAAATGCTGGTAGATTTTTATCTTTATCTTTCAGGCCTTTTTAAATTCTTGTTACTGTTGCTGCTATGCAAATCCTTGACAAACATTACTTCAACTGCAAAGATACATGACCTATAAGCAAGAGAAACAGAGGACAATTGTAGACATGTTATTGAGACCAGTGTTCCCCACAAAGAAAGTTGAGGATGCAACATTTTCCAGATTCAATGTGAAGCAGCAGCTCAACATGATCTGGAATCCTTCAAGAGCCTTAGGCCAGAATTTTCCAGCCATTCCCACTGGTGGGATCTTCCATTCTCACTGGCAGGCTCTTTTGTTCCCACTGGTGGAGAATCCCTGCTGTAGGATTCCCGATGATAGGGGATGCATACAATGGGAAAGCCTGGAGCCTCCACTGCCTTGAAACATACAGCGGGTACGTGCAGAAATCCCTCCCATTAAAACTGAAGACAAATGCCTTGCTCAAATCAGGGGGATTACCCAACAGGATGCAACTGCAAGAAGTCGGGATGAAAGGATAGGCAGAGAGCATTAAATACACACCTGTGGTTGCAAGGGGACACTGGGCATACTGAGATGAATTAATAGTCCAAAATGGCATCTTAAAAAATGAAAATAAAGCCACCATCCCTACGGCAATGAGAGGAGAGCTGCTGAAGCATATCCATGTAAACCATCAAAGAATTGAATCAACTCTGAGAAAGACAAGTGATTTGCTGTACTGGTCAAACACGAAGCAATATAATTAAAAAGCATATTAGTCAGAATGGTGTGTATACCAAGCTAAACAAGCTCGAGAGTTGTTGGTGATGTATGACATCCCAAACAGACCACAGATTAATCTGGGTGTAGATCTATTTACTTTGGCAAAAACTGATTATTTTATCACTACAATTCTGACTAGGACTGGGAGTTAATTAAGTTGACTTCAACAACAGAGAAATTGTGGAATTGCTGAAAGCATACTTCAGTCGTTCCAGCATTCCAGACATTGTGATGAGTGACAATGGCCCTCAATTCACAAGTGAAGAATTCAGCTGCTTCAGAAAGGGTTGGGAAATTCAGCATTACGCATCACGCTCAATTTTACCATCAAGTTGCGCCTGTGTTCGAGCGGGAAACCTTGGTAAAGTTAGGTGTGAGGCAAGTAGCGTGATCCACATCCATCTCAGTGTCGGTTTCACCTTTACCAAGGCCCGAAAATGGACATGATCAGGACTGTGCCTGAAACAGGCGCAACGGCCATTCAAATGCATTGATATGCATTTAAATTGACTTAATGGACTGCATGCCCAACTTTACGAGCACTTCCCCTTTGCCACCGCGTTCGCCAATCTGGAATTGCCGTGAAACAGACATGCTCCATAAAAGTCCAATTCTGGCACTCCTATCAGTGAGGATTAGTGAGGAGGTAAATGCATAGCATCCAACAACTCTGCTACTCACAGGTATCCTTTCATTGTGGCCATTTTCTTTCTCAGGTCAGTGGTGACTCTGTGAGTGCATGGAGGGGTGGGGGGCTGTTGCTCAGCAAGGTCTCCGATGTCTGAGTTGTAGCATGGATCCGAGTCTTTGCACTGACCTCGGGTCTAATGGTGCTGCTGGGTCCTAGTGCTGAAGGATGTGCACAAATCCCTTGCACGTTGCACTGCTGCAGCCTCTCAACTTTTCCAGGAGCTGTGATTTTGGGGAGCATTTGGCTGGGGAAATTGGGGAGGCTGTGATTGTGGGGAGCATGTAGCTGGGGGAATTGGAGGGGGCTGTGATTTTGGGTGGCATGTGTCTGGGGAAATAGGGGCTGTGATTTTGGGGAACGTATGGCAGAGGGAATTGGGGGGCTGTGATTTTGGGGAGCATGTATGTGGTTGGGGAAATTGGGGAGGCTGTGATTTTGGGGAGTATGTGACTGGGGAGAATGGGAGGGCTGTGATTTTGGGGAGCATGTGGCTGGGGAGAATGGGAGGGCTGTGATTTTGAGAAGCATGTGGCTGGGGGAATTGGGGAGTATGGACCGTGACTGTTGATGGGGTAGGGGCAAGCAGCGTTCCTTAACCTCTACATCTCCAATCCCACCCCCCTTTAAGAGTGACGAGAAGGCTTTTGCAATGCAACCAATTGAACTTGCTGTTCTTTTGGTTGCCGATGAAGCTGAGGAGGAGGAACTGGAGGAAGAATTGTGGACACAGGAGGCCCCAGACCTTACCGCTTGCAGAAGTAGAGGGAGACGACCACGAGAGGCAAGAGGTGGCTGCCATTCACCTGGGAGGGGTGGGGGGTGCGCAGGTGTGCAGGAGAAGGAGGGAGCAGAGACCCTGGCAGTTCAGTGTATGAGTGTTATTTGAATAGATGTCGGACACCATGTGCTGCCAGCGTCTCTGCCTCCAAAAGAAGACAGTACAACACCTGCGCTACCTATTTGCAGTATCTGGCACCTAGGGGTTGGGGGTGGTGGTGGTGGTGGTGATGGTGTTGGGGGGTGGTGGAGCGACTCACTCTTGGTGGCTGTCAAATTGATGGCCACTCTGAACTTTTATGCAACTGGCTCCTTTCAGACCCCTAGCGGGGATGTATGTGGCATTTCCCAGTCAGCTGTGCACACCTGTGTCAAGCAGGTAACAGAAGCCCTGTATGCCCAGGCAGAGCAGTACATCAAATCTAACCTGGACCAGGTCCAACAGGAAGCCTGGGCTGCAGGGTTCATAGCCATTGTGGGGATGCCTAACATACAGGGACCCATCGGCTGCACCCTGGATTCTGTAGGGGGCTCTTGAGGGCGACCTGAAGACCCCCCTACAGAATCCACAAAGATTCATCAACAGAAAGGGACTCCACTCCCTGAATATTCAACTAGTGTGTGACTATAATATGAACATTATGCACGTCTGCACAAGACACCCAGGAACTCGCAATGACAGCTTCAATGTCAGGAGTTCTGATATCTTGAAGGCATTTGAGGAGGAGTCAGGCTGCAGTGGTGACTCATGGGTGATATGGGTTACCCACTTTGGACATGGCTGATGATGCCTGTGAGCGGGCCTGTGACTGAGACGGAGACTTGCTATAATGAGGCCCATGTAGCCACTCACGCAATAGTGGAGAGGTGCATTGGGTTCCTCAAAATATGATTCTGGTGCCTGGACCGCTCTAGCTGGGCCCTCCAATATAGCTTTGTGATCTCTTCCCACATTGTGGTCGTGTGTTGTGCCTTGCACAACCTAGCTTTGCAAAGAGGTGACCTATTGGAGGAGGAGGAGGAGGGTGTGGAAGCTGACCACCTGAGCATCGTTGGGAAGGATGTCCAACAGGAGAAGGAGGAAGAAGAGGAAGAGCACGCCGAGCAATACCACCCAGGCGCTGGAGGGCTAGCAGCTCAAATGAAGCATGTGAGGGCAGCTGGGGAGCCCCTGATCACCAGACTGTTCAGTCGCTAGGGGCTTGTGTCTGTGGGTTCCATCACTGCGCCTCTCCCCACTCCCTCCCCAAAATTCCTTCTATCTCTTGCAACATCATTACGCCAGAGTGGTGGGCCTAGGTAGTCTGTGTTAGCAAGTTTTTTGGTAGGCAGGAGGATAATGACAACTCGCTAAGCACTATTATGATGATGCTCTGGTGCAAACTAGTCTGACTCCTATCTGAGCTCTGCATGCAAGCTGGCACCTGGGCCCACGTCTGTATAGTGAGTAAGGGATCTGAAACCCTCATAGGGAGCACAGGGGCGGGTGGGATGGGGACGGGGATACAGCATTGAGGGACCTCCACAACTGACATCAACATGAAGCATTCCTCTGGGGATCATCAGTGGAAGAGGATTCCTTTCAAGAAATCTGAGACAAATTAGTCATAGGTGGGTGGTGAAAAACATTCAATAATTGCAATAAAGGTGTTTAAATAATCTGTTCTAACATAAAAACTTGTGAACAGAAAACATTAAGATACTTAAGTATCTTTCTAACTAGTGCAGCCCTTCACCCCATGCCATCTCAGCGCAACTACAGCTTCCTAATCTTACTTGGCCTACCACTACGTCTCAGTGACTCTGCAGAATGTATATTGGAGGTGGAGGGGGCCAGCTGCCTACCTTGCCCCGTTGCCTATAATGCGCGTGCGGGCATCCTCTGGAGGCTCTGGACCTTGAGAGTTCTGGCTGGCTTCCAGGTGTCTGGAACATTTTCCATGACACTCTCTTCATCCTGCTGCCCCTGTGATATCATGATGTCAGGAAGGGGGACGTCAGAAGGTGTAGCCACTGCCACAGTCTCCTGGCTGAAAGGACCAAGCGTGGATTCGAGCCCTTCTTCCTCCTTTGCAGTTCCTGTGAGCCCCTGGGTCACTCCATGGGACAGTGATGCTTCTGCAGTGAACTCCAGAAGCTCTGGCGTCACCTGGCCCTACCAGCCCTGGAGATCATCTGTGTCCTATCCATGGTGGTTGGCCTTTGCGATGGCCACGTCAATGGCTGCAGCAAGTGAGACTGGGCCATGCTCTACAGCCCCTCAGCCATGGCCCTCTGCAACTGGGCCATGTTCTCAAGGACAATTGCTGTAGCCCATTGTGTCTCAGCACTGTCCCATTGGGCCTCCTGCAAGTTCTCAAGCCTCTCAGACATGGGTGCAGAATCTCGAGAAGCCTGTTCATTCCCTCAGCTGTAGCTCGCTGTGACTTAGCCGCAGCCCTCTGGGACTCAGCTGTGGTCCGCTGTGACTTGGCTGTGGCCTGCTGTGACTTGGCCATTGCTTGGAGTCTGCCACTGATGTTGAGGATCCCCTGCCTCAGGCTTTCCACCCTTGCAGTGTTGGCCTGGGAGACACGCAAGACAGGCAATAACTGGTCCACCTGAAAGCTTTTGGACTCTTCCCAACAGCTTCACAGTTGGTCCAGTGTTGCCCTCAGCCCCTCCTGCATTCCCTGGCTCTGTTGCTGTATCTCCAGCAGCTGAGAGAGAAGTAATCTCAGAGGCCCAGCATGTAGCCTGGGGCCAGCTGAATCCTTGCCTCCAGCAAGTCCCTACATGCCAGAGGCCTCGGACATTCCCTCCTCCATCCAATGTAAGTTATTGGACATGTGGTGTTCACCAGAGAGTGACCAAGAAGCCTCACCATTAACTGGACCCACCAATATGTCAATATCTGGCATGATGCATTGTGAGGTGGAAGCTGAAGCCAAAACCCTTGGAGGTCCCTTCAACCATATCCTACGAGGACTCATCCAAACTGTCCTGAACGTGATGGGCAAGAGCTGCAGCAGGGGCCTGGGGCATCCAGTTCTGTCCCTGCAACACAGGACACAAGGTTAAGTGCAAGGGAGAGAGAGGAATCCAGGATGTAAAACATGTGATTCACATTTCTCCACTGAACATAGAACAAAGTACAAAAAAAATTACAGGCCATTTGGCTCTCCAAGCTTGTAGTGACCAGGCTGCCCATCTGATTTGTAACCCCCTACCCCTCTGGGGACCATATGCCTCTATTCTCATCCCAATCATATAGCTGTAAAGACGCCTCTTAAAGGTCACTATGGTATCTGCCTCCTCAACCTCCCCCAGCAGCGAGTTCCAGGCACCCACTGTGCAAATAAACATGCCTCACACATCTCCTTTAAACCTTACCCCCTGCACCCAAAACTCATGCCACCAATAAGTTGCCTCAAAGTGAATGCAGGAATGACAGCTGCTCATGTCTTGATGGTAGCGTGACCATGCTGTCGCTGACAGCCCGCATCTCCACTTCCTTGAGAGCTCCAGTACCCACTCCTCAAAGGGAATGAGGGCCCGGAGGTCTGGCTCACCACCTCTTGTCTTTGCCCTCTCACCGGTGTTATAGTTGATCTCCTGTGGAGACAGAAGGAGCCATGAAGGAAATGATGGCATGACTCCATCGGATGGAAGCCCTTAGAGGGCAAGTGCAGTGGGGCTCTTGACAGGGATAAGAAGGAGTCAGGGGGTCAAGCTGGGAGAATGTAGGGTGCTGGGGATGGGAGGATCTGGGGAAGATTTGGGGGAAGATGCTATGTTGCATTCAGCACTCACCCTTGCTGCCCGATGAGTCATTAACTTTCCAGCACTACTTCCCAGTTCAGGGGGCCAGTGCCCTGCCAGCTACTGCCTTTCAGGCCACATTAACATCAGAATCCCTAGGTCTGTGTCCTTCTGGGGGAAGAGGGTGTCCCATGTCACCTCTGCTGCATCCAGTAGCCCACCCAGATCGCTCTCCGTAAAACAGGAGGCTGGTTGTGCGCACATTGTACTGTCTATTCTTGAATTTTTAATGTTGTCCCTTGTTAGGGCAGATCAGCTGAAGGCAGTTTGGCAGAGCATTCCAGCAAGTTCCATGCAGTTTGCTTGTTAGCTTTGAGGAGAAGGCAAGTGAGCACTTGCAGGTGTGATGACGGGCAACGGTGGGGGAGGTGGGGTGGTGATCAGTGCCTTAATGATTGGGAACAAGGGAAACAGAGGGAGGTGTCAAACAGCCATCAGAGTCTAGAGGAGAAGGGGGCCTTGTATGGGAGGTTCTGGGGTGAGGGTGAAGGGGATCACCCTGCCTGATACCTGTAGGGAGGAGGAGGGAGAGTGGATCTCTTTGCCTAGATCAGTGGGGGGATGGGTGTCCGCTGCCACTCTGCCTGAGATCAGTGGATGGGGAAGGGGGAGGTCCACTGCCACTGCCTGAGATTGGTGGGGAAAGGGGTGAGGGGCCTATGATCGGTCAGGGTGGCGGGGGGTTGGGGGAGATAAGACAGTCAGTAATGTTGTGGGGAATGGGGCAATGTCTGTGGGGGGCAGGGAGGTGCATTATCCAGCCCAGGAGGGATGTGGCAGGGGAGCGTTATTTCTGCGCATGCGCAGTTGAGGCACCAATTGGAGCTGCAGGGTTTCAGGCACATTAAGCTCCACCCAGAGGCTTGTGCAGCATGATTGGGATTCACTGATATTTTTGCAGGAAGAGTGCATATGGGAGGGTGTGACAATGGGTCTAAAAACTGGATCTGAAATATTCCCAGTTTCAAGTCTGCCCAGCACTTGGAATCAAAATGATAAAATAGGGCCCTTCGCCTCCACACTATCTTCAGTCGAATGAAAGGCTTAGGCGGCAGTGAAATTCACTAAAGGACTCATGAAGACATCAAGCACATCTAGCACACACATATACAAGGCGATCTTTGAGTGGAATCATAAATCACATAACTATTTTGGTGTAGAAGGAGGCCATAAAGTCTATCAGGTCTGCATTAGCTCTCCAAATGAACATGATAGAGCCATTCCCTTGCCTTTTCCCCATACCTCTGCATATTGTTTCTATTCAAGTAATCATCTAATTCCCTTTTGAATGCCTTGATTGAACCTGCCTCCACCACACATACAGACAGTGCATTCTGAAACCAAACTACTTGTGTGAAAAAGTACTTTTTTCAGATCACATTTGCTTCTTTTGCAAATGATTTTAAATCTGTGCCCTTTCAGTCTTGATCCTTTTACCAGTGGGAACAGTTTCTCTCCATAAAACTTTGCTCATCTCCCTAGTGATTTTGAAGATCTCTTATCAAATCCCCACTAAGCCGCCTTTTCTCCAAGGAGAACTGTCCCAACCTCTCGAATTGATCCTCATAACTGAAGTTTCTCTCCCTGGAAACATTCTTGTAAATCTTTTCAGCACTTTCTCCAATGTGTTTGAAACCTTGCTATAGTTGGTGCCCACAGCTGTAAACATTATTCTAGCTGATTTTAAATGGTGTCTTGTATAAGTTCAGCATAACCTCCTTGCTCCTGTACTCTCTGCCCCTCTTAACAAAGATGTGGAGATGCTGGCATTGGACTGGGGTAAGTCCAAAATACTATTTGTTTTATTAACTGCTCTCTCCACCTGTCCTGCCACCTTCAATGATTTATGCACATGTACATGTCTCTGCTCCTGCAGCGGCTTAAGAATTTTGCCCATTACTTTATATTGTCTGTCCATATTTTCCCTACCAAAATGCATCACCTCACATTTCTCCACATTGAACTTCATCTGCCACGTATCTGCCCACTCCACCAACCTGTCTAAGCTCTCTTGAAGTTCTACACAGTCTCCTCCACAATTTACAACACATGAAAGTTTTGTGTAATTTGCAAACTTTGAAATTGACCCCTGTATACCAAGATCTAGAACATTCATATATAAGAGGAAAAATAACATCAAAATTCTACCACTTCGCCCGCCATGAAATGGAGCGGCCGAGGGGTGGATAACAAAAATGTCCATTGCCCTTGAGCAGGAATTTCTGGTCTTGTTTGTGTGAGGCCATAAAATCCCACCTCGGTGGTCCCATATTGACCCTTGCGGAACACCACAACTAACCTTCCTCCAGTTTGAAAAATATCCATTGGTATTACTTTCTGCTGTCTATTATTCAACCAATTTTGTATCCAAGTTGCTATTGTCCCATTTATTCCATGAGTTATAACTTTTCTCACAAATCTGTAGTGCGGCACTCTATCAAATGCCTTTGTGAAAGTCCACATACACCACGTCAACAGCATTACCCACATTGACGCTTTCTGTTACCTCCTCAAAAACTCCAACAAGTTAGTTCATTACAATTTCATCTTTAGAAATCCATGCTGGCTCTTCCTAATCAATCCATATTTTTCTATGTGACTACTATCTTGAATAATTCTGGAATTGTGAATGAAGGTGGAGAAACATACTGACTGAAGGCTTGGAAAGTAATTCTGCTCAGAGATTGATGTGATGCCACATGCAAACTACTCTGCCTATAGCAAAAAGGCCACTGTAACCAGAAGTAGTAATAGGTGTGAGTGAAAAGATCAGGATGAAATGATAGCCAAATTTCAGTTTGGCAAGACTGCCAAACCATTACCAGAGCTGAGCATTGGACAGCCAGTCAGCAACCCTTCAACAGGAGTAAGCCCACATGGAAACTTGTCACATGCTTAGAGAAATTATCATCTCTATCATATTCAACAGAAGTGAACAACCAAATATACTAGTGCAATCACAGGTTCAACTAGTGAAACTGCTCATTCGCTGCAATCAGGGAGAAGGGATTTATCTCACTAGCTGCACTGAGCACAGAACTACCATTGCTCTCAAAGGTCCACCAGACTCCCAACAACTGCAGTGGTACAATAACAGTCACCAAGGCAACAAATGACATAGGAATGACACTTTCCGGACAAGGAACTGGAGGTGGGGCGGGCTGTTAACACGCAAATAAGTGCGGCGTGCAGGAATGGGACGGCAGTAGTTATGGGAGATTTCAATCTGCATATTGATTGGTCGACCCATGTTGGACGAGGTGGGCTCGAGGAGGAGTTCTTGGAATGCTGCCGGGATAATTTCCTTGAGCAGTGTGTGTTGGAGCCGACGAGGGAGCGAGCTATCTTGGATCTGGTGCTATGTAATGAGGCGGGTAGAATTAGGGACCTTGCGGTGAAGGATCCTCTTGGAGAGAGTGATCATTGCATGGTGGAGTTTCTGTTGCAGATGGAGGAGGAGAAAGTGGGTTCCCGGACACGCGTCCTTTGTTTGAATAGAGGGGAGTATGGTAGGATGAGAGAAGAATTGGCGAATGTGGACTGGGGGAGCGCGTTGGAAGGTAGGTCTGCTGAGGAGCAGTGGAGGATCTTTAAGGAGATCTTTCTTGGTGCTCAGCAGAAATTTATTCCGATGGTCAAAAAGGACAGTAGGAGGAGAGGTAATAAGCCGTGGATAACAAAGGAGGTGAAGGAAAGTGTTAAATTAAAAGCGGAGGAATTTAGAGTAGCTAAGAGCAGTGGGCGAGAAGAGGATTGGGAAAGGTTTAAATGTCAACAAAGATTGACAAAGAAGTTGATAAAGGAGGGTAGGAGAAGCTATGAAGCTGGGCTAGCGCTTAATATAAAAAAGGATAGCAAGAGTTTTTATAAATATATAAAAAGGAAGAGGCTGGCTAGGGTGAACGTTGGTCCTTTAGAGGATGAGAAAGGGGAGCTAGTGGTAGGGGATGGGGATATGGCTAAGGTATTGAATAACTTTTTTGTTTCTGTCTTCACGGAGGAGGACGTGAATAATTTGCCGGGTGTTAGCGATGGAAAGGTGGTAGGACTGGAGGGTCTTAATGACATTACTGTTACTAGAGAGGTGGTGCTCGACAGACTGGAGGGGCTGATTGTGGACAAGTCCCCAGGACCGGATGGAATGCATCCGAGGGTTCTGAAAGAAATGGCGGAGGTTATAGTGGATGCCTTGGTGGTTATTTTCCAGACGTCGCTGGATTCCGGGGAAGTGCCGGAAGATTGGAAAACGGCTAATGTTACACCGTTGTTTAAGAAGGGTGCCAGGCAAAAGGCAGGGAATTATAGGCCAGTTAGTTTAACGTCTGTGGTAGGTAAAATGTTGGAATCCGTCATTAAGGAGGAAATTGCGAGGCATCTTGAAGGGAATTGCTTGATAGGGCAGACGCAACACGGTTTCATTAAAGGGAAGTCGTGTCTGACAAATTTACTGGAGTTCTATGAGGATGTGTCTAGGGCAGTGGATAGAGGAGAGCCGGTGGATGTGGTCTTTCTGGATTTTCAGAAGGCGTTTGACAAGGTACCTCACAAGAGGTTATTGCAGAAGGTCAGGGGACATGGAGTTGGGGGTAGGGTGTTAGCGTGGATAGAGGATTGGTTGTCAAATAGGAGGCAGAGAGTGGGGGTCAATGGGTGCTATTCGGATTGGCGGTTGGTGACTAGTGGGGTGCCCCAGGGGTCGGTGCTGGGGCCTCAGCTATTTACCATTTATATAGATGATCTGGAGGAGGGAACCGAGTGCAGGGTGTCGAAATTTGCTGATGACACCAAGATTGGGGGAAAGGCAAATTGTGCGGAGGGTGTGGAGAGTCTGCAGAAGGATCTAGATAGGCTGGGCGAATGGGCCAGGAAATGGCAAATGGAATTTAATGTTGGCAAGTGTGAGGTGGTCCACTTTGGTAGGAAGAATGGTAGGAAGGACTATTACTTACGTGGCGAAAAACTGCAGCAGGCGACGGTGCAGAGGGACCTCGGGGTCCTTGTGCATGAGTCGCAAAAACCCAGCTTGCAGGTGCAGCAGGTGGTCAGGAAGGCGAATGGGATGCTGGCCTTCATAGCGAGGGGGATTGAATATAAAAGTAGGGAGGTCTTGCTGCAGCTGTATAGGGCATTGGTGAGGCCGCAGCTGGAGTACTGTGTGCAGTTTTGGGCGCCGTACTTACGCAAGGATATTTTGGCCCTGGAGGGAGTGCAAAGGAGGTTTACTAGGCTGATACCGGAGTTGAGGGGATTGAGCTATGAGGAGAGGCTGAATAAACTAGGCTTGTACTCGTTAGAGTTTAGAAGAATGAGGGGAGATCTCATTGAGACGTATAAGATGATGAATGGGATGGATAGGATAGAGGTGGAGAGACTCTTCCCGCTCAAAAAAGACAGTAGGACTAGGGGGCACAGCCTCAAGATAAAGGGGAGGCGGTTTAGAACGGAGTTGAGGAGGAACTTCTTCACTCAAAGGGTGGTGAATCTCTGGAATTCTCTGCCCGTTGAAGTGGTGGAGGCTGCCTCGCTAAATATTTTTAAGAAGCAGGTTGATGGGTTCTTGATAAGAGAGGGGATTAAGGGTTATGGGGAGAGGGCGGGAAAGTGGAACTGAGCCACGACAGATCAGCCATGATCTTATTGAATGGCGGGGCAGGCTCGAAGGGCTAGATGGCCTACTCCTGCTCCTATTTCTTATGTTCTTATGTTCTTATGTTCTTATGGAACATCCCCCATATGAACAGCCAATGTCATGGCACATATGTTCCATTAAAAAACCTGCACGGTTGAAAGACCAGAACTGGAATTTTCCCAAGAAGTGACGGTCATTTCAGGCAAGAAAACTGATACAGTTCACACCAGTACAAACCTGATCACGATCCTCTGCACTGAGTAATCTTTTGGAGGGGGAGGCATATTTTTTCTTCTTCCATGTTTAGGAAGGGGCAGAACTAAACACTCCAGCAAAGCCAGCTTCATGGAGATTGGGGTACTCTTTTTAAAGGGCACCCTGATCTCAAAACCTGCCAAAGTCATGTGACTCTGCCATGAGATAAGTACCGTAGGCAGCCATTTCTATTCAGTTCATTAAAGCCTCTCACAGACACAAATTGCTGATGAGGAATGCTGTCCTTATATATGAAACAAAGTCCATCTGTTTCATCTATACCAGGAAAATAAGTTTCCAACAGAGTGGTTTTCACTTTGGAGAGATCTTGGTCTTTTTTCATTCATGGAATGTGGGCGTCATTGGCTATGCCAGCATTTGTTACCCATCCCTTGAACTCAGTATCTTGCTAGGCCACTGTTTCAGACCGCTTTGTATCTCTTGGTGTCATTGGCTAAAATATATTACATTGCACCCATTTTTGACATTTATAGATTGCTATGTGTCAAATTATATTAGAAGTTGAAATGATTGTTTAGCAGTCTTGCGGGGTAAATTTGTTTGCGACCATTTCAAGGTGTGAAACATGTGGCAGGCTAATAGAATTAGGCCCTGGACCAATGGAGATTGATCTACAAGTCCCTTCTTCCGTCTTCAGATAGGTGCTCCAATATTTGAGTCTGAACAGGTTTGGCTGGTAATATGTCAACATGATACTCAGGTAAGTTCTTGGATGGGTCAGGGAGGTGTTTATTGTGGGGTTTGGTGAAAACAAATGGCTTGTGGCTCATAATGTCAATGCAGAAGCAGGAGTAGCACCTGCATTCTCAGTGTGCTAAGTGTAAAGAACTCACCTAGCAAGTTTCTGCAGAGGCCTCAGGTGTCGGTCGATCTGAAAAATGAATCAGAACTAGTGCAAGGCAGGCTAGCTGCTCATATGGAGGTTGGCTGGTTGCTGCCACTGCACTGCTAAGTTTGTCAGCATTGTACCCATTTTAATTGCCAGAAGTGCTCTAGAAAATGCAGTAGACTGACTCTATTTTCATGCTACCACACCCAAAGTATTAGGTTCTTAATAACAACATATAAAATGACAGAACCCACAATACTTGGCCCAATGTACAAGTCACACAAAAGATTCTTTGAATTTTTTTAAATCATTAGGACATAGTTGGTTTGTGAGAACTTACTTTTCAAGATAGGCAAGAAAGCATAGAGTCACAGTTATAGGCCAGTATTTTATGACGTCACTCAGGTGAGGCTCATAAAATCCCTCTGGAGGCCAACAGAGAATTCTCCATTGGCCTTGAGCGGGATTTTAAAAGCCTCATCTGAGCAAGGCCAATTCCTTGAAATGGTTGCAAACAAATTTATACTTCAAGACTGCTAAACAATCACTCAATGTGTAATTTGACACACAGCACCCATTTTTGACAATTCCAGGACAAGCATTGTGGTAAAATTCCAGCAATAGAACCATACAGCATAGAAAAGGCCCTTTGGCCCTTTCAGTCTGCACGTACTATAACTATCATTTAAGTCATACCAATCCCATTCTGCAGCACTTGTCTCATATCCTTGACTATTATGACATTTCAAGTGTCATCCAAATACATTTAAATGTTGTAAGGTTTCTGGCCTCCACTAGCTTCCCAGGCAGTGCATTCCAGATTCTCACCATCCTCTGTGTGAAAATGTGGAACCACATTAGTCATCTTTCAACCCTCTTGCACTTCCACCTTGGCCAGAGAGGAATAAAAAAAAATGCACCTGAGCCTCTGCAATTTCCTGCTTTGCCTCCCATCTTGTAATTCACCCAGGCTTTGGGATTTGTCCATTTTGAAGCTGTCAAAGACTCAATACCTCCTCATTTCCTATGTCAAACTTCTCAAGGTCCTCACAATCCTTTTTCCTGAATTCTGTACCTTTGCCCTCCTTCTTGTACCATGCAAAATTGACCTGAAGGAAACCAAGAGTACATCAAGGAGTGAGTCAGTGAAGGAGTAGAATTAGGGCGTCCAAACTGGGAATTTACTGAGAATGGGAATTCAATGGTGAGTGAGTGATGAATTTTGGATAAATGGTACAAAAGATGGGTGCTTCCTATTATACTGAAATTCAACCTTAGGTTACTTTTCCAGCCCTATGCTAGCATAGCAGGTTAATAGACTTGCAATCCAAAACCTGAACTATCATCCGTGTGTATGGCCTGCCTACGCATAGGATAGATACATCAGAGGTCTGCTATGTAATCTATTTTAGCCAGCAGCACCTAGGAAACCTCCTCCAAAATACCGTCTACCACACTTCCCTGTTGAATACCATTGGGGAAAAAGTACTGAGGATAGCAAAGACACAGAATGTGCTCTGGGTGGGGAAATTCGGCATGTGTCTCCAAGAGTGGCTCGGTAGCACCACTGCTCATTGAATTGACCCAAGTCCTGAAGACTTGCCAGTCTGGGCCTGTGGTGAGTGATGAGAGAACCAACATGAAGGAAACCTGTATGACCCCATCCTCACCAAGCAGCCTGTTGCAGATATGTCTTTCCATTACAAGAGACGGCAGTGTAGGCCCATTTGCTGGAATGAAGTCGTGTCACATTTTACAGCAAAGAAATTTAAGGTCCATAGGCGCCTCTGCCTCGATGCCAGTAAATTACTAACTTTTTTCTTTACCCATGGTGTTCCAAAACTTCAGGAGTTTACTTTTTAAGCATTATTCTTTATTATTACAATGTGATTTCAAAAACATGCCATTGTTGTTTTGTGCAAATTTATCTTTCCACCTCACCTCAGCTATCTTATTCCCTCATCTTTCTAAAATGGACTGTAATCCAAGCGGTGAACAGGCCAGATTTTGTGAAGCATTCTTGCCACAATGAACCTCCATATTAGGAGGGGAACTTTATTAAATTTATCATGACATCTATTTATCGAACATGATTTCTTTTGTGAAATAAATTTTTCCACAGCCCTTATCAATAACATTATCCACCAGAGCAAACCAAGCTTCTACCTATTTTAGTACCAGGACACACCCTTATTATTTTTACCTACATGTTATTATCAGATAAATGCAGTTGCAATGGAACAAATTAATTCGATATTTACTGGGTCGATACTTAGCCCATCATGGATGTGGGCTAGAAAATTGTCAGGGTCAAACTATAATTCACGATGTGTATTTGTGGTGACCCAAATATGATTTAAAAGTGATAAACCTCTGCGTAATGTCATATTATGTTAATGCTAAAATACATATTATGTTAATACTATAATATATTCGGATCCAGTCATTAATTAATACACTTCTATTTCTCTTTACGTCTTACGGTGCATTATCTCAGAGAGGTAGTAAAAGTGTATTTTTGTCTCAGATATGACGGTTGTATATTCTTTAAAGGTAGAAATCTCACATTTTATTCCACATTAATTCAACTTAATTATTTTTCATATATAAGACATATAAAGCTTGCCAAAGAAATAAGCAGCAGTTACAATTGGTCAAAATGTTCTTTGAAAACATTGAATGAACAATAAGAATTGATTAGGATTTGTATAAAATTTAGTGATAATTATCAGCAGAAGTAAACAAATAGAATTAAGAACTCTTGAATAAATGTGCTATATTTAATGTCAAATAATGAGTCTTGTTGCTATTATTATATTATTTGAACTATAGGTGTAAGATACATCAGTTCTCTAACCATTTAGTGAATCCATCAGACATCCAATACGGTGGCATTTTTTCCAAATTAGTGCCATCCTGCTTGACAGAGAAAAAGAAATGACTGAAGAAATGGTGCAAACAAACTGGTAAGAAACAGATTTGGAATTTTAAACATCTAGTTAAAAATTAATGTGATAATGGCCCAGTTACATTTATTGACCTTCATAATCTAGAAAAAGTTGTTGGTTCCTCTGGATTTTGAATATCTTAACCCTCAAATTAAAAAAAATGAGATGAATATAAACTGAACCAATCACTCAAATTTGATGGCTGGGCCCACGTTTGGCAGATATATTTTAATATGGACAAATATTATGTCATGTGGCAACTGAAAGCATGTGTACATCAATGCAGGAATTAATTTGCAAGGCCACTGAATGAGGGACAAGCAGAGGGCTTCTAACAAATGAGTCATTAGAGATTCAAAACCAATCAAGTTATTGTGAAAAGAGAAATGCTATATTGTATGGAAGGTTAGGGTGCATCAAGAATATTGTATCCATTTTTGGTCCCATCATATGGAAGGAGATAGTTTGACTTTTCAAATGGCCCCAGCTATACAGCAAAGCTTTCTTTTTGAATATGCCAGATATGACCTGGAATCTTATCATTCTCTGATCAAAAAACCAGCATAAAGAGAACTTCCTTCTTACTTGTCTTACTGCACTAGCACTTTAATCCTTAATCCTATTGTTGCTTTTCCCCAGCCTTTTAAAATCTGAAGTATGGAGACCCACAGTATTTTTTCCTTTCCTCTACTTGGGATCTTTTCTCAATGTTCTTGATTAAACAAAATCTCGACTTAACACCAATTTTATTTTTGTACATCCTAACTATGTTGGGGGTTGTGGATTTTACGCAAGAAGGAAAAGACAAAGTTTGCACACTCAAACTAACAATAACAGATTTATTCTAGGAGCTCTGGCCTGTACAGAGAACAAATTGATATTAAAACAGAAGCCTATGCAACACTACAATAACATCACCATCAAATCATGTGATCAGCTCTTAAAGCCATTCTGCAACCACTTAAATATATAACAGCCAACATTTCTGCCTCAGTAAGGATGGGCTTCAGGCTCTGCACATAACACTGTGGAACAAAGAACAGTACAGGACACCTAGATTGCTCTGTATTTCTATGGGCTCTGGCATTTATTGTATACTTTCCTTCTGCAGTAGATCTTCCAAATCACGTCACCTCACATTTGTCCATGTTAAATTCCATCTGCCATCTTTTGGCCCAAGTCTCCAGCCAGTTTATATCCTGCTGTATCCTCTGACAGTCCTCCTCACTATCCGCTACTCCCCCAATTTTTGTATCATCTGCAAATTTACTAACCAGACCACCTACATTTTCCTCCAAATCTTTTACATATATTATAAATAACAGAAGCCCCAGCACTGACTTTTGTGGAAAACACTTGTCACAATCATATAGTTAGAAAAGTATCCTTCCTCTGCTACTCTCTGCTTTTTATGCCCAAGCCAGTTTTGTATCCATCTTACCAGCTCACCTCAGATTCCATATGACTTCACCTTCTGTATCAGACTGTCATGAGGAACCTTGTCGAAGACTTTGCTACAGTCCACGTGTACAACATCCACTGCCCTGTGCTGGTCAATTTTCCTTGTCACTTCCTCAAAGAACTCAATCAAGTTTTTGAGACATTATCTCCCCTTTACATGCTGCCTATAGCTTATAAGCCTATTTTCTTCAAGGTGTGAGTACATTGTGTCCCTAAGAATCTTCTTCAATAATTTCCCCATCACTGATGTAATGCTCACAGATCTGTAATTTCCCAGACTGTCTCTTCTGCCCTTCTTAAACAGAAGAACAATGTTAACTACTTTCCAATCCACTGGTACCTTGCCTGTGGCTAAAAAGGACACAAAAATTTTAGCCAAGGCCTAAGCAATTTCTTTCCTAGCCTCTCTCAGTATTTTGGGATAGAACCTATCTGGCCCTCGGGACTTGACACCTTAATGCTTTTCAAAATCTCCAATACCTAGACCTACCCTTTCCTTAGCTACCCTCTTCCTCCTTATATATATGCATGAGACCTTGGTATTCTTCTTAATCCTCTCTGCCAAGGACATTTCATGGCCCCTTTTCGCCCTTCTAAGTCCAAGTTTAAGCTCTTTCCTGTTATTCCTTGTATTCCTCAAGAGCCTTATCCATTTTCAATTTCCTGAAATTTATGTATTCCTTGTTATGGTTCAGGTCAGAAACTCCAAAGTGTTTTATGGAACCTGCCTGGATCATAAATTTTGCATCTTGAATTTGGCTAGGATAAGCAAATGTTTCACTTCAGTTATGATTCAAATGACCCACTAAGGAACTTTTGTCAAACAAAGTTTATTTAAAAATATAGTTAACACATATAGTGTGAAAATTAGCAAGAACTTTTATCAATTACAAACAAAATAACTGCTATAATGTATAACCCTTAACAAATATCTAATGTGTTCCAATCAATCCAGTCCCATAGCTAAAAGACCCTTTTCACAGGTTTAACACAAGAGAGACTAATGCTCGCGTGATACTAGATTTGAGTCCTTTGGATGATATCTTTGGGTCTCCTGATATTCAGAACAACAGGGAGAGACTCTGGTCAAACCACCAACAGCAGATTCTCTCCTTCAGAAAAACAAGACCTTCCTTTCAGATAACCAGAAGAATTTCCAAACAAAACAGGGAGAAAGAGAAACGTCTCTTTCCAGCTTGCTGTCCCTTCTAAGGCACAACTCTAACTGCAGCCAAAAAGTAAATGGAGCCTTAAATTCATTGGAAAGGGAAAAAAAACCTGTCCAAAAGTTCATGATCATCCACTGACAATGCTGGATAATAAAACAACCCAGAGTTAAAATAAACAAGCTCCATTTAAGCTATTGAAGTAGCAATAAAAGGACCCTTTGTAGACAACTTGCAGTAATGAAATCAAACTGAGAAAGGTCTGCTTATTACTGCATAGAACAAGATTTAAACTTTCTTAGTGGTACACTAACATCACAGCCTCCTTCTTCTTTTTCACTAAGCTTACAATCTTTCTTGTCATCCAGGATTCTGAATCTTATCATCCTTATCCTTCATTTTTACAGGGACATACTTGTCCTGAATTGTTAACAATTGACTTTTAAAAG
The DNA here is from genome assembly GCF_965287045.1 of Carcharhinus amblyrhynchos. NCBI lineage: Eukaryota > Metazoa > Chordata > Chondrichthyes > Carcharhiniformes > Carcharhinidae > Carcharhinus > Carcharhinus amblyrhynchos. The sequence goes on along the minus strand of NC_137333.1, from coordinate 68,206,844 downwards.
ACTCTCACATATCGGATATGAAAGTTAAAGCCAGATTCTCCATGCTCCTTGAGATTGACTGCTGACTTTCTGGCGAGTTTCCTAATGCACCAAACACTTTGTTGTACATACATATCAGCACTTTTCTGTTTGCTTATCTGAAGTGCTCATCTGTGTCCTCTGCAGTAGAACTCGTGTAACCTCATCCTGCCCATCCCCTCGCAGTATGTTCGCAACTCTGCTGGCCTTGCCTCCTGTCCTGGTTGCACAGTGTCTCATCACATGCAGATCTTGTGTTTGTATTCACTTCTAAATTACTCAGTATCTCAGCTGGTGGCTGCCAGTTTGAAATCTAGTGAGTCTGCATCTTCATCATCTCTGTGTTCTTGCTGTTCTTCCACTGCCTGGTCTTGCTTCTTGGTATTTGGAAGGTGAAATTTACAAGAGTAAGAATATGGTGCAGGAGAGAGTGCTGCAGGTTTTATCCCATTTGCTGATGGTAAATCTGAGGAAAGTTTGGGTTGACAGGAAAATGAGACGTGAGAAGGTGTTTTAATTACAAGGATATAGCAACCTTCAATGGTTTCAGACCCACTGCTGCCCTGTAGCATCTCTTTCATGGGGTAAGAGCATGCAGACACACCCTGTTCTCTGCTTAGCTCCCACTGCCTCTGGTTTGTACCACTTTGTCCAAAAGAGAGGAAAAGGTGTCAGTGAGTGTTATACAATCTGTTTGATTGATGTGGTTGTCATGGATAAATAGCTGGCTGTGTGCAGACTGTGTGATGTGGGTATGAAGCTTATAGCACTGCTGTGTGAAGGTGCAGTGGAGCATATGATTGTGAGATATGAGTTCTGATTGATAGAAATTGTTGATAGGCAAGTGAATTGAGGGCGAGGGTGTGATGAATTATTAGTGTTTGAGGCTAATGGCGTATTTAATAAGGTATGACACTTGAAGATGCATTCACTGAAATTGACCTACTTGTGAGGTCATAACCTTGTGCACTGCAGCCAGGTTCTCGGGGCTTGTCTTCTGCCATAGACCTGCAATACCTCCTGTACATGCACCAGGAGGGTCTCCTTGACACTCTGTGGATACAAGACATCCTGCATCCTTTCCACCTCTCCCACCAAGTCTTCCAGTGCAGCATCTAAAAAGTTTGAAGCCTACTCTCTCCCATGTTGTGCCACTTTTCAATGTTTCCCAGGTCAAACTGTCTTTCTGCATTACTGCCAGCACTTGCTCCCATCGTTATATATCCCTTCTTTAAGAGGTGCAGGCAAGCTTTAAGCGGTACATTATAGACCCTCTCCTGATTCATCCAAACAATCAATTACATGGTTAGTGAAGCCTGGATGCTGAAATCGATAAACTGAACAGGTTGCATGAAATTGTCATGCTTACAGTATTGTAGTCAATTGTGCATTATGTTCTCCCAGTGGGCCTTGAATGGTCGGGAAATATTACAGTAAATGCCATAGGCAACATTATATTTTAAGCAAAACTACCAGTCACAGTGGATCATCCAGTATAGTTGCTTTGACCTTTCCAAAGCTTTTAAAACAGATTTCAATAGAAATTCTCACCCAACACCTTTGGATCCAACTCAATTTTCTCTCCACTTTTGGTGTGAAAAATGTTGAGAAAGTTGGTTATAAGAACTCATGGAAGGTCATCAACATTTACTGTTTCATTCCCCATAATGCTGCTTGACCTGCTGAACACTTCCAGCTATTTACTTTTTATTTTTGCAATTTTGTTGAGTTGGTTGGGGATAAACATAGAGATCAGAATGTCTGACTTCTGAATTTCATAAATTCAGACTGCAAATTCTTTGCAAATTGAAAGCAAACTGATGGTATTAATTACATGGCCTACAAGGGTAGTGCCTAATTTTCCCAGTGTCTTTTTACAGACATAACTAAAGAACAAAATCTGTTTCTATTAGAATAAGCAGCAAATTATTACACTGGTGCATGCTTCTTGCCCTTCATTTCAAAGTCTTCGGAACTACATGTTCCTTGAAAAATGGGCACCTCATGGTCAGGCTTAATGCCAGTTCTTTTGAATGTGCTGGTGAGAGTAAGTTGAGGATAGGGAGGATCCTATCACAATCTTCAGCTTTCTTTCTTTTAGTTTTCGTTTATAACATTTTATGGATCAGATGGGAAAGTGGAAACAAGGATTTATGTTGCTCATTTTTTTAACAAAACAATGCTGTCTAAAAATGAAAGAAAGCAAAACTTTCAACATATTTACAAAGTTTCTTTTGACCTTTATAATGTCTGAATGCACCTATTCTTGTTAGACTCAAATCACTCTAACACGTACAGTTTTCTATGCGGTCCTTTTCATTCCATTCAACAAAAGAGCTGCACCTATTTTGCAGCTCTGAAACAAAAGAAAGCAAAGCATTTCCATCTGGTACACACCCAGCTACAGGAGATAATTACTTTGCTTAGGGGCCATTGGTAAGGCTACAATTCCAGCTGTCAAGTCTAGTTTTTCTTGTTTCAGTAGGCTTCTGGTGCTTAACTTGATTTTTAAAATTATTTGTTCTTGGAATGTGAACATCATTGTCAAGGTCACCTTTTATGAGAAGGTATTTTTTTCCAGAGCAGTTTGAGACAATTGAGTCGCTGGGTAGTTATTAACCAATCACGTTGCTGTGGATCTGAGTCACATGTAGGTAATTTTCTCCTGAGACGATGTTACTGAGCCAGATGGGTTTTTACAACAGGGACTTTTAATTCCAGATTTTGTATTGAATACTGGCATGGTGTGATTCAGAACTGAGGTCCACAGAGCATTACCCTGATTACTAGTCCAGTGTTATTACTACTGCCACCATCTCCCCAGTGAGACTTGCAAAGAACAAAGAACATCCCAGCACAGGAAACAGGCCCTTCGGCCCAACGAGCCAGCGCCGCCGCATCTTCCCACACCTACCCCACCCTGTGTGTATGTGAGTGGAACCCCTAATGTAGCCAGATTCAGGGGAGAATAGTGTCAATTTGGTACACCAGTCAGCCTAAGAGCACATCTTTGGGTTGTGGGAGGAAACAGGAGCGCCCGGAGGAAACCCACGCAACCACAGGGAGAATGCGCAAACTCCCACAGACACAGGCCCAAATCCATGTATCTGCACAGCTAGCAGTGATAGTCACTGAGCTGTTGTGGTGCCCATCTGCTGGTCCAGGATTAAGCACACACAACGACACGAAGTACTAGGCCACTCCCGGAACTTCCAAGAGCAGCCCACGCACGACCCACCGTGTGCATGCTCCTCGTTTGACAACAAGGTGGACCGACCCTGTGGAATAAAAAGACAATACGTTAACATATAAAACTACATTTTCGGTGTCGTCCCGAGGCTCTGACCCTATTTAATACCCTCTACTATAACCCTCCATCCTTGCTTTGCTCATGTGTCTGTCTAAGTAAACCTTAACCAAGTCCAACGTGCCTGCCTCCACCACCCTACTCGGTAGTGCGTTCCACACCCCCACGACCCTCTGTGTGAAAAACCTTCCTCTCATATCCAAATTATACTTCTCCCCGTTCACCCTTAGATCGTGACCTCTCATAATTGTCCCCAATCTAGGGAAAAGCCTACCACTGTTTATTCTATCTATTCCCATCAGTATTTTATATACCTCTATCATATCACCCCTTAATCTCCATCTTTCTAAGGAGAAGAGCCCCAGTTTCTCCAACCTTTCCTCGTGACTCAGTCCTTCCACGCCAGGCAATATCCTGGTAAACCTCTGCACCCTCTCCAGGGTCTCCACATCCTTCCGGTAGTACGGTGACCAGAATTGGACGCAGTACTCCAAATGCGGTCTAACCAACGTTCTGTACAACTGAAGCATTAGACGGCAGCTCTTATACTCTATACCCCTTCCTATAAAGGCTAGCATTCCATAAGCTTTCTTCACAACCTTCTCTACCTGTGTCGACACCTTCAGAGAGTTGTGCACCTGCACTCCCAGGTCCCTTTGTATCTCTATACTCTTAATCGGTCTACCTTTTATCACATAACTCCTCCCTGCATTATTCCTTCCAAAATGCATCACCTCGCATTTGTCAGGATTAAATTCCATCTGCCATCTATCTGCCCAATATACCAACCTATCTATATCCTGCTGTGTCACCTGACAGTCCTCCTCAGTATCTGCCAATCCTACCATCTTGGTGTCATCCGCAAATTTGCTGATCACACCACGTACACCCTCTTCCAAGTCGTTTATATATACTACAAAGAGGAGAGGTCCCAGTACTGAGCCCTGCGGCACACCACTGGTGACTGGCCTCCAGCCAGAAAAGGTCCCCTCGCCAACTACTCTCTGTCTCCTATTTCCCAGCCAGTTTTCGATCCACCTAGCTACCTGTCCTTGTATCCCATGTGCCTTAACCTTTTCTACCAGCCTACTGTGAGGGACTTTGTCAAACGCCTTACTGAAATCCATATAGATGACATCAACGGCTCGCCCATCGTCAACCGTTTTTGTCACCTCCTCGAAGAATTTTGTTTCAAATTTATAACACTCCATAAAACTGCAATGTGTGGTAATTGCCCAAGGGAAAGGACACCTGAGGCAGTGGGTTTAAGCCTCACTTCAGGACTTGTGCACATCATATAAGCTGAAACCTCAGCCATAATTGAGGGAGTACTGCTTTGTTAGAGATATCAAAGTGGCTTGGGTGAATAGCTTGATTCACAGATCGGGGGGACGATTCTCCCATCCAGTCGCGCTGATTGAGTAGCACTGACAGTAGCACTGATTGAGACATCAGCGGCGACCTTTTTGTGGGATTCCCACTGAGCAGCCAGGCCTCCACACATCTCTTAACGAAAGTTTTTCAGCGTCAACCGATTCATGCTGAAAATCAGTGTGGTGGCGATTTACATGTATTACCATACTTTAGCATATGATTAGCGGGTCTGTGACTGATCTCTTCTCTCCGCCCCCTCCCCCCGCTAGTGTTCCCCCCCGCCCCCTTCTCCAGCATGACAGGTGGGATTTATAACTGCATGGTTGCTGACAGCTCATCCACAACTCCCTGGCTCACTGGGTTTGCTGATGCACCTCCACCAGCTTCAGGATGAATGAACCCTGAGGCCTGGCACCTGCTTGGGGCCAGCCAAATCCTCGCCTCTAGCAGACTTCTGCCTGCCCAAGCCCTCGGATGTGCATCAACGGCTGTGATGTGCTCACCAGTGAATGACCCAGAAACCTCAGCACTAACATGACCCACTGCCGTGATAGTCTCTGTGTTGCTGGATTGTGTGGTTGATGTCTGTGCCGAATCACTGGTATTGTCCTTGGAGGATTCTTTTGGACCTCCAGAACTGGAAGGAAGGAAAGGTTAGTGGAAGGAGAGAAAGCAGCCTGCACAACATGCACTTACTTCAAAGAAAGCCTTAGGAATAGGGTTCAGCCGATGCTCACTTGCATGCTGGATGCTGATCTGGCTGTCATTAACAATTCTACATTTGTTCCCCCCGACCCCCTCAGATCCAGAGCATGCTGCTCAGAGACCGTCAGCAGGCGCAGCTTGGGAACACCCTCACCAGTTTTTTCCCTCTCACGGTGGTTATGTGCGTTCTTCTACTGTGAGGACGAGGGGGACTGAAAGCATGATGTATGGAAGGGCATGGGGTGCAATATGTGTCAGGGTTGGGGAGCTCATGTTGGCTGTTTCAGGGAAATAGATCCCCACTGTGGGGGTGCTGATTGGGGGTACCAGAGGGGTTGGAGGCAGTACTGAGGTTACCCTTAGGTGTCTGGGGATGGCTTCACAGTGTAAGCACAGCACATGTACTGGTTTCAGAATGGGATGCACACTCACCTTTGTTGTCCAAAGACGATCATTCATCTTCTGGACCGAGGTGCCAATGTCCAGACATTTACAGATGGAGCCGTTGCCTCCCATATTGCACTTGCTGTGTGGCCCTTTAGGTGTCATAACCTCATTGGGTACAGCAGCTGACACCTCTCCTCTACTGCATCCAAAACCTCCCAAAACCTGGGGCTGCTTCTCTTGAGTGCCATCTTCCCGGCATGACTGCCTGTGTGTCCATAATTGCAGCTTATATACAGCTCTGCCTTGTTAAGGCGCAGTCAATTTGGGCCACTCATGAGTCCATAAATTTCATTGTGAATAATGTACAAGGGTCTCACTCAATGAGGGGGGAATGCTGACAGGCAGGGGGTGTGCATGGCAGCAAGTGAGGCCAGTGCTCTGTGTGTGAAAGGGGTTGGGGATGGGGATTGTCCAGGTCAATGGGAATGGGGAGGTCAGTGATGTCCTGCGATGTCTGGATCCGTGGGGACTAGGGAGGCCAGCGATGTCCGGAGATGTTAGGGTGACTAGGAGATGGGGAAGCCAGCGATCTCCAGCGAGGTCTGGGTCAGTGGGGGATGGGGAGGCCAGCAATGTCCAGCGATATCTGGGTCAGTGGGGGATGGGGAGGCCAGCAATGTCCAGCGATATCTGGGTCAGTGGGGGATGGGGAGGCCAACGATGTCCAGCGATGTCTGGGTCAGTGGGGGATGGGGAGGCCAACGATGTCCAGCGATGTCTGGGTCAGTGGGGGATGGGGAGGCCAGCGATGTCTGGGTCAGTGGGGGATGGGGAGGCTAGCAATCTCCAGTGATGTCCGGGTGACTGAGGGATGGGGAGGCCAGTGATGTTCGGGTTAGTGGGGAACGGGAAGGCCAGTGATGTCCAACTAAGTCTGGGTCACTGGGGGATGGGAAGGCCAGCAATGTTCTTGTAGGGGGAATGGGGGGCTGAGGTCAGCAATAATCCTGTGGGGGGAGGGGTGAGAGGTCAGCGATAAGGCCTGCAATGTTCGTTGGGGAGTGAGAGGTAAGTAATGTCAATGCTGGGAGGACTTGTTTAACGATCTCCCAGAGATCGACATATGCTGGGAAAGTGCACTGATTTCAGCCTCTTCAGCTGGAATGGGCCTACCCCTGGATTTTTCATGTGAATCTTGCTAGTGCACTGTGCAGTACACAGAGTGTGAGAAAATCCTGCTGAAAAAAATGTTGGAAATCATGCAACAAAACGTCCTTCTTTATCGTTCACAGGATGTGGATGTCACTGGCTTGGCCAGTATTTGTTGTCTATCACTCATTGTCCTTGAGACAGTGGTGGTGAGTCCCTTTCTTGAACTGCTGCAGTCCATGTTATGCAAGCATACCCACTGTGCTGTTCGAGAGAGAGTTCAAGGATTTTGACCCAGTGACAGTGAAGGAATAATAATCTAATTCCAAGTCAGGATTTGTGACTTGGAAGGGAACTTGCAAGTGTTGGTGTTCCCAACTTGCAGCTGATAGTGTTGCCATGCATCTGCTGCCCTTTTCTTTCTACATGGTAGAGTCATAGGTTTGGAAGGTGCTGTCAAAAGAGCCTTAGTGAATTGCTGCAATGCCTCTTATAGATGGTATACACTGCTGTAACTATGTGTCAGTGTTGGAGGGAATGAACGTTTAAGGTGGTAGACAGATTACCAATAAAGTGGAATGCTGTGTCCTGGATAATGTTGAGCTTCCTGAACTGTTGTTGGAGCAGCACCCATCCAGGAAAGGGGAGAGTGTTCCATCATACTCCTGACTTGTGCCTTGTAGATGCTAGACAAGCTTTAGGAAGTCAGGAGATCAATTATTCGCCTCAGAGTTCCAAGGATCTGACTTGTTCTTGTAGCCACAGTATTTATGTAGCTGGCCCAGTTAAGTTTCTGATCCAATGGTAACCCCAAAGACATTGAAAGTGGGGTTTCAGTGCTGGTAATGCCGTTGAATGTCAAGGAGAAAAGGTAAGATTCTCCCTTCTTGGGATGGTCATTGCCTGGCACTTTTGTGGAACAAACATTGCTTGCCATCTATCAGCTCAAGCCTGGATGTTGTTCAGCTCTTGCTGGACATGAACTGCTTGTCATGCTGCTGCATTAAAAACTATCTTATTTTGAGGAGGGTTCACAAAACAATAAATGGTCATTTTCTTCAAGCTGTTCGTGTTCTGCCACTATAACTTAACTATGAAAGGGAATCCTGTTAACATATGTAACCAGGTTTTCTGCCACAATTTGGTGAAATTACCGCTATGTCAGGGAGTAACAGCTCCAAGGAAATTTCCAGCCGCTGATGTTATTTTTGACCAGCCATGAGTGAAGTAACGACCTAGGGTAGGGTGTTTAGATATTCTGGGTCATGTGGATATCAAAATAGGGGAGGTGTTGGGTGTCTTAAAAAGCATTAAAGCAGATAAATCCCCAGAGCCTGATAGGATCTACCCTAGAATACTAAGGGAGGCAAGGGTGGAAATTTTTGGGGCCTTGACAGAAATCTTTGTATCCCTATTGACCGCAGGTGAAGTTCCAGAGGACTGGAGGATACCAGTGTTGTTCCATTGTTTAAGAAGGGCAGCAGGGATAATCCAGGAAATTATAGACCAGCAAGCCTTACATCAGTGGTAGAGAAATTATTGGAAAAGATTCTTTGGGGCAAGATTTACTCACATTTGGAAACAAATGGATTTATTAGTGATAGACAACGTGGTTTTGTGAATGGGAGGTTGTGCCTCACTAACTTAATTGAGTTTTTCGAGGAAGTGACAAAGATGATAGATGAGGGCAAGGCAATGGATTTGTCTACATGGACTTCAGTAAAGCCTTTGACAAGGTACCTCATGGTAGACTGGTACGAAAGGTGAAGTCACACAAGATCAGAGGAGAGCTGGCAAGATGGATACAGATCTGGCTTGGCCATAGAAGAAGAGGGTAGCAGTAGAGGAGTGTTTTTCTGAATGGAAGGCTGTGACTAGTGATGTTCAGTAAAATGTCTGACAACACCAGGTTTAAGTCCAACCGATTTATTTGATAGTAAACTCACAAGCTTTCGGGTTTGTCCCTTTGTCAGGTGAATGGAGAGTTCTGGCCTCAGACAGAGCATATAAAGCACAGACAGTTTACAGATTACTGATTAGAATGTGAATCTTTACACCTAACCTGCTGTTCAAGTCCTAAAATGGCCGACAACGTGAGTGGAAGGAGCACTGATCACAGGTTAAAGAGATGTGTATTGTCTCCAGACAGCACAGTGAGTGATGTTTTGCAAACCCAGGCAAGTCAGGGGGGTTACAGATAGTGTGACATGAACCCAAGATCCCTGTTGAGACTGTCCTCATGTGTGCGGAACTTGGCTATCAGTCTCTGCTCAGCGACTCTGCGCTGTCGTGTGTCGTGAAGGCCGCCTTCTCCAAGGAACCTGACGAAGGGACAAACGCGAAAGCTTGTGAGTTTACTATCAAATAAATTGGTTGGACTTAAACCTGATGTTGTCAGACTTTTTACTGTGCTTCCCCAGTCCAACGCCAGCATATCCACATCATGACTAGTGATGTACCACAGGGATCAGTTCTGAGATTTGTATATAAATTATTTGGAGGAAATGTAGCTGGTCTGATTAGTAAGTTCGCAGATGACACAAAAATTGGTGGAGTTGTGGATAATGAAGAGGATTGTCAGAGGATACAACAAGATATAGATTGGTTGGAGACTTGGACGGAGAAATGGCAGATGGAGTTTAATCCATAGTATGAAATAAAGCATTTTGGAAGGTCCAATACATATAGGAATTATACAGTAAATAGTAGGACCCTTAGGAATATTTTTGATAGAGAGATCTGGGTGTACATGTCCACCAAACACTGAAAGTGGCAATGCAGGTGGATTAGATAGTCAAGAAGGCATTTGGCATGCTTGGCTTCATCTATCGGGGCTTCACTATAAAAATTGGCAGGTCATGCCACAGCTGTACATAACCTTAGTTAGGTCTCATTTGGAATATTGTGTACAATTCTGGTGGCCGTACTACCAGAAGGATGCAGATGCTTTGGAGAGCATACAGAAGAGGTTTACCAGGATGTTGCCTGGTCTGGAGGGTATTAGCTATGAGAAGAGGTTGGATAAACTCGGTTTGTTCTCACTGGAACGATGGAGGTTAAGGGGTGACCTAATAGAGGTTTACAAGATTGAGTGGCATGGACAGAGTGAATAGTCAGATGCTCTTTCCTAGGATAGAAAAGTCAAGTACTAGGGGACATAGGTTTAAGGTGCCTGGAGAAAAGTTTAGAGGAGATCTGCAAGGCAAGTTTTTTACACAGAGGGTGGTGAATGTCTGGATCACGCTGCTCAGGAAGGTGGTGGGAGCAGATATGATAGTGGCATTTAAGGGACAACTAGACAAATGCATGAATAGGATGGGAATGGAAGGATACAGATTCAGTAAGTGCATGGTTTTAGTTCAGGCAGGTATCGTGATTAGCGCAGGTTTAGAGGGCCAAAGGTTCTGTTCCTGTGCTGCGCTTTTCGTTGTTCTTAAGTGACATTGAGTACAGTACACCCCGAGAACTGGGTATGGAGGTCTTCTGCAAGAACGTCCTCCTGCCCATCCTGCTGACGCTGAGTGCCCTGCTCCTGCATCTCTTCTACTGTGATGCCTGCAAACACCTGACCTGCTCTCTCTTTGTCCTCTGCCCTCCTCCTCCTTATAGGAGGTACTTTCTGCTGAGTACACTATACCTATCTGCAGTGATGCAAATGGTCTCATCATACACAGAGGTTGCCAGAGAGACTCAAATCTGTCTGAGGACAGGAATGTCCTGAAACCACTAGATATCGTGAACACTCCACAGAATGCAGAGAAAACATTGAAAATGCTCAAAATCAAATCCTCACCTCAGTCCAAAACTTCCAACTCTTCAGCCTACGTTTGCTCTAACCCCCTTTTATTGCACCCTTAGATGAGAAAACTGCAAAAGCAGATTGGCCACCTGCCTGTGTATGCAATGACCTAAAAATCACACAGGAAATGTAATATTGTGGTCAATTGGAGGGATGATCCTTTCAAGTGACTCCATATTATGGCAGGCTACTACCGATCTATGGTACACGCGCTGACCGAACTATTGCACGATTGTGTGATGATGTCAGAATGTGCACCTGACATAATCACGTGTGCCCGCTGTCAATCAAATAATTTTTTCTATGGGACACAGCTGTTACTCTGTGATCTATTCTGCCTATAGTACAATGTTAATTTCCACTAGATAAAGAGGTGTCACATGCTTGTAGTTTCTGCTATTGATTCTTTAAGGTCTGTAATAAAAGGATTTTTTTAAAAGAAAGTAAAATGTTATGAATAAATGACTTTAAGACTAAATTGGTTGGAGGGACATATGTTGGCTTAGATGGTATGGGGCGAAGGAAGTGGGTGAAGAAGCGTGAATTAGCAAGAATGGAGTATGGAGAGTGTATGGGTTGGGGAGGGGTGAGGGCTGGAGTGCTGTTCTTTGAAAATAGAATTGCACATTTGCCTTTCTGAAGCTACTTCTTTCAATGATCAAAATACATTGTGTAAATTTTGATAAGGTGTTTCAAATTTGCTGTTTGGGAATTGAGCTAATCTCTGCTCAGTCATGGATAAACCTGTTGTATTTTCTAACTTCTTTCTAAGCATTGATGTGCTAGATGCCAGCAGCGAGGAAGAACAGAACAATGCAGACAGCAGCAGCCCTGTCAGTGAGATGTTGAAATTTGTAACTGAGGAGCAGCAAAAAATTTTGGAATTGTTAGAGAATTCAGCAAAAATCATACAAAGAGCATGGAGAAGACACGTTGTAAGTTTAACTTTGCGCTAAATATTCCACTGCTTTAACTAATAAATACCAAGTCTTTTTTTTTGTTTTACAATAGTGACTAAATTTCAAAAGTACTTCCAAGTTTTAAGCAAAGTGGGACTTCTTGAGGGTCTGAAAATTGATATATAATTGCAAATTATTTCTTCTTTCCTTAATGTATTTTCCAAATCTCATAACTTAAAAAAGTTCTTTGGTAAATTCTAAATATGAAAATACATTAATTTTAAAAATGTATATATTTTTGATAAATCAATTCCCTTCATTATATTTACTATTTTAGAGAATGTTGTATTTTGTTGGAGCGTTGAATATCTCAAAATTTGGAAAAGCAAAAAAAAAATTCACTGTTAAGATCTGTAACGAAAACTGCGCATCTGAGTATGCAGTTGAATAACTTCCATAGGTGTGGGTGGATGACTGCGGTTCCACCCTCTCATGTTTTTTTTTGATGGTAAAATTGATTTTAAAACAGGTTGGACTAATATTTACCAACAAAACATTCGGCTAACGTGAGATCTGCCAATGTACTCTCTCCCCACAAAATATGCCAGCAAATAAAATAAGTATGAGGGTAATGATATTCAAATGGTGTGGTTAAATGTTTTGGGAGAGTTATTTTGGCTGTCAGCCATTTTCAGTCTTGTAACCTGATCCTTAAATAAATAATTAGTCATGTCTCCTTAAATTGAAGGCAGAAAATTGCTCTTTTTGGCATGCAATTCACAACAGCCATTGATCATGGTAAGATAGAGATGTGTTTGGGTTTGAAGTGCAATCTTTACTACATGTCCTATCTGATTTTCTGTAGTCATGTGGCCTCTGCTATGAGATACAGGGCTAGGGGAGCCATCTTATACTCAGTAAGATAAAGACATTACACTCATAACATGGTGTCAGAAGTGGAACTGAGTTTTGAAACCACAGCTACTAAAAAAAAACACAAAAATGTTCAGAGCTGCTAGAAGCAGCTGAGAAAAGCTACTGACAAGGTGAAGGCTGCGAGAAAATCAATGGCCAGCATCAAAAAGGCCGTAAGTTTGCCTCTTCCAGCACCTGTCAAAGCGAAGTAAAACTGGCCGTTTTTCTATATGTAGTGGCAAATCTGAGATTGAAATAGATTTAATTAACAAGCCAGAGTTAATAAAAGTAGCAACACTTTACCATTGCTTGGGAGAGACTGCTACAAATTGAAGAGCAGAAGAAACAGACAACAGAGATTTTGAAAGCCTTGAAAGCATATTTTGAACACAAGTGAATCTGACTTATGAATGCCATGTATTCAACATTAGGGCTCAAGGTGAAAAAGAGTATTGAGCAGTATATTATTCCAGTAATACAACTTACAAAATTGTGTGAATTTGGACAACTAAAAACGTCATGGATGAGGGTTGGGGTGTGATTTAACCACTTCACTGAGCCCGCAAACAGCACGGCAAGCCAGGAAGCTAGTTTGCGATGTTAAAAATCTAATTGGCACACAGAGCTAAACAGTTTGCTATATTCCTGACCTTTGTCCATCATTGCACTGAATCTTCTAGTCTTTGGGTGAGGCACCATAACAGTGAGAATTGGTACAGGTCTCCATGAGCGCACACCTAGCAAGCTGGTTACACTAGGGAGGTCTCCAACCTCTCCTAATGGCTAATGTCCTCCATACCAGGCAACATCCTGGTAAAACTTCTCTGCACCCTCCCCAAAGCCTCCACATCCTTCTGGTAGTGTGGTTCTCAGGCCACTGAAGCCTTCTAGCTGCTTGGGGGCACGGCTGGACAATGCCCAACTGGTGGTACACAACCACACAGCATTGCAGTGCCCACCTTGCGTCCCAGCAATGGCCACCAGTGGGAGAAACATGCTGCCAATGAGAGGGGCATGTCCTGACATCTGTGGGGTGTGGGAAAGGGTCTCCTAGTGCACTTTGGGATCGATGCTCCATTGCAAAATGGCACCTGAGCTCTCTGCAGCCAGCTCACTGCATGTTTAAGCCCCACCCCACTCAGTATCGGCGCACAACTCGCCACTCTCCATGAGTGTGGGATGATTGTGGTCCACAGAGTGCCTGAGACACTGGAATGGTTCACTGCATTGTTCTCGCCATTATGAGACTTAGATTCTTGAGGGAAAATTCTGTCCAGCATTCTCTCAGAACAAACTAAGAACAAGGAAAATTACAGCACAGGAGCAGGCTCTTCGGCCCTCCAAGACTGCACCGTCCATGCTACCCAACTTAACAAAATCTCCTACTCTTCCGGGGACCATATCCCTCTATTCCCATCCTATTCATGTATTTGTCAAGACGCCTCTTAAAAGTCACTGCCGTATCCGCTTCCACTATCTTCCCTGGCAACGAATTTCAGGCACCCACCACCCTCTGTGTAAAAAATCTGCCTCGTGTATCTCCTTAAACGTTATCCCTTGCACCTTAAACCTGTTACCCCTAGTAACTGACTCTTCCACCCTAGGAAAAAGCTTCTGACTGTCCACTATGTCCATGCCTCTCATAATCTTGTCAACTTCTTATCAGGTCTCCCCTTAACCTCTGTCATTCCAGTGAGAACAAACCAAGTTTCTCCAACCTCTCCTAATGGCTAATGCCCTCCATACCAGACAACACCCTGGTAAATCTTTTCTGCACCTTCCCCAAAGCCTCCACATCCTTCTGGTAGTGTGGTGACCAGAATTGAACACTATATTCCAAGTGTGGCCTAACTAAGCTTCTATAAAGCTGCAACGTGACTTGCCAATTTTTAAACTCAGTACCCCGGCCGATGAAGGCAAGCATGTCGTATGCCTTCTTGACTACCTTCTCCACCTGCATTGCCACTTTAGGTGACCTGTGTACCTGTATATCCAGATCCCTCTGCCTATCAATACTGTTAAGGGTTCTGCCATTTCCTGTATATTTCCTATCTGTATTAGACCTTCCAAAATGCATTATCTCACATTTGTCCGCATAAAACTCTGTCTGCCATCTCTCTGCCCAAGTCACCAACCGACCTATATCGTGCTGTATCCTTTGATGGTCCTCATTGCTATCCACAAATCCACCAACCTTTGTGTCACTCACAAACTTACTAATCAAACCAGTTACATTTTCCTCCAAATCATTTATATATAATATATATATTACAAACAGCTAAGGTCCCAGCACTGATCCCTGAGGAACACCACTTGTCACAGCCCTGTATTCAGAAACGCACCCTTCTACTGCTACCCTCTTTATTTGTTGACCAAGCCAGTTTTGCATCCACCTTGCCAGCTCACCTCTGATCCCATTTGACTTCTCACCTTCTGCACCAGTCTGCCATGAGAAACCTTGTCAAAGCCTTACTGAAGTCCATGTATACAATGTCCACTGCCCTCCCCTCATCAATCATCTTTGTCACTTTCAATAAAGTTAGTGAGACATGACCTCCCCTTCACAAAGCCATGTTGCTTCTCACTAATACGTCCACTTATTTCCAAGTGGGAATAAATCCAGTCTTGAAGAATCTTGTCCAATAATTTCCCTACCACTGATGTAAGGCTCACCGGCCTGTAATTACCTGGATTATTCTTGCTATTCTCCTTAAACAAAGGAACAACATTGGCTATTCTCCAGTTGTTCCTGTAGCCAATGTGGATACAAAGATTTCTTTCAAGGCCCCAGCAATTTCCTCCCTTGCCTCTCTCAGTATTCTGGGGTATATTGCATCAGGCCCTGGGGACTTGTCTACCTTAATGTTTCTCAAGAACCCCAATATCTCCTCCTTAGTCATAAGAAATCCTGCAATGAGAGCAAATCCACTGAATGAGGAGAAACATACTCTCAAGAAGCAATAGATATGTGCAGAAGGATGTAAAAAGTCAACTAGAGCAGAACAGACCAGTTGTTACATTATGCTGCTGGACATTCCAGACTGAAAGAGCAGAAAAACTACAGACAAAGGGCAGGATGCAAATACTGTAGCGGTCATCATACAAAAGCAAAGCGGGATTGTTCATCTTGGGAAAGCAATGTCTTAACTGCAAGATGCCAAATCATTTTGCACAGAATTGTTTGGCTATAGAGAAGCAAACGAAGCCTAAACAGATGGCCACTGGTGAAATATCAGCCAAAGTTTCTGACAAATCACTATACAACAGATTGGTTCCTTCAAGTCTGTCGGTGATAAATGGTTTGTGACTATTAGAACGATGACTGCAGAGGGAGGGTATGAAGTGAACATGAGTGTCAGATAGACACTAGTGCATTGTGTAATATCATGACCTTCATAGACCTCTACTCAACATGACAATCCAAAAATGAAGCCTGTGAAAGTAAGGTTGAGACTCACTGATGGCTCATACCAAGAGGACAAATTAATCTGAGAGCCAAATGTAATGGCATCTAACAGGACTAGGAGGATGTTCACGATAGTCTGGAACTAGATCAGTCTGAGGATACAGATAGACTGTTTAGGACAGAGATGAGAAATTTCTTCACACAAAGAGTGGCCAGACTATGGAATGCGCTACCACAGAAATTAGTTGAGGGCAAAACATTGAATTTTTTCAAGAAGCAGTTAGATATAGTGCTTGAGGCAAAGGAGATCAAAGGATATGGAGGTTAGGGGATCAGGCTATTGAGTTGGATAATCTGCCATGATCATAATGAATGCGGAGCAGGCTTGAAGGGCCGAATTGCCTCCTCCTGCTTCTATTTTCAGTGTTTCTATGACTATTTGGAATTAGATCAAGTGACTTCAATGACAAAAGGTGAGATTGTGGAATGCCTTAAAGCATGCTTCAGTCATTACTGCATTCCAGACATTAAGGTGAATGACAATCATCTTAAATTCATGAGTGAAGAATTCAGCTGCTTCACAAAGGATTGGGAAATTCAATACTGTACATCATCATTACAATATCCCCAGTTGAATAGGAAGGATAAGGCAGCAGTGAAAATCACCAAAGAAACTATCAGGAAATCAAGCCAATCTAGCAAAAAAAACATACAAGGCAATCCTTGAATGAAGAAACACACTGACTAAAGGCATGGAAATTAATTCATTCCGAAGAATAATGTCATATCGCAACCTACCTACACTTCCAATAATCAAAAAACTACTGAAGCCAGAAGTAGTAACAGACACACATGAAGAAATTCAAGGTTAAATGACAAAAGGTCTTGAATATAGCCCAAGTCACCACGCAAACCAGCCTCCCATCCATTGACTCTGTCTACACTTTGCCTCGGCAAAGCAGCCAGCATAGTTAAGGGACCCCACACATAAGAACATAAGAAATAGGAGCAGGACACCCCGGACATTCTCTCTTCACCTTCTTCTATTGGGAAGAAGATTCAAAAGTCTGAGGTCATGTATCAGCCGACTCAAAAACAGCTTCTTCCCTGCTGCTGTCAGACTTTTGAATGGATTTACCTTGCATTAAATTGATCTTTCTCTACATCCTAGCTATGACTGTAACACGACATTCTACACTCTCTTGTTTCCTTCTCTATGAACGGTATTCTTTGTCTGTATAGCGCAAGAAACAATACTTTTCACTGTATGTTAATACATGTGACAATAATAAATCAAATCAAATCAAAAGAAAGCCACATTTCATTTTGACAAGATTGCCAGACTTTTGCCAGAGCTGAACATTGGAGGCTCATCAGGTTACAGACCTTTAATGTCCTCAGTAGGAGTCAGCCCATGTGGGACTTGCGTAGAACAGTTGTTACCTCAGTTGTACATGGTGGAAGTGAACAATCAAATATATCAGTGCAACTGCCAGCAGAGACGAACAAAGAGAAAAGCTGTTCCTTCACTGCAGGCAGCTGATTAGGAAGATTATACCTCAGTACAGAATGACGATCCCTCCCAGAGATCTGCCAGTCCTCAACAATGGAAAGGAGAAAACTACAACAGTTACCATGACAACAGTAAGTGCCACAGGAATAATACTTCCTGGCAAAGGAACATCATTCAGATGAATAGCCAATGACGAAGAGCACACATACCATTAAGAAACCAACTGCACAATTTAATGATTGTATGAATATGTGTACAACGACTGATCAGAATAATAAACAGTTTGTTAATTCATGGGAACAGTTATGAGATAGTGGATAACTTGGGTAACTAACAGTTACACATGATGGTGCATGCACATTGTCTTTTCTTCATTATGAGAAGATGGGTGTTTAGATTTTTGGATGCCATCATTATTGCATCTGACTTTCCATAGTCATGTGACCTCTTTGATCATGTGATCTTTGAACTCGTAATAGGAGGATATGCTATTTCATGGTACTGGTGCATTGCATCATTAAATTCTTTAAGGCAATGTGTGAAAGATAGTTCCAATAGATAACTAACATTTGCTTCTACACCAACAGGCCACTTAGCAAGAGTGGGATGGACTAAATGCTGAGGGTAGACTCCCTGAAACCCAATGTAAATGTCAGGAGTGAGCCCACTCTACCTATCTGGTTTGCCCCACTTTAATGTTTCAGCAGATTGGGCCTTTAATTTATACAAGATATGACTTCTGTCTGTCTCCAGGAGGAAGTCCTATCTCAAAGAACTGCTGGCCAGTCAAAAGCCTGCAACTCCTCACACTCATGAAGGAGCGAGACTCCGAAAACTTGTGCTGCCAAATAAACGTTGGACTTTTAAGCTGGTGTTGTGAGACTTCTAACTGTGCTCCTCACACCAGCAAGGCCAGAAGGAGCACTGGCCACTGCTGGTCCTGCAGGTAGGTCTAGGAGGTGGCATTCAGTTATGGACCTGGACATTCAGGTAAGTCTGGGATCTCACCGGGACCAAGCTGACAGGCCCTGGGTGGAGAGATAAAACTGTGGGATGGGCTTCCAGTTGGTACTGGGGGCCCAGCAAGAGGAATCCTTTAATTAGTCAATAGACTGCAGGTTATATCTGCCAGGGTGAACATTGAGCTTCTCCTGCCATCCATTTAATTCAGAATGGTGATGGGGTAAGATTCTTGACTGGACATTAATTGCCCATTCAATTGGGTTCTGGGCAAATGGCCCATCAATGTATCTAATGTCGCTCATAAAATCGCAGCGGGGATGGGTGAGGACAGGGGGTTCACATGATGTCCTAATTTACAGGTCTGACTGCCTATTTTCCTACCCACAAGTGGCTCGCACAATTCAGCCTTGTGAATGGACTGAATGCGATATGATTATGATACACAACTGGAAGCCTTTACAATTCTGACAGACGCAACATTTGGGCATTTTAAAACATGCTGCTGATCCAAATTGAGCCTGACTCTAGAGGCATTTTCCAACTCTTTGCATGAATTCAGTCTTTGGGGTTGATTTTGACCAGATGTTAATGGCCTCAAAATGGGGTCAGTGATCTCACCCCTTCCCCCACACTCCCCAACCTACTAACACGAGTAATAATGTAGCCCGCTCTATTTTAAAAGGAGCCTTCATCTGTGTATCCAATCCATCCATCTGATTCAGGGACCAGACTCCTTTTAATATGGAAATTGGGGCCCAATGACTTATGTCAAATCCAATTGCCATTTCAGGTATGGTATGGTTAGACCATCAAACACATGGAGGAAGCCTCCAAAGATAAATGCTAAATTCACTTTGGAGATCATGGATGAACAGAAGGCCCCCTTGATACCTCACTGAACACTCAAACCTCTCCCATCAATTTACCTTTCTGGTGGCACTTCTGGCCCGATTTCCCCTTGCTGAACTGGTGTTGTCGAAATGCACAGCAGCTCAGCTGGCAAATGTAAAAGAAAGCCTTAAAATCACAGCAACCACCATCTCTCAATTGGATAGCCATACTCTAGTATTCAACATTTCAAAAATCAAAATAGACGAAACTATATTACGTAATTAAGAAAAGTTATTATAAAAGAGAAATTGCCTGAAGGGGGAGAGAATGAGCCTTGTATAAATAAGATCTCTTCTCCATGCAGTAAAGATTTTATGTAATTGATTCAAAGCACTGGTGTTCAGGCATTTGACACTGAGATAATGTGTAATTGTTATATCTAGCCAGTCAGAATATTCCAAATGGTTTAACACCTGTGTTCATTCCTGGTTTGAATATTTTTAGTGGTTTTCAATTATTGCTAATCAAACTTCCTGCAGCCCTTGGACATGCATCGTGGACATGCATTGGAAAGTGGTATCAAGTACAGAAATTTCCAAAAATGCATGCAGTCCAACTACCCAAAACATGGGCCATGACCTTGCGGCCACACAGGTAGGTAAAGCCCCGGGTGGTGAGACACATGACCAGGCCTTGCCCCGCCGCTACCTAGGCAGTGCCAGGGGCCCTCTGGGAAATGTCATTGAGACGGTGCCCCTTTCCATGGGGAGGGTTGATGGGGGAGTTGGCCTTCTGCTTGCGGGGGCTCTCACTGACCATGACTGATAGGTTACTTGTGTCCATGGGTCTCAATGTCTGTTGGTGGGGGTGGTGGTTTGAGGATTCCCCATGTCCGGGGGGGTTTTGGTACCTGTGGTAGAGGCGGGGGGGTGCCTGTTATTGAGGCACTGCAATCTCAAGATTCCTGTCATTGCCAGCTTTCTTAGCCCTCCCACCTCTAGCTCATTGTGTGAATCTCGCTTCCCCTTTGAAATTGCACAGCTATTCAATAAGTCAAGAAAGGCTGGCTATGCAGCCTGCGAGTTTCACACTGGTCTTCTCATCTGAGCCAACACGGTGCATCTTTGGGAAGATTTCAGTCTCGACAACTTCTGTTTGAAAATATAATGCAGCATTTTGGAAAGTTATGTTGACAAGCGCTGACATCTACTGTTGATTCACTGGAGGACCTTACAAGTCCATTATTAATGTTTTGGGAATTTCATCATCTGCAAAGTTGATTCTGCTGCTCCCCTTATTAAATTATGTTAGCGT
Source organism: Carcharhinus amblyrhynchos (assembly GCF_965287045.1). NCBI lineage: Eukaryota > Metazoa > Chordata > Chondrichthyes > Carcharhiniformes > Carcharhinidae > Carcharhinus > Carcharhinus amblyrhynchos. The sequence continues at coordinate 68,186,264 of NC_137333.1, read as the reverse complement.
ATGAGGGAGAGAGTGGAAATTCTTATCAATTTTCCCATCTTTTCCCCTGAAGGCAGTAACTGTTTGCTGGGCTATAGTTGCATAAGTGCTGTTGTCCTCACATGCATTTTCAAATAGCCATTATTTACATGTCAATCTTGGCAGTAAATATTTGAAGAAGCTTTGTCTATGATAGTGCCTCCTTGCAAGTTTAATTCTATCTTCACCTCAAGTGCGCATTATTTTAGCAAGGGTTATTGGATACAGTTCAAGAGTAGGAACCCTGGATGATTTTCCCTTTGCTTTCCACGTGTGCTGAGGCCAATTGTAACATGTTACTATAATCAACTAATTCAGCACATATTGGAGATTAACTTCCTGATTTCAGCTGATGAAGGAGAAGCACTTCGAAAGCTTGTGATTCCAAATAAACCTGTTGGACTTTAACCTAATGTTGTGATACTTCTAACTGTGCCTACCCCAGTCCAATGCTAGCATCTTCACATCTTGATTCATATGGTTAGCTACTCATTGAATGAAGTTGCTGTATCATTTAGAACTCTTTAAATGGATTGGGTTTGATTCAGGTGGCTTGAGTTTAGCAATGTGCGATTGGGTGGATTTTGAATGAGTTAAAGTCTTGCCTGAGATTTCTTTTGATCTTCTACCAAAACTGCAATGGATAGACACTGAGAAGAAGCCATATGGAAATTCGACAATTTGGAATTTCAACTCAAATGTTGATCTCTCAACTTTCAATTTGATTCAAATTCATCAATTGCACATGTCACTCAATTATGAATTGCGTTTCAAATATGTGACATTTGTGCTTCCCCAATTCCAGCAATGATCATACATACTTGTTTAAACTTTTTTGTTCACACATAAAAAAGGCTATCTGGTTTTGGTGAAGGAAGCTTTCCAGTGTCCATGGAACCCTGTTCTAGTGGAAGTCAGCATACTCAGGAGAACAGAATGCTTAGAAATAAAATCTTACTTCTTTTCCAGTGCTTGTGAGTTACAGTTCTTTCACATTCTTGGAAGAACTGCTACAAGTTCCTATCTCTACCATCATATTATGTTAATAAGTTTCATTTTTTTAGTGTTCAAATTAATTTCTCTTTTGGTACAGTTGAGGAATTTTCATTACCTTTTAGCACTAGTTATGTAACCACAATAATTGTTTTGTTGTTTGCAGGATACACAGCTATTTAAGCATTACAAGAATATTATTAATTTCAAAGGGCAAGGAAACCCCCAGTTTATGATGAAATGCATTAATCCAATCGAGGTAAGAAAATCCATAGGTGTGGGGTGAATATTATGGGAGCTCAAAAATTGCAAATGTGGCAAGCAGATTTACTTAATTAGGCAAGAGCTGAAATTTTACTTTTTGACAGTGGTTCAAATTTAGAGATTGACTCAGCAATGTATCTGTGGCAAGTCAGGCTTCACGCCATCCCAGGTCGGGTTCCTACTTCTAAAACATTTGTATGCCTCAAGTACTTACAACTTTTTGTAATTAGTTCTTACTTTCATGATAAAGTCAGCAACACATAGGAATCTCATGGCATTCACTTGTTTAAAGGTAGAAATGTAACAGGCAGCATTGTAGAATTGTGTCTGAGGTCAGTAGTTTTCTTTGGAGTCTGCAGCACAAAGGAGGAAGCAGGAAAATGACAGCTTGCATGGAGACTCAGGACCAGCAAGGGCAAGCCAATGATGAAGGGCATGGAGGGGTGAAATTGGATTGGAGCCATGGAGGAGTGGAAGAGGGATCTAGTGGAGAATAGAGGGTGGGTAGGGGATTTGGGGAATGAAATGGGAAGGGTGTCGCACACTGGATGTAGGGTTGATGGGAACAGTTGCTCAAGATAAGAAAATAAGGGGCCTAAAAGATGGTGTCAGTACTGTCCACATGTCATTTCAAAGTCTTTGCTGGCAGAGTCCTTATAGGACTTTGAGTTCACCTAAAACATTTCAATTATCCCTAGTTGTCTGTTGTACTTATTCCTAATTGTTCCCTTCTTTGCACTGTAAAGAAGATTGTCTGAGAGTGATCTCAGACAATCTTCTTTACAGTGCATAGAAGGGAAGGCCAATTGAACCTTCATGTTCAGCCGTGTCCCAGAGAGTGTAGAATATAACACGGGGCACTAACATGAAAATTCAATAAACATTGAACAAAAAACACACCAGTGTTTCTTCCACAATAAAAAAAGTCCCTAACTCCCCTATAACGGGAATCAATGTATGCCAACTATTTCTGTCTGAAAATCCCAAAGCATGCCATGTTGCCATGGAGATGGTGATTCCAGGTGAAACTTTGGCTGGAAGGTTATTTCATTTAGTTTATCAATATGTGTTTGTTGACAGAAGCAGGCAGTTCAGTTTGAAATTTGTGAGGGGAGAAAGAAGTTGGAAGATTTGCCAAGTTTGAACCTAGAGGAAGACATCTATAGTGGTCTTCCTGGAACCTTGTGGGAGAAGGAACTCAACTTGAATAGTTAACTTGGAAAGAGCTGTTGAAAAGCTGTGGGAGTAGACTGGGGAAAAAGAGGTCTAAATATGTTCAAAACCATGGCAAGGAGCTGAAGAGCCCACTGGTCACAATGTCTTTAAAGAACCAAAAGCTAATGGAAGGATCCCTGTAAGTCTTACACCTTGGAGAAAGCTGGAATACCGGGGAAATTTAAAGTAGATTCTGGAGAACTGTGGCATACCTTTGGGTTGGCCTCAGGAAAGATAAATGAATCACCAAAATTGTTGTTATGTATAAGAGAACTCTTGTGGGAAGTAAAAAGTAGAACTACATTCATAGCAGACGTATTTATAAACTCTGGTGCTATTGAGCTTGATTTGTTTAACTTTTATATACAATAAAGTTTATTTTCATTTTTAAAAAAGTGAAAATTTGTGATGTAATTCTTTTGATTAATTGCTAATTATTCAGATTACTCTTTACACGTTAACTAACAGGATCATCAAAACTGTTATTGATGTTAGTAAACTTGATTATACTTATGAAGAGACCCTAATAAAGATTTAGAACATGAACCCAGGAAGGGAAGATTCCCCCATAATGTCTCTAAAATATGGAAACTCAACAGCTGAACCCTGGTGAGGATTGCAGGATCCACGTGAGGATTGCAGGATCCAGGTGAGGACTGCAGGATCCAGGAGGTGAGTGCTTTTTCATTTATCTGCTGGATCCAGTGTACCTGCCTGGCAAACACTCTGTGATTGACCCCTGCCTCCATCCTTCCAACTTCCCCCACATTCCCTATGAGGCCTCTGATTTCCGTATCCACTCGCATCCAGAATCTAATCACTTCTTCCTCAGACCTTGGGATCATGCCTCCATTGTCGATCAATTGCCGACACTCATTGGCCAATTTGGAAAAATTACTGCCTACTGACTACTCCTCATACAATGCAGGCTATGCTCCCCATTTGACCCCAATGTTAGGGGCCTCCCCAAAAGCTCTGCCTATTATCCTACTCAGAAATGACAACAGTAGGTCCTCTATTATATTTTCATTTTCATACTCGCCACTTCTTTTGGATGTTTAGGGTTCCTGTGTATTTTAATAATTTACTGTGTCTTAAATAAAATGTGGTCACAATTTACATTTGTTGCTTTGTATTTTGATGAGTTCACTAGGCTGATACCGGAGGTGAGGGGGTTGAGGCAGGAGAGGCTGAGTGGACTGGGCTTATACTTGTTAGAGTTTAGAAGGATGAGGGGGGATCTCATTGAAACGTATAAGATGATGAAAGGGATGGATAGGGTAGAGGTGGAGAGGTTCTTCCTGCTCAGAAAGGACAGCAGGACTAGAGGGCACAGCTTCAAGATAAGGGGGGGTGCAGTTTAGAACAGAGTTAAGGAGGAACATCTTCACTCAAAGGGTGGTGGATCTCTGGAATTCTCTGCCCGTTGAAGTGGTGGAGGCTACCTCGCTAAATATATTTAAGACATGGGTAGATAGGTTTTTGGTAGGCAAGGGGATTCAGGGCTATGGGGAGAAAGCGGGAAAGTGGAACTGAGCCACTTCAGATCAGCCATGATCTTATTGAATGGCGGGGCAGGCTCGAAGGGCTAGATGGCCTACTCCTGCTCCTATTTCTTATGTTCTTATGAGTTGATTGATACCAGTTATTATATTCTAAATTGTGACTCTGCTACACAATTAAATTTAAAATAATATACAAATGAGGATTCGAGAAAGTGAACAAAGCGAAATTTGAATTCATTGCTATGACATATTCACAGGCAAAATTACTGGACAGTGCTGCTGGTGTTCATGTCCGGTTCCGACTGGGAGGAGTAAGTGATCTTTGTTTGCTTTTGCACAGATAGAAAATGATAATTTTTGGCCATTTCGATTTATTGATGCTATTATATACTGGGTGTTAAATTCTGGTGTGACTTTCCTATTCTAGGAAAATGCCAAGTTAATTTATCTAATTCTGCCAAAATAACCACTGCCATATTTTCTGAGGTTCAGGCTATGATCCTGACCTGTATCTTCAGCTTGGTAAAGACCACTTCTTCCCATCACAAAACTTCCTTATTCAGTCTATTGGTGGGGAGGGGGAGGTGAAAAATGTAATCTTAACAAGAATAACATTTTTTAAAATTTAAAGCATTTGCAACAACAGATTATAGCAGTGGCACAAATTTTCCAAAGTTGGCAAAGTCACTAGTTTCAGCACTGTAGCCTAAATAGTGCATCTGCCATTGTTTGAATTGTCTAATGGAATTCTGCATGTTTAAGTTTATAGTTTATTTATTAATGTCACAAGTAGGCTTATGTTTACATTGCAATGAAGTTACTATGAAAATCCCCTAGTTGTCACACTCCGGCGCCTGTTTGGGTACACAGAGGGAGAATTTAGCATGGCCAACGCACTTAACCAGCACATCTTTTGGATTGTGGATGGATACTGGAGTGCCCGGAAGAAACCCACAGAGACACAGGGAGAACGTGCAAACTCCACACAATCGCCTGAGGCCAGAATTGAACTCGGATTCAGCCACTGTGCCATCATGCATGTGCTTGTTAGCGACAAAACTTGTTTGTGGATTTTATTTGGGTTCCAAGGCAGTTATTTTCAGAAAGAAAATATCAGGATCTGAGCTTACATTCACTGTGTCAGCTATGGTTCAATTGGTTGCAAATTTGATTTGAATCAGGAGTCCCACTTGGGCACAAAAATCAAGACTGATGTTTCGGAGTAGTGCTGAGAGAGTGCTGCACTGTCAGGGCTGCTGCCTTTTAGATGAGAGGTTAAACTGAGGCCCCATTATCCTCTTAGGTGAATTTAAAAGAACCCATGGCACTCTTTTGAAGAAGAGCCAAGGAGTTATATCCTTGCCATCTTGGCTAATATTTATCTCTTGACCGACATCTCAAAAGCAAATTAATTGGCCATTATTACATTGCTGTTTGTGGAGTTTGATGCCATGTTTTCCATATTACAACAATGGCACTGCAAAACTTCTTCAGGTAAAGTGTTTAGGGATGACTTATGGTCATGAAAAAGTGCTAACTAATTGCGATGCTTTTTCCTTTTTCATCCTGCTCTGGCTTGTAGGAAACATTTCCTCCAAAAATCTACTACAAAATATTCACTCACCGAACAGTTGTCGATATATGTGCAAACAGTCCAAAAGATTATACTCATCCTGGTTTGAAACAGAAACTACCCGGGCAAATTCACAACTATAACCTTGTAAAAGATCAGGAGGATGACCATTATGGATGGTACAAACGAATAGAGAATAATGACTGGAGAAGTCTTTCAGACAAGGTAAAGATGCAATTTTCCAATCACTAAAAGAAGTAAACTGAACATATATAACCTACTTAAAGGGCTATCGAACTGACAATTGAGATGTGTGCAGGAATTGCTTGGGCTAGCTTAAATTGTAATGGACAAACGGCAGGCAAAACCAAGACTTGGATTGTCCATTTAGTTCAGCGATTTACTTTTTTGCTGTAATGCGGTTAATGTTATAAGTGGACATAAGCAGAGGGCAGGTCAAGAGAATTTAGTTTAGGGGATTGGACCTAAAGTGATGAGAATTAGGGTATGTGAGGTTCACCCTTAAGTACAATGCTGATACCTGTATATATGACTCCCATCTTGTGACAGGCTGTTTAAACTGAGTGTATGTAATAGCTCATCCTGAGATCAGATGATGACAGTGGCCTAGATTTTGCTCCAGGGAGTTCATGGTGAACTGTCAGCATTCTCCATCATTACTTCTGCAAAGCTGACCACAACTTCAAGATGTTGATCATGTGCGTGGGAATCTAGATGCGGCTTGTCACTTAAGGTTCTGACAGAGGCTGCACTGTGAACAACCACCAGAGCCAGCAATCACTGAAATTGTGAAAACTTCAATTTTCTTGCTCCCACATCACCATTAGAAACCTCATATAAAGTTACAATTCATTAGATTGGGTTATAAGAGATGTAATTAATAAAATTAGATGAACAACAGAACTGACCCTGAAAATGGCTGTATATTTCTGGAATGCTGTTGATTGATGAATGAATGTTCTTTTTGAAGCTAAATATATTCATTTCTTGAAATATGTTTTAGAATATTTTAGCTTCTACATTCACCACATGTATGTTCCAATCTTTAATTTACACTATGTAATTTTTTTTCAGATGTGACCCTATTTTTGTGCTTTTTGTTTCTATTTGTGTGTCAATGATTGGCTACTCAGTCTGATGACAATATTCCAAGTTCCTGCTGGAAATACCCCATAAAGGTAGCTACAATCAGTTGTGGTACCACTCCACAATGATGGACGTGAAATTAGAAACCATAGAAACACTACAATGCAGAGAGAGGCCATTCAGCCCATCGAGTCTGCACCAGCAACAATCCCACCCAGGCCCTATCCCCGTATCCCAACATACTTACCTGCTAATCCCTCTAACCTATGCATCCCGGGACATTAAGGGGCAATTTAGCTTGGCCAATCCGCCTAACCCGCACATCTTTGGACTGTGGGAGGAAACCGGAGCACCTGGAGGAAACCCATGCAGACACGGGGAGAATGTGCAAACTCTGCACAGACAGTGACCCGAGCTGGGAATCGAACCCAGATCCCTGGAGCTGTGAAGCAACAGTGCTAACCACTACACTACCATGCTGCCCAAATTCTTGCCAGAGATCATTGCCCATAAACTCTGCATTAAAATGTGTGAAATCTATCTTGACATTTTAGAAGAGCTGTGCAAGTTCCAATCACAGGTGGTGTCTGATGAGTGTATTATAATGTTAATCCTGAGGTAGGATATTTACAGTTGAATATATATAAGATTACAGCTGAATAGAAGAGATAGGATGGTTACAGCTGAGAGTATGTAAGATTAATCCTCTGATATCATGGTTACAGCTAAATACAAGTAAAATCCAATCACTACTCTTCTGTGCATTTGTTGCTAGGAGCACTCAAAAATAGTTCCAGCCAAAACTGAAGATCATATATCACTGATGCTATTGTTTGACAAACCAGAGCCATGCAAGGAAGGCTTTTATAATTGGTTAGGAAATAAAAAAATTCCAATAATGCTACTTTGTTCACACACACTCTCGTTTGATTTATGCTTTGCCCTCTTTTACTAGGGCAATCTGTGTTAGTCTTTACCACAACTCCCCCCCCCCCCCCGCCCCATTCAATTGGATAAATAAATATTGGCGGGGAGGAGAAATTCATTTATAGCGCTATGTAGGCTTAATGTAGAATCAGGACGGCGACAGAGACTTTTTTTGCAGTGGTTTATGATTGATCATAATCATTATGATTTATCATTGTAGTAGTTAATGATTGAAAAAGTGACCATGTCAATATATAATAATGTATTAGAAAATAGGCAGTTGAAGGAAAATGGAAGTAAAGGTAAATGGGAATAGGATGGGTACATGGGATTTGGATTATTGCTCATGTGGAGAGTATGAATGATGGGTTAGATCAAACCACCTGTTTTTATGTTGTAGTTTCTGTCTAGTTCTATTTAATATTTCATATGCACATATTATCTCTGCCTTATGACTCAATAAAACAAAACTCTATCTAAAGTATTGAAGTTAAAGTTATCCACAAAAGTCAGTTAGTAGTACAAAACTTGAATATTGCTGAAAAGAGGGACAGTAGCTGTTGAAGATTTTCGTCTTCCGCTCATCAGGACAAATTCAAGAATGCAAAATTTCAAATGATCGCAACAATTTATACTGTAGGATAAAAGAGTGCTGATTGGTTGACAAGTTGATTCTGATTGGTTGAGGCTTTGCCATGGAGGAGGCGATGGGGGTCTATAGGCACCCCAAGCTCCCAAGGTAATTCAAAAAAGGTGTAAGACTTGAACTTATTCCTTTTGTTTGCAGAGAACCGGTCTCTGCGTATGAATATATGTTGCTTCTGGCGAACTAACTCCTACTGATCATCTTAAATTGATCATTAGAACAGCATTATCAGGATTGTTCAGCAGAATCACATCTAACAGTGGACATTTTGTTATGGGTTTTGCAAGCATGAGCTGGTTGAGTATGATCTTTGCCTTTGCCTTTTACAAACAACTAAAGGACTTTTAACAACAGGTTAAATAAGCCATTTCGTGCTGCTATTATGCAGTGGCTATGTGAGTGTTTTTCTCCACAAACAGGATGTGCCATTAGTCCAAAAAGACATTCAGCCTACCTCACAATTGATCCATGTCGTATATAAGCTTCAGTGCCAGTGCACTGTCAGGTATATAGGCTATATGACCCAATAATTGGCTGATCAAATCAAACATCATGTTCCTTCAGTTATTCATACTAGGTAGAGTGCAGAATATACTGAACCATCCCATGCTTGCAAATCCAAAAACACAATATCTATTGTTGGATGTGATTCTGTGATTGGAAAACACTTGCTGAACAATCCTGGGTACATTAATAGGTATACTAACAATCAGTTTAAGATAATCAATCAGTCTTAAAAGTTGGTTCATTTACACTTGCCAGAAGTGACATAAATTCATACAGAGGGACCTATTATCTGCAAACAAAAGGAATGTTTTCAAGCCTTACATTTCTTTTAACTACCCTTTGTTTGGGAAGCTAGTAGTTCCCCTTGTTTTCTCCATAGCAATACCTCAGCCAATCAGAATTGATGTACCAACCAATCAGCACCCTTTTCTCCTATACTATAAATTGTGATCATTTGAAATTTGGCATTCTAGCATTTGTCTTGATAAGTGCAAGATGAAAAACTTTAGCAACATGGCTCTCTTTTCACCAATATTCAGTATTTTATTGATTCATAAGGGCATACGATTTTTATTTGTTAATTAAATATTCAATAACTTTGACATTTTGTTCAGTTTCTTGGAACCACTACAGATTATATGGAGTTTGAGCCTAACAAAAAGACAACGAAGTTTCATCATTGCAAACTCCAGAGAAGGCAAGAGGTCACAAGAAAGCAAAAACAAAGAAAAATTGAATGGATGACAAAGATGTGAGTTTGAACAAATGTATATGCAATCACTAGGTGCAATAGGTGGTCCTGGAGCGCCTAACTTTTGCTGGAGACAAAGAAAAACATTCAAAGTTGGACATTGAGCCTGCTTCTTAACTAAAATTTCAGAAACATTTAGCAAATTGTCAAGGATTGAGGAAAGGCAGTTATTACTTGTACCACTTTATTTTTCATTCCTCAGTTTTCTTCTCTCACACCTCTGCAGAAAATGATTGATTCTTTGCAAGGACAATAGTTGACTCTTGCCCTAGAACCATTATTCATTATCTGAGTCTTGGTAATGAGTGCAATTTGACACTTGAGGGATATCCCATCTAAGTTCATTTATGCCCTCATTTGGCATAAGCTGGAATCAGTGCATTTACCCAGTGGATCATTGCAAGACAGAGCAGAGTTCAATGCCTTTACTCAGTGAACCTGCAGAGGGAGCCACAATTAAAAAAAGAACAATTTATGTTCAATTTGCGAGTCTTGTTTTGTGAAGTAAGTTATTGTTTGATGAGATAATGTTGATTAAGTGAAGTTTTGCACTTGTGGCTGCCAATCAGTTCATTAGATATTGTTACATTTTATTCTAGCATTAAAGTACTCAAGTGTCCCAAGTGTAGCAATTTTTAATCCATCTGATTCATAAAACATGGTATAAGGGGAAGGTTTGATTATGATTAGGATATTTCTTCTAATCTCTGCTGTATTCATGTAACATGAATTAATTCTGCGTCCATTCATAATAATGCAAGAACAGAAGAAGTAGGAGCAGGAGTAGGCCGTTCAGTTCATTGAAACTGTTCTGCCATTCAATACAATCATAGCTGATCTTCGATCTCAAATTCACCTTCTCGCACTGCCTCAATGCCCTTAAATTCCTTTAGTATCCAAAATATTATTGAGTACACTCAGTATTTGAGCATTCACTACTTTCTAGGGTGGCGAATTCTAAATATCCACAATCCTTTGAGTGCAGAAATTTCTCTTCATCTCAGTCCTAAACAGCTGCCTTCTTATTTTGAGTCTTTGATGCCAAGTACTAGCCTCCTCATCTAGGGCAAACATCCTCCCAATATCTACCCTATCAAGCCCCTTAAGAACTTCATATATTTCAATGAGATCACCTCCCATTCTTCTAAATTCTAGGCCTAGATTACTCATGCCTTCATATGACGGGAAGACCAGGTAAATTATTTTAATTTATTTTAAATCTGCTTTTAGTGTAATTAGCGGGCCCAGGATTGAATTCTCCAGGCCTGCTAGCTTCTCCCACCCCACCAGAATATTTCACTCTAGCGGAGTTTACAGTAGATCCCCACTTTTGGGGAACTATCGGGACAACCCCGAGCGAAGGAGGAGCAATCAGGGCCCCCCTGGGGTTGGGTGGTTGGGGGGGGGTGATGCCAGCCTGTGCCCCTAGCACTGCCCAAGGAGCATGCTCAGGGAGCACCTTGGCAATGCCTATCAGGCATGAGGTAGTGCCAAGGGACAGGGCATATGGGGAGCAGGCCTAGGTGTGATCGGTGGGGTGGGGGGTTATATTGCAACTCAGCCATTGGGATCAGTTGAGGCATGTCAGAGGCCAGCGAGCAGGGGTGGGTGGTCCGTCAGGTAGGGGGTCTGCTGGGGGGAGGGTCAGCCAGTGGGAAGAGTGGGATCTGCGGGGAAGGCGGAGCTGGGAGGTGCTGCCTCTTGGAGGGCCCTGCACTGTGCGGTGGGGGGGAGCAGTTGAGGACCGTCACAAGGGTGGGGGCTGGAGATAAGGATGGGCTGGGGAGATTCTGCCTGCTGGGGGTTCGGCACTGCCTGTGTGTGGCGGGGGGGGGGAAGTTGCGGTGGGTCGAGACTGCTGTAGGGGGGGAACTGGAGATTGGGGCACTCCAGGACGGCGGGGAGGGGGTCAGGGCTCAGCGCAGGAATGGTTGGGGACCATGATCGGGCTGTGGGGAGTTGGATGGAGTCCTGGGTTTGCCAGAAATGGAGCTGGCCAGCAAACAAGAGACTAACAGTTCGAGGCCATTGCGCAAGTGCAGAGGTCTGCTGATTCAGCCTCCGGGCATTAATAGGCACTGCCCCCTGATGTTAATGATATTCACACTGGTAGCCTCTAAACTGTACAGAGTTTGGGAGATTCTAGTGTGAATTCCCACTGAAAAAAAAAGTGTGAATTACTCTAGTTTTCCCACGAATTAGGCACTTAGAATTTTCACACTCCACTGTTGCTGCAAGCGTGGACAGAGAATTTCTGTTCACTGCAATGGGACCAGACAATCTCACTGGCATGGATGGCCAGAGAATTACAGCCTTAGAATCAGTTTGTGTGGAGCTATGAAATAGCAAAGGAAAGAAGTTAATGGTGGGAGTAGTTTAAAAGCTTCCTAACAGTAGCTACACAGTAGGATTAAGAATACATCAAGCAATTGAATCTTCAAATCAATTAGACAAATCAAATTGGCAAAAATAGCCTGGAGAAAAAGTTCATAGCGTGTAGTTAGGACATTGTCTTTGAACAATACGCTCTGAAACATGTCAAAAAAGAAGCTACTTTGAATCTGGTAATATGCAATGAAACACTATTAATTAAACACCTCATAGTAAAAAGTGATCGTAGCATGATAGAACTTCACTTTCAGTTTGAGACTGAGAAATGTGAATCCATAACTAGTCTCTCAAACTTAAATAAAGGCAATTATAAGGGCATGAAGAGAGAGTTGGTTAAAGTAGACTTCGTAAATGGGTCAAAAGAGAAGAGGTAGAGAAGCAGTGGCAGACGTTTAAAGAGATATTTAATAAATCTCAGCAAAAAATATATTGCATTAAGATAGACAACCAAAAGGATGCACCATATTGTGTCTAACTAAGCAAGTTGAGGGTAGTATTAAATTGATAGAAAAGGCATTCACTGCTAAGAAAATTAGTGATAAACTAGAAGATTGGGAACATTTTAGAAATCAGCAAAGAAGGATTAAAAGTATTAAAAATTGAGAAATTGGGGTTTGGGATAAAACTAGAAAGCAATATAAAAATAGGAACTAAAAGCTTACACAAGTATATAAAAAGGAAAACAGTGACTAAATTGAGCATTAGTCCCTAAGAGGGTGAGACTGCAGAATTAATAATGAGAAATGAGGAAACGGCAGAGGCTCTGAACAAGTACTTTGAATCTGTTTTACAATGGAAGATACATAAAGTACCCCAAGAATATAGAAAATCAAGAGGCTGAAGGGCGAAAGAAACTTAATCACTGGAGAAAACGTAATGGAACTGATGGTTGTTAAATCCTTTGGAATGGATGGTCTGCATTCTACAGTCTTAAAAGAGGTGGCTGCAGAGATATTGGATGCATTGGTTGCAGTCCTCCAAAATTCCTTAGATTTTGGAAAGGTCCCAGCAGATTTGAATTGCAAATATAACACCTGTATTTAAGAAAGGAATGAGGCAGAAAGCCGGAAACTATAGGCCAGTTAGTCTATTATTGTCTGTTGTTGGGAGAATATTAGAATTTGTGGGCTGGATTTCATGACCCTCTACCGGACACAGTTTTGGCAGGGTTTGTGCATGTAAATTGCGAGGGATGGAAAGCCTACCACCTCCCTGCCCACCTTCAAGCTGTTGTATCGCGCCCCCCCCTTCCACCCTTTCCGCAAGTCCCATCATAGTGCCTGTTTTGGTCAGGTCACCCCTGTGGATCCCATTTCCATTGTTCCACTCGTTATTTGAGGCTAAAGAGGCCAGAGCAGCAAACATTCTTACTAGTGATGCTATCCAATTGACCTTCCTTCTGTTAAACAAGGCAGAAGGATCACGCCTCCACCCCCGTTTAGATCAGTAAGTTAATGAGAAAGGGTTCCAACCCATTGCAGATTCTGCAGCCACAATACAAAAAAGCAGCACAGCTCTAATTTCATGTTGATTTATTTAATATCTTCCAGGTACCATGAGGGCATGTTGCAGGCCCGGACACTGGATCCAAATACAGCTGTCCTGGTGCAGAGAGCAACAGAAGGAGTAATCAACAGTGTGGAGCAGAGTGGCCCTAATGCAGTCCTTGACTGGGAGGTGGATGAATTACTTGAGTGGACCAATGCATTGAATTTTGAGAAGTAAATCAACCTTATTTTGTTTCAGATGCATAATTTATAGTTACAGTTTTTGGGACTAGTTAGATCGACAAAGCACATTTATAACATGCACAAGATATTTAATTTTAAATTGGCATTAGGATGCAAAATAGTTCTATTATTGCACTCTCCTATAAATCGTGTACTCCATAGTGAGGACATTATAATAACCGTGAATTCAGTGAAAGGACATACCTGGGTGCTATTCGGATTGGCGGATGGTGACTAGTGGGGTGCCCCAGGGGTCGGTGCTGGGGCCTCAGCTATTTACCATTTATATAGATGATCTGGAGGAGGGAACCGAGTGCAGGGTGTCGAAATTTGCTGATGACACCAAGATTGGGGGAACGGCAAATTGTGCGGAGGGTGTGGAGAGTCTGCAGAAGGATCTAGATAGGCTGGGCGAATGGGCCAGGAAATGGCAAATGGAATTTAATGTTGGCAAGTGTGAGGTGGTCCACTTTGGTAGGAAGAATGGTAGGAAGGACTATTACTTACGTGGCGAAAAACTGCAGCAGGCGACGGTGCAGAGGGACCTCGGGGTCCTTGTGCATGAATCGCAAAAACCCAGCTTGCAGGTGCAGCAGGTGGTCAGGAAGGCGAATGGGATGCTGGCCTTCATAGCGAGGGGGATTGAATATAAAAGTAGGGAGGTCTTGCTGCAGCTGTATAGGGCATTGGTGAGGCCGCAGCTGGAGTACTGTGTGCAGTTTTGGGCGCCGCACCTGCGCAAGGATATTTTGGCCCTGGAGGGAGTGCAGAGGAGGTTTACTAGGCTGATACCGGAGTTGAGGGGATTGAGCTATGAGGAGAGGCTGAATAAACTAGGCTTGTACTCGTTAGAGTTTAGAAGAATGAGGGGAGATCTCATTGAGACGTATAAGATGATGAATGGGATGGATAGGATAGAGGTGGAGAGACTCTTCCCGCTCAAAAAAGACAGTAGGACTAGGGGGCACAGCCTCAAGATAAAGGGGAGGCGGTTTAGAACGGAGTTGAGGAGGAACTTCTTCACTCAAAGGGTGGTGAATCTCTGGAATTCTCTGCCCGTTGAAGTGGTGGAGGCTGCCTCGCTAAATATTTTTAAGAAGCGGGTTGATGGGTTTTTGATAAGAGAAGGGATTAAGGGTTATGGGGAGAGGGCGGGAAAGTGGAACTGAGCCACGACAGATCAGCCATGATCTTATTGAATGGCAGGGCAGGCTCGAAGGGCTAGATGGCCTACTCCTGCTCCTATTTCTTATGTTCTTATGATTGCTGCTGCTGCTGCTGGCATTTGTTGTCCAACACGAGTTGCTCTTGGGAAGTGAGTGTTGATCTGTGAATGTGACTCATATCTATTCACCTGTCCTGAACCATAATCCCTTGATGCTCTTACTTGATAAGAACATAAGATATAAAAGCAGGAGTAGGGATCTTGAGGCTGCTCTGCCATTCAATAAAGTCAAGTTGCATCTTCTATTACAATTCCACTTTTCTTCCCGTCACTTTGTGTCCAAAAATCTTGATCTCAGTCTTGAATGCAATCAATGATTGAATATCCAGAACCTTCTGGGGTATAGAATTCCAAAGATTCACAACTCTTTTTGTGAAGAAATTCCTTCTCATCTAAAAATCTGTCAATCTAGTCTTTAAAGCTTCAAGTAAGCATCCAGAACCTTTTGAGGGAAAAGTTCCATTACCCTTCATATGAAAAGTTCTTCCTGCTTTCACTCTTGGTTGACTCAGCTCTAATCGTAAAATTGTGACTGCTTTCACTTTATTTCCGACCAGAGGAAATAGCTTCCCCATATCTAAATTACTTTACACACTTCATGAGATCACTTTCTGAACTCACGCTAATATATCCCAATTTTATGCAATCTGTCCTCACAATTTAATCCTTTAAACTCAGTATCGTTTTGGTAAATTTGGTAAAACACTGTTCCTTTCTCCAACTCTATTCTGTCCTTCCTATGGATACTTGGTGTGGAGCCCAAGTTTCAGTCTTCAGTCTTTGTAAAACATTTTTTCTGTTTCAATTCCCTTGTTACCTGGACTGCATCTTGTTCTTTGGGAATCTCCCTCTTTGCAGCTTCCTTGTCCTGTTTAGCTTCTCTTGGCAGAGTTGAGAGATGTTCATTCCCTGATGTCCTGTCTCCATTGGTAATATACCCAGCTAAAACTAAATTTAAAAACAATACCCCCACAGTGCAGAAGGAGGCCAATAAGCCCATCAAGTCTGCACCGAATCAGCATCTTACCCAGGCTCTCCCCTCCATTCTATCCCCGTAATCCTGTACACTTGCCAAGGCAAATCCCTCTTTGGTCCAATGATTGGTAATAAACCATACCAACCAATCCATGTTTGGTTCTCAATCTGTGCTGAGTTAGCTGATCTCAGTCTGACAGAAGTAGAGATACTACTTCTTGGTTTTAGCACTCTGCGGGGGGAGAGTGTTGTGGAGAAGCGGGGTTGCTGAAGGGCAGTCAACATTCCCCCTCCTTGGGTGGAATTACCCATGTCTCCACCGGCAGGTTCGATGGAGGCTCAAAAATTGTTTCTATGCTGGTATGAATTTCCTGCAGAATTTTCAACCAGTACCATGATGGATCAGGGAACCTCCTGGTGGCCAGCATGAAATTGATTTGCCTCTCGCTAATGAAGGCCTGACCAGGATATTCCACCCAGTCTCTATTTGTTGGAATGCTAGCGGGAAGAAACATCAATCCAGAACATATCTGGACCAACATGGTGTGCGGAAGTTGGGACTTACCTGAAGAAGATCTGAAGTTGCCTCCAAAATTTGGGATGGAGGCCACCAATGATCCTGGACCCTGGAACACCACAGCAGTGGTTGGAGGGGAGCGTCCATTAGGTGGATCTTCCAGTTTCAATATCATCAAGGAGGCCCATCTTCCAGCCTCAGCATGTTCCTGGAGATCCATCTTCTTTTTCAGGAAGTCTATCTTCTTTCTGAAATGGTAGATCAGTGATGTTGGATACTTTTTAATGCAGATACAACAGTGGCACACACACAATCAAGCCTGCTTCACCATGGAAAATGGCACTTGGCCCTGAATGCAGAATTAATGAGGTCAGGGCTGAATGATATGGCATGGTTTTCCATCAGTCTCCTAGTGGGAAACACTCCCCATTCATACCTCAACTATGGAACTTAGTCCCAGATGGGAGAACTTGGCCCCTAGTAACTGACTAGTGACTGTGACTAGAAAATGTGCATATGAATGTTAGGCGAGGTCAGGACCTGGAGCTGCTATGATCTTTAGTCAATTAACCTAGGCTCAAGTGGAGCATTGGCCACTTGTAGGGTACTGGAGATATAGAAAACCTGGAATAGTGATTTTTCAGTTATTTTACTGGAACAGCCATTCAACACATTCTCATTATTGCAGTATACTTTGTAACTTATTCCATTCCCCATATTCCTGAGAGTTAAAATAAAATGCCCCTCATTGCTAAAGTGCCATTCTTGGGGTTTGCTTAGTAATTAGATATCCAACGTAAACACAGGCCGGAACTCTACCACCTCGCCCGCTTTGGAATTGGCATAGGCGAGGGTCTGACAATGGAAATCTCTGTTGACCTCAGGTGGGAATTTCTGGCCTTGCCCGAGTGAGGTTGTAAAATCCCGCCCAATGTTTCATTTGCGGTTATTTTTCTAACCCAAAAAGTTCCCTCAAGCGGGGAAAAGCAAGAAAACAGTTAATGTATCCCACAAGTTTTAAAAACCAATATAATGATCTTGAATACAATTTGGTGTCCTCTCTCCCACTTAATTTAGTTAAGTACAATTTTAACTTCTGATATGCCTGGAGGAGTAGAAAATTGGAAAATTCTTGTTGTCCTCATCATGCACAATAGGATTTTATATGGTAAGTTGTCACAAATGGCTTGTAAATTAAATAACACATTAAGAAGATGACATTCCACTCAAGAGTTTCACTAGTAGTACCCTATAAAATTCACCCATCATCTCGCTATAGTTTCTCTAGTTTCTTTTGAATGTGTTAAGTGCAGTGGAGCACCCTACACTCATCTGGTGAGTTATAGCTTCTTTGAGGCATAACTCTTTATTTAATAGAAATTGGCATCGCTATTGTGGCAATACTTCAACAGTATGACAGCGGAAAGGTAGCAAAAAAGTGGCAGGACCAATTTCATAGAGTCATAGAGGTTTACAGCACAGAAACTTGCCCATCGGCCCAACTTGTCCATGCTGCCCTTTTTTTAAACCCCTAAGCTAATCCCAATTGCCCGCATTCGGCCCATATCTCTCTATGCTCATCTTACCCATGTAACTGTCTAAATGCTTTTTAAAAGAACAAATTTGCCTGCCTCTATTACAATCTCTGGCAGCTTATTTCAGACACCACCCTTCGTGTGAAAAAATTGCCCCTCTGGATGCTTTTGTATCTCTCCCCTCTCACCTTAAACCTATGCCCTCTACTTTTAGAGGAAAAGATATTGACTATCTAACTGATCTATGCCCCTCACTATTTTATAGACCTCTGTAAGATCATCCTTCAGCCTTCTATGCTTCAGAGAAAAAAGTCCCAGTCTATCCACCCTCACGTTATAACTCAAACCATCAAGTCCCAGTAGCATCCTAGTAAATCTTTTCTGCACTCTTTCTGGTTTAATAATATCCTTTGTATAATAAGGTGACCAGAATTGTACACAATATTCCAAGTGTGGCCTTACCAATGTCTTGTACAACCTCAACAAAGCATCCCAATGTATTTAATGTTCTGACCATTTACTTTGATAAAATTAGGGCCTCTTCTATGTTTGCCTCTGATGAGGAAGAAAATGCTATACTCTTCTTAAGTTAAATGAATCTTAAAATTGGAGTGGATAAATTATAAAAATGCAATGGGCTGGACTTTGCCGTCAGCAATGAAGCAGTGACCATGAAGTAAATCCCATTCAGATCGCACTGCTGAGAATTTCACTTCCAGAACCTCCCTGGACTAACTGCAATGGTGAACTGGGAATTTGTAGCATGGAGCTCTAGTCATGTCATCAGGCTGTCCAAGCAGCCAATCACATAAAAGGATTTTCAAGGACAGAAAACATATCGCTTTGAAAGAAAATCACTTTTAAGCATTTTTACTTTGAACAAAATACCGGAACATATACACAAAGATAAAGGTAGAAACTGTTATTTATAAAAATAACTTCAGGAATTAATGTTATCCCACCTTCATAGCCTCCACCCCAATTTATGCCTGTGGCTAACAGGCCTGCTAAATTCCACCCTATGGGCTGGATGGAATCTTATGAGAATTTGGCAGGGTGTTCGTCCTGTTGAGAAAACTTGTGTGGAACTCTCCAGCTCCACTAGCCAGTTTTCTCTCTGGATCGCGTCACTTCAACAACTGCCAAAAAAAGTGGGTGTGGTTTGCACTGTCACTCTGGCAAGGTGGGGTTTCTTAGAGCCAGGAACCAGCTCCACTGAGATTGGGACACTTTTTAACTGGAAGAAAAATTAATCTCTTGTCCCTGCACCCACCCCCAACCACGGAGGTGTATTGTGGCTTTCCACCACCACCACTCCCCAACTCCCACCCCCTTTTTGAATAAAAGAGTTACATTTGCCATCTTCCAATCTAATGGGACCGTTCGAATCTATGGAGTTTCGGAAACAGGGTTGCCGAATGATGAGGAGGGTAATTTGAAACATAGAAACTAGAAGCAGGAGTAGGTCATTTGGCCCTCGAGCCTGCTCCGTCATTCATTTTGATCTTGGCTGATCCTAGAATTCAGTATCCTGATCCCCCCTTCCCCCCCATATCCCTTGATTCCTTTAGCCCCAGAGCTATATCTAATTTCATCTTGAAATTAGACAATGTTTTGGCCTCAACTACATTCTGTGGTAGTGAATTCCATACATTCACCACCCTCTGGGTGAAGAAATGTTTCCTCACCTCAGATCTAAAAGGTTTACCACTTATCCTCTAACTATGACCCCTGGTTCTGGATTGCCCCACTATTGGGAACATTCTTTCTGAATCTACCCTGTCCAACCCTGTTGGAATTTTATAAGTTTCTATGAGATCCCCTCTCACTCTTCTAAACTCGAGTGAATATAATCCTAACCGACTTGGTTTCTCCTCATATATCAGACCTGCTATTGCAGGAATCAGCCTGGTAAACCTGTGTACTCCCTCTATAGCAAGGACATCCTTCCTCAGATAAGGTCACCAAAACTGCACACACTACTTGGGCAATATAAAACATAGAAACTAGAAGCAGGAATAGACCATTTGATCCTATACGCTTGCAGCAAAACATCCCTATCCCTATATTCAAATCTTCTTGCTATTAAGGTCAATATATCATTTGCCTTCTTTACTGCTTGCTGTACTTGTGCACTTAGTTTCAGTGACTGATGCATGAGGACACAAAGGTCTCGCAGAGTATCCATCTCTCTCAATATACAGCCATTCAATTAATAAATAATTTGTCTTTCTATTATTGCTACGAAAGTGGATAACATCACATTTATTCACATTATACTGCATATATCATGCATTTACCCACACACTCAGCATGTCAAAGTCACACTGAAGCATCTCTGCATCCAATTTTGTATTATCTGCAAGTTTGGAGACAGTACATTCAGTTCCCTCTTCCAAATCATTAAGATATAATGTGAACAATTGGGGTCCTAGCACAGATGCCTGAAGAACCCCATTGCCAATCTGGAAAAAAACCCATTAATGCCAACTCTCTGCATCTTTCCTATCTGCTAACCAGCTTTCTATCCATCTCAAGACATTACCTGCAATCCCATGTGCTTTAACTTTACATTGTAATCAATGTACGGCTCATGTAAGTTCCCTGGGACTTCTTACTAGTTGTTTTCTCAAAATTCTGCCCTAACTTCCTTTTCTTTTGGATTCTAAATAAAGTCTGAAAGTTGTAAAGAAGGAAAATAAGAAGATAAAAAATTCCACCAATTTGAGACTTATGAAAGACTGAGATAGAATATAAGATTGTATAATGATCCTTGGTGTCAAGTTAATTGAACTGTATGGTATTGAAGACCTTGTCAAATTTTCCTCAGGCATTTAGAAAAGGTACATTGTGTTAGTATTTGTTAAATATAAAAATTATGCTACAGTAGAAAATGTTAGAGGGCCCAGGTGAAAGTAAGAGATAGAATCATAAAATCCTACAGTGCAGAAGGAAGCCATATGGCCCATCAAGTCTGCACCAACCACAATCCCACTCAGACCCTATCCCTAAAACCCCATGCATTTACCCTAGTTAGTCTACTAAGGGTCAATTAAAATGGCCAATCCACCTAACCCACACATCTTTGGAGTGTGGGAGGAAACCAGAACACCTGGAGGAAGTCCACGCAGATACGAGGAGAACGCTCAAACTCCGCACAGTCATGCAAGCTGGGAATCAAGTCCAAGTCTCTGGTGCTATGAGGCAGCAGTGCTAACCACTGAGCCATCATGCCGCCTCAGATGACAGGCTATTCCTTGAATCCTGTTCATGAGTGTGAGATACATGGTAGAAGAAGCTCCCTAGAATTGGAGCAATATTTTAAAACAGACATAGGCCTATCTTGTACAACATGTATCACTAATAAAAATGAGAAAATCATGAAAAACAACAATTTGTGCTTTTTTCAGATATTTAAATGACTGGATGGAAATTGCATGTAGCAATTCTTCTGCAAATTTTCAAGGTACGTCTATATTTATATCAAATTTCTTTGTGTGTGATTGCAATTGTACTCCAGATATTAATTTTACGTAAATATATGAAACATCAAAATAGAACACCACTTGAAAATTATAAATGAGATCATTTAAAACAAAGTGTAAAGAGGCAATTCCATGCAACTGGGGAAGTTCAATGGCATTTCTTTTTTTGGTATTTTATATTGAATTGAATGAAACAAAATAGGATATATTTTATTTCCATTCATGACTGACAGAGTTGCAAGTAAACTCCAATTATTCTTAGAATTTTCTCCTTGTCTATTTTTATGCGCTTTAAGTTAACTTTCTTAAAAGCCAAATTTTTAGAGAAAAATAGTTCCGGCAATTGGAACAATTTGTATGGAGATCTCTTGTTGACTGTCAGGAATAAGAATATTGACTGGAATCAACTATAATACCACAAGTTCTACTCTGGCTGAGAATAGTTAAATCAGCACAGGCCAAAGATTGAACCTGTGATGTTCTTTGTCTGCAATGCTCAGTAATACACCATGTGATTCATTTACTCATTAAACTAATTGTCTACGCTTGCGTTATTGGCTGTTCTAATTATTTCTAGCCCTCTCAATATAATTTATGCTGTGTTACTCAAGGCTAGGGTATGTCAGACTGTAGAAAGCTTAATATGGTCCTCCAAAGATGCTAGTAAAGTTGACATAGAGGGATAATTGTAGCCGAAACTTTGCTATATAGACATGGGACGAGATATTGCTTAGAGCAATACTTACTTAAACATTGCACTGCTATGAACTTAAGGCAGCGAGGTATCAGAATCTTTTTCCTCCTTCTGCAAACCTCTTAAGTATCATTTGATTGTACATGGGACAGTTGCTGAAACAGTTTAATTGGCAGATAATGGTGTCAACTTCATTTGAATCAATGAGCAAAACAATTAAATAAACAAATTGCAACTTAAGACAATATTAAGAAATATAAACTTCCCAGAAAGCTGCAAATGATATAGGCAGTTTTCTGAATTGACATGTACAAGTCAGACAAAAGTGAATTAGTTTTAAAGCAAAGATGTTGGAAAAAAACAGGATAACAAATGAATGAGAAGCTATGGAAAAAATCTTACTTCTGTGTAATAACTACGAGGAATTGATGAATAACAAGCAGATAAATGAACAAGAGGTTTATAAAGAACAAAGAAAATTACAGCACAGCAACAAGCCCTTCGGCCCTCCGAGCCTGCATCAACCATGCTGCCCAACTTAACTAAAACCCCTTTCTCTTCCAGGGACCATATCCTTCTATTCCCATCTCATTCAAGATGTCCCTAAAAGTCATACCATATCCGCTTCCACTCCCTCCCCCGGCAACGAATTTCAGGCACCCATCACTCTGTGTAAAAAATCTGCCTTGTACATCTCTTTTAAACCTTGCCCCTCACACCTTAAACCTATGTCCCTAGTAATTGACTCTACCAGCCTGGGAAAAAAACTTCTGACTATCCATTCTGTCCATACCTCTCATAATCTTGTAGACTTCTATCAAGTCTCCCCTCAACCTCCGTCGCTCCAGTGAGAACAAACCAAGTTTCTCCAACCTCTCCTTATAGCTAATACCTTCCATACCAGGCAATATCCTGGTAAATCTTTTCTGTACCCTTTCCAAAGCCTCCACATCCTTCTGGTAGCGTGGCAACCAGAACTGAACACTATATTCCAAGTGCAGCCTAACTAAGGTTCAATAAAGCTGCAACATGACTTGCCAATTTTTAAACTCAGTACCCCAGCCAACGAAGGCAAGCATGCCATATACTTTCTTGATTGCCACTTTCAGTGACCTGTGTAACTGTACACCCAGATCCCTTTGCCTATCAATACTCTTAAGGATTCTGCCATTTACTGTATATTTCCTGTCTGTATTAGATCTTCCAATATGCCTTACCTCACATTTGTCTGGATTAAACTCCATCTGCCACCTTTCTGCCCAAGTCTCCAACTGATCTACATCCTGCTGTATCCTCTGATGGTCCTCATCGCTATCCGCAAGGATTATCTGCAAGGACTATGTGGGAAAGACAACATATACATAGGACAGTGATAAGAAAACTTGTAAACTTAATGCCTCTCAGGCTGCAACTGTCAAACAGTTGCCTTCTTGCAATTGGCTGGATGGATCAATAATCAAACCCCGCCTTCCCCCCCCCCCCCCCCAACCTCCCGGCCCCTGACAAGGCCATCACAATCTACAAAATCATTTTCACAATGAAATATGGTGCTTAAAAAAGTATATGTGGCAAAGAGTTTAAGGTATTCATTTTACAGTAGGCTTCCCTCAATTTCATAAAATGTTGCTTTATTAGAAATGTGATTTGCATATTGAGACCATAAAACAGGAGCAGAATAAGGCCACTTGGCCCATTGAGTCTGCTCCACCATTCAATCGTGGCTGATATTTTTCTCATCCCCTTTTGATTCAGGAAATCAGAAACACGAAGGGAGTCATTGTTCAAGACTCTTAAGGTTAACGTGCAAGTTCAGTCAGCAGTTAAGAAGGCAAATGCAATGTTAGTATTCATGTCAAGAGTTAGAATACAGGAGCAGGGGTGTACTTCTGAGGCTGTGTAATGCTCTGGTCAGACCCCATTTGGAATATTGTGAGCTGTTTTGGGCCCTGTGTCTAAGGAAGGATGTGCTGCCTTTTCTGCATAACCCCTGATCCCCTTACTAATCAAGAACCTATTTATCTCTGTCTTAAAGACACTCAATGACCTGGCCTCTACGGCCTTCTGCGCAAAGAGTTCCATAGATTCACCACTCTCTGGCTGAAGAAATTCCTCCTCATCTCTGTTTTAAAGGATCCTCCCTTTAGCCTGAGGTTGTGCCCTCTGATTCTAGTTTTTCCTACTAGCAGAAACATCCTCTCCACATCCACTCTATCCAGGTCTCGCAGTATCCTGTAAGTTTCAATAAGATCCCCCCTCATCCTTCTAAACTCCAATGAGTCCTCAAATATTCCTCATACAACAAGCTCTTCATTCCAGAGATTATTCTTGTGAACTTCCTCTGGTTCCTTTCTAAGAGCAGCACATCCTTCCTTAGATATGGGGCCCAAAACTGCTCACAATATTCCAAATGGGGTCTGATCAAAGCCGTATACAACCTCAGAAGTACATCCCTGCTCTTGTATTCTAACTCTCAACGTGAATACTAACATTGCATTTGCCTTCTTAACTGCTGACTGAACTTGTACATTAACCTTAAGAGAGTCTTGAACAACGATCCCAAATCCCTTTGTGTTTCTGATTTCCTGAGCATTTTCCCATTTAGAAAATAGCCTATGCCTCCATTCCTCCTTCCAAAGTGCATTACCTCACACTTTCCCACATTGTATTCCATCTGTGACTTCTTTGCCCACTCTCCTAACCTGTCCAAGTCCTTCTGCAGCCCACCTGCTTCTTCAATACAACCTGTCCTTCTACATATCTTTGTATCATCTGTAAACTTAGCAGCAGTGCCTTGGAACTGATGGCACTCCAAATCGTTGATATATATTGTGAAAAGTTGTGATCCCAGCACTGACCCCTGAGGCACACCACTAATCACCGGTTGCCATCCTGAAAAAGACCCCTTTATCCCCAATCTCTCCTGCCAGTCAGCCAATCCTCTATCCATGCCAGGATCTTACCCTTAAAACCATGGGCACTTAATTTAACAGTCTCCTATGTGGCACCTTGACAAAGGCCTTCTGGAAATCTAAATAAATCACATCCACTGGTTCTCCTATATCTAACTTCCTTGTTACTTCCTCAAAGAACTCTAACAGATTTATCAGACATTACTTCCTCTTGACAAAGCTGCGCTGACTCAGTCCTATTTTGTCATTCACTTCCAAGTACTCTGCGACCTCAATTTTAATAATGGACTCTAAAATCTTGTCAATGACCAAAGTTAGGCTAACCACCCTATAATTTCCCATCTGCTGCCTCTCTCCCTTCTCAGAAATCAGGTGTTATATTAGCTACTTTCCAGTCCTCTGCTACCTATCCTGCCTCCAGTGATTCCTGAAAGATCATGACCAATACCTCCCCAATTTCCTCAGCGATCTCTTTTAGAACCCTGGGGTGTAGTCCATCCAGTCCAGGTGATTTATTCACCTTCAGACCTTTCAGTTTTCCCAGAACCTTCTCCTTAGTGATGGCCATTACACTCACCTGTGCCCCCTGACGTTCCTGAATTTCTGGCATCCCACTGGTGTCTTCCACCGTGAAGACTGATGCAAAGTAACTATTCAGTTCCTCTGTCATTTCTTTGTTTCCTATTATTACTTCTCCAGCCTTACTTTCCAGTGGTCCAATGGCTATTTTTGCCTCTCTCTTATCTTTTATATTATTAGCTATCTTAACTCATATTTCATCTTATCCTTCCCCCCCCCTCCCAACCTATTGTTTTTTCAGTTGTCCTCTGCTTGCTTTCATAGGCTTTCCAATCCTCTGGTTTCCCACTAATCCTTGCCACTTTGTGTACTTTTTATTTTGCTTTTATGCTGTTCTTGACTTCCCTCATCAGCCATTGTTGTCTATAACTCATTATTTATAACAATTAGTTAGTCATTTCAAATATATTTTGTGTAATATGTACAACTCAAGAAAGTATTTTCCCCCAGTTTGTTCAGCAAATTTGCCAGGCCAGACTGAAGTGTTAATTGTAACCCTCAGAAGCTGATGTGCCCAAATAAAGACATTTTAGGCATACATCCATGAATCAAGTCATATATTAAATTCTGTTTCTCAATCTATCCACAGGCACAAGATGCTACTCTGCAGAGAATGATCTTTACAAACCAGTTAACCAATGTGTAATGAACACCTGTGCAGCTATGCAGGGTGCTGCTCAGTGTGCTATTTAACCAAGAACAAGTAAATTCACAAATCACCAAAAACTTTTAAGTACAAATCTACCATCGGAAAAAGAAAATGGACAAAATTATTTTCTTGGCTGAAAATTAACATACACTTGCAACATTAAAGAATTACCAGTCATCCTTTATTAAATGGTCCCATGAATCATTTGTTGTGTTGAATTGCTTAACACACTATTTTTGACAGGTTCTGGCTGCAAAAGAAAAATCAGTAATACTGACATCCTTTTTTTCAATTGTGGTATCAGTAGCAGTATCTGTTGAAACAGTTTATCACCTATAGCATTCTAGACATTCTTGTGGGATATGTGAAGGAAGTTGGATATGGAACTGTATTTACACAATAAAGCCCACATATATGTACCACTGGAATTGGAGTTAAAAATCAGTGAATTTTGTAAAGCATTCAATTCCCCTTTGACTTGCGGTAGGAATGAAGAAATATTTTAGCCTAACTCCATTACTACATAATTCTGACTATTCAGGACCTTTTAATTTGTAATAATTATGGTTGTCACATTGATTGTTGTACTGAGTTTAAAGCCTGCTGCAGGTATATTTAAAAAAAACTACACTCTCATTCAAATTGATTTTGCCTTTATGGCTATGTTTTCATTCTAAGTCTGATCTTCTAACCACTTCTTAAACCAAACTTCTATTCCCTCCTGTTGAAAGTAGGAAAAATATGCTAAGCACCATTTTTTCTGAGTCCAGTGAGAAACATTTGTATTGGTGGTAAAACATTGATATTATGACATCATAAGGCCACCTATCTGTACATGAAAATGTTCGTCCAAGAAGAATTTGGATGGTGCTCTGTGCGAGTACAGCATGGAGATGACATGGGCTGAGTGCAACAAGCAAGTGCTAACTTGGGAATTTGGTGCAGGTAGGATATCTCTGATAGGTTTTTCTTAAGCCATCATTTAGACTAACAGTCAGTCTCTGACTTAGAACTTTAAAACTGCAAACCAGTTCAGAAGTCTAGTAGATAAGTAACGACTTGGCAGTGGCAGTTATCTGTCAATTGATTGAAAATGGTTACCTGAATAGGTGTTGATTACTATGACAGGAAGCTAATTTAGCAATTGCAACTTGGGATGTTACGGTAACACAGTGTTTCGCACAACTGCTTCACAGCACCAGGGACCCATGTTCAATTCCAGTCTCAGGTGACTGTGTGGAGTCTGTACATTCTCCCCATGTCTTCATGGGTTTCCTCCGGGTGCTCCAGTTTCCTCCTACAGTCCAAAGATTTGTGCGCTAGGTTGATTGGCCATGCTAAATAGTCCCTTAGTGTTAGGGGGGACTAACAACGTAAATATGTGGGGTTACAGGGATAGGGCCTGGGTGGGATTGTTGTTGGTGTGGGCTTGTTGGGCTCTCTGGCCTCCTTCTGCACTGTAGGGATCCAACAAACTTGAGTGGGAGTCAAACAGAATGGAGACAGAGAGGAACTAGTGTATTAATGGGAATTTGTTGCAGGTAAAGATAGCAGGGGCAGGTGATGTATTGCAGCTGGAGCATGTGGGAACTGGTGGACACTAATGTAATCCACACCAGTCACATCTGCAACATATGTCTGTAGCTCAAAGAACTTTGGCTCAGTCTTAATGAGCTGGAGTCTGAGTTTTGGACACTGGCACATCAGAGAGGGGAAAGTTATCTGGCCACAGTGTTCCAGGAGGCACTCCTATGGTTAGGTAATTCTGATTTTTCCATGGTCAAGGACAAGTGGATGTGACTGCGAGGGAGGTAAATATGCAAACCCAGCAGGGATTCATCCAGCTCTGCAATTCTCCTTATGTGACAAAAGGATGCATTGTTCTGCAAGAATCTTACTTTTCTCATACTTTGCATACTAGAAGATGTGACTAGAGCATTAACAAAAATAAAATAGAAAAATCTTCTTCAGGTGTCAAGGATGGATTATTCCCACATCATGTATGGAATCTAATATTGCTGCTATATAAAATTGTTTTTCCACACTAAGAACATAAGAACATAAGAAATAGGAGCAGGAGTAGGCCATCTAGCCCCTCGAGCCTGCCCCGCCATTCAGTAAGATCATGGCTGATCTGTCGTGGCTCAGTTCCACTTTCCCGCTTTCTCCCCATAACCCTTAATCCCCTTGCCTACCAAAAACCTATCTACCCGCGTCTTAAATATATTTAACGAGGTAGCCTCCACCACTTCAACGGGCAGAGAATTCCAGAGATTCACCACCCTTTGAGTGAAGAAGTTCCTCCTCAACTCTGTTCTAAACTGCGCCCCCCCCTTATCTTGAGGCTGTGCCCTCTAGTCCTGCTGTCCTTTCTGAGCGAGAAGAACCTCTCCACCTCTACCCTATCCATCCCCTTCATCATCTTATATGTCTCAATAAGATCTCCCCTCATCCTTCTAAACTCCAACGAGTACAAGCCCAGTCTATTCAGCCTCTCTTCATAGTTCAACCCCCTCAACTCCGGTATCAGCCTAGTGAACCTCCTCTGTACTTCCTCCAAGGCCAAAATATCGTTGCGCAAGCACGGCGACCAAAACTGCACACAGTACTCCAGCTGCGGCCTCAGCAATGCCCTGTACAGTTGCAGCAAGACCTCCCTACTTTTATATTCCGTCCCCCTTGCTATGAAGGCCAGCATCCCATCAGCCTTCCTGACCACCTGCTGCACCTGTAGGCTGGGTTTTTGCGACTCATGCACAAGGACCCCCAGGTCCCTCTGCACCATAGCATGCTACAGCTTTTCGCCCTTTAAGTAGTAGTCCTTCCTACTATTATTCCTGCCAAAGTGGATAACCTCACACTTGCCAACATTGTATTCCATCTGCCAGGTCCTCGCCCACTCGCTCAGCCTATCTAGATCCCTCTGCAGACTTTCTACACCCGCCGCACAATTTGCTTTTCCACTTATCTTTGTGTCATCAGCAAATTTCGACACTTTACACTCAGCTCCCTCCTCCAGATCATCTATATAAATGGTAAATAGCTGAGGCCCCAGCATCGATCCCTGGGGCACTCCACTAACCGCCAATCCGAATAGCACCCATTGACACCTACTCTCTGCCTCCTATTTGACAGCCAATCCTCTATCCATGGTAACACCTTACCCCCAACTCCATGCCCCCTAACCCTCTGCAACAACCTTTTGTGCGGCACCTTATCAAACGCCTTCTGAAAATCGAGAAACACCACATCCACCAGTTCCCCTCCGTCCACCGCACTAGACACGTCCTTATGGATTCCAATAAATTCGTTAGACACGACTTCCCCTGAACGAATCCGTGCTGCATCTGCTCTATCAAACAATTCTTCTCTAGATGCCTTGCTATTTCTTCTTTGATGACGGATTCAAGCATTTTTCCTACAACAGACGTTAAACTAACTGGTCTATGGACGTTTGCAGTTTTAAAAGCCATTATAATTGCTTACTTTCAGAAACAACCAGAAATTGTGGGCAAGGCACCTATGATTTTCCAGAAACTCATTCACTGCCTGCAAGTTTTTGGCTTAGAAACTTTTAGTCACATTCTTAACTTTTAATTTACAAGGATCATTGTCATTAAAACCCCTCTGGTTCACCAATATATAAATTAGGCTTGTACTCATTAGAGTTTAGAAGAATGAGGGGAGATCTCATTGAGACGTATAAGATGATGAATGGGATGGATAGGATAGAGGTGGAGAGACTCTTCCCGCTCAGAAAGGACAGTAGGACTAGGGGGCACAGCCTCAAGATAAAGGGGGGGGACGGTTTAGAATGGAGTTGAGGAGGAACTTCTTCACTCAAAGGGTGGTGAATCTCTGGAATTCTCTGCCCGTTGAAGTGGTGGAGGCTACCTCGCTAAATATTTTTAAGACGCGGGTTGATGGGTTTTTGGTAAGTGAGGGGATTAAGGGTTATGGAGAGAGGGCGGGAATGTGGAACTGAGCCACGACAGCTCAGCCATGATCTTATTGAATGGCGGGGCAGGCTCGAAGGGCTAGATGGCCTACTCCTGCTCCTATTTCTTATGTTCTTATGTTCTTAATATCCTGTGGTCAGGAAATCTGTATTCTTACCCAGTCTGGCCTTCGTCACTGCAGAACCATAGCAATGTGATTGACTCTTAACTGTCCTCTGAAGGCAGTTCAGGGAGTTACGTAGCTCATTGGGCCGAAGGGCCTGTTTCCCAAGCTGTTTTTGTTCTTTGAAATTGCCTAGCAAACCACTCAGGGATAATTAGGGGTGGACAACAAACGCTGTCCAGTTAGCAACACTGACATTCCATGAAAGAATTTTAAAAAAATTATAATGTCATCCAGATTCTTCACAAAGTAATGAGGGCAGACCAAGTGACTGGGCGACGTGCAACATAACCCATACCAGAGAGGGATCCTATCACACTAAAGCATGCAGGTATTCGTAAATAAGGAATGAGCACCAATACAGGGGAGGAAGTGGTAGCAGATGTGAGTTATGGTTCCGCTTCTCTCGCCACACCGACTCCTTACTTGCTCAAAATCTATCATATTTGTAACTTTTCCCAGTTCTTATGAAAGGTCACAATTGCCAGCTTTTTTTTTTCAATTCAGCATGCATGTGTTTGCTTTTCCCATCAGTATTCCGTTGTTGAAACATAAATCTATTGAAGTAATAAAAGTCTATCTGACTCATTTTAAAGGTGATTTACTGAGGATCAATTATCATAAAAACCCATCTGGTTTACTAATGCCCTGTGGTAAGAAAACCTGCTATTCTTACCCAGTTTGGTCTAAGTGACTCCAGACCTGCAACAAAGTGATTGATTCTTAACTGCCCTCTGAAATCATCTAACAACCCACTCAAGGGCAATTAAGGTTGGGCAACAAATGTTGGTCTGATTAGTGACCTCCATAATTCATAAACGAATAAAGGGCTAATTTGCTGAATTTATTTTGAAGTTTACTGTTTCAGATTTGCACAAACGAAAACATATTTTCATGTACTTGAGACCTACATTTTAATAGAGCATGGTTAGAGCGCCAATTCGGCTCTTGATGTCAATGTTAACGCTTTGAAAGTTAACTCAGCGAGTGTCAATTGCTTTTTATCTGTAGCCCTGCAATTACCTGTTTTAAAATAATGTCCGCTTCCTTTACGAAAGCAACGATGTAACCTAATTTAATATTATACGCTCTAGCTACAACGTTCTAAAATTTATCACAAAGAAAACATTTTCGGTGGCTGTTCAAAATGAGGGGGCACCCGGATTTGAACCGGGGACCTCTTGATCTGCAGTCAAATGCTCTACCACTGAGCTATACCCCCACTGACGCTACTTACGTTAGCAATACATTTACTTCAAAAAGGAATGCGCATGAACGGCGCTACGACGAGTGATGTCATCAGTTATTTCTGATATTATTATCACCATGGCGACTTTATGCCTGTAGATTGTACAGCTCTATTGTGACGCACAGAGAGCGAACGTTGATACACAGAGTGGAACGCTATCGCCTGAAGGTGCCGTTCAATCTGATACATTTCCACAGCCACTCAATGCTTTGTCTACTTTACGTACCTGTTACATCACAGCTTTCCTTCCCAGTCCGGATTGTTTAAATGTTAATTAAATGTATAAACCTATAGGTTTGTTTAACATTGCAACACGCAAAGACAACTTGCGTTTCTGCAATTGATCTGAATTTGTTGGTGGAGTTTCTAGAGCTGTGAATAGCTACAAGTTTCACAACACTAGGTTAAAGTCCAACAGGTTTATTTGGTAAGAAAGCTAGTGGCGTTTGCTACCAAATAAACCTGTTGGATTTTAACCTGGTTTTGTGAGACTTCTTACTGTGTTTACCCCCGTCTAACGCCGGCAGTTCCACATCATGAATACCTACAAGCACAGCCTGCGATTACTGTTTTGGTCATTTATTGCGAAGTTCTTTGGGAACAAAACCAAGATCTGCTGCTTGGGTCACGTTTTGTCTAGACCTTATTCAATGTTGGTGCAGGAGAGTATCGAAATGTTTCACTGAAAGGAAAAGAAATTGTGTAGATTACATGATCGCCAAAAACCCAATCTGCAGGTGCAGCAGGTAATCAAAAAGGCGAATGGAATGTTGGCCTTTATAGCGAGGGGGATAGAATATAAAAGTAGGAAGGTCTTGCTGCAACTGTACAGGGCACTGCTGAGGCCGTAACTAGAGTACAGTGTGCAGTTTTGGTCACCGCATTTGCGAAAGGATTTATTGGCCTTGGAGGGAGTACAGAGAAGGTTTACTAAGCTGATACCGGAGATGAGGGAGTTAGCCTATGAAGAGAGATTGAATAGACTGGGTCTGTACTCGTTAGAGTTTAGAAGGCTGAGGGGGGATCGTTATAGAGACATATAAGATAATGAAGGGGCTAGATAGGGTAGAGGTAGAGAGATTCTTCCCATTTAGAAGGATAGCAGGCCTAGAGGGCACAGCGTCAAAGTAAGGGCGGGGGGAGCCAGTTTAGATCGGAGTTGAGGAGGAACGTCTTCACTCAAAGGGTGGTGAGTCTCTGGAAGTCTCTGCCCATTGAAGTGGTGGAGGCTACCTCGCTGAATATATTTAAGTCATGGGTAGATAGGTTTCTGATAGACAAGGGAATTAAGGGTTATGGGGAGAAAGCGGGAAAGTGGAACTGATTCACTTCAGATCAGCCATGATCTTATTGAATGGCGGAGCAGGCTCGAAGGGCTAGATGGCCTACTCGTGCTCCTATTTCTTATGTTCTTATGTAGATTAGAAATCTGAAACAAACAAACCGGCTGGAAACATAAAGCAGGTGGATCAAAAGAGAAACGGAATTTGCTGGAAATGTTCAGCATCTGTGGAGAGAAACATAGAGCTAAGATATCGGGTCCATAACGCAGCATTTTGCTTTTGTCTGCAAGTTAGTTAGGTAAAGCTTTTAGGAGACCACGGAGCATGACTTATTCAGTAAGTTTTGATCTAGTTTCGGGAAAAAAGGTAAACAGCATTTCTGCCGCAGCTCCTGATTTCCAACAATTTCCCCAATGGACAGTCCCACCCTCAGCATTCTAATGTGTAATGAAAACCCTCTGTTAGCTTTACAGATCATCCAGATTTAAATGTAGACCTTCTCAATTGCCAGGCATGCTAAACTATACGAGGGAACTGTAAATGATGGAGGCTTGTCGGCCCACCTGAATTCATCTTTTCAGAAAACAGGATAACGAATACTTGTATTAGTGGTGGGCAGCCTGCAGGTCGGGATGCATCTGTGTTCTGAGTGTGGCCCACCAGACACTTTGTTAACCCTTGTCCATGCACAGGGTTGCCACATTCAGCTAATTTCCACCTGTGTTTTCCTTTCCTACCGATATGGCTGAAATGATACACACATAAAGCAAGAGCAAGTGAAGTGAGGTACCTGCTGATGGCTCACAACATTGACTGTGAGAGCCATGCGCTCCCTCTGAAGCCAAAGTGTAATTTTTATTTGTTTTTACCATTTGAAGTTGATGATATTAATATATAAATGATGAAGCATTTTCTGTAACTTATGAGATATTTGGCATGTATCAAATTTATGTAATCTTATTCATGGAGTCAGGATTAGTCAACAAGCCTGACTTCAATCTTGCAGCCCCCTCACTAGCCTGGGCTTCTCATCACTCATTCCTACTATAGTTTTAACATTAGAGGAAATATCCCAAAGCATTTAATGCAAGGCGAAAAATGGAGACTGAGCAAATAAATCAAATATTAAAAGTAGTGACTCAAATGCTACCTGTAGAGTGGGTAAGGAGTATCTATTTCCCTTCATTGAAGGGCCAGTCACAAGGTTTAAGATGCGAGGGGCAAGGCTTAAAGATGTACGAGGCAAGTTTTTTTACGCAGAGGGTGACGGGTGCCTGGATCTTGCTGCCGGGGGAAGAAATGGAAGCAGATACAATTGTGACTTTTAAGAGGCGTCTTGACAAATACATGAATAGGATGAGAATAGAGAAATATGGTCCCTGGAAGAGTAGAGGGTTTTATTTCTAGCAGCATGATTGGTTCAAGCTTGGAGGGCTCAAGGGCCTGTTCCTGTCCTGTAATTTTCTTTGAGGGGGCATAGATTCAAAGTTAGGGGCAGGAGGCTTGGGGGGGAGGTTAGGAAAAACTTTGTTACCCAGAGGGTGGTGACAGTCTGGAATGCGCTGCTGGAACAGTGATGGAGGCGAGTTGCCTCATCCTTTAAAAATTATCTGGATGAGCACTTAACACACCATAACATTGAGGGCTATATGAGCCAAGTGCTGGCTGATGGGATTAGGTAGGAATTCAGGCATTTCTAATATATCAATGTAGACTCGATGGGCCGAAGGGCCTTTTCTGCACTGTACAATTCTCTGGAATGCTTGCTCAAAGTAGAACCAGTTAAAAGGGAAAACAGAGAGGCAGAATTGCAGAGTATGGATCCTAGGTGGCTGAAGGCAGTCACCAATAATGGGATAAAGGTAAAGGTTGGGGATACATAAGGTCAAAATCAGAGGAATGGAGGGATTGGTCAGGGAGAAGAGAAAGATGTTCCAGATCTGAAAGGTTATAGAGGTAGTGGAAGAGGAAGCCATGAAAAGATTTTAAAATTGAAACATTAGGGAACCAGGGGACAATATTGGTCACGAGCAGGTGTCCTTGGAGCAGAATAGGATGGAGCAGCAGGAGTATCAATGAACCAGTATGCAGGGAATGGGAAGTTGACAGGAAGAGTATTTGAATAATTGAATAGGAACTTTAAAACAACACAATGAGGGTTTCATCAGCTGATGAACAGAAATTTCACCTGTCTTTGTGCCTAATGTACAATTCTAACACTGGAATCAGCCTTGCATCCAATGCTTGAATACCTTACTTGTATTTTGGCAGCCAGGACTAGATGTAGCACTCAAATTGAGATCTGATCACATCGTGATAATTAATAAAGGAAGGGCAAGTTATATTTTATGTGGTATTCTGACAGTGTCAGGCTGTGCCTTTGTCAATACCATAATGTAGACAACATTAGGTATTGTTACTTTTCAACATTTCTGACTAGTATCACTCAAGATTTAATAAGTCTACATAAGATCCTTGGACAGTGGGTATAACCCTCAAAATTTTATCTTTACCACTCGTGCTGCCTGGTTAAGTTAAAGAAGCAGAGTTGGAAAATAATTGCATGCAAAAGCATCACAAAATTAGTATCTAAATTTTAATCCCTGGGCCTTAAAAGGACTACATTGTAGACACTTTCCTGGTTTTGAATTTTCAGTGAACTGCCTGCTAGCTGTGATAACCCTACCTGGATCCAGTTTGGGCAGTCTAAATTCAAGTCAGCCGTAGAATAGTCATGACTCATGGACATGGTGAGTGTAAGAAATGGAACTGTCACACACATGTGGAATGCAAAGTTCTCTTCTTAGTTGGGATGGAGACACATTGCTGGGTCAGAGCGAAGAAAGCTTCATTCAACATTTTAGCAGTGCCAGATCTGATCTAAGTATCTGATATCCACAGCAGATCTAGAAAGAGGTTACATGGTTTGTGTCGAGATTCATCCTGGGCAGTTGCGTAATACGGGTTTTGGTGCTTTATGGGGACACACACCATTCATGATGATCATCAGCTGCTGCCATGAGGACCATCAACTTGGTGTAAGATGCTGTCTTGTCAGCCTGAAACTAGTCTTCCAATGCATCGATAAGAGTGCTGCAGATTGACGCATTTTCAGATCTGGGACTGTCCTAAGGTATGCACTAAAGCTTGGTGCAGCTGCTGCAAAGGCTCAGTGGTGGAAATCTGCTGTCTAAGGCTCTCTTAACATAAATTCCTCAGGCGGGGTGCACAAGAGAATGTTTTACATTCATGTATATTGTAAATATAACCTCTGATTGTGAGCATCTTAGATGCAAAATATTGGATTAGAAGAAACTGATCTAATCTATCTAGTACTTTATTTGAGGTCAAATTTGAACCATTTTTACATATGTTATGATTAAGATGTTTTTTGGGGAAAAGATATATGGATGTTCCATTCCAACATTGCTTTTCCTGGTGAACAGAAAAAAAATCAGTAGAAGATTTGAAAAGAAAGACAACTCATCTGAGGACATGGAGCCTTTGTTGCACTGCCAACTATGTGCTTAGTGATGCATTGCATAAAAAAAGAACAAAAATAAATAATGGCCATAAAGATTGATAGCCAGAAGCCATATTGAGAATTTGACATGCTCCTTAAATTATATCAATTGGTTGAAACATAAATCCCATTAGATATAATCACGTTTCAGCAGGGCTTGTGGAAAATGACTTGCAGAAATATGAAAGGCTCATTATTCATCCTGATCTTAACACAACAGGTGGATGTTTTACTGCTGTAATTTTGTTGACAGCTCGGTGGAAGCTGTTTTGGCATGCAAACAGGATTTCTGCATAAGTTACAGTGATGGAATGGGAGAAATCCAAAGAAATTTGTCCAAGGTTGTACCAGAACATGTCAACCAAAGCAAGAATATATCACCTGCAGAGACCTTTCAAATTAAACAGATCTGTACACTCCTAAGAGGTACATAAGTGAGGAAACTGGGAATAATCAGCTCAGAATTAGTGTCTGCACAATCCCCAAGTGTGAAGAGTGTTCATCAATAAAATGAAAAATATTTATGGATTTGTATTAATAATGTATTTTTTCACCAGTGATTTTAATTTTAGAACATAAGAACATAAGAAATAGGAGCAGGAGTAGGCCATCTAGCCCCTTGAGCCTGCCCCGCCATTCAATAAGATCATGGCTGATCTGTCGTGGCTCAGTTCCACATTCCCGCCCTCTCCCCATAACCCTTAATCCCCTCTCTTATCAAAAACCCATCAACCCGCGTCTTAAAAATATTTAGCAAGGTAGCCTCCACCACTTCAACGGGCAGAGAATTCTAGAGATTCACCACCCTTTGAGTGAAGAAGTTCTTCCTCAACTCCGTTCAAAACCGCCCCCCCCCTTTATCTTGAGGCTGTGCCCCCTAGTCCTACTGTCCTTTCTGAGCGGGAAGAGTCTCTCCACCTCTATCCTATCCATCCCATTCGTCATCTTATACGTCTCAATGAGATCTCCCCTCATTCTTCTAAACTCTAACGAGTACAAGCCTAGTTTATTCAGCCTCTCCTCATAGCTCAACCCCCTCAACTCCGGAATCAGCCTAGTAAACCTCCTCTGCACTCCCTCCAAGGCCAAAATATCCTTGCGTAAGTACAGTGCCCAAAACTGCACACAGTACTCCAGCTGCGGCCTCACCAATGCCCTATACAGCCGCAGCAAGACCTCCCTACTTTTATATTCAATCCCCCTCGCTATGAAGGCCAGCATCCCATTCGCCTTCCTGACCACCTGCTGCACCTGCAAGCTGGGTTTTTGCGACTCATGCACAAGGACCCCGAGGTCCCTCTGCACCGTCGCCTGCTGCAGTTTTTCACCACGTAAGTAATAATCCTTCCTACCATTACTCCTACCAAAGTGGACCACCTTGCACTTGCCAACATTAAATTCCATTTGCCAGTTCCTGGCCCATTCGCCCAGCCTATCTAGATCCTTCTGCAGACTCTCCACACCCT
This sequence comes from Carcharhinus amblyrhynchos, assembly GCF_965287045.1. Classification (NCBI taxonomy): domain Eukaryota; kingdom Metazoa; phylum Chordata; class Chondrichthyes; order Carcharhiniformes; family Carcharhinidae; genus Carcharhinus; species Carcharhinus amblyrhynchos. The sequence continues at coordinate 68,148,426 of NC_137333.1, read as the reverse complement.
CCGCACAATTTACCATTCCACCAATCTTGGTGTCATCAGCAAATTTCGACACCATACACTCGGTTCCCTCCTCCAGATCATCTATATAAATGGTAAATAGCTGAGGCCCCAGCACCGACCCCTGGGGCACTCCACTAGTCACCAACCGTCAGTTTAGAGCCGTCAGTTTCTAGATTGTTGAAGCTTTGTTTGTTCTCTCCAATTTAACCAAGTTACTAAGGTTCCCCACGCCCTTGACTATAGGGAAGGCAGACATTGGTGCCCTTTGGAATAACCATTACAAGGCTCAAAGAATGGTGTGCATGACTTTCGATCCAATTTTCCCTCCATTCCTTCCTCAGAGAAAAAACTTGATTGAAATTTACCAGCCAAATGCTGACACACTGGGAGGTAGGAGAGTTGGTAAAATGGCAGGGGAAGTCATTGGGATGGGAGGCCAGTGTCTACCTGCTGCCACAGCATTTTACTAGCAGCAGGAACAACAGTGCTATATCTCCCCCGCTTACCTGCCTATTTAGCCCTGCTGGCATTTTGCCTGCATCAGGTGGGAAGGCTCTGGAGAGGGTGCTTCATGCTGCTCGACAGTAGTGGTGTAGTAGCAAATTTTGAGTTGCAGGAGCTCTAAGAGAATGTGTTGGCCATATCGTTTCTAAATTTTACTATTTTATTGTTTTCCTATATTATATTCAAGTGAGTCCCCGCATGTCAGTAAACTGACATATAGAGTCATTGCTTTTCTTTAATTTTTTTTGATAACTTAGACCTGAGTGTACAGGGCATAATTTCAAAATGATACAAGACTCGGAAGTATTGTGAATTGTGAGGTGAATAACAATAGACTTCACGAGGATATAGACAGCTTGGTAGAATGAACAGACACATGGCAAATAAAATTTAACATAGAGAAGTGTGAAATGATACACTTTGGTCAAGAGAATGAGAGGTGATATAAAAGGTACAATTCTAAAGGAAATGCAGGAGGGTAGGGACCTGGGTGTATATATAAATAAATCATTGAAGAAGGCAGGGCAGGTTGCAAAAGCACTTAATAAATTAGAATCTCACATTTTATACTTAGCTCAGAATCTAAAAGCAGGTTAGTTATGAACCTTCATAAAACACTGGTTCAGCGGAACGGGAAGGACGTTAGGAATTTAAAATGGGTGCAGAAATGATTTATAGAATCATTGTGAGGTTGAGAAACTTCAGTGTGTGAACAGATTGGCAAAGCTGGGACTGTTCTCTTTGGGGAAGAAAAGGTTGAGAGATTTGTTAGGTGTTCAAAATCATGAGGGGCCTGGAGAGTATAAATGGGGAGAAATTGTTCCCATCAGAGAAGGTCTAGTTCGAGAGGGTTTTTTGATTATTTTGGCGCTCCGTAGCGGGAGATAGGCGCGGGGGCTGCTGGGAAGGGAGCGCGGGAGTATAAAAAGAAGGCCAAGGTAGATAGCGGGCAGCGTCGGGAGCGGGCAGCGGAGTGAGGCGGGAAGCAGAGTGAGAGGTAAAAGGGCTTAAGCTCACTGGGCTTGGGCGAGAGTAGGCTTGGTAACAGGAATTAATAGGACAACTTAATAGGGGGCAAACATAATGGCAGGGTCTAGGGTTACACGTGTTCACTGTGTTCGTTGTCATATGTGGACATTTCTGGAGACAGCACATCTCCCGAAAGCCCACATATGCGGGAAATGTCTAGAGGTGCAGAGATTAAGGGCCCGGGTGAGGCAGCTGGAACTGAGGCTGGAGGATATGTTTTTAGTTAGGGAAAATGAGGAAATAATGGATAGGGACAGTAACACTGAGCAGATACCAGGACCTGGGAGGAGAGACGGATGGGTCACAGTTAGGAAGAGCAAAAAGAAAAGGAGTCGTGGCACTAGGACCGCCCCAGAGGAATTATCCCGGAATATCAAGGGTGGGGTGACAGCTGGGGTAGAGAAGGCAAGGGAGGGAGATCAGAATACCTCGGAGGAAGGGAAGAGTGCAGGGTGTGAGATAGTGGTGGGGGATGGGAGAGTCAAAGGGATTGACAGGCGGTTCTGTGGGCAAAAGAGGGAATCCAGGATGGTAGTCTGCCTCCCTGGGGCAGGGGTACAGGATGTTTCAGAAAGGGTAGAGGGAATTTTGAAGGGTGGAGGGACCAAGTCTGATGTGATAGTGCACATAGGAGAGAAGGATGTAGGAACAAAGTGCAGGGGGGACATACGTAGGCAGTTCAGGGAGTTGGGGGCTAGGCTGAAATGTAGGGCCTCCAGGGTGGCGTTCTCTGGGCTGCTGCCAGTGCCTGGGGCTAGCAGGGCTAGAAATAATGAGATACTCCAACTCAATGCGTGGTTGAAGGATTGGTGTAGGGCAGAGGGTTTTAGATTCATAGACCATTGGGAAGTCTTTATGAAAGAGGGGCAAATATATAAGAGGGATGGGGTACAGTTAACTGGGAAGGGTGTGAATATCTTAGCTGGGAGGTTAGCTGGAGTGTTTCGGCAGTGTTTAAACTAATATGGAGGGGGGGTGGGGATGCGGACGGAACTGGGATTGGGGATAGGGTAAGCCCGGAGGGTAGGAAGAAGGATCAGATTGTTTCTGAGTGTCTTCGGTGCATGTGTTTCAATGCTAGGAGTGTGACTGGCAAAACAGATGAACTGAAGGCAATAATGTTCGAAAGGAAGTTGGAAGTGGTGGCGGTGACAGAGACTTGGTTAAAGGAAGGGCAGGACTGGCAGTTGAATGTTCCCGGGTATAAGTGCTTCAGGCGTGATAGGGGAGGGTCGCAGAGAGGTGGGGGAGTGGCGTTGTTAGTTAAGGATTGCATCATAGCAGTGCAGAGGGAGGGAGGAATAGAGGATATAGGAATCGAGTCGCTATGGGTGGAGTTGAGGAATAGGAAGGGAGATGTTACTATGTTGGGTGTGTACTACAGACCGCCCAACAGCCCGAGGGCTGTGGAAGAAGGGATAAGCAGGGACATTCTAGATAAGTGCAGGAAGAATAGGGTGGTGGTAGTGGGAGATTTTAATCTCCCCGGGGTAGACTGGAAGGTGCCAAGATCAGAGGGTGCTGACGGGGAGGAATTTGTACAGTGTGTAATGGAAGGATCCCTGGAGCAGTATGTGGATAGCCCGACCAGGGAGGGGGCTATACTGGACTTGGTTCTGGGGAATGAGCCTGGGCAGGTGGTTGACGTTGAAGTAGGAGAGCAGGTGGCTAACAGTGACCACAACTCTGTCTGGTTTAAGATATTAATGGATAAAGATGAAGCCTGTCCTAAGGGGAGGGTGTTAAACTGGGGGAGGGCTAGATACAACCGGATTAGGCAGGATCTTAAAGATACGGACTGGGGTAAGCTGCTTGATGGCAGGTCGACGCTGGGTATGTGGGAGTCTCTCAAGGGAAAACTAAAATCTTTGCAGGAAAGGCACGTGCCGGTCAAGAGGAAGGATGGGAAGGGTAGGATTAGAGAGCCGTGGGTAACTAGGGATATTGAGGACCTGGTCAGGAGGAAGAGGGAGGCGTACATTAGATCTAGGCATTTGAGGACAGAGATAGCGTTAGAAGAATACAGAGAATGTAGGAGAGAACTTAAAAGGGGCATCAGAAAGGCAAAAAGGGGCCATGAAATGGCTTTGGCGGGTAGGATTAAAGAAAATCCTAAGGCATTTTACTCCTATGTTAGAAATAAAAGGATGGTTAGAGGGAAGATTGGCCCTCTCAGGGACAGAGGAGGGGAACTATGCTTGGAGCCTGGAGGAATGGGGGAGATCCTGAATGAATACTTTGCGTCGGTATTCACGCAGGAGAGAACATAAGAACATAAGAAATAGGAGCAGGAGTAGGCCATCTGGCCCTTCGAGCCTGCCCCGCCATTCAATAAGATCATGGCTGATCTGTCGTGGCTCAGTTCCACTTTCCCGCCCTCTCCCCATAACCCTTAATCCCCTCTCTTATCAAAAACCCATCAACCCGCTTCTTAAAAATATTTAGCGAGGCAGCCTCCACCACTTCAACGGGCAGAGAATTCCAGAGATTCACCACCCTTTGAGTGAAGAAGTTCCTCCTCAACTCCGTTCTGAACCGCCCCCCCTTTATCTTGAGGCTGTGCCCCCTAGTCCTACTGTCTTTTTTGAGCGGGAAGAGTCTTTCCACCTCTATCCTATCCATCCCATTCATCATCTTATACGTCTCAATGAGATCTCCCCTCATTCTTCTAAACTCTAACGAGTACAAGCCTAGTTTATTCAGCCTCTCCTCATAGCTCAACCCCCTCAACTCCGGTATCAGCCTAGTAAACCTCCTCTGCACTCCCTCCAAGGCCAAAATATCCTTGCGCAGGTGCGGCGCCCAAAACTGCACACAGTACTCCAGCTGCGGCCTCACCAATGCCCTATACAGCTGCAGCAAGACCTCCCTACTTTTATATTCAATCCCCCTCGCTATGAAGGCCAGCATCCCATTCGCCTTCCTGACCACCTGCTGCACCTGCAGGCTGGGTTTTTGCGACTCATGCACAAGGACCCCGAGGTCCCTCTGCACCGTCGCCTGCTGCAGTTTTTCGCCACGTAAGTAATAGTCCTTCCTACCATTCTTCCTACCAAAGTGGACCACCTCACACTTGCCAACATTAAATTCCATTTGCCATTTCCTGGCCCATTCGCCCAGCCTATCTAGATCCTTCTGCAGACTCTCCACACCCTCCACACAATTTGCCTTTCCCCCAATCTTGGTGTCATCAGCAAATTTCGACACCCTACACTCGGTTCCCTCCTCCAGATCATCTATATAAATGGTAAATAGCTGAGGCCCCAGCACCGACCCCTGGGGCACCCCACTAGTCACCAACCGCCAATCCGAATAGCACCCATTGACCCCCACTCTCTGCCTCCTATTTGACAACCAATCCTCTATCCACGCTAACACCCTACCCCCAACTCCATGTCCTCTGACCTTCTGCAGTAACCTCTTGTGAGGTACCTTATCAAACGCCTTCTGAAAATCCAGAAAGACCACATCCACCGGCTCTCCTCTATCCACCGCCCTAGACACATCCTCATAGAACTCCAGTAAATTTGTCAGACACGACTTCCCTTTAATGAAACCGTGTTGCGTCTGCCCTATCAAGCAATTCCCTTCAAGATGCCTCGCAATTTCCTCCTTAATGACGGATTCTAACATTTTACCTACCACAGACGTTAAACTAACCGGCCTGTAATTCCCCGCCTTTTGCCTGGCACCCTTCTTAAACAACGGCGTAACATTAGCCGTTTTCCAATCCTCCGGCACTTCCCCGGAATCCAGCGACGTCTGGAAAATAACCACCAAGGCATCCACTATCACCTCCGCCATTTCTTTCAGAACCCTCGGATGCATTCCATCCGGTCCTGGGGACTTGTCCACAATCAGCCCCTCCAGTCTGTCGCGCACCACCTCTCTAGTAACAGTAATGTCATTAAGACCCTCCAGTCCTACCACCTTTCCATCGCTAACACCCGGCAAATTATTCACGTCCTCCTCCGTGAAGACAGAAACAAAAAAGTTATTCAAGACCTTAGCCATATCCCCATCCCCTACCACTAGGTCCCCTTTCTCATCCGCTAAGGGACCAACGTTCACCCTAGCCAGCCTCTTCCTTTTTATATATTTATAAAAACTCTTGCTATCCTTTTTTATATTAAGTGCTAGCCCAGCTTCATAGCTTCTTCTACCCTCCTTTATCAACTTTTTTGTCAATCTTTGTTGACATTTAAACCTTTCCCAATCCTCTTCTCGCCCACTGCTCTTAGCTACTCTAAATTCCTCCGCTTTTAATTTAACACTTTCCTTCACCTCCTTCGTTATCCACGGCTTATTACCTCTCTGAGGGGCCTGATGTCTGGTGCTGTGCTTGAGGAGTTTGAGGATCCGTTGAGGGATATAGTCATCACGAGGGAAGAAGTGTTGGGACTCTTAGACAGTATAAAGACGGATAAATCTCCAGGGCCTGATGGCATCTATCCCAGGCTGTTAAGGGAGGTGAGGGATGAAATTGCTGGGCCTCTGACGCAAATCTTTGTCTCTTCTTTGGACACAGGTGAGGTCCCAGAGGATTGGCGCATTGCAAATGTAGTACCGTTGTTTAAGAAGGGTCAGAGGGATAACCCAGGGAATTATAGGCCGGTGAGCTTGACTTCAGTTATAGGCAAGCTAATGGAGAGGATCCTCAAGGATAGGATGTATGAACATCTGGAGCGCTGCAATCTGATCAGGGATACGCAGCATGGCTTCATTACAGGGAGGTCATGCCTTACGAATCTAGTGGAATTTTTTGAAGAGGTGACAAAAACGGTTGACGAAGGACAAGCCGTTGATGTTGTCTATATGGATTTCAGTAAGGCGTTTGACAAGGTCCCTCATGGTAGGCTGATAGAAAAGGTGAAGGCTCATGGGATACAAGGCCAGGTATGTAGATGGGTGGAGAACTGGCTTGGGAGGAGGAGACAGCGAGTAGTAGTGGAAGGCTCCTTTTCCAACTGGAGGCCTGTCACCAGTGGTGTGCCGCAGGGCTCGGTACTTGGACCTCTTCTATTTGTGGTATATATTAATGACTTGGAAGAGGGGGTAGGTGGTGTGATCAGCAAATTTGCTGATGACACCAAGATGGTTGGATTGGCGGGTACTGAGGAGCAGTGCCTGGCAATGCAACAGGACATAGACAGGCTGGTAGATTGGGCAGATAGATGGCAAATGGAATTTAATCCGGAGAAATGCGAGGTGATGCACTTTGGCCGGAATAATGTGGAGGGGAGTTATACAATAAAAGGTAGAACTATCCGGAGTATAGATACGCAGAGAGACCTGGGGGTGCAAGTGCATAAGTCCCTGAAGGTGTCGGTACAGGTGCAGAATGTGATGAGGAAAGCGTATGGTATGTTAGCCTTCATAGGAAGAGGTATAGAATATAAGAGTAGGAGTTTGATGTTGCAGTTGTATAGAACGTTGGTTAGGCCTCACTTGGAGTACTGCGTCCAGTTCTGGTCGCCGTACTACCGGAAGGATGTAGAGATCCTGGAGAGAGTGCAGAGGAGATTTACCAGGATGTTGCCTGGTATGGAAGGGCTGTCTTACGAGGAAAGATTGGATGAACTTGGGCTGTTTTCCCTTGAGAGACGTCGGCTGAGGGGGGATCTAATAGAGGTTTATAAGATTATGAAGGGGATAGATAGAGTAAATGGTGGTAAGCTTTTTCCGCTACAAGAAATGGATAGAACGAGGGGTCACGGGCTTAGGGTGAGGGGGGCTAGGTATAAGACAAATATTAGAGGGCAGTTTTTCACGCAAAGGGTAGTGGGGGTGTGGAATGCACTGCCGAGTAAGGTGGTGGAAGCAGGCACGCTAGGGTTGTTTAAGAGTCACTTAGACAGCCATATGAGCGGGCTACATATAGGGGGATATAGTAGGCCTTACTGAACATTGTAGGCTTGGGAATACGTTTTGCCTCAGGAATGTTAGTTTTTGCCTGTTTAATAATGAATTTTTTTGTCTCCACAGGCATTTAAGTCCAGCAAGGGGCATGCAGGCGGCAGGTTGTAGTGGGCTGCTCTTGGATGTTGCTTCGGGAGTTGCCTATTGCTTCATGTCGTTAGTGTGCTTAAACTGGACCATCTCGAGGGCAACATGACAGCTCAGAGACTATCTCTGTTGCTGTGCGGACACATGGATTTGGGCCTGTGTCTGTGGGAGTTTGCACGTTCTCCCCGTGGTTGCGTGGGTTTCCTCCGGGTGCTCCGGTTTCCTCCCACATCCCCCAAAGATGTGCTTTTAGGCTGATTGATTGGGTACTAAAATTGTCCCTAAATTGGACCTCCCTGATCCTCGCACGTTAGGCGTAGACTAAAATCATGAATAGGTCACTGAGATAGTAGGACGGCGGCGCGGGCTCGTTGGGCCTGTTTCCCGTGCTGTGTTGTTCTTTGTTCTTTGTCCAGAACCCAAAAGTGATTAACAAAAGAACCACAGGTGACATGAGGAAAAAATTCTTTATACAAGTGATTTGGATCTGGAATGCACTGCCCAAGTGTGTGGTGGAGACAGATTCAGTTGTAGTTTTCAAATGGGAACGGGATAATTATCCGAAGAGGAGATTTTACTGGACCACAGAGAAAAGGCCAAGGAGTGAGACCAGCTGGATTGCTGTTGTAGAGAACTGACGCAAAGACAACGTGCTGAATGGCCCCCTTCTGTACTGTAACCACTCTATGTTTCTAGAATAAATACATTCAAGAAACTTGGTAAACCCACAAAGAAGAAAGAACCTGAATATCACCCTGATAGTCTATTGAAGAATGGTGGAAAGAAGCTTTTGTGGAACTTAAACACCAAAATAGATGAGGTGGGCCAAATGCCTGTTTCTGTGCTGTAAATTCCACGTAAAGCTATTAGCAGGGAATACAAATACATTCTCAGACCATCACAGCCAAGACATTAATACTCAGTAGCAAATGCAGTAGGAAGCTGGCATTCAGCCCATCAAGTCCACACCGACTCAGATATCTCAACCAGGCCCTCTCCCCCACTCTATCCCTGTAACCGCACAAATCTATCACAGCTAGCCCACCTAACTTACACATTTTGGGTCAGTCAGTTAAGGGGCAATTTAGCATGGCCAACGTACCTAACCTGCAGATCTTTGGACTGTGGGAGGAAAGTCACATGACATGGGGAGAATGTGTAAACTCCACACAAATAGTCACCCAAGGACACAGGCTGTCTGTTAGAGATTTTCAGTATCTGCACTATTTTGCTTTAGTTTATTTTTAAAACTTGTTAGGGACCAGTTTAGAAACTCCAAGGTATATTGTGAAGTTAGCCTAGACTCCAACTATTTTTGATTTTGGTGTTAAGTGAGAGAATAAGGTGTTTCATTCCAAGTGTGATTCTATTGACCCACTAGGAAGCTTGTATTAAAACAAGCTTTATTTAACAATACGATTTAATTATAACCAAAATGAATTAGCATAACTTTGACCAATTGAAACATTTAAACATAATTCTTAACTGCTAGACTATCTGTATTAATTCCAATTTAAGCAATAAGCCTCAGACACAAAGTCTTCAGGATCAGTTAGCAAAACACACAGGCTTATGTGAGTTGCCAGTCCTCAAGCCTTTTAACACTTCTGGATAGAGGTTAGAGAGAGACATCTGGTTTCTGATACTCGGACAGCAGCATCTAGAGAAAGGCCCATCTTCAAACAGTAGAACTCCAGTGAGAGAGAAAGGAAGTAAACACCTATTGCCTTTTGAAGACAATTTTCAATCAAAGAGAGAGACAGAGAAGCTCCTCCTTTCAAATTCAAATGCAACTGCCTGCTTGTTACTCTGTAAACCTAGCTCCACCCATTCAGACGACTCTTTCAGATGACAGCCTAATTAAACCCAACTCTGAAACCCAAAATAAATAACAAAGCTGCATTAAATCAGATTAAAATAGACACCCCACTTACTCTTCTGCATGGGGGCTGCCATTTGTAGACAATTGGCTTTGTAATCAGAGCTGAAGTATAAAACAATCCCCTCATGAAAAACATAGCACAAATACATTTCTTAAAGGTTCAGTATCATCACAATCTTTTTAGCATTTTTTTCCAGCTCCCTTATTTTCCAAAGAAGTGCCTATTTCCTCTTTGTACACCTCAACTGATTTTGAATCTAGTGTTTGCTGATTACAGATCAGTCACACTTATGAAGGGGAAAAAACAAAATTAACATTATCTGAGACTTAATATTTTAGTTTCATGATACAGATCCAAATATTCTAGTTAGGTGCACTGGCTATGCTAAATCCTCTCTGTGTACCCGAACAGGCACTGGATGATGGCAACTAGGGGATTTTCAAAGTAACTTCATTGCAGTGTTAATGTAAGCCTACTTGTGACACTAATAAATAAACTTAAAACTTACATGCAATTTCCTCCAACACAGAGGATAGATTACAATGAGCTAACAGAAACAGAGATGTCACTCAATTTCCAATAAAATATTGAAGAAATAGATACAGCTGTATGGAAAGTAATCATAATTTAGCAGGTTTAAATGATCTTGCAGTTGAAAAATGATCTCTCCAGAAAATGATCTCTTATGCATAAAATCTGATTTTATGAATGCTCACACAGGTGGTAAGTTACCCTGCAGAGAAAAGGAATCATTTTGTATTGTAAAAAATGAAACCAAGTGAAAATAATGGACTCTTACTTCAGAAATATTGATGCAAATGCTTTTATTTCAGTTTTTGTCTAAAAATATATGGGGAACATTGCATTAATAGTAAAATGGCTGCAAATCCTAAATGCTAAAATGCACACTGCATTGAATAGGCAAACAGAGCATATTTTTTCAAGAATGGATAAAGTGCCTCATAATACATAATGGAAAATTCAGATAGGAAGATTATAAATTTACAGATAAAATTATACCATAAATTTATAACTTGCAGGAATAGTACAAATAATTAAATTGCAACATACACTAGATTCAAGTTTGATTTAATATCAAACTGTATCACAGACCAAAATCATTTCTTAAAATATTTCATTCTCAAAGGCAATTAGGATTGGGAAACAAATGTTGGCCTTACCAGTGACATCGACATCCTAGCAAAGATTTTTTAAAAAAATTAGTCAAAGTTTGTTAACCGTACAAAATGAATGACTTGATATTTGAGTAGTAGAATGTAGACTAAAGACAAAAAACTGTAGCAGACATTAATCTTGCAAAAACATCTTGTTTTAGATGTGATTAATTTTCAAAAAATGTTTTAGGTGATTATATGCATGAAATGAGATGCCTCTAGAAATGCAAACATTTCAGAATTATTGCTAGATGGCTCTTCTGTTACATTGTTGGAATTGAAGGCAAGAATAAATTCACTGATCCCACACCTGTGTTGGGAACTATGCTCAGGCCAGAGATATAGACTGTATCTATAAGGCCCAATTCCTTGATCCATACTACTGAGTGGGTTTCTGTTAACAGCATGAAGCACAGCCTAAAATTTGTGGTTCTGAAATACAAGAATCTGGCAATAGTGTTTAAAAGAATGGTAATTTTGTTTCTATAATAGGTTTCAAAACAAAGGCACAAAATTGACAATTAGCTTGAATTTTTTTCTAATAACCTAACCAAGAAAGTTCTTGCATCTTTTTATCAGTATGAGAGAATTGGAGTCATAATCCCTACCTTGAGTATTGGAGGGCAATACTATGTTTTTCTCATGTCACGATTAACCTTTAATCCATTAGAAATGAATCAACAATGGAAAAAAACTATTTTGCAGCTCTTGACTGACATCTAAAATTGAGGTATAGGGATTCTGATTCAAAGGTGTGATAAAATATGCACATCCATATTGTACAGCCCAAACATTGGTAGTTTATAAGAAAAACAGTGAAACATACATATTTTTCTTTCTATTTTGATCATACCCAAGGTTGCCAACCTGGAAATAGTCGGCTGAGGTTCTTTGGATCTCTGGCTTGCTGTATAAGGAGATTCACCTGTCCACCCACACTGAGGACAGCACCCTCCTCAACCCCTTTCAGCTTCTCCTGCAGCCTCAGAAGCACACGTTCTGCAACTTTATTGATGCTCTTGACATCACTATTAAAAGAAAATGTAGCAGATAAACAAGATCAATAACAAATGCAAGATACAACAACAACCTGTATTTATATAGGACCTTTCACATAGAAAGATGCCCTATGGTCCTTCACAGAAGCTTAAAATTGAGGAACTAAAGAAGGTAAGCATGCAATAGAGTTCTCTTGGAGTCAGTACTGGGCTCACTGCTTTTCTGGTATATGTTAATGAACTGAATGTGGGTATACATGGCAAAGCTTTGCAGAAGACACAGAATTTATAAACAGACTAAACAGTGAGAAAAATAGGACAAGAGGAAATAGACTAGTGAAATGGGCAGGTATGTGGCAGGTGAAATCTAAAGCAGAGCAGTGAGGTGATTGATTAACAGAAGGAAAGGCAATATTATCCAAATGGTACAATTTTAAAAGAGGCAGGGGAACACAGACTCTTAGAGGTATCCCTACACAAGCCTCTGAAGATGGCAGGACAAGTTGAGAAGCATACTTAAAAACCACGTGGGATCCTTGGCTTTATAAATTGAGACATGGAGTACAAAAGTGAGGAAGTTATGCTAAAATACTGCTTAGGCCTGAATGTTATGGCTAGTTTTGGTACCATACCTTAGAAGCGATGCAAAGACCTTAGAGAGGGATTAAATTTATTAGAATGGTATCAGGGATGAAAGTCTTAAGTCCTATGGAGAGATAAGGGAAGTTCAGAGTATTCTCCTCAGACCAGAGATGATTGAGGGGAGTTTTAATAGAGGTGTTCAAAATCTTGAAGGATTTAGATGGAATAAATAAGGAGGTACTGTTTCTAGTGACAGAAAGGTGACTAGACATTAGATACAGATTTACATAATGAGCAAAAAAACTAAAGAAGACATGAGGAATGAATGCTTATGCAAGGAGTTGCTTTGATCTGGAATGCACTACCTGAATTGGTGGTGACAGCAGATTCAGCAGAAACATTCAAAGGGAACTGGATAAGTAAACACTTGAAAAAGTAAAATTTGTTGGGCTGTGGGAAAAGATGTCTCTGTCGGTACGCACAATCTTCTTGGAGATCCGCTCCACTTGCAGCTGGCAGTTTGCGGTGTCGATGGTAGCTATGATGTGGAGATGCCTGTGTTGGACTGGGGTAAACATAGTTACATGTGCTTACGGTGCTTATACAGTTACTATGCTTACCCCAGTCCAACATCGGCATCCCGACATTGTGAAAAAAGAGCATGATGGGAATAATTGGATAATGCTTTCAAAGAACTAGCACAGGCATGATGGGCCAAATGGTCTCCAAACTATGCTCTTTCATTCCATTAAGCAATTAAGAGAGGTCACAGAAACCTTTGTCATATACATGGATTTTAACGAGGATCTTAAACAGCTGATACCATTGCTGCCAATGGTGGTGCAAAAAGAACAGGGAAGCACAAAGAGGTCAAAGGGTTGGGGAAGGCATCAGTGATAAGCTGGTGATAATGATTAGCTATAAAGAGATTTAAACACAATGCAAACTTTAAATTTGAAGCACTGATGGATTGACAGCCAATGCAGTTCTATGAGCACAGGATTGACAGGTGAGCAGAACCACAAACAATAGGATACAGGGAGCAAAGTTTTGGTTTATGGTTAGTTGAGGCTAATAAGGGGATCAGTAGGATAGTTGAGAAAGACAAGATGCCCGTGGAAAAGTACCGAGAACCTAAGCACAGCTGAAGAGTAGTTTCCTAAGGACATTTTTGCTGATCAACCTAGCTAATACAACATATCTGATTTGTCCCTTATTTTAACTAAAATAATTTCAAACAAAGACATTTATTGGAGTCTGAATGAGATGGATTTGTATGTTCAGCTGAAGATTCGTATTTGCCTTTTATATTTTACTGTATAGAAGTCCTTTTTATTACTTAACTGTTAAAATTGGGCAATCAATGAAAATGATTCTAGTATCTGGTGAATGCAATGCAAATTAGGGAGAAGACGTAAATTTGGATCATGATAAAATGATTTATTGGTAAAGTAATTAGGCTTTATTAGGCTACTTTTTATCACCCTAAGTTTTCCAATGGTCATAAAAATGCAACATTGCTTTGTGCCCACATATAAAACGTGTACTTGCAAATTGGGTGTTCTGGCCTCGAGTTCTTACAAGTGTGTATTTTGATTTTGTAAGTGACAGTGAAAAAAAATGCACCCTCTTTGCCATTTTACTCCTGATTTTTCTCTTTACTACCTGTATTTGAGGGCATTGCACTCAATGGAAACAGCTCCCACTGGACGGATGAGCATTTCTTCGGCAATTCCTATTGCCCTCAGGGAGTAAGTAGGAATGAAGGCAGTCTGAGCATGCCTGCTCTTAGTCAAATAAGCAGGTGTGAGTATTTTGCTGCTTATAAGAACATAAGAAATAGGAGCAGGAGTAGGCCACCTAGCCCTTCGAGCCTGCCCCGCCATTCAATAAGATCATGGCTGAGCTGTCGTGGCTCAGTTCCACATTCCCGCCCTCTCCCCATAACCCTTAATCCCCTCTCCTACCAAAAACCCAACAACCCGCGTCTTAAAAATATTTAGCGAGGCAGCCTCCACCACTTCAACGGGCAGAGAATTCCAGAGATTCACCACCCTTTGAGTGAAGAAGTTCCTCCTCAACTCCGTTTTAAACTGACCCCCCCTTTATCTTGAGGCTGTGCCCCCTAGTCCTACTGTCCTTTCTGAGCGGGAAGAGTCTCTCCACCTCTATCCTATCCATCCCATTCATCATCTTATATGTCTCAATGAGATCTCTCCTCATTCTTCTAAACTCTAACGAGTGCAAACCTAGTTTATTCAGCCTCTCCTCATAGCTCAACCCCCTCAACTCCGGCATCAGCCTAGTAAACCTCCTCTGCACTCCCTCCAAGGCCAAAATATCCTTGTGTAAGTGCAGTGACCAAAACTGCACACAGTACTCCAGCTGCGGCCTCACCAATGCCCTATACAGCTGCAGCAAGACCTCCCTACTTTTATATTCAATCCCCCTCGCTATGAAGGCCAGCATCCCATTAGCCTTCCTGACCACCTGCTGCACCTGCAGGCTGGGTTTTTGCAACTCATGCACAAGGACCCCGAGGTCCCTCTGCACCGTCGCCTGCTGCAGTTTTTCGCCACGTAAGTAATAGTCCTTCCTACCAAAGTGGACCACCTCGCACTTGCCAACATTAAATTCCATTTGCCAGTTCCTGGCCCGTTAGCTCAGCCTATCTAGATCCTTCTGCAGACTCTCCACACCCTCTGCGCAATTTGCCGTTCCACCAATCTTGGTGTCATCAGCAAATTTCGACACCATACACTCGGTTCCCTCCTCCAGATCATCTATATAAATGGTAAATAGCTGAGGCCCCAGCACCGACCCCTAGGGCACTCCACTAGTCACCAACCGCCAATCCGAATAGCACCCATTGACCCCCACTCTCTGCCTCCTATTAGACAGCCAATCCTCTATCCATGCTAACACCCTACCCCCAACTCCATGCCCCCTTACCTTCTGCAATAACCTCTTGTGAGGTACCTTGTCAAACGCCTTCTGAAAATCAAGAAAGACCACATCCACCGGCTCTCCTCTATCCACCGCCCTAGACACATCCTCATAGAACTCCAATAAATTCGTCAGACATGACTTCCCCTTAATGAAACCGTGCTGCGTCCGCTCTATCAAGCAATTCCCCTCAAGATGCCTCGCTATTTCCTCCTTGATGACGGATTCTAACATTTTACCTACAACAGACGTTAAACTAGACGTTATCATGAACAAAGGAGGAAGTCTTTGATTTGGTCTGCAGTCTCAACTCCAAGCCTATGCATTTATAGAGGGCCTTACCAGAAACAATGGCAGTCATTACTTTTTGAACTTCTACGTAACTAGGATATTTTAAACTTTCTCAGGTGACACGGAAGGTGAATAGCATAGATGTCTTTGAGAGGAAGCTAGGTGAAATAGGGCAGGATTGTAACCTAGTTGGGTTGAATGCCTGTCATTCTGCCATAAATTCTATGCAATAGGAACAAGGATGAATTCTTGGCTTCATCAGAGGTTAATCCCATTTTCATTCTTTTGTTCATTTATGACCAATCACCATATGCCAAAATAGGGCCTCATTATGTACTACAATTGATAAAGAAGTAGAGTGAATGGATTAGAATACAGAATTGTTTCTGAATTGAATGCAAATATTGTTGTTTTGCTTCTGGTCTCTGCTGAGCACATTTTCTGATGACATCGCAACACTGGAAACATATTAGGCTAAATTTTGAAGGCTGATGGGGTTGGGCAGAAAAATCACTTTGGGAGAATGATGTTCTGATTTGCTGGCAGGTTCTGAGTTGTAGATGCAATGGACACCCACCTATATGTGACAGGTAGCCAATAAAGAGGTCTGTTAAGGCCATTGAAAGTAGGTAGTCTCCCAGTGACAGATCAAGGGGTGGAGATGTCAGTGCTCTATGTCACTTAACATTGTATGCCTACCCCTTCAGAATTTTGAAGGTTCTGAGAGGGCACCTTCACCCTGAGGTGCCTGCTAAGCCTTTTAGATGCAATTTGGCAGGCTGATGCACTTTTAGTGCAGGAGCGTTGGCCCTTCAGTGTTGGAAGACCACATATTGGCCAGCAAGTGTGCACTCTATCCACTGATTTGCCTTTCATTAAAAAAAAATTGTAGCATGTGTCACATTGATGCCTTGCAAAATTAAGAACATGGACTTATCCTGACATGGGTGTTGATCTGAAAATTTAAATCTGGCCCACAGTTTGAGACATCAAGTGACACAAACCAGCAGCCTTAGTGTTGTTCCTTAGCGTAGTGCATAACAATGAGTTGTCACATTGGAATCATATAATCGTTAGTGTTGCATTATCATAGCTATCTTAAATTGATAATAACTCTTACGTGGTATCTCCATCACACTTTGTCTCAGCTCCAGTGATAGTGGAATTCAGTGTGGAGTGGAGGTCTGCATCTTCTTCAGGTCTCTGCTGTAGGTAAAGTGCTTTTAAAGGATTCATAGTCCAGTCAAAAAGGGGGTCATACAGCAGCACCTGGAAAGTACATGAAGAGGAGAGTTTAAGAGATAATTCTACATGAATATCTATAAAAGCACTTCTTGGGGAACTCTCCTTCCCAACATTTTAAATTGGTACAGCTTCAAACCTTTGATACTTTTATTGGTGCATATTACCCTAGAACAGTAAACAAAACAGGTAAATGGGCAAAGAGTTTATGGTTGTAATGACAGTGAAACTGCGAGCATTTTCCATCATTACTCTGACTGACACTCTTCAAATTGAGACGTTGCTAACGTCACCTGCCTGAAAATGCATTAGCATAGAAATTTAGGGTGAAAATGATCTAGATAGGCACTGACAGTGCTGCCGTTGCTCTCCGTGCAGCTGTCAGTCTGGTTGTAGGAAGTGGCACATTTCAGTCACCACCTCCTTAGTGAAATACAGGCACCTCACACATGGTAAGGTCTAATGGCCAGTTGGTAATAAAGAAACCAAGTCTCCACTTCTTTTGGATAGAGCTTTATTCCCAACTCCATTATCACATTTCCCCATTATACACATGCAGTGATGTGCTTCATCAATTAAACTACAATTCCAAACTTAAACACCCGCTGAGTATTAACTATTCCAACCCTAACAACACATTGCTCCTGGCTAGAACAGCTTTCTAAATACCCAGATAGGTAAGGCCTTCTAACCCTGTCTAACAGGGTTAGCTTCAGAAAGAATGTTCCTCATGATGGGGGGAATAACCGAAACAGTTTTTACCTGACAGGCCTTCCAAATCATCACACCTCCAGGTCAAAATCCAGTGCCACTCTCTTGTGAATCCAAATGTTTTTCAAACCTCCTCCATTAACGTGCAGTGCTTTCGCTAGCTCTGCACTAGATAAAGAACACTGAAAGTATCTCACAGGAAGAATGGTGGTCACCTCTTTAAATAACACTGCTGCGGCCCCTCATTTGACTGAACGTGTGTTCAGTTGGTAGTAATTAAGAGAGAGGATTAAGGAGACTTATGTGATGCAAAATGGTAAATCACGAACCAGCTTAGCATTAGAGGCTGTTTAGAATCCATACAGTGCAGAAGGAGGCCACTCAGCCCATCAAGTCTGCAGTGACCAGAATCTCACCCAAGCCCTCTTCCCATAACCCTACATATTTACCCTGCTAATCCCCTGACATTCGGGTCAATTTTGAATGGCCAATCAACCTAACCTGCACATCATTGGACTCTGCACCCAGAGAAAACCCACACAGACACGGGAGAAACTCCACAGACAGTGACCTGAGGCCGGAACTGAACCCAGGTCCCTAGTGCTGTGAGGCAGCTGCGCTCACTACTGCAGCACTGTGCTGCCCCGTGCTACAATCTTCCCATTCTCCATGCTTCTACAGCACACAAGGCATGCCAATGCTAACAGGTTGTGCCGTGCCAGAAGTGGATGAAGAGCCATAGCCAAAATTTTATGAGTTTCATGCTTCCATAACACTCGTATTAACAGTGCTATGAAGCCAAATTTCCAAGCCTAGAGAGGGTGATCAAAGGTTAGGTCTGAGATGGATTTTAAAATGGTTTTTGACAATGACAGAGATGGAGAAGTTTAGAGAGGGTTCCAGAAAATTCATATTAAAGTGGCTGAACACTGTCACCAGTGCTGAGTGAAGGGAGCATCACAAGAACAAGAAGTTTGGGAGAAGATAGAGAGCTGGACCAGATAATTGAAATGGATGGGGGAAGCCCAAGGAGGGATTTATAAATGAAGATAAGGACGCTGTATCGAATATGTTGGAAGACAGGAAGCTCATGTAGAGAATAAGAACAGATGCTAAATAACCGGGATATATTGTTGAACAGAATGTCTGTAGCAGTTTTGGCTAAGTTGGAGTTTGTTGATAGTGGAAGATAAAAGACCAGAGAAAAGATTGTTGGGAGTATTCAAATGTGATGGTGACAAAGGCAGTGGGTTTGAGGTAGAAGTGGAGATGGACCAAGTTATGGAAGTGGAAGCAAACAGTCTTGGTGTTGAACAGGATGTAAAGTTTATTCCAAGATAAACCAGGAGACAAAAGTGCAAATGATCAGCCCGAGAATGTTGCTGGGGTACAGGGTGGATTCAACAGCAATGGAGTGGAGAAGGTGATGGGGCCAGAAGTGATGATGATTATACCCTCACAGCGTTGAGCTGGGTAAGGTTATAGCTTGAGAAAAGTTTTATGGCAGATGAGATAATGGAAAATACAAAGGCAGTCAAGGGGCCAAAAGATGTGATGAACAGGTAATGCTGGGTATCATCGGTGTGCATGCAAAAGTTGACATACTTGTGGATGATGTTGCTAAGGAAGAAATATGATAGGAAAGATGAAGTAAGTCACCATTAGAATTCGGGGGACCCTAAAGGTGATGACACAGGGGAGGAAAGAAAAATCTTTGCTGAAAATATGCTGTGCTTGGCTGTTTATGAATGAAACCATGTAAGGATTTACATGGAGATGAATGAAGGGAGAAGCATTGAAGAGTAAATTTATGATCAAGCATAATGAACAAGAGCAAGAAGTGGGTCTCATGGATGAGATGAGCTTGAAGAGGGTAGGATGGGAGTAAGAGAGTAGAAAATGCTCAACTCCAGACTTGAAGTGGATAGAAGTTTTGAGGCTGAAGGATGGGTAACTGCATGGTTGGAATCGATCCTGGACAAAAATAAATCCATAAGCTACTTTCATTTGGAGTTTGAAGCAAGGATGAAAGTCAAGTGTACTAACTACTAGTATGTCCATTTGGCATCTCTTCAATGGGAAGATGCACATAAACTTAATAAAGAAAAGTTACCTCAACAATAGTTAGTAAGGCTTCTTGGGAACTTCTCATAACCTCCATTGTCTTCTCACAACACCTGAAGGATAAGAGGATAGAAAATGTTATGGGGGACACAGCACACCGTCTCCTTTCATTTCTGGATTTTAAATTTAATTTGAAGAGGGTGATGAATTATTATTTGTTACCTCAAGTTTCATACACATTAACAATCGACAACAAAGTACACTCTAATTTGACGTTAATTTGCAATCTGAAGAGCTTCTATAATTGTTAATATAGAAAATTCACACGAATATAGGAGACTGTTTTAAATAAAGTTCAGGAGCCTTGGGACGTCCCTGGGAATCAAGTGATTCCGATGGACCTTCCAACATATTTTCTGGCTCACTTGTTTTACTTTTGAGCTTCTGGGGATTCCCTTGAATGTTTGCATAAGGATGTGCATGTTATTGATGTTTTTCTCTTTTAATCCACAGGTGCTTCAGTCCGTCTTGTTGCCCAACAAGGGCATACACGTGATGGGTCATACGAGGGCTGCTCTTGGATATTTCGAGAGTAGCCTAGTACTTCACATCATTAATGTACGCTTAAACTGGACCAGATGCTGGGCAACACAACAGCTCAGTGACTATCACTGTTTGCTGTGCAGATACATGAATTTGGGCCAGTGTCTGCAGGAGTTTGCACATTCTCCCCGTGCTTGCGTGGGTTTTCTCCGGGTGCTCCGGTTTCCTCCCACACCCCAAAGATGTGCTCTTAGGCTGACTGGTGTAACAAATTGTCCCTGAATTAGTCTTCCCTCAATGTGAAATGACATAAGTATAGACAAGGGTCATGGGTAGAGAGGGGACTCAATGTTAAAATGGTGGTGTGGGCTCGTTGGGCCTGTTGCCCGTGCTGTGTTATTCTTTCTTCTTTGAATGCATTGGAAATCATGTTTTAGAGGCACTCTATCAACTGCTGGACAGAGAAAGGAGCACTGTACATTGTTCAGGTCCAGAATTTACCATGACAGAAAATGCTCAACCATAAATACAAACTGGCAAAAGATAAGACTGAAGCATTTGCAACAATCTTTAGCACGAAGTGCCAAGTGAATGATCCATCTGGGCCTCCTCTGGAGGTCCCCAGCATCACAGATGCCAGTCTTCAGCCAAACTGATTAATTCCATGTGCTCCTATTTCTTATGTTCTTATATCAAGAAACGTCTGAAGGTGCTGGATACTGAAAAGCTACGGGTCCTGACAATATCCTGGCAATGTTACTGCAAAATTGTGCTCCAGAACTTGCCATGCACCAAGCCAAGCTGTACCAGTACAATTATAAGTGTGATTGTGGCGCATGTGCAGTGAGGACTGTCTGCAGCCATTGTCCAGATTGCCCCTAGTGGACGTGGTTGGAATGGTGCAGCAGATGGATCAACAATCCCAGTTTCAATGTGGAGGGGGGGAAGCTGCAATGCTGCTCCCTATTGTTCACTTCTCTCCTGGCTCTGCACTGCAGTTTTTAAACAAGAGTTCATTGTCACAGCAGCACCTTGACCTTAAGTTTACTGGCATCTACTCAGTGATGTGGAAAATTGCCCAGTTATGTCCTGTATACAAAAAGCAGGACAAATCCAACCCAGCCAAATACCACCCCATCAGACAATATTCGATCATCTGCAAAGTGATGGAAGGGATCATCAACTGTGTGATCAAGTGGCACTTACCCGGAAATAATCTGCTCTGGGTTCCACTACAGCCGCTCAGCTCCTGGCCTAATTACAGCCTTGGTTCAAACATGATAAAAAAACTGAATGCTAAAGCTAAGATGAGAGTGACTACCCTGGACATCAAGGCCACATTTGACTGAGTGCGACATCAAGGAACCCTAGCAAAACTGGAATCAATGGGAATCAGGTAGAAAACTCTCCACTGGTTGGAGTCATATGTGGCACAAAAAAAGACAGTTGTGGTTGTGATTCCAGGACACTGTTGCAAGTGTTCCTCAGGGAATTGTCCTAGGTAAAACCATCTCCAGCTGCTATCTTCCTTCCATCATAAGGTCAAAAGTCAGAATGTTTGTTGATGATTACACAATGTTCAGCACTTTTGTAACTTCTCAGACACCATGTCCAAATTCAGGAATATTTAAACAATATCCAGGCATGTACTGACAAGTGTTAAGTTCTTGTATCGGCTTCAATGTTGATAACCCCACAAATATGTAATGCTGCTACACCTGCTGGTCCCTTTTTGAGCTTGACTCTTAATTTTCTTATGTCTACACTTTAGTTACAACTGCTTCCAGAGGACTATGGGCTGCTTGGTTTAGATATTTAATCAAACTTCCATGCTGTATATACCTGCCACTTGAAGTATTGAAACCTCATCTGTTCCAGGCTGTCATCTCACCTTTTGCATTCGTGCCTCAAGTGCCAAGCGATGACCATCTCCAACAAGAGAGAATATAACTATCGCCCATTGAAATTCAATGGCATTACCATCGCTGAGTCCCCCACTATCAACATCTTTTTACCATTAATTTACCACTATCAATTTTACCATTCATTAGGAACTGAACTGGACTAGCCATGTAAATAATGTGGCTAGGAATCCTCTAACAAGTAACTTACCTCCTGACTTCCCAAAGCCTGTCCACCATCCACAGGGCACAAGTCAGGAGTGTGATGGAATACTCTGCACTTGGCTGGATGACTGCAGTTTCAACAACACACCAGAAGCTTGACATCATCCAGGACAAAGCAGTATGCTTGATTGGCACCCAGCCACAAACACTCACTCCCTCTACCACTGATGCACAGTAGCAGCTGTGTGTACTATTTACAAGATGCACAGCATGAACTCACTCAGGCTCCTTAGACAGCAGCTTCCAAACCCACAATTGCTAAAAGGACAAGGGCAGCAGCACATGGGAACACCACCACCTGGAAGTTCCCCTCCAAGCCACTCATCATCCTGATTTGGAAATACATCATATGAAAATATATATTACTTCTCTATGGTTTGCCTGCTGTTCTTTCACTATAGCTGGGCCAAAATCCTGGAACTTCCTCTCTAAACCACATCAGGTGGACTGCAGCGGTTCACGTACCACCACCTTCTCAAAGGCAATAAATGCTGGTCTAGCCAGTGGCGCCCACATCTTAAGAATGATTTTCTTTTAAAAGAGAGAAAAAATTCCATTCCTGAATAACTATTCTCACCTCATTCCTAATGATCCCACACAGAATATTGTTAGGTCAAAAGAATATGGAAAGAAATCCCAAACTACATACGTATCAGATTGGCCAGCAGTTTTCTATGGCGGGACTTCCTGCCAAGTGACGGGTGGAAGTCCCACCTACAACCAACTCATTTGGTGTGAAATAGCTCAAGGACAGTCAGAGTTTTCAGATGGCAAGATATTTGTATTTAAGTCACGTTAAAAGCTTCGTAATTTTGAAGTTAGAATATTGTCTGTCTGTACACAATGCATGCTTGGCTCCATTTAACAGTCATGCAATCCAAGTTTAATCCATTTTCCTGTTAAGTTATGGAGATTTCTTTTTAAAATCTTGCTGATTGAAACTGACAAGTCACTTCTAGCACTTACCTCCTGAAAACACCTTCCACACCAGTGATGCCCATTCCATCTACTATGTCCCTGGTTAGTCGGAACGGAACAGTCTCGGGAGTAGGAAGGATTTTTCCTTGCTCAAATGCAACTCCTGTAACAAGAGAGAAATGTGTCAAGAGTTCAAGCGAATGAGGTGTGCATTAACTGGAACCCAGTTATAAAACTGGGTTTATCCACCAACCTTTTAACTTCCTACAGTCTCTGCTTTCAATGATAGTGTACTCACATAGTTGTACAAGGTCAGAATTGGCTACTTCTAATCTAAATAAATTACCATCACTTTCAACGGTAGCATACAACTGTTAAACAAATGGTTAATAATCTTTGTCAAGTTAAATTATATCCAATCTAAGACAAGCAGCACTGAAATAGAGTGAAATGCATTTCAACAGCACCTAATACAAAGGGTTCAAGAAACAAGCAAACAAAAACATGCCATTTATAGGACATCATTTCATTTCCTTATGGAGAGTAATTAGCACCCATTTTTGATGTTTATTATAGCTTAGCCCTAGTAAAGCTGAATGATGCCACATCTTTTTTCTCCACCTGGCTGAGCAGGACTGTCTCAAACGTTCGCTGTCACGTGCTGTCTCTGATGGTTGAATAACATCATAAAGGGAAATGATTTGTCCACCCTTCCAAAGAAATCGACATTCTCCCAATATAGAACTCTGTGCTATTCAAGTAGCAGACTGACTGTAAACTGATCACTTCAGATCTATTAAGGCCTGGTTTTTTTTTGAGTAGAATCTCCCTGTGGAAATCCTCACTCTGGTGGATGAGCATGTTAGGAAACTATAGGCACGCTATCTATGATTCACCAATATAAAAGCAAAAGCAAAATACTGCGGATGTCGGAATCAGAAACAAAAACGGAAAATCTCATCAGGTTCGACAGCATCCATGGAGAGAGAATAGAACCAAAGTTTCAAGTCTGGATGACCCTTCATCAGAGCTGGTGGAGGGGCGAGTTCATGCTCTGAAGGTGTTGAACTCAGCATTCAGTCTGGAAGAACTGACACAATGCTGACAAAGAGTCATCCAGACTCAAAACATTAGCTCCATTCTCTCTCCATAGATGCTGTCAGACCTGTTGAGATGTTCCAGCATTTTCTGCTTTTGTCTATAATTTACCAATATAGGTGAAGACCTTCTGCTAGATGTATTCATTCTGAAAACTGATCTGATATTTTACTGATTTTGCAATATTGCTCAGCATTCCATCAGCTTTATCAACTGCTGTCCTGTAATGGTTGGATAAGGTCAGTGTTGAGCCCTTGATTTATTTCAATCTCCCAGTTTGACACCACTCAAAGTAAATAAATTCCTGGTTTTCTCTTCCAACGTGTAAGATTTTGTACGCATTTGTTTTGAATTTTACATACCAAAGGTCTGGGTCTATTTCTGAGGCTGAGCCAACAAAAGAATTACCCACTGAATCCCCAGTTTGGTATCATCTGCAAATATGGTAACCTGTCTTGTATTTCTGAACTTAGATTTATGTTGATCAGAAACAGTGAAGACTCCTGATCTAATCCTTGGCTACTTCACCTTGTATATTTTTCCAGCTCAATCACATCCCTCATGATTGTTCATCATCTTCTCTCTTTTAGCCTATTCATTTTGCATGTTTTGCTTTTAACTTATGCTGTCTACTATTTTATGCTTATACTCCTGTTCTCTTTGGTTCAGAGCTTTTATCTCAAGCTTTGAGCTTTCGTAGATTTCATTATTTGGTTTGACAACTTCTCTTTGCATTATCACTACCCCAAAAACAGTAATCTAGACTATTCAAAATATTTAACCCTCTGATGTTTTTACGTGACTGGGATATACCCAAAACAGAATACAGCCTGTCATCAGCACACTTCAACTGATGATTTGATGAAAGGCTATAGAGTCATAAAAGGTTTACAGCATGGAAACAGGCCCTTCAGCCCAACTTATTCATGCCAACCTTTTTTTTTAGAACCCTTAAACTAATCCCAATTGCCCGCATTTGGCCCATATCCCTCTATACCTATCGTACACATGTAACTATCCAAATGCTTTTTAAAAGATAAAATTGTACCCGCCTCTACTACTACCTCTGGCAACTTTTTCCAGACACTCACCATCGTCTGTGTGAAAAAATTGCCCCTCTGGACACTTTTGTATCTCTCCCCTCTCACCTTAAACCTATGCTCTCTAGTTTTAGACTCCCCTACCTGATCTACCCTCTCTACGGTTGCTGACTTGGCTGTGTGTTTCAACATATGCAGTTTCTTGCACTTTATTTCCAAACCTTTCTAAAAAGGTGTGAAAGTGTAATCTGCCCCTTCATTCTCCCTGTAGAGAAGGGACAAGGTTCCTTATCAGTTGGCAAAGGAAAGATTAAAAACTGGGTACAGTGGAAGTCGTGACACCCTGTCACTGTTAGACTTCAGCATAGTGTATCACTGAGTAACCATGAAATAAAGGTTAAAAACTATAAATTATATTAATAATTTTAGCACTGTAATATTAACAGTAGTGAGAAAATAAAATATAAATTAATTTTGCATTAGCATTAGTCATATCAAACTCAAAACAGTGGGTAGAATTCTCCAGCGGTTCAAGCCAGCAGGATCTCTGGTAAGGCTGCAGCAAATGGAGATTTGGCTGAACTGAAATTCTCCATTCTCACTCGCACTGGTGGCAGAGAGTGAACAGCTGGAGAACTAGGGAACACCTGCCACTAACACACTTTCTCTCTCCACAGATGCTGTCAGACCTTCAGAGATTTTCTAGCACTTTGTTTTTATTTCTTGCATTATGGATGTGTATACAAATAAAATGGTTACTAAGTGCTCACCCAAATCTATGTGCACAAGTTCAGCAGATTCCTCATCAATGAGGATGTTTTGTACGTGTCTGTCACCAAGACCAACAATGTAGCAAACTGCAAATAAAAGAAGAGTTTCAGTAAGATAACAGGCTAGAGTGAGATGCAGAAAGACACCAACGGCATGAGTTCAAAACTCATACTGGCTATGGTAGCTCATGGGAGCATGCCTCCTCATTTTGCCCCAGGCTTTTGGAGTAGTACCCTTCAAGCTATCACTCCAACTGTCTCTCTCTAATGGATAGGCATGCCTATGGTTGTTTGTGGACCATAGCTAATTACTTATTCATTCAATTTAACCACAATTACATTAAGAGTTAATAGTTTTAGGGCCTCTTTTAAAAACATCACTAATTTAAAATTATCATTCAAAGGTTTGTTTCTTTCCTCTAACTTTCTTTTCTTGTGTCACTGTTTCAAAAATCATAAACCAACTTGTATTTGTGTAATGATTTTAACATTAAAAAGGTCGAAAAGCATGTTAGAGATGCGCTAAGGAAATAAGTAAAACCTATAGAAGTTTGGTCAACGAGTAGATTTTAATAGTTTTAAGATGAGAGAGAAGGTTCTTGATCAATAAGGGGACCAAGGGTTATAGGGAGAAGGCAGGAGAATGGGATTAAAAATCAGATCAGCCATGATTGAATGGTGGTTGAATGGCACACTCGATGGGCTGAATGGCCTAATTCTGCTCCATATCTTATGGAGATGACTTTAATGGGGATTTCTAGACAGTAGTGTTAGGTAGGTGAATTCAAAAGAACTGAGTCCTGTTTGGTGGATGGGGATGGGGCTAGATATGGTCATACAGAGAGGGTGCAAAACCAGAGGTTTTTAAAAGCTGGAAAATGAGGATTTTATACTTGATTGGAGGATGGAATCCAGAGACACACCAGCTTTCTGGTTCAATTCAGGTGTGAGATTAGACAAGATGGCTTTTCAACCTTAGCAGCCTCTCACCTGAGTTCTACACAAGCATATCCCCAGTGGGTGAGCAAGGTCTAACCCACTTGATTTTTCTCTTGCTTATCTTAAGAGTATTGAGTAAATTGTAGTGCTCCTGACTGGCCCAGCTGAGAAGAGTGATTGTCAAACTCTGTCTGACTCAAGATCTCCATTAATTATTGACAGAGGCCTAGGGTTTGTGGAATTTCATTTGTGTAACAATTAGGTAATCTGGAAAGCAGTGATACATCACAATGATTAAATAGTGACATACCTATCGAAGAAGTAGCTACACTTCGAGTGTACCCAAGCCGTTTTTCAAACCAAACAGCTGGATCCAAGAACTTTTCCATGCAGAAATATCGGAAAACAGGCCGGAAATTCTTGCAGACATCCATGAAGACTTGATATTTTCCTTCAAAACTTAGTTTCTGTGCTTCCTGTAAAAGTAAGTTAAAAACATTATGTAATATTTGGTGATGAATTCTCAGATACTAATACCAAAACTCCTCTATACTCTCCTCGCCATCGCAGAGACAACGTTCCTATTCCTTGGCCAGTCTGTAACTGACACAAGAGATATGCAAAAGTATTATGGTTTAACTCATTCCCCCCCCCTTTAGAAATCATAGAATCGTAGAAACCCTACAGTACAGAAAGAGGCCATTTGGCCCATCGAGTCTGCACCAGCCACAATCCTACTCAGGCCCTACCCCGCTATCCCTACATATTTACCCACTAATTCCTCTAAACTATGCACCACAGGACACTAAGGGCAATTTTTAACATTGTCAATCAACCTAAACTGCACATCTTTGGACTGAGGGGGGAAACCGGAGCACCCGGAGGAAACACATGCAGACACGAGGAGAATATGCAAACTCCACACAGACAGTGACCCAAGTCGGGAACTGAACCCAGGTCCCTGGAGCTGTGAAGCAGCAGTGCTAACCACTGTGCTACCATCCCATCTCCTGTGGTAAATGGTCTCATCTTCTTTTCACACTAATTAATTTATGGAATTGGAATTTTCCCAGTCCTAGTTTCCACTTCATGAGCTACTTGATGTCTGGAGCAACCTGCATTCAAAGTATTCACGGCTTACAAAAA
The DNA here is from genome assembly GCF_965287045.1 of Carcharhinus amblyrhynchos. Lineage (NCBI taxonomy): Eukaryota > Metazoa > Chordata > Chondrichthyes > Carcharhiniformes > Carcharhinidae > Carcharhinus > Carcharhinus amblyrhynchos. The sequence continues at coordinate 68,120,415 of NC_137333.1, read as the reverse complement.
ACACTTCATAGTTACTCTTGATTGCCTATCTTGATCTTTTTCCCAAGATCTTGCTGTAGGACAACAGGCTAATCGAGAAAGGGTGAAAATTGCTCCAGCGATGTCATATGTGAAAGGAGCAATGGGTCCTGGCATTCAAATCTATTGCCAGCTTCAGTTTTACATTAAATGTTTAAATCCATTTAAGACAGACTTGTACCTGATCAATTACACAAAAGGGCAGACAATATTAGAACATAGAACATTACAGCACAGTATAGGCCTTTCGGCCCTCAATGTTGTGCCGAGCTACGTCCAAACCCAAGATCAAGCTATCCCACTCCCTATCATTCTGGTGTGCTCCATGTGCCTAAACAATAACCACTTGAAAGTTCCTAAAGTGTCCGACTTCACTGTCACGGCAGGCAGTACATTCCATACCCCAAACACTCTGAGTGAAGAATTTACCTTGGAAATCCCTCCTATATCTGCCACCATGAACCTTAAAGTTATGACCCCTAGTAATAACTACATCCACTCAAGAAAATAGTCTCTGCACGTCCACTCTATCTATCCCCCTCATCATCTTATAAACCTCTATTAAGTCGCCTCTCATCCTCTTCTGCTCTAAAGAGAAAAGCTACAGCTCCCTCAACCTTTCCTCATAAGACCTACCCTCTAAACCAGGCAGCATCCTGGTAAATCTCCTCTGCACTCTCTCCAATGCTTCCACATCTTTCTTATAGTGAGGTGACCAGAACTGTACACAATATTCCAAATGTGGTCTCACCAACGTCCAGTATAGTTGCAGCATAACCCCATGGCTCTTAAACTCAAACCCCCTGTTAATAAACACTAACACACTATAAGCCTTCTTCACTTGAGTGGTAACCTTCAGAGATCTGTGGATATGAACCCCAAGATCTCTCTGTTCCTCCACATTCCTCAGAACCCTGCCTTGACCCTGTAATCCACATTCAAGTTTGTCCTACCAAAATGAATCACCTCACATTTAGAACATAGAACATTACAGCGCAGAACAGGCCCTTCGGCCCACGATGTTGCGCCGACCAATTAAAAAGCAATGACCCTCTAACCTAAACCAAACCCTTTCCATCCATAAACCTATCCACGGATCTCTTAAACGCCCCCAAACTAGGTGCATTTACAACTGCAGCAGGCAAGGCATTCCAATCCCTCACCACCCTCTGGGTAAAGAACCTACCCCTGACATCCATCCTATAACTGCCACCCCTTAATTTAAAGCTATGCCCCCTCGTGCTAGCTTTCTCCATCCGAGGAAAAAGGCTATCACTGTCCACCCTATCTAAACCTCTAATCATCTTGTATGTTTCAATAAGGTCCCCTCTTAACCGCCTTCCTTCTAACGAAAACAACCTCAAATCCCTCAGTCTCTCCTCATAGGACCTCCCCTCCATACCAGGCAACATCCTGGTAAACCTCCTCTGCACTCTCTCCAAAGCCTCCACATCCTTCCTATAATGTGGGGACCAGAACTGCACACAATACTCCAAGTGCGGCTGCACCAGAGTCTTGTACAGTTGCAACATGACGCTGCGGCTCCTAAATTCAATCCCCCTACCAATAAACGCCAAGACACCGTATGCCTTCCTAACAACCCTATCTACTTGATTCCCAACTTTCAGGGATCTATGTACACATACACCTAGATCCCTCTGTTCATCCACACTACTCAGAGTCCTACCGTTAGCCCTATACTCTACACATCCGTTATTCCTGCCAAAGTGAATTACCTCACACTTTTCCACATTAAACTCCATCTGCCACCTCTCGGCCCAGCTCTGCAACTTGTCCAAGTCCCCCTGTAAACTAAGACACCCTTCCTCACTATCTACCACACCTCCGACTTTGGTGTCATCAGCAAATTTACTAATCCACCCAACTATACACTCATCCGGATCATTTATAAAAATTACAAACAGCAGTGGCCCCAAAACAGATCCCTGAGGCACACCACTCGTAACTGAACTCCATGACGAATACTTACCATCAACCACCACCCTCTGTCTCCTATCTGCCAGCCAATTCCTGATCCAATTACCTAAATCACCCTCAATCCCATACATCTGCATTTTCTGCAGAAGCCTTCCATGGTGAACCTTATCAAACGCCTTACTAAAGTCCATATATACTACGTCAACTGCCTTACGCCCATCCACCTCTTTGGTCACTTTCTCAAAAAAGTCAATAATGTTAGTAAGGCACGACCTACCCTCCACAAAACCATGCTGACTATCTCCAATCAATTCATTACTCTCCAAATAACTATAAATCCTATCCCTAATAATTTTTTCTAAAACCTTACCCACAACAGAAGTAAGACTCACCGGTCTATAATTCCCGGGGCAGTCTCTGTTCCCCTTCTTAAACAATGGGACAACATTCGCCATCCTCCAATCCTCCGGCACTATACCTGTGACCAACAACGACCTGAAGATCAGAGCCAGAGGCTCTGCAATCGCCTCTCTTGCCTCCCAGAGAATCCTAGGGTAAATCCCGTCCGGCCCAGGGGACTTATCTATTTTCAAACCCTCAAGAATATCTAGCACATCCTCCTTATCAACTGCAATACTGTCCAGTTTACAACCCTGTAACCCAGTGTTCTCCACAGCTACATTTATGTCCCCCTGCGTGAACACCGAAGAGAAATATTGGTTCAATGTCTCTCCAATCTCTTCCGGCTCCACTCACAAATTCCCACTGCTGTCTCTAACTGGCCCCAATCTTGCCCTAACCAACCTTCTGTTCTTAACATATCTATAGAACACCTTAGGATTCTCCTTAACCCTATCAGCCAAAGTCTTCTCATGTCCTCTTTTAGCCCTTCTTAACTCACTCTTTAACTCCCTCCTAGCCAATCTAAAGCTTTCTCGTGCACTACCTGAGCCCTCAAGTCTCATCCGGACATAAGCGTCCTTTTTCTTTTTAACCAGCGAACCAACTTTCTTAATGCACCACGGTTCCCTAGCTCGACCAATTCCTCCTTGCCTGACAGCGACATACATATCAAGGACTCACAGTAGCTGCTCCTTGAAAAGACTCCACATTTCGGACGTTCCGAGACCCTGTAGTCTCCTAGTCCAACCTATGCTTCCTAATTCTCTCCTAATAGCCTCATAATTACCCTTCCCCCAGCTAAAACTACTGACCCGAGGTTCATGCCTATCCCTTTCCATCACTAAGGTGAATGTAACCGAATTGTGGTCACTATCACCAAAATGCACACCAACTTCCAAGTCTAGCACCTGGTCTGGCTCATTTCCCAGCACCAAATCCAATATAGCCTCACCTCTAGTTGGCCCATCAACATACTGAGTCAAAAAACCTTCCTGCACGCTTTGCACAAAAACTGACCCCTCTAATGAGCTACAGCTATACCAATCAATATTAGTAAAGTTAAAGTCCCCCATAACAATTACCCTATTACTTTCACTCTTATCCAGGATCGTCTCTGCAATCCTTTCCTCAACCTCTCTAGAACTTTTAGGAAGTCTATAAAAGACTCTCAACAGGGTGACCTCCCCTCTCCTATTTCTAATCTCAGCCCATACTACCTCAACAGACGAGTCCTCATCAAACTTCCTCTCTGACACCGTGATACAATCCTTGACTAATAATGCTACCCCTCCCCCCCTTCTACCTCCTTCTCTGCTCCGACTGAAGCATTTGAACCCCGGAACCTGCAACAACCATTCCTGACCCTGCTGTATCCATGTCTCTGAAATGGCCACAACATCAAAGTCCCAGGTACTGATCCACGCTGCAAGTTCATCCACTTTATTGCGAATACTCCTCGCATTAAAGTAAACGCATTTCAAACCCTGCTCCGCTCCACCCCCACGATGCCGTGCATTGCAGTCCCCATCTATGCCCCCCTCACTTTCACCCCCGCTACTCAGGATCCCACCCCCCCTCTGAATCAGTTTAAACCCCCCTGCATAGCCTTTGCAAATTTTCCCCCCAAGATATTGGTTCCCCTCTGATTCAGGTGTAGACCATCACTCCTGTAGAGGTCCCACCTTCCCCAGAATGAGCCCCAATTGCTCAAGAACCTGAACCCCTCCCTCCTGCACCATCCCCTCATCCACGAGTTCAAACTTTCAAATTTATCAGGGTTAAACTCCGTCTGCCATTTTTCGGCCTAGCTCTGCATCCTATCAATGCCTTTTTGCACCCTGCGAGAGCCCTCCACCTCATCCATTACTCCACCAATCTTGGAGTCATCAGCAAATTTACTAACCCACCCTTCAGTCCCCTCTTCCAAGCCATTAATAAAAATCACAAATAGCAGAGGACCCAGCACTGACCCCTGTGGCACACTGCTGATAACTGGCCTCCAGTCTGAAAATTTTCCTTCCACCACCATCCTCTGTCTTCTATGAGACAGCCAGTTACTTATTCAATCAACCAAATTTCCTTCTATCCCACACCTCCTTACCTTCTTCAGGAGCCTACCAGGGGGAACCTTATCAAACGCCTTACTAAAATCCATGTATACGACATCAAAATCCACATGTACAACATCAAAATCCATGTATATGACATCAATTGCTCTACCTTCACCTACACACTTATTACCTCCTCAAAGAATTCAATCAAATTGGATGTTCTACCCGAGCATCTTTATTTTTTTGAGTTATTAATGTGCTGTGACTCACCGACATTCTTTTCCTGCAGTCTAGGCTGCTCCAGTCATTGGGTCGATATCTTTTATGGGCTCCTTCATTTGGGTTAACTAAATATTCCCCAATTGGCACAGTTCCTGTACACCACTCGAGAATGCCACTTCTCTGAGAAAGAGGAATGACCTGTTCAAGATTGAAGACAAAATATTCAGGTATAAAACTTATTGATATACTGCACATAAATTATTTGCTGGAGCATAATTAGTGCAAAAGTTTAAAAAAAAGCACAACAGTGCATTTTATTTTCAAATCCTTAAGTGTATTGGAATTCTTATTACAGGAAGTACAATTGAATTTTAAAATAAGTTAGTAATTGTGGGGTTGTGCGACTTCAGTGCATTCCCTCCTGCTTTACTTGTCCTTCTGTAGGGGTGGTCTTGGGTTGCAGCTCCACTGCTACCTTTACTATCACCACCACTGTCAACAGCTCCACTTTTGCTGAACAGCTCGATCCTTCCTTTCTCCACAAGGTGGAATGTTCATGTTGGATAAAACTGCTGATGAAGAACTTACTCCAGGACCGCTAAGAAGTGGAAGTCCTCTGATCGGCGTTTCCAATATTACATCAAAAGGCTGGCTGAGTATTTTATTCAGTCGAAGTTTTTCTATGTTGCACACATCTTAGCGTGTAGAAATTAGCATGGAGAATAAAGGACCATACATATACAGACCTGCTTACATCAAACTGATCAGATAATAAGGACCTCAACAACCTCTTGCATTTATACACACCACTAATTAAAAAAAGGTCCATTTTTCTTTATGCCTCAGTCATCAAAGGACCCATTAAGAAAGGTACCAAAAGCCCAGCCAAAAAGGTAGGTGCTGGGATGGGCATCAAAGAGGAAAGGGAGTTGAAGAGCTGGAGGTATTTAGAGAAGGAATTACAGCATAGGGTCCAGTGTGCAAAGCCAATGCAACCAATGGTAGGCTAAAGGGAGAGGAAGGATTGATCAAGGTGCTGGAGTCAAAGGAATGGAGAATTCAACTAGAGGCATTACAGGGATAAAGGACTAGATTTTTATCCTAAAGATGGGTAGTGGGAATCAGGGAATTTCCCAGCTTGGCAAGCCTGCCTTGGGAGAAAGTGCTTACAAAGGCAAGATGTCCATTTCGATTGAGGATGTGGTGGGGGAAGGGGTGGTGTAACTGGAGTTGGACTGCTGCCTCCAGAAACAGTTTGGAAGTAGCTGGATTCTGTGGGACTTCGACCCAGCTGCAATAGAAGTAATAAAACAGAAAATAGCCCCCTAGCACTTACCCACACCCCACACACTCCCCATGCTAACTCATGACCCCTCTCCCACCTGCTCCCCAGTCTTCCTCATCACCTCCATACTAACATATGCCCCTCTGCCCATCGCTATAACCCCTCACATTCTCTTTGCCTCTTTCTTGGCTGAAACAGCAAAATACTGCTTGATTGACGGCTTTATTTTTTAGATCTATTTTCAATTGTTCAAATGTTTCTTTACACAAGATAAAGAGATGTCAAGTGCTTGTAATTTAGGCTACTGATACTTTAAAAGGAGTTTTATAAGAACATTATGAATAAATGACTGATTTTTAAAAGTGTTTTCATACATGACATTGTTACTATAGGATTCATTGGTTTTCTACAAAGTATATTATGGGTAAATGGGCACTGAAGCACCATATAATAATATGGAAGGTATGAGTGACTATGGGGGTGGGTGGAGGGCCATAGCTGGCACTGGGGGCAAGGACCTTTCAAACTGTTTCCTCATCCAGACTATGCTTCACAACACATCTTGAGGAGCTGTGATCCATGACTCAGAATCTCAGAATCAGATCTCAGCCACTATTTTAACAGGCCTGCAGTATCCCTGCCTCTGCAAAAATCCAGCCCAAAGAGAGGGTTGAACATGAGGAAAATTTATAATTCATAGCATTGTGAAATTGAAAACCAACATGGATCAACAAGAAGAGGGATAAGGAATGAAACGTAATGGAGAAGCCATTGCTAGAGATGCTCTGACTATGATTGGATAGGTAAGAATGGAACCAAGTTAAGAAAAATCTCATCCAATTGGAAAACAGGAGAGCCATTGGAGATGGACAATGCGGCTGACTGTGTCAAAGGCAGCAGAACAATTGCATCATAGCCAGTCACAAAATATGTTTTTGACTTTTGTTGAAACTATTTGAAGTGCTATGGAAGGGGCAGCCAACTGAGTAGAGGACTTCAAGAGTTGCGAGAGAGAGGCACCGATCTGAGAGATGGAGTGGTGAATAGTAAGTTAGTTTGAAGAGGGGGGACGATTGGTGCATTGTGAAAGATAGTGGGAGAGTGTCTTAGTAAAGAGAACCAGCATGGGGAATAGCAAAGGAAGTTGAATTGTTTGCAATTTAATGAGAATTGGAGAAAGGAAGTCATTTGATAGATAAGAGCATGCAGAAATTGGAAGAGAAACTGGAAGTAAGAAGTCAGAGGCAGGCTAGGAGGGGAAATGGGAAGTAGTTTGGGCTGGTGGGCAATAGGAAAGAAATTAAAGCAGCAAATGCAACAACTTGGACTTGTGTGTAGAAAATGTTCTGAAGTTTTACAAAGAAGAAACAGGAACAATAGGTGCTGAATCATGGGAGAAAGTAATGAAAGGTGATTGAAAGCCCATTAGTCAGAATTTATCACCCAATATGCCATCCATTGTAATAAGTATTATATAGATTACCTTGTATGTGCGGATAGTCAGCTTCCTCTTTCTGGTATCTGCATTCTTCTGCAAAAGCGCATTACACATTTGAAAAACCTGCTGCATGACAGCGTCCTGTCGTAGGTCATCTCGCCCCTGGAGGAAAAAGGTACAACCAAATTGGGTTCATCACTGGCTACAAACTCTATAGTGCATTGTCTGCACCTTGTCAATTGGTGTGATATTTTGCATTTATAGCACCTTTAATGCCAAGCCAAAGGAGACGATGTTATAAGGGTAACCAAAGACTTGGATTTGATGAGACTGTAAAAAGGGAGAGGGAAGTGGAGGATTTAAGGGAAGGATTCCAGGCAAAATGAGGGGGCTGAGATGTTTGCTATGGGGCTTAGGCGGCTGAAGGCGTGGCTACCAGTGTTAGGAGGAATGCACAATAGGTCAGAGCTTGAATAGTGAAGAGCTCATTGGAACGATATGGCTGGGAAAGGTGTATGCAAGGCTTATAAGCACCAGGACTGTTTATTCTGACTCTTTTACAACCTAGTCTTGCATTACCTTTCGAATTTTGCTGCAATTTGCCATTTTCACTTCAGAAAGATTCGTTACCAATTAAGGTTACTGCTTAACATTCTTGAACAAAAAGGTATGATAATGGGAACCAATTCATTAAAAATCAGTACCTAGATCAAGCTGAATAACAGGGTTAGTGCTTAAATTGACACTAGCACTTGGAAGCTGCAGGCAAAATAAAATCAGGCAGGGTTCCCCAAGTACAAACAGTCTTCTCCCAGTCTACTAATTGTATTCAGATCACTTTATGGAGGTTCACAAGTATAGCCTGGGAGAGACACTCTCTCATTCTCCATAACCTCTTATAAGGAAACTGTTGCTGCTTGGTTCCTTCCTGTGCTTCATCCCACCTCTAAACACCTCCTTGTTCAAGGATTTTGTCACCTGCGCTCCGAGGATCAGCAGTTTGGTCATGGCAGTTAAGTTCACATTTTGTATCATTTTGGGACTTGTATAGTGTTCTAGATTTTAACTAAAGGAAACCTTTTTTGCCACTACAATGCTAATCTGCACCGAATCTTTCTAAAATGTGAATGTTGCAATGAGGAGTACTTAAATGGGAGACTGCAGTTTGCATCCAGACCAGGGGCTGTTTACTTTTGGGCAGCAGCACATGAATGCCACAGGACACCACCACACACATTATCAAAAGAAACCACAGGTGAGGAAGGTTAAATGGCAGAGTGAGGCAAGGCAAGAAAGGTTAGGACCAGGCAATGAATTGGCCAGAATAAACAAAACTCTTGCTTTGAAGATTTGTTGGATTTTATGCAAATTAAAATTTTGATTGAAAGCAACAATAAAATAATTCAAGCTCATTGTGATTGTAAAAGTTTTATTGATAGTTTTCAACTTTAACACCAAAATTGGGAAGCTTACTCTACATAAAAGGGACAGTAAGCAGTGAATTCAGCTGCCTAATAAACACAAGCAGTAGTCAAACATTTAACAAGATTAAATATTTCAAGATTTTTTTTTATTATTTGGTGTTATTCAATTGATTTAATTGTTGGAAGATATTTGGAATGAGCCTCCTGGCTGCCTGAAACAAAAACTCTACGGCGATGGAAGTATTAGCATAATTGAGGGAGGAGCATTGTGCCTTACATGAGTACATTTGTGATAAACAGCTGATGTTGGGCTAGAATGTTGGAACTGTTCCAATGTCGCAAAGAAAGTTCAGCAACAGCATCAGAATAGGAGCTGTCAAAGTCTTCAGTTACCATGGGAACTATCCCCTTTTCTCTCAGGTATCCTGGGACCTGTTGAAGGGTCGAAGTATACCTGCTCTTAACAAACACTGTTTTCAGTTGGGCCTATTAAGATACATACTTGATGAAATATCCTGGGTAGCCCAGCATCTCCTCCAAACTTTTCAGTTTATTCCTGACTCAGTAACGATTTGGTTAATTGAATCTACAGTGAAGTGAATGAACTGCTCATGTTGTTGTAGAGGCCAGCAGCTAAACAAAATGGCCCCTACAGCACAGTCCCAAAGTAAAAAGTCACTTGTATGCAGTGAAAAGCCTTTTTTTTTCATTTTGATTTAGGCTATGTAATTTGTGTGAAAAAACAATTGTGCGGCTGCCATTTTGGAATTAAAGTTTCTCCTGATCAATCACAAGGGAAGTGATTCTAGGCAATTTCAACTCAATGGCTGTACAAAACGTATTTTAATTTGACAATAATTAGCAGTCAGTCAGATCAGAATAGGAAGTGTTGTCTTCTGCCCCGCAAGACATGTTAGTAGGGCGGTGAAAAAGGCATATGGGACATTTGCTTTCATCACTCGAGGCATAGATTTTAAAAGCAGGGAAGTCATGTTGGAGTTGTGTAGAACTTTGTTGAGACCACAGCTAGAATACTGTGTGCAGTTCTGGTCGCCATATTATCAGAAGGATGTGATTGTACTGGAGGGGGTGCAGAGGAGATTCATCAGGATGCTGCCTGGGGTGGAACATTTACGTTAGAAAGAAAGGTTGTAAAGACATGGGTTGTTTTCACTGAAGCAGGGGGGACCAAGGGGAAACCTGATCGAGGTGTACAAGATTATGAGGGGCATGGACAGTGTGGATAGGGAGCAGCTGTTCCCCTTAGTTGAAGGGTCAATCAGGGGAGGACACAGGTTCAAGGTGAGGGGCAGAAGGTTGTGAGGAAAAACCTTTCTACCCCGAGGCTGGTGATGGTCTGGATGCGCTGTCTGGGACGGTGGTAGAGGCGAGTTGCCTCACATTCTTTAAAAAGTACCTGCATAACCATTTGGCCTGTCATAACATTCAAGGCTTTAGACCAAGTGCTGGTATATGGGATTAGGTGGGAGATCGTGTGTCAGTGCATACTCAATGGGCCAAAGGGCCACCTACACTATGATTCTGTGAAGACAATGTTAATGACTGGGCCAGTCATTAAGCAACTAAGTTTTAACAAGCCATGGGAAAATATTAGGAATTGCTATCAAGAATCAGGCACCAGCTGAATCATAAATGTCAACTTAAACTGATTCTACATTAAAATACATCATGGAATTTCTATAGGTGATGACTGTGAATGGTTTTATTTTGGTTATTGCTTTATCGCATAAACAGTGACCAAGTAACCACCATCAGTTTCACTGATGTCCTTTAGGGAAGGAAATCTTCTGTTCTTGTCCAGTGACCCAAGTCTTACGGCATTCTCAAAGGAGCAATTGGGGATGGGCAATAAATGCTGACTTTGTCCGTGTCGCCAGTTATGGATGAATAAAACAAGTGATATCACTAGAATCTACGGTTTTAACATTTATAGAAAGGGTGTGGGGAAACATATCTGCAGCCAGGAATCCTGGAAATATTGGGAATGTAAGTGACATGCCAAAATTTGACAGAAAAACCTCATGAGAATTTTATTCACTCAGTTTCCTGTATGGCAGCTGGTCAGATGAAAGCTGGCTGGCTGCAAGGTGGAAAAGCCTACAGAAGGAAGACAGTGAGTTTCGCAAGTCCTGGGAAACCAGTCCGCAGCGGTTAAATTCAAACAGATCCCAAATGAAGCACAGTGCTACTACCTTTCTACAGCAAGTTATTCAGTCAATTTCAAACCAACCAGTTAAATAGGACGTTGGTGCATTCGTGGTCCATTATAGGTCGGCTTTTTGCACGTACCAATTTAACCCTCCACCCTTCCCAATCGGCATTGGACTGTTAAAATTATTCTCGACATCTCACTTTTGTGTATTCAAATTTTCCAGTAGTTCTAAAAGATGCACGCAAAACCTTTTGTTCCCCACCATTATAAATTACCTTGACTAATTGCCTTCTCTCCTTCCCATCTGACCCCACGCAATCAATAATTTTTGGAAGATTCACTCCTCCTGCTAAGCGAAATTGAGGCCTGAACGATTTCACAGTTATCGTATTTTCATATTTTCCAGATGGATCAACCTGAAAATACACAAAAAGTTCAAGCAATTTGTAACTTGCTACTGAAAATTCACACAAGTACTTTAAATTTGGTATGGGTGCAATAAAGCACTTTGGGGTTTCCCTCAAAATTCACCCCTAATCTATGCATTCCTTCTACAAAGCAATGAAACATCGACAACGAAAACTTTAACTAAAGAACTTTGAGGATAAAAAAAATGCAATGATGCAGGAGCATTCATGCAGTTCTATCAGATTGCCTAAGAAAGAACCATTGAAATTTTAACTCAAATAAATAACTACATAAACAAAAGTGACAAATACTTCTGAAATATAAGCAATTGCCCATCTGATCAGGAATCAGTCAGTATGAAGTGCTCATCAAACTGAAATGCTTCAGTGGACAGTTTTTTGTAGCCATAGTGACAGTATCAGGCACTGCCTGACTGTAGAAAACTCATCTAATGCACAGTTAAAGCTTCTATACTTGGCTGTAACATATATTTTAATACACTTTTAGAGAAGTCCTCATCATTTATTTCTTAAAATCATAGGTCGAATCCAATAAAGAAACGGACATGGTCAATGTGAAAAGTGGAGTGAATGGTGCAGGACATTGTAACTTCAGGGAGTTGCTAAAGTCCATCTTTTCTAAATGGTGAAATGCTTGCCTTAACTATTTTGCATAATTATTATGCTAATGAACAAAGGTTAGCATTTATACTACCAAAACAAAACGGAGAAGATTTTACAAGCAAACTCGTTGCCTTTTCTTGTGCACTTTATAAGTTGTTATGCACAAAAGTAAGGCATTTACCAAATAGCTGAAAAGGTTTTACAAGCTCACAGATCAACCAGTTCCATTAATTGATTAAATCAGTCTAGTGTCACTCCTGCAGGGAACTCAAACCCAACCTTTGAAGTTGGGGAGGAAAAAAAAATTAAAGAGTTTTTGGGCATTGTTCGAGTTAAAATTGGCAGATAGTTACTGCACTCTCAGCTGGTAACCTACTGTTAGGAAATGAATGAAAAAAAATGCAGACAAAAATATGAAAATGATAAAATGCTTTAACCCTTCTACTAACTCTCTCATCCAAATCCTGTTCGTGGCTATTTAAAATGGTTTTCCTTTCATTAATACAGACCCAACCCCACCTGATCCAATTCCAATTTGAATTTCAAAGCTAAGTATAGAAATCAATCTGGTGTAAGAGACTAAAGCTATAGTTACAATATAGGTAAGGATTCACAAATATTGCAGCACAATACTGGCATCTAAACAATGCTATGAAGGAACTGAGACAGAAGAAAAATCTGCATCCTTATTTGTATACAGTTGTGTCCATTACAAAATCAAACAACAATGGCTGAATGGTTTCATATAACAATATGTAATCTTAAAAGAAATCTTGGTTCCAGTGTAATTACCGTAAGGATGTAACTAATGCTGGAAGGAAGAAGCACACAAATCGACTCCATAAATTGAGGGCCAAGATCAAAGTTCCCTCTTTTTTTTGATTTGCCAGTGATTTATTTAAATATTTGCCCCTTTAAACATTTCTATGTGACTGTGCACATGATAATTTAAAAGGACCGATTTGTGCAGGGCTTTTGAGTTGTTCTACAGCATTATTGACTGGATTCCTCTCAAATGAGATACATTTCTGGCTTACCTTGAGATCCATGGTGGGAATAACAACTTCATCAAGATCTTTTAATTTTGTGATGGGCTGTGTTGAAGGAATGTCAATGGCTTCTGTAATTGGAGAGAATAAAACTAATTAAAGAACTGTTTTACTGAAGTGATTAATTATCTGAAAAATTAGGGATACAGGAAAGCATGAAACAAGAGAAATCTCACACCAATTCCTTCAAAAGACCACAAATAATATATTTAACTACATATAATCTCCAAAATGAAGCCTTTCCAAAGTTTTTCTTTGCTTCTTTTCTCTAAACGGGTGACCATGCCAAAAATCAGAATGCTTTTAAGAGGTGAGGGTATCTAAAATCACCTCCATGCTTTGAAACCCCCTTCATACTTGACAAATGCTTGAGCACAAGGAACCCGGGAAAGCCTTACAGATACCCTTTTCCAGCAACAACATTTAGTTGAATTATACTACTTCTCTTGTGGTGGTAACAAGACTGGGTAAGCTCATCATCTTTTACATGAGAGGGGCAAAAACAGCTTGAAAGATGAAAATGAAGTAAACCACTTCAAGAATCCAATACTCAATGGATATCTTTAATATCAGGGCTCAGCATGACTGATTTAAAACAATTACTCTTCCTTCGGCATGGATTGGATTTTCAGATATTCATGTCTGTCAAGTTTAAAACCAGGGTTATTAAACAATATATTACTTTTATTCAATGAATACTTACTTCTCTCCATCTTCCATTTAGTAGCATCCATGTTTGCAAGGGTGATTAAGGCATCACACAATTTCTCAATATCCTGCACCATTTTAGCTTTAGATTTTCTCACTGTGTTTATTATATTGCTTGCAGCATCCATTCTTTCCTAAAGCAAAGCAGCAATGCAATGATATGTAACTGAATAGTGGCTGAAAGGGATCTGGTAGAGATCAGATTAGTATCTTTACTGCAACAGTACTTCTTTAATTTAGTTATTCCTTCACCAAAGATTATAAGAGTTAAAGTTTTGCATGGTGGAAAACAAAAATGACATTAAGCTGGCCTTGGAACACAAATACAAATTTTGTCAAGAATCAGTCATAAATATGAAGTATTATTGGGAATTGCTTTCTCCTGGGCTGAAAATGCAGGAATAAAATTCCTCAAGTAACACGTATGCCCTTGAAATCTACCTATTACAATTTCAGAATCTAAGCTTCCTAACTGCTGATCTTGTTCTTAATAAAATCCTTCTTTAGGATTCAAATTTCATAACTGCTCCTTCCTTGAGTCTAGATTTATGCAGTCGCATGGTCAGAGAATTAGACTGTGTAAAAACTCTGGAGGTTTACTGGAGACTGTTATCATCTCTTTCATCTCCAGAATCAACAAAAATGTATTCTTTTAATTCACTTGACAGCTGTTATAAAATCTTTTAGTTCAAGTCTAGTGAATCTTAGCACAAGGAATAGCATGGAATAATAAATTATATCAAATAACTGCCCTGCCATTTTGCTGCTCTTGACCAACTTCATCATCTCATCCACTCCTTCCATGCCATTTCATTTCTCCCATCAATCTGACTCCATCCCTCATGGAAGCAATCTCTCCAGCCAGGGTAACTTCTACTGTTGGGCTCCCGATATCTTCTGCTGCTTTCATTTTCCATCAACATCTCCCCCGCCCCATCAGTGCTGCCACACATGCATCAGGTCCAATCCTCAGCACATCCCAGGTGCCTCTGGCTTGCACCAGACACCTCCCACCAAATAAACCTGCCAACCCACACACCCCTTAAACAGATCAATCAAAACATTCTGGATGGATAAGAACTGAATATTATTATAATAGATTTCCCACCTATGAAATACCAGTACTCTTGCAAGTGTGAAAAATACCTTAAACTTCAAAATACAGATTTGTGGTAGGTCACAAATGAAATTAATTGGCACATTTTTTTCATTAAAAGTAAAACTTTGGAGGATGGTGTCACCCATGTCAAACCCCACAATCATATGCAAGACACTTCAGACTAAGTTACAAAAATCCACACAGGTGGAGCTTTTGTTTACCCAGTACAGAGTACACATTCTCGCCCCACTGGAATACATCTTGTTCACCCAAGTCAAGAATCAAGATACAACAAGAAGTCAAGTGGGTTCTGCTACAGTTTAACTGACTAACATGGCACAGCCTATAAGTATGGA
Organism: Carcharhinus amblyrhynchos; assembly: GCF_965287045.1. Taxonomy (NCBI): domain Eukaryota; kingdom Metazoa; phylum Chordata; class Chondrichthyes; order Carcharhiniformes; family Carcharhinidae; genus Carcharhinus; species Carcharhinus amblyrhynchos. The sequence goes on along the minus strand of NC_137333.1, from coordinate 68,105,221 downwards.
CCCTGTAAGTCAGAGTCCTGAGTTCATGCACCAGGACTTGAGCAGGATAATCTAAGCAAATATTCCAGTGTAATGCTGAGGAAGTTCTGCATTGTTGAAGGTACCACTTGTCAGGGGAGATGACTGACTACCCAAATGATTATAAAAAACCCAGTAACACCATTCAAAGGATAGTGAGGAATTTCACTCCGACATCTCGGTCCATATTAACATCACCAAAATGGATTAATTAGTAATTTCTCCAATTTGTGGGAAAATATTGACAAAAGTTGGTTGCTATGCTGGTCTATGTCAGTGACTACATCTGAAAAACAACTCATTCACTGTGAAAGACTGGAACACCTTGAAAGCGTAAAAGGCACTTTGTAAATACAAGTTTTTTTCTTTTTTTGGCTTTTGCTTCTTGTCTGGCCATGACTACTCGTTTATGCCCTGCATAGTAAGGGTATTTGAAGCATAGCAGGAAGCACAGCTCCCTGTCACAGTTCTAATTCTCCAGATGCCATGAATGAGACAGACTGATCAATTGTGTGCTCGGAAATGACAAACCTGCCTAACACAAATGATGGAGCCCAGAATATTAATTTTGTTTTGATCATTCATGTTTCACCAACAAACCTGATCCAGATGAGACATCTCTTTTTTTGTATGTTTCCCTCTCTTCAACACTTCAGGTTTTCCAAGAATGTCATCCTTGTTTGCATTGGATAAAGCCAAGATAATAAATAGCGTATGATGTGGATGATCCAATGAAGTTCTTCCAATTAGCTGTGGTATTAATAGAAAGCAAAATTATGAGCATCTATTGTGAAATCACGAATTGGAAATCTCTGAAGGAAACACAGGCTGGAATTTTACTTCTTGCTGCCGGGATTAAATGTGGATCCCAAACCCAATCAGAGGACTGGCAGCACCACTGGTATAAAAGCCACTGCTGGGATTGCAAAGAGGGGAAGAGGACACCTTCGTATTGAATGTGGAGAAGGACATTTCTGAATTTGGCCCTAGACACTAGAGGGGTAAAAGCTCCAACAGCAGTGTCAAAGCTGCCAGGCTTTGGGCCATCGAGCATTCATAAAAGGAAACCCCCCACCCCTTGACAACACTACCTGGATAACCACAGGGTGCCTACCTTTATGTACCTGGTGGTCTTCCCACCCATGGGGCGGCTGTTCCGATACCAGTAACATAGCAATGGGACTGTAAACCGGCCAAGTAGACCATTTAGTTGGATTAATTGGCCACCTGCCTTCTTTCGGAAGGCAGCCAATCTAACACCATTCCCATTGTTCAAAACATCTTGCGGTGGTGGGAAGTTGTTGTGCTCCTTTCCTGACCTCTCACCTCTCTGCCCATCTTTAGGGATTGGTAAAATCCCAGCCACGGTTATAACAAAAGTTTTTCAAAACTAATTCAACCTGTCTAAACGCCTTGAAAGTGATAAATTATTTTATTTCCTCTTCTTGTTATGTTGGCAAAAACTCTCTGCTCCCATTTTATCCTTCCTGAATCCCATACAATATTGCTGTTCCCAACATTCTCCCAGTATGCCTAACAGGGTCAAATTGCTATTCAATTTGACCATTTCCTGTAAGGAAGAAGCTCACTATTGCTCCCTCTTTCTTTGACAGTCCAGCTGCAATCAGGAATTGATCAGTGCAGCAAATAGTAGCTGTAGCTATAAATGTAGGACAATGACCTTCTTACCAACAACCTTTCACAAAGTTTTCATCAAAACAATTTTATGAAAGAAATACATTTTTTGATTTTGTCCCAAAACATATTTAGAAGAGAATTAGATTGCAGATCAAAAATATTGAACTAAAAATAATGCAAGACCATGCTGCCTTACCTATGATTAGTCAGGAAACAGGTGACTATGAACTGAATAATTCTACTGAGTAACAATAAATATTTCCAGAATTTGCACTAGTTAAGATGAATCAAAGAATCCCTACAGTACAGAAGGCGACCATACGGCTCATCAAGTCTGCGCCAACCATAATCCCAACCAGGCCCTATACCCTTAATCCCACATATTTATCCGGCTAACCCCATTGGCAATTTAGCATGGCCAATCAACCTAATGCACACATCTTTGGACTCTGGGAGGAAACTGGGGCACCCAGAGGAAACCCACACAGACACAGGGAGAATGTGCAAACTTCACACAGACAGTGACCTGAGGCCAGAATTGAATCCAGCTCCCTGGGGCTGCGAAGCAGCAGTGCTAACCACTGTGCTGCCTAGATATAAAAAAATTGCACAAGTTTTAAGATCTTATATAGAATTTTGCATGCAAACAGGGATCAACAGCAGCATTTAATCCAGTTGTTATCTAATGTGGTCCCATTTTAATAGTTAAAATTGGTACAACCCATCAGAGATAGAGAGAAGAGAGTGTAGGGTTTTGGGGGTGGGGCATACAAAAGTTATTGAATAGGGTGGGAGAAAGTGCTGTTCTACCAAAGTCAACAGTTGATATTCTGCCTCTGAATTTTGGGAACCCCTGATTGAACCATCCAGAAATCTATTAGAAATGTATCTATCTGATGGAGAAAATTGTCACCTTCAGAAAAATAAATTATAAGGTCCCAGGAACATTTTTTCTTGGCTGTAATTGCAATAGCACGTTGTCATCCAAAAACAGAGTACCTTGTTTAATACTTCATGAAACTTTTGCCCTCCTGGCATCTTTGTTCCCATGCGAGCAGCCAGCTGGTACATTAAAGGTAAAAACTTGTACGACGGAATCTTTTCCACAGCTTTCTGTTAAAAAAGGAAGTCAAAAAAGATAAGAATGCTTTTTAGTCCTTCCTGTTGTGCAAAGTATATTCCACATTACTTGTTTAAGGCAACTTGGTGAGGGGATGCAGTGGTGTGACAAAAGTGAATTTCTTTGGATACATTAGGTGCTAAAGAACCTCCAAGGTGGCCAAGATGAGGTCTTAAACTGCAAGTTGGTTTAGGCAGTCTTTGGTGCAAAATGTCATCTTAATAAAGGATCTGAAACACATGGTACTTTCAACCAAAAGGATCATTAAGAATATGATTGATGATTAAGCAGTCTGCTAGCATTCATCAGAAGATATATGACATGTTATTGATAGTGTTCATGTGTGCAACAAATGGTTAAGAATTGGAATGCGCTGCCTGGCAGGATGATGTATATGGATTCAGTTGTAAACTTCAAAAGGTAATCGGATTAAATTCTTGAAAGAGAAAATAATTTGTATGGGGGAAGGTTGGCATAGTGGGAATAACTGGAATTTTCTATGGTTCTATGTTGATGCTTCAGTTATTATGTCCGCCATCGCTCAGTTGGTAGCAATGTTGCCTCTGAGTGACAAGATTTAAAGCTCAAATCTCATTCCAGAACTTTAACAGAAAAATCAAGGTTGAGACTCCAATGCAGTGCAAGCAACTGCTGCACTGTCAGAAGTGCCAGCTTCAGATGATGCATTAAATTAAGATCCGACCTGTCTTGCTGGGTGTGTGGCACTATTTCAAACAATATGGGAGTTATCCTCAGCGTCCTGGCCAATATTCATTCCTCAACAAACATGACAGAAACAAATTATCTCGTCATTTTCACACTGCTGTTTGTGGGAGTTTGCTGCATGCAAAGTGGTTGCCATATTCCCTACATTACCAAAATTATCAACTATACACATTACTGTATTAATTTCCAAGTGGCGTAGTGCATCTTGACAAGCGTATTAGCACACTTCTTTAAAATCTAATGTGTTGCGAACAAGCTACTATCTTCACAACAACACTGGAGGTCAGAAAGGATTTCCTCATGAGATGAGGTGGTGAAGTCCAAGCCAGAGATGACTTCATGCCATGTAGGGAGGGCATCGGTTTCACAGCGCAAATAGCTACGACTTATTGCAAGCTTTCTTACATTTTAATTTGTGTGGCTAAAATTGGCAGTCACTAATGTACTAACTTTAAAATTACAAAGTATAAAAAGAATTCAGTAAAGGTTATTTAAAATCTCTCATGTTCGACCATAATAAAAGTTATTGTACTTTAGTAGGACAAAATAACACACCGTTCCTTATAAGACAAACCTTTCAAGCAAATATGAAATGGAGAACAGAAAGGAATAAATCCCTCTCCTGAAAGGCATCTTAACAACTTGTCATCAGAAGATCAGCAGAGTTACCAGACCTTCATACAAGTTACCAGAGTTACCTTCATGCTTTTGTTTACTTCCGGAACATTTGAATTTTCAAGCCACAAGGAGCAGAGTCTAAAGATGCGCATGTCATGTTCCTCTCCACTCTGCAAGCAATTGATGTAGTTCTCCACTGCTTTACAGAGAAACTGCTTGCGATCCTCTTGCAATGCACACATTGCTCGTTCATCTAATTCACATTCTCTTTGTACTTTCACCACATATCTACCAAATAGAAAATATTCAGAACGTGTCAAAAATCAACTGAGGAAAGCTTTTCCCCCCCAAACTTTCAGACGGTTTTGCTCTCTGCATTTTCTTTCGTTTCGGTCTCTTATAATTACCCCTTTCACTATCCAGGACAATAGGATAGTTACTGCTGGAGAATTCCAGCAGGAAACATCCCTGGGATTTCTCTTCCTGAGCCTATGGAAAATCAGTTGCTTGTCCTGTCACAGATTTGCTCCATGTTTAAATTTAGTTTGACTAACTTAGGAGTAATGAATGCCATCAGCATTCAGACTTCTGTGGATTATACAATTCCTGTTCCTATCCCAAACCAATCTTTGAATTTAATTCACTGGGTTCCTTTTGAAACTGCTTTAACAATCCTATGAATTATATCAATGCATCAACACCTGATATGAAGACAGAGTATTAAAAAAATCCTCAGTGGTGCTTGGTGAATTGAAAGGGCATGGATTATTTCACTTTTTAATAAAACAACAATCTTGTAATGGAATGAAGGAATACAGCTGTGCAATGTAATAATTTATAGGACATGAACGCCGTTACACAGAAAACACAATATGTGTTCAATAAACACAATTACCCATCCTCCACAACTCTTTAGGGTAGAGAATTCCAAAGATTAACGATATTTTGAGAAGAAATTCCTCATCATGCCCTCTAAGTTCTAGATTCCCCCACAGTGGGAAACACCCTCTCAGTATCTACCCTGTCAAGTCCTCTCACTATCTTCTACAATTTAATAAAATCACCTCTCATTCTTCTAAATTCCAACGTGTATAGGCCTAGCTGTTCCTTATAAGATAAACCTTTCAACCCAGGAATTAGACAAGTGAGCTGACTGTCTCAAATGCAAGTATATACTTCTTTAAATAAGGAAACCAAAATGTTTTTTTCAAACTTCCATGGGATGTGAGTGAATTAGATTCACTACTCTGCCATCCTTACCTTATTTGGTCTACATGTGGTTCCAGACCTACAGCAATGTAGTTGACTCTTAAATGCCCTCTGAGAAGGCAATTAGGAATGGACAATAAATGCTGGCCTAACCAGTGATGCTCACATCCAATAAATGATTTGAACGTAGGTCTGTGCACACAGAAGTGATGGGGAGTGGGTAGCAGACCTCCAGTTTAGAGAGTAGAATGTAGGAGACCAAATTAATCAGCGGATAGATGCAATGCAATAAATTTCGAAGGACTATGTTACACTGTTTTGTCAAGTATGCACGTTAGTTATCTTCATGAGAAATGGTTTTCACGTTTTCTTACCTATTAGTTTGAAATTTGTGTTCTTTGATCAAATGGATTTCCTCTTTGGCATTCTGAAGAAGTGCACGTTTGTTTTCAAACTCAGATGATTTCATGTAATTATCAATACTCTGGTATTGTGCATCTGAGAAACGTGCCAATGATAAAAATGCTTCCATCTTCCCAGTGTGAACTGTGTCCTTGTGTTGAACAGCAAGAGTAACAGCCTGATAAAACAAATGGCAATAAATAGGCACTCTAATACCTGTTACAGGCTGAAGATGTCAAAATAGTTAAGTATACAAACTCAGGTTTGTTTAGAGAGAAAAGGACTGCAGAGAAGAGTTATTAAATAGACCTTTTTTTGGTCTGCATTAGTTTCATTATTTTAGGGTTGAGAGACAGTTTGTTCCCCAAATGTGTCACTACTGCACACAAGTCATTGTCTATCTATTCATTCTCACCTTTTCTAAATACTTCTGCATTATGGTGCCAGGACTTTCTAAACATGTTTCTGCCAGCCAGTTTCCACAGAGTCGCAAACACTCAACATACAGTGGCACTAATGACTCGTTGCTGTTTGTCTAAGGAGATAACACAGAAGAACAAGCAGAAAGATGCTAAAACATCAGAAGTGAAGAAAATGTTTATTTATTTATTAGTTACAGGTAAAGCTTGTAATGCAGTTACAGTTAAATTTGCTTAGTCGCCACAGTTCAACTCCTATTCGGGTCAATGCACCAAACCAGCAGTCTTTCAGAATGGGGGAGGAAACCGGAGCACTTGGAGGAAACCCAAGCAGACGTGGGGAGCACGTGCAAACTCCACACAGACAATGACCCAAGCCAGGAATCGAACCCGGGTCCCTGGCGCTGTGAAGCAACAGTGCTAACCACTGTGCTACCGTGCTGCCCGCCTGTGTAAGTGTATAACCGCTTAGCTAAATACTGATGGAAGTCTAATAGCAAATACCTTAATTTTAGCACAATATTCTTGAAAGCCTTTTCATTCCCTTCATAACAAACACTACACAAGTAATTTCCAAAATTATGTTGTGATGCAAAGAGCAGTAATGAATGATGCCACATATCTGAGTTCTTACTTAGTCTAGAACAAATGTGACAATACTGTGTCTTTAAAAATGTATGTGTGTCATGTTTCTTGTGCAGAATTTGTTTTAGCAGTCAATTCTATTATTTGTGTCACTTTGTCTTTACCCAGCAGCCCATGTTGTTACTGCAGCAGCATCACTGATCTTAATTGCTGGAGTTCAGGTTTGTTTTAACCTGGTCTAATGCAGGGTTGTTATGTTGCTGTTTTTCCCTGGGGTTTTTTTCAGAGTGGGGTTTGCTTTGGGAAAAGTCATATGACTGGGCAGGTCAAGGCTCACAGAGAAACCCAGTTCAGTTGCTGTTTAGGAGCTGTAGAAAGAAGAAACAGCTTATGTCTGTCTCTTTTTCTCTCTGGATTTGGAGACTGGGATCGGTCAGAAAATAGGTCACTTTCTCTGAAGTTTTGTTGTTTGAAATTTGATCTTTCTCTGGAAGCAGCTGTATGGGAGTCAGAAGGCATGTATCTTTCTGTATCTGTCCAGAGGGGTTAAAAGGCTAGATATTTAGCATCCGCATGAGTATATCTGTTTTGGGACTAATTGGTTCTGAAGTAGGATTTGTGTCTTTGGGGATATTGCTTAAATTGGAACCAAAGAGATAGATAGCTGTTAAGAATTATATTTTGTCATGTTTCAGCAGTTTCGATTGGTAAAAATTGCGCTTTATTGGGTTATATTTTAATTGTGTTATTAAATAAAGTTTGTTTTAATAAAAGCTTCCTAGTGGGTCAATCAAATCATACCTGGAGCAAAACACCTTATGCCCACCATAATGCCAAAATCAAAAAAAGTTGGGATTTAGGCTAATTTCATAAACTTCCTTAGAGTTTCTGAAGTGGTCCTAACACAGGTTTGATACAGGTCCAATAACACAACCACATCGACTTCTCATCCACAATTCATTTGCAGAAGGTCAGCAAAGGTAAAATTGTTTTCTTGTTTCCAAAACTGAGTTTCATTTTCCATTCTGTAAGTTAGTGCCTAATCTAATTGTTGTATAACAATGTACACTGAAATACAGCTTCCTCTTTAACAATTGCCAAAATGTCCTGCAAATTATAAGTAGACCCTCAGTAAGCATTAACCATCTGCACTGTACTGCCAATGTTGTTTGTGTGCATTCACCAAACATATTGCAACTTATTGGCTTCACCATCACTACCCCAATCTTTTTTTTTAACTATGGAAGAAAACATTTGAGACTTTTCTTTTGTTTGGACAATTTGAGATTACTGAATTTACCTCTAATTTGCAAATCATCTGCTTGAGAACATCAAGAGAAAGACTCTGTTCCTGTTTACCCCAAAAGACTTGGGCTTCTTCTAGTTGCCAGGTGGAAATGCCAAACCCAACTGGGTTGTGTTGTTTGATCTGGAAGATGGCTTTCTCTGCCAGCTGTAAACAAATAATACTCTTTACGGATACATATAAACTCAAAATATTCAATGTTGAGAAGCAATTTAAAGTACAAGCAATAGAAGTGTCAGCTTTCTTATCATGTCATGTTTGAGATTCAACTGATGATAATATAGTGCTTTTAATGTAAATTGACATCCTAAGGCACTTTACAGGAGCATAACAGAACAACATCAGACTCTAAACTCTATAAGGTGAAATTAGATTAAGTGTGTAACATTTTGGTCAGAGGCAGATTTTAAGAAGTGTCTTAAAGGAGGAAAGCAAGCTAGGGAAGCAGAAAGGTGTAGGGAAGGAGCTTGGGGCCCAGGTAATTGAAGGCACAGCCATCAAGGGCTGACCAATTATGATTAAAAATGCACAAGAAAACTTCGAGATGCACAAGTGTCTTGGATGATTGTGGAATTGGAAGCGATTACAGAGTTAGAGGAGGGATAAGGAGGGATTTGAAAATAAGGATGAAAATTTTAAACTCATTCTGACTCGAAATGTTGGCTCTACTCTCTCTCCACAGATGCTGTCAGACTTGCTGAGAATTTACAGCATTTTCTGGTTTTATATGAGGACTTTAAAACTCGGACATTGCTCGACTGGGAGCCAATGTTAAGAGGTGTTTTGGAAGTGGAGTAAACGATTTTAGAGATGGCATGAGTATGAGATCAGTGATAAATACCGTCCTCTTGTACATTTCTAATCATAATTGATTGGCCCTTGGTTGGCTGTGCCTTCAGCTGAAACAGTAATATGAATACAATTAAAAAGATCAAAGTTTTGCAGACGAAACACATTTTGCTTTGTATTTAAAAATAGGTAGTGCATTCTTACACATGTACCAATAGAAATACTACTTTCCATAACAAATAATTTTTAAAAAGCTGCCAAACCTGGGAATTTCTTGCTGCTCGTGCTAATTTTGCCATTTGAAGTAAATGCTCAGTCAGAGCATCTTTAATGAAATTCTTCCTTTGTTCATCCATTTCCTTTTTGATAAGCATCTCTTGAATGACTGTTCTCATGGCTAAGATAGGTTCCTGGAAGGTAAAGTCACTGTCCTTGAGAAGCTGAAGTTGTTCCTGCCATTTTCTGTGTACTTCATTCAATGCATCATCTGTCGCAGATCTGAAAGTGAACATAACATCCTGTAGAAATTTAAAACTAAGCTTTGAATGATTCCCATCAGTTCAGGCTGGAGCAGTTTTTGCTCTCTTTTCTTACCATTTTCTCTGCACTATTCCTGACCCAGTAAGAAGTCCGACAACACCAGGTTTAAGTCCAACTGATTTATTTGATATACTGACCAGCAGATGCTGATCTCTTGCTGGTCTGCAGTTTTAACAGGCAACATGCAGTCTCAGTATCATGCACCTAAACAGCTCTCTTAAGCGAGCTACAAACATGAGTGATGGAGGCGTATTTAATAACCACCACCATCTCAAGGGCCATTAGAAATGGGCAATGAATGCTGGCCTAGCCAGTGACACCTTCACCCCAAGAATGAATAAAAAAAATGTTCTGGGGGGTATAGCCAAGTTTGATGCTGTCCTTATTTGACATCCATCCTTGTGTACTTCCAACAACTGAAGCGAAGATACCAGAGAAATGTCTCAGAATGCTCCACATATACAGAATAAACATAACACAGTCCAGAATAAATGCTAACAAAATATCAGCTGGTTACCTGGACAACAGCTGCCCAATGGTTTCTAGTTCTCCAAGTATCTGCAATCTGCACAATGTCGGATACAGAGAGTAAACTGATTCCAAGCTTCCTTTGCATAATTCTTCAACTTCTTTCACCCTATTGACACAATAAATTGTAATTCACTGTCATTCCGGCATCCATGATGAATACATCATAACATAAAAGCAAAATACTCCAGAAGTGGAAAATCTTGAGATAGAAACCAAAAATACATCCCTCATCAGTAAAAATAAAGAAATACAAGTCACAGATTTTGAAGAATTGCCTTAACTACAATTAACATGAGAAAGAAAATTAAAGTGAATTGCAGTAAATTTCAATGTCAGTAACGATGAGCAGGATAGTTTCAGTTATAATTTGCTTTTGAGTTTGCCAGGGGGAGATTAAAAGAATCATCAGCAGTTACTGCAAAGTTACCTGGCAAACTTTATAACCTCGTGGAAAGCAGAGAATTCTTGGTCTTTCAGCGATTGCAACGCATTGTACACAGATTCGTGATACCCAGGTCCTGAAGTCTCATCTCTGGGAATAAACAACACTAAATGATCATTTAGCAAGTCAAAGGTGAATCAGCTGCCAAGTACTTATACAACTCCATGACTACAAAGTGCAAGTGTAATTCAATAAGAGTATATTGAAGCAAAGATAATAGATTTGTTTCTTCTGGTCTTTTAAATTGACAAAGTGTGAAGGTCATCTAACAAGAATTCAGTATATACTAGGGGTTTAGAATACTGACCGGCTAATTACAGGCTGCTGTTGTTAAGTGCCTTGGGATATTTTATTATTTTAAGCTACCTAAATACAAGTTGTTGTTATAAAGCAAATACTGACTGCAATTTACAACCAAAATGGGTTCACAAGTTGCAAAATAATTCTGAATTATTTTTAAGTTTTGGCTTCTAGGATAGAATCATAGAATGGTTACAGCATTTGTAGTAAGTAGTCTCACAACACTAGGTTAAAGTCCTACAGGTTTATTTGTTAGTAAACGCCACTAGCTTTCGGAACGCTGTTCCTTCGTCAGTTGAGTAGAGAGTTCTGATCACAAACAGGGCATATAAAGGCACACACAGTTTACAGAATACTGATTAGAATGTGAGTCTTAGAATGTGAGAATACTGATTAGACCCGCATTCTAATCAGTATTCTGTAAACTGTGTGTGCCTTTATATGCCCTGTTTGTGATCAGAACTCCCCACTCACCTGATGAAGAAACAGCGTTCCGAAAGCTAGTGGCGTTTACTAACAAATAAACCTGTAGGACATTAACCTGGTGTTGTGAGACGAATTACTGTGTTCAGTGTGTGCTGGAGCCGACGAGGGAGCGAGCTATCTTGGATCTGGTGTTATGTAATGAGGCGGGTAGAATTAGGGACCTTGCGGTGAAGGATCCTCTTGGGGAGAGTGATCATTGTATGGTGGAGTTTCTGGTGCAAATGGAGGAGGAGAAAGTGGGCTCCCGGACACGCGTCCTTTGTTTGAACAGAGGGGAGTACGGTAGGATGAGAGAAGAATTGGCGAATGTTGACTGGGGGAAGCGCGTTGGAAGGTAGGTCTGCTGAGGAGCAGTGGAGGATCTTTAAGGAGGTCTTTCTTGGTGCTCAGCAGAAATTTATTCCGATGGTTAAAAAGGACCGTAGGAGGAGAGGTAATAAGCCGTGGATAACGAAGGAGGTGAAGGAAAGTGTTAAATTAAAAGCGGAGGCGTTTAGAGTAGCTAAGAGTAGTGGGCGAGAAGAGGATTGGGAGAGGTTTAAATGTCAACAAAGATTGACAAAGAAGTTGATAAAGAAGGGTAGGAGAAACTATGAAGCTGGGCTAGTGCTTAATATAAAAAAGGATAGCAAGAGTTTTTATAAATATATAAAAAGGAAGAGGCTGGCTAGGGTGAACGTTGGACCCTTAGAGGATGAGAGGGGGGACTTAGTGGTAGGGGATGGGGAAATGGCTGAGGTCTTGAATAACTTTTTTGTTTCGGTCTTCACGGAGGAGGACGTGAATAATTTGCCGGGTGTTAGCGATGGAAAGGTGGTAGGACTGGAGGGTCCCAATGACATTATTGTTACTAGAGAGGCAGTGCTCGACAGACTGGAGGGACTGATTGTGGACAAGTCCCCAGGACCGGATGGAAGGCATCCAAGGGTTCTGAAAGAAATGGCGGAGGTGAGAGTGGATGCCTTGGTGGTTATTTTCCAAACATCGCTGGATTCCTTTAAGACGCGGGTTGATGGGTTTTTGATAAGCGAGGGGATTAAGGGTTATGGGGAGAGGGCGGGAATGTGGAACTGAGCCACGACAGATCAGCCATGATCTTATTGAATGGCGGGGCAGGCTCGAAGGGCTAGATGGCCTACTGCTGCTCCTATTTCTTATGTTATGTTTACCCCAGTCCAATGCAGGCCTCTCCACATCATGTACAGCATTTGTAACCATTGAGTTTGTGCCAGTTATTTGCAAGAGCAATTTAGCCAGTCTCACTACCTCACACCTTCATCGTAACCGCGTAATGTTTCCCCTTCCGGTGCTTATCCAATTTCCTTTGACAGCACCCAACTGATTTTGCCTTCAGGCATCAAACTCCTCAAGATTCAAGCTTCAGGACTGAGGGGTTATATTTAATGCAATAAGTGAAAAATTTCACAGAAGTGCTGAGCATGTTTGAGTTTAGTGGAAGCAGGAAACTATGCATTTACCTGCATGGAGGGACATGATCCCATTGCATGTTTCGCCAGGCTGCCTGGAAACGGATTTCCTGCAACTCCTCACACCATTCTGCATTTTCAGCTTCGAGCCCCTTCAGATATGTTGTGAGAATATGGCACAATCCAAAGTTCTGTAATGCCTACACTCAACAAATACAAACCAACTTTAGACTTCATCAAACTATTTGTGAGTAAGTTAAAGATAAGTAGATGCACACATAATTGTGGTCAGGATTTGCAAAATGGCCACCACCTGTCCATTCCTAATGTTTTTGATTAGTAAAGGAAAACCGAAAATCTGACATTAAAACAGAAGTTAAAAGATAATAATAAAAACATTTCACAATTTTAAATGGCAAGGGTTCTGTTCCTAATTTCACTCTCTCTTTCATGATGCTATTAGCACTCCTAGATTTAATATGGCACCACCCTTTTAACAGTAGAGGCTGGGGAAGGGAACGTTGCAGAGGCGTGCTCAAAAAGTTGGTATAACCCACTAGCAGCGAAACATCATCCAACACCAGAGACTGACTGGTCGCAGAATCATCTCTAACATTTTTCATTTTGCTGAAAAAAACTGCACAGTTCCACAACTGTTTTGCTTTTTCCCTTTATTCCTTCATGGAGTGGGCACGGCTGGCAAGGGCAGCATTTGTTGTCCATCTCTAATTGCCCTTGAACTGACCTTGCGAGGTCATTTCAGAGGGCAGTTAAGAGACAATCACATTACTGTGGAGTCCGGTGTCACATGTAGGCCAGATAAGGAGCGCAGGTTTCCTTCCCTGAGGGACATTAGAGAACCAGATGGGTTTTTACAGCAATCTATTATAGTTTCATGGTCACCAATACTGAGACTAATTTATATCACAGTTCAAATTCCACCAGCTGCCTTGGTGGGATCTGAACCCATGTCTCCAGAGCAGTAGCCTGAGTCTCTGGATTACTACTCTAACAATAATACCACTACACCACTGTTTATAAAACAATAAAAAAGTTTTAGGACTTCGACAGCAACACTACCTGGACAATACCAGCTTGGCGTGTAGAGACTGGGAGATTCATTTCAATATCATACGTTACAAGAGCTTTATCCCACAGTACTTCATGCTCATATGTTCGAATTCTGTGTAAAGGTAAAAATCAAAATATTAGCTTATGCAGAAGTGAGAAAAATTAGGGTTGCCTTCTACTAAAATTAAGTATTTAGAACAGAGTTGAGGAGGAACTTCTTCACTCAAAGGGTGGTGAATCTCTGGAATTCTCTGCCCATCGAAGTGGTGGAAGCTACCTCGCTAAATATATTTAAGTCACGGGTAGATAGGTTTCTGATAGACAAGGGAATTAAGGGTTATGGGGAGAAAGCGGGAAAGTGGAACCAATCCACTTCAGATCAGCCATGATCTTATTAAATGGCAGGGCAGGCTTGAAGGGCTAGATGGCCTACTCCTGCTCCTATTTCTTATGTACTTGTGTAAGTATTGGAGCCTGCTTAATGATGAATTATCTATTCTTTATTTAATTTCTCTAAAATATTCTGTGTGTATGGTTGGCTTTCCTCCATCTGCACAAGGCGAAGGGAATGCAGCCTCAGACCCTGGGTGAAGTCAGAGAGGTCATCCTATTTCTCTTCTTTTGATGGCTGACCAAGCCAATCCTAAAAAGCAAACTCTGTCACAACAAAGCAGTCCCTTGCCATTGGCACAGGAAGATCTTTGCTGATGCCTTGGATGCAGCGCTGGCATCTGATTTAGGGCTTCTGAAGTCAAACATCATGGTAATTAATTCCTGCCTACAGTTGGTGTTACCAATTACATCAATTATTAGCTAGATTTTCCCACTTGTGATTGATGTTGAAGGCTTTCATGTCTCTTTTGAAAGAATTCTTCAATTGGAATTTTGGGTGCCCTGGTCTCTTGGCATGGGTTACCTCCCTGGCTTCGTTCATTCTTGCAGATGTAGCCATCTTTCACCCTTTGCACATGCCCAAGCCAGTGAAACTTTCTTTGCCGCTAATATGCACAGCATCACATAGAAAGACAAAGTCACCAGCGAAGCCTAACTTAGCCTTAGAAAGGATTGCTTCATTGGTGACTTTATCTTTCTTGTGATGTCAGGAATGTGTTGCAGACCCCAGAGATGGAAGTTACTGAGCCTTTTTTCTTGGTAGGTTTACATTGTCCAGGCTTCATTAACATAAAGTAACATGCTGAGGGTTCAGGCCTAAGAGATGAGCATTATGGCCCTGTAGGTCAGTCTTTCAATGCTCAGCTTTGTTCATCAGCCAAAGTTGGTGGCTACGTTTCCAATGCATGTGCTGAACTCGTTGTCAAAAGAAAGGTTGCCTGTCACCAGAGATCCAAGGTAGTGGATTTGCTGACTGCTTCCAGAGTGTACTATTGAGTCTGATCGCAGGTGAAGACAACACTTTTCCCATAACTACAGTTTTCTTGACACTGATGGTGATGGGAAACATGACAGGCATGAGACAGACATTTCAGGAGCCTTTGGAGCTGGTCTTCTGTCTAGACTAGTGCAGCATTACCAACATACAGATATTCTCTGATCAGGACATGCTACTTTTATCTTGGTCTGCAGTCTTTCTAGGTGGAGGAGTTCCACATCTGATCATGTGTGGAAGTATTCTCCTCCCACGTCAGCAAAGGAAGCATTGGTGAGTAGAATACAGAAGAAGATAGAATAGGGGCTACAGCACAACATTTTCACCTCATTCTTGATCACAAAACTGTCAGGTGTGGTGCAGTCATGAAAGGACAACATGAAACCATAAAACTTGAGAGAAGAGCAGATTTTCTCTACTATCTGGTAGAGGACCACTGTGCTCATGGTATCACATGCTTTTGTGAGACCCTAAAAAGCAAGGTACAGTCATGAATGCAGCTCTCTGCATTCTATTGAAGATGGTGTAGTGAGCAGATCATGTCTGTTGCAGATCTGCCTGCCCCAAAGCCACACTGGGGTCACACCAATACTCCAAGTTATCAGTTCCAGTCTTGGAGGAGCTGGGCAGGAAAAGTGATAGGTGTGTGGCTTTCGAGCCACTGTTAAGTGTTACACAGAGCTCTAATGTGGTGAGGAAATATTCCTGAAGTGTCTGGCAAAGCTCAGTCACATCACAACTTCTCTACTGTTGGGCACATGTCTGGTTATTTGCAATTAGATGCACCCAGTAGGTCCACTGCAGAGAAGTGGCAGGAATATGCTATGTAAATTGCCTAATATCATTGACAACATTCTCCAGCCTTTGTTGGTCCAGTGCTATTGGCCTCTTATGGAAATTCATGGCCAGTAGATTCTTAATTCCAGATATTTTTTATTGAATTCAAATTCCACCATATGCCATGGCGTGATTTGAACCCAGGTCCTCAGAACGTTAGCTGAGTTTCTGGATTAATAGTTGAGCAATAATACCACTAGGCCATCGCCTTCCCGAGAATTGAACTCGCGACCCCTGGTTTACGAAATGAGTGCTCTAACCGCTGAGCTATGAAGCCAACTGCTGGTCCAGTGCTATTGGAATGCTGAGCGAATCCCAGTGTATTAAAACACTTAAACTTTCTACTAAAATACGCTGCAGTTCACCATTAACAGAAGACTCCAGCATTGCTGATTTAGTGAGAGGGCCTGTGCAATGCATCAATTTTTGAATTAGGTGAGTTCACCTATCTTTGTGACAACAACAAGCACAGTTACTACAAAGGACATCCAAAGCATTGCAGCATTCAGGAGAAGATTGCAGTCACGAGAAATTTTCACTACTGTGAGATAGAAGCAGGAAATATGAATATAGGAAATAAGAGCAGAAGGCCATTTGGCCTGCTCTGCCATTCAATTGATCTTCTACTCCAATGCTATATTTCCACACTATCCCCATATCTCTTGATGTATTTACTAACATATTTAATGACTGAGCCGCCAGTCATTACCCTCTTCTAAATGCAATACAAAAATTTTTTTCATCTGCCAGTAACCTTCAAATTAAAGCCCACTGGGATAGAGAATTCCAAATATTTAACATCTTCTGAGAAATTCCTTCACAGACTAGGAACTGGTACATTCCTTGCTCTAGAATGACTAAAAATAGAAATAATTAAAAAACTATAGCAATATTTATTAATGAGCACCCCTGAAATTTCAGGTCCATATTATACACGATTTGTGAAACTCAACACCAGCAGGCTTCTGTCTAATAATTTTTTTCCCATAGTCTTTAACGATACGCATGTTTCTCATATGTACCTTTGGTTATCTACCATTGTTTTCAGTACCCAGAGAGTACCATGCTGACTGACACCGATTAATTTTGATCATATTTACCATTTCACATCAAGAGAACCGAGTGCACTGGGCAATTGTGGTAGTGCCACTGCACTAAATGTTGAGGTGAGGGGAACAAAATTAAATCAGAATTTCTGCTGTGACTAGTAGGCACTGGCTCCCTAATGGAAATGAGCAGATATTGGATAAGCGAAGATCTTTTGCTCTGATATTGGCACATATGAATAGCTTAGTAACAATTACTGCCAAACTTTGCACACAAAGGATTGGCCACTAGAGGGCTGTGTTGCAAATATCTGCTTCATGTTACTAACTTAGAGATAGAGGTAATATCTGGAAAGATTACTGTTGTGAAGGTAAAGCAATTAAAATTCTGGGCTTTAGTGATTGTCAGAATATTGTAAGAAATGCAGTTCAAAAGGTTACCCATGTGTGTTTAATAGAGTCAAAATAAAAGAGAGAGCTATGAGACAGATGCTGGGCTTAACTGGAGAACTGAAGATTTTGGGCGGAATTTACTGGCCGCTGTCTTTCCACTGACAGGATTATCTGGTCCCGCTGATGATGAACCCCTGCTCAGATTTCCGACACACCATTAACAGCGGCGAGACTAGAAGTTCTGCTTCCATCACCATGAAACACTCTGTGTGCAGTGAGGAATCCTGCCCATTGTGTGTGTGCTGATTGCAAAGAAGTGCAGTCCAGAGAAATATTTTTATTTTGGTTTATTAGTTTGAAACTATTCATTAAACACTGAAAAGCTGTAAAATCCATTTACTTAATCAGAATAAAGAAGTATTTGTAAATGAGGGATAATTAACCTAAAGGTCTGGCTGAGGATAGCCCAGAGCAGGCTATTGTAATTATGGAGGTGGGTAGAACTTAGGAAGGCTCATCTGTTTAAATCCCAGTGTATTTGCTGGGAGAGGTTTTTAGATGTAGATTGGATCTTCTGTGGTTTGCAGCTCACTGAGAAGTGATAGCTGAAATAAATGACAGTTAGACTGACCTACACTGTAAATAGAGTAAAACATTAATTTCAACACTGACCACATGAAATGTGAGTGAGGCTTAATCTCAGTGTGAATCTTATGAAGATCTGAAGCTGGAAAATTGCCTAACTTAAAACTGGGGGGAGAATCAACAGTAGGCTTCACAGGGAATTATTGCAAAATAAAGTAACCAACAGGTTTGCTGGAAAAGTAACTAGAACTGAGTGAGGCCTCTACAGTCAAGAGATGGAAAATTGAAGTTTTACCTCTGGGAATAGCTGAAGCTGAGGAAAATTCTCCAGAGATTACGGCATTCTGTAGTCTTAAAGGAGCATTCTTGGGGGCTATTAGGAAGTAAACCCCAAAGGCATAATATATATTGCTATAACCACATTAAGTTAATAGTGTTTATTTTATTTTATTCATTTCTGGGACATGGGCGCTGAGGCCAGAACTCTCCATTCACCTGACGAAGGGGCTAACCCGAAAGCTAGTGAATTTACTATCAAATAAATCGGTTGGACTGAAACCTGGTGTTGTCAGAGTTTTTACTGTGTTTACCCCAGTCCAACACTGGCATATCCACATCGTCACTGGCTAGCCAGCATTTATTGCCCATTCATAGCTGCCCTTGAGAAGGTGGTGGTGAGCTGCCTTCTTAAATTGCTGTAGTCCACAATGCCATTAACTGCAAACCACAGACGATCCAGTCTGCATCTAAAAACCTCTCCCAGCGAATACACAGATAAATTTAAGCAGATGAGCCTTCCTAAGTTCTACCCACCTCCATAATTACAATGCTGGATTTTGACTCAGTGACTGTGAAGGAACAGTGATATATTTCCAAGTCAGAATGGTGAGTGGCTTGGATGCATCTGGTGCCCTTGTCCTTCTAGATGGAAGTGGGCATGGATTTAGAAGGTGCTGTCTAAGGATCTTTCATGAATTACAATAAAGTTTGTTTTATTACAAAAAAGTGAAACCTTGTGGCATATTTCTATTGGTTAAAATAAGGTATTTGGATTTATTTTTGAATGCTAACGGTCCCCAACAGGGTATCAACTGCCAATACCCATGGAACTGTAAAAACCAGCTGACTTAGCCATCTTCAAAGGTGAATTGATATGGAAAATAATTCAGAGAAAAATACAGAACTCAACAAAACCAGTACTGTGGGGTAAAGTGTGAAGAAGGATCTTTAACTTTGGTTTTTACCTGGCAAGTGGGTGTAACATTTTCCCTCCACCGCAGCCATATAAACTATCAGGTTCTCCTATACTCCTGTACACATCGATTAGGAGCTCCTGTTAGAACACATTAATTTGATCATGAATAACATAATTTAAACTTTTTACAGCCCTCAATTTCTCTTATATAACAACGCTACCAGCAAACTTCTTCCTCATTTGTAACTCAGTACAACGGATTTGAGGAGATGCACCAACTTGATTGCCAATATTGAAAGCTAGATACAGCTCCCCTCCTTTACTGCATCTTCTGCTGTATGACCACCAACTCTTGGACATCACAGGATGCTACCTGGCAGCATGCCCATTGTGGACAATTAAACCATTGTTAATTGTTACTATCACAACTTTCCCTACACTGCTGCTGCTTCTCAAGAAATTTTAACCCTCTGCTAAACACACAATTTTTTTTTCATCTGCCAGTAACCTTCAAATTAGGTAAGAAACTCCTGTTACAAAATTCAGTTCAGCCTCCTCTCTGAAATACATGTGAGATGAGGTTATTGCATGGGCTAGATTATCCCAATTTTTATAAATCAGAATTTATATTCAGGAACCTATAGTTTTCATAGCTATACATAATATGGCATCTTATGACAACTTCATACTATTATTTGATGCTCAATTAATGCAACAAAGAATAAAACCTGTGCATTTGACCTACTTGTTATTTATGTAGTTGGGGCCTTAAGGACATGGGTCAGGTGACCTGGGATCTAGCTCCACCCAGGGCAGAGCTGCCTGTGTAGGTGTAAAGACCTAAATTAACTGTTCCCTGCTTAAGTTCTGCAGGCCTACCTTGTGGCCTTTTTATATCTTATAATCAGACCCAAATATAATAGTACTCTCTTACGCTATCACTAAAAATGCACTCTCTGGAAGAACTTCACCTCAATGAACTCAGGTAGCATGATAACCAAATCATCGTACGTAACTACTGCATGGTATCCTCTGTAGCTTCCTGCATAAGTTAAATGCATACCGAGGAGAATCCTGGTCAGAGAGCGTGAGAAGGAAGCTTGAGGCAGGGAACGCCCAAGGTTACCTTCTGGGACTGGTAGGGCATTCCCAATCCTCTTGGCTCCCCAAGGATGTTCAGCCTCAAATGGAGCAACATTTTCAAGTTTGGACACCACATTTGGTTGTGATATGAAGTTATTACAGATATCCAATTAATATAATTCATTGAAAGAATCATTGAAATTTACTGCATAAGAGACCATCTGGCTCATTGTGTCTTTGCAGACTAGAACAGTGATCTAGCTTAATTCCACTTTCCAGTACTTGATCCATAGCCTTGATGGTTATGGCACTTCAACTATATTTCAAGTACTTTTTAAATGTGATGAGGGTTTCTGCTTCCATCACCCTTTCAGGCACAGGCCCTCAACACCAACTGAAAAGAACCTCCTCTACTTCTCTTTAACCCTGTTACCAACCACATCAAACCTATACGCACTGGTTATTGACCTCACTGTATTGGGAAATAGTTCACCCTGCCCACTCTAAATCTCTTAATTTTATACACTTCAATTAAATTTCCCTTCAACCTCTTCTATGCCAAAGAAAATAACCTTGGCCAATTCAATCAATCCTCATAGCTAAAATCCGTTTTTCTGGCAAGACTGATGTGAATCTCCTCTGTTTCCTCTCTAGTACGATCACATCCTTCCTGTAATGTGGTGACCACATGGTATACTACAGCCTAACTAGTGTTTTATAAAGTTTCAGTATAAACTTCCTGCTGTTGCATTCTACATGTTGACTAATAAAGTATCCTGTGCGCCTTCTTAACCACCTTATCTATTTGTCCTGTTACATTTGGGGATCTGTGGACATGTACTCCAAGGTGCCTCTATTCCTCTCAATATCCTACTATTTATCATGTGTTCCTTTGCCTTGTTTGACCTCCTCAAATGCAATACCTCACACTTCTCTGGATTGAATTCCATTTGCACTTTTTTTCTCATATGATCAGTTTGTTGTCTACAGCAATCTTCGTCACTATCAATCATATAACCAATTGTCATATCATCTACAACTTCTTCATCTTGTTCTGTATAATTAAGTCTAAATCATTGAATCCTGGGGTACCCCACTGAAAACAGCCTTCCATACAAAGACAGTCAGTGAATATTTGCTCTCATCACTTAGCCAACTATGGGTCCAATCTGTCAGTTTTTCTTGGATCTCATGTCCTTTTAATTTTCTGATCAGTTCTCCATGTGGGAACATCATCAAATCCTTGCTAGAGTCAATGCAGACTACATCAAACATGCTTGATTCATTAACCCTCCTCAAAAAATTCATTCCAGTTAGTCAGACACGACCTTTCCTTAACAAATTCATGCCGACTCCCCAGATCAATCTGTACCTTTCTAAATAATGATTTGGTTAATACTGTCTCAGAAATGTTTCTGGTAATTTGCTCAACACTGAAGTAAGACCTGAAATTATTTAGTTCATTTCTTTCTCTCTTTTTAAAAGAACTGTTGACGTGTTATAACGTCAAAGAATAAACTTCATATGTTATGTGCAGTGGCTAGTTTAACATTTTAATAAAGTTTCTAACTTGCAATTCAGTACGAGAAGATTATCTATACTAGACTTCAGTCACATCCATGAAACAGTATGATTGTGGTCAAATGCACTCCTCAATATAGATTAATATATACTTTTGGGATCTAATAACTGTGCTTGATTGATAAACATTGGGATTGTGAATTTGTGTTTACTAATTTATTGAACACTTGTTCAAGCACCAAACTATCCTTTGTACATTCAAGTGTTTTAATACAAATGGCTGAATAGGGTCTATTAATTTCCTGTCTTGTAGAGTTTATTACAGATATGGGAAAGGAAGATAAACATTTCAAGAAGACATTTAAAGATCCATTTTAAGGCCTATACCTGCAAACCAATCCCTGTTTCTTCTTTGCTTTTGTTGCTCAAGCTGAAGATTGTTAGCTCTTGGCTGGTCTCATCAAACTTTAGGCTGCGTGCTGCTTTGTAAGAACTCCTAACAAAATCAAAAACACTTAAGTTTGCATTGTTGCAGTACCTTGCTACCAGTGTCTCATCATTTACCCTTTGTGGAGAATAATTTTCATACTACAATTTTGCAGCAGTTGTTACATTTTGAGGGTACTATTTCTGTCTTCACGGGGGTAATTTTAGCATGTATAAACAGGTGGGGTTTGGTTTGAAGTCAAAAATTCCAAACTGAACTCAACCAGTCTTCTTTAGGTTTTAAGGTGGAGGTGGGTGGTGAAACTAAACTACACCCAGCAGATTCACCAATTGTTGAAAACATTTATGAAGGCTGCAGGTTTCCAGATTTACAAGCTTTCTATTTTAAAACTCATATTGGCAGATTTCCCTGACCTCTGAAAATCTGATGAGAAAAGGAAATGAGGCAGTCTGGATCCATAACCTAAGTTTTTTTTTAGAGCACTGCTTTCAGGATAAGAGGGGGATGTTTTCATCTAGGTTGAGGGGCTTTACAAGTACCATCCTATATCATCCTGCTACCACAATCTTGCATCTTCTCCAGTAGTCATCACACCAGCACTTCCCCCCCCAATCCCAATACCAAAGGTCTGTCTGCTCTTCCACTGCATCCTTCTGCAGTAGGCTTAGCTGCCAAACAAATAGCCAAACTTGGTCAGCTGGTGGGTGGGACACCTGAAGAATAAGGCTGAAACTGGAGAAGATTCTGGACAGCTTATACATATGTGCCTGAAGGAACTTCAGAATTCCTCCCCAATGCTCTGAACATGTGCCCTGCTAAAATCACTGCCCATGTTTCAGACAATTGTCATAAATACTGGCCTTGTCAATGATGCCCATATCCTGTAAATGAAAATAAATAAATATTTTAATCATAGAAAATGATTCATCTTCAAGGACTAACACCCTTGTTTCATTTTAAAATAGACAGTCCCTTAAAGGAATAATGCTGTTTCTGGAGAAAACAATATTTTACAAGACATGGTAATTAAGCAGTTTTAAAGAAGCTGGAAATATCTTGGCCCAGTTGGATTCGTCACAAAAGTGTCCCATGGTGGTTTATGACTTCGGGAAAAAAAACATGCCCGGAAAACTATATTTAAAAGCTGGTTTTGTGAGGGGGAGAATAAGAAGGAACAACTGCTTGGGTAAAGATGACAATGCACAGGATTTTCCGGCCACGTTCACCCTGAAATCGGAAAATCCCATTTGAGGTCACTGGACCTTTAACATGGTCCACCCATTACTGCTACGATTTCCATAATGAGCAGAACGGGAGAATTCGCCCCAACAACTTCTGAGGCTCCAGGCCCAGTCAAACGCACAAAGTGAGTGGAAGTTGCTCTAAGTCATTCTACATTCTGAAATTGCCTGACTGCAAGTTTTCTGAAACGACTGCCTGAAAAGTAATTCAGGAATCACTAACAGTTTTGTATACCAGTGCTGAGGAACCAAACACATAACCTAGACACCATTTCAAGGAATCCATCATCTATCCTTTTCCCTTGAACAACAGGCTGGGATTCTCTGGCAGTTCACGCCAGCGGGATTCTCTGGTTCCGCTGCAGTGCATGAAGATTTGGCTGAGCACCAAATTCTTTCTCCTTGCAGTGGCAGCTGAATGGTTGAAGAATTCCAGACGTTGACTTTTATCCTTTACGCAGAATTTCATTTTTTGGAATGTATGTGCTAAAGAGTTAGGGTATTTAGAAAGAGTAATCATTACACTTTCATATCTCATACTGTATGGTAATTAGTATGTAAACTGTATGGCCTTCTACTTGGAAAGTCTGGATTTATAATAAACTTTGTTGTTTATTAAAGAAATCTGGGTATTGAGTCATCATTCTGAGATTAATAATAAAACACATATTTGACCATACAAATAGCTGGAGAGTTCATTTAAATATACATTGTGATCCATGCAGTAGTGGAACTAGAGACAGACAGTGCACTCCTCCCATCTCGGTATTGACGTTCCTACGTAACCCCTAGCTCTCCCTTTCCCAGGCAGCACAGTGACTTGCCCAGGTACCAGGACAAAAAACAGTGGCTCCCTCTTCAATTTGTTTCAGCTACTGGCTTTATTGAAAGCTCAACCTCACTTTCCACTAAAAGTATAAGCAGTTGAATGATGTTGCTCATTAGACACTTAAAGCAGTTCCATATTTTTAATCAATGCAAATTGCCAAAGGAGACTTCAGGTAGCTTCAAAGGCAACTGTTTGTTCTTTTACCACATTCTGGTTTTACTGTCTGTCATGTACAGTAGGAAAATCATGTGAGTACATACAGGTTCAGTATATGTAATGGCGAATGTGCCCTCAAAAAAGGGACTTGGACCCAATTATATTTGAAAGGCAGCTAAGTTAAAACAAAGCTGCCGATCATAAATATATTTGATCGCAAAATATTTTTAATTCAGTATGTTATGTGGTGGCACAGTGGTTAGCACTGCAGCCTCACAATGCCAGGGAGCTGGGTTGGGTCACTGACTGTGTGAAGTCTACACGTTCTCTCCGTGTACAAGTGGGTTCCCTCTGGGTGCTCCAGTTTCCTCCCACAGTCCGAAAGAGGTGTAGATTAGGAGAATTGGCCATGCTAAATTCTCCCGCAGTGTACCCGAATAGATGCCGGAGTGTGGCGACCAGGGGATTTTCACAGTGACTTTATTGCAGCGTTAATGTAAGCCTACTTGTGACTAATAAATAAATAAACTTAAACTTAAACATCCCTTAGACAAATCATTTAATACTGATCAATTGTATCAAGTTGGGATATTCCTCTGATCGAAGCTCATTTTAATTCCTTATTTAGCTGACAGAATTAAGGAAGTCAATATAAATATCTATCTTAAGGGAAAACTGTGTTACTTTGGTCATGGGCACATCTCTGATCATATCAGATAAAGACTTGCAATTATTTGCTACAGTTTCAGTTGGTACCGTTTCAATTCTTCCTCTTCAGATCTGATTTTATCTGCATAGATTTCAGCACATAGCAAGGCTGTAAAGTGAGCAGCACATGATTGGGCTGTCAAAGCAACCTCTAAGTAGTTGAGATCCAGCCAAAAGTTGTCATTCCATACTGTGCTCAGCTGGTGTCTAGAATGAGAAAGATGCAGATAACAAATAGGTAAGGCTTTTTTTGTGCAAGCTTAATTTTAAATGTCTGAAATTAAAGTAAATCAAAGAAATCTCATGTAATTGCACAAATATGGAATTCAAAATTAAACCAAATTATCGTCCTGTAGTGATTG
The DNA here is from genome assembly GCF_965287045.1 of Carcharhinus amblyrhynchos. NCBI lineage: Eukaryota > Metazoa > Chordata > Chondrichthyes > Carcharhiniformes > Carcharhinidae > Carcharhinus > Carcharhinus amblyrhynchos. Next base: position 68,079,803 of record NC_137333.1, on the reverse strand, counting down.
ATGTAAGGATTTAATAAAGTGTGGATAATACTTTAGATGTAAACCTTTGTCACAACTCAGAACGAAACAGAACATTATCTTATCTAACCCATTTTTCATCTTTAGATGTTGATTGACTTGTAGTGTAACTTTAATTTAAGAAAACGAGACCTTTTTTGTTTTCGTAAGTAATCGACCACTGCCAGCATGGTGCGCCGCGATGCCTTATCCATATGCCCATGGGGAAGGCTGTCTGTTTCTATCAAAATAACAAATAGGTCAACAAAAAAGCATTGTACTTTGTTCATCAATTTTATGATAACGTACTATATCCTCATGCTGTTACTCCAGCTGCAATAATTTTCACAGCAACTGGCATAACCAAAGAACAAAGAACAACACAGCTTGGGAAACAGGCCCTTTGGCCCAACGAGCCCGCGCCGCCATTTTAACATTATGAGTCCCCTCTCCACCCATGGCCCTTGTCTATGCTTATGGCATTCCACATTGAGGGAAGACTAATTTAGGGACAATTTGTTACACCGATCAGCCTAAGAGCACATCTTTGGGGTGTGGGAGGAAACCGGAGCACCCGGAGAAAACCCACGCAAGCATGGGGAGAATGCGCAAACTCCCACAGACACTGGCCCAAATCCATGTATCTGCACAGCAAACAGTGATAGTCACTGAGCTGTCGTATTGCCCAGCATCTGGTCCAGTTTAAGCATACACTAACGACGTGAAGTACTAGGCTACTCATGAAACATCCAAGAGCAGCCCTCATACGACCCATCATGTGTATGCCCCTTGTTGGGCAACAAAGCGGACCGAAGCACCTGTGGATTAAAAGAAGAAAACATCAATAACATGCACGTCCTTATACAAGCATTCAAGGGAATCCCCAGAAGCTCAAAAGTAAAACAAGTGAGCCAGAAAATATGTTGGAAGGTCCACAGGAATCAATTGATTCCTAGGGACATCCCAAGGCTCCTGAATCTTATTTGAAACAGTCTCCTATATCCCTCCATCTCCATCCTGCTCATGTGCCTATCTAAGTAACTCTTAAACAACTCCAGCATGCCTGCCTCCACCACCTTGCTTGGCAGAGCATTCCATACCCCCACAACCGTCTGCGTGAAAAACCTCCCGCTAACATCCGAATTATACCTCTCCCTCTCACCCTAAGCCTGTGGCCCCTCGTAATGTGTGTTTCCAATCTAGGAAAAAGCTTACCACTGTTTACTCTATCTATACCCTTCATAATCTTATATACTTCTATTAGATCTCCCCTCAGTCTCCATCTTTCTAGGGAAAACAGCCCCAATTTGCCCAATCTTTCCTCATAACCCAGTCCTTCCATACCAGGCAGCATCCTGGTAAACCTCCTCTGCACTCTCTCCAGAGTTTCCACGTCTTTCCAGTAGTAAGGCGACCAGAACTGGACGCAGTACTCCAAATGCCAGTTTTCCATCTATAATGAGAAATGCAGCCACCCAAAGGATATGTGCCCACCTTTTAATCATATATCCTCAATGACAGTAAGTTTCAGTGGCTGAGACCCACATGCTGATTTGCCCAATGACAGTGAAAACCCCAGATCCAAATAGTCAGTGTTATTTTAGCCATGACTGAAAGGGCTGGTTCACTGGGGTGAATTTCCAATTGCCCGTGGAGGCGAGTTCAGACTTGGGCAGGCATGGAAAATGACACAAACAGAAAGTGTCACTGGCTCTCAATGCCAAGATATGTGTTTAGATTTTCAAAGGGAGGGCAAAAGGGGGTAGATGACGACGTGGACAACTCCAGCTCACAATACATTCAGCTTGTTAGGTGAGTGGGGATCAACAGTTAACAATTTTCAAATGATTGGCACAGGAATACGGAGGATCTGAGACACATTTCAGCATAGCCGTGAGAACACAGCAGGGGGCCACTAGTGCTTATGAGTGCAAGAGGAGAGTGAAACTCAGTTGTTTATGCAATGGCACACAGTTGCTTCACTGGAATTGACAGATCTGACTTTGTGAGGAGAAAGTACTTGAACTCTTGAGCAGAGCGAGGCTCCTGGCATCCATGGCCATCTCTAGCCATGGCTGCTTTGGTCTTCTGGCTTACTGCAGATCTTCCTCCAGATGGAGAGAAGAATGTAGTTCTCCTTTCTGCCACAACTTTGAATGAGGTCTCGAAGTAAGGCATCAAAGAAAATGTGTGGCCGCGTGCCCAAACTGCGACTGGCCCTCATTTCATCCATTTACAAAAGCAATGGAAAGCCCAGTCATGGCTGTTGCTTGCCTTTTAAACTATTCCTCCAGCTGATGCCCCTATCTGGATACCAAGCTCACCTTTGTGCTGATTAATGGCTTTCACTTTGGAAACTGTTGTGGAGTTGGTATCCAGAAATGTTCTGGGCCCTGGGTTCTTGACTTCAGAATGAAAATTCACTCCATTATCATTGCTGCTTTTTTGTATTTTTAGTTGTAGCAGTAGATCCCTATTGTTAAGTGTTGAAACGCTAAAAGACAAAGGCAAATCCTACACCCATTGTTACAGTAACAAATTCAAAAATCACAGCATTGCACCGACAACTGGAGCACAGGTAAATCTCTCGTTTTGTTGGGTTCCTGAGCCCAGCTCTTCTGGTGCCGAAGGAACTATGCATTGGGCAGTTACACTGGCAGTAAACTAACTGAGCTCATTAGTTTGGGTTTTACACTTCTCACTTTACAAATTTTATTTCAGATTGCTCATATTAAGCAAGTTTATGTACAATATTACAATATCTGAACACTTGTTAAAATATCATTTATCAGTTACCTGAGTCAACAATAGCTGGTGTGGTGGATCGGCTGGAGCTTGATCCCATTCTACAGCATGCATTAAAAAAACCTTGAATGTGGTTAGATAACAACACCTGCCAGGAGCTATCATTTTCATTAAGGAGAATATCATGGACCAAGTATGGAAGAACCATCTGGCAGAAGTCAGTCTTCACCTGATGAAAGAAAGCAGCCAACAGTAGCAAATAAATCCATTATATTTCAAGATTACCGTGTACCAAGAATAAATTTACGTACAAGTTCTAAAAAGCTGAGAATTCCATGCCAATTGTAACTTTCAAAAAATTGTTGCAAATATCTAGTTTGTAATTCACGTTTCATGGAGAGGTGATGTCACTGGGCTAGTAATCCAGAGACCCTGAATAATGCCCTGCGTACTCAGGTCTGAATCCCCCCACAGTAGATGGTGAAATTTAAATTCAATGAAAATCTAGAATTAAACTGACCATGAGACCATTGTCAATTGTAGTAAAAACCAACCTGATTCGCTAATGTCCTTTAGGAAAGGAAATCTGTCGTCCTCACCTGGGCTGGCCTACATTTGACTCCAGATCCAAAACAACAAAATTGACTCTTAACTGTCCTCTGAAATAACCTAGTTCAGTTCAAGGGCAATTAGGGATGAGCAATAAGTGCTGGCTTGGCCAGTGTCCTCCACATCTCCTGAACAAATAAATAAAACTATAAAATAACAATTGTAGGAATTAAAGTTTTAAAATGTAAATAAATTGAGGCAGCTGTTTGAGAAAGTGGTTAAAGAAACAACTTTGATGTAAATTTGTGTTGCAACTGAAGCAAGCCTGGGTTTATTACACTTGTGTAGCTTGTGTTTATCTTGCAAGTTGATAGTGAAAAATCTTGAACAATGAATCCATTTCTAAGCTTATAATGAAATCAGAGTCTGGAGAGAGGGCAATTACATCCATTATAAATCTAAATCGTTCATTTGGGTTACAGAATGCTGAAGATAAAATAATTAATTTACATTTCTGTTTGAAATCCCATCACCACAGAGATGGTGATTCAGGGTGGAGTTTTGGTAAGAGGCTCTTTTGTTTAATTTATCTGTGTGTATTTGCTGACAGAAGCAAGCAATTCAGTTTGGGAACAGATACAGGCAGTTCAGATTTAATCTTGTATAGGCTGAGACTCATTTAATTGGGAAAGCCAAAAGATATGAACGTTAGGACAATATTTAAGAAGAGAAATTATTAACTTTATCATTCGCCACATGGAATGGCAGTAGCGCTCAAACTCAGTTTGGAGTTTACGAAGGGGGAAGAAGCTGGAAGATTTCCTAGTTTGAAGTTAGAGGAAGAAATCCACAGTGATCCTCACAGAGCCTTGTGAAAGAAAGCAGACAGTCTGAAGTTAGCTTGGAAGAACTGTTTAGAAGCAGCTGGAGCAAACTGGAAAAAGCAGTCTATACTTGACCCGAGGCAGGAACTGGAGACCTCAGACATGAAGTTGTTAAGGAAAATTGAAATGTTGCTAAGGATCACATAAATCTTGTACCTTGGAGAAAGTTGGGATACTGAGGATAACTAAAGTAAATTCCAGAGGGCTGTAGCTTACCTTTGGAGTGGTCCCAAGAAAAGTGAATGAACCTTCAAGATTTTGTAAGAAAAAGGAAAAGTTGGTGGAGGCAGGTAGAGAAATTAAAAGTAAAATTGAGTTCATAGTGCAAGTCTTTATGAATAATAGTGTTAAATCAGAGGTAGTTTGTTTATTTTCTCTTTACGCACGATGAAGTTTGTTTTTGTTTTAGAAATATGAAATCTTGTAGTGTAATTCTGCCAGTTGATTGCTGGATTCTTAGAATTCTTTTCTAAAAATTAAAGGACCCTAACCAGATCTTAACAACTTAATTCTCAATTGCATTAAAATGCCCTGAAGCTACTATTTCTTGGTTCCTCTGGAGCTATAATCAAAGTCTTATAAAATAGAAGCATGTCACTGAGCACCTATAAAATAACTGAATGTGAACAATGGTTGATTAGTTCCAAAGCTCTGAAATTTCCTCCCTAACCCTCTCTTTCCTCCTTTAAGATGCACCTTAAAACCTACTTGTTTGACCAAGCCTTTGGCAATCTACCCTGGTATCACCTTATGTGGCTTGGTGTATAATGCGGCTTTTGACATTATTACATTAAAAGGACATTATAGCTCGTCACTGATTTTATTTCTAACCAGACATTAGTCACAGATAAATATAGCCATGATGTGGTGATGCCGACATTGGACTGGGGTGGACACAGTGAGAAGTCTCACCTGATGAAGAAGCAGCTCTCCAAAAGCTCATGACTCCAAATAAACTTTTTGGACTTTAACCTGGTGTTGTGAGACTTCTTACTGTGTCCACCACAGATAAATATAGTTAGAGTCATAGAGGTTTACAGCATGGAAACAGGCCCTTTGGACCAACTTGTCCATGCCGCCCCTTTTTTTAACCCCTAAGCTGGTCCCAATCGCCCGCGTTTGGCCCATATCGTTCTATACCCATCTTACCCATGCAACTGTCTAAACACTTTTTAAAAGGCAAAGTTGTACCTGCCTCTATTACTACCTTTGGCAGCTTGTTCCCAACACTCACCACCCTCTGTATGAAAAAATTGCCCTTCTGGACCCTTTCTCTCCCCTTTCACCTTAAACCTATGCCATCTGGTTTTAGGCTCTGCTACCTTTGGGAAAAGATATTGACCATCTAGCTGATCTATGCCCCTCATTATTTTATAAACCACATAACATCACCCCTAAGCCTGCTATGCTCCAGAGAAAAAGTCCCAGTCTATCCAGCCTAGATGCTCTATTCTTTATTACTACGGTTCTGACAAAGGGTCATCCAGACTCAAAACGTTAGCTCTATTCTTTCTTCATAGTTGCAACCAGATGTGTTGAGATTTTCCAGCATTTTCTATTTTAGTTTCAGATTCCATCACCTGCAGCAATTTGCTTTTAATCTATTCATTGCCTTATTTCATTAAAATACACAAATTAGATTTTCATGCGAAGTCACCACAACAAATAATCTGCAGCATCCAGTAGCTGAAACAGATTCCAAATTACCTCACACATTGGCTTTATTAACTGTAGAGCTTCACTTTTCACACCCCCACTGTCCAGCAATGCACAGGTCAGAGTTTTCAGCCATGTGTCATGGTTTCCAGACTGAGGTATCCACAAATTGGTATCATCAAGATTTTCAGAAGGACTAGAATCGTTGTCTACTGGCAACTCGTGAACCTGAAGCCAAAAAGTCACAGATTCAAGACAATAGTTTAAAAATACTTTACATGGTACTTGAGTCAATTGTCTTTTGATTTCTGTATAATATTCAGGTACGTCCAACTATTGGATGCAGCACACAAAGGCAAGTGAAAAGGTAGCATAAAAGATTCCTACATATTTCGGAAGTAAGCAACACAGGCTGAAGTTTAGAGGTAGGACAGTTTAGATTCAACCAATTAATGCAGAGTGTGTTGAAAATACAGAATGAGCACATGAACAGCAAATGCAGCTTAACAAAGTCAAATGTAAAGTACTACTCTTAGGGCAGAAGACAAGAAATATAAACGCACTATAAATAGTAAACCTTTCAGAGTAAGAGATGTACACGTAGACTAGGACCGCAGATGGAAAACAGACAAAGCAGCAAACAGGACTATAAATAGGTTACAGAAATAGGTTATAGGTTCAGGGCTATGAATAGAGAAGCCAGATAATGGATTGGTACATTATAGTTGTGCTGAATTCTGCAGTTTGCAAAAATCCTGCAGTTTTCAGACATCCCCTGGATAAAGTGAAACTGAGATCATTCTGGGAAGAGAGAATAATGGGTTTCCTGGTTGACAGGTCACTTCTGAGAAGTGAGTGACCTGGTGATTTAAGGATGCGTGGAAATGAAAGTCAGGTGATGGAAAAGACAAATAGGGGTTTATTTGCATTATCAAGTTTCAGCCTGCAGTGTTGTACAGAACATGCAGAACTCTTGGTGTATTCAGTTCTTCAGAAGGCACTTTTACAACAAGTTGTAAAATACGTTAAAAAAAAGACAGAAAAGTGAAGACAGGGTTAAATCAGGAATCAAATTGGAAAATTCCACTGATACTTCTTCAGTTTTGCCAGAGTTGACCAGACTGTTTAAAAGAGTTTATTAAATGGTTAAGATGAAGGAGTTCCAGGGAATATGCACCACTGACACCTTTGTGAACCTCACCGAAGTAGTTTGGCAGGAGCGTGTCTTGTTGGTTTGAATAGTGTCTGAGGAACCCAGATGGAATAAAGCTGCTGGTGGGAGTGACTCAAGGACCAATCCAGTGAGTGAGAAAAGTGAGACACCCTACTAGAGGAGGAGGAGTTTAAAAACTATGAAACTACAAATAGTGCCTCATATGTGCTGGAACATTGTGAGAATTGTCTTTATTGTGTTGACTATTTGGAATGAAATTAATCATTTCCATTGAAATATCATTTACCTTTTAATGCATACTTAATTTTATATTGATTTTAGGTTTGACTATTACAGTAAAAAATTGAAAAGGTAAATCTTGTCCATGAGCTCTTCCATCGGGGTTGTTCAGGAATTAATTTCTTACAAGGTTATTGGTCTACAGGGATCGTAACACAGGCAGAATTTTCCAGCTGTTCTCGCCGATGAGGAGATCTTCCAGGAAACCCATACAGCGGGTGGATAAAACGGGAAAACCTGTTGACAGCGGCAGGACCAGAAGATCCTGCTACTGGCCAATGGCCTCTACCAACATGTGTTGTGTGAAAAATCCTACCCATACTGTTTAGGCCATCACTGGAGTACTGTGGGCAATCTTGGTTACCCCATTACAAAAACGGTTTTGCAACTGAAGAAAATGTCAAACACAGAATCACTGGAATAATGCTAGAGATTTGAGGATAAAGTTATGGAGAAAAATGAGAACTGCATATCTGGAGTAGGAAAGGTTAAAGAAGCATTGAACAGAAATGTTCAAAATTATGAAAGGATTTAAAAGATAAACAGTTGGAGACTGTTTCCACTTAGTAAGTTGATGAGAGGAAACATAAATTTAGGATTAATACCAAAAGCATAAAATTTCTTTAAAACACAAAGGGCTATTAAAACATGGAAAACATTATAACCAGCTATTGAAACCAATTCAATCAGATAATTTTAGATGGAGATATACTAAAATCTGAAGCATTTAAGGATGTGTAAAAGAGCAGGGAAATGATATTAAAGTAGAAAGCTCAAGTGGTACAGACCCAAAAAGGCTTCCAGCTGTGCTTAAATTTCTTTGATATTCCCAGAGGGACCATCACATAACAATCAAATATTTGGCTGATTTTCCCCCATTGCAGCACAGGAATGGAAATAGTGCTGATTGACTTGAAGCACTTATCAGACGTTGTCACAGTCCATTGGCTGAATCTGGAGCCTTCCTCGTCTGCAGCACAGTACTATACATTAACTGAACTTCAAATAACACTTCCTGTTTTAAACCGTTAGTTGCTGGTTATCATACACACACCAAGTACAATGTAGCTTCAATTAAGACAAAGCATAGTAAAAAAAAAACTAACATTCTTCTCCTACACAAAAATGATAAGGTTCACAAGTTTGAAGGATGATTACCTTTCCTTTGGCTGTTCGGAATGGTTGTAAATACATTAGCATAGGATCAGGACCATCGGGGTCATTTTTACTCTGTTCCCAGAACTGGTAACCTGACCGTGTAGCAAGAATGTTCTTTGCACAAGTAGCAGCTGCAAAACGAACTTCAATACTTGCAGAAAAGAATGGAAAGGACAATATTATAAAAACCAATTGGGAATTTCTTAAACATAATGAAATTTAATCAATCTTTTGAGTGCTTAGATGTCTTCTTTCCACTACTTGGATCCCTTTCTTCTGCACTTCAGGTTTTTTTCAGTTCTCTTCCATTTCGTGCAGCCTCCTAGACTAAAAGATTCCTGTAAAGTGACTAATGACAATCTAGGTTTAATCACAAGCTGTTTGAAATCACATCATGTTACTTATTCTGAACTGGTTGTCAGGGATGCCTGATTGACTGCCCCTTAATTCTCTGACTGGAGAGGGGGATTCTGGCCATTATTCATAAGAATGATATCTGGTATGAAGAGCTTGTATGAGGAATGGTTGAGGACCCTGTGTCTGTACTCAATGCAGTTTAGAAGAATGAGGGGGGATCTTATTGAAACTTACTGCGAGGTCTGGATAGAGTGGACATGGAGGGGATGTTTCCACTAGTAGGAAAAACTAGAACCAGAGGGCATAACCTCAGGCTAAAGGGATGATCCTTTAAAACAGAGATAAAGAGGAATTTCTTCAGCCAGAGAGTGGTGAATCTATGGAACTCTTTGCCGCAGAAGGCTGTGGAGACCAGGTCATTGAGTGTCTTTGAGACAGAAATAGAGAGGTTCTTGATTAATAAGGAGATCAAGGGTTATGGGGAAAAGGCAGGAGAATGGGGATGAGAAAAATATCAGCCATGATTGAATGGCGGAGTGGACTAATTCTGCTCCAATGTCTTATGGTCTCATTACCATGGGTTTCCATAAGGCAACACAGTTAAGGTGAACCTTTCACCAAAAGCAGAAAACAAACTTGAATTTGCTTTTTATAATTTGATATTGCAGCACACTGGGATTCCAATCCATTGTTCTAGGTTTGCAAGTTAATGTAATTCTTGAACTTGGTGTCCAAGGCCACTAAAAATTGACAAACTATCTCATTCTATTTGACAGGAGGCAAAAAAATGACTAAAAGTGACAAGAATCCATTCTGCATCTTCTCCAGCAAGGCCACAATTCCAAACCAAAGTACAGCTGTGTTAATTCTGCTGTGGCACATTGTATCACATACCAAAGTAAGGTGTTGATAGGCCATCAATCTCTGGTTGTTTTTATACTTTATCATGCTGGCTAGTTTTTGGAAATTAGTGATTGACAGGGTATTCTGGATACAGTGCATGAAATTAGCAGGTTGAATACTTTTCCACGATACATCTTTTACTTCAAACCAAAGGACAGCCCACCCAACTCCTGGACACAGGCTCCTGACATCACCTGAGCCTTAAGGAAGCTGCCTGTGATTAAAGCTTCCACTTTCATTTCAACAGAAGGTCTAGCACCACTTAATCAGAACAATCAACTCAAAGTATTCCAGACAGGAGGATCAGAAGAAAGTTCATACTTCCAACATACACCTGGTATTATATATTTGAAAATGGCTATATTCTGTAATGATTTATTTCATTATTCCTGAAGGGGTCTTGTAATTGGAACAGCATTCTATTGGGGAGTTTATTCAGTTTAATTGTTTTAATAAGGTTGTGACTAGTTCTAAGAAATAAAGACCTATTAATTGTTCATGATACGGAGGGACAGATCCTGCTTTAATTATCAAAACCAATAGCTTCCGACTATCTCATGCACACTTACTTAAGATTACAAGGGGAAGTATATCCCTTTGGAGACCATTTGGCCCATTGAGTCTGCACCGACAACAATCGCACTCTATCCCTGTAACCCCACGTAATTACCAGGCTAATCCCCATGACATTAAGGGACAATTTACCATGGCCAATCCGAACCTGCACAGCTTTGGACTGTGGGAGGAAACTCACACAGAAATGGGGAGAATGTGCAAATTCCTCATAGAGAGACACCCAAAGCTGGAATTGAACCCGGGTCCCTTGCACTGTAGGGCTAACCACTATGCCACCGTGCCAAAAAGATTCAAGAGAATGGTTCCAGAGATGTGGAACTTCAGTTACTTGGAGTTTGAAGAAACTGCATATTGGTAAAGTAGTTAGCACTGCTGCCTTACAACACCAGGGATCTGGGTTCGATTCCAGCCTTGGGAGGCTGTCAGTGCGGAGTTTACATGTTCTCTCATGTCTGTGTGGATTTCCTCTGGGCGCTCTGGTTTCCTCCAACAGTCCAAAGATGTTCAAGCTAGGTGGATTGGCCATGTTAAATTGTCTCTTAATGTTTCAAGATATTTGGGTTAGGGGGATCAATGGGGTAAATACGTGGGGTTATGTGGATAGGGCCTGAGTGGTGAATTTCTAGATTAATATCTACATTAATGGATTAGCAGTTACAGCATAATTCCTGCTGACAAATGAAGTGAAAATTGAAGGGTTCAACATGTAAGTCTAATATTTTGAGCAAATGTTACATGCATGTGAATAAATACTATACAAGCAGGAAAAAACAAGCAAGCCTAATAAAAGAAATAATCAGCATTTTTCTAACATGATGTAATTGCCCTGGTTTCAAATTTTACCCTTACAAATTGTTTGTCATTATAACCTGGGATAAAAAAAAATTATATATTATACAATAAACATGACAGTTCACAACAAAAGAATATTCATTAAAAGGAAGTATGAATTAATTTGGTGAACTGTTTAAACAGGATGCAGGCCATGGAGCAAATCAGCTAGAGATCCACAAAGCATTTTGGTTTTAGCTTCATTTCAAAATCTGTACATACTCACCACTGGTCAATGAGAGCATTATTAATTACACTTAGGAGAATGAAAACTAATTTAAATTTATTTTCTTTAAACAGTTCTGTTGCTTTGCAATGAAATTCATCCTTTTTGCGTTGTAAAGTAATGGTGGAAAAGTCAATTGGACCCATTTCGCCTAAACAATTTCCTGCTGCTTCTGAAATCATAAAACAAACATATGAGAAAAAGATATTCAATTATATGGTAATTATCACAAACTAAATAATCCAAAACTAGCAATAAAGTGCTTTACAAGCTATTGCACTGAATATATGTCTGCAAAAGTAGACACTGCACTACAGGAGCCTGATTTAGTCATTCAATTATAACCGGAACATATCTTAAATAGCACTTTTTCAGCATTGCACCCAATGTGAATACTAAATGCTTCTGAAGTAAGATACAACTTCATTGCAGGATAGAACCATAGAAACATTATGACACAGAAACATGCCATTTAATCCACTGTGTCTGTGGTAGCCGAAAGATAAAAATTAGCTGCCCATTCTAACCCACCTTTTAGTGCCTGGCCATAGTCTTGCAGGTTATAGCACTTTAGGTACAGACCCACAAGTACCTTGAAAATTCATTGAGGGCTTCTGCCTCCAACACCAAACCAGGCAGCAAGTTCCAAACACCCATCATGGGTAAAGTTGATGCCTGAGCTGCATGTCAGTTTAAAAGTATACCTTCTGCACCAGTGTGTAACTTGTATCTCACTCAGCAGCTATTGTTGAATGAAATGATTCAGAGTCACCTCAATCCATTCCCCAATGTTCACTGCACAAAACTGAGCATAATTCACTAGAAGCATTTCAGGTAAACTGTAACACAGCACAGAAGATGCTGCCTCTCTGCTAGAGTAATTTAGCTAGTCCTACCTTCCTGTCCTTTTCCTGCAGTCCTGTAAAACTTTTTCCCCTCTGATTCTTATCCAAATATCTGAAAGTGACAACTAAATCTGCTTCTCCCATTCTTTCAGGCAATGCATCCCTGAACATAACCATTTGCTACATAAACATTTTTCTTCATGTCGTCTTTGGCTAATCACCTTACATTTATTCCCCTGGTCTTGACTGTTTTGCAATTGAGAGTGGTTTCTATCTACTTTGTTTAGGCTCCTCATTATTTTGAAAACCTCTGTCAAATCATCTTGCAATCGACTCTTTTCTAAGGCGAAGAACCCCAGCATCTCCGATCTATCAATATAACTCAAAGTCTCTCACCCCGGAACCATTCTCGTAATCCTTTTCTGCACCTCTATGAAACTTTTTTTTGCATCCTTCCTCAAATTTATTTTAATTTTTTTCATGGGACATAGGTGTCACTAGCTAGGTCAGCATTTTTATTCCACATCCCTAATTGTCCATGAAAGGTGATGCTGAGCTGCCTTTTTGAAGCATTGCAATCCAAGTGGTGTAGGTACACCATGGTGTTGCTGGGAGGGAATTCCAGGATTTTGACTCAGCAACAATGAAGGAACGATGACATAAGTTCCAGGATGGTGACTTGAAAGGAAATTTGGTGTTCCCATGCGTCTGCTCCACTTGTTCTTCCAGATGGTAGAAGTGATAGTTTGAAAGGTTCTGCCGGAGAAACTTGGTGAGTTACAACAGAACATCTTGTATATGGTACAAAATACTGCCACTATACTTTGGTAGTGAAAGGAATGGATGCTAAAAGTAGTGGATGGACTACCAATCAAGTGGGATGCTTTGTCTTGGGTGGTACTGAACCTCGAGTGTTTGGAGTTGCACACATCCAGGCAAGTGGGGAGTATTCCATCACACTCCGACTTGTGCCTTGTAGATTGTGAATATGCTTTGGGGAGTCAGAAGGCTCTCCACAGAATTCCCAGCCTCTGACCTACTCCTATAGGCACAGTATTTATATGGCCGGTCCAGTTCAGTTTCTGGTCAATGGTAACACCGCCCCCCACTTCCCTCAAGATGTTGATAGTGGGAGATTCAGCAATGGTAATGCCATTGAATGCCAAAGGGAGATGTTTGTCTTGTTGGAGATGTCCAATTCCTGCCATTTGCCTGCCACAAACGTTACTTACCATGTATCAATGCAAGCCAGAATCATGAATGATGCTGAACATTTTGCTATCATCAGCAATCATCTCCACTTGTGACCTTATGATGGAGGGAAGGTCATTAATGAAGCAGCTGAAGATGATTGAGTCTAGGACACTATCCTCAGGAACTCACTCAAAAGTGTGGTGCCCAAAATTGATGTACACATCATATAATTGATGTATGTATGATGGAGATGTATATTTTCCTTCAGTTTGCAAAACAACACTCTGAACATTCCACAAGGTCCAACTGGATTTAAAGTTAGGTGCCAGATGTTCTATACTGTGATCCTGTATCTGCCCATTTTACAAGATCAGCTGGGAAGAAACACTTAATGATTACCAGATTGTATACACAATATTAGGAACACGTAACCACATGCTAATACTACCTCACAGCACTAAGAACATGGATTTCAGTATGACAAATCAAATAAAGATACCATTCACCAATCTTATCACCCTCAGGATACTGATAACACAAGGGGATAATGAAAAATGAAGAAAGCTACTCTTCCGTTTTTTTAATCCATCCAGGAAGGCCTTAACTTCACCCAATTGCTACATCTAACTGGTCCTTAAAAGATTCTAGGTTTCTTGGCCTGCACTCTCAATGTAGAAGTCCACTTACTGTGTTCACCATTCTGTGAGAAGAACCAATTACTGTCCTAAAGTTTGATCCTGTCTCTGTTTGTCATTATTTAGTATAAAATAAAAGTTAATCAGTGGGTAATTCAATCTAAACAGTCAGGAGAACATATGTATGATTCTCCATTAAAAATCATGGTTCAAGATGAGGGTTTATCTTAAAGAATTTCTTGAATCAGAGCTGATTAAATACTCACCAAGAATGTCTTTTCCAGCAGGGTGATTAGCAGCAGATTTGCACAACTGCAAAAGATTTACAACTAGTTTCACCAAAACACTGGATTCTGGGTCAGCTGATGAAGAGAGATTTGAAAAATGTTCAAACAAACAGTTCTAGTAACAGGTTTCATAAACTGTCATGCATTCACTGCTATTGAAATAGTGGAAACTTGGTTTTCTGAAAAACTGATCAGGTAGTCATCAGTTTTCCTTTATCGAGTGGGACATTGTTCTGAAAAGTATTATGGAGAAACCGTAGAGGCAACAATCATGTCAATAGCCATTGGTTGGAAAAAATGCTGCACAACAAAAAATAACAGCTAGGTTAAAACTCACATAAATAAAACTCACAGCTAGGTTAAAACTCACATATATATGAAACTTCCCTAAACTATCACTTTAAGGAATAGACTCATGTTTCTGGCATCACACAATTAAATTAATAACGGCAACACTGGCCCCGATATTCTCAGAGAATTAGGGTACGAACAAATGGTGGCCTGCAAGCAGAAATTCTGAAAAGGTGGAGATCCTGGCAAATTTAATTGCAAGATCTCAGTAAAATCTTTTCTTTCCTCCATTCTAATAACTCCAAGGTGGATGCTGCGCCAGGCAATGTTCTGTTATAATAGGTAGCAGTAAGGGGAGAAAAAGGGGAGGATGGAGGGATCATCAGGGGATGGTGTGGGGTGGTTGATGCAGAGCGTTAGTTTATTGAACGGAGAGATTGATCAGAGTGGGAGAGGGGCTGACTATCAGGGGAGGGTTGGGTAGCTCCCTGCAAATCTACTCTTATGATTATTTGGGATCCCAAGAAAAAGAGGTCCTGTTTGTTCTAGCTTATAACCAGTGCTGGAAAACCACTTGCCCTGAATCTGGAAGTTCTCATCTTCCAATACCTGCTCAGTTATCCACAACTCATGCTGATTGGTGAAATTCAATTTTCTGACTAAATCGTAGGCACAGAGCCTCATTAACATATTATAATTATTAAGGGACTCGTGAGCAGGTTATTCTGCCAACTGCCATTCTGCTACTGTTAAATCACAAGTAAGCAGGTAATGGGCATGGGGAAGCTGGGGGGGGGGGGCATTTAAAATTCCATCCAATGTTTCAATTCCTTTCACTGCACTTTACCTGGAGTAATACTCATGATAAATTAGATACAGACAAGTCAGCTATCTCAGCCCACTGAGGTTCTGTAAACAACTGCGCTGCATACAGGTTCAAACTGCTGATACATCATAGAACATCCACATACGGAACTTTAGATTTAAAGTTCCTGCTAATTGGTCAACAATATTTGCCATGCCAACTTCAAGGTTGCTATGTAATAAGTTTATAAAAATTACCTTGACATACTTTCAACAGATTTTTTACATCTGCTTTATGCAGTTGTAGTTGTTGTTTTAGATCATTTAATCCCACAAGCCTAGTTAATGGTAATGAATCACAGGAGCTGACTGAAAGGAAGTGATTGATTTCCTGAAACAGAAAAATAGCAAAAAGATAAAGTTACAATTATTACAACTCTTTTTTCTAATCTAACTTTAGTCTCACTCTGCTGTTACATTTTACATATCACCCAGGGGACTGGAACCTCTGTGTATCAGCTCGAACCTGCTCTTTTCTATTTCCATTCATCTTTCTTGCCATTATGGTTATTGACCCTCTAAATTTTGGTCTTTTCCCTTCTGAACTTCAGATTTTGGACTCCTATTCAGATTTTGTCTTCCTTTTTCCATATCCTCATTGTTCAAAACTCTTTTCATTACAGCCCACTCCATTCTTTCGTAAACTGGAACTCAGCTCTTTCAAAATCCCCTTCCTTCCATATCCTACAGGTATTTTTAATCTCAAGTTTTTATATCATCTGAACATTAGCACTCAGTTAAAAAGTTGTGGCTCCTAACAGTGATTAAAACACAATGAGCTGAAGTTTCAATGTTGTATTAAAGGTGCACTGCATTTGCCATTTTTAAATAAGACACAAATACTGAGTGTAAGTAATTTCATACTGAATGCTGGGACAGGCTCAAAGGGCCAACTCCTGCTCCTGTCTTATGTTCTTAAGTAATAGAAGCAGAATAGCCCAGAGTGTTCTTAAGCCTACTCTGCCATTCAATACGGTAATGGCTGATCTTCTGCCTCAACTCTATTTGCCACTCCATTCCTTGGTTCCTTGAGACCAAACATTTGTCTATCTTAGCCTTACGTTATACGATACAGCACCAAAACCCTCAGAGGTACAAAATTGAGAAAGTACACAACCCTCTGGGAGAAAAAAATTCTCACCTTACTCCTAATTGATTGATTCCTAATTTATCTATGCTGTGTTCCCCATATTCTATTTTTCACCAGGGGAAACAACCTTTCAGTCTCTACCTATTTAGGCCCCCTTCAGAATCTCGTATGTTCCTATGAGATCACCCTTCATTCTACTAAATTCCAGAAGGTTGAGTCTCAAATTTACTCAGCCTCTCATCATAGGACAACACCCATATTCCAGGAACCAAACAAGCAAACCTTCCCTGTAAAGTCTCAAATGCAAGTATATTCTTGTGCTCAGTATTCCAGATGTGGCCTGACTAAAACCCTACACAACTGTAGCAAGATTTCCTCATTCTTGTGCTATAATGCCCTCACAATAAAGGCCAACATCCTGTTTGCCCTCTTAATTGCTTGCTATACGCCTGTATGCTAGTTTCCTGTGTCCTGTGTATGGATACACCCAAGTTTCTCTTAATGTTTATAACATCTACAAGTTTCACACTTTTTAAAAATATTCTGCTTTTCTATATTCACTACCAAAATAAAACATTTCCTACATTATACTCCATCTGTCATTTTGCGGCCCATTCATATAACCTGTCTATATCTTTCTGTGGTCTCTCTGTTTCCTCTGCATAGTTAATATTCCCACCTAGCTTTGCAATACCATCAAACTTGGATACATTAATCCTGGTCCTTTCTAACAGAGATTATCAGTAGCTGAGTCCTTGTGGCACTCCACTAGTTACAATCAGCCAACCTGAAAACGCCCTATTTATTCCAATCCTCGGCTTCATGTCCAATAAGCAAACTTCCATCTATTAGAAGATCCAAGTACATCACATCTGCTGACTCCCCTTTTTCATTCCAGCATTCTCCCAATATCTGATGTTAAGTGAACCGGATGGTTCCTCTCTCCCTCCCTTGTGCCAAACTGCTGCAGTATTGAGGCTGCACTTCAAATATAGTTAAACTATGAATCACTTTGGGGTTTCCCAAGGACAAGGTAAGGTACATTGCAAATGCAAGTTCTTGTTTCTTTTCTTCCTACATTTCGATTGATCTCATCTTTTCTTCTATTCTCTTCCACCTTAGTGATATCCCACATTGTGATCCCTGTCCTTCACTGAGGTTACTCAGTTAAACAAAAATATAAAATAAAATGGACTGGCCGACTGAAAATACAATTCTAAGATCAAGAACTACCAAACTACTCCAAAGCAAAAACACTAGGTTGAAAGAAAGTTGAAGTTAGATGAGGGAGCTCTGTGCCTGGTCAAATTGAGTGCAGGACGAACGAACTTCTCAGCCAAAACATTGTTTTCCTAGAAACATACACGCAGCTTTGACTGACAGCTTTGCTTTAAACTGGCAATTCTTTCAGTGTGCATTTAATCTGAACATCATAACTGTCATCAAAATGCAATTTGATGTTTTAAGTTAATTTCAAATCTTGACTAGGGATTGGTTTTCTAAGAGGTGGTGAAAACTGGCTTTCCTAACCAGAATCAAGTTAAATTTATCCATAAATTACATGGTTAAAATATAACTGCAACTTTGTAATCCTTTTATTTGAAAGTTCAATCTAGTCCAATTTATAAGGGAACATAGAATTTTCCTCAGCTAGACATAATTCTGTCTGCAGGAATGTCAGTAAAAGGCAGGTACAAGTTGAAAACTGAAATTGTGTCATTTCAACAAAACTCTTGAGAATGGATGAAAGCAAGACTTTCAGCTCTCAATCACTCATTTAAGAAAAATCTTACCTCCAGTAATGTGAACTGCCTTTTGCTGTACTTGATTTTCTCTTGGGTAAGACGCAGCTCTCTGAAGTCAGGAAGGTCGGGGAATGAATCCAACCGTCTAATTGCATTGTACAAGTTCTCATTGTCTTGATTAGTTATCACAAGGTACTTCAGCAATTCTAGGGCCTGAAAACATTGCAACTACAGTTCACTAAATGTTCAATCAACTTCAAAATGGAGGACTGCAATGATGTTATATGTTAAAACAGCTCAGCAACAGAATGGGAAAATCATGTTCAGTTTCTGCTCAGTTTCACACTGAAATGAACCAGTTTTAGTGATGGAGTTCTACATTAGTTCTTTGGCCCCCTACACTTCCAAATTGAATACCCCGTTGTTTGTTTAGGTCACTCATTGGTCTCCTTTGGTCCCATTAGCTGTTTTACCTACAGCTATGTAGACCCAACACTGTGGCTATTCCTCCCTCAATTTCTCTGCCACTTCACTTCCCTCCCCCTTAATGCTCTGTTTACACCCAATCTCTAATGAAGCACTTGCTCATTCCTCCAAGTATCTGTCTTTGGCTCTAAGTTCATTTTCCTGTGGGACACAATGGAGATTTTTCTACATCACAGATATCACATGGGTGCAAATTTTTACTACTGCAGTTTTTAAATTTTTAACTACAACTGAAATGAGGAAAAGATGATTTAAGTTAAGCCCATGAAACTTAAAACTTCATGTCATAAACAGAGACAACATAAAGAATCAGCTCACCTGATGGCGAATTTCAGGTTGTTCATGGACCAGTGGTATAAGTGTCCCCACAATTACATGAAGGTGGCTTTCAAGTGCATCTCCACAGTGCTCCACAGCAGTTTGGCAAGTAACACTTAAAAGGTCACAACACAGAGAAAAACTACGTGTTGATACATCATCCATGTGTGATGGCCTGAAAAGAAAATTATAACGCATGAACTGAAAAAATGACGATTCAGATCTACTGTCTCTGGAGGGTTTTACCCCAAAGGTGCCCAAGAAGATGTACTGAAGCACCTTTAGGAAGTATTCCTGCACTGCAAGGGCTGTGTGGGATTTACCCAGGATGTTTCAACTTCTGTCAGGCAATTAACCTGTGTCTCAAACCATCTGTAACTCTGAATTAAAGTTGAAGACTTGAGATGATTCTGACTTACTTAGAAGAAGTTACCCAGGAAAGGTTAGAAGCATTGAAACCAGTTCTACCACCTGTGTAAATACACTATAAACTCTGCCACCCCCTCCCTCTCACACAGCCCCAAACTGGACCATCCTCCGCCTCAGCTACTGCCTGACCACTTGACCACCCCCCTCCCATCCAGCCTCACCCTACTGCCCTCCATCCCCTGACATGACCCATCTTATCCCACCTCACCCTACTCCATCACTCAATTACCTCCTCTCTCCTAATTTGTCACACTGGCTGAGACATTTAAACTTCCTGGTTGCAGCTACTAGTGCTGTAAAAAGGGAATGTGGCTTCATTTCTCCAGACAATCCTGCACTGCACTGAAAGCCTCCAGGAGCAGCTGCATCCCGTATTTCCCAGCAGGCCCAGTACAGACGTCCAGGTGAAAAATTTGGAGCTCCAGTCTAAGGCAGGAAAATAGGAACGGAGTGGCAATCTGACAGTGACAGCCACTTCACAGAAGATTCAGCCCAATGTCTAACTGAAGGCATTGGGGTAAATATTTGGGTCTGTGGAGCAATTGGAGTCCGTATGCAGACTTTACTTCGTCAAATAGAGAATAAATCTTAAATGTAATTGAACCTTCAAAAGAATAAGAAAATGAAAGACTGACCAGCTATTGATGTGATGGATCAGACTGTAGATGACATCACGAAGAACAAATGCCCACACGCCTCCCAGACCGTCCTTTATCTCTTTCAGCAGCAAGTTTACAAACAAACGATACATCATCAGGATTCGATGCTTTTCATAGGCACTGCTGTTATCTGCTGCTTTTTTAGAAATTGCTAGCAAGATTTTTTGGATTGAATCCTGGTGACGACACATTTCAGAAACTTAGAATTCCAGGTGTCTAAAATGGCAAACTGAATGTGAAATTCTATCATGTTATTGCCCAGGGGCTCCCTTATTATGAGATTGTTAATTAATCCTGTTTCATTGCAATTTACTAGGTCTAAGATAGCCTGCTTCCTGCTGAGCATTAGAATATACTGCTCTAACTGTTGTGGACATACTCTGTGAAATGATCTCTCACACCAACTTTGCCAACCTGATTTATCTTATAAAGAGATTAAAATCATTCATGATTATTGCAGTACCTTCTACAAACCCTCATGATTTCTTCCTGTACACTCTTCCTAAGATGTAGCTACAGTTAGGGGGCCTATAAACTATTCCAACTGACTTCTTACCTTTGATATATCTTATCTCCTCCAAAACAGATTCTATATCTTGGTCTTATCAACTAATCTCTCACTTTTGTACTAATGTCATTCCCCACCACCTTTCCTATCTTCTTGCCTTTTCAAAATGTCAAACCCCCTTGAATATTTAGATTGCAGTCTTGGATCACCTTTCATTCATGTCTCAGTAATGATTATCATGTCATACATATTTATTTCTATTTCAATTCATCTGTTTTGTCACAATGCTGCATGCATTCAGATACAGCGCCTTTTAGTCTGTTCTTGTACTTTGGCAAATTCTGACTTTTTGCTGATGCGTATTTTAGTTTGTGTGCCATACCCTTTCTGAGTTATCATTACCCATATTGCTACCCTGCCTATTGTCGTGTCTTTTTTCTAAAGTTTACTACGTCTCACCTCACATGATCCTTGTTCCCTCAGTATTTAAAGCTGTCTGTACCCACTTAATTATATGACTTGCCAGAACACTCATCTCAGCATTGTTCAAGTGAAAATCATTCCAATGATGAAACTCCCACCTTCTCCAGTACAGTGCGAGTGCCCATGGATCAAAATCCATTGATCTGACACCATGCATTTAACTCTCTCGTTATTTATCCCATGCCAATTTGCTCATGGTTCACGTAGTAATCCAGAGTTTATTACTTTTGTGGTTCTCCTTTTTAATTTAGCCCCTAGCAGCTCATAATCCCCAAGATCAACTTCTTTCCTATTTACGTCGTTTGTACTGACATGGATCATGTCAATCCTCCACCTCCCCCACTACCACCTCTCCCACCCCCACTTGCAAGTTCCTCTCCAGTGTCAAGCAATGGGGAATGTGATGCATTGAACAGTGTGAGTCTAATGGAGCAACTAATGTGATTTGGCATTGAAGATGAATTCACTGACCACAAGCATTTGATTGATCTTCCTGCAACATAGCATCCAGGTTCACAGGGCTTGATTCCTGGCACTAACCATCATAGTTATCTGCCCTATTGTCTTTGCAGTTGTATGGACAGCCTTCTGGCTATCTCCTTTACCAAGGCTTCCAGCTGAACAGGAACCTTGGTGCATCTTCTCTGCTGTTGTGCAGCATTCTTCCTGCCATACTGTTGTTATACAACCAGTTCCAGCACTTGTTCCAGTCAATACTCACTTCTCCTTTAAAAGGTGCAGGCTGGCTTTAAGTAGTTCAGGCTAGTTTCAACTGGTGCAACATTGTCCAAATTTGGGCCCTCTGCCACTTATCACCTTACTTAGCTCTGGCTACACACAGTTTTCACGCAAATCAGCAGGCAGCATGAAATTTGGCTGCTGCCTATATCAGGAACAACTGGAATGGGTCAACTGCACCTTGCAATATAGGAACCATTTTTGGGATTCAGTCCGATTTTGTAGCCATGGAACTTTTCTTAATTAAAAGGCTATTTAAAATGAGTGAGAAAGATGGGGATGTTAGGAAGAATCCTATTAGAATACCCTACCTTACCAGCTAAACAGAGATGCAACTGTGAAGCACATTAACCAATCCCTTGCTTCCCATTCAAATCTGTGAAATTAAATCAGTTGTCACTTTCTTCTTTATGGACCAGGACACAGATAACATCTTCAAGAAACATCCCATCACTGTTAATGTCCCCTATATTTCCTTTATTAGCAAAAACAAGTGAAAAACATAGGTGAAAAGAAACTCACTGGGTTTCTTGAAAGAGTTGCAACGAGTGACTTAAACTTCTCTTTGTGGCAGCTACTAATGTATTCCAATGTAGCTTTGATCACAGACGATGGAAAATTAGGTGGGTTGGGGGCAGGATCCCTTGCCCTACAGAGAAATTGGAAAATAACATTTTTGAACACATGTAACCCTGTTTCAGAAAAATGCAGCAATGATTTAATCATTCAAAAATGTTGCAGAAATCCAATGTGGGACACAGAATGATTCCAGTAATAAAATTATCAGATTCCTTGTTTCCTCATCTAAACACCTTGAATTAACAAGAGTTATAACAGTGTTCATTTCAGACTGCTTGCATCTCTAACTGGCCAAACATTCAAGGGACTAGTGGATAAAATCGACAATTGAGTGTTTGATCTTTCCCACAAATTTAAAGCTGAAAAATAAAGAAGCTTTGTGCACAGATTAGAAACTAACAACTCTAAATTCAATTACAAAAAGAATATCTAAAAGGTTTTCTTGTTATACCTCGCATTATTCAATAGATCTGGTGGTCTGTGCAGCAAATAGTGTGACAACGAAGGATTAAAAAATTTCAAAGCTTTGAAATTCTTCCAATTGAGGCCATTTTCAGTAACAGCATGCCTTTCTGCTCCATCTCCCAGAAGGCAACAAATTAAGAACCTGCTTCTGGAATTGTGGTCCAATTACCAATGGTAAGAGGATTGAGAAGGCAAAAGGTCACTTCCATTGTGCCCTGTTTCACGCCTGTCAGTAGTCATCACTGTGTCTGGAGTGAGAGTGCTGCTGAGTATACAGTGAGACAGGGAGGATGCAAGAGCTGTGTAATAAGGATAATGGCAGCGGCCGCTCCCAGCACTATCGGAGACAAGAGTCTCCAGGAGCTACTCACACAAAGGCAAGACTCTGCCAGCAGAAATCTGCAACCTTGCCATTCTTTGCCTTAAAGTTCAGAAAGCACTGAAGCTAATACTGCTCCAACCTCCCTCTGTATGGCCACTTAGTTCGAGTTGCAGAGGTGCTGATAAAGTGTGGTGCCCATGCAATGCTAGTTGAACAGTGAATAGTTTAATTTTCCACCTCAATCAGCTTGCTCCTGCTGTCGGGTGGGTTGGCATCAGAATTCTTCAGTTCGTTTCTGGGAAAAGCAACTGGAAACACGAATAGGTTGTATATTTTCTAATTCTGCTTATTCCTCTGCTTACAAGCACAAAATCCAAAATAAAACTAAAATAACTATAATGAAAAAGACTGAGTCCCCTGGATGCTATCACTTGAGATACTACTATAGTTCGTAAGAAACACATGGAACTTATGTTCATGTTATTTCTTTAAAAAAAACTTTATCTAGAACAGATAACAAAAATTGCTTTTCATAACGTTCTGGAGATGCCTGGTTATTAGTCTCATTATCAATGAATGATTTCAAATCTTCTTTAATTTTCTTACCCAGAAAATTTTATCAACTCAATACCATCTCTTGCTTCTTGGTCAGGAGGGTCATACAGGGTATTAAGCAGCTCTACAACAATCTCTGGCAAGTTGTTGTGGCTCAAATGGTCAATTTGCTTTTGCATAAAAAAAGAGAAATGCCAATGTCAAACAATATTTCATAAATTGTACATTTACACTAAACATTTACATTGCAAATAAGATTGCTTTACTGAAAGAAAATGACATGGAATGACTTCACCACATCTACTATTTCCTGAAATATTTCCCACTCCCCATGATGCATCAAAATAAGCCAATATGGGTCTGTAACAATATATTAAATACAGATAGTCTGAACCTGCATACTCTCAGAGGTTACATTGGTTTATTACAGTTAGAACAAAGATATGCAGTAAATGTATTAACATGCATAAACTGCCACAAATCATCTCATTGCAATGCAGATTGATAGGATAAAGATTCATGTTGCTAGTGAATTACCAACTTGAACCAAATACTGAGAAGCAAAATCAAAGTTATTTTAATGAGAGCTCTGGGTGCAAGACATAGGGTACTAGTAAGACCTACGCTCAAAAAAGACTTCCAAGAGCTGTATCAATTCACAGTGTATTGTGGTGATTCAGATGAGAAAGTCACAGGCTTAATCCCCTGTCCACGTAGAGAGGTGGCGTAGTGGTCAGTACTGTTGCCTCACAGCACCAGACACCCAGGTTCGATTCCCAGCTTGGGTCACTGTCTGTGCGGAGTCTGCACATTCTCCCCATGTCTGCGTGGGTTTCCTCTGGGTGTTCCAGTTTCCTCCAGCAATCTAAAAAATATGCTGGTTAGATGTATTGGTCATGCTAAATTCTCCCTCAGTGTACCCGGACAGGTGCCAAAGTGTGATGTCTAGAGTATTTTCATAGTAACTTCATCATAATGTTAATATAAGCCTAGTAAATAAACTTTCTAACTTTACTTAGTTGCTATCAAGTGGCACATTAATACACACGGCTTCACTTACTCTGGGTTAGGTAGTGAGAAACACGAAAAAAAGTATGGTTACCATTCTCTATTACTAGCCAGTGATCCATGCTGCAAGTGGAACGAATAGATGCCAGGTAAAAACCAGAGCAGGCTACGATCCATATGTGATTTATGCCCAGTAGTAACTTGAAAATGTATCAGGTTGCATCCAGTACCCATACGGCGCACCAAAAAAGTGTCAACATCTTTTGGAAAGCAGGGGGTGGAGGGACAGAAAATTGGCAAGAAAAAATAATTCACGACAGGAAGGTGTTCATTCAGAGTGAACAGGTGATAAATCCACAGACTGAAAGAAGCTCAGAGAGAAAGGAAATAGCAGTTCTGAGATGTTGGATGAGTCTTAATGTCAACACAGCAAGAATGTAGGGAAGTGTGTGCAGAAAGGTGTAGTTGGAATTTTGGATAAACAAGAGGAAGAAAAAAATACAACACTGAATTATAAGCAATTATTTTTGCCTATAGCTTGGGGTTAAAAGAAAAACAAACTCTGTGAGGGTAAAGAAAATTGATGGATGAAGGAAAGAAAGGTTCGTTTCAAACCTGAGCAGAGGCATAATGCATCATTCCAATCTACTAAACCTCACAGGTTTCCCAGTAGCATCAGTGAAAAAGTTGCACTGACAACAAGAGAATCCAAGCTTCAATTATATTTTTCTTCAATAGTTGGGGGTGATGCAATAGATTCCATTTTATTGATAAACACAACAAACCCCAAATGAGGTATAACAGTCCACTAGTTAATCTCACCTGCTTCCCTAAGCAATTGTCCTCCTTCAACATGTCGAACACCTTTGATGCATTTTCCCTTTGCTGTGCCATTTCACTATCAGATCCATTCTTATCTTGATAAGCAAAACATGGAAGGATGTAAGCCATGATCTTTGGAAGGCAATCAGCAAGTAATTCTTTCCAGTTCCTCTTAATGCAAGCAGCAATTGATTTCACTTCTTCCAAGTTACTATTAACCATCAGGTGTGGTACAAGAATTTTGTAATAAGATCTAGAACACATCATCAGCAAAAATTAGGTCATTAAATTAATTTTTGATATCAACATTAAAAATATTTATAAAGTAGGCATCCACATTATCTCTTGCAAAGATAGAAATCCCTATTTGGGTTAGATTATTTTATTTATTTCTTGGCCATATGTACAGCTTATTGTGCTTGGGAATTTAGTACTCAATTTCATACTGAAAGTTACCATTGGAAAGTAACAAACATTTCCATTCTTTCAATCACTCTCACTTCTGCTCAGCTTACTTTACTCCTTCAATGTATCTTTAGCTCCAACATCAGCAGTGAGTGTTTCCATTCCCCACATCAGTAATCCTGTGAACTCTAAGACTGCCAGTTTGGGGTAGTTTTTGTGCTATGGCAGCGTGACCAGTAGAAAACTTATACATTCAAATAAGTGAATTTATTAGGTCTGATATAAGGCCTGGTCCTGAAATGTTAATCTGTTTTTTCTCTTTACGGGATCTGGTGGACTGCTGTATATTTCCGGTATTTTCTGTTTTTCTTCCTACCTGTCTGAACTGAGGTTCTAGGCGAGGGAAGAAACATATCATCCTGATTTATTTTTCTTTGATGTGTGTTTATGAAACACTGGGAACATCACTGACCCACTTTTTACAAGTGTTTGAATACTCTACAATTTCTACGTTTCAGATATTGATGGATTGAAAGTATTGAAACTGAGAAATACATCCACAAAATAATAATGCTCAGACTTCAATGAATTGATGAATTTTTACAACTGATGAATGGCAGGTATGAATGCAAATTAAGCTTGGCCAGAACATGCTAAAGGAAATGTCATCAGTGGGAGTGGGTGCGAGATACTTTCATGCCAACACTATCCTTAGTCTCCCACATCATTAATTTTTAGTAGCTCTTCATTTTGAAGTGATACCTCACATAAAATAGAAATGGGGGAAGATTTCCCAGTACCATGGAGGCAGATGGGCTGGGAATTTTGCACCAGGAGAATTTTCATCTCAAGAGCACTTTTACATAGGGTGGATTCACCAGAAGGATGGCCACTCACAGTGGCTGGAAGCCAATTTAGGTCATTAGACAGGCAACTAACTGAAGATTCTAGCAGAAATGTTATTTAGCATGAAACCTGTGCGCCACTCTATGTCAGCACTACATCACATCAGATGAAGGAGCCACATAGCAAGAGATTGGAGCTGTATGTGATTTCAATGCATATTGATAACATGTGACAAGGCTGTGTACTGCCATGTCAGAGACTTATCATGGTGTCATGATATCGTGTAAACTGATAACTTGCATACTGCTCCAACTCTTGCAACTGCACCTCTGATCAATGAATAAATGAGGATGGCTCCATTGCGACTCTGCTGCTCCTGTTGCTTGGGCTTCAGCAACACTGATGGGATAGTGAAGACTTCCAGTTGCCCGTAAAATGAGAAATGAAAAATCAATCTCTTGTCACCTGAGATCCTAACTGGACAGTAAGTGCAGAAGTGGCTTAAAATGTGGTCACCTCCTGTGATATTAAACCAGATGATCCATTGTGGCAGTGAATAGGGTTGGGTCCCAGAAATGGTCCTATTTCCCAAATATTTTCAAAGTTGGGAAGATTGAGCCCAAAGTATTTACATTCTACAGACATTAGGCAAGGGCATCCTTGGGAAATTATTGTAGATGACACTGCATTCTACAATTTGACATTTTAAAATGTTAAAGAAGGGTAGCTTTTCATTGAACAACTTCATCTTTACACAAACAGGATTAATCAATGCTAACTTGCTCCTTTATACAAAATATGCAGCAAAAAATTACAACATTGTTGATCACAAGAGAGATTCAAGTAATGTCTTTGCTCCTCATACTAATAATCAGATATTTCAGGAACATTCAGCACAAATTGACTGCAACATCTATTGAATATGCTTGGGTGTTCTGTGAAGATGAAAACCTTCACTGTATTCTACTGCATGACTTGGAGAAAAGATAACACTCCATTTACCTGTAAAATTCTTCCAGATCGGAACAGTTTAGTAGGACATAAGGAAACACAGGCAAGTTGTAGCCCGAATCTGCCATTCTCAGCCATTCGTGGATCAGGTAATCCAAATGGGAAGCCATGAAGCTTTCCAAACTACGATACTTCAGACACTTTGACACAGTCTCGAGAATCTAATTGAAATTTACAGGTATACCATGAAAGTATGCAACATGAATCATGTGAACAACATGGCAATGAGACATAATTCAGCATTTAAATATTTAATTGCAAAATATTGGTTACCATAAATTAATTATACGATTCCAGGAATTGGTTGTTTATGCACCACCAAACACGAAACATTTGATTCAGTTCCACTCAACATGGAATTGTTATTTTTACTTCAGTTTGAAAACAACCCAAGATTTCCATTCTAAAAAAAGCACTTAATTCAATGTAATGAGGCTCACTGGCAGGAGTAAACAGATGTCCTGTTGGGCTGAATACTAATGTGAATGTATTTCTGAGAGACAGACATTTCCCAGTCTGCATTGGGCTCTTTCCAGCAACTTCCTGTCATGGAAGAGTTGATGAAAAACCTTCATCACTTAAGCTTGAGAAGACCATACTTAGACTGCTTATCAAACAGAAGGGCACCCAGCAACAATGGAATTCCAGCTAAACTGCTCAAATATGGAAATTCCCATCAACTGCCATATCTTTAAGATCTTCCCTACTGGAAAGTAGGCTCTGTTCTAGAAGAAAATTATCAATATATAAAAACAATGGCAATAGAGGCGACTGCAACAACTACAGGAGCATCTTATTCTTAGCGTCATGGTAAAGACCTTTATTAGGATCATACTTAAAAACTCCATCTACTTGTAGACCAAGTGCACCTAGAAGCACAGCGTAGTTTCTGTGCTAGCAGATCTAGTCTGGACACGATCTTCTTGCTTCTTCACCAGCTACAGAGAGGGGTAGGAATTGGTTTAAACCCTCTTCACCTTCCTTTTGCAGATCTCACCAAAACATTCAGCACCACCAACAGAGCAGAATTTTACAAGATTTGGGGAAAAATATGCAGTCCACCAAAGATCCTCAGTCCTTTCCGCTCCTTCCATGATAAAATACACTGCATAGTACAGTTTGATAGCTCCACTTCTGACAGTTTCAGAGCGAAGAATGGAATTAAACAGGGCTAAGTCCTAGCCCCCACACTTATAGGCATCTTCTTCTTTGTGCTCCTAACCTTTGCCTTACCTGTAGTTATGGAAAGAGTGGCAAGCTCTACAATCTAACAAGACTGAAAGTGAAATCAAAAATACATCACACCCCGAGCAGAGAACTCCTCTACACTGATGACGTTGCGTTCATTGCCCAGGCTGAAATTTAGCTGCAAAGACTCATGAAATGTCTCTCCAATGCCTGTAACTTATTTTCCCTGACTGTAAGTCATGGGACATAGCGTTGCATCTCTGCCCCTTATTGCACTAAATAATAACTGGTTGGAAGCAGTTGACAAATTCTGCTACCTCGAGTACACAGTGACACACAGTCTGTCCCTTGATGCAGAAGCTGATATATGCACAGAGGAAAACAGCTAACACCTGCATGGGTCACATTTTCACAAGAAGAGTTTTGAAATGGCACTCAATGCAAACGAATGTGCTGTCCTGTCAGCTGAATAGATTTGAAACGATGAAAAGGTTGTGCCCTAATACAGGAAAAATGAAAAAAAATGAAGTGAGCATGACCATACAATCTTCTACAGTTTTTCTTAGAAAAAGCTGGCAACAATAGTTACCTTTTTAACAAGTGTAGGATCCAGTTTGTTCTCCTTTAATGACTGACAAATTGCAAATAAGGCCTGCTTTTCACAAATGGGACTACAGCACATGATCAATGAAATCACTGTTAGCAACGTAGCTCTTCTGTTGCACTTCTCATCCTGGAGTTCCTCTGCACAATTCTGAGGAAAGTTTAAACAAGGAAATTGTACTTTAATATACAGGCATACATACACAATACAACTTGCATTTATACAACAGAACACATAAGTCATAGACAATCATAGAAAAAAATGGGCACCAAGCTAAAAGAGATATTTGGGAGAGGTGACCAAATGCTTGGGTCAAAGACATGAATTTAAGTTGCATGAAAGCATGGAGGTGGACAGGCAGGCTAGAGAAGCACAAATTCCTGAAGTCAGAGGAAGGAGATTTGAATGGGAAAACTGTGGCACTGGGAAAAGTTACATAGATAGGGAAAAATAAGTCATGAGGAAAGTTAAACACAACGATGGAAATTAGACCACTGAAGACAGGAGTGAGGACAAGGCAGATCTTCTGTGGGAGAGGGGGTGGAGGAAGGGGAAAACTGATGCTATTAATACATTGGAGTGTTTGGTTGAAGAAAATGTAATATGGAATACCATCTGAGATATCATGTTATCTGGTCTTTTAAAGGCATGTGTCAAGACACCATCCATAGGAAATCAAGCGTTCTCTTCAGGTGAAATGGGGTTAGAATATAAAGAATAATTGGATCAGGAAGGAAGTTATAATTACGTACAACACGTTTCATAAGCACTTCTACTGTAAAGATGGAGTTCGGAATAAATTATAGGCAAAGATAACGATAAGTGCTACAGGCATAAGGTTTATATTATAGATTATAGTAAATGTTATTTAATAATTTGAAACCTTTTCAATTAACCATAGAATTTTGTTTGAAAAAAATGATTTAAAAAAAAATTTACTGCTGAGTCTTTCCTCTTACTTTCCCAGGGAGGCATTCACATTTCAGTTGAAAACATTCCACCAGTGAGTCTCGGTAGGCTTTCCAACTGCAAGGGGTTATCATATCTCATCCTAATTCTGCCCTAATTCAATGTTCATATATCACATTTCTTGCTAAGGCCAAATGTAGTGGTCCTACTACCATGCAAGGTCAACTCAGCTAACTTCACAGAGACTGGAAAGAAAGTGGAGGTTTTCCCGGTCAGTGAAGCGAAACTAATAAAATAAAGATAAACCAGAGAAATGTGGCTTTTTACGGTGAGATGCTGAAAACAGAAAAGAAGAACCTGGCAGTGCAAATCTTTCACAATTTTGTATTTCAAGTAAACTATGCAGCAAAAACAAATCATAGCAAGGAAAACTTAAAGAAGAAAAACAAAGATCATGGGACAAATCCTGCATGGAGTGGCAGCCACATTAGATTATCATTCCTCTCCTATTTTTCTACCTTACGCTAGAGTTTCACATTTCTCACCTAGACTTTCAACCTAGGCCTGCTGAAAAATGTGGTGCGTAGTTGCTCTCAGAGTCCTTCTGGGTAGTGTAGGAGCATTTGAGGAAAAAGAAAGCCACATCTTTTTTCTGCACTAGTTGCCACATTGCGGTAAATTTAAATGTCCCTTTGTTTAAAAACACAGACAAGTTAGGGGAGAAGATAAATGTGTACAGTAAGTGGATTAGTGGTTAGCATGGGTTGGGTGGCTTTGAGAGACAGGGGTTAGTCAGGTGGTCAGTGGAGTGGAATCAAAAGCTGGTTGGATGGTCAAGGGGTGGAGTCAGGGGCAGGAGGGTAATTGGATGGTCAGGGGGAGTGTAGTTGGCGCGGTCAATAGGTCGGTTTGGCTCCATTGATCGGACAGATGGTTAGTGATGCAAGACCCTGCCAATAAGCATGGATTCAATTCCCAAACTGGCTGAGATTATTCATGAAGGTCCACATTCTCAACCTTGCCCCTCACCTGAGGTGTGGTGATCCTTAGGTTAAATCACCACCAATCAGCTTTCCCCTTCCAAGGGGAGAGTAGCCTATGAACATCTGGGACTATGATGACTTTATATTTTATAGGCATCCAGGAGTTAGAACTGGATTTAATGTTTTTAACTTTTTCTTGGGTAACTTTTCTACTCAATGTATTGAAACCCTCCAAAGTCTCTGATTTAGATCAGATTTTGGAGGATGCCAGATGCAGCTAATTGTCCAACAGAAGTGCCCAAGCAATTGCTGTGCTGTCTTTTCATGAGCACTTCCAAGAGGTCCGCTAGCACATCTTCTGGGATACGACCTGTAGAGAATCGAAGGTCTAGGCCTAGATGTCTGTTTTAATGGTAGGTAATGTCAGGATCCAGAATCACAACAATAGCCTACATCTTAGAAGGAAGGAGCTCAATGGTACTGAATCAAATTAATTTATAACAGTGGAATTTCAGATTTTTTTCTGTATGAGAAAAAAATATCAAGGACATCAATTAAGCAAAATAAATGCGAGTGGTGGTGGGGTGTAACAGAAGATGGAACATGAGCCAAGAACCAATAGCTGACTGAAGGGACAGAATGGAAGATGCTTCTCCAAATAGGATTAACTGACCTTCCTTTGATTTTAGCAAGGATGTACATGACCTAGAGCTGTTTTTGAAGCTTGAGAATGCCCTCAGAAAGGGGATGCTCTGTTCCTGGAGATACTGCATTACTGGGACGATAAGTGGACAGAGCAAGCCCCTATTCCATCTCCCTACTCCAAAAATCAATTTAATATATGACCCCCAGATAAGGAACGTATCAGATTTTTGATTTTATTCCAATTCAATTAAATCAAGTCCAATTCAGAGTCCCAACAAGTTGAGACATTCCCGATCCAAGCTGACAAGACAGGGCTCTCACCTCCTGTCTTGGGCTTGATCTACATGATCCAAACTGATTGGAGTAGGTACAGCTCCTCCTTCAAGGCTTGATCTCATTTGCATCTTAGCCAAAAAGCCGAGATGCCGCTTTTAAAAATTGCTTTAAATGAACCTAAAATGTAACCTACTGACTACAACCAAGCACAGCATGTCGATACCACACATGATCTTAGCCAATGAGCATGTCTGAAATCATACTGAAAGAAAGAAACACCAATACTTGAAATCTCATTCCAGCTTGCACTTTCATGTACACATTTTCAAAGGCCTTCTGCTGCAATTTCACAGGAATGGCTTTTAGCTGTATGGACTGATCCTGCATCTGGACTTCCTGGAATAGTCTGGAATGAAATGAATTGTTCAAAAATGAGTGATCACATTTCATGAGATGTCATGATCAGAATGCTACAGTTGTGTTTTTGTTTAGTGATTTGGAACTTCTAACAAACAGGTATTTAAGTTGGTGATAGAGATACAAAGTAACTGAGTATAAAAAAATACAGGTTCAATAGGTCAGAATGTAATGGATTAGAATCCTGATCTTTCACCTTTGTGATTCCGGATTGAATATCACCTAGTCATATAGGATAAAGTCTCACTCAGACAACAGCAGCAATGTCTGATATTTAAATTGCACTTTTAACATAATATCCCAAGGTACTTCACAGGAGCAATAGTACAATGACACTGAGCCACATATGGTGATATTAGGTCAAATGACCAAAAGCTTGCTCGAAAGAATAGGCTTTAACAAGTGCCCTCGAGGACAGCAGTGGGCTCCAGAAGTGTGGGGAGGAGATTCCAGACATTGGGACTACAGCAACTGAAGATGCAGACACCACTGGGGTAGTGATTAAAAACAAGAATGCTCAAGGGATCAGAATTAGATGAGCAGAGATATCTCAGAGAACTGTGGGCTAGAGAAGATTACAGAGATAGGGAGAGACAAGGCCATAGAAGAATTAGAAAACATGGACAACAATTTTAAGAACAATATCTTGCTTGACTGGGAATCAATGTAGATCAGTGAGCACACTGGTGATAGGGGAATGGGACTTGCCGCAATTTTAGACTCAGGTGCTGGAAAAAAAGTCTTTTCCCCTTTACATTGTCCTCAACCACCAAAGCCATACAGCATCCGCCCCTGGCGCTTTAGCGCATACACCACATCCATGGCAGTCACTGTCTGATGCTTGGTGTGTTCAGTGTAGGTCACCGAGTCCCTGATCACATTCTCCAAAAACACCTTCAACACCCCACAGACCTCCTCATTGATCAAGTCAGAGATACGCTTGACACCTCCACGGTGAGCCAAACACCTGATGGCAGGCTTGGTAATGCCTTGAATATTGTCGCAGAACACCTTGCGGTGCCGCTTGGCTCTGCCATTACCAAGCCCTTTGCCACCTTTCCCGCTAGCGGACATGATCAACACCAAACAATCAGAGATTTAGGTGACTTTAAGGTTATGGAGGGTAGAACGCAGGAGACCAGTCAGCAGCGCAGTGGAGTGGTAAAGTCGAGAGGTAACAAAGGCATGAATTAGAGGGGGCAATTCTCCCTTTGCGACCTGCCAATTTTCTGGCGGGTTCGTTTAGTAGAATCACATTCGGCATTTAGTGGGAAATGCATGCACGCCTCCCAGAACTAGCGAACAGTTGCAGTTGGGACCGCACTGGAAACTGACAGGAAGAGAGCAGTAAGTGATTTAAATCTTTTTTGAATGTATTTAAATCTATTCTACATGTGATTATCACTATGAGATAGCATCTCCCACCCCGCCAGGAGTACTGCATAGTGGGGGTCTGAACCTGGGGGAACGGTAAAGCTGGGATGAGGAGGTTGGGCAGAGGGAATTGTCACTGCTGGGGGGCAGGGCTGGACATTGGGGCACTCCAGGATTGGGGAGGGAGGGCCTGGCCTGGGAATTGTTGTAGGGCCACAATTGGGATGTTGGAGGAAGCTGGAGGGGCAGCACTGTGGGGATCCTGAGCTGGCCAGCACATGGGGAGACTGATAGATTGAGGCTATTGCACTCACACAGCATTCCAGAGCTGTCAGGCTGCAGCAGCAGCAGCAGCAGCATCCCCCGCCCCGATTGTGACTTCTGCATTGCACAAAAGTGGGGAGATACAGGTCTGAAGTTGCATTAAAAAAACAGTTGTGATCTACACCAGTTTTCTTGCCAATTCAGCACTTTTGGGAGAATCAGCTCCAGTTTCAACGGCAGAGGAGTTTAAACGGATGATGTAAAACAATGCCACAGAGGGAAATAGGTGGTGTTAGTGATGGTGTAAATATGCGGTCAAAAACGTCTCTCCACGTCAAATGTGACACCAAAGTTGTGAGTACACTGATTTAATCTCAGGCTGTTGCCAGGAAGAGGAATAGAGTTGGTAGCTAGAGAATGGAATTTAAGGTGGGGACCAAAAACAACAGTTTCAGTTTTCCCCAAGACTTAACTGGAAGAAATTTCTGCTCATTCCGAACTTAGTATTCAATCAACAGTTTGTTAATTTAGCAACAATGCAGGAGTCAGGAGAGGTGGATGGGAAGATAGAACTGGAAGTCTGAGTTCATGCGCAAATCAAGTCTGTGTTGTTGGATGGTGTCACCGAACGGTGGCATGCAGATGAGAAACAGAAAAGAGCAGAAGCTAGATCTTTGGAGACAAGAGTGTGGGAGCAGGAAGAGAAGCCGATGTAAATGACATTCTAGGTGCAGTTGGGACCTAAAAATGGATCCAGGTTACTGCAGTCCCACACATCCTGCAACAATAAAGAGGAGTTGGAGGGGAATGGTGTGATTAACCACATTAAAAGCTGCAGACAGTCAAGAAAGAGAGGTTGGGGGGGGGGGGGGGGTCGGGGGGAAGAGTTTACCTTTGTCACAGTTAAACCACAACTGAAATAATGCAGACAACCTTCCAACTGGTTCTCAAGGATGTGGAATACAAAATTACTCACAATTTAGCACAACTGGTAACCTCATTCAGAGGGTTATAGAAAGGCTGATGTAGAAGATGAAACAAACCCACATTGATGCAATAAGGGTTGTACATCAAAAAGTTAGACTTGACACCAGGATAGAAAGAAAAACTGCTTATTTTCCCACATACCCATCTTTTACTTTGATGAATAAAACGCTTCACCAGAAAGTTTTATTTCAACTCTAGTGAAATAGCTCTGAAATATTTTGTTTCTCTCAATAGTACACAAAAACTTCAAAAGGCTAGACAAAAAAATGTGTTTTACATTTGCTAAACCAGTCAACTGATATTAATCCTCCTTTTTGTAAAAGTCAGAAACTCATTTGGCATATACAATCAAGTTTCATCTGATCAAACTTTTTCCAAAACTGCAAAACTTTGCAATTATAACTGTAAGCATTTATTAGTACCCAGAAAGATTACCTGCTAACAGACATGGCAGCAAGCATGCGAACCTGATGGTGAGTATCTGTTAAGAACTCTGTGTAGACTTCAGAGACAGGCAACTCTTCATCTCTCATGGAGAGTACCGTCCATTTGGAATGTGGGTCTTTCTGGAGAGACATAACAAGTCCTAAACAAAACTAAACATTACTATAACACATCATCGCATCAATTATGAAACACACAAAGATTACAGGACTAACAAACACTTTGCACATCAGATGTAGGTTGTAAAACTATGATTCTCCAAACTGATTTTTAGAACAAGCACTTCCAAATCACTGAGGCTATTATTGTTAACTATTTTATTTTGGTTTTATTCAGAACCTGTGACTATCTTATAACAATAACATGCACTTACATAGCACCTTAACTTAAATGCAATAAAGCATGCTAAGGCACTTCACAGATGCATCACAAAACAAAAAATTGCCTCCCATCTATATCTCTCTGACATCTCTCCACCTTGGGAGCCAATGGGCTGAACATGAGGTGTATGTCACTTCTGCATTAGAAACCAATTTGAGAGTGGCAGTGGATGCCGCAACTGATACAGATGAATAGCATTGGCCCAAGGCTGACTGATATTTCCCCTTTGAATGGGCTCTCTTTACCACCCTCTGATTATTTCTTTTGTCCTTTGCTTTTCTCACACCTTTTCTGACTGCTTGATTCCAGGCTCACTGCTTAGCAGCAAGGACTTCCCATTCATCAATTCCAACATTCATCAACTTGAGGTGTCGTTTACAGACGTCTTTATATTCCAGATGTTGGTCTTGTGCTGTTAGAAAGCTTGTCATAGAGCAGGTCTTTGGGGATGCGGCCCCCATCCATTTGGTGCACATGATCTAGCCATTGAAATCACCACTGACTCAAGAGGATGAACAAACTGGAAATTCTTGTGTGCTGATGTACTTCCACATTCAGCAGTGTCCTGCCAAGAGATGCCCTATATTCATCTGAAACCGTGGATATGGAAGCTGTTCAGCTGCTTATTATGGTTTGCATAAAAGGTAGCCATGCTTCACTACTGTAAAGGAGGGTGCATAGAATACAAGTCTGGTACACACAAACTTGGTTAGTTTGCTGTTGACCCATACTCAACCTCTCAACTTTGACATGACATCTGTAGCCTTGGCAATCCTGGTGCTGAATTTGGTATCAAGGGACAGGTCAATGGTAATTGTTGATCCCAGATATGTGAAGCTGTCGAAGATCTCCAGAGCAAGGTTGTTGACGTTGATGGAAGGTGGAGCCTCTATCTCCTGGCCATATAGGCACATACACCCAGCCACGTAAAACTAATAGAGTTATATAAAAATCTCAAAACTTGAACTACAGAGAGACTACTGGATGAGTGGGAGGTCCTGTATATAGTGTCTGTTGTAGTTGTGGTACTGAAATATTTAAACAA
Organism: Carcharhinus amblyrhynchos; assembly: GCF_965287045.1. NCBI lineage: Eukaryota > Metazoa > Chordata > Chondrichthyes > Carcharhiniformes > Carcharhinidae > Carcharhinus > Carcharhinus amblyrhynchos. The sequence goes on along the minus strand of NC_137333.1, from coordinate 68,042,366 downwards.
TTGCTAAACCTTGTTAACATGTTACTCGAATATCAGAAGATACAGTTAACTGACTCACCTCAAGTAATGCTTTCATGCATCTTACTAAAGCAGCTCTCACTTGTGCATTACATTTTCCTTCCTTGCTTAGGTGCCTATTACAAATAAACATATGCATTGATATATACACATACATTTACTTCCATAAATCTCAAAACTACACATCGAGGGAGAATATTTAGAATTTGCTTTCGATAAAAAACATAGCCTGAAAACGTCTTGTGGAAAGGGTGAGGCCAAGAAAGTACACATACCAGAATGCTCCAATTGCCTTCAGTAGTTTCCCCTGGACATCTGTCATTTCATCAGAGTCAATGCCTTGTACGGTTAGTAATGGGAGAATGTGCATCAGGATCACTGAACAAACCTCTTGATCACAACGATACATGGAACACAAGTCCCTACACAGATCAGAGGCTGCAATTATAAAATGTTTAAATTTACACATCTGTAAAAATCAAATCCCTGTTAAGTGACTGTTAAAATTACACTTCAAAGCTGTTCATAATCTAACTGTACAGGAGTTTGCGCAATTCTGCATCAATTTGAGAGATAAAACAACTTGAAAATGCAAGTTAAAGAGTACATAAATAATATGACCTATGCTTTGGAATGCTGTTAGTCTGCTTTAACTAACATTTCCACTGACAGTTTCAAATCGATTCGGGATAATTTCTATCAGGGAATAATTCAATTTTTGTAAGATTCTTAGAAATCAAATGCGCAATAAGATTCCAACCAGGTGGTACAAAATCCATTGTTAATCCAAAAAAAAGGAATTCTTACATTTAAATGAACTTCAACTATTTAATCTTGCCCACTTATTTTTCTGATTATCACTTAGTCCTTAAGAAATACTTACATTGATTTTTTTCGTGGAAATTGGAACTTTTACAGTTAACTAGTCAACTGGTTCACTTTGTTAAAAAGATGCTTGTTCTGACACTGAATATTTTTACAACTTTTTTTTATATTCATCAGTAGTTTAGTGCTGGATAATGCAATTTTGTGCATCTCAGTCACTCTGTGTCTGCATCAAATATCTGCATCCTTTGTGCAAGGAAGGTATTTTGGGATTTTGGTTACAAGGGTTCCATGGTTTCCCACCCAAGTTCCTGATTGCTATCCACATAAACTCCCTGCAGGGGAACAAAATGCTGCTTACAAGAGCGGCTTCACAAGTATGGAGAAATCATCTGATGGAAGAGCACATTCTTCAGATGGGAGCTCTTTCAACAGGATCAAGTACTGTGGGATCAGACACAAACAAATCAGCACCACTTAAATGCAAAATTAATGACAAGATACGGTTGTAAAACTGCACACATTTATCATATATATTTGACTTATCTAATGTGAGGCACATGGAATAAGGTATAAGGGCCTCTGTTTACAACCAGGTGTGACAGGGCTAACCTCTGCCATGCAAGTTGTTTCCAGGAAGTGGCTGCTAACAACAATTTGTGGAAATTTGCTCTGCAAAAAAGTGTTAGCACTTTATCTCACAGAACTGCACCTGATAATTATTTCTACAGGGTGCTTCGGGACATCAAAAGCCATGCCACAGCCGAATTGATCTTTTCTTTCTTTATGGATAGTTGCCAACAGTGCAAACTAAAGTAGATTAATGGCTTTTGCTTATTACACTTTCTCTCACTTGATTGGATAGCTGATTGCAAAAGCTGTAGAATTACTTCCGAGAAATGCGATAAACTGACTGAGGTGAAAAATATTGTTTCAGTAAAGTGGTTGCTAACCACAATTTTAACACTTCAATTTTTTAAAATCTCAATTCCATCTAATACAATCAATTAAACATTGAGCGCACTATGCAAGCAATGTGTTTATTTTTCAGCACCATTTCAAACCCAATGCTTGTACATTAACACAGCTTTCTGTAGCTTTTTCCAAGGCGAGAAATTTTGATTCTATTGAAGTCTTTAGTGAAAGAATAACTAGAAACCCTGTATTTAAAGGAGTGCTGTTGCAATAAAATTACTATTTTGGCCAGGTATGTTTCCCTGGTCTCTGCAATGGTGCACACAGGGATACATGGAGAACTAGATTCTAATTACCAATGAATTTGAAAAAAGGGCAAGAAAGATTTGAGAGCCACGGTTTTACACACTTGGAAGCACTGTTAACGTCCTGCAGGAGCATGCACGCACACGCATGACAACATGCACACGCACACACACACTTTGCTCCCACCTCTGTCCATAAAGTATTTCACAGTTGGAGCATTAACTTAACAACTTATCCTAATTTTCTTAGAAAGGGAAGGGGCAACATGGGACATGAATCATCAAAGGGAGACTCATCAAATTAGTTTCAAAATCTCTATATTTCAACTACATAAGCAAAGGTTATTATGTAAAGTGATACCCACCATGTGCAAGTGTAGAGATTTTGAAATGCTATGATCTTCCTGATCAATCAACATTAACAGTTTTCTTCTAATATCACTAGACCTGAAAGAAAGCACATGCATCTGTCCTGCTGCTGTGCAACAGCAGAGGAATTGGAGAGTGTCGAGGAGGAGAAAATCATGCTTTGTCAAATTCTCTTCAGCTAAAATGCTCTTTGCTCCTGAAAAAGAAGTTTGAAAGCTAATGAATACATACGCAACATAATGATACTACTTGAATAAATCAACAGAAATTAAATAAATATACTCCTAGAACTAGGCCTATAATATGCAGCCAAAAGAAGCACAACTGCAACCTCAGGTAATTATTTTTCTGCTATAATGCTTAGTATCTACACCCATAAATATCTTACCTGTTCCAATCAATGAGTCGCTGCTGTCACCATAATCGCTTACTTCATTATCGTCAAAGAAATCCCCAGATCCATTTCCCTGTACTTCCCTGAAACCATCTTGAATATCATCCCGTGCTTCACAAACCTCATGTGATTTTCCACAGTGGGCTGCCTGAAAGTTAGGGGTGAGCAATGAACACATATTATCCTTTCTTCAATCTGACCATCACTGCAATTCATTAATCATTTCAGGAGGAAGGGGAGTTTTTTTCAAAATGGACTGCTCGTTGTTCAGAACAAATTTAAGAAATGTCTTGCCGCAGTGGGGACTGCCTGTGTACAGCAATGGGTGCATTAATTGGCAGCCATAACAACAGGAAAAACTGTGCAGCTAATTTTTGGAACACTGCATCTCCAAAAAACTACAAAGATATAGAAAGAACAAAATCCTTTTCCAAAATAAAAACGGAAACTGCTGGATAAATTCAGCAGGTCTGGCAGCATCTGTGGAGAGAAACAGAGTTAACATTTTGGATTTAAATGATTCTTCTACAGAACCTCTTCCAGTTTATTTTGCTAGGCTGAACTATGCAGCCAAAGAAAATGTCTGCCTCTGTCAGTAACCACTGGTTTATGATGTCAGAGACGTCTGCAAGAATATCTTTTTGACAATGTATCTTTACATGGAACATAAACCTCTTCTTTTGTCTTCAAATTCTGACAAACTTGATGCGCCATTTCAAACTTTAGTTTAATGGGTTTTGTGTCTCTGGAGGTGATACAATCACTTGATTTATTTTACCACAACGATGCAACAGTTATGTGATAAACGTCAGCTGTAAATGATTTGTAAAATATAATCTGATGGTTAGAATGTTGTAATGGATTTAAATACAAACCAAACTGCTGATGGATTTTGGTTAACTAAGATGTAATCCTATGCACTCATCATTTCAAACCTTGAAACAGGATAAGTAGCCCATGGGCAGACCAGGTTGTCTACTATCCAGGGCCAGAAAACAGCTACTTAATAATGAAAATATCATCATAGATGAAAATACAATCAAGTGGAAATGCAGTTTCTTTCAAACAACAGAGGCTAGGACAAAGAGACCTCACATGTGATAGAAGTCAGGTAAGCAAAGGGCAAGCAGATTTATTCAATATTGTCTAAAGCAGATTGGTTCTTGTCAGATTTTAGTGCCAAGATATCCAAAAGACAAAATTAATCTCTATTTCAAACCAAATTGGAATTGACTTAGACAATTCCAGAGTTTTTGAAAAAAGGACAATAACAGAAAATGTTGGAAAATCTCAGCAGGTCTGACAGCATCTGTGGAGAGAGAACAGAGCCAATGTTTCGAGTCTGGGTGACCTGTTGTCTATTCTTTCTCCACAAATGCTGTCGTATCTGCTGAGCTTTTCCAGTGTTTTAGATTCCAGCATCCATAGTATTTTGCCTTTATCAAAAAGGGACAATATGTATTTGTGGCTCAGTGAAGTTGCCAGAAGTAAATCAAGTTTGTAGAACAGAGATAGCAATTATTGTTTTCAGCAGCCACTGTCGCCAGAAATGGTCAAGCAATTCCCTACATACGATCTGAAGAGGTAACCTGATACATATCTCTACATTTGATTCACTGCAGCAATTGTAAAGGCTTGGGGGCTTGCAGAAAGTTAAAATATGTTGCTGCCTCCTCATAAGTTTGAGAGGATTCAAAACTTGCTAACATATCTTGGCATCATTAACCTGCTCAAGTTCTAAACTCCTCTTAAAATTCCCCTTAGAATGTGGTATATGAGAAAGTTCCAATTTTTGTCATAAAACATACCATGCTTACTGTAAAAAGAAATGTATTAATTAAAAAACATTTGGGATGGAAAAACATATAATTTTCATCATGGTTGTGTTATTTGAATTGTCACATTGATGTGTGCAATGTGGTGTATGTAATTGCACTCCTTACAAACAGCAATTTAGAATGAATTAAATCCAGGTTCTACAAGTAGCAACATATCTAGGAACCCCATGCTGCCTATCAACTGCTAGAAATTTTCAGTTAATCTCTTACCAGTTGTTTGCAAATCTGCACAAGATCATTCATAAATCTTGCTGGGAATATCTGAAGGAAGAGGACAGGTGAGCTCCTCTTTGGCCAATGCTGCAAAAATAATAGAAAACATTGTTTAATTCCAGGGGACATGAATTATTACGAATCATCCTTGAGTGCTTAAGAATGACTTTGTAAGGAACTTTGTGAAGTCACCACTCTTTAGACAGAGTACGTATTGGTAAAACTAAAAATACAAAGAGGCAGTCAGCTGCAGCTTAAATAATGGATATATTCTAATGCAATTCTCAGTTTAAACAGAAAACAATACATAAAACTGCATAGCAAATTAACTGTTGTTTTAGGACAACCAAAAAAAATTATCAAATCAGTGAAATAAAAGACAGAAGTCTATTTATCTTTTAATGTATTTCCGAAACAACACAAAGTGCTTCATCTAAAATGAATTACTTTAGAGTGGAGTGATTTCTGTTATGTAGGTAGAAATGGTTACTAATCTAACACAGCATGATCCTATAGTGTTGGTTGAGGGGAAAACACTGGCAAGAACACCAAGGGAATTTCTTGTTCTTCTCCAAGTAGCAGAATAGGATAATTCATATCCATCTGAACCATAGAAACAGGTAAACAGTACCCTGGTTCAAGTCTCATCTGACAGATGGCACTTCCAAATGTTAAGCATCCCTTTAATGGAGCATCAGCCTAGTTCATCCCACCAAATCCTGGCATGGAATTTGAATTTAAGATTTCTGATTCAGGCAGAAGGGTGCTAACAATCAGAATTATGTTCAAAGTGAAGTTAAATAGATAAAACATAATGATGTCAGTTTAATGAAGCTGATTATATTTAGTATAATGTAATTGTAGACATTTAACTGAAGTGAGTTAAATACCTTAGTGTGAGAATGCAGACATTTTGTGCATACAGTAACCATGGTTTTCAGGGAACTAAGTTTCAACTCTTCATTAAGTTTGTTTTTGGCTGTAGAAATGTATTCACCGGCATCCAGTATAAGAGACTAAGAGGGAAAGGAAATTAACAATAATAACTTAAATCACAAAAATATATCTTTTGAGTAGAAATTTCTCAAGTAGCAAATACACTATGAGAATGATTTTACACGCCCATGTTGCAGCTGTCTTGAACAGAAATCGTACATTCCAAGTGCACCAAGCCTATTCAGACTAATGGGTGTTTTGCTGTCCTGGCTCAATGTACCAGCATGGCCTACATAGGCTCGCCCTTCAGAGCTTGCGTTGGCAAAGAAGAACGAATGTAGAGCACAGGATTGCAGATATACTTCTAGTCACCAGCCTCAGAGGCTGCAGGATCTGCTATGCAAATGTTACACATTTTCAAAAACCTATCCTTGTAACATAAGAAAGATCATGTGTTTTGCACATGCACACTTCTTCAATTCCCATAAAGACAAACTGAGCAAATACTTGCTGCTGCAAAACTTGATACAAATCGTGAAGCTGGTTAATTTCACAATGAGTGTATAGGTCAACATTTATATGCCAATCACACTTAGGTCAATGAGCCACAACGTACTGCGTGCAATGGTATAAAATAATGTGCCACACATTGTTATAAAAGGAAGCAATCTTAATTAACTTAAACAAAATGAGAACTGATTTTAGTTCAATAGTATTAGAATAAGGTTCCCCTTAAATGACAATCATACAGCACAAAATGTGGATATCAGCATGATTCTCTCATTCTCTTGTTTCATTTTTTAGCAGCTTAAGTTTAATAGAACAAAATTAACAGTGAGAAACGAACTGTAGCAACATCTAAGTTTAGGCAACATAAATAGAATTTACACACTCACAACTGTGAGCATTACAAAAATAAATCTACCAATAACTATAATTATTTTCCCCAAAGTAAATAAAATTTGGGAAAAAGAATACATTTTTGGGTAAATTTTGAATTCATCTAGGAAGGATGGCAGTATAAATATAACTTAGGGTAATTAACATCAAACTGTGTTTCTGTAGTGGGGCAGAAGCCTGAGAAAGAAAAAAAATTTGGAAAAAAGAGGGTACAGAGAGAAAATAAGGGAAACAGGAAGTCAGATGTACATATACACATACAAAACTGAACCAGATTCTGGTGTTATAAATTTAATGACTTCGCTACCTACTCACCCCATAAATTAATCTAGTGGCTTTAACATTTTCCTTAAAAAAATTAATGGTGAAATTTTGCTCCTGGATGTTTATCAAAATCATTTTGTTGGGCTTGAACTTAATTTGTAAAGAAATTACATTAAACTTTCACATGATAAGCCTTGTGTGTTCTTCAGATTCTAAATCAATAACTTAGGAGCCAGAACTCAGTAATATACCTTTGCCTTCTGAAACAGGGCAGATGTACATGCCTCATCCTCACTGGTGACACCAATATCACAATAACACCGGAGTACACCAATGATGAGGTCTGCGCAGCGAACCTGGCATTCTGGTGGAACCATCTGAAAGCAATATGCAGAATACAGGCATTAAATGTAGTGTGGAACCTTTCATGGTAGGTTAACATGGTTGAAATATCCAATTTATCAAATCCTTTATTCAATCCTGATAGATTATTTTTGCTTGGATTGCACAAACTAACTCAATGATAAATGTTCTCTAATGAGCTAGTTTTATTGTTGAACATATTCATTAATTTATCTGTAAGCTGCCCAAAGGTAGATCCTTGGCTCACTGCTCATCTCCTTGGCAGTTTTTGTCAGTGTCATTGTCTTTCACTCTCAGGATCAGGGTGATGAACCTGGTCCGAAGTCTACCTCAGCCAAAACAAGAACCAAACCCACACTGCTGGCATTATACTGAACCACACATTAACCTTTCAGCCAACTGAACACACTGGCTCCCCATCATAACATAGCTGCTGCCACAATTTGCCCTTAACCAACAATAATTTAAAAATCCAAGTTTGAATATTATATTTTTCCTCTTTCAAACCTTTCCCTTCTAGGTTTCTGTTCATTTGATCTGCTAAACTAAAGTAGTTTTACAGGCAGTGGAAGCTATCCATATCTTTCCTAAGTGGCTGTTCTTCATTTTGCTGAGTCAGCATGGCTCAACATCGGTTAACTGAGGCTAATTACAATACTTGATGTGATCTAACATTGACTGGGTCTTTTCTTTAAAGTGGAGGATTTTGTTACTGTGGGAACAAATTTTTCCAAACTGTTTACCATTGGATTCATAACTTGACTAAGATGCAAATGTCAACAAAGAGAAAATATCTTCCTTTCCTAACATATCATCAATAAATGTCAGCCATGGCTCAATTGTAACACCTACCTGAGTTAGAAAGTTGTGGGGCCATGTTTAGGTTTGAGGTAAGGATAAATTACTGCACCTAGAGGGTGGTGAATCTGTGGAATTCACTACCACAGAAAATAGTTGAGGTCAAAACGTTCACTAATTTCAAGATGGAATTAGATATAGCTCTTGGGGCCAAGTGATCAAGGATTATAGGGGAAAAGCAGGATCAAGGTATTGAATTTGGTTATCAGCAATACCATAATGAATGGTACAAAAGGCTCAAGGGGCTGAATGGTCTACTCCAACTATTTCTTATGTACATTTCTGTGTCTCATTTTTGGACCCTATTAAGCATATAACCTGACAGCCACGTCAGTGTATTACTGAGGGACTACAGCATATCAAAAGTGCTATTTTATAAATGAGACAAAGAGCTGTCTGCTCTTTCAGGTACAGACAAAATATCTCATGACTATTTGATAAAGAACAAATGAATTCTGTTTGTTTACCGGCCATTATTTATCTCTCATCCAATACTTTTAACTCAGATTACGTGGTCATTTACTTTATTCTTACTTGAGAAAATTGCTGCCTGCAAATTGGCTGCCCAGTTTCTCCACAACAGTGATAAAACATCAGAAGCATTTAATTGGCTCTGAAGTGCATTGGCTTGCTCTAAGATCATGGAAATAGACTACATAAATTCAAGGTTGTTCCTTTCCTCTTCTTTCACATTAGGTGCTTCAAGTCCGAATGGAAAGTTTGGGAAGAATATCTCCAGCACCAGTTATATTATATTACTGAATGCACTTACCACAGCAGAATGCAAACATTCCACCAATGCTAATAGATATTCCTCTAGTTTGTTTTTCAAAGCATGTTTGACACTTATTCTTGATGCCACAGGTTCCTTTCTTTTAACTGATACCACAGTGCTACTGTAGTTTGGAGTTTCATCAAATGTTGTCTGCAGGAAAAGGTGTTCGGCTTCTGTAAAGACTGTGCCACTTTTGTCCCCTTCAGCCAGGCTCTCTCCTGTTAGTGCACTTGGACAAGACAGAAACATTATCGCTATTTATTAAAGTGTGTGCAATGATAAGATTAAAATCATTGAAACTTTATGAGAGATATTAGTCTTCATTGGCATAACCATTAAATCCAGTAGGGTTGTCCTGCAGAAGAACTTACGCAACATTTTCTTCCCGATCTCATCCCCCTTCTTTCCACTCTCATTACCACAGATGCACTGTTTTGCAGATTCTGCGATTCATTTTCCTAAACAGATTTAGTTCTGCATTGGAATATGGACATCTCCAAAACAACATACACACTCTTTTCTCTCTCCTTACTTGGAAGTGGCTTCCTTATTTTGTGGTACTAATACCTTACATAAGTTGTTATTCTCCACATATTTTAAGTCCAGGCACTGAATGGGAGAATCACTGCTGAACTGGATCCTGTTCTCAGGAAGATACAGGTGCTGGAACTCTCCATGAGCTGGAGATTTACCTAATGAAGTTTAGCTGGCCTAGGCCACTCTGGCAAGCATTTGTGTTCCTGAATGATTCACAGATCTTGTTAGCATTTATTTTGTTTGATGTAATTTAGAAAGCCTAGGCTTTCTTTCTCACAAGGGAAAAAGGCATTAGTCTCTCAATCTCCTTTCTGACATCACGACACACTTCATCACTCTTGTGACAGATCCAATCCCACTATTATTAACTTTAACTAGGAATCTAAAATTCATATATTCTATTCATAGCTGTAACAGGAATTAGCTTACATCTATTTAACGCTTCCTTCTTCCCCTCAGCATGAAACTATTGTGGCACAGCACATGCAATCGATATTAGTCAATGATGCCAAGGCATTTTAAAATCATTTATTTCAGTTTATTAACAGAGATCAAGGATCTTTCACTTACAAAAATGTACATCTGTAGTGCTTTAAATTGTTCTGAACTCAAGAAATTGCTTGGAATACAAGCTGTTGCATTATAAAGTTCATAGGTGAGGCAGGATTACAATTGGAATAGACACTTCAGCTCCTCAAAATGATCCTATCCGTATAACATTTATTCAGTTACCTGTCTGACGAAGGTAAGTGAAAGAAATCCACTCCTGCTCGGCAGTCCTTCAGCGTCAAAACCACCAAAATTTGAGAAACAAGCTGATTTTGAAAATCTCTATTAAAAAAATGTATAGTGAGATAAACAATATTTAGCACTGACAATCAAGGAATAGTGAATGAACAAAAGGCTATACATGTTGGAAATCTGAAATAAAACAAAAAATACTGGTACACATTGTAAGTCAGGCAGTATATGTGGAGAGAGAAAGAATTAATATTTCAGATCAACAACCTTTTCATCAAATCTCATGTACATTAATTTAGTAGCCTGACATTCAGAACAAACCAGAAATCCAGTTGTGAGCTATTTCTACTTAGACATTCCCTTAAAGCTCACTGTGACATTTGTCATTATTTTGCAGTTACTTTATTCAGTTCATACTGTCACAATTTTTTCCCATAAATTGCGAATTTGAAACCAGTGGTTCAGTGCCAGAAATACGAGTAACACAAATTGCCATTCCAAACACTAGGAATTGAGACAGAATCAGACAACACTGAAAGAGGCCATTCAGTCCATCGTGTCCGTGCCAGCACTTTGACAAGCTATCCAGTCAGCCCCATTCGGCTGCTCTTTCCACAAGTCCTTATAAATGTATCCACTTCCAATATATCCAATTCCTCTCTGAAAGTTACCATTACAAAAGGAGTCAAATAAAATCACAACATAAACTGCCTCAGAAGAAGCTCCATTGTTAAACATGATTAACTAATAGAAAGCAAAGAGTGGGGGTAAATGGGTGCTTTTCTGGTTGGCAATCAGTGAATAATGGTGTGCCTCAGGGATCAGTATTGGGACCACAATTGTTTACGATTTACATAAATGACTTGGAGTTGGGGACCAAGTGTAGTGTGTCAAAATTCGCAGATGACACTAAGATGGGCGGCAGAGCAAATTGTGCAGAGGATGCCGAAAGTCTGCAAAGGGATATAAATAGTCTAAGTAAGTGGGCAAGGGTCTGGCAGATGGAGTACAATGTTGGTAAATGTGAGATCATCATTTTGGTAGGAATAACAGCAAAATGGACCATTATTTAAATGGTGAAAAATTGCAGCATGTTGCCGTGCAGAGGGACTTGGGTGTCCTTGTGCAGGAATCTCAAGGAGTTGGTTTGCAGGTAATTAAGGCGGCAAATGGAATTTTGCCCTTTATTGCTAGAAGGATGGAGTTTAAAAACAGCGAGGTTACGTTGCAGCTGTATATGGTACTGTGTATAGTTTTGGTCTCCTGACTTGAGAAAGGATATACTGGCACTGGAGTGGGTGCAGAGGAGGTTTCAGAGTTGCAAGTGTTGGCTTATGAGGGGAGACTGAGTAGACTGGGGCTATACTCATTGGAATTCAGATGAATGAAGGGAGATCTTATAGAAACATATAAGACTATGAAGGGAATAGATAAGATAGAAGTAGGGAAGTTGTTTCCAATGGCAGGTGAAACTAGACGTAGGGGGCATAGCCTCAAAATAAGGGGAAGCAGATTTAGGACTGAGTTGAGGAGGAACTTCTTCACACAAAGGGTTGTGAATCTGTGGAATTCCCTGCCCAGTGAAGCAGTTGAGGCTACCTCATTGAATGTTTTTAAGGGAAGGATAGATACATTTTTGAACAGTAAAGGTACTAAGGGTTATGGTGAGTGGATGGGTAAGTGGAGCTGAGTCCACGAAAAGATCAGCCATGACCTTATTGATTGGCAGAGCAGGCTCGAGAGGTCAGGTGGCCTACTCCTAATTCTTATGTTCTTATTATGATATTTTGTGGGAAGATCAGACTGCACACTCAAATTTGGAGTATTTTGGTCTACTTCTACTGCTAGAGGAAGGGAGGCCAAGTTGGGAAAGAGAGAGAAAAATATGTAGACTTAAATAGAAAAGTAAAAAGAGACAGTGAAGAGAAGGGAACATATCTAAGACCTGACTGTTCTAATTCGGTCCTGGTTAGCCTACTACATCCCATCTTTTGCAAGCCTGAGATTATCCAAAACTTTGCTTCTTGTGTCCTTCCTGTTCACTGATCATCCCTATCCACAGAGATCTGCAGTCTCCCAGTTAAGAACATAAGAACATAAGAAATAGGAGCAGGAGTAGGCCATCTAGCCCTTCGAGCCTGCCCCGCCATTCAATAAGATCATGGCTGATCTGTCGTGGCTCAGTTCCACTTTCCTGCCCTCTCCCCATAACCCTTAATCCCCTCTCTTATCAAAAACCCATCAACCCGCGTCTTAAAAATATTTAGCGAGGCAGCCTCCACCACTTCAACGGGCAGAGAATTCCAGAGATTCACCACCCTTTGAGTGAAGAAGTTCCTCCTCAACTCCGTTCTAAACTGCCCCCCCTTTATCTTGAGGCTGTGCCCCCTAGTCCTACTGTCCTTTCTGAGCGGGAAGAGTCTCTCCACCTCTATCCTATCCATTCCATTCATCATCTTATACATCTCAATGAGATCTCCCCTCATTCTTCTAAACTCTAACGAGTACAAGCCTAGTTTATTCAGCCTCTCCTCGTAGCTCAACCCCCTCAACTCCAGTATCAGCCTAGTAAACCTCCTCTGCACTCCCTCCAAGGCCAAAATATCTTTGCGCAGGTGCGGCGCCCAAAACTGCACACAGTACTCCAGCTGCGGCCTCACCAATGCCCTATACAGCTGCAGCAAGACCTCCCTACTTTTATATTCAATCCCCCTCGCTATGAAGGCCAGCATCCCATTCGCCTTCCTGACCACCTGCTGCACCTGCAAGCTGGGTTTTTGCGACTCATGCACAAGGACCCCGAGGTCCCTCTGCACCGTCGCCTGCTGCAGTTTTTCGCCACGTAAGTAATAGTCCTTCCTACCATTATTCCTACCAAAGTGGACCACCTCACACTTGCCAACATTAAATTCCATTTGCCATTTCCTGGCCCATTCGCCCAGCCTATCTAGATCCTTCTGCAGACTCTCCACACCCTCCGCACAATTTGCCTTTCCCCCAATCTTGGTGTCATCAGCAAATTTCGACACCCTGCACTCGGTTCCCTCCTCCAGATCATCTATATAAATGGTAAATAGCTGAGGCCCCAGCACCGACCCCTGGGGCACCCCACTAGTCACCAACCGCCAATCCGAATAGCACCCATTGACCCCCACTCTCTGCCTCCTATTTGACAACCAATCCTCTATCCACGCTAACACCCTACCCCCAACTCCATGTCCCCTGACCTTCTGCAATAACCTCTTGTGAGGTACCTTGTCAAACGCCTTCTGAAAATCCAGAAAGACCACATCCACCGGCTCTCCTCTATCCACTGCCCTAGACACATCCTCATAGAACTCCAGTAAATTTGTCAGACACGACTTCCCTTTAATGAAACCGTGTTGCGTCCGCCCTATCAAGCAATTCCCTTCAAGATGCCTCGCAATTTCCTCCTTAATGACGGATTCTAACATTTTACCTACCACAGACGTTAAACTAACCGGCCTATAATTCCCCGCCTTTTGCCTGGCACCCTTCTTAAACAACGGCGTAACATTAGCCGTTTTCCAATCTTCCGGCACTTCCCCGGAATCCAGCGACGTCTGGAAAATAACCACCAAGGCATCCACTATCACCTCCGCCATTTCTTTCAGAACCCTCGGATGCATTCCATCCGGTCCTGGGGACTTGTCCACAATCAGCCCCTCCAGTTTGTCGAGCACCGCCTCTCTAGTAACAGTAATGTCATTAAGACCCTCCATTCCTACCACCTTTCCATCTCTAACACCCGGCAAATTATTCACGTCCTCCTCCGTGAAGACAGAAACAAAAAAGTTATTCAAGACCTTAGCCATATCCCCATCCCCTACCACTAGCTCCCCTTTCTCATCCTCTAAAGGACCAACGTTCACCCTAGCCAGCCTCTTCCTTTTTATATATTTATAAAAACTCTTGCTATCCTTTTTTATATTAAGTGCTAGCCCAGCCTCATAGCTTCTCCTACCCTCCTTTATCAACTTCTTTGTCAATCTTTGTTGACATTTAAACCTTTCCCAATCCTCTTCTCGCCCACTGCTCTTAGCTACTCTAAATTCCTCCGCTTTTAATTTAACACTTTCCTTCACCTCCTTCGTTATCCACGGCTTATTACCTCTCTTCCTACTGTCCTTTTTAACCATCGGAATAAATTTCTGCTGAGCACCAAGAAAGATCTCCTTAAAGATCCTCCACTGCTCCTCAGCAGACCTACCTTCCAACGCACTCCCCCAGTCCACATTTGCCAATTCTTCTCTCATCCTACCATACTCCCCTCTATTCAAACAAAGGACGCGTGTCCGGGAACCCACTTTCTCCTCCTCCATCTGCACCAGAAACTCCACCATACAATGATCACTCTCTCCAAGAGGATCCTTTGCCGTAACGCCACCAACCATACTCACGCCCCCTACTCCCTCTATTATTGGGACATCCTCGGCCTCTTCCCTTACCTGTACCCTATCCTTAACTTTAGACCTCGTAACGTCACCTACCCTCGCACCCTCCCCCCCCCAAATAGTTTAAAGCCCTGTCTACAGTCCTCTTTACGCGATTCGCCAGCACTCTGGTCCCAGCACGGTTCAGACCAACCCCATCCCGCCCGAACAGGTCCCACCTACCCCAATACTGGTGCCAATGCCCCATAAATTCAAATCCATTCCTCCCACACCAATCCCTGAGCCACCCTTTCACTTCCTTAATCCTGTCAACCCTACGCCCGTCTGCACTCGGTTCAGGCAGTAGCCCAGAGATGACCACCTTGTCGGTTCTACTTTTTAATTCCATTCCCAGCTTCTCATACTCCCTCCCCAGATCCTCAGTCCGCACTTTGCCTACGTCGCCGGCACCCACATGTACCACAACGACCGGATTCTCACCCTCCCACTCCAGGTTCCTCTGCAGCCCAGCTGCGACATCCTGTACCCGAGCACTAGGGTGACAACACACCCTTCTGTGCACTTTGTCATTGTGACAAAGGACAGTGTCAGTACCCTTCACCCCACTATCCCCAGTCACTACTACGTTCCTTTTCCCCTTCTCTTTGCCTATGCCCTGCTGCATCACTGTACCGTGTGCAGTTTGCTCACCAACCTCACCTGCCTCGTCCTCTTCCAGACTGGAAGCAAGAACCTCAAACCTGTTATGCAGATTAAGAGGCTGAGGCCTCCGCTCCTCACCCCCCTTCCTCCTCCCAGCAGCCCCCTCTTGTCCCTGACCCTTAGAGTTAGCCAGTCTAGGGGGGGTGGATGTCACTTGCACCCCATTGACAATGGCACCCTCTCTCCCCCTGATGAGCCTCAGTGTCTGTAGCTCAGAGGCCAGCTCATCCACCTTGAGCTGGAGCTCCTCCAGCAACCTGCACTTACTACAGACATGGTCACTGGGAAGGACCCTGGGGTCCACCAGTTCCCACATCATACAGAAACCACACATCACATGCCCCTCCATTATTCACTGTAGTAGTTTTGAAAAAAAATTTTTTTTTTCCCTTGTTTTTTCAAACAAACTCACCTGGCCTTTTTTCACTCAAGCCCTTTTTGATATTAAGCCCTATTAGCTCACTCTGCTTCCCTCTCACTCCGCTGCCCGCTGTCTACACCAGGCCTCCTTTTAAACCTGGCGCTGATTTAAAGCTGGCTGGTCCACAACTCCCTTCTAACCACTCCCTCAGAATTCTTAAAGCAGTAAATACAATAAATGCTTTAAACAGTTCTACAAAGAAGAAAGTGCTTTAAACTTATTTTAAACAGGTTTTTAACAGGTAAAATCTTAGCTCTCTCTCTGCTCCTTCACTCGTCTGCTCCAGCAAAGTATCATCTCAACTTTAAAATTTGCATCTTGGCAGGGATTTTCCAGCCTTGTCATGGTGAAACCCACTGCAGGAGTTTTGGCAGTCCAGCCAAAAGTCTACTGACTTTTGGTGGGACTCAGATGATCATGGCAGCAGGTAGGGCTGGAAAATTATGCCCTTTGTTTTCAAACATCTCCATGGTTCATGCTTCTCTACCTGTGCAATTCACCCAACCTCACTATTCTCCGAGATAAAGTAAATTTATTAATCACAAATAGGTTTACATTAACATTGCAATGAATTTACTGTGAAAACCCCCTAGTCGTCACAGTCTGGTGTCTGTTTGGGTAAGCAGAGGAAGAATTTAGCATGGCCAATGCACTTAACCAGCACATCTTTCTAACAGAGAGGAAACCACAGCACCTGGAGGAAACCCACGCAGACATGGGGAGAATGTGCAGACTCCACATAGACAGTGACCCATGCCAGGAATTGAACCCAGGTCCCTGGTGCTGTGAGACAGCTGTGCTAACTACTGTGTCACTGTGCTACCCAGATATCGGCAAAAGATATCTGCATTCCTATAATTCTGGCCTTTTCAGCATCCTTGATTGTAACTGCTCTACCATAGGTTGCCATATCTTCAGCTGCCCCGGCCCTAGGCTCAGGAATAACCACCTGTCTTTTTTCCTTTAAGGTGCTCGTTAAAGTCTTCTTTAAACAAGCTTTTGGCCACCTGCCCTATTTGGATCAATGTGGAAATTTTTATTCATAACCCTCGTGAAATACTTTTGGACATTTTGTTGTGTTGAGGTACTATATAAAAACAAATGGCTGTTATTGAGAAAAGTAACAAGACACATTGATAACTTGAGTTAGAGGGAACAGGAAAGCTGTGTCCGTTCAAAAAAATTTGAGGAATTATTGAATTAGCTTGTTTTAGGTTGTTGGGTTTGGCACTGCGTTTAGGCCATGAGCAAACATTGGCTTAAAAAAAATTAACTTTGTTTCAGAACTTTGAGACTTTGTTCAAGTAAAATGCGAACATTTAATTCATTCCAAAAGGCAGTAAATTCAGCTTTGCAAAGTAATTTTCCTTACATATAAACTAATAATTAGTTATAATAAAAACATCTTTATTGTGGTCAATTTGTGTTCAAAGATGTTATCATATTGAAATAGGGTGTTTATTTTTTACTCTTACTTTACTAACAACTAAATCAGCTATGGCCATCAGGGGTGGTACAGGGGTTAGCACTGCTGCCTCACAGCACCAGGGGCCCAGGTTCAATTCCGGACTCTGGTCACTGTGTGGAGTTTGCGCATTGTGTTTGCATGGATTTCCTTTGGTTGCTCTGGTTTCCTCTCACATTCCAAAAATGTGCAGGTTAGTCATACTAAATTGTCAGGGAATTAGCAGGGTAAATATGTGGGACTGCAGGAGTGAGGTCTGGGTGAGATTGTGGTCAGTGTGGACTTGATGGGCTGAATGGCCTCCTTCTGCACCATAGGGATTCTACGATTCTATGATTCGGCATAAAGCAAAGTTCAGTCTAATGTGTTAACTAGTTATTAAATAATTCCAGAAATTGTCATGCAGTCCAATTACACTCACAATCAAGTAATTTAGTCTGGAAAATTCAGTGTCCAATGCATGGTTCAACAGCATCTTGCAGTTCAAGTTTGTAATATTATTTGACCAACCTGCAGATAACGGATGGAAGCTCCACATTTTCCTCCATGTCCTCCTCCGCTCGATACCCCAATAACCATCTCATTATGGCTTCTCTGGGGGTCTGTGGCCTGTCACTCACAGTTATTAGGTACTGCTCAGCAAGACCATCCATGTGTTCTGGTAAAGTACATTTCACCAACGCTCGCAAGAGGCATTTAACTGCAGAACTTGAGATTAATTTTTCAACAATTAGATGTTAATTATTTTTAAAAATAAGAAGTCTCTTGTCGGAGCATGAGGAAATTGTCCATACTCCAAAATATCACACTCGTGAATATGAATTACTTAACTGCTATTAAAAGAACCATGCCAATTTACTCAGATACATATAAGTAGTAAAAACTACCAAACAACCAGTACACACTAAATCAGATTGTTATAAATCATTAACACCAACTGAACAGTTCAATTTTTTCTTATGCTTTCCTGAAGTTGCCTGTTTTTATTTCCTAATAGTTAGACTATATAAAGTCACCATAGTTCCAGATGACCAGAGGCTGCTCTCCCCTTTGAGGGAGCAAACAGACTGATGGTGGTTTAACCTGAGACCTCAGATGAGGGGCAAGGTTGAGAAGACGGGGCCTACGTGAATAACCTCAGCCGTTATGGGAACTGAACCTGGGTTATTAGCATTGCTCTGTGAACCAGCTGTCCAACCAAGCTAAACTGACCTCCGCATTTAGATTATATATGCACTTAAAACTACAAGTTATATAACAGAAAACAAAATTAAATAATTGTTCATCACCTGCTGGAAATGCAGTCAATATTTCTTGTATTTTGCTTCTTTTCTACAGCTTAATTTTATTTGCTGAGCCATCCCTTGGGATGTTTTTAACCTTTGTTCATTCACAAAGTAAGAGTGAGATTTTCCAGGCACATTCGCCTCAAGAATGAAAAATCCCACCCGAGTTCAATGGACCTTTGCATAGTCCGTGTCCCACATACTACAATTCCTGTGGTCTTATTATTTAACCTACAACTGGAGTGCAACATGGCCATCCCTCCTCATGAGGGAAAAACTGAGGTGTTGTATTGGGAATTAAAGACAAAAATTACACAAAATTTTGAGACAACGATCATTACCTAGAACATTTGGATGTGCGAGACTAACCTGGAAGGTTGAACTGTGGAGCATGAAAAGATCTTCCAGAAATCTTTATCTGGAAATGTCAAGTTTCCGTGAAGAATAGCTTCCAGCAGCTGAAAGCTTTCAACCTCAGTTTGTTGTGAACTGATGCTTCGAAGTGTGATGCCCCAGATCTTGGCCCAGAGCTTCTGAAGGTCTAATCTCTGTGCAGTATTCAGGGTCGACTTCAGTTTCTGGCACACAGCAATCTCACTGAGGCAGCAAAGAACATAAGGAATTCTCTCCCCTCGTCTCTGCTGAGACAGGATCTGGTGCAATATGGTCAGAATGGGAACAAGTTCATTGGGGGGTACACTTGATGGATACTTTGCAACTAGAACTGTGGTGATTTGTAACCTAAGGAACAAAAGCAAAAGTCTGCCATCATTTACAATGCACTAATATTCCCCAAAATTTAAAGTATTAACAAATGCCAACATCTACTTTGAACTGAACTTTAAATTAAAATAAACTCTATACAGTATTTCATGTGCCCAATTAGAAGCTATTAATGGGATATGTTTTATAATGACTAGATTCACTTCTGCAGCTCTTGGGTAAGAAAAATGGAAATTGGTGCAGCCTTTTAAACACAATGTATTACATATGATCGAAATATCTTTCACCTCCTCTAACTTTGGTTTTATTGCCAACCTCCTTCACTTCAATTTCTTCTGTGCTCAATCATTTGCTTCTCTTACTCACCTATTTGCATTTTTGTCTCAAGAGATTGCCTCTCACTTTTGGAGTTGTTGCTTGACCAGTGCAATAGGTGAGATAATCAAGCTGGTTAAGTCCCTCACTCAAACAGGAAGAGGAGAGTGGTGATAAGGAAGCAGGAGATAATACATATCAGATCAATGCTAGCTCACTTCTTTTCAACCTATCACAGGAAAATCTTTATCAAACAACTAAAACAGGGAAGGAAGAGAAGAAAGATTCTCTCAGTTAGGATAAATCTTTGTTAAGAGTTGAAAAGGCAAAAGGAGGAGGAAAATCTCGATACAGTACTACAGCGATGAGCAGCATTTCTATACTGCCATAGCTTAAAATATTCCAACCTCTGCAGTCTTTATTGACTTCAATAGGTCAAAATTGAATAAAAAATTTCCAACTCAACTTAGCCATCTTTATTGAACTTATAACAGAAACGTAGAATGATGCACTATTCCAATAAGGTGGACTGTGGATACGCATGAGAAAATGGAAAAAAATGTGCAGTTTAGAGCAATTACTAACAAAACCATTGGTACATTTCTAATTTTAAAAGCAAACATACCATGGTATTGTATCAAAATCATTCTTTGCTTTTTGCAGACCATCTCGCACTACTTCCCATCCTAATTCAACACGTCTACGCTTGCTCGGAGTTCCCTGATGAGAGTGGCTTTGTGGTGAATCAACATCTGTTACTGATGACACAAACACTTTGGTATCTTGACCAAACAACTGAAAACAAAGAAACAAAATAAATAAGCTCCATCAAAAGAGCTCTTATGGTATAATTGTTATTTGCTTCCTTCAACATATGTTTCAAAATCTAAACTACAATTTGTTGTGAAAATGCACAAATATTCAACATATGATCAGAGATCAACTGAACCCATTATCATTAACCAAACCAACACCTCTCCTCCCAAGTTGGAAGTCAAATACATTAGGGAGATGTGAGGAATCCAAACCCGTCAGGTTTTCATTTTTACTTTACCTGATGGCAGATATCAGCAGCCAGATCAACAAGGTTATCCTTGACAGCAACATGGCGCATTCCTGCGGAGTACTTTCCCCTGCTTCCTATCTGGCTCACTTCGCTGACAATTGTTTCGTACAGACTATAAAGCAGACTCTGCCATTTCAACCAGTCATTTGCAAAAGCACCTATGGCACACAACATAAAATTACATTCAAAAGAGTTCAAACATTGCACACATGTTAAAAAACAAACAATATTCAGAAGAATCTTGGAGAAAATTTAGAATAGCTTCTGCATTAGATATCAGTTTGCATTATTTCTCTGCACTCCACAAAATCAGACTTACTGTATATGGACATAACTCCCCATTTGTTTGAGACTATAACATAGACATATATTAATTGGCCCTTAGCCAATGAAATAGAAGTGCATATATCTTACCTTGCAGAGACTGCTCACAAGAAACCATAATCAACCACGTATTGTTATTAGTAATGAAGAATATAAATCAATAATCCAATAGCGAAAAAGTATTTTTCCTTACACCGTCTGTAAATTGTGCTCAGGATAAAGCAGCCTGCTTGATTGACAGTCCTTACAGAAAAATTCAGTCCCTCCACCACCAACAAATAATGGCAGCAGTGTTTAAAATTTCAGCTTTATTCTAGAGTCGGTGTGTCTGGAAGACATTTAGCTCAAGGGTCGTAAAACGGTTGCACGATAATATGGCTAATGTGCAGAGCTAGATCTGAAGGAGGGAAAAACTAAGCAGCTGCTGGTGAAGGTTTGCTAAAGTCAGAGGCACATGAAGGCTATTCCTGAGAATCACCCTCTCTCTACAAAATCTCTCACTGAAAGTTTCAAGATTGTTAACACAATTTATAGCAAGTATGCCTGGGTTTGCTAACTATATTTATTTGAAAATGGTTTTGATCTATGCATGAATTTGGAAATGGAACAGTCATAAGCTATAAAGTTGCTTCCTTTCGTTTTTGAAGATGTTCAACTTTTAATGGTTGAGTTGCTTCATTTATTAGAGTTATATTTAAACTATGTTATTAAAGAAAATTTGTTTTACCATAAAAGATCCATACTTTGTCAGTGGAATCACTCCTGCAGAGAGACATCTTACCCTCACATTTATGCCAAAAAGAAAAGTTGGGGTCTAATCTGGCTTCACTATATATCTTGGGGTTCTGGTCCGGTACCCCAGCAAATCTACAGTATGCACTGCAGGAGTTCACCATGGCTCCTGAGGCAGCACTTTCCAAATCCATGATCATTACCATCTAAAAGGGCAAGGTCAGCAGACACATGGGGATACCACCACTTGGGAGTTCCCCTCCAAGTCATTCACCATTCTGACTTGGAAATATATTGCTGTTCCTTCAAAGTTGTTGGGTCAAAAGCTGGAACTCCTTCCCTAACAGCACTGTGGGACTGCAGCAGTTTAAGAAAGCAGCTTACCACCACCTCCTCATGTGCAATTAGGGATGGACAATAAGTGCCTAGACAGCAATGCCCACAGTCTGTAAATGAATTTTAAAAACAAAATACATAGCCAAAAGATTATATAACATAAAACAGCCATCAATCTACCCCTGTACCTTTTTCCTGAGTTTTGGCCCCTTTTGGGTGGTGGGCTCGAAGCTGTAATTGAAAAAATTCAATGATTTCTTCCTTTAGGGAATCCTGGGGACGCTTCTGAGTCCAAATGCATAGAAGTGTTGGAAAGATCTCTTCCCCCAGTTTACACACACGAATACGACAATTCATTACACATGCGTTGAGAAAGACATTCAGAGCTGACATGATGTGTTCAATAACAGCAAAGACATTTTCCTGTCTGCATTAGAAATATGAATGAAAACAATTAAACATTCTTAAAGCTACCTTCACATTCAGTCACTGAAAAATCTTTATGGAAATGGCTAGTGATTTTGGCTGATTGACACTACAGTGAATCATATCAGTGTTACATATTTAAGAGGCTGCATGATTGCTTTAAGAGCTGATCACATAATTTGAGGTAACGTCAGTAGGGTGTTTTGCAGGTTCCTGCTTTTGGTTTCACTTTGTACTCAGTGCAGACAGCAGCTCCTAGAATAAATCTGTTGTCAATTTGAATCTTGTGCAAACCATGTTTTTTTCTTTTTGTTTAAAACCCACAACGTCTAACATAGTTAGGACATTTCAAAAAGAAAATTGGCAATGAGTCGGAATTTTGTTCCATTGAGAAAACAAAAAACATTGTGGGTTCTCACACTTTGGATATTAGAAGGCTGGGGAAAACTGACAACAGGATTCAAGATTAAAGTGCCAGTGCAGGAAGATGAAGAAAGAAAAAAGCTCTCAGTGTGATTTTAAAATAAGGGTTTTGTCTGATCAGAGAAGGGTGTAAATCCAGGCAGTATCTGGCATATTTGAAAAGAAAGAATGCTTTGTTGTGTGGCTTGGGTCATTTGAAAAAAAAATTTTAAAAAATCAACAGTTTCCAGGGTAAAAGATAAGTACTTGGAAGACAGTAAAAAATATACACATTGCGTAGTCTCGAATTGCTATTCCCTGCAGAAGAGAAATGGCGGCGGGTCAATTAAGATCCATGGGTCCCTTCAATGAAGAATCATGGAGTTCCTATGCTGAGCGCTTTCAGTATTCCGTACAAGCAAATAAAATTGAAAGCAAGTTGCCTTTACCAGCTTTTCTCTGTACAATAGGAAATAACACCTTCAATTTGCCCCAGAACTGGTGTATCCAACAAAGCCATGAAGTGAAACTCATGATGACTTGACAAGGATTGTTGAAGAGCATTACTCTCCAAAACCACTGATGATGGTGGAATGGCTCAGGTTCCAACAAAGGAATGAAGTGGAAGACAAAAGCATTGTTCAGACTATGACAACCTTAAAAAGGCTGGCACAACAGTGAGAGTTTGGAGAGTCATTAGAAGATTATCTTCACAATTATCTGATTTGTTGTCTCCAAAATGAGATTATCCAAATAAGATTGCTTACTGAACATGCTTTTACATTAAAGACAGCAGGAGAAATCAGAGTGTCAATGGAACTGGTTGCTTAAGAGGCTTCACAATGCAGGATTGACGATCCACAAGTTGGGAACTGCACACAGCAACAAGCATGTCACAGATGTGCCAAAATGGGCCATTCAGCAAAGAATATTCCAAAATTGAATTTGAGTACCTTTCAGAAAGAAAACAAGTTACGACTGTGAAGAGAATGTCTAGAGAAATGATGAAGAGCTCCAACTGAACTTCTAATTCATATAAGGTGAATCACATAGATTCTGGGTGATTGCGAAATTAAGCGGACAACCTATTAGAATGGAGGTTGAGTCTGGTGCTGCTGTATCTTTAATTCCTGAGACTACATACCAAAAGTTGAAACATCTTCCTTTAAAACCAACTGACACGATGGAAGAGATCATGCCGTTAAAAGGTTATGTCATGGTCTACACAGAGATTAGTGTAAAAACAGCTCAGCTGTCTCTCCATGTCGTCCGTGGTCATTTTCCAGCTCTACTGGGAGATCATGGTTGGAGAATATAAAGCTTTACTTGAGTGCGGTCAACAGATTGGTTGATGCCAAAACAGACCTATGGCATCTTCTGGATAAATACAAGAGTCTATTCAAAGGAACACTTGGCTCAATGAAGGGAGTTCAAGTAGAACGCAAGATAAAGCCTAATAGTGAACCAGAAAGTCTTAAAGCAAGAGCAATGCCATATGCAATTCGTTCCAAGGTCGAAGAAGAATAAGTATGACTTGTTAACACTGTTGTATTAGAGCCGGTTACAATGAGTGACTGGGCTACCCTCCTCCCCCCTCCGCTCCCATCGTATTCTTCATGAAACCAGAAAGCTCAGTTTGTAGTTGTGGTGATTTTAAAGCAACCATAAATCCAATGTTGTGTGCTGATCATTATCCGCTTCCTCTAATTGAAGATTCATTTGCTGTTTTATCAGCTGGGCAGGAATTCAGCAAGATTGATCTTTCACAAATGAATGTAGCAGCTGAATCTCAACCACCAATTACCATTGATACTCGTAAGTCTTTTTTGTCATTAAAGATTGCCTTTTGGAATAAAATTCATACCAGCCATATTCCAAAGATGATGGATCAGATTTTAAGTGGGCTCTCTGGTCAACAATGTTACCTGGATGATATTCTAATTACAGTCAGTGAACAGGAGAACTTGAATAATTTAGAAGAAAAATTGGAACATCATCAAGCACATGGCCTGTGTATCAAGAAAGAAAAGTGTGACTTTTTCCAGATGTCAGTCCAGTACTCAAGTCATCTTATTGACAGTAAAGGCTTACATAAAGCACCTAATATTCATCATTATTTACATGATTGTCATTTCACATTATTAACTGCTCATTGGCCCTTTACTATTTTTGAGCTGTATAAAGATATGCCATTATTAAATGCTAGCCAATTGCAAAGATGGTCACTGATCTTATCTGCACAGATCTCCGATATAAAATATCATCAGCGTGCCATGCTAATGCTGATCCATCATCACACTTACATTTACCTATTCAGGTGTCACCAACTAGTTTTGCTGATATTCTTTACTTTTTGCCAGTAGATCATTTGCCTGTGACAGCTTCAAGTACAGAATCATATCAGAAATGATCCCATAACGGATATGGTATTGAAAGGAATGATAGCCGGAATGCATCACACACATCTTGGATTTGAAATCATTTGTGTCAAGAAAGCTCAAGCCGATAGTCCAAGGTGGGTATTTATTGTGGGAGTGATCATTCCTCATCTGCACAGAAGAGTCCTTGAACAACTACATGAAGGACATCCTGATATTGTCCGGATGAAGGTATTAGCACATAGTTATTTTTGGTGGACGGGTCTGGATGCTCAGATTGAAGAAAAAGTGGGACAGTGTCAATCCTGTGCACAAATAAGGAATACACCACCATTGTTCTGTTTGAAAATTCATCAGTGGAGATTGAATGACTTTGTTGCCCAGAACCCGTCCTCTTTTCAGGGAAGGGGAGATTAGAAGAGCTAAAGCAGCCTTGACCTGTGGGATATAAATGCATTCTGGTGGTTTCCTGACAAGCTTGCACAGATGTATAGGAAGATCATCCAGTGGTCGTACATCAACTGCATGGTTCCAAAATGGCAACCCTGCCTGTTGATCAACCTAGATCCTCTGTGGGTCCCTTCATGACATACGGGTACAGTCCAACACACCCTGGACCTGTAGAAAACAGGGTTTAAATACAAAACCAGTAACAATTGTCTGCATCTGTTAGGAAGCTGAAGAAGTCAGCCACTATTGCAAAGGAGGTCCTCGTGGTGGCATGTATTTGTGATAAGCAGTCAACTGAAATATCCCACAGTAACCAGCAGCAGAACCCTGAAGGAAACCTGACGCGAAGAGGTTGTGGGCCATTGTCATTTTCAGTGCCGCTACTGGCAGGGCCTGTCAATGGATGGTTCTACGGGCCAAGTCATCATTCAGGAAGACACAGAGAGCAATCACCATCTCCCTGGACAGCCAAAGTCTCCTCCTGAACTGGCCCTCCAACATCTCCAGATAGGTGAGCCTGACATGGTACACATATTGCTCAGGTTAAATTCCTGTTCTTTCTCCTCCTCTGTGCTGGCTGCTGAGGTTGTGACTCTTGCTCCCTGGGTACCCTCCTTCATAGCATGCAAGGCTGCTGTTACAGTTGCTCCATCTGAATGGCTTTCAGGTGTGAGGGAGATTCATTCATGTCCAATGGCAGACTTCCTTTCTCAGAGTATAGATTATTCTAATGTGGCCGAATGGACAGAATTCTGCTGTATGAGTTCGTGCGCCCTCCCCAGGACTTTCCTTGAAGTCTTTCTGGTCAAGATACAGTCAATGTTTCCTTACTTGCTAACGTTTTCAAAACTTCCTGCCGAGGGGCCTCCTTTGTGTTCCTGACTGCACTGAGTTGGCATTGTTCATGCTTCCAAATTTGCAACAACTCCATAAAATGCTGAATGACTGCTTCAGCAGCCTCCATTATGGTGTGCCTGACATGCTTTATATCGCTACCCATCCCTTGTCCCGTTGGAAGTGGCCATGTCTGAAATGTGTGTCGGAATTTCAGATGCGGGACCCACCCACCTCTCTTTGTGCCTACCCAATGTATCAACCCCCCCCTGTCCAGATGGGAAAATACAGCCCTAGTAACTTAGTGAGAAAAACATGAAGGTTGGGGAAAAGAAAATTAGACAGCATTTCAAATGATTTATGGGAACACAGTAACAAAGCAAGGGACACAATCTTGGCACAAAGCAACAGCGACTGTATGCTCCGCACTTTATATCCTGCACTGTATGGATTTTGTTTCATTCTTATATTCCATGTTTACTAGTAAATATTCTAATCATAGCATTACCTATAAGATTAATAGACATTGCTGGTAATTATGATTTACCGATTAAACACATAACTAAAGAAATTTATACGCAAAAGTCCTCTACCTTGCATTCAGCATTGCTTTTGCAAAGAACTCAAACAGTTTGGAGGTCAGTCCTTCAGACTGGAAACAGCAGCCTTTGATAAGTGTGTGAATTATTCTGGCCACAAGAACCCGGTTTGTATCATTAGATGGTTTCAGGTACATCTTGAAGTACAAGCTTGTTAAATCTAAAGCCAGATGGAGACAGTTCATCAGCCACTAATTACTTCAAACATTTTAAACCTGTAGAATGGCAGATTTGGTTCCAACCATGATTCAAAACTATAGTTTTTTTAAAAAAGATGATAAAAACTTCCATGAGGAAGTTTCAGGTACTTTCAAGTCTCCAGACTATTCTCCTCTGCTCAGATGCTCTGGAAAAATGATTCATTCCACTGGGCATAGGTGGAGATTTGACACTAGCTAATTTTTAGAATTAGTATTCTAAAGAAATAAACCTGGCTAATAACATATCTATAAAAATGAAATGTAACCCATGCAAACTCTGTTACACTCTATTCCTTAGACGTCTGAGATGATAAGCAAATATTTCACCAATCAGTAACAGGATAATTCAATGCAATGAATGTCCTAACTTGGGTTCACATTCAAACATGACACATAACCACTGCTAAATAGATTATTGGACCAATATTAAAATTAAGAAACTGCGTGACATGGTACATTCAACATGAGCCTTTTCACCTCCTCAGTCTAGTTTCAAATCCAATCCTGACAAGAGAAAAGTCTCTTCTATCTGGGTCCAGTAGCGAAATCCAGTTACAAAGAACAATACAGCAAAGGAACATGCCCTTCGACCCACCAAGCTGCACCAATATGCAGTTTCTATCCCTCTGTTTGGCTCCCATTCATGTGTCTATCAAGATATGCCTTGAATGTTGCTACCTTTACTGGCACTGCATTCCAGGCACTCATTACCCTCTGTGTGAAAAACTTTCCCTGCACATCTGCACTAAACTTATACCCTCTCACCTTAAACCTGTGTCCTCTTGCAGTTGACCTTTCCACCCTGGGAAAAGGCATCTAACTATCCACCTGTTTCTATGTATCTCATAATTTTGTAGACTGTCAGGTCGCCTCTGTCTTTCCAGTGAAAACAACGCAATTTTATCCAACCTCTCTGCATACTTAAAACCCTTGGAACCAGGCAACAACCTGTTAAACCTTCTGTGCAGCTTCTCCAATGTATCCACCTCCTTCTGGTAGTGTGGTGACCAGAACTGCACTCAATATTCAAAATGTGGCCTAACTAAAGTTTTTATACAGCTGTAATATAACTCAATGGCCTAGCTGATG
This sequence comes from Carcharhinus amblyrhynchos, assembly GCF_965287045.1. Lineage (NCBI taxonomy): Eukaryota > Metazoa > Chordata > Chondrichthyes > Carcharhiniformes > Carcharhinidae > Carcharhinus > Carcharhinus amblyrhynchos. The sequence continues at coordinate 68,013,952 of NC_137333.1, read as the reverse complement.
AAGGCAAGTATGCTGTATGCCTTCTTGACCACCTTAACTACCTGTGAATGTACATCTCTAAGCACAAATCTGATACTACTTGGGAAGTTGACTCAGAGGCCATGAGTAGACTACTTGAGAAATTGGAAAAGAATGAATCACACTTGAGAATGAGAAAGAGGTACATTGTTAGAACAGGGTAGAAGGTTCACCTAGCTGAGCTTCACCAGACCTGGGAGTTTTCATGCCAGTCACCTGAAATAAGAGAAGCTCAGGGCTAGTTTTGCTGAACATAAAAAAAAAACTCTTCAACGTGACTGTGGATTTCGCACCACATACCTTTACAAAAGCACTTTCATATGTCATTGAAAAACATCCAATTATTGTAAACATTTAGTGCAAATAAAAATACCTGACCACTGTTGTTGGGAAATGTCACACCAGTACTTCCTAACTGAGAGAATATCCTTTAGCAGAATGCTGCTGTAGTCAGTTCCATAGGCTGCACAGCTAAATCTATTCTGCAGAGTATCCATGATGTGCTTCAGTAGATCCTGACATTTCAGACGTGGTCCCCCTAAACAAAACAATATTATCAATGAAACAATAATAAGCAAGTGAGCACTCATTGGCTGAGAATGTATAGTTAGCTATTGACAGGAATTGCTGCATGGTGTTTCTCTAAGAGACAATGGACACCACCCCCCTGACCTTCTGTTTCCAGGCAAGGTACTTCTAAAAGCATCCAGAGACTGACTACCATCTCCGATAAAGACAAAGGGACATAATAGCCATCTCATCTCAAAGAATCCTGAGTGTAATATCTAGATGGAATTGTGGATTCCATTTTCCTCTTAGAACAAAGAAGGGGTTCAAAGTTAGCTGAAAGAGCCATCCCAACGTCTGTCTTTGTGTGATCTGCAAGGATAAGCACTGTATACTTTTTCTCACTGAAGGTGTAATATAGTAACAGAAACAGCCAGCAGTGCCCTGACAAAATGGTCATTTTTTTTGCTGGTATATCTCAAATCCCTCTGACTGTGGAAGTCAGCCTAGCAGCAAAAGGATCACAGCTGGAAAAAAAACGCAGAATTTCTTTATGAAACTACAAATCACGGAAATTGAAAAATCAATTATTCGCCTGCAGAAGTCAATCCTACTAGAATGACATCCTAACACTCAGACACTTCATCAACCCCCGCAAGTCAAGGACTGTTCTGTATACATTTTTAAAATATTTACTTACTATTGGACTCCATTCTCACTTCTAATCTGTATGAATGTACATGCACGTGTTTTACCAATTTTCTCCTTACCTTTTTAGTCATTTAAACTCACTGTCTTTAACTCAAGAAAGCTGGTTAAATTAACTTTTTTTTATTGTAACTATTATATCTGGAAAAAGGTACCCAAGGAAAAGGGGGGGTTGAATTGACACTGAGCCAGTACATGCTTCTCCACCTGGGTTTGTAACAATTTTTACAACTTGGGTATTAAATTTTCAATGACTTTTAGGGAGCCTCACCTGGGATGTGACCGTAACAAAATAATTGTCCGGATACTGGGAAATAAGTTCAAGTTTACATGCCGACAGATTCTAGCACAGGCTCTCCCAGGTCCACTTCTGATGAACTGGGTTCCAGTGTCAGTCAGTTCCCTACAAATTGCAGTTCCACTGCAGCCTTCAATGAAGGCAAACATCCCAGCATTTGCCTAGATTGGAAGCACAGGATCCGGGCCACTGTAGTGATAAAGATTTAAGCAAGAATTCCGTGTTTAAAATGAAGACAGTGCTAATTTAATTGATTTGTGAAATCTTACTGAAGTACGTTGATATTTCTTATAACAAGCTGCCCATGAATGCTAACTGGATTGAATAATTGTGGCCTACAATGACTCTCATCAAGACTGACTATCAGTAAAGCAACAGAAGATGACAAAGGAATGGATTCTGAAGCATGTGCCACAAACTAGAATTTTTCTCTGGTGATATTAGGAATAAGGTCGCAGCTGAGAGGTGGTAAAATTGAACCATGCAGCATTTTTTTTTATTGGTACACAAATTTGAAATTCCATAGAAACATTTGGGTTCTGTTAATAAACAATAGAATATAATGCTTTCAAGTGACCATTGCCCCAAATGAAGAATAATATTATTTCCAACTTTGCAACTCAACTTATAGAATAAAGCATACATAAAGCAGCCGAGACTGTAGCTTTGTGAGATTAAGATGCCCTAGTTGATGAGAAGTTCCTGTTTTAAAAATTTCTTGACTTGGAAACGTTTAAAAAGAAATACACAAACAGGAGCTTAGAGTATGCTCCACTTGTTTGTGAAGCTTCTAAACCCCTCTGAAAGGTTGATATCATTCAAGACGAAGCAGCCTCCTTGATTGGTAACTTGGCCCTCCCCATGGTAAACAGCAACTCTCTCCACAACTGGCGCATTGTGGCAGCGGTGTGCACTAAGTACAAGCTGCAATGCAGAAACTCACCAGGGTTCATTTGACAGTACTTTACAAACCCATAACCTCTTGCTGGAAGAACAAAGTCAGCAGATGCACGGGAACACTGCCATCCAAATTTCCCTCCCAGTCATACACAAAGCTGACTTGGAACTATATCACCGCTCCTTCACTTTTGCTGGGTCAAGATCCTGGAACTTCTTTCCTAACAACACTATGGTCCATAACACATGGACAGCACTGGTTTAAGGCAGTGGCTCATCATTACCTTCTCAAGGGCAAATAGGAATGGATAATAAATGCTGCTCTTTGCAATGATGCCATATCTCATAAATGAGCCTATTCACCGTGCAGCAACACTTACTGAAAGTGGATGTTTGTAAACAGCAGGATCAAGCTCTGATGTGATGCCCACTGCACTCAACATTCAAAACCATGGTTCATATTTAAATAGTAGCATAGCGTTTTTAGAATCTTAGCAATTCATATGGTAGCAGAACAAGGAAGAGGAGGAGAGGAATGGTTATCAAAATAATTTTTGTTTATTGGAATCGGAGCCGACAACAACAAAAATTGTACCTAGAATTATGCCCAATGTCGATGTATAGTAGTTTGAATAAATTTTAAATGAATAACATTATTGTTTCATTTGTGGGTATGATGGACTCCAAGTACTGTCAATGTTTAATATTAAAAAAACGGGCCCTAGTGAATAACAAATCATGTGAAAGGTTGGAAATCAGATCATAGTCCTAATCCAGAATAAACTACAGCCCATAAACCTGCTCATTTCAAAGATCTGGCAATTTTAAGTACAACAGTGTAAAGTTGAAACAAAAGTTGCTAAAAAAAAACGTATAATTCAGAAATTCTTGTTTCAGAAGCAACCATGTCCTTCACTCTGATTAGTCAGCGCAGGAGAACTGGGTTAGCATTTTATGTCTTTTTTAAATGAAAGCGAACATAAGAACATAAACATAAGAAATAGGAGCAGGAGTAGGCCATCTAGCCCTTCGAGCCTGCCCCGCCATTCAATAAGATCATGGCTGATCCGAAGTGGCTCAGTTCCACATTCCCGCTTTCTCCCCATAACCCTTAATTCCCTTGCCTCCCAAAAACCCATCAACCCGCGTCTTAAATATATTTAGCGAGGTAGCCTCCACCACTTCAACGGGCAGAGAATTCCAGAGATTCACCACCCTTTGAGTGAAGAAGTTCCTCCTCAACTCCGTTCTAAACTGCCCCCCCCTTATCTTGAGGCTGTGCCCTCTAGTCCTGCTGTCCTTTCTGAGCAGGAAGAATCTGTCTACCTCTACCCTATCCACCCCCTTCATTATCTTATATGTCTCTATAAGATCCCCCCTCATCCTTCTAAACTCCAACGAGTACAAACCCAGTCTATTCAGCCTCTCTTCATCGTCCAACCCCCTCATCTCCGGTGTCAGCTTAGTGAACCCCGTCAGCAATCCCTCCAAGGCCAAAATATCCTTGTGCAAGTGCAGCGACCAAAACTGCATTCCTGCCAAAGTGGATAACCTCACACTTGCTAACATTGTACTCCATCTGCCAGGTCCTCGCCCACTCGCTTAGCCTATCTAGATCCCTCTGCACACTTTCCACACCCTCCGCACAATTTGCTTTTCCACTTATCTTCGTGTCATCAGCAAATTTCGACACTCTACACTCAGCCCCCTCCTCCAGGTCATCTATATAAATGGTAAATAGCTGAGGCCCCAGCACCGGTCCCTGGGGCACTCCACTAGTCACCAACCGCCAATCAGAATAGCACCCATTGATACCAACTCTCTGCCTCCTATTAGACAACCAATCCTCTATCCACGCTAACACCTTACCCCCAACTCCATGCCCCATAACCTTCTGAAGCAACCTTTTGTGCGGCACCTTATCAAACGCCTTCTGAAAAATCGAGAAACACCACATCCACCAGTTCCCCTCTGTCTACCGCACTAGTCACATCCTCACAGAATTCCAATAAATTCGTCAGACATGACTTCCCCTTAATGAATCCATGCTGCACCTGCTCTATCAAACAATTCTTCTCAAGGTGCCTCGCTATTTCTTCTTTGATGATGGATTCAAGCATTTTTCCCACGACAGATGTTAAACTAACTGGCCTATAATTCCCTGCCTTTTGCCTGCCACCTTTTTTAAACAGCAGCGTAACATTAGCCGTTTTCCAATCTTCCGGCACTTCCCCGGAATCCAGCGAGGTTTGGAAAATAATCACTAAGGCATCTACTATCACCTCTGCCATTTCCTTCAGAACACTGGGATGCATTCCATCCGGTCCTGGAGACTTGTCCACCATCAGTCCCGCTAGTCAATCAAGCAGTGCCTCTCGAGTGACAGAGATTGCATTCAGGCCCTCAACTCCTACCATCCTCCTATCTTTAATACCCGGCAAACTATTCGCGTCCTCCTCCGTGAAGACCGAGGCAAAAAACTTATTTAAGGCCTCAGCCATTTCCTCATCTCCCACCACTAAATCCCCCCTCCCATCCTCTAAGGGTCCAACATTCACCCTAGCCAGCCTCCTCCTCTTTATATATTTATAAAAACTCTTATTGTCCTTTTTTATATTTAGTGCTAGTTTAGCTTCATAGTCTATCCTTCCTTTCTTTATCATCTTCTTCGTCAATCTCTGTTGATTTTTAAACCTCTCCCAATCTTCTACTCGCCCACTACTTTTAGCCACTCTAAACGCATCAGCTTTTAATTTAATACTTTCCTTTAATTCCTTTGATAACCACGGCTGGTTATCCCTTCTCCTACATTCCTTCTTTACCATTGGAATAAATTTCTGCTGAGCACCGAAAAAGATCTCCTTAAAGATCCTCCAATGTTCCTCAGCAGTCCTACTGACCAATCTGCGCCCCCAATCTACATTTGCCAATTCCTCTCTCATCCTGTCGTACTCCCCTCTGTTCAAACAGAGGACACAGGTCCGGGACCCTACTTTCTCATCCTCCATCTGCATCAAAAACTCAACCATACAATGATCACTCTTCCCAAGAGGACCCCGCACAACAAGGTCCCTAATTCTACTTGCCTCGTTACAAAACACCAGATCTAAGATAGCTCGCTCCCTCATCGGTTCCATCACACACTGTTCAAGGAAACTATCCCGGCAGCATTCCAAGAACTCTTCCTCAAGCCCACCGCGTCCGACATGGGTCAACCAATCAATATGTAGATTGAAATCCCCCATAATTATCGCTGTTCCATTCCTGTACGCATCATTTATTTGCGTGTTTATAGCCCGCCCCACCTCCAAGTTATTATTTGGGGGCCTATAGACCACACCCACCAGCATCTTCCTCCCCTTACTGTTCCTTATCTCCACCCACAACGATTCCACGTTCTGCTCTTTGGAGCCTATATCTTCCCTTACTACCGCCCTGATACTATCCCTAATCATGATGTGGGTATGCCGGCGTTGGACTGGCGTAAACACAGTAAAAAGTCTGACAACACCAGGTTTTAGTCCAACCTATTTATTTGATAATATACTCACTAGCTTTCGGGTTAGCCCCTTCGTCAGGTGAATGGAGAGTTCTGGCCTCAGACAGAGCATATAAAGCACAGACAGTTTAGAGATTACTCTAAATCTCTAAACTCTAAACTGTCTGTGCTTTATATGCTCTGTCTGAGGCCAGAACTCTCCATTCACCTGACGAAGGGGCTAACCCGAAAGCTAGTGAGCATATTATCAAATAAATAGGTTGGACTAAAACCTGGTGTTGTCAGACTTTTTACTATCCCTAATCAGCAGAGCTACCCATCCCCCTTTTTCCTCCCGTCTATCTTTCCTAAACACTTGATACCCTTGGACATTCAGCTCCCAGTCCCTGTCACCCTGCAACCACGTTTCCATAATGGCCACCAGATCATATCCATTTGTGCTGATCTGCGCCACCAGCTCATTCACTTTGCTCCGAATGCTTTGTGCATTCAGATAAAGTGTCTTTATCCCAGCTTTCATCTGGACCCTATTTGATGGTAGACTACCAACCTTTCTCATGCCCCCAACTCCCTTTATTATTGGGACATCCTTGACCTTTTCCCGTACCTGTACCCTCTCCTTTTCTTTAGACATTGTAATTTCTCCCACCCCTGCACCCCCCCCCCCCCCATTAGTTTGAAGCCCTATCTACAGTCCTAGTTATACGATTCGCCAGGACTCTGGTCCCAGCACGGTTCAGACCAAGACTGTCCCATCTGAACAGGCCCCACCTGCCCCAATACTGGTGCCAATGCCCCATAAATTCAAACCCATTCCTCCCACACCAATCCCTGAGCCACCCGTTCATCTCTTTAATCCTATTTACCCTATGCCCATCTGCACGCGGTTCAGGTAGTAATCCAGAGATAACCACCTTGTCAGTTCTGCTTTTAACTTCATTCCCAGCTTTTCATACTCCCTCTGCAAATCCTCAGTTCCCATTTTGCCTACGTCGTTGGCACCTACATGTACCACAATGACCAGATTCTCACCCTCCCCCTCCAGGTTCCTCTGCAGCCCAGATGAGACATCCTGGACCCGAGCACCAGGCAGACAACACACCCTTCTGTCTTCTTTATCTCTGTCACAAAGGACAGTGTCTATACCCCTAACTACACTATCCCCAATTACCACTACATTCCTCTTTACTTCTTCCTCTTTGACCTGTGTCTGCACCACTGTACCGTGGGCAGTTTGCTCGTCAACCTTACAGCCCTCGTCCGTGTCCACACTGGGAGCAAGAACCTCAAACCTGTTGTGCAGATCGAGAGGCTGAGGCCTTTGGGTCCCCCCCTCCTTTCTCCCCACCCCCCCGTTCCTTCGTCCCTCCCCCACCCCCCTCCTCCTCCAGCAGCACCCTCTTGTTCCTGACCCTTAGAGTGAACCAGCCTAGGGGGTGTGGATGTCTCTTGCACCCCATTATCTACGGTACACTCCCTCTCCCTGATGAGCCTCAGTGTCTGAAGCTCAGAGGCCAGCTCATCTACTTTGAGCTGGAGCTCCTCCAGCAACCAGCACTTACTGCAGACATGGTCACTGGGAAGGACCTTGGGGTCCACCAGCTCCCACATCATACAGAAACAGCACATCACATACCCCTCCATCACAGTCTCTTAGTAATTACTGAACACAGTTAAGAATTTAAACTTACCTGGCCCTTTTCTCCCAAGCCCTTTGATCCTAACCCCTTACAGCTCGCTCTGCTTCCCTCTTACTCCGCTGCCCGCTCCCGACGCTGCCCGCTGTCTACAGCAGGCCTCCTTTTAAACTTCGCGCAGTAAAAAAAAATCCCTTCCCACAAAGCCCTGCGGCCCACTTCCTCTGTAGTTTTTAAATGAACATTTTTTTTAAGAAGCGCTCAGAAAAATACATTACATACCATAACAAACACAAATAAACTAAAAGATTTTCATCAGGATAGGGATAATTTATTTGGAAGAAAATTTAAGCATTTCGATTTTTCAAAAAACTTTTTTTATTCCTTCATGGGATGTGGGCCAGCATTTATTCCCCATCCCTGAAGGCATTTAACAGTCAATCACAGATTCTTTCCACTTAGAAAGGAAACCAGAACTAGACGGCATACCCTCAAAATAAGGGGGAGGGGGTGGGGTGCAGTTTAGAACAGAGTTGAGGAGGAACTTCTTCTCTCAAAGGGTGGTGAATCTCTGGAATTCTCTGCCCATTGAAGAGGTGGAGCCTACCTCATTGAATATGTTTAAGTCGCAGGTAGATAGATTTATGATCGATAAGGGAATTAAGGGTTATGGGGAGCAGGCGGGTAAGTGGAACCGATCCACTTCGGATCAGCCATGATCTTATTGAATGGCGGGGCAGGCTCAGAGGGCTAGATGGCCTACTACTGCTCCTATTTCTTATGTTCTTATGTACATTGCTATGTGTCTCGAGTCACATAGGCCAAACTAGGTAAGAATGGCAGATTTCCTTCCCTAAAGGACATCAGTGAACGAGATGGGTTTTTATGACAATGGCTTCATGGTCATCTTTTAACTCCAGATTTATATTGAATTCAAATTTCACCACCTGCTGGGGTGGGATTCAAACCCTGGGTCTCTGGATTACTAGTCCAACGACAATACCAGTGCACCACTGCCTCCCCCACTCACTTTTATTGGCCCATCGGATAAAGTATTTCACGATACTGCCAATTTCTTGCATTTTCTTCTGTCGGTTGGCTTGAGTAGCTGCTGATACGTTGGGGTTGGCTGCTTGGAGACATTCGGTTTCTTTCTGGATATATCTTTGAAGAAACCTAGAACACAAGCAACTTGTTGATGTTAAAAAGAACATGGACATAGTAGGAATAACATCAAAGTAACATTACTTTACACTTTATGAAGCTACACTGTCTATTAGATTAGATAAAGAAAAATGGCAACCGATTGGACATTTGAGACAAGGATTATCGCTTGCTCGAAGGATAATCATCAACATGCACATTGGGCTGGTTAATTTTGCAATTTCTATGCAATTCTGTACAACTAAACCACAAATCTTAAGAAACTAAAATCATATCAATGGTTATAGAAACGAGGGACAATCCAATAAGTGCAGGCTTTCAATCTCTACGATGAAATGGGAAATGGCTGTTACATGGTACTGTGTTTATTGTGCAGCAATTTCTCCACATTATCTGGAACCTTTGCACACATACACACACTAGAGAAGGACAGGCATATATTTATTAAAGAACAGCACAGTCCACTTCTAATATACTGTATCAAAAAAAGAGACTTTCCAATTTAAAACCAAGATATTTTGAGATGACAAAATAGTTCATAGTGCTGATAAATAAAACGGAGGAAGGAGACTAAAAGATGCTATTGATTAATTGAAGCAGAACTTGATATAATCTTTGGAGTGAATTGGGTGGTTGGTCCAGAAACACAGAAATCCTGATGAAGTCATATCAATACTACAAAGTACAATATAAAATCTGATAAAACACAGACAGATTTTTCATACATCCCAAAAAAATATTGACAGCATGGTACAAATCTTCAAATGTCTACAACGTACATGCAAGAGCCCAAATTATGTGTATGGAAATATATTTTGTAGTTCAGTACTTGCTCTGTAATAGAAGGCTTCTGATGCTTTATTAGGCATCCACTGTACTTTTTACAAAGGGACATACGAAAATTTTACCTAAAAACTGCATCCCAGTTCAATTGTTTTGGATGTCTTGATTCAGAATTTCGATCCAACTGCTCTATAGCTTCTGGTGTTCGAATAAGACGTTTAAATTTTTCAATTTCTTTCTAAGAAAAAAACAAGATGTTAAAGCCACAGTAAGCCTGGTGAGAGACAATGTACAAACTACAATGTAAGCATTCGATCTATGGATTAAAATCACAAAATCAGGCAGTAGAGAGCCCGCACATAATTAGCCCTTTGTATCACAGAGGACAAACAGATACACATTCAGGTGCTAAGTCTCTTAATTCCTGTGAGGATACAAGGCAGGAGAGAGCAGAAGAAACAAACAGTGAGTGCAAGAGAAAAAAATGTCAAAGGAGATGCTTTAAACCAGGCAAGGGAACAAAAAATTACATTCAAACAACAGGCAACACTAAGTGCAATTCACTGTCAAGCTTTTAATTTTATTTTTAACTCATTGGACACAAAATGTCTTCCATAGTTCTGAGAAAATAAATTAGATAGGAATTATTACCTTTCTCTCTGTAGCTTTGTCATTATCAATCTGGCGACAGCAAAGGTAGAGATCATGAAGTATAAGGCTCATAGTTCCTTAAAAGAACCGTGGAATGAATCCTACCAATTAAAAATGAACAAGAGATTACACGTTTAATGAAAGACTGTTAACCCATAAAAAAGATTTCTATTAAGAGACAGAAACAATGCTTTTGTTGACATGCGGACTGAAGATTTAATGCACGGTAACACGGCACAGTAGACACAGGGTCGCAGTTATCATTTTCATTCTCAGGCTAAGCTGCTGCAGGAGTTATCAGTTCATTCCACAGACAAAAGAGAAAAAATAGGTACATGGTATGTTGGGGCATAAATTTGTGAAATAGCTGGGATGTTTTCTACTTAAAATATCTGACAGAAATGTAATAATAGAAAATTCTAGAACCACTCAGCAAGTCAGATAGGATCTTTCATTAGAATCCTGAAAATCATTGATTTGAAATGTTAACTTTGTTTCTCCCCACAGATCCTAAACCTGCTGATTTTTTCCCCCCAGAATTTGTTTTTATTTCAGATTTCTAGTTTTGCTTATGGTACATTGTTATGATCTCAGTAGGGACCTGAAGCTTTTATTTTGAAAATTGAAAAATCCAAGTATTCACGCAGAATGCTGCTACAAGACGGCATGGTAGCACAGCAGTCAACATTGCTGCCTCACAGCTCCAGGGACTTGGATTCAATTCTGGAGTTTGGACATTCCCCCCATGTCTGCGTGAGTTTCCTCCGGATGCTCTGGTTTCCTCCCACAGTCCAAAGATGTGCAGCTTAGGTGCATTGGCCATGCTAAATTGCCCCTTAGTGTCCCAGGATGCATAGGTTGGGGGGACTGGCGGGGTAAATATGTGGGGATTACGGGGTTAGGGCCTAGGTGGGATTGTTTCTGTGCAGACTTGATGGGCCAAATGGCCTCCTTCTGCACTGTAGGGTTTCTATGATTTTTCTATAAATCTGGAATCTGCACTCTGGACTGATGAGCTTCATCAATAAGCTTTTAAAAAGGCCCTTTCTTTATTGAAAATGTTGAGAATCCCATTTAATATTGCTATATGGTTTACATTGTAGCATTATACCACAAAATCTCATGGTCCAATAATGACTAAAAATGCCAAAGCTTCTGTTCATCACCAGAATCTGTTTACTCAAGCTATTTAATACCCAAGTTGTAATTTCACTGCCTTAAATCATGTTTATACACATAAGATCATTTACATAAATATAAAATTAAACAAATGCTACAATCCACATTTCCTATTGCTAGAGGCAATACAGATAATAGTTCTGTCCAATCAAAATGTAAACAGCTTGTTTTAAATGTGATAAATGAAAAATAAGACAATTTAAATTTATTCCTATTATTCATAGATTCAAAATTCATAACTTTAAATATCAAAAGATCTCATTGATTAGAGTTATGAACTATAAAACAGATGGACAAGGAAGGCTGCTGCATTACAATGAGTAAAGCAGGACTGCAGGTGTTTCATCCAAAACTGAAAAACGTCACATATGAAGTATGTTATAGTGGTACCACCCAGAATGGTTAGCTTCAAAAATATATTTTTTCTCTGCTATTCACCCTCACGACTACTCCTGTAAGTATATGTATAGCCATATATAGTACAGTTTGCAAGATTCCAAAAATATTGCATTCAAGAAATTGTAGCAAGAGGGGACAAGGTCACCCAAATCAAAGGTATATCAAACATCTTTCGGAGCATGCAAGAGAAATTTAAAAAAGGTTATTTTTAAATGTTCACACCAACATAAAAACTCTACTTCAATGCTGCTTACTTCAAATATTAAAAGAAACGTTATCTGAAGGGCGAACTGAAAGTCAATTCAGCCAGCCACAGCTAAATAATGCCAGCCAAACATTCTGACCAGTAGTCACACACCCGCTCAATGAAGAAAATATGTACAAAAACATTACCCACCCTTCAACAGCTAACTCTAGAGAAAATGGGAACCATCCATTCCCCACCCATCACGGATCAAAGCACAGGAATAAATACGGTATGCTCAGATAAAGTGTTAGCACTCCAACAGCTCTCCTCCTCCTCCTCTCCCCCTTCAGTCTCTTCTTCCTTTTTCTCTGTCCCATCATCAACCTCTTCTCTGGGCAATTCACTTCTGTGTAAGTCTTTTTCCCTCTTTGCCAGACTGAAGAACAGCAATAATGTAGTATGCCCACCAAATAAGGCAATGTTAACATTGACAACCCTTAGCCTTCTGCACTGTCCCTTCTTACCCTATTCTCACTTTTCTTTTTCCCTATTCCTCCCACTCCACTCTCCATAATCTTGCCTGCTCGCCTCTCCACTTTCTGCCATGTCAATCATCCCTTCTTCTTCTCCCTCTCCTCACACATCGCCAACCGCGCCACAGAGGAAGAGGGATCCACAGAGCAGAATTAGTAGAAGACACTGCTGAGATATGATGAGGTGGACTCTGGAGATTGATTTTTAACCCCAAGGATGAAAAGGTTTCAGTTGAATTATTGGAGACAGGGAGCCAACATAGGTGGGTGAGGAGGAGTGATGGACAAGTAGAACTTAACTGTCAGATGGAACACCTGTAGCATGGTTTTTGACAAATTAGAGATTATGGAGTTAAGAAGATCAGAGAACACTAAAGTGAGCAATGAGTCCAGAGACCACAAAGCCACATCTAATAGCTTCTGCACCAGAAGGGCTGAAATGGAAGAAAGTGCTTAAGAATGGGAGGATGTGGAATTAGATACTCAAATTTATTAGTGGAAGCTGCACAGTCTGACAATGATTTGTTAAAAATGAGAATTCATTTTGACTCCTGAGCTACTCCAATAAGTACTACTCCATTTGTTTAGTACAGGCTGCATTTTGATTAATCACATAATTCCCAACATTCTTCTAAAAACCATATTAAATCACTTTAGGCATGTGTGATGATACTGTGCCTTAAGGAAATGTATTTTTCTCATGTTTCTTGTAAGAGGTATGTTTGGCATTCAGTTCTGTTTACACAATGCCGATGTGTCTACACCAGGCAGCTCACATACTGGGAAAGCAGATTAATTATTGATCCTAAATAATGGGATGTTTACTTTAATCTGAGTTAATGCATTTTTGTTTATTTTTGGTTTTACCCCCTGGGGTTTCAGAGTAGGGTTGCGATTAGGTTGCTTGACAGATGCAGTGTTACGTACTAATGGGAAGAGCTAAGCTTACAGTGAGAGGCAAGCAGTTTCTTCATGGTCCTTATAGAAGCAAGAGATGGCTCTCTCTCTTTCTGGAAGCTGCTGTTTTATTGTCAGAGCTGTCTCTCTTTCTTTCTCCAGAAGTGTTCAAAGGCTCTAGAACAGTGAACAAGTAAAAACATGGAAGCCTGTGTTGTTTGTTAACTGATTTTGAAGACGACTTTAAGTCTATAAGAGGAATATTGCACGAGTTGAAACCAATGGAAATAGATTAGCAGTTAAGAATTGCATCTTGACATGCTTAAGTATTTCAACTGTAAAAGTTATGACTGTAACACTACATTCTCCACTCTTTCCTTTCCTTCTAAGTATGGTATGCTTTGTCTGCAATAGTGCGCAAGAAACAATATTTTTCACTGTATACTAATATATGTGGCAATAAGTCAAGCTCAACTGTATTGTTAAAATAAAATTTGTTTTGATAAACACCTCCGAGTATGTCAATAGAATCACACCTGGAGTGAAACACTTCATCCTCACTCATGCCAAAAAATATTGGTGTCTAGTTTAACTTCACAATATACCTTGTGGTTTCCAATCTGGTCCCTAACACATAGGATATCCTTCTGCACCCCTTTACCATCTCTGAATCAGTCCAAATATCTCCTTTATGTGGCTTACTGTGAAATTTCATTTGGTAACATTCTTGTGGAGTGCCTCAAGATATTTTGTTATGTAAAAGGTGGTGGACAAACACTGGCTGTTATTTGGGATTAGACTCCAGAAGTCTAGAAACAAGGACTATTTTCTGCATGTTGGGAAGCTTAGCTCAGGGGAAGGTAGACACAGACAACAAAATTCATAATTGTTTCCAATTTGCCTGTCACACTTCAGCCTTCTGAGGAAAAGAATATTTGATCACCAGGATCTCAAAGCTGAGATTAAGGTCGGTATTTACCAGAATTCCCTACACTCCTAAATGCACCGGAGAAATACCATTAGCAGTACCTTCCCCAAATCCAGTGGCAAGAAAGGCAGCCCAACAGCATTGTCCTCTCCCAAGCCAATATGCACAGCATTGGTCACTAATCACTCAAAAATCAACTCCACTGGGCAAGGCAAATCATTGATATGTTTGACATCAGATCCCCACTCCGGAGGACTTCAGGAACATTTTAGCAATGTCCTCAAATCAATGCTGAGCAGCTGCCTCAAGGGGTGGATTTTAATACCCTGCCCCATTGCCAGTTGTGGAAGGCATGTACTCTTATAAGATGGCAGATGGCACACAGCCACCTTCTTGGCTCTGTTCTGAGAAATTCCATGGCAGGAATCCCTATCGTTATCCTTCTGGACAACAATGGATACCTTTAACTGGGCAATTAACATTGACTTAAGGATCTCATGCCATCATTGTCACCAGTATTAACCTAGCAGTTGAAGGGGGGGGGGTGGTTTGGGGGAGGAAATGGGGTTTTCCATGCAGGGAACACATCAAGCAACCCATGTTGGGTTGTTTGCGGGCTCTCAGGAGCATCTTTGTTCAAAAGCACTCTGCCTGATCAAGGGACTCAGCATTGGCACAGCAGTGAAGCCACTGCTCTTGCTGCCAACCCACCTCCCCCATCAGTCACCTATGACCCAAGATGCAATAATGATATCAGGCATTATCAGAGCCACTGCCTTCTGGTAATGCTGTGTTCAATAGAGCTCCCAACCTAGATCCCTTGAGACATCAATTCCTTGCCCAATTCACACTTAATTTGCTAGGCCTCTCCTAAAAGAGGCCACGTGGGGCTCTCACTGCCTCTTCAGCCAGCAGGTAAGATCTCCATTTGTCTCTGGTTCACAATCAAGCAGAATAGAAATGGTTCATTCTGGAAGGCACCGAACACAGAGACTTTTTGTTGGGAACACACAAAAGCCAAGTCTGCACAAAATCTCCAAGCTACCCGGTCTCTCCAAACACCACCTGCAAAGCATTTGACAGAGACCACGTTGGACATTTCAGCCAACCCAGGGGTCATGGAACAGATGGGAAGCAAGTCAGCCTGGATCCAAAGGGACTGCCTAAGAAAGAGAGCCCACATGCTGCTCCTGGTGGGAAACATGCATCAATGATCATAGAACCTACAGTGCAGAAAGAGGCCATATATCCCATCGAAGCTGCACCAACAACAATGGGAAGAAACCAGAGCACCCAGAGGAAACCCATGCAGACACGGAGTGCAAACCCAACACAGCTAGTGAGCCAAGGCTGGAACTGAACCCAGGTCCCTGCCACTGTGAGGCAGCAGTGCCAACCAATGCGCCATCCCCTCAGAGCCCGCCAGCAGCAAAAGCGAATCAGCTTTCCACCGGCAGTTAAACTAGGGCGGGAAAGCCACACATTTAAACGCTAAACAAGCTGCAGGAGATTAAACATGTTCCACTGGCCCAGCACGGCGGCTCTCCATGTTATTCCAATGCCATGTGCAGTAACCCCAGCGGACCGGGTGCAGATACAGCTTTCCCTGCCGGCCATCACAATCCGGAGAACTCACAGCAACTAAACTCCACACATAGCCCGGGAATCAAACTCCATTTAAAGCCGAGCCACAGGCATGAATTAACCCGCACGAGAATCGCTACTGAAACTTCTGTTGGAGGCGAGTTACCCAAGCGGAGATTTCCCTCCCCTCCACCGCGCATGCCCGGGCGGCTGCGCGGCACTCTGGGAGTTGTAGTCCACTGGACTGCAGCTACCACAATGCATCCTGTCTCACCTCACATCCGCCGGAAGTAGATCTCCGCAGCAGTGTTTTCTTTACGCGCCATTTTCAGCTGGGAAATCGGCTTCTGGATGTGACTGAGCGGCCGGGGGACGGAGGGAGGCCGGGCCGCCGCTCCCTGGGGCCATCCTCTCGCAGTTTGCGGCCCATTCCGCGATCATGCTGCTACCATCCGACATAGCGCGGCTGGTCCTGGGTAAGTGGGGCCTGGAGAGGAGGCTGCTCTGACTGGGCGGTGCTGGGCCACTGACAAGGAACCGGTTAGACCGGAGCTGAAGAGTTCTCTCACTGGCAGATTGAAGTGGGCGGGATATCAACCACTTCTCCCAAAACCACCCATTGACAATGTTTTATTAATCACTTACTGTTAGTCACGACTTATCCCAAGTTTCTGGAACAGTTTTCTCTTGAATCGTGGTCCACGAAACGTGGGGATGGGGTGGGGGTACCTCGATTTAATTGTGTTGGCAAATGTCTGGTTCTCTGACGGGATATTTTCACTTTCCTTTTTCCTGAACGAAGTGATGGTGTCAAATGGCAGCCTCAACTGTCTGTGCCATTGTGCTGACGTTGCATCAACGAAATAGAAATTTGACTGCAATTTGTTTTTGTGTAAGTGTATTCAAAATGTTGATGGAATAATAACTCCTAAGGAAAGAATTTCAGCCCTTTTGACAGATCCAGTTCCATCAATGAGCTAGGCTGGCTGCTCGGATGTCAACATTTCCCTTGAGTACTGTGGAGCTGTTGGGCTCAATTATCCAAACAATTTGGCTGAGTGTTCACATGATTTCTTTGGTGATCTGCCTTGTTTGTGAAAAAATCCAGCTTGCTTTTCCTTTCCACACCTTTTTATTAATTTTTATTAATCTTGAAAATTATTTGGTCATCAAACAACTCCATCAAGCAGAGATTGGATATCAGAAACTGCTGATGATTGGTCATCATCTGCTGTCCCTCAATTTGAGATGATGTCTACTCCAGGTCCCTTGTTTTGGACGTGGATCTTCATGGGACTGAGCAAACTGATTCTTGACATGCGGATCTTAGGATACATTGAACAGGATATCCCATGAGATGATGGATCCGGAGTGCGGAATTTGCTTTCTTTTCTTATCTTCTCTGCTGCTGCTTTGCCTCGTTGTTGAGGTAGTCGGACTCAAAGCTTAATGTACAGGTTGTCGACTTTGTGAATGATAGGTAGTTAGCTCCTTCCAGTATTCAAAAAGAACTTCAGAGTCCCTTGGTAGCATTTTCTTTGGCCTCCCCTGAAACATTAGCCATTTGAGAGTTGTTGTTCAGCCATCTGGTGCACAGTGTCCAGGCCATCATGATTTTGTAGTAGTTGTGTCTGAATACCATGGAGCTGGCCTCAAGAAGGACACTAGTGTGTGTTTGATAGTTCTCCATTGAATTCGAAGGATGTGGTGAAGATATTGCCAGTGGAATTTCTGTATTGTTCTCACTGTCACTGACGTACTCCAACTTTCGTAGAATGCAAGTGTGGCAACAACAACTGCTCTGTACGCTGCAGAGTCTCATGATTGGCACAGTGAGCAACATAGTTGCTAAAATCTGTAGTCTAGTACCATCATCCCACTGATCATTGTATGAAAGAACAATTAGTGTAAAGAACTGTTGTTCATTTATATTTGTCTCCTTATCTTAAGAAAAAGGTACGTTTTGTTAGTATCCTTTTTAGATGCAATATAGGAAGGAAACAACTTGCGTATATGTAGCTCCTTTCATAACCTCAGATATTCCAAGGTTATTTATTATGAGATACTTTGAAGTGTAGTTAGTGCGATAATAGAAGAAGCATGTCAAATCGACTACATACAGCAGCTTCCAGAAATAATGATGAGCTACTGATTAAGAAGCCTATTTTTAATGATATTAGCTGAGAACTAAATATCAGTCACACCCACATCAGAGAGTAGATGAATCTTTGGTTTGAAATCTTTCTTGGAAGATGACAACTGCAAAAGTGTAGCACTCCCACAGATCTGTGGCAGTCTACATGCTTATGACCTTGAAATAAGACTTGAGCCAGAATGTTCTACTTCAGACAAGGTTGACTGACTACATAACAACAGTGACCATGGTTGACAGTATTTTTTGTGTATAGGGAATTTTGATAAGAAACCAAATACATGCAATTTCTTTCTCTCCTATATTGCAGTCTTGTGCTGAATTTTTAAATTGCTTTGAAAATCAATGACAGTAATGGTTGCTGATCTAGACTTATGCAGCACCAAGAAAAACACCAATTAAATTTCTGCATATGTTAAAGAACTATAAATATCTTGTGATGTTTCAATTAAATTGTGGAAGAGTCATTGAAATAGGAGAGCACTGCATGGCCTACTTCTTTTTCTGTGTTTCATATATTTCTTCTCCAGTGCACTGTAGCAATTGAAGCCTTTATATTTTAATTGTGTTCCATATGCCTGTTCCATCTTCACATTAATAAATCAAATTGCTGTCTCCCAATGTAGCACAATTTGGAAGAAAAATATGTATTATTGGGCTGCTGATTACTTTGCTCAGCTCAAATGACCATAATACAAGAGGTTCATGCTGCCTCATTTTATAACAATACTTTAAATTTCTTCTCATAAAAATTATTTGAACGATGTAGTGGGAGTGGTTTATATTGAAAGTATATCAGAAATGATCTTTGAATGAGAGAAAATAGCCCATTCTACAGATAATCGCCCATTAATGCAAAATGTAGTACGTTAATAAGGCATGCTAGGACATCTGTACAGGAAAGGAGTGTTCATCATTATTGTCCCATGGGATGAGTTTATTTAAACTCTGCCATCTTGCAAAGATGCTGAACAGTTTACAGGTGCATAGGCAGGTATAGGTTTGGCTTATTGTGGACAGGGGAAGAGAGGGGTTAGTAGCCAGTGAGATTTTGAAGTGCTGGTGCAATTAGTGATAGCTTAGGTTTATACCAGATTTAGAAATAAAAACAGAAAAGGCTGGAAAGACTTGTCAGGCCTGGCAAGAAAAACTGTTTCCACAGATGCTTTCAGACCTGCTGATTACTTCAGATTTTGCTACTTTAGTAAGCCTTTATTATTGAAAAGCAGTGTTTATGGTTTTAAAAATATCCATGTTTATCCCCACAGCATCTTCTCTTTCCCACTCTCCATAACACAGCAGACTTAGAAATAACTAGATGCATTGCACAGAACAACTACCAACTGCTATGCCCCTTCTTCTGAATGCTGTCAGTCTAATTTTCTAAAGATTGATACTTCGAGGAGTGGAGATTTGCCTACTAATACCCATTCTTCAAAGCAGGCACATTTGTGAAGCGTATAACAGCTAGCTTGCATAAGGCAATGTGACTAAACAACTTGTAAAATGGTATTCATTTTGAGTTTCCTATATCCTAAGTGTAATGTTTTTGTTTTTGTGGGCAAGACCATCAATTGTTACCCATGAAAATGAAAGCAAACTACTGCAGATGCTGGAAAATGAAATGAGAGAATGCCACCATCATTAATTTCAATTCCCAATTTTAATGAGATTTTTCAGCAATGAAACTGTTATCAATTGTAGTAAAAACCCAGGAGTTCAATTAGTGCCCTTAGGGAACAAAATTTGCCATCCATGCCTGTTCTGACCTTTGTACAACTCCTATTCCACAGCCTGATCCTAGGGCAATTGGGGATGGACAACAAATAAGAACAGAAAATGCTGGAAAAACTCAGCAGCTCTGGCTGCACCTGAAGAGTGGAACAGTTAACATTTCAAGTCACTAGGTAGTTCTAAAGAGGAATCATAGTGTCCACGGTGAAATTTGAACCTAAGTCCTAGCTATTAGCTTGAGTCGCTGAGTCCAGTGACATTACCAGTGTGCCACCACCTCCCACTGTATGTTTATAGTTATAGCTTATGCTCGGTTATTTAATTGTTAGAATGTCTCTGCAACAGTTTGTATATCAAAATATTATATTGCTTTTTGTATAGATCAGTGAGAAACGACTTTATTGTGTTTGTCTTATAGGATATCTGCAGCAGGAAAAGCTTTCTAATACTTGCAGAACCTTTATATTGGAAAGTGGTGATCTAAAGGAGTATGCAGAACACAGTACAGAGGATGGATTGGTTCCTGCTTGTTTACTGGTATAGTATCCATTGAATGAGTTTATGAAGCCTTTTATGAAGTACTTTTATTTTGTATTTGGTGGGAATGCAAGTCCCATTTTATAAAGAAAAAAGGCCCAGTAGATTTCCCATTGGTGAGACTGTGGAGTTCTACTACAGTACTCAGATCAGAGGCTTTCCCATGTCAGGACAGGAGAGGTAAACAAAGCATACACTTATGTCTGTTTCCATGGTGCATCTTTCCTGGAACAAGTTGTCAGCCTCTCATACAGCTTGAGAGGCACCACTTTGCTCAAACGTGGCTGACCAGGAGGCCTTCAAATTTATAGGTTGATAATTTTGCATACTATGTTCGCATCTTCTGTAGCCATCAGGTCGCCTAATTTGGAGCTTCTGACTCTGAAGCAGAGACACTACCCACTGCGCCACAAGCCTTTCCCAACCAGGGGAAGGTACGAAACACTGCTTGACAATCCCTGGAGATTATGAATATAGCTCCAGGTATTATTACTCGGATCAATATGTGGGAGCAGGGATATTTATGTGACAGCGCTGTAAAGATGACCCGTTACTTTTCTCTGAACAATCCTTGCGATGGGTGGAGACAGCATAAACTGTATACTGCAGCTTTTCAAGTGTGCGGTTTTACCAAAGAGCATTTCTTATTTACAAGTGCATTTCATGTGTTCACATTGGAGAAGTTGCATCTTGCTGTCAGGCGTTACCATTCCCTAGTTTGAACCTCTGTCCTTTGTTTGTGCCCTATTCTCACCCATCAAGTGGAAGTAATATCCTGAACTTATCTTTTCCATTCTCATATTATCTTATCTCTTCCAAAGATCAACTTTCACATATCTCCATTGCCAAGTTTTTCCAGCATTTCCTCATAACTCAGTCCTCTCACACTGGGGATTAGCCTCATGGAGCCTCAGTCTCTCCTTTCATTCTCAGTGACCAGAGTTGAATGCAATATTTGAGATACTCTGATTAAAAAAATGTACAATTTCACCATGCCTTTCTCTGGCTTATATTCTACTATTTTGACTTTAAAGAGTAACTGTTTAACAGCTGTGATTGCTGTTTTGCTTTGGGTGATTTGTTAAGACTGCTAAGCCATTTTAATTTATTGGTGATTTCAGCACCATTCATGGAGTGTGTGTGTGTTATACATTTGTCCTTCATATGAGATGTACTTTATTATAACAGTTTTGAATGGTTATTTGCATGTTATGCTGGCATAGTTTATCTTATTTTATAATTTCTGAGCTGTCTCTTCGATTCTGCTGCCGCTCTTACTGTCCCTTTTCAGTTATGTATTATCTGCAATTTTTTAGCTAGTTTTCAAATCCAAGTTTCAAATCTGTGTAATCGCATCTACATCTGTGTTGATGTTGGTGATTCTCAGCTAGGTCATCAGCCATTTACTAGCTGAATGTATGATTTCACACAGTTTAACTTTGTGCAAGCAAAAATTTCTGTGAAATTTGGATTACCTGAAGTATTTATATATGGTTGATACTGTACAAATTATAGCTCTATAGGTATAATGTGTGTATGTTATCTGTGCAGCCAGTTATACATAGAGGAGCTACTGCTGTGGGATATATATAGACGTGCATTCACAGCAACTTATTGTTTAAAAAGTTGTAAACCTAAGGCATTTGGAAACCAAGTCATTCATCAATGAATTGTTCTTTCATCATCTCCACAAGAAGTACAAACTGACTTGCGATACAATTTTTATGTTAAATTTTTATAATGCATGGAAAAATCCAGATCTTTATAAAATGGAGAAATTCAAATGTGGAAGATAGTTATGCAAATAGTGTTTTATGTGACATCAGTTGAAACAATTAATGGTTTTATCAACTGAAATATGAATCACAGAGTTAGATTTTTATGGCTGGCTAGTTTTAAGTTGGGGGGCTATAACTCCTCCCCTTTAGCCTCAGACCTGGCCCCAATCCTTCACTGGGTCTGCCAGCCAGGTCCCAGCAATACACCAGAATTATTGAAGTACAGCATCCATAACCTCTTATTTGGGGACTGCCTGTAATTTCAACAGTGGCCATCACTTGAACCTGGTATTGTTGGAGCTATGGTTTGACCAGCAGCTCTCTTAAGATGTGTCTTGCCCTTAGTCAATTAAACCCTAACTAGTGTAAAATAGCTGCAGTTGGTTCCCAACCAATTTGATGGAGGTGGGGCATGCAGGGAATATGGTGCCCCATAAAATTCAACCCATGGCGGGGGCGTACTGGTCTTCTGTCTATCTAATTAGTCCCACTGCCCTACTTTCTCTTTAAAATGATCTCTTCATATAATTATAGAATTTTATTATGCAATTTTTGGGGTCCTGCTTTCTAATCTCTGTGTCACCTCACTATGCCACTGTCCTTGCTCCTTCTCTCCTATGCTGTTCCAATAAATTTTAACATAAGCTCAAAGAATAGCACCTCATCCTTCAATTAGGCACTTTCAGCCTCCTAGAACATGTATTAAATTCAGCAATTTCAGATCGTAACCACAATCTCCATTTTATCTGACAGCAATATTTTTCTTCAATCTCATTTATACCTAATCTGTTTCTTTAATTGTCCCGGTACTATCATCCCTTTTACTATCATCCCTTTTGTGATGACCTGCCTTTGACCCTATCATAGAATTGCCCTTTTGACCTTCCCCGCCTACCCTTTTCCCTTTTTCTGTTTGTGCTTAACATTTTGCATTTCTAACCTCTTCCAGTTCATCAGCTTGAAACATTAACTTTATTTCTCTTTGCATAGATACTGCCTGACCTGCTGGGCATTTCCAGCTTTTGTTTTTGTTTTTGTGCACTTGTTTTCGATTAGTTGCAGTTATTTAACTGAAATTCTCACTCACATGTTTTAAATTGCTGATTAATATTGAATTCATTCTTTTTCAGTCACTTTTTGGAAAAAACTTGAAAACTATTCTTAATGAATATGTGGTTATGAAAGCAAGAGGTAAGTATATTGTTAGAGTTTTGGGATTATATGATGGTGATTTCTCTAATATTGATGGAAAACTTCAGTCATTAAACTCACCTGCAATATGGTTAGTCAGGCAGTACAAAAGGGAAAATGAAAAGATTACAAGTGTTGAGATACAGTATGCCTAAGAAATGTGGAAAAATAGTAATAAAGTACAAAGAAAGGAAAGTTGCAAGAATGAAATATCAGAAAACAAATATTCTCTGTGACATTGCATTATCAACAACAATAACTTCTATATAGTGTCTTTAACAAAGCAAAACATTCCACGGTGCTTTGTGGCACTGTTATCAAGCAGCATTTCAAGATGAGCTATTATGGAAGAGACAGATTTTAGGGACAGCCTTAAAGAAAGGAAGAGGCAGAAAGGTTTAATTCTAGCATTAGGCCTTTAGTAGCTGAAGACATAGCCATCACTGTTGGAACTGAATTGAAAATTGGGGATACATAAAAGGGCAGACTTAAAGGGATGCAAATATCTTGCAGGGTTGTTGGACTGCAGAAGATTTCAAAAGAGAGAACATGGCCGGGAAGAGATTTGGCAATGAGGATGGGAAGTGAGTTATTGCTTAACCAAGAGTCACTGTAGGTCAACAAGCATAAGGGTAATGGGCAAATGGGGCTTGGTGCCAGTTAGAACATTCGCAACAACGTTTTGAATGAATTCATAATTCAGTAACAGATGCTTGAATCCAGTATCTTAGTGGAGTGACCAAGTTTCTTGTGGAAAAATTAAATTTTGCCCTGTTTCACTCTTCCCCTTTTCCAGATTCAATGCCAGAAGCACCTGCAGTCTTGCCATCCTTGTGGAGAAAATTGGAGTATACACTTTCTCAAATTAGGTAAAAGCCACCTTCTAGAGTGCTAGTTATTTTTGCAAATTGAATAAAGGCAATTAGATGGCTCCAACTCTTTGGATGTTTAAATAGAATTATGTTACACACTTAATGCTGAAGTAGAGTACTTTCCCATCTTGGGTATGTGGTGTTCACATCAAGTGTCAGGTGTAGGATGGTTAAATGCAAAATAAAATTCCATTTACCCCAATTTCACGATGGTATTTCCATTCTCAGTGTAATAATTTAAATGTCCCATAACCAGGCATCCTCTGTTCTTTCCGTGTGGGGTTAACATCAGATTATGGGATGATCCACACCCGCTAGAAGTTGAGTTGTAATCAGCGAAACTGGTATTATAAGAGGAGCATTGAAAGACGAACCCCAGGTCAAGGGCTAAAGGCAGCTGTGTGTCATTCTATCCCAGGAGCATATTCTGAATGTTATTTCCTCCTGACAGCATCCTTCAAATTAGACTTGTATTTGTGCAGATCCATTTTGTTAGGTCTTGCAACTAGAGGAGAGCCTCTCCTTTGATAGATGTGGCAGGTCTTTGGTGAGTGGGTTGATGGTTCAGTGTCAAAGCAAATTCAAAATATTGTACTGAACGTATCTGAAATGTAATGATTAGCGTTCTGTGCTGTTTCTTGATTATTGATGTTTCTAATTGATGTATTTATTTTTACTTACAGGAGTTTACAACAGAGCTCTGTGGCACTTGCCACAAACCAGAGAGGTATTTATTATAAAAAGTATTTTGTATGAAGTTATTTTGGATATATCTATGATTAGTCAAACTTTTTTTTAACTGTCCTTGCTCTCACTTCCTTCCTCTTGTTTCTCTGTCTTTCCTTCCTTCAAATCAGCTCTTGCATTAACCTTTTGCTGCAAATATAGGGAATTGTAATTAATAGTAAATGACTTGGACTTTTATATTAAGTACTTTTCTGCGCAGATGAACGTTGAAATATTATCATTTTTGAATATTTATAAAATCCAGTGTTAATTTTGTAGCAATTTTTACATTGTTTGACAAAGGGATACTAAATTCCCCCTTTTAAAAAAAAATCTTGTTTCCTGTAGCTCGCACAAAAAATGCTTTAAGTGAATTAAGACGGCGAGGGAATTATTCTTCAAGGCAGGTGACCAGGGCTAACTCCAGCCTCTTGTCGATTTCTCCGCAAACCGAGCAGAGAATTATTAAACCTCTGTCAGCAAACCCAGTTGTAATAACACACAACACTGGAACCAGTCCAGTTATTCCTGATGGTTGTGCAAACCAAATCCGTTCACAAGATCCTAGTCGGCCTGCTGCTAATGCAAGTGGTAAGTAGGTTCATTGGAATTGAAAATTTTAGCTCCATGGGTGAAAAAGTTTGGTTAGTGGTTGAATTATCTATAATGGGACAGCCTTCAGTTGATTCCTAATCTATTCCAAGTCAGCTGATTTTGGGTGGAATGATGCAAGAGACTTCAGGTGGTCTTTGTACTCATGAACTAGACAAGAAAGTCAGATAGGGTGCAACTTCTGGCTGTTCCATGAGTCCAGCTGGAAGTAGCTGGGTAAGATTAACTGATGAGGATGAATTTGAATTTTGTTACATGTATTTGAATATATCCATATTAGCCGTCCTTGTGCAGTATTGATGCCTGCTAATCACTTATTGCCATTGGGATAGAGGCACACATTGCTTATTACCTGGATGGGTGCAACTTTAAATTTTTAATCTTATTTCTCTAATGCTAAAGAAGGCACGTAAGGGCTTTATTTCCAAATCTGCATGCAACTTCCTTTCCTCCAGAGCATTTCTATTTAATTAGTCTGCGTTATTAATCATGCTGGAGGACTACTAATTACAATCACAATTCTCTTGTATTATTGTTGGGGATGCCGCCAACCCACCTTGTTACTCAAGTTGCTCTTCTGGCATGGAGAAAAAAGCAGTAAGAAGTCTCACAACACCTGGTTAAAGTCCAACAGGTTTATTTGGTTGCAAAAGCCACTAGCTTTCGGAATGCTTGCTGCTCCTTCATCAGGTGAGTGGGAGTTCTGTTCACAAACACGGCATATAAAGACACAAACTCAATTTACAAAGTAATGGTTGGAACGCGAGTCTTTACAGGTAATCAAGTTTTAAAGGTACAGACAATATGAGTGGAGAGAGCGTTAAGTGATGCATATTGCCTTCAGTCAGGACAGTTAGTGAGATTTTGCAAGCCCAGGCGGGTCGTGGGGGCTACAGATAGTGTGACATAAATCCAAGATCCCAGTTGAGGCTGTCCTCGTGTGCGGAACTTGGCTATCAATCTCTGCTCAGTGACTCTGAATTGTCGTGAGTCGTGAAGGCTGTCTTGGAGAACGCATACCTGAAGATCAGAGGCCGAGTGCTTGTGACTGCTGAAGTGTTCCCAACAGGAAGAGAACACGCTTGCCTGATGATTGTCAGGCGTTGTTCATTCATCCATTGTCATAGCGTCTGCATAGTCTCTCCAGTGCACCATGCTTTGGGACATCCTTTCCTCCAGCTTATCAGGTAGACAATGTTGGCCGAGTTGCAAGAGTATATACGGTATGCCTGGTGGATGGTGTTCTCACGTGAGATGGTGGCATCCTTATCGCTGATCCAGCATGTCTTGCAGGGGTTGCTGTGGCAGGGCTGTGTGGTGTCATTTTCACTGTTCTCCTGAAGGTTGGGTAGTTTGCTGTGGATAATGGTCTGTTTGAGGTTGTGCGATTGTTTCAAGGCAAAAAATGGGGGTGTGGGGATGGTCACAACCTCAAACAGACCATTGTCTGCAGCAAACTACCTAGCCTTCAGGAGAACAGTGATCGTGACCCCACACAATCCTGCCACAGCAACCTCTGCAAGATGTGCTGGATCATCGACAGGGATGCTACCATCTCACGTGAGAACACCATCCACCAGGTACGTGGTACGCACTCTTGCAACTCGGCCAACGTTGTCTACCTGATACGCTGCAGGAAAGGATGTCCCGAAGCATGGTACACTGGGGAGACCATGCAGACGCTACAACAATAGGTGAATGAACACCACTCGACAATCACCAGGCAAGAGTGTTCTCTTCCGGTTGGGGAATATGTTAGCGGTCATGGGCATTCGGCCTCTGGTCTTCAGGTGAGCGTTCTCCAAGGTGGCCTTCACGACACACGACAATGCCGAGTCACTGAGCAGAGACTGATAGCCAAGTTCCGCACACACGAGCACGACCTCAACCAGGATCTTGCGTTTATGCCACACTATCTGTAACCCCCATGACTTGCCTGGGCTTGCAAAATCTCACTAACTGTCCTGTCTGGAGACAATACACATCTCTTTAACCTGTGCTTAACACTCTCTCCACTCACATTGTCTGTACCTTTAAAATTTGGTTACCTGTAAAGACTCGCATTCCAACCGTTATTTTGTAAATTGAGTTTGTGTCTTCATCTGCCCTGTTTGTGAACAGAACTCCCACTCACCTGATGAGCGCTCCGAAAGCTAGTGGCTTTTGCTACCAAATAAACCTGTTGGACTTTAACCTGGTGTTGAGAGACTTCTTACTGTGTTTACCCAAGTCCGACACCGGCATATCCATATCATGGGGGGCAAAAAAACAGAGGTCAGCAATTTGCTATATTGTTTGGGCGTGTTGATTTCTGTTGGTGTAAAGAGATTTTTTTTGTTTAGGTGATGTTCTTCACATTGTCGTTCCTGGACCCTGTGACCGAAGATTACAACCTGAACACATTTCTCCAGGGAAAAGGAAATGGTAAATGAGTAGTGAGTGGAAACAGCGTCTTGTCAAAGCTATATTGAAATGTCACATCGCAATTCCATTTTTCAATGTAATTTGCTCACACACATAGTTTATACTTTCATCTTTATAAGTGAAGTTAAATTTCTTGCCAATGTGCTTTGTTTACAAATGTTTGTTTTCCCTTTCTGTGCTAACATATCCTGATGATGTCAATACGCTTTCTATAATAGAGGATCAGTCAACATCTGAATCTCACTTTCACAAATATAGTTTTTTTTATTAGTGTCACAAATAGGCCTACAATAACACTGCAGTGAAGTTACCGTGAAAATCTCATGCAGACTGAAATACATGGGTTTAAAAGCGAAATGAGCTGGAGACCTAGTTTGGCCACGAGTTCTGATGAAGTGAAATTCCATCTTTTTTATTTCAATGAATTCTGGAATTGCATTCTGTGATTCAGTTTGATCATAATTAGGAAAATTGTTTCGGTGGATGAGTCATATGCTGTTTTGATTGTATGATTACAGGATCTTTCAGGGTTTTGCCAGTCTTTCTGGGCTGCATTATCTCCTTCCATGAATGTGTTCTGTTTGTCAGAACTTTCTTTATTCTTGTCTCATACTTTTTCACTCATGACTTCTCTACCTTTTTTCTGTTAACTTCACTCAACCGTTGTGTCTGTTGAACGATTTTCATTTGCTTTTTTTTGCTGTCTGTCTGCTTTGTTGTTCTCGTAGGACCAGGCCTGCTGCATCTCTGAGGAGCAAGCTGAAAGTAGTTGAAGCTAGCTAGCTAAAGGTAGCACCAAGTGGAGAACCACTAGAGGAAATGAGCAAGAAACCATTAGCTTGTTGGAGGGGCAAGCGGGACTGTGCCTTTTGGTGTACTATACATGCGTGCTTCTTGGGTTGAATCTGACTGATACAATGTTGCTTGCCCGTTTTGGGATTGTACGCATGGGATGAGTGTGTTTGAATGTCCTATTCTTGGAAATTACTTTTAGAGGTAAACACTGGGACGAGTGAAAGCTATCATTCCAACTCTGACAGAATTGTTTTTGACAGAAGGTAATTGCTTATTGTTGCTACAGAGATTAGTTTCCAGCTGTGAGAGATGGTTTAGCCAAAGACTTCTGCCAATTCACGTACACACAATACTTGGAATAAATTTTATTCTTGATCATGGTATTATGATATACGAATATACGAAACAGGAGCATTTTGCTCTTCGAATGTGCTTTGCCATTCAATAAGACCATGGCTGATCGGTTTGTGTTTCATCTATCTACCTCCACCTTAAAAATATTCAACTCCCCTAGCTCCACCACCTTCTGAGGCAGAGTACCAAAGCCGCACAACCCTCTTAGAGAAAAGATTTCTCCTTGTCTCTGTCTCAAGAGGCTGAGTCCCAATTTTAAAACAATGCTCCCTTGCTCTGGACTCAGCGCAAGAGGGAGCCTACTTTCCAGGTCTGCCTTGTTCAAACCATTCAGGATCATGTATACCAAAAAGGGCTACTAGGGTCTTGGACCTGTGGCTTTGTGGAGCTGACCACAAAAGTGTGGTGTTTTATTTAAATTTTACCTTCAGTCTGCTTTAGCTCAAGCAGTCAATCAATTGCACTCAACAATGCAGTGAGTCTGCAGATTTTTAAATTATTCATTTTCTGGTGATAATTGTTGAATGGCAGTGATTGCTTATGTTCCAAGCACTCGGTGCAACTGTTTGCCAATTGGGCTTCAGTTGCTACTTTTCCCTCCAACGCAGCTCTGAGCTGCCGCAGGTTGCCATGCTGTCTTCTGACCAATATAGGATAGCTGCTGTTAACCACTCTCTCAGTACGCCACCAGGCTGTTTTGGGGAAATAGGCTTTGGGTTCAGGCTGCTGACGAGGAAAGATAAATAGGTCCATGCTTTCGTTACCTTCGGATGGAACAATTCTGATGCTCTCCTGGTACGTCTGCCATCTCCCACCCTCCAAAAATGTAAGCTAATTCATAACTTCACTCTGACCAGTATCAACATCTTGATTTTAAAAATTCTCATCCTGGTATTCCAAATACTCAGTGATGTTGTCACTCCTTATCTCTCTTACTTCCTCTATCCCCCTAATTATTCCTCCAACTGTAGCCTTCATTCCAATATTGATGGCTGTACTAAACTCTGAAATACTCTCCTTAAAACCTTTCTGCCAGTTTCTTCTTTTAAGATACTCCTTGGAATCCATAACTTGGATTAAACTTATGGTTGCTGGTCTTCATATCTCAGTCTTCATTTAATTCTGAGCCACTCAATTGCAATAATTGAATATGATCACTTATTGGCTCTGATAAAGCCAATTTTGTCTGATAAATATAAGTTGTTGAAGGGGCAAGAGATAAAAGTATGTGGGAGATGGGAGAAAAAAAACAGAAGGAAAAGAGTGGCTACCACAAAGGGGGATGTAAGGAACAGGGTATAATGGAGTGCACAGGATTAGAAACAGAATAATAGGAAGGGAATTCGATAGATGGGAGCAGTGGACATGGGCAATGGATTCATTAAGTAGTGATAAAGTGAAGTTTAAAAGGATACGGGGATCAAGAAAATGCATAGAGAAGTGTGGGCATCGAACAGATGGAGCTAGGACGGGAGGGCAGGAAAGAAGATGAATGGTGTTGGGAATATTGATTAGACAGAGGAAGGGATGTGAGATGTCAACCAGAAGGCAGTAAATGGCCTTCAATGTTCTCCACCCAAGTCGTCCAAAATAAAGCCAGGATTTCAATCTGACCTACTTAGCTATCCCAGATCTTTTGCCTGCACCAGAAATTTCCCGTTCCTTTCTTAAACAGTAACTGTCTTCCCTTTGACTTCTGTTCTTGTCCTTGTCATTCTCCATTAGATGAACCAGTGGCCATTATTTGAAAATCTTGTGCTGGATGTTCTTTCAAGGCCATCACAAAACACATGTGACA
Organism: Carcharhinus amblyrhynchos; assembly: GCF_965287045.1. Lineage (NCBI taxonomy): Eukaryota > Metazoa > Chordata > Chondrichthyes > Carcharhiniformes > Carcharhinidae > Carcharhinus > Carcharhinus amblyrhynchos. The sequence continues at coordinate 67,983,110 of NC_137333.1, read as the reverse complement.
GCATAGACCTGACAATATATCTTATCAGGTTTAAAGTGGCAACTACCAGACCAATGCAGAACGAACTAATGTTTGTCACAGATCACTTCCTACGAGTGCTATCTGAATATTGCACCTCAAGGAACAAGCCAAGTTGGCACCTAAAAATCACAGCCATGCTCCAGATCCCAGAGTACTGGTGAGCGACCGCTGAAATTGTTAACTTTGGGGTGTCAAATAATGCCATTCTGTTCTACATTGAAGAAACCAGCATCTCTTTACAAGTTTGATATGCTATACGTTTGAATTGTGTTATTGACTCCTTAATTTGATTCCTTTTTGGTTTTAGTGATTCCCCTCGTAAAAGAGGTGGTTTTGTATCGGGACAGAATTCGACTTCTAGAAGTGTGGAGAATGAAGTGGAAGAAAGCCAAGTAGAAATTGCTGTTGAAAGTTTTCCAGTAAGTATAAAACTAGTCAAATTTCCAAAATTCACTCAGAAGTCTGCTTTGCTTGCTACTGTGCTGCTTATCTAAAAGTGATGCAGGCAAGTACATAGCTGATGAGCCTGAGGCAGCGTCATAGTCACAAAGAGGACGTGGGGACGATCTTAACATTTTTTGTCTAAGTGCTAGGCGGACTTGAAACTGGAAGAATTTCAGATCCGTTTTTTAGGTGCGTTTTTGAGCTCCCACGTACACACTCTGCTCGCTAAAGAAGCCAGTGGGTGGGGCTTAACGTGCCCGAAAGCTGGCAGAGGGAGGTAGTACACACGTGTAGGCCTCTGCTGCTGCACATGCGCATTAACAATAGCAGGGGTCTGACAGAAAAGAGGGAGTTGTCAGGCCCCTGCTAGTATAGGCAGACCAAACAGCTACCTCCCCTGCAATCGCAGGAGCCCAGGGCCCAAGATACAGCCCCACCACTCAGATCAATCGCTGCAAAGTGGCAGCAGGCCCTCACTGGCTGTGCGCCCCCACTGGCATTGCCCAGGTGCCAGGGTGGCACTTCTAGTCTGGCACTGGCTTCGGCTTCCCAGGGAGCCTCAATGGCCTCCAATTCCACTGATGACGCCAAGTTGACTGCTCCCTGTTTGTGGGGAACAAAGAACAAAGAAAATTACAGCACAGGAAAAGGCCCTTCGGCCTTCAAAGCCTGCACCGACCATGCTGCCCGACTTAACCAAAACCCCCTACCCTTCCGGGGACCATATCCCTCTATTTCCATCCTATTTATGTACTTGTCAAGATATCCCTTCAAAGTCATTACCGTATCCGCTTCCACTGCCTCCCCCGGCAACAAGTTCCAGGCACCCACTACTCACTGTGTAAAAAAGAAAAATCTGCCTCGTACACCTCCTTTAAACCTTGCATCTTAAACCTATGCCCCCTGGTAATTGACTCTTCAACCCTGGGAAAAGCTTCTGACTATCCACTCTGCCCATGCCTCTCATAATCTTGTAGACTTCTGTGAGGTCTCCCATCAACCTCTGTCGCTCCAATGAGAACAAGTTTCTCCAACCTCTCCTCATAGCTAATGCCCTCCGTACCAGGGAACATCCTGGTAAATCTTTCCTGTATCCTCTCCAAGGCCTCCACACCCTTCTGGTAGTGTGGCAACCAGGATTGAACACTATATTCCAAGTGTGGCCTAAGTAAGGTTCTATAAAGCTACAACATGAACATGCCTATTCCTCGCCAGCGCAAACCTTTTCAGCTGAAGTCATAAAGGGGGGTGAACCTGGATAATTGAGCGCCGGGCTCAGTGAGCAGATGTTAAACATTTAAATAAATTTCCATACATTCACCTGCTTCTTGCCCATTTCTGGTGCGAGGCTGACTGCACTGGAAATTCGGCACTGGTTGCAAAAACTAGTGCTAATTGCTTTAGAACATAGAACATTACAGCGCAGAACAGGGCCTTCGGCCCACGATGTTGCGCCGACCAGCTTTTAAAAAAAAAACACTAACCCACTAATCTAAACCAATCCCATTTCGTCCATAAACCTATCCACAGATCTCTTAAATGCCCCCAAACTAGGCGCATTTACAACTGCAGCTGGCCAATTTTACCATCGCATCACACCCGAAAATAGACACAATGTGATTGTAAAATCGCCCCCATAGAAATGCGAAAGAGGAAATTCCAAGCCATAACATCTTCCACAGAATGATGTTGATAAATCCTGAGAGTGTGCGTGTGCTGCTCTGTCCTGTCCTAACAATATTTCAGGAGTTAATAACCGATTGAAGAGTCTTGGCTTTATTACTTTTGCTATTTTGGAGTTGAGTAATTTTGCAAAAGTTAAACAATGCCAGTTTCCTTTACTAAACCCAAGACATTTGGGAGCAATTCTAAATTGAAAGCTAACTTTATTAAAACGGTTAACCTTGTTTTATTTGTTTCTCCTGGTAGTTGGTGGAGAAATATGCTGAATAATATGGTACTGAACCATAATGAATCAAGAATCTATGGATCAGACACTATCCTATGCTGTTAGTTGATTTCAGTCAATACTGGCATCATCTGGACTGGTGGCTTTGATGATCCCAGCTAGGAAAGGGTGAAGAGGAGGAATTACCCTAGGTTCTTGCTTCTAATCACAAGTGGAAATAATTTGTTGGCCAAACTAAAAGTCACATATGAAGCTGTCACTACTGTTTAAACAGGGATCATACTGTACTTGGTTTATCCTACATGTGACCTTTTGGCATGACTCGTAATTGCCCTATGAAATGACCTAGTAAGCCATCAAGTTTTTGAGGAGGGACTCATAGAATCATAGAACCCTATAGTGCAGAAAGAGGCCTTTCGGCCCATCGAATCTGCACCGAACACAATCCCATCCAGGCCCTACCCCCATATCCCTACATATTATACCCACTAATCCCTCTAACCTACACCTCTCTGGACGCTAAGGGGCAATTTCTTAGCATGGCCAATCAACCTTAACCGCACATCTTTGGACTGTGGGAGGAAACCCATGCAGACACAAGGAGAATGTGCAATCTCCACACAGACCCGAGCTGGGAATTGAACCCAGGACCCTGGAGCTGTGAAGCAGCAATGATAACCACTGTGCTACCGTGCTGCCCCTATTCCGATTACTTTGACCTGGACAACAAATTGTAACATTCCCAAGAATTGGAGGAAAAAAATTAACAGTTTATTTATATCTACTCCAAATAAAAACAGGGTTGAGCTCAACTATGAGTATACCCTTACTCACAGGAAAATAATAACTTGTCCTTGAAAATAGGACTATATAGAATGCCAATTAAGAATGGAATTTTAGTGTCTCTTTTTTTGCAGCAAAGAGTAATTGAAAATGCCAGAGAGAAAATCTTGAAAGACCGATCTTTACTGGAAAAACTTGCAGAAAACATAAATAAAGTTATGTTCAGGTAATGTAATTCTTTATGTGGCAACAAACTGGACTCCATAGCAACAACAACTTAAAAGTCCCAAGGCACTTCACTATCAAACAAAACATGATAAAAACAGGATGAGAATTTTAAGATCCACTTCTTGCTTAACTGGGAGTCACTATAGGTCATTGAGATACTTGATGTAAGTTAAATTAAGCTTTTGATTTCAGATTTTCAGAGTGGAACATCTAGGAATAGTCTGTTCTAGAACTAGGGAACATATGAATGAGGGTTTCAGCAGCAGATCAGCTGAGATGGCGGGGGGAAGCTGAATGATTTTCAGAGGTGCAGGTCATAGTGATGGCAAGAATATGAGGTCGGAAGCTCATCTCTAAGGTTGTAAACAGATTGGCTTATTTTCAAGTTGTTGCCAGAGAGAGAGATGGAGTAGGTCACAGGGAACAGAGTTTGGGACAGCGTCTGAAAACAATGGTTTCCATCTTCCCACTATTTAATTGGAAGAAATTTCTGTTCATTCAGTCTGATAATTTAGCAACACTAGAGGAGTCATGAGTTGGAAATGGGTGCAATCAGCATCCATGTGAAAATTAACACTGTACCTTTGGATGATGTTACCAAGGAGCAAGGTGTAGCTGGAAAATAGGAAAGAACAGAGGATAGATCCTTTGGGCGCAGCAGAGATAATGTGGGAGCAAGAAGAGAAGAAATTGCAAATGATTCTCTGGTTTCAATTAGTTATAATAATGGGACAATGTGATAACAGCCCCATCCAGGTGAAGAATAATGAAGAGGTGTTAGAGGAGGATGGTGTGGTCAGTTGTGTCAAAAGCAGCAGACAGGTCAAGGAGAAGGAGGTAACATTTACCTTTGTCACATTCACATTGGATATAATTTGTGACTTTTGTGAGAGCCATTTTGGTACTGTGGCAGGGACAGACATCTGGTAGATGAATTCAATCACAAGAGCTTCGGAAGGGAAAGGGTTTGGGAGGTGACAAACCATATGAAGACTTTGGAGAAGAGTGGGTGGTTGGAGACAGTAGTTTGCAAGGATCGAGGGTCGGAGTTTTTTGGAGGAGATGGTTGGTGACAGCAGGTTTAAAGAGAGAGAACCGTTTACAATATTAGCTAACCTGGGGCAAGGGGGAAAGTTGGGTGCTCAACAATTTAGTGGGAACTGAAAGAGACGAGTTCAGGGCTAGTGCAGATAGAAACATTCATGCAAAGTTAGCCAGGTAGGCTGGTGGAAGAGAGTGACATGGCAGACGTGCAATCAGATTGTTGAGTGTATTCTTGTTTTTCTTGATCCTATAAATATTTTTTGAGCGTGCAGGAGAAGAAGGGGAGAGATTTATGACAACGATTTGCAGTAAATAAACCAGGGGTTATCATTGCATTCCAGGATGATCCTGGAATAGTGCACAGTATTAGCAAACACGAGTAGTGTTTTAAGTGGTCCAGCTTGATCAGGCAGTGAATAGCTAAACCACCATAATCCTTTCAAACATGTGACCCTTGGACTGTAGGGAGTGTAGGTGAGTGCAGTACCAGGGGAAATGGCCAGGCTGAGAGAGAGCTTTATCAAGGATTAGGATGTGAAAGGTGAAAATTAGGGTGCAGTTGAATAAATCAGTAGCTGTAGAAATGGAATGGTGTACCAAAGGCTGGGTAACTGGAATTTTGGAAGTGAAATGGGACATAGGTTTTTTCCAGGGGTGGATATAGAAAGAGGTAGATTTGGGGCATGAAAGGGACATCTGGGTGGTGAGTGATACAACAAAGTGATCAGAGATAGCCTTATTTGTAATTGAAGCAATGGGTGTAGTGGGACCGTGTAAGATGGCAAGTTAAAGGGGGTGGCTGTGAATATTGGTTAGGGAATTTACATGTAGAGACACAAGGAGGATGAGAAGGCAATGATCTTGGAGGAGGGAGGTCGTTTTGTTCAGACACTGAAGGATGAAAGTAGTTACAAAATCTTGGTGATAAAATTTCTAACATTCCTTAGTTGTCTGTACAGAATTATGGTTTTGAAAGAGGGGAGATGGTTGGAAAAAGGTGAGATGCTCAAAGGAGGAGAAGGTGCCTGAGGAAAAAAGGTGATCTTGTGGCGAGTAGCACACTGCCACTTTGGTCTTAATGGAGCAAGTGATGGAATATAGAGCCAAGTAGGGGATGCATCGTGAAGGAGAAAGGTGATCCTCACTAAATATATTTAAGACGCGGGTTGATAGGTTTTTGATAGGCAAGGGGACTAAGGGTTATGGGGAGAGGGCAGGAAAGTGGAACTGAGCCACGACAGATCAGCCATGATCTTATTGAATGGCGGGGCAGGCTCAAAGGGCTAGATGGCCTACTCCTGCTCCTATTTCTTATGTTCTTATGTGTCAGCACCCATCAGCCAGGTTTCCATCATGGCCATACTGTTGATGAAATCATTGACAGCAAGGGCTGGTTCAAGGACATTCTGGAAGAAAGTACATAGAGGGATGAGAGTTGCTCCACTGGTAGAGTCCAGAGGATCAGCAGTGGCGTTAGTTGGACAGGAAGAGAATTGCCAAGGTTGGCCCCAGTGGGTGGAAAGGCCTCCATGCTACACATGCATTTTTGATAGGTGTACCAAAAGGATTTTGTTTGTGGAAACTCAGGTGGTATCTGTATTCATAGGAACATTTCATCCAAAACTTAAATTTAACCAACCAAGAATTCTGTAAACTGGATAGACTTCTCAATTTTGTATTGAATCGAACATGCTTTCTGTCTTACAGCGAGACTAGCACTGGACACCCTTCAAAGCCACCAGACAGCAGTACTTTATTACCGGAGCAGTCCATTGATGAAATCTTGGGCCTTGGGGTAATGTTTATTTTAAACTTGAGTGGCATACTATCTAATTTTTTTTATATGCAACTTGTGTCTTTGAATACTTGGGCCATTTAATAAGGTATTTTGCCAATAAATTCAGCAAAACAGAAGTTGGATGCTCTTGAATTTCTTTTAATTTTTTCAAGTTAGTTTAATTAAGGCAGACCTTTGTGTGATAACCAATAAATGATAAGATATGGTTTTATGCTAAATATGATGAGGGTCAACTATAATTTTTATGGGACAAGATCTTTCTGTATATATAGTGGAAATGAAAAGGGATTTTTCCTTTGGAGACTGGGAGGAGCAAGGAAAATGGGGGTAAGCTCCATCAGACAGCTTATTACCGTGTTCTCGCATACAAGAGACTTTCCTGGGCTGGACTGGACTCCATCCCCAATGCCAGGTTTTGGGGGTGAAAGATCACAGGCCCATCTGTGAATAAGTTTCCTTCCACTTGATGATCCATCTGGCTATGAGCCTCTTTAATTAATAAATGCATATGGCTGAGGGTGCCTCCCTGTTGGAGCACCTTGTGATTGCTTGCCAACCAGCACCTACCTGTCTCTGATTCTCTTGGCGGAGTTTTCAACTTGACATGGGTACAGGCCTCTTTGGATCTGCATCATCAGGAGCCTGCCTGTCTGCCGTCCTTAATGGGACTATTTGCAGAGACAGACAATTAGGAGGAAGGTGGGGCGAGTGGGCTGGTTGGTACCCCAGGTGGGCCTGGCATCAGGATCCCAACGCCCACCAGAAAATTCTGCCAAATGTGTCTGGGGATAAAGGTATTAACTGGGAGCTGTCTCTGTTTAAATAAAATAAACTTTCTGCAGTTCATTGAAAATCTCACTTAGCTTTTACAGTATATAATTTAAAATATCAGTGCCTGTATTTTAATGCAGCTGCGAAGCGTTTTCCTTTTATTTACAACTAGAGAAATATTAGAATAGCTAGTTTAAGCTGAAGAGCATCTGTAATGTCACTTCGGTAACGAAGCTCTTCAGAATGAATAGATAGAGCATTCAGCCAACATAAATGTTATACTCTAGTTCAGCAGCCTAGGCTTTGATCTTTTGTTGCTGAGAAACATTTATGCACAAATGGACAGTGGTGTAAAAGTGGAAAAAGAGTGGAACACTAGTTCCAAAACCAAGATAAGACAACAAATTCTAGTTTTTTAAAAAAAAATCCTTCAAGTTATTTTTCATATGTTCCTGAAGACTCCAAACATGTTAACACTCCAGTCTAGATTATACTCTCTGCTTATGACCCTGAGCATTTTTTTGCAAACCAAATCAAAATCTTGAATAAAATGCTGTTTTATATTTTGTAGGATGAAGTCCATATGTCTGATGAAGCTATTCAGGATATCTTGGAGCAGACGGAATCAGACCCTGCATTTCAGGCTTTGTTTGACCTCTTTGATTATGGTTTGTACCAAACCTTATTGAAAAGTGTACGCTTTTTAAATTGATGTTCAATAAAGATCTTTTAAATAATGAACTTGATCTGAACAGATAAGGTCTTTTCATACAAGTGTTTATGAAAATGAATGTAACTTCTCAATACAGGCCAATCAATAATAGCCATAAGTATTCAGTTTGTAATTTGTAGGAAGATTTTCAGTTTGAGACTATAAATGTAGAATACCCATTAGGGCAAAAGACTTGGCATTTCTTCAGTATTAACTGGACAGTTCCTACATTTGAGTTTTGTGCATTGTGGCACTTGTATCATACACAAATTTATACCAGATTTTAAGATTATAAATCAATATATTTGCAAACGCTGCTAAAATGGAAAGTACAAATTGAAAGACCTGTTTTCAGGCAGGCTTTGAAAGATGGGAATTCCTCACATTATTAAGTCAGTAGAAAGCATTATTCTGACTTCAGGCAACTCCTAAATTGAGACATTTGGGGATTATATTCTCCACTTCAACATCCCTCATCTTGCTGAATGTAGGAACTCACCAAATGGAATTTTAAAAGCGTATAACTGAGATAATTTGGAATTAGAGTTTAAAACATCAGATTCATAAATGCTTGATGTTCCATGGATTTTATACATTCCCTTTTACCCAATGCATTTATGCACATGCATAGAATAGTGAATAAGATTGCTGAACTGCAGGCAAATGGTATTATGAAATAATGGCAATAGTAGCTCAAAGGGGGATGTAGACGTTTAATATCCTTGGTTATAATGTTGGAATTCAGGAAAGTTAGGGAAGTAAATAAAGGAGAGGGAATAGCAGTATTGATCAAAGATATTGTTACAGCACTAGAAAGTGCACAGTGGTTAGCACTGCTGTCTCACAGAGCCAGGGATTCAGGTTCAATTCTCGACTTGGGTCACGGCCTGGGGAATCTGCACGTTCTCCCTGTGTCTGTGTGGGCTTCCTCCAGGTGTGGTTTCCTCCCACAGTCCAAGAGACATGCTGGTTAGTGGGTTGGCCATATTAGATTCTCCATCAGTGTACCCGAACAGGTGCTGGAGTGTGGCGACTATGGGGTTTTCACAGTAAATTCATTGCAGTGTTAATGTAAGACTACTTGTGACACTAATAAAAAAAAAGTGATGAGCTTGAGGGGTCAAATACAATCTTTAGTTATTTAATGAACAATGGAGGAGCCACTATGCTGCTGAATGAATACTGTTGGCAATCAAATAGGGGGAATGACAGAGGAACAAATTTGCAGGCACATTGCAGCAAGACACTACTTGGTAATAGTGAGGGCCTTCAATTATCCTAATATGGGCTGGGAAAATAACAATGTAAAAGGCAAAGAAGAGGAGTTACTGAAATGTCTGCAAGAAAACTTTCTTGACTGCATTTCCAACCTAATGGAAGGAAAAGTTATGGCAAAGGGCAAGGAAAAATCAGATGTGAAAATACTTAGCCAATGAGGACTAATTCCAGTGAGCTGAAAAGGAATTAGGGGTTGGAATCAACAATTGGCAGTTGAAACAGTTAATCAATAATGGAAGGTCATCAGAAAGGAAATATTTTGGATACAGAATGGACATTCTATTGCATTACATTTCTATTAGGGGGAAAGGAAGGACATTCAAAGGCACAGCTCCCTAACTACAGTGGTACTCAGTAAACTGTTGGAACTGTGATCTGACAAAAGCCCTTTACCCGAGGGTCTTAAAAAAAATTAGTGAGATATCTGATGCATTGGCTTTAATTTTCCAAGACTCCCTAGATTTGGGCACAGTCCCATTAGGTTGGAAGATAGTACATATAACACCATTATTCAAAAAGGAAAGGAGACAGAAAACTAGTTGATCTACTATCTGTTATGGGGAAAATGTTAGAAGCAATTATGAAAGAAATTACAGCAGGGTACTGGGATAAGCTCATGGTAATCAAACAGAGTCAACATAATTTTGTGAAAGGGAAAATCATATTTGGCCAACTATTGGAGCTCTTTGAGGAATTAACATGTGTTGTGAATAAAGGGGAACCGGTGGATGTACTACACTTATGTTTCCAAAAGGCATTTGATAAAGTGCCAAATCAAAAATTATTACAGAAAATAAAAGCTCATGTCATAGGGGATAACATATTGGCATGATTAAAGTTTGGCTGGCTAACGGAAAGCAGAGAATAAGCATAAATGGGCCTTTTTAAGATTGGCAAGATGCACAAGTGGTGTGCCACGGGGATTAGGGCTGGGACCTAAACTGTTTACAATTTACATAAATGAATTGGGTGAAAGAATGTGGGAAAATCTGTAACTAGGGGTCACTTTAAAAATAAGCGATCGCCCATTGAAAATAGATGAGGTGATTTTTTTTCACTGAGAGGGTCATGAGTTTTTAGAACTGTCTTCCTGAAAAGGTGGTGAAAACCGAGTCTTTGAATATTTTTAAGGTGGAGGTGGACAGATTCTTGCTAAACAAGGGGATGATAAGTTATTGGATCGGCCACAATCTCACTAAATTATAGAGCATGCCCACGGGGGTGGTTGGCTGACTTCTGTTCCTTGTTCGTATGAAGGGATGATTGCCAGAAGGAAAGTAAGTCCTGAAGAAGATGAGAATATATAGATGGGTTAAACGAATGGACAAAGATCTGCCAAATGGAGTACATTGTGGGAAATGTGGAATTCTCCATTTTGGCAGGAAGAATAAGAAAGAAACTTTTTATCTAAATAATGAGAGATTGCAGAGCTCTGAGATGCGGAGGGATCTGGGTGTCCTAATTCAAGAATCACAAAAGGCTGGTATGTAGGTACAGCAAGTTATTCGGAAAGGTAATAGAATTTTATCATTTATTGCAAGGGGGAATTGAATATAAATGTAAGGAGGTTATGCTTCAATTGTGCAGCGAACTAATGAGACCACATTTGTAGTACCGAATACAGTATTAGCTACCTTAATTAAGATAGGATGTAAATGCTTTGGAAACAGTTCAGCCAAGGCTTACCAAGCCAATACCTGAAATGGGTGGGTTGCCTTGTGAGGAAAGGCTTAGCTTGTATCGGCTGGAGTTTATAAGAGTGAGAAGTGACTTGATTGAAACGTATAAGATCCGGAGGGGTCTTCATAGGGTGGATGTGGAGAGGATGTTTCCTCTTGTATAAGAGAAATCAGGGGTCACCGTTTAAAAATAAGGAGTCACCCATTTTAAAACTGAGGTGAGGCAAAATTATTTTTCTCAGGATTAAGTGTCCTTGGAACTCTTGAAAACACAGTGGAAGCAAAGTCTTTGAATATTTTTAAGGCCGAGGTGGATGGATTCTTGGTAAGCAAGGGGATGAAAGGATATGGGGGGTCGGCAGGATGCAGATCTGAAGTTAGTATCAAATCAATCATGATCATCTTAAATGTTGGAGCAGGCTCAAAGGGCAGAATGGTCGACTTCTGCTCCTTGTTGGCATGTCCCTCGGATAACTGAAGACAGATTAAACTAAAACAGAAAGAGGAAGCTTATGATAAAGGTTGACCAGTTGGGTAGCCATCTGGAAAAAGAGATGGCACAGGTACTGTGGACTAAGGCCTGTATCATTCTACGATTATAATGTCTGATATTCTGACTTTTTTTTCTAAGGTGTTAACTGGAGAAATTGTACATTTTGGTTCTATGATCAGTCTTTCATTAATTAGGATTAAATGTATCTCTAGAGTTGTGTTTATAATTTAGTAAATTTGTATTTCATCTTTCTAAAATCTGATTAATTTAGGCAAATCTAAAAGGAGTGAAGATGGCGATCGTGGACAGTGCAGTCAAGAAGACTTGGAAATAATAGAAGGTAGTGCAAGTTCGGCATTCTCTGAGGTATTTAGTACCTATCAAACAGAGGAATTGGGTGAGTTGCAGTTTTGTTTACTAATTTATAAAACCAGAAATACATATTTATGGATTTGTATCAAAAATTCTTAATGAAAAGCATTACCTTCAAAGTATAATTGCATAATTTTATTCTCATCATTTATTAAACTATTTGTAATATGTTTTGTACTACATTTGCAAATCATGTAATGTTACTTTTCTGCCTCCCCCTTTGGTATCCTAGTGTCCTTGCCTTCGATGGTCTCTGAGAAAGTATCAAGTGGTTTTAAGAAGAAAAGCAAAGCTGATGGGACAGTACATAAAAATAAAACGTCATCAGAATCAAATTCTATTACAAAACCCACAAAAAGAGAAAATCAGATTTTTCCAACCTTCAGTACAACAGATGCAAGCAAACCCATCCTTTCAACGGATAGTCAGACAACCAGCAGCCAGGCATCCAAATGTAGCTGTTGGATCACCGGAGAAGCCAGTTCTGTATCTGATCTTTCTTCGCCTGTTGCCACTATTCACACAACTACTATAGCAATGTCAGAGTGTCAAGAAGCTGGGGACACTGTCGAAATGGAGATCGAAGCTCAGTCATCATCTATTTATCATAAAAGGGCAGAACTGTCTCCACTTGTGCAACAAGAGCTCAGTGAGGAACCCTTGGGCATTGAAGAGTTAACTAATCACAATAGGAAAGCACAATCACAATCCAAATTGGCATGCCAAAATAGCCTTGCTGCAGAAGCTGATAAACCTTCACTTTATGATACTAATAAGTCAAAAGCAGTTACAAGTCAGCACAAACCTGAACAGCCAGCGGCACAATCTGTCTGTGTTACAAGAACAAGTGATAAGATTGATACTGTAGGTTGTAATGTGCCACCTGCAGCTTGTGCTGAAGCATCAGTTCAGTCAACTTTTGTAGTGCAGAAAACTTCTGAGTGTGAGCCTGCTCCCCTGGATGGAAGAAAGTCCTTATCAGTTAACTCTGATAACTCCACAATAACTACAATGCAAGATCAGCAAAATGCCATGCACATGGTCGAAATTTCTAAAAGCCCTTCTTTAACCAATGTCCTTGTTTCTCCTGTACCTGAAGCATCAAACAGTTCCACTGTAAGCTCCAGTTCAGTAAACTCTCTGAAATCTGGTGCAATAAGAACATGTGTTGTTTCTGCTGAAGTGGAGTTGTCTGATCCAGCAGAACCTGTTTCTTCCTCTGTTTCTTCTTCTAAATCGAGCTCTGAGGTTAAAACTGTATCTCTTCAACCAAGTTGTGTTACTTCTGGCCTGAATCCTACAACCGAAAGTGTTTCAACTAACATGGTGTCTAAGTCACCGCTCCCTACCACTTCTACAAAGACGAATGTTATCTCCACCTCCAAAGCTTCAAATGCTGAACCTTCCAGCACTATGGAGGTAGATCCCACAAATATAGTAACTCTCAAGATAATAATTAGTGATGACCCCAAACAGTCATCATCAGATCCAGAATTAAGTAATGCTGTGTCTAGTATTACAAATGAAAATGTACCAACAATTATATTGTCCTCTCCGGGTGGTACACCGTTAAAAGGCAAAGGATTAAGTCAACCATTATCAAGGAGCAACAGTATTGCTGTTACTGAAACGAGCTCCAGTTGCAATGAGTGTGTAAGTACTGAAGAAACAGAAAGTGCTATTAATAGCTTGGGGGTGGCAGAGGAGCCTGAAAGCAGTGAGCAGAATGTTGCAGTGACTGAAGTTGAAGCTGTACCTACACAAAGCATTACCTCGAGTAATGTGACCATTAATATACCACAGGCTGATGGTACTCTGTTGTCCACACAAAATCCAGTTAACCTATCAAAAGACACTGGCCTTATTCAACTGTTGCCTGCCACTACCACATTTGGGCAGTCCAACAGTGTTCTGATAGCAACTTGTGTGCAAGATTCTGCAGGGCAATCATTAAGGAAGGGAGAGGAACCAAATAACGCTAACACATTTATTTTGGACCACCGAGGAAATTCTGCAAATGTCCTGATGCTACCAAGCAGCTCTGCTTCCACCACCATATCAACGTCTGTTCCTCAAGTTTTATCAACACCTCCAAGGCCAAGCACTGTTTTTACTATGGGACAGCCTGTATCTTCAAGTTTTTCACAAGGTGCAGGTGATCAGACTATTCAAAATGGCAATTTTTGACATTTGTAATATCAGAAAATTTTCCAACTTTAATACGTGATTGTTATTGTGATGTTACCAGCTTCTGTTAATGCATAGTACTACCCAGTACTACCTTGTATAGTAATACAATATTGGCACACATGAGAGCAGCACAGTGGTTAGCACTGCTGCTTCACGTTGCCAGGGACCCGGCTTTGATTCTGGCCTTAGGTGACTGTCTGGTGTACGTTCTCCCCGTGTCTGTATGGGTGCTCCGGTTTCCTCCCACAGTCCAAAGATGTGCAGGTTAAGTGGATTGCCCATGCTGAATTGTCCCTTAGTGTGCAAAGATGTGTAAGTTAGATGGGGTAACCTTGGTAAATGCGGGAGGTTATGAGGATGGAGGGGAAAGCCTGGGTGGAATGCTGTTTTGGAGAATTGGTACAGACTCGATGGGCCAAATGGCCCCTTTCTGCACTGTCAGAATTCTATTTGTTACACAGCTGGTGTCATACACAACACCTACAAAGCCATGTGATGAAATGCTAGTATTGTTATTAGAACAGAAGGAGACAGGTCAAGTGTTTTTCCCTTTGACTGTCTTCCTAAATGGTTACAGTAACACTCAAACTGCTTCCCTGGTGGCTAACTTCATGTAGAACAAAGGAAGAAGCTGAATTTCAGCTAATAAGTTTCAGAAAAGAAATTGAACCTGTGGTGTTCTTGTCTGTATGACTAAATATCACACCCTACGTTTGCTCAGTGTTCTAAGTGTATGGAAGATAAATGCCAATTCAAAGTATCTACTTATTTATTTTCCTCACTGTTTCTTATGATGGAGGACAGACATGTGAGCAGCCATGTCTCCTGTCTCTAATGAAGAAGGGCAACAGAAAAACCTGAGTTGACACTCATTGTTTTCTCTTTCCTCACCAAATTGAGTAGTACCTGGCCTCTGAGCCTAGCAACTCACTGGGGGTAGACGGGAATGTGGAATTGAGGTTACAATCAGATCAGTCATGATTTTATTGAATGGCGGAGCAGGCATGAGGGGCCGAGTGGCCTACTGCTAATTCATTTGTGTGTTCAGAATCTTTCTTGATGGAGCTTTCTAACCCATCTTGCTACTGAAAATTAAATGTGTTATATTTTTCAGGGTCAACTTTTATTATCACATCTCCTGTCCAACCAGTGCTGCAAGGAATGATGGGAGTGATTCCCGTTTCAATAATGGGTCCAAATAATGGGACTTCATTTGCAGTGTCGCCCCAACAGGTCAGTTTAAACACATTCTGTATGTGCCTGCATTTGGAGTACTTAATCTGTAACTTTGAGGAGGTGTTGCCTTTATTGAGGATAATTGTACATTGATTTGGGACTTAAGATCTTGATTGATTCTGCTTGACATGCTGCAGAATCAGAGAAATTACAGTGCAGGGCTGGTCTATTTAACGTTTTGTGTGAAATGGAAAGGTATAATATCTTGATCTTTGCCTCAACAGCTGTTTGTGGTAAAGCATTCTAGGATGTGGACATTGCTTGCTAAGCTAGCATTTATTACACATCCTTAATTCCCACGAGAAAGTGATGGTGAACTGCCTTCTTAAACCCTGCAGTCCTTGTGGTTTTGGTCGACTCAATGCAGTTAGGAAGGGGATTTCAGATTCATCACAAAACCTTTCAAAAGGCTTTCAACAAAGTCTCACATTGAGATTGGCATGTAGAATGAGTGCATGGGATTTGGGTAATGCATTGAGATGGATAGAAAATTGGTTAGCTGACAGGAAACAGTACTGGTAGGGATAAACGGGTAAATGGCAGGCATTGAATAATAGGGTGCCACTCTTAATAATAGGGTCCACACAATATAAATCATTTAGATAAGGGAACTAAACATAATATCTCCAGGTTTGCAGATGAAGCAAACCAGGGTGGGAGGGTGAGCTGTGAGGAGGATGCAGAGATCCTTCAGTATGATTTGGACAAGCGGAATGATCGGGAAAATGCATGGCAGATGCAGTACAAAATGGATAAATGTGAGATTATTCACTTTGGTAGCAAAAATAGGAAGATTATCTGAATGACTATAAATGGAGAGGGGAATGTGCACTGAGACCTGGCTGTCCTCTTACTCCAGTCGCTGAAGGTAAGCCTGCAGATGCAGCAAGCAATAATGAAGGCAAATAGTATGTTGGTCTTATCGCAACAGGATTTGAATACAGGAGCAGGAATATCTTGTTGCAATTAGAGGGCCTTGGTGAGGTCACACCTGGAATATTGCTTGACATTTTGGTCTCCTTATCAGAGGAAGGATGATCTGCTATAGAGGGACTGCAGAGAAGGTTTACCAGACTGATTCCTAGGATGGTGGAACAGACATATATGGAGAGAGTGCGTCAATTATGATTCTGCTTGCTGGAGATCAGAAGAATGATGGGGGATCTCCTAAAACCCTATTAAACTCTTAACAGGACTAGACAGGTGAATTCCACAAGCCTACCTCTCTCTTGGAGAATACATTTCTCCTAGCCTCAGACCTAAAAGGTTTATCTCATATCTTTAGATTATGGGCCCTGGACTCGCCCTCATCATTGGGAGCATCCTTCCTGCATCTAACCTGTGGTCAGGTCCCAGACCAGAACCCCATATTACATTATGAAGCCAGACTAGACCCCCTAACATTTTTTATATTTTGGCATAAATGTCAGGAAAGGATGCTTCAAGCCACTGACAAATTAGGGATCTTTTAACAAAACAAGCTTTATTCATAACAGTTTAAACAAAATGAAGCAGCTTAACACTTTAACAGTTAAACAATCTTTAAAACTGAAAAGAAACAACTCTAATTTCTAATTGCCATTTCAGTTCCAAATAAGCAATATTATTCTTACATACATGAAACTCATTTTAAATATAGTTAGCAATTACAGCCTTGGGGTTTTCAGAGATATATAAAGCTTTCAGAAGCCTGCAAAATTCCCCTAACTTCAACCAGGACAGTCAAACTCCATCTTCTTTCTACAAAAGCCTGCTTCTTTTTCCCTACCGATCCAGGACTACACATAAACCACAACATCATATGACCCTGTAATCACTCAGTTCCCAGGGGAACTCAAGTAAACACAAACCCATTAAGTCTACTTAACATAACCACTTGCAAGGTTGAAATGAGTAATTATTCTGCTCTCCCAGTATCTAAACTGCATTCCTGCCAGACATGCTAACTACCTGCAGTAAAATCTAAACTTTAAAACATCCTCCTGAAACATAAAAAAACTCAGTACATATATGAATTTAGTTAGTACACTTTCATGTCTGGCAGGAATGCAGTTTAGATACTGGGAGAGCAGAATAATTACTCATTTCAACCTTGCAAGTGGTTATGTTGACTTAATGGGTTTGTGTTTACTTGAGTTCCCCTGGGAACTGAGTGATTACAGGGTCATATGATGTTGTGGTTTATGTGCAGTCCTGGATCGGAAGGGAAAAAGAAACAGGCTTTTGTAGAAAGAAGATGGAGTTTGACTATCCTGGTTGAAATTAGGGGAATTTTGCAGGCTTCTGAAAGCTTTATATATCTCTGAAAACCCCAAGGGTGTGATTGCTAACTATATTTAAAGTGAGTTTCATGTATGTAAGAATCATATTGCTTATTTGGAACTGAAATGGCAATTAGAAATTAGAGTTGTTTCTTTTCAGTTTTAAAGATTGTTTAACTGTTAAAGTGTTAAGCTGCTTCATTTTGTTACAGTTATACTTAAACTGTTATGAATAAAGCTTGTTTTGTTAAAAGATCCCTAATTTGTCAGTGGCTTGAAACATCCTTTCCTGACATTTATGCCAAAATAAAAAAAAATGTTAGGGGGTCTAGTCTGGCTTCATAATGTAATATGAAGTTCTGGTCTGGGACCTGACCACAGGTTAGATGCAGGAAGGATGCTCCCAATGATGGGGGCCAGTCCAGGGCCCATAATTTAAGGATATGAGATAAACCTTTTAGGACTGAGGCTAGGAGAAATGTATTCTCTGAGAGAGAGGTAGGCCTGTGGAATTCACTACACAAAGCAGTTGAGTTCAAAACATTGTATGTTTTCAAGAATCTCTTGGGGTGAAGGGGATCAAATATGGGGAAGGTGGGATCAGGCTTTTGAGCTAGCTGAAGTCATTATCATAATGAATGGCAGAGCAAGTTTAAAGGGCTAAATGCCCCCCTCTTGCTCTTATATTCTGTTTCTATACTAAAGGATTTTGATTCAAATTTGCAATTTGCTCTGGCTTATTGCTGATTTCAGCCATGTTATGCAGAGAAAAAGGGGAAAACTATAAGTCATTCCCCCCACATTGGGTGTGAATCTCTTTGGAGCCTATCATGTGGAGTGGCATTGGTGCAAGTTTAGGTACAAGTTTGTGACTCATTTCAGGGACAGAATGGCTGCATAGTACACCATTGAAGGTGGCATTGAAGGTACACACTGAAGGTGGAATGCATAAATGCCAGTCTCCACTTACTGGACTTAGTTACGCAATGCAATGTTCTATTTATTTCAACCAGGTTCTCCGTATGCCAGTATCCTCTTCACTTGGCAAAAAATGCAACAGATTCAGCAAACTTCCCATTTCAAGGAAACCACCGCAGTTAGCTGTTCAGCCAAGCACCTTAAATACAGGTTAGTATGTATGGAAATAAATTATATTTATCCCCCAAAAAAGTTATTTGGCGAACAATATACCTATTTATTTAATTTTTTTATCCTGCTTGTTACCTTGAATGAATAAATAATCAAATGGTATTTTAACAGTTAAATGCTTTTACAATTTATAAAGCATCTGTGTGGTCTGGAACGCTTACTTGTAATTCTCACCATTGTGATGGCTGAACGCAGACTTGGCACTAGTATCACAATAGAGCTTTATATGGCTTGATAATGTGCACCTTCAATCTTCATGTTAACCATTTTTTGGAACAATATAAAGGTGAAAAACAAGTAATTTGATGTTTTGCTTTCTCATTTTTGTTTAAATAATTGTCCTGGATTATATTAAATTGATTAATTTAATTACTGTTTTGTATTCTAGGACAATCATCTGTTATTGGCACTTTCATTTCAATAGATTCATCAGTTTCACAAAGTAATTCCCAGCCTCCGAGGTAATACACCAGAGTGACTGAAATGTCATTCTGTATGCTATTAAAGTTAATCTTTTGTGTTATTGTTTAGAAATGATGCTTGCGTAGATGGATTTAAACAGTTCAAAATATTCTGTTCACTTAGGCTTCAGATCTTTTTGGCAAGGGACCAAACTCAAATTCCTGCATAGTTTTATTTCATGGCTGGACTCCGATGCAGAGCTACTATGAGTTGATCTGTTTTCCGGAGGAGAAAAGCGCTTATCTCTTACTGTTTATATGTTTTATTTCCCTTTTGACGAATTATCAACATTGAAACACTGGATATAAACACACAGAAGAAGGCCGCTTGGTCCATTGTGTCTTTGCTATCTGATAAATAGGCATCCAACTTATGTTGTAGTTACCTAGGATGTAACTAGTAGAGTTGATAAGGGGGAGCCAGTCGATATGGTTTATTGGATTTTCAGAAGGCTTTCAACAAAGTCTGATACAAGAGACTAGAGCATAAAATTAAAGCACATGGAGTTGTGGGTGATGTATTGAGAAGAATATAAAACTGATTTGCAGACAGGAAACAAAGAGTAGGAATAAACGGATCTTTTTCCAAATAGAAGGCAGTGACTAGTGGGGTGCCACAGCAAGTAGTGCCAGAACTTATCTATTCACCATATACATTAATGATTTAGACAAGGGAACTAAACGTAATTACTCCAAATTTACAAAGCTGGGTGAGAAGTGAGCGGTGAGGGGGATGCAGAGGTCCTTCAGTGTGACTTGGACAAATTGAGTGAGTGGGCAAATGATTGGCAGATGTAGTATAATTTGGGCAAATGTGAAGTTATTCACTTTGGGTAGCAAAAATGGGAAACAGATTACTATCTGAATGGCCGTAAATTAGGAGAGGGGCATGTGCAACAAGATTTGGATGTCCAGGTGCACCAGTTGCTGAAAGTAAGCATGCAGGTGTAGCAGGCAGTTTAAAAAAAAAGCTAAATAGTACATTCGCCTTCAGAGCAAGAGGATTCAAACATAAGGATGTCTTGTTGTAATTATGTGGGGCCTTGGTAAGGCCACACCTGGAGTTTTGTGTGCACTTTTGGTATCCTTATCTGAGGAAGGATATTCTTGCTCTGGAGGGAATTTAGGGAAGGTTTACCAGACAGATTCCTGGGATGGCAGGACTAACATAAGGAGATTAAGTTGATTATGATTGTGTACGCTGGAGTTCAGAAGAAAGAGGGGGAATCTCATAGAAACCTATAAAATTCTGACAGAATTTGACAGGGTAGCTGCAAGAAAGATGTTCCTGATGGTGGGGGTGTCCAGAACCAGGGGTCACAGTCTGAGGATACAGGGTAGACTATTTAGGACAGAGATGAGGAGAGTGGTCAGCCTGTGGAATTTATTACCACAGAAAGTAGTTGAGGCAAAAACAAGAAGAAGTTAAATATAGCTCTTGGGGCGAAGGGAATAAAATGATATGGGGGGACAGTGGGATCATGGTATTGAGTTGGATGATAATGAATGGTGGAGCAGGCTCAAAGGGGTGGATGGCCTTCTCCGACTCCTAGTTTCTATGTAACATAATCCCACTGCTCTTGGTCCTTAGCCTTACAGATTGCAGCACTTCAAAATTCATACTCGGGATAAAAAAGGAAACTCTTTTTGATCTCTAATCATCCTTAATCTGTTCCTTAATTTTCTTCTTCTAATATATTTATAAAATATTTTTGGCTTTTGGTACATTGGCTGTTATAAATCGGAGTATCGAGTATAAAAGTTGGAGTGTTATGGTAAGGTCGTATAAGGCATTGGTGAGGCCGAATTTGGAGTATTGTGTACAGTTTTGGTCACCTAGTTACAGGAAGGAAGTAAATAAGGTTGAAAGAGTGCAGAGAAGGTTTACAAGGATGTTGCCGGGACTTGAGAAGCTGAGTTACAGAGAGAGATTGAATAGGTTAGGACTTTATTCCCTGGAGCATAGAAGAATGAGGGGAGATTTGATAGAGGTGTATAAGATTTTGATGGGTATAGATAGAGTGAATGCAAGCAGGCTTTTTCCACTGAGGCAAGGGGAGAAAAAAACCCAGAAGGCATGGGTTAAGGGTGAAAGGAGAATACTTTAAAGGGAATATTACAGGGGATTCTTCACGCAGAGAGTGGTGGGAGTGTGGAATGAGCTGCCAGATAAAGTGGTAAATGCAGGGTCACTTTTAACATTTAAGAAAATCTTGGATGGGTTCATGAATGAGAGGGGTGTGGAGGGATATAGTCCAAGTGCAGGTCAGTGGGACTAGGCAAAAAATGGTTCGGTACAGACAAGAAGGGCCGAAAGGCCTGTTTCTGTGCTGTAATTTTCTATGGTTTTTTTCTGGTTTTTTTCTATTTAATTTTTCTTGCTAGGATTTTTTTTTGTTTCTCTGATTTTGTTGTTAAATTTTATCCACATGTTTTCTATACTCCTGTAGGCTTTCTGTGCTATTGAGCTCCCAATATCTGACATAACCTTCCTTTTTTTTGTCATTGTAATTTAACTAATTGTCATTAGAGTATCACTGCAGTGACTTCTCTTCCTGCTCTGACACCAATATCTTTGATCTCGATTTAGTTCCCCATGTTGCCCCCCCAGTGAGATTATTAGGATTAAACCACCACCATGTAATTACTGTACATATAAACATTGGCCAGCATCATGTAGCCATATGTTCATTTTTCCAGTTTCTCTTTGGACTTTACCTCTTCTGATCTGCTCTTAGTCACTCAGTTACTGATGTGTGATGTAAGTAAATTGAACCTCAATTTGAATTTAAACAATCTATTCTTTCCCAAAATATCTGGGAAGAAAGCAAGTGGAAATAAAGCACTTGTGTAAAGCCGACAAAATAATTTCTACCTTCCGTGAAGTATGTTCTCTGATAAAAGCAACAACACATAATACAAAATTTGTATTATTTTCTAGGGTTGAAAATTCAGACCTGAATATTCCTGTCAGCCAATTAGGAAAATTAAAAGAGCACCCACTGGAGATACCAAATGCGTCAGGCTCGAAGTTGAGATCTCAGCGCCACAGACGAGTACTGTGCTTTGATAATGCAACTGCTGTAGAATCAGACCAACCCAAAATGGAGTCTAACACCAATCAAGAAAAGAAAGAAAATCGTACTGATAACATAAATCAATCTGACAGACTTTTTATTTCACAGAATAAGGAACGGTCTGAAAGGGCGGATGCAAAGGTTAGCAAAGGGAAGGAAATACAGGGTAAATCAGACAAGAATAAAAATATACCTTCTGGCCCACCATATGATTCATTCCACAAAACAACAGCAAATAAGGAAAATGAGGCAAGCAGGGATTCAGTTAGACAAAGAGGTAAAGAAACTTCGGACCTTTCAAATATTCATATACAAAAAAAAGGCTTTCATGGTGAGAGACCTAATTCTCAAACAACTGTTGCAGACAAGGATGGCATAATTAAAATTCCTGAATCTCAGCAAGAGTGCAAAAAAGGGACCACCGCTCTTGCAGTCTCTCAAGAAACTGCATCTAAAAGGAATCCAGATAAAAGTGATAGTTTTAGTCTGACCAGCACACTGACTAAACAGGCAGCTGAGATGCTGCAAGATATGCAGAGGCAAAGTCCTGTTCCAAAGCAAATTAGTAATACTGACTTAGCAGTGCCCAGGACACCAGGTTCTAATGCACATGAAGGACCAGATGATTGCTCAGACTTTCAACGGACTCCACGCAACAAAAGTTTTGGAGATGATAAAGCATCACCCAGGGTAATGGTACCACCAACAACCCCAGACATACCAACATGCAGCCCAGCAAGTGAAGCAGGAAGTGAAAACAGTGTTAGTATGGCTGCACATACTCTAATGATTCTCTCAAGGGCTGCAATTGCAAGGACTACCGGTACCACACCTCTGAAAGATAATAGCTGTCAGATCAGGTCTCCGCTTAGTCAGACAAAGAAAAGAAAACTAGAAGAACGGGAGGAAGAATATAGACAGCAGTCTTTATCCAGCAAGACAGATCTTCAAAATTCCAACTCACCAGGAAAGAAGAAACGTTCAAAATCACATGTAAGTAGTTCAGTCTTAGGATTTTGTTGCGTGATAATCTAACAAAATGCCAGTATGGTCAATAATAAAGAAAACTGTTGCCACTTACAAATGTATAATAATATTGAAGTGACAAAAGATGAACAAGTTAAATTCCGTAAGGTACAGTTTAGAGCACTGGTATTTTTGTACCTGCAAAGTGGACTGGTTGGGGTAATGGTGGTTTGTACCTATGTTAAACAAAGTGATAAGACTGTTAATGCAGACAACTGAAGAGCAGTCACAGGTAAACTCACATTTAGACAACCATAGAAATGAAGTGCAATGCAGATGACAACATATTAGAACCTAATGAGGTACATGTTTCTTAAAACCCAGCCAGATGAACAGATGAGACAGATCTGGGTGAGAAAACACTTACATTTTCCTGGCAGAGTAGCACAATACTTGAGAGTATAGTTATGGGATCCTGGGCTTTATAAATAACAGCCAGAAGGTTCTACTAAATCTATATGAAACAAAAGTTTGGCCCAGCAGGAATATTCCCAATTATGGTCTCCTTAAGAAAGACTTGCAGGGAGAGTATAGAAGAGTTTTACTAGAATGGTTCCAAGAATGATGAAAACACAAGGTTGTTTGGGATTGTTCACAAAGAGCAGAAAAGGCCAGGAGGAGATTTCATAAGAGATGCTTAAAATCACAATTAGTTTTTATAAAGGCAGTTTGAGGTTGCCCCAGCAGTTAAGGAGAGTTTTAAAAAAACTCTGACTCTGAAAGGTGTGATTTTAAAAATGAAATACTTCTGTCTAAAATCATTAGCCTTTCTCTTGATCATTTTGGGGTTAAAGCTAAGCACTGCTTTCTAATTCCTCAGAGATGCACATTACAATCTAAGCCAAAGACATAGATATGCAGATAGTTACTTATTTGCTATGATGTTGGTTGGATCACTACTGAGATGAGCAATGTCCTTAAATGGGGACTCAACTCCAGATTACTCAGTGTTTGGAACTGATAATCCAATTTTATTAAGTACATTGGCACTTTTTATATTTAGATGCAATATCTGTGTGGATAATATATTTTAAATCCAGCAAGTACCTTGGCTTCCTAAACTTAGTTATTAAAAATATAGGCCTACAATTTCCAAAATGGTTTCAGTGTAACTATGCAACAAGATGGAGTTGTGCAATTTTTGCCTAAGGAAATGTTAAACTGGTTTTCCAATCCCTGAATTAAGTCTGGCTAATAGTCTCACTATTGTTGCTCCATGCAAAAGACCAGGAAAGCTGATTTCTTGAATTTATGCTATTTCAGAATGTTTACATTATACAGTAAACCTTTGGGTCACTATTTCAGATGACTTAACCCTATATCTCTAACATCCTTGTAACTCTTTTTTGATTGTATTTTCTGTGCCTTCCTTTCTGGTACCAGAATATGTTGTGTTTAAAAAAAAGTATGTTCCTAAATATGCCATGCTTAATGTACATTGCTGGCTTCAAACTTTAATTTTTGTAACATCAGGAGGATGAAGTTGTACTTAAAGGTGGACAGTGGCGTGTATATTCTGTGCTTTTTTTAATCTGGTTTACACTCCATAGTGTGCGAGTGCAATTTTCAGCATAATTCCTTTGAAAGGCGATTCCAAATCACAATTTTAATGTCCTTTGGGATATCTTCAGAAAAATCTGAAGCTACATTTTGACAAGTTATTACAACAAAAAAAGTCAAGTTGCTATGGATATAGGGTAGTTTGAGAAGTTGTCCATGTCCAAAGTTAATTATCTTTTTAGGGGTTAGTATTGGGGAATAACCTATTTTTGATACAGAATCATAAAGTTGTAATTACTTGGAATATGCTAGTTTTGTATTGATGAGTTCCTAACTTGTTTCATGTTCAGTATATTTTTAATCATGGTTTATAGCCTGAGCAAATTGATCTATATTCTTCCTACCATTGAAAGTGAGTGGTGATGATGATGCATAGTTCTAGTGAACTGGAGTACAGTGACAGTTTTTTTGACTCGACGTCTTGGAGTATTCTGGTTCACATTGGATCTTTGGATCTCCTTACAGGAATGGCCAGATCCAGATTTGAACCCAAGCCAAGTGAATGCCTGGGATGAAAATCCCCCAAAAATGTAATCCAGCATATAAACTATTAAATCAAATATTTAAATTTTACTGGGAAGCACTATAAATCTAAAACTGTACAAAATGAGATATGGATACAAACTAGTAAAAGTTCAAGACAAAATAGTTTTCTGGGTGAGGCGTTCAGGCAAAATACATTTAAGGTGTGATTGTGGACAAGAATTAGATTATATTTCTATAATGCTGTCCATGTACAGAAATGTCTGAGTGCTTTGCGGAGCTATTGAAGTGGAAATTAAGTAGTAGGAGGGATGGTGCTGTGCAAAATCACAAAGTATGAAATGATGACAAGTTTGAAATGCTGAAACAAGTTTATTGGGCAGGGTATTCGTATCTAAGAATATTTGAAGTTGTTGATGCATAGATGGTTATGTGAGCCATAGAGGATAGCTTCAGTTTTGTTGACTCGGTCTCAAGACCTGGATGAATAAACAGTCTTGGTTTATGTGATGGCAAGAGCATAATATTTAACATAACATAAAGCTTGTAGCATATTCTTTAGAGCATAATCTGGTTATTTCTCTGTTTGTATTATAGGAGGGTAATTGACAGTTTTCAGTGTATTGAAAAGTTCTGATAATTAAGACTAACATCAATTGATCAATGATTTCACTCTATTTAAAATATGGTTTTTAATTTCACTGGTCATTTAATTTTCACTGGTCATTGTACAGATCATAGACATTTTTTCTTTCTAATTTTATGGAATTATAGGTAATTTGTTCCAACTTTAAAATGAAATGTTTTGTCTTCCAGAAACACAAGAGAAAGAAACACCTGGACTCTTTTCCTGTTGAAATGGATGTAGATAAATTTTTGAGTTCATTACAGTATGATGAATGATTATGCAGGATTTGATATGGCCTTAATTTCATGACAAACAAAACTGTTGTTGCATCCTTTCTCCATTCATCTTGTATCATAACTGATTCCTGATACTGACATACAAAATTCTACATAAATTACAATGCCCCTGTAACAGCACTTAGTACAGTTGCTGAAACGTACTAAGCAAGGTGAAGTTTGCATTGTGTAGTCAAAGGGCAAGTCTTGTAGAAAATGACTGACAACTAGATTATGCTTGAAATATTTTTTGAAACTTGGACTGTATTTCCAGTTGCAATTGTTATTAATAGTGCCAGTCAACTTGTAAATACTGTAAAGCTTTGAACTATGCTTTAATAAATTTATCATGTGCAAGGGAGCACAATTAATGGCAGTCTCCAGATTGTTTTGGGCTATTTCAATAAGGACTTAAATTTATACGGTTAAATATCCTTTCTGTACTTCCAAAAACTGAACCTTTTTATGAATGAGCTGTAACGTGAGCCAGCACGAACCACCTGACCACATCTGATCTATTGTGCAGGAAGTCTAATTGTTTGTTTACAGTCCAATTCCTGGCCCATTGTCTGTCCCAGCTAAGAGGAACTGTCTCCTACAAGTTCTTTTAGTCTGATTGAATTAATGCAGTCATCATTTGGATTTATCTTACTTTGTTAGTGGATAACACCAAGGCAATGTGTACTCATTTTTTAAATCTTACACAATTTCAACCTCAAGCTAAGGCGCTGTGTTGTGCTAACATAAAATTGCACTTGTGGTTGGGTAACGTGCTAATTGAGCCTGCCAGGTGTTTATTTCAGTTGTAGCATTTGGTGCGTGGAGTGAATTTCTACCGATAGACTACAGTGTTAACAGAAGATGTGACAGAATTGGTAAAGAAGCAAATTGTATTTGTACCATGTGTGCAAAAAGGCTATTCAGCCCATCACATTGGTGCTAGCCTAACCGCTTATTTTGATCCCATTTTCCAGTGTGTAGTATGTAATCTTGCAGTTTTCAGCTCTTCAGGTGCAGATTCAGGTACTTTTCTTTCGCTGAGTTCAGCATCAGTGAATTTCAGATACCCAGAATTTCCTCTGCATAAAAATGTTTTCCTCATGCCCCCTCTAATCCTTCTGCTCATCATTTTAAATCCCTGGTAATTGAGCCCTCAGCTAGGGAAAACAAGTCTTTCCTATCTTCTAGACCCTTTAATGGGTCATTCAACCTCCTCTCCTAAGGAAAACAGCCCGAGCCTATCCAATTTCTCTTCATAGCTGCAATTTAAGCTCCAACAATATTCTTGTAAATCTCCTCTGCACCCTCACCAGAGTCATTACATCGTTCCTGTAATGTGTGACCAAAATTGTACGTTTCCTAACTAGCAGTTTACATCCCTGCTTTTTATATTCAATACCTCACCCCAAAAAGCATTCTGCTTTCTTGACCTTGTCCACCTGTTCTGCCACCTTCAAGGACCTGTGGACGTGCATTCCTAGGTCTCATTACCTCAACCGCTTCCCACTTGAGTATTCCCTTGTTCTGTTTGCCTTGCTCAAAATGCATTGCCTCACTCTTCCAGATCAAACTCCAGTTGTTAGTTCTCTGCCCATTCAACCTAATAATTGAAATCAATAGTTAACATCTTCATTATCAACTACAGTCATTTTTTTTGTTTGCACATTTCCTAAATCATGCTACCTACATTAAGTCTAAATTAAAATATACAACAAATATTGTGGTCCCCAACATGAAGCCCTGTGGAACACCACAGAAAACCACTTCCCTTTTGCAAAAGACATCTGTCAACATTCCCTTGATTCCTGTCACTGAGCCAATTTTGAATCTAACCTGCCACTAGCCTATGGAATCTCATTTTTGACCACTCTGCCACATGGGAGCTTATCAGCTGTCTTACTGAAACCCACTTGGACAACATTCACTTCACTATCTTTATCAATCCCTCAAAACTCACCTGGAAAATTGGTTCTTTTAGCATGTTTGGCAGCTTATTAAAGGAGGCATCTCCCTCCCCACCGCCCCTCCTAAGTTTCACTTCAGAAGCCATTGTTGCTTCAGCTCCTCGCCAATCTCTGCTGCAGTACGTTTCACCATAGTAATGATAGGTCAGCATCCTTAAATAATGAGTGAAACTTCCTATCTTTGTACTTCGCTGCATTCTTGCTGAAGATCATATTTTTAAATATAAAGCAATCTAAAGAGTTGGTACTGAAGATCATATTATGGATTGTACAATACAAAAGGCATGATCTTAACTGTCATTCATACCATTCTCCCACTGCAGTGAGGTCAGAGAATTTGGTGGAGATCCAAATCATCTCCATTCACAGCAGGGGAATGGGAAAATCCCACTGCTGTGAATGGTAACAAGATTCTGACCAGGATATTTTGGGGTGCAAATGTATAGGGATGGTGGCATACATTGCAAGAATGTAAATAACTATACAATAGCAAATCTAGCTCAGGTACAAGGCAAGCTTGTAGTAAGTAACCAATGGAAAGAATTTACTAGTCAAGCTATTGAAATTTATCACTTTTAAAACATTTTCTTTAAGCAAAATGTGAGGAGAAATGTCACATTTATCCTTCACTCCTCCTATAATCTTTAACTTCAAGTAATTCACCAGAGTTTAGCAGATAACATTTTATTTGAAGTAAATAGTTTGATGGACAATAAATGATGAGCAAATTTATCAGTGCTGCTGTTAATATACTCAAGAGGCTGAATTTTACAATTGGGCCCACTGCTTTTCTAAAGCAGAAGTTGAATATTTTGAAGATTACCTTTCATTTAACCATAGATCCACAGAAAACATCCACTTTAAAAAAAAATTAGAAGTAAAGCTTGTATAGTCCACTTAGGTAGAAGCATACTCAATTAAGTAAAATTGATGGAAGGCCACAATGATGATAAGTTTGGATATAGTTAACTTGTAAAACAAAACATCTGCACTGATCAGTCAGACTGCACTTAACAGAATATGATTGAAGTACAATGTAGTACACATATCTCAAGTCTTCAAATTGCTTCTGCAGAATGTTCTGAGATCAGTAACATCTGCCACCAATATAGAAAATCAGTTTTTCTTAACAACAGAAATTGTATCCAATATTCATTCCAAAATGATTATACAAAGTTTTATTTTTTACATCATTGTTCAGTGACAATGTTTAGCAGCTTAGCTCTTGGATCTCAAGAAATATAATTCAGGACAGTACTTTACAAGCGCTGGATAAGTATTGAAGAAGCACCACCACCTCCATTACAGATTCCAGCCATACCATATTCTCCAGGCTTTAAATTGTGAACCATATGACCAACAATTCTTGTTCCAGACATTCTAAAATTAAAAGAAAATGGATTAAGAATGAATGTCCCCAAATTTTATGTGCAGAAAATATTTTCCTTGAACTTCTAACACAGAATAATGAATGAACAAATTAAAAAAGTTAGAGAAATGTTCTGTACAAGTGTTCAAGTCTTCTGTATTTAGTTTGGAGAGGATTTAGATATTCAGACATCTATTTTTATTAAATATTGTCAAGGTTTACTTTATAGTCAAAGCTGTATTTCTTCAAGGAATGAATGCTGAGCTGAAACTGAGAAAATAGGAACAGGAATAAGCCATTTGGCCCTTTGTAGCTGCTCCATCATTCATTATCATCATGACTGATCATCCAACTTAATAGTCTGAACTCACACCCCCCACCCAAAATCCTCTGATCCCCAAGAGCTTTATCTGACTCCTCAAAAACATACAATGTTTTGGCCTCAGCTGCTTTTAGCGGCAGCAAATTCCACAGGTTTATCACTGGATGAAGAAATCTTTCCTCATCAGTTCTAAAATGTTGACACCATACCCTTAGACTATGACCCCTGGTTCTGGATACCCCCCAATAGTGGGCTCATCCTTCCTGCATGTACACTGTCTAGTCCTGTTAGAAATTTATAAGTTTCAATCAGCTCTTCCCTTGTTCTTCTGAATGCCAACCAATCTAATTCTAACCAACTCAATGTCTCTTCATTTTTCAGTCCTGCTAGTCCAAGAATCAGTCTGGTAAACCTTGGTTGTACTCCCTCTATAGTAAGAGCATCCTCTGATAAGGAGACCAAAACTGGATACGGTATTCCATGTGAGGCCTCACCAAGGCCCTATATAATTGCAGCAGATATCCCTGTTCCTGTACTCGAATCCTCTCGCTACGAAGGCCAACATACCATTTGCCGCTTTCATCACCGTTTGCACCTACATGATTACCTTCAAAGACTAGTGTATAAGGACATCCAAGTCTTGTTGCTGATTTTCCCCTACACCCCCCTCATTTTATAGCCACACAATTGCCTTGCTGTTTTTGCTACCAATGTGGATAACCTCACATCTTCCATGCCTTTGTTCACTCACTTAGCCTGCCCAAATCACGCTAAAGCATCTCTGCATCCTCCTCATAGCTCAGTACCACCCAGCTTTGCGTCATCTGCAAATTTGGAGATATTATGATTTAAATGAGGGAACTAAATGCAAGTATATATTGTGAGTAGCTGGGATCCCAGTACCAATCAATCCCTGTGGTACCCTATTAGTCACTTCCTGCC
Organism: Carcharhinus amblyrhynchos; assembly: GCF_965287045.1. Lineage (NCBI taxonomy): Eukaryota > Metazoa > Chordata > Chondrichthyes > Carcharhiniformes > Carcharhinidae > Carcharhinus > Carcharhinus amblyrhynchos. The sequence goes on along the minus strand of NC_137333.1, from coordinate 67,952,635 downwards.
ATATGGAAAACTTTGTTTCCTGTCTGCCAGCCAGTTTTTAAATTTTACATTCTAACCTCTTATGTGGGACTTTGTCAAAAGTCTTCTGAAAGTCTAAATAAATCACATCCACTGCCTCCCCTTCATCAAGTCTATAGTTACATCCTGAAAGAATTACAGTAGTTTCGTAAAGCATAATTTCCCTTTTGTAAATCCATGCTGACTCAGTCCAATACTACCACTGTTTACCAAGTGCTCTGCACTTGGTAAACTAAAATCTTTGGTAATGGGCTCTAGAATTTTCCTCACTACCAACATTAGGCTCATTGTTCCATAATTCTTTGTTTTCTTCCCCCCTACTTCCCTTCTTAAATAGTGGGGTTACATTAGCTACCTTCCAATCTTCAGAGTCTAGGATCTGTAAAGGTGACCATCAATGTCATAAGAGCTGAATGGCTAAGTGCTCCTCTAGTCTCTTACTTGAAAAATAGGCACTTTTTTCAAGGTATCAGATGGCCTTGCATGGCAGGAACATATCTTTTGGAAACAGTTACTAGGTCAACATTATCATGTAAAAATTAGTCAAGAAATCGGGATTTCTACTTACCCGATGGGGTGACCCAAAGATACTGCTCCACCATTGATGTTAACTTTTTGAGGATCAATTTCTAACATTTTAATGTTAGCCAGAACAACAACGCTAAAGGCTTCATTAACCTCCCACATTGCAATATCTTCTTTCTTTATGCCAGTTGTTGCAAGGAGCTGAGTTAAAAAAAAACATTCATTGCAAATTCATTGATTCCACCTGTTAATTGTTAAAACGGGCAAGTTAATCTAGTCTCCGTGCACAATACTTAGTCTTCATTTTCCTAAATGTCCTATTAGCAGTTCCCACATTGAACCAAATATTTAGGTTTGATGTCTTAATAATACATAAAATGTCACTGATCTGAATCTCCAAATAAACTTTCATAGTGAGTAAAAGGCAGAGAAGTTAAATACTTAAACAGTAAGAACAACCTTTTTTAATGTTGATGTTACATTTACTGTTCACCCTTAATTACACCCTGAAAAAGCAGTGCACCATCTTAAATTGCTACACAGGCGGCTAGGTAGCACAGTGGTTCCACTGCTGCTTCACAGCACCAGGGACCCGAGTTCAATTCCCAGCTTGAGTCACTATGTGTATGGAGTTTGCATGTTCTCCCCATGTGTGCTTGGGTTTCCTCCAGGTGCTCCGGTTTCCTCCCACATTCTGAAAGATGTGCTGGTTAGGTGCATTGACCCTAAGAGGCATCAGACTGTGGCGACTTGGGGAATTTCACAGCAACTTCATTGCAGTGTTAAAGTAAGCCTTACTTGTGACTAATAAATAAACTTTTACCTTTTTTGTGGTTAGTTTTCCCACTAACCATAGATTTGCTGGTTTCTGCCAGGAAAATATATTTTCTAGTTTGTGGACTGGAGATTTCTTTTTAATAATTTAATAAAATTAATATTTTAATATCAAATTTCTCTGGTCTTTCATAAGAACATAAGAAATAGGAGCAGGAGTAGGCCATCTAGCCCTTCGAGCCTGCCCCGCCATTCAATAAGATCATGGCTGATCTGTCGTGGCTCAGTTCCACTTTCCCGCCCTCTCCCCATAACCCTTAATCCCCTCTCTTATCAAAAACCCATCAACCCGCGTCTTAAAAATATTTAGCGAGGTAGCCTCCACCACTTCAACGGGCAGAGAATTCCAGAGATTCACCACCCTTTGAGTGAAGAAGTTCTTCCTCAACTCCGTTCTAAACTGCCCTCCCTTTATCTTGAGGCTGTGCCCCCTAGTCCTATTATCCTCTGAGCGGGAAGAGTCTCTCCGCCTCTATCCTATCCATCCCATTCATCATCTTATACGTCTCAATGAGATCTCCCCTCATTCTTCTAAACTCTAACGAGTACAAGCCTAGTTTATTCAGCCTCTCCTCATAGCTCAACCCCCTCAACTCCGGCATCAGCCTAGTAAACCTCCTCTGCACTCCCTCCAAGGCCAAAATATCCTTGCGTAAGTACGGCGCCCAAAACTGCACACACTACTCCAGCTGCGGCCTCACCAATGCCCTATACAGCCGCAGCAAGACCTCCCTACTTTTATATTCAATCCCCCTCGCTATGAAGGCCAGCATCCCATTCGCCTTCCTGATCACCTGCTGCACCTGCAAGCTGGGTTTTTGCGACTCATGCACAAGGACCCCAAGGTCCCTCTGCACCGTCGCCTGCTGCAGTTTTGCGCCATGTAAGTGATAATCCTTCCTACCATTATTCCTACCAAAGTGGACCACCTCGCACTTGCCAACATTAAATTCCATTTGCCATTTCCTGGCCCATTCGCCCAGCCTATCTAGATCCTTCTGTAGACTCTCCACACCCTCCGCACAATTTGCCTTTCCTCCAATCTTGGTGTCATCAGCAAATTTCGACACCCTACACTCGGTTCCCTCCTCCAGATCATCTATATAAATGGTAAATAGCTGAGGCCCCAGCACCGACCCCTGGGGCACTCCACTAGTCACCATCCGCCAATCCGAATAGCACCCATTGACCCCCACTCTCTGCCTCCTATTTGACAACCAATCCTCTATCCACGCTAACACCCTACCCCCAACTCCATGTCCCCTGACCTTCTGCAATAACCTCCTGTGAGGTACCTTGTCAAACGCCTTCTGAAAATCCAGAAAGACCACATCCACCGGCTCTCCTCTATCCACCGCCCTAGACACATCCTCATAGAACTCCAGTAAATTTGTCAGACACGACTTCCTTTTAACGAAACCGTGCTGCGTCTGCTCTATCAAGCAATTCCTCTCAAGATGCCTCGCTATTTCCTCCTTGATGACGGATTCTAACATTTTACCTACAACAGACGTTAAACTAACCAGCCTATAATTGCTTGCCTTTTGCCTGGCACCCTTCTTAAACAACGGCGTAACATTACCATTGAACATTTCCATTGAAAATTGCATTTCAAAACATGCATACATCATAAGGAATCCTACATACTGCTTGGTCCACCATCAAGTTAAAGTGTCGTGTCTGATTCAGTGCACGGACAGCTCAAGTTACCACCAATGTTTTTTTTCTCTAAATTTTTCATATCAGCCATCCTGAAACTTTCCCTCTCTTACCCTAAAAATGGTGCTTTTTTAAAATGCAGTTTGCAGGGTATAGAATGATACAGTGCAAAAGAGGCCCTTTGGCCCATCAAGTCCGTACTAACACATTACAATAAGTTCTATTAAAATCACTTCTATTAAAATCATGTTTTTCCATAGACTTGGCATACAAGTTAACACCTTTTTCAATCACTTCATGCTATACCAGCATTCGTTTTCAGCCTCAACATTTCACCCCACAAATTTTATTTACCTTATAACTGGGTGCAAGGGATTGAGCAGCTGATTTAGGCTGTGTTGTGAGACTTTTACGATACCCACACAGCAAACCCTGCATAGCAATGTATGAACAGAAGAGAGTCTTCCAACAAAACAAATGAAATATTAAACTGGTTTTGACCTATCATAACATTTTCTAACTCATCAAATAACTGTGCTGCTGTGAGGGAATTTGTTGTTGATGTAAGAATGGAAGAAGGAAAACCACCAGTTTCTAGCGATTCTTCATCACACAGCGACAAAAACAGAATTTTCAATCAGGCCACAATGGAAACATGCATGAAACACTGTCAAATTCCAATACGGCCAGCAACCAAAATGTTGGGTGGAAAGGTTCAAAAACCATTCCAGGGAAAGTGACACGACATCAGACGACAAGATTCACAATGGTTCTAGCCTTCATGGTATCAGTCAATGGAATGAGATTATAGCCTATGGCAATTTTCAAACAAATTGAATCGGTTGCCTCCATAAAGATTTGAAGGACATGATTAGATCCCGTATAACCAATGAAATCAAAAGGCACCTTTGACAAAATAACATCCACATTGTAGTTGTACCGGGGATCCAATGTCTGTCATTCACCTTTTGGGTATTTACTTCAAGCCGTTCAAGGATCACGTTTGCACTGCATGGTTTACATAGAAAATCCTTCACAACGAATGGAAATGTGTGCCCTGCCCCACTGGATGTTTTGTGAGATTTCACCATCAAATTGTAGGACACTATTTGTGCGCAAACCACCATCAGATAATTCAAAAATTTGTGGAACATCTAATTCAATGATGGAAATCAAGATGATTTATTGTGGAGGGATATTTCTGAAACCAAAAGCACCACATCCAAAGTGAGATCGTTACAATGATGCCATAGCCAAAGCAACTCAATGAATTTGATGAATTCTTTGCTGGATGCCGAAGCCAATGAATGTGATGGATTTTTAAATGTTTTCACTTTGGTTAAAGACACCTTGTAGATTTAATTGATTCAAAAACCATGCCACATTAATTTTTTTTCACATTTCAAAATGGCATTCAGACCCACACCACCAGCTCATATTTTACACTTAGCATATGAATCAATCTCCATGTGTGGAAGTTGCACAGTCAACTTATAAGCAAACATCTACAGTATATCTAGCACATATTTACCTTTGGTATGGCAAAAGCAGGTGCAATTGGAAAGTCAATTGGTTCAACTGCTGCATCTCCAAAGGCTGCAGAGAATAAATGAGTTTTACTACACAAAGAAAAATCAATGCACAAAAACCAGATCCAGTTAAAAAAACAAAGGCACTTCAATGAAACAACTTGATTTTTAATAATATTATGATTGTTCAATCTTAGTCATCTTCCTTCTCCCATTAACAGTTACAATTAATAACGTTTCTTAGTTGAAAGCTTCTGGGGAAGAGTCGTCACTTCAGAAACGAACTAGGTACAAATTACACTCAATTATGCCAGTTTTCAGATGCATTGTGCTCAAGTCGCCATTCCAATCCATTTGGACATTGGCAAACACAACATCTCCCCGGAACTAGTGGAACTGGGCAGTGTTTAGAATGTAACTTTTTACTTTAAAATAATTCCAATAAGATTAAGAGTGGTAACCTGCTGCTTTTTTAAAAAACCATTTTCAGCTGTATTTTATCAAAAAAATAAACTTTTCATTCAGTGCTCTGAGTAATCTGATATTCAATGACAAAAGGTATTAAATCTGTACAGAACCATTTGCTGTTTTTTTTGATTTACACTAGTGAATTAAATCAAAAAATAATTTTAAAGCATTTAAAAAAGCTGTTCAGCATCCTCACGCCAAAAGGAAAAACTCCATTTTAACAGCCTCAACTAAGGTTCAACAAATAAGCAAGCTCATTTAGTAAGTCAATTTGTGCATGAGACCTAATTCTAGAATACTTTTTTTAAATGAACAAAAGACCAAAGAAGCTTGATTTAATCTTTTGCACTAGTTTGGCTGACCTTGGGTAAATTAAGCTGAAGAACAAAGAGCAACCAGGTCAAAATGTCAGGCACCAATCTTTCCAGAAGCCTCAATCAAAATAGCACATCTCCTCTAGTTAAGGATCAAGAGCCTCAGGACGTTCCTGGGAATCAATGGATTCCTATGGGCTGTCCAAAACATTTTATGGCTCACCTGTCTCTTACGTTGGAGCTACTGGGGATCTTCCGTGAATGTCTGTATAGGCTGTGTATGTTTATTGATGTCTCCTTTTTTTTTTTACATCCACAGGTGATTCGGTCCACCTTGTTGGCCAACAAGGGGCATACACGCAGTGGGTCGTGCGAGGGCTGCTCTTGGATGTTGCTTCGAGAGTTGCCCAGTGCTTCACGTCATTAGTGTATGCTTAAACTGGACCAATTGATGGGCAACACGACAGCTCAGTGACTATCATTGTTTGCTGTGCAGATACAGGGACCTGGGTCGGATCTCCGACTTCAGTCGGTGTCTGTGAGAGTTTGCACATTCTCCCCGTGCTTGCGCGGGTTTTCTCTGGTTTCCTCCCACACCCCAAAAACGTGCTTTTAGGCTGATTGGTGTCAATAAATTGTCCCTAAATTAGACCTCCCTTAATCTGGTACACATATAATTCTCTAAATTTGAACCCCTGTATTGTGGAGTCCAAGGAGGCGTAGACAAAAGTCGTAGGTAGAAGGAGGATTGGAATGAGGCACTCACTGAGTGTTAAAGTGGGCAGTGCGGGCCTGTAGGGCCGAAGGGCCTTGTTTCCTGTGCTTTGTTCTCCATTCCCGAAAATTCTTAAAAATTCAAGTATATAGCTACTCACCTTGACATAGCTTCTGGATTTCAGTTTAAAATAAGAAGTGGAAACAGAATCAGAGCAGAAGAGGCCTTTCACCCACTGAATCTGAACTGACACGTGAGAAACATCTGACCTACCCTATCTAATCCCATTTACCAGCATTTGGCCCAGAGCCTTGAATGTTATGATGTGCCAGGTGCTCATCCAGGTGTTTTTTTAAATAAATAGTGGCAAGCTGCCATTCTTAACCATCACATCTGTGATGGACAGCAAGTGGAAACCAGTCACTTTCCATAACAGAATGGTTACAGCACAGGAGGTGGCCATTTTTCCCCACTGTGTTTGTGCTGGCTCTCCAACGGAGCAACTCGCCTATTGTCATTCCTGCATATTTTCCCTTTGCAGATCCAATTCCCTCAAATGCCTCAGGCGAACATGCCATCACCACTCTCAGGCAGTACATTCCTGATTGTAACCATTCTCTTTGCAAAAAGGTTAATCCTCATATCGCCTTTTTTTTTGCCAATTGCCTTACATCTGTGTTCTCTTCATCTCGATCCTTCCACCAATGGGAAGAGCTTTTACCTATCTGCTCTGTCCAGATTCCGCATGATTTTGAACACCTATGTCAAATCTCTCAATATTTCTTCTCCATAGATACCAATCCCAACTTCTCAGAATCATAGGATTTGCCACAGGATGACAGAAAGAGGCCATCCAGCCCATCGGATCTGCTTCAGCTCTTCAAAAGAGCACCCCACCCAGGCCCTCCTCTCCGCTCTATCATCATGTAATTCCATGCATTTCACAATGGCCAATCCATCTAACCTGCACATCTTTAAACTTCTCCAATCTTCCCAAGTAAATTTCTTATCACTGGAAACATTCTCATTAATCTTTCCTGCAATATCTCAAATGCCACGTCCCTTCTAAAGCGTGGTGCCTAGAACTAGAACTCCAATTAAAGTCCATTTAACACTCTACACAAGTTTAACATAACTGCCTCACTATTATAATTTATGTCCCAATTAATAAAGCCTAGCATGCTGTTATTAACCACTCTTTCAAACTGTCCTGCCACCTTCAATGATTTATGCACATACACACCAAGGTCCCTCTGATCCTGCATCCCCTATCTTCTATTGTCTCTCCACCTTCTTCCTAGTTTATTTCTTAGTGTTACAAGGAGGCTTACATTAACACTGCAATGAAGTTACTGTAAAAATCCCTTAGTTGCCACACTCCAGCACTTGTTTGGGTACACTGAGGGAGAATTTAGCATGGGCAATGCACCTAATGAGCATATCTTTCAGATTCTGGGAGGAAACCAGAGCACCCAGAGGAAACCCATGCAGACATGGGGAGAAATGTAGGCTCTGCACAGTGACCCAAGCCAGGAATCAAACCTTGGGCCCTGGTGTTGTGAGGCAGCAGTGCTACCAATTGTGCCACGGTGCCGTCCTATCCTAACAAATGAACCACTTCACACTTCTGTTCTGCAGCACCACACCAAAATGTATTTTTAAACCTTATTTCTGAATAATTCAAGTGAATGTCTTTTTTTCAAACAATCTTTTTTTTATTAAATGATGTAAATATTTTGTGTGAAGGGCTACATTGAGACAAACGGCTACATTTATACTTCAAATTAAATACGGCTGCCACACTCTCCCGTGACTGGCGTGCTTTTCTGCAGCATTCACACTACAAACAATATTTGTGGTTTAAAATATTATATTTAGTCAGTACTTGTTGCATACCTACAATCCTTGCCATTGGTGTAACATTTAGTCTTTTAGCAGCATCTGCTGTCATCAGTACTACAGCAGCAGCTCCATCATTTAAGGTACTTGCATTGGCAGCTGTAATCGTACCTGAAAAACAAATTCAACCAATATGTATTTTAAATGGTGTTGGAAGGTTAGGCCAGTTTGCAGCTTGAAAAAAACACAAGTTTGGATGTTTTATTATTCAAACATCTTTGAAATAACACTTTAAATACATGAAAACCTTCTATGTATTAGATTGAAGACATGATGTGGCGATGCCAGCATTGGACTTGGGTAAGCACAGTAAGAAGTCTCTCAATGCCAGGTTAAAATCCAGCAGGTTTATCCAGGCTTTCAGAGCACTGCCCCTTCATCAGGTGAGTGGGAGTTGTGCTCACAAATAGGGCATATAAAGACACAAACTCAACTTACAAGACAATGGTTGGAATGCGAGTCTTTACAGGTAATCAAATCTTAAAAGGTACAGACAATGTGAGTGGAGAGAGGGTTAAGCACACGTTAAAGAGATGCGTATTGTCTTCAGCCAGGGGAGTTAGTGAGATTTTGCAAGCCCAGTCAAGTCACAGGGGTTACAGATGGTGTGACATGAACCCAAGATCCCAGTTGAAGCCGTCCTCAAGTGTGCAGAACTTGGCTATTAGTTTTTGCTCAGCGATTCTGCGCTGTCACGTGTCATGAAGGCCACCTTGGAGAACGCTTACCCAAAGATCAAAGGCTGAATGTCCATGAAGATTGAGCACAAAGGTTTTCAATACATCAAGCACTGATAAAATTGGTAAAATCCTCTATTAGGATCTCCAAAATATTAACCATCCTTTGCCTGAGAAACACACGTCGAGCCCATTTTTGCCATTTCATCATACAGTCTCATCAATGCCTTGTATAACTGAAGCAAAACATGATATTCAATTCCTCTCATAATAGCATTCATTAGCTAATTAATGCTAAGGAATGTAGCCTAAATTTTAGAGGCAGGCCATTCAATAGTGAAATGAGATGAATGAATGAGTTATTCATTCATTAGTATGCAGGTATGGCACATAATGAAGGCTAATGTATGCAATGAGTGGCGTTCATTAGCCTTCATTTTGTGCCATACCTGCATACTACTTTTATGACACTTGGTGCTGGAACACCTAGATCACTCTACATCTCAGAATTCTGCAGTCTTTCTCCATTTAAGTAATACTGTTTTTTTCATTCTTCCTGCCAAAATGAACAATGTCACATTTTCCCACATTATACTACATCTGCCAGTTTTTTTTTGCCTACTAATTCAACTTATCGATATCTGTCTGGAAATTCCTCGTGTCTTCTTTACAACATACTTTCCAACCTATCTTTGTACCATCTGTAAATTTAGCTACTAGGTCTCACCCAAGTCATTGAAATAAATTGGAAAAGGTTGAGGCCTGAGTACAGACGCCTACATGACTCCACTCACCACATCCTGCCAAAAATCCATTTATGCATACTATTTACTGCCAGCCAACAGGTTATCTCCTACACCACGTTTCTATTTTCCACAACAACCTTTGATGTGCCATATTATCACTCTTAAAGTGTTGTAATAGCCAATTTGTGCACAGTAAGGTTCCATAAACAGCAACAAAATAACCACCATATAATTTTTTTTAAAGTGATGTTGACTGATACATAAGAACATAAGAAATAGGAGCAGGAGTAGGCCATCTAGCCCTTCGAGCCTGCCCTGCCATTCAGTAAGATCATGGCTGATCTGTCGTGGCTCAGTTCCACATTCCCGCCCTCTCCCCATAACCCTTAATCCCCTCTCTTATCAAAAACCCATCAACCCGCGTCTTAAAAATATTTAGCGAGGTAGCCTCCACCACTTCAACGAGCAGACAATTCCAGAGATTCACCACCCTTTTTGAGTGAAGAAGTTCTTCCTCAACTCCGTTCTAAACCACCCCCCCTTTATTTTGAGGCTGTGCCCCCTAGTCCTACAAATTGATGCAGTGGAAAAAAAATCACTTTTCAGATTGGGTGGAAACAATGCGAAGTTGTTAATTCAAGAGTTCCCCTCAAATTGTACAGTCGTTTACAGCTCAGATGTATCATTTCTAGCAACATTCCTTTAGACATTTTGATGAAACCTAATTTCACAGTTCAATATTTGACTTTAACCCATATTTACATTTAATATTTCAAAGAAAAATTATGCATCCATATAGCATGTTATTGGGCGTCTCAAACGTCTCAAAGCACTTTCATACAAAATTACTTTGAAATACAAAGATTTATGATTTATATCAACAACATCAGCCATTTTATAGACAGCAAGATTAAATAAACAGTAATGAGATAAATAATATATTAATCTGACTGGTAATACTACTTGCAGAAATGTAGACCAGATCACAATATTTCTTCAGAAACTTTTCAAATGCATGAAAATTGAAAATCTTTAAAAAATTTTTTTTTAAATTCCAATTTAATCAAATCAAGTGCAATTCAGAGTCTCAACAAGTTGAAACATTCCCAATCCAAGCTGACAAGACAAGGCTCTCACCTCCTGTCTTGGGCTTGAACTACATGATCGAAGCTAATTGGAGTAGGCATAGCTTCTCCTCCAAGGCTTGATCTCATTTGCATCTTAGCCAAAAGGCCAAGATGCTGTTTTTAAACATTGCTTTAAATGAAGCTAAAATGTAACCTAATGACTTCAACCAAGCACAGCATGTCGATACCACACTTGATCTCAGCCAAAAGGCTGAGAAGCATAAATCAAAGTTTCATTACAATCTATCAATTTCCACAACTAAAGATATTTTCAAACAGCTGAAGCAATTTAATGTTGAAGAGTGGTTTATTTTCATTTCAGTAAATATTGTCAACTATTAGAGCAGATGCGTTTACCATTTTCTCTCTGGAAGACTGGTTTTATTTTTGGAACTTTGGTGAAGTCCACACGTTTGTACTCTTCATCTTCACTGATCACTAGATCCGGTTTACCTAATTTACGAGGAAAAAAAAATCACCATTTTTTTTAATGCGAGTTGGGAAATAGAATTTTTAATTTTTGACACTATCACTACTGGTAATATGCAAAAAGATGGCTGAAGTTTTTTTTAACATTATATTCAAAAGTAGGCACTGCCATTAGCATTATATTCCCTGAAATTTAAATTTTAAGGTAATTTAATCAAAGTATACAGGATGTTCAGGAAAATGGAGAACATAGGGAGAAAATAGAGAATTAAGGAATGTAGCCTAAATTTTAGAGGCAGGCCATTCAATAGTGAAATGAGAAAAATGAGGAAGTTTGGAGAATGGATCTCTTTACCAACAGCAGCTGATGCTGGGTACTGTGGCAGCCCGGTAGCACAGTGGTTAGCACTGCTGCTTCACAGCTCCAGGGACCTGGGTTCTATTCCTGGCTTGGGTCACTGTCTATGTGGAGTTTGCACATTCTCCTCGTGTCTTTGTGGGTTTCCTCCACAATCCAAAGATGTGCATGTTAGGTTGATTGGCCATGCTAAAATTACCCCTTAGTGTCCTGAGATGTGTAGATGAGTGGGTACATAAGAAATAGGAGCAGGAGTAGGCCATCTAGCCCTTCGAGCCTGCCCCGCCATTCAATAAGATCATGGCTGATCTGTTGTGGCTCAGTTCCACATTCCCGCCCTCTCCCCACAACCCTTAATCCCCTCGCTTATCAAAAACCCATCAACCCGCGTCTTAAAAATATTTAGCGAGGCAGCCTCCACCACTTCAACGGGCAGAGAATTCCAGAGATTCACCACCCTTTGAGTGAAGAAGTTCCTCCTCAACTCTGTTCTAAACCGCCCCCCCTTTATCTTGAGGCTGTGCCCCCTAGTCCTATGTCCTTTCTGAGCAGGAAGAGTCTCTCCACCTCTATCCTATCCATCCCATTCATCATCTTATATGTCTCAATGAGATCTCCCCTCATTCTTCTAAACTCTAACAAGTACAAGCCTAGTTTATTCAGTCTCTCCTCATAGCTCAACCCCCTCAACTCCGGTATCAGCCTAGTAAACCTCCTCTGCACTCCCTCCAAGGTCAAAATATGATGGGGTAGAGCCTGCGTGGATTGTGGTCGGTGTAGACTCGATGGGCCAGATGGCCCCTTTCTGCACTGTAGGGTTTTGATGATTTCTATGAAATTAAACACCTGAAATCTGAGACCGATAGATTACTCTTAAGACCTGATGCTGTATGACTGAATAGCTAAGAATGGAACCAGGCAAAGCTGTCTCATCCAACTAGAAAGCAAAAGAGGCACACTTGAGGAAGATGATGTGGTTCAATGTTTCAAATATTACAGATATGTGGACCAGGCTGCAATATTTTTCAGAAAAAAAGATGGTGTGGGATAACTTACCATGGTCACTGTCACAATGAATGCCACTTGTGACTTTTGTATGGATTATTTCAGCACTGTGGTTGGGCAATTGGTTCAATCTAGGGATTATGGGAAATGTGACAATGGATTGGGGACACAATATTTTAATGACTTTGGGAGGCAAGAGATTTGAGTTGGAGGCAATAGGTTGCAAGGATAGTGGGCTCAAAGGTGGCTTTTTGGGAGGGATGACGATAGCAAATTTGAAGGGAGGGAAACTGTTTTTCAATAAATAAATAAATATATAAAACATGGGGTCCAGGAAGGAATACTGTCCAGTCAGCAGTTTGGTGGAAAAGGCAAGGAAGGTGAGAAAGAAGTGAGTGAGTTTCCCACAACTGGTGTTGGAGGTGACGGGAAGGAGACAAAGGAGAGGGTTTGAGAAAGCTCGTACTGAAGGGAAGCCTGGGATTATCTCCACATTCTAGGATGAATTTGGAACAACAACCAGACAAGATCAAAACCCAATATACTCAGTCCCAACCAGATTGGCAATGAATACTTAAATTAGTTGTTGATCTTTGACATTAAAACCTGTATCCCTTAAACTTCAGGGAGTGGAAATAAGGGAAATAGAACCATAGAACTATTGCAACATAATAAGAGGCCATTCAACCTATCGTGTTTGTCCTGGGTGAAAAAGTGAAAAGAAAAAACTAGTTGCCCAACCTAATTCCACCTTCCAGCAGCCAGTCTTTACCCTTGCAGGTCCAGGTACCTTTAAAATGAGTTGAAAGATTTCTGCCTCCATCACCAAACCTGAATTTTCAAACACCCATCACCCTCTGGGTGAAGAAGGTTTTCCTCATGTTCAACAAATCACCTTAAATACTCATCCCCTGGCAACTGACCTCTCCGCTCGGCGAACTGGGCACTCTTGTCTACTGTACTTAGATGGCTTACTAGATCCATGTAGTGGAGATGCTGGTGTTGGACTGGGGTGGACACAGTCTCACAACACCAGGTTCAAGTCCAACAAGTTTATTTGGTAGCACGAGCTTTCAGGGCATTGCTCCTTCTTCAAATGAGTGAAGAGTTGTGTTCACAAACAGGACATACTTAGTCATAAGTAGACAAGTAGACTCTTCTACATCTCAATCAGGCTACCCTCAGTTCAAAGGAAAACAATCCAACCCCATCCAATCTTTCCTCATAGCTACAATTTTCAAGCCCCGACAACATTCTTATAAATCTCCTCAGTACTTTCTCCAGAGCAATTAAGTTCTTCATGTAATGTGGTAACCAGAACCATACACAAAATTCCTATCCACTATTTTATACAGTTCCATCTTTATATTTCTGCTTTAGTATTCTATACCTCGTCCATTAAAAGGAAGCATTCCATATGCTTTCACTGTGCTGTAATATTCTAAGAGATGGAATGAATTCTATATATCCTGCCACCTTCAAGGACCTGTGCACATGCAGTCCAAGGTGTCACTTCTTCCCTTACCAATATCCTGCCATTTAATATGTATTCCCTAGCTTTGTTTGCCCCCACCAAGCGGATTTACTTGCACTCCTGTGGACTAAATTCCATGTGCCACTTCTCTGGCCACTCAATCAAACCATTGATATCATTCTGGAGACAAGCAGCTATTCTTTTCACCATGAACCAGATAGCCAAATCTTGAGTCATGTGCAAATTTCCCAATCATGTCATCCACATTTAAGTCCAAATCATTAACATATAAAACAGCAACACCAAGCCCTGTGGAACACCATTGGAAATAATTTTCCATTCACTAGAATATCAACCTTTGTTTCCTGTTGCTGAGACAATTTTGGATCCAACTCACCACATTTCCCTGTATCCCATGGATTTTACTTTTCTGATCAGTCATAACTTGTTAGATGGCTTACTAAATCCATGTAGTGGAGATACTGTTGTTGGACTGGGGTGGACAAAGTAAGAAGTCTCACAACACCAGGTTTAAGTCCAACAGGTTTATTTGGTAGCACGAGCTTTCAGAGCACTGCTCTTTCTTCAGGTGAGTGAAGAGTTGTGTTCACAAACAGGGCATACTTAGACACAAACTCAATTTACAAGATAATGGTTGGAATGCAAGTTTTTACAGATAATCACGTCTTTACAGGCACAGACAATGAGAGTGGAGAGAGGGTTAAGCACAAATTAAAAAGATGTGAATTGTCTCAAGCTAGGACAGTTAGTGAGATTTTGCAAGCCGAGGGGGTTACAGATAGTGTGACATGAAACAAGATCCTGGTTGAGGCCGCCCTCATGTGTACGGAACTTAGCTATCAGTTTTTGCTCGGCCATTCTGCATTGTGTGTTGTGAAGGCCATCTTGGAGAACGCTTACCCGAAGATCACAGGCTGAATGCCCCTGCATTGCCAAGCAAAAACTGCTAACCACTGTGCCACCGTGTTGCCCATATAAGTAAATGGGATTTGAGAGGAAAAAGGGAGATGAGGTTGGGAAGATTACAAGAAATGATCACAAATAACTTCATTTGTGAATGATACAATGAGAACAGCAAGTTCATATGAGATGGCAAAGTCAAGGGGATGGTTGTGAATATGGATGGGGAGATAATATGGAGGGAAAGCTTTAGAGAGGGTAGGAGGGCAGTAAATTCAGAGGACAGAAAGCATGATGAGCTGGGACAGAGGTTGAAATCACTTGGTGCAGAGGCCAAGGGAGGAAGGCAGTGAAGATACTTCCGTGAGAAACTTGGAGTGGGCAGTATGGTATGAAGATTTTGAAGGAAAGGGTAAAAGGGGTTGAATAAGGCAAGATGCTCAAAGAAGCAGATGTCAGAGGAGTAGGGATGCATCAAGATGTGATTTTTTTTTTGTTGAGGTAGGAAGGTAGTCAGATAGACATCAAGACTATGTCAATTCAATCATTTGAAGAAATAAGAGCCGAAAGTCCCCTGCTCCACTATTCAATAAGGTCATAGCTGATATTCAATCTCAGATCCACTTAACCGTTTTATCCCATAATCCTCTATTCCAATAGAACAAACATCTATCAATCACAAATTGAATATACTCAATGACTGAGTATTTGATGTCATCTGGGATAAAGAATTTCCAAGGGCACTCTACTGAGCATAGCATTCGATGAAAAGATTTCTCCTCGGTCCTAACTGGCATCCCCTTATCCTGAGACTAAGATCTCCAATTGTAGAGACTCTGACCAGGGGAGACAGCCTCTCAGTGTCCATCCTATCAGGGCCTTGAAAGATTTTATGTTTCAAAGAGATCGTCTCTCATTCTTCTCAACTCTAGAGAATATAGGCCCATTCTGCTCAATCTCACCTCATAGCAAAACTCTTGCACCTCAAGAATCAACCTAGAGAATTTTTGTTGCACTCCACTTAGCAAGTGCATCGTTCGTTACGCAAGGAAACCAACAAAGCAATTATTATCCTCCAAATAAGATCATGGGCAAAAAAAGCCTTGTTCAAAAGTGAAGTGAATGGACATTCTGGAGGTAGATACTGAGAAATATACCGATATAGCCAATCTGCTGGTGGCAACCATGGAGTCGGTGATGGGAAGAGTGAGTGAGACAGGAAGGTGATTGGCAAGATTAGTACCCTGTGTGTGTGCTAAGTGGGAAGGAGAAATTGAGCAGCAATTCCAACTGCACATTTCTCCTCTGAGGGAGATAGGGCTAAGTTCCTCATTGGGCCTTTGAAGGATGCCTAGGGAGATACAGAAGAAAGCTGTAGCCATAGCTAAGAGGGTGTTAAACCTAGAATAGTTGTGAGAGTGTAAGACCTTTGAGGAATGCTGAAGAGTTGGAATAGGAATTTGGGACATATGAGAAGTGAGAGAAGGCACTGTGACAGGTGGGGTAGAGAAAACAATACAAAATTTGAATTTAAAAACAGAAAGACATTGCACAAATACCTTTTTGTGGAATGCTGACAGAAACCACTTCTTTTGCCATCAGCTTTGAATCCCAAGATGCTTTGCTCCTAGTATATGAACTAATTGCGTAGGTGTCTTGCTCTTCACGTGAAATATTAAACTTCTTAGCAGTATTCTCAGCACAGTTGCCCTGTAACAAATTTAATTTTCATGGAAAATGATCCCAATGGGCTTAATGCACATAGTTACTAATCAGAGAATTACACAATTTTTTAGCAACAGCTCATTTTTTTCCACTGGTCTATATCAATGTTCATGCTTCAAATAAGCCTCTTCCCACCCTTCTTCATCTAATGTAATCTGATATCCTTCTATGTCTTCCTCCTCAAACTTATCTAGCTTCATCTGAACAGAATCACAGAATGATGTAGCACAGTACACTGCCATTTGGTCCACTGAGCCTGCTTTTTGAAAGAGTTATCCTTACATTGTCCTGCTCTCCTGTAAGTATGTTCCCTTCTATTATTTATCCAATTCCTTTTTGAAAATTTTATATAGTGCAACTTTAATCATAGTTCAGTGTAAAAAAAGTTCTAACGCTGTCTCTAGTCATGCCAATTATCTTAAGTCTTTCCATGTAATCGAAGTCCTGCATCCCTGTTATCATTCTAAGTTTTCTCTGCATCCTCTCCAAGGCCCTGACATCCTTAATAAAGCACAATGTCCAGAACTGCCAACAATACTTCACTGTTTTGCAATAAAAGGTTTCGCATAACCTCCTTGCTTTTGTACTCTATGCCTCAGCTTATATAGATGTGGATTCTGCATGTTAACAGCTCTCAGAGTTCATCCTGCCATCTTTAAAGATCGAATCAACCCCTCAAATCTCCCAGTTCCTGCACCCCCAATAAAATGGTACCATTTAATTTATATTGCCCCTCATTATTCCTATCAAAAGACTACACACACACACACACACAAAGGTGTCAAATTTCATCTGTCACGCGCCTATTTCAACACGTTCTCAAATGTCTGTTACTAAAACCATCTCAGTTATTCACGTCAACTGCAACTTTCACGTTCTCACCACTCTGAGCTTTTCCTGAATCCTTTATTGAATTTATTAGTAATTAACCATCATATATTTAATAATCCCTAGTCTAGGAGGTCCTTCACATCTACTACATGCAAATGATAGTAAAAGTTTGTAACTCCCTTCTGCAAACATCAATAGATGTTAAACATCAATTGTTAATTTAAAATCTGAGATTGACAACGTTTTTATTAACCAAAAAACATGGGACCAAGCACACCAGCCTGGCTCTCAATAAACGATTGAAGAGGCTCAATTGGCTAAAATGAGCAACTCCTGTTCCAACGTTCTCACATCTGCCTTATCAAACCACTTCATAACTTAAAGACCTCCATTATGTCACAACTCAACCTTTCCTGGAGAAAAAGCCCAGCTTGTTCAGACTTTTCCAAGTTGTGACATCTCAGTTCTAGCATCATATTTGTAAATATTTTTTGCATCAACTTCAGTGTCTCTTTATCTTTTATGTGGAGTTGCCAGTGTTGGACTGGGATAGACACTCACCTGATGAAGGTTCAACGCTCCAAAAGCTCATGCTACTAAATAAACCTTGGACTTTAACCTATGTTGTGAGACTACTTATTGTGTTTATACATTTTATAATTTGAAGTACTGTACACAGTACTCCCTTGAGTCTTCTATACAACTTTGATACATCTGCCCTTCTTTTCATTTTTACTGGTGATGCAGTGGTTAGTACTACTGCCTCACAGTGCCAGGGACTCAGGGTTCGATTCCGTTCTTGGATGGCTGTCTGTGTGGAGTTTACTTGTTCTCCCTATGTCTGTGCAGGTTTCTGCTAGGTGCTGCAGTTACTTCCCACAGTCCAAAGATATGATACGTAAGTTAGGTGGATTAGTATGATAAAATGCGTGGGGTTACAGAGAGTCAGTGCAGACTCATTGGGCTAAATGAGCTCCTTCTGCAATGTAGGGATTCTATGTTTTCTCAAGAAAATGAATACTAGTATTTTATGGCCCTGTTGACTTGTATTGCTACGTTTTATGATCTGTGAATCTGTATCCTTAGGTATGTATGCTCCTCCATCTCACTTAATCATTTTATAGCCCTGAACAGTTTACAAAATATGGTTTTACATGTTCCCCAGCTATTTATCCCATGCCAATTTCAAAATGCAGTTGACAATAACACTGTGATTATAGATTACATACAAAATATCCTTATAAATCAATATGGTTTTTGCTTACATTATTTCAGACCAAACATTATAACTGGCACAAAACACTTAATGGTTTCTAAATCAAGCATTCACTAAAGCTGAGAGTTTTTTTATAAAGCTGAAAAAATTTGTAATCAATTGACCTTAAAAATACTTCCTTTTAAAAAAGATTCGAGACATCACAGCCAAAGGAACATGTTGTCTTTTCAATTAAATGTGCACATCTTTCTTTCCAAAGTCTGCTTTTACCTGAGAGTAATTTTATTATCCTAGCTTAGAAAATTGACAATTGAAAGCTAGATGTTTTTGTCAGAATACTCAGTAGTTTTCCTTTCAAGCTAACCTACTTAGAAAAGCATTGTAGGATTATTGAGTAGAGTGACCCAGGTTTTGCTGCAGCAGAACATCTCAAGACATGTGCTTTTAAGATTTGCTTGTGTATGTTTATGCTTAAAACACTTCTGGCACAAAGTTGCTGGGAAGTATAAGCTGATAATAGCATAGAAGGGTAACAGGGCATTCAGGTGCTTCAGGCCTAATGAAACAGCATATCTCCTTTAATTGTGAGATTAAAGGAGATATATAAAGAAATATATAAAGAAGAGGAGGCAGGCTAGAGTGAATGTTGGACCCTTAGAGGATGAGAGGGGAGATTTAGTGGTGGGAGATGAGGAAATGGTAGAGGCCTTAAATAAGTTTTTTTGCCTCGGTCTTCACGGAGGAGGATGCGAATAGTTTGCCGGATATTAAAGATAAAAGGATGGTAGGAATTGAGGGCCTGAATGCGATTACTGTCACTAGAGAGGTACTGCTTGATAGACTAACGGGACTGATGGTGAACAAGTCCCCAGGACCAGATGGAATGCATCCCAGGGTTCTGGAGGAAATGGCAGAGGTGATAGTAGATGCCTTAGTGATTATTCACCAAACTTCGCTGGATTTCAGGGAAGTGCCAGAAGATTGGAAAACGGCTAATGATACGCCGCTGTTTAAAAAAGGTAGCAGGCAAAAGGCAGGGAATTATAGGCTAGTTAGTTTAACGTCTGTAGTTGGAAAAATGCTTGAATCCGTCATCAAAGAAGAAATAGCGAGGCACCTAGAAAAGAATGGTTTGATAGAGCAGACGGAGCACGGATTTGTTAAGGGGAAGTCGTGTTTGACGAATTTATAGGATTTCTATGAGGATGTGACTAGTGCGGTAGACGGAGGGGAACCGGTGGATGTGGTGTTTCTCGATTTTCAAAAAGCGTTTGATAAGATGCCTCACAAAAGGTTGCTTCAGAAGGTTAGGGGGCATGGAGTTGGGGGTAAGGTGTTAGTGTGGATAGAGGATTAGTTGTCTAATAGGAGGCAGAGAGTTGGTATCAATGTGTGTTATTCTGATTGGCGGTTGGTGCCTAGTGGAGTGCCGCAGGGACCAGTGCTGGGGTCTCAGCTATTTACCATTTATATAGATGATCTGGAGGAGGGGGCTGAATGTAGGGTAACAAAATTTGCTGATGACACGAAGATGAGTGGAAAAGCAAATTGTGCGGAGGGTGTGTAAAATCTGCAGAGGGATTTGGATAGGCTGAGCGAGTGGGCGAGGACCTGGCAGATGGAGTACAATGTTAGCAAATGTGAGGTTATCCACTTTGGTAGAAATAATAGTAGGAGGGATTACTATTTAAAGGGCAAAAAGCTGCAGCATGCTACAGTGTAGAGGGACCTGAGGGTCCTTGTGCATGAGTCACAAAAACCCAGTCTGCAGGTGATCAAGAAGGCAAATGGAATGTTGGCCGTTATAGCAAGGGGGATAGAATATAAAAGCAGGGAGGTCTTGCTGCAACCGTACAGGGCACTGGTGAGGCCGCAGCTGGAGTATTGTGTGCAGTTTTGGTCGCCGCACTTGCGCAAGGATATTTTGGCCTTGGAGGGAGTGCAGAGGAGGTTCACTAAGCTGATACCGGAGATGAGGGAGTTGGACTATGAAGAAAGACTGAATAGACTGGGTCTGTACTCGTTGGAGTTTAGAAGGATAAGGGGGGGATCTTATAGAGACGTATAAGATAATGAAAGGGATGGATAGGGTAGAGGTAGAGAGATTCTTCCCACTCAGAAAGGACAGCAGGACCAGAGGGCACAGCCTCAAGATAAGGTTGTGTGTGTGTGTGTGTGTGTGTGTGTGTGTGTGTGTGTGGGGGGGGGGGGGGGGGGTGCAGTTTAGAACGAAGTTGAGGAGGAACTTCTTCACTCAAAGGGTGGTGAATCTCTGGAATTCTCTGCCCATTGAAGTGGTGGAGGCTACCTCGCTAAATATATTTAAGTCACAGGTAGATGGGTTTTTGACAATTAAGGAAATTAAGGGTTATGGAGAGAAAGCGGGAAAGTGGAACTGAGCCACTTCAGATCAGCCATGATCTTATTGAATGGCGGGGCAGGCTCGAAGGGCTAGATTGCCTACTCCTGCTCCTATTTCTTATGTTCTTATGACTGAGAAAGAAACAGAATGATTTGAGGAGGGTGAATTAGAATGTAAATTCAATGTTAAATCAGGTACAATTGGAGGAATAAAGAGAAAGATGAAAAATAAAAAGAAAAACATTTACATTTTTGAAATCTCAATTCATAAAACTATTCACAAATGAAGGATGGAGATTTCACTTTTAACTGTTCATCCTCTGACCTGAAAGCACGATTGGCAATCAGTAATGACTGCCACATCATTAAAAGGGTGCTTTAGCTGTTAGTTACAATTTAATGTTGTAGCAGGATTAATGGATAATTAATGTCCAAATACTTCAGTTTTACATAAATCTAAGGAAGGTTAAAAACAAATGTTGTTTTCGTGAAGTTGATAGTGGAGCAACTCAAATCTCAGCTGCACCACTATTTGCTCATAAATTTGCACATTAATAATAGCCTGTGTTATTCACTCATTGCTTTTTTTCAGCAAATTCTGAGCCAATATACTTTCACAGAATGTAGTTTCTTTTGTTTCTAAAACGTGAATGATCAAGTTGGTGACTATGCATTTTCAAGAAATGTATTTGTAAATGCATGCAGAGAAATCCTTTTAAACACACATGGACAACTATAATCTAAGCTGTATGCAAGAAATAGTAAGTCAAACTAGAGCCTCACAGAAAGTGTACCAAACATTTTAAGAATAAAAATGGCCATTTCCAGCCAACCTGAAACCCATCCACATTCTAAATGTAATGAAAGGGAGACTCCAATAGGCAGTACATTCATACAAAGTTACTAATGCATACAAAGGATGAGTGGCTGGAGACAAAAGGGTCACAAAATTTTATGACAAGGAATCTTTTAATTATAGCACTTTTTACTGGCTTGTAGTGAAATACAAATGCTTTCAGGCCACTTCAGATAGGTGGAATTATTAACTTTCAAGTGTTAGGAACATTTGCTTCTCTTTGTTTACCTTGACTGTGAACCAATGCATTTCTATCAAATCACCAAAATGACCTCAGCATTTCAGCATTCAATACAGTTAGTGCCTTTAATACAGGATACTAACAACTGAACATGACTTTGAAGAATTTTTAAAATCCATTCATGGGATGTGGGCTTTGCTGGCTTAGCCAGCATTTATTGCTCGTTCCTAATTGCTCTCAAGACAATGGACAGTGGTGGTGAGTTGCATTCTTGAATTGCTGCAGTCTATGAGGTATACCAACAGTGCTGTTGGGAGAAGGAGTGGAGATATATTTCCAAGTCAGAATGGTGATGGTTTGGAGGGGAACTTCCAGGTGATGGCATTCCCATCTATCTACTGCCCTTGTCCTCCTAAATGATAGTGGTCGTGGATTTGGTAGATGTTGCAGAAACAGCATTGGTGAGTTCCTCTGGTGCATCTTGTAGGTGGTACACACTGTTACTACTGTGCATTGGTGGTGAAGGGTGTGAATATTTATGATGGCATGGCAATCAAGTGGGCTGCTTTTTCCTGGATGGTGCCAAGCTTCTTGAAGCCTTACATTGTTTGCTGGAGCAGACGAGGAAGGAGCATCAGAGAGAAAGCTAAGACTTTACCTGTTAAAAACCTGTTTAAAATAAGTTTAAAGCACTTTGTTCTTTGTAGAACTGTTTAAAGCATTTACTTATTGTATTTACTGCTTTAAGAATTGTGAGGGAGTGATCATCAGGCAGTTGTGGCCCATCTGCTTTAAATCAGCGCCAAGTTTAAAAGGAGGCCTGGTGTAGATAGCGGGCAGCGTCGGAGCGGGCAGCGGAGTGAGAGGGAAGCAGAGTGAGCTATTAGGGCTTAATATCAAAAAGGGCTGGAAGGTAAAAAGGCCAGGTGGAAAGAACAAGGAAAAAAAAAAAATTTTTTTTTTCAAAACTACTACAGCAAAAAACAAGGAAAATATTTTTTTCCCACAACAAATTATATTGAATAATGGAGGGGCATGTGATGTGCGGTTCCTGTATGATGTGGGAACTGGTGGACCCCAGGGTCCTTCCCAGTGGCCATGTCTGCAGTAAGTGCAGGTTGCTGGAGGAGCTCCAGCTCAAGGTGGATGAGCTGGCCTCTGAGCTACAGACACTGAGGCTCATCAGGGGGAGAGAGGGTGTCATTGTCAATGGGGTGCAAGTGACATCCACCCCCCCTAGACTGTCTAAATCTAAGGGTCAGGAACAAAAGGGGGCTGCTGGGAGGAGGAAAGGGGGTGAGGAGCGGAGGCCTCAGCCTCTTAATCTGCATAACAGGTTTGAGGTTCTTGCTTCCAGTCTGGAAGAGGACGAGGCAGGTGAGGTTGGTGAGCAAACTGCACACGGTACAGTGATGCAGCAGGACATAGGCAAAGAGAAGGGGAAAAGGAACGTAGTAGTGATTGGAGATAGTGGGGTGAAGGGTATTGACACTGTCCTTTGTCACAATGACAAAGTGCACAGAAGGGTGTGTTGTCTGCCTGGTGCTCGGGTACAGGATGTCGCAGCTGGGCTGCAGAGGAATCTGGAGTGGGAGGGTGAGAACCCAGTTGTGGTGGTACATGTGGGTGCCAGCGACGTAGGCAAAGTGCGGACTGAGGATCTGGGGAGGGAGTATGAGAAGCTGGGAATGGAATTAAAAAGTAGAACCGACAAGGTGGTCTTCTCTGGGCTACTGCCTGAACCGAGTGCAGATGGGCGTAGGGTTGACAGGATAAAGGAAGTGAATGGGTGGCTCAGAGATTGGTGTGGGAGGAATGGGATCGAATTTATGGGGCATTGGCACCAGTATTGGGGTAGGTGGGACTTGTTCGGGCGGGATGGGGTTGGTCTGAATCGTGCTGGGACCAGAGTGCTGGCGAATCGAGTAAAGAGAACTGTAGACAGGGCTTTAAACTAATTAGGGGGGGGGAGGGTGCGAGGGTAGGTGATGTTAGGAGGTCTACAGTTAAGGATAGGGTACAGGTAAGGGAAGAGGCTGAGGATGTCCCAAGTGGTGGCGTTACGGCAAATAGGGTCCAGAAGAAGGCTGGGATGAAAGCGCTTTATCTGAATGCACGAAGCATTCGGAATAAAGTGGATGAGCTGGTGGCGCAGATCGACACAAATGGATACGATCTGGTGGCCATTACAGAGACGTGGCTGCAAGGTGACAGGGACTGGGAGATGAATGTACAGGGCTATCAAGTGTTTAGGAAGGATAGGCAGGAGGAAAGAGGGGGTGGCGTAGCTCTGCTGATTAAGGACAGCATCAAGGTGGTAGCAAGGGATGATATCGGAGCCAAAGAGCAGAAAGTGGAATCGTTGTGGGTGGAGATTAGGAACAGCAAAGGGAGGAAGACGCTGGTGGGTGTCGTCTATAGGCCCCCGAATAATGATCTGGAGGTGGGGCGGGCTGTTAACGCGCAAATAAGTGCGGCGTGCAGGAATGGGGACGGCAGTAGTTATGGGGGATTTCAATCTGCATATTGATTGGTCGACCCATGTTGGACGAGGTGGGCTCGAGGAGGAGTTCTTGGAATGCTGCCGGGATAGTTTCCTGGAACAGTGTGTGTTGGAGCCGACGAGGGAGCGAGCTATCTTGGATCTGGTGCTATGTAATGAGGCGGGTAGAATTAGGGACCTTGAGGTGAAGGATCCTCTTGGAGAGAGTGATCATTGTATGGTGGAGTTTCTGTTGCAGATGGAGGAGGAGAAAGTGGGTTCCCGGACACGTGTCCTTTGTTTGAATAGAGGGGAGTATGGTAGGATGAGAGAAGAATTGGCGAATGTGGACTGGGGGAGTGCGTTGGAAGGTAGGTCTGCTGAGGAGCAGTGGAGGATCTTTAAGGAGATCTTTCTTGGTGCTCAGCAGAAATTTATTCCGATGGTTAAAAAGGACAGTAGGAAGAGAGGTAATAAGCCGTGGATAACGAAGGAGGTGAAGGAAAGTGTTAAATTAAAAGCGGAGGAATTTAGAGTAGCTAAGAGCAGTGGGCGAGAAGAGGATTGGGAAAGGTTTAAATGTCAACAAAGATTGACAAAGAAGTTGATAAAGAAGGGTAGGATAAACTATGAAGCTGGGCTAGCACTTAATATAAAAAAGGATAGCAAGAGTTTTTATAAATATATAAAAAGGAAGAGGCTGGCTAGGGTGAACGTTGGTCCCTTAGCGGATGAGAAAGGGGACCTAGTGGTAGGGGATGGGGATATGGCTAAGGTCTTGAATAACTTTTTTGTTTCTGTCTTCACGGAGGAGGACGTGAATAATTTGCCGGGTGTTAGCGATGGAAAGGTGGTAGGACTGGAGGGTCTTAATGACATTACTGTTACTAGAGAGGTGGTGCGCGACAGACTGGAGGGGCTGATTGTGGACAAGTCCCCAGGACCGGATGGAATGCATCCGAGGGTTCTGAAAGAAATGGCGGAGGTGATAGTGGATGCCTTGGTGGTTATTTTCCAGACGTCGCTGGATTCCGGGGAAGTGCCGGAGGATTGGAAAACGGCTAATGTTACGCCGTTGTTTAAGAAGGGTGCCAGGCAAAAGGCGGGGAATTACAGGCCGGTTAGTTTAACGTCTGTGGTAGGTAAAATGTTAGAATCCGTCATTAAGGAGGAAATTGCGAGGCATCTTGAAGGGAATTGCTTGATAGGGCAGACGCAACACGGTTTCATTAAAGGGAAGTCGTGTCTGACCAATTTACTGGAGTTCTATGAGGATGTGTCTAGGGCGGTGGATAGAGGAGAGCCGGTGGATGTGGTCTTTCTGGATTTTCAGAAGGCGTTTGATAAGGTACCTCACAAGAGGTTACTGCAGAAGGTCAGAGGACATGGAGTTGGGGGTAGGGTTAGCGTGGATAGAGGATTGGTTGTCAAATAGGAGGCAGAGAGTGGGGGTCAATGGGTGCTATTCGGATTGGCGGTTGGTGACTAGTGGGGTGCCCCAGGGGTCGGTGCTGGGGCCTCAGCTATTTACCATTTATATAGATGATCTGGAGGAGGGAACCGAGTGTAGGGTGTCGAAATTTGCTGATGACACCAAGATTGGGGGAAAGGCAAATTGTGCGGAGGGTGTGGAGAGTCTGCAGAAGGATCTAGATAGGCTGGGCGAATGGGCCAGGAAATGGCAAATGGAATTTAATGTTGGCAAGTGTGAGGTGGTTCACTTTGGTAGGAAGAATGGTAGGAAGGACTATTACTTACGTGGCGAAAAACTGCAGCAGGCGACGGTGCAGAGGGACCTCGGGGTCCTTGTGCATGAGTCGCAAAAACCCAGCCTGCAGGTGCAGCAGGTGGTCAGGAAGGCGAATGGGATGCTGGCCTTCATAGCGAGGGGGATTGAATATAAAAGTAGGGAGGTCTTGCTGCAGCTGTATAGGGCATTGGTGAGGCCGCAGCTGGAGTACTGTGTGCAGTTTTGGGCGCCGCACCTGCGCAAGGATATTTTGGCCTTGGAGGGAGTGCAGAGGAGGTTTACTAGGCTGATACCGGAGTTGAGGGGGTTGAGCTATGAGGAGAGGCTGAATAAACTAGGCTTGTACTCGTTAGAGTTTAGAAGAATGAGGGGAGATCTCATTGAGACGTATAAGATGATGAATGGGATGGATAGGATAGAGGTGGAAAGACTCTTCCCGCTCAAAAAAGACAGTAGGACTAGGGGGCACAGCCTCAAGATAAAGGGGGGGCAGTTCAGAACGGAGTTGAGGAGGAACTTCTTCACTCAAAGGGTGGTGAATCTCTGGAATTCTCTGCCCGTTGAAGTGGTGGAGGCTGCCTCGCTAAATATTTTTAAGAAGCGGGTTGATGGGTTTTTGATAAGAGAGGGGATTAAGGGTTATGGGGAGAGGGCGGGAAAGTGGAACTGAGCCACGACAGATCAGCCATGATCTTATTGAATGGCGGGGCAGGCTCGAAGGGCCAGATGGCCTACTCCTGCTCCTATTTCTTATGTTCTTATGTTCTTATGAATGTTGTTGGAGCCACATTTACTCGACTGTACACAGGGTTTGCAGAGTCAGGAAGGAAGTACTTGCTGCAGGATTCATAGTCTCTGACTTGTAGTCACAGCATTTATCTGGCTAGTCCAGTTCAGTTTCTGGTCAAAGTTAACCCCCAGGTGTTGATAGTGGGAGATTCAACAACGGTAATGCCTTTGTATATCATGAGGCAGTGGTTAGGTTTACTTTTATGGAGATGATCATTGCCAATCACTTGTGTGGTGCGAACGTTACTGGCCATTTGCCAGCCCTAGCCGGGATATTGTCCAGGTCTTGCTGCATTTGGGCATGGATTGTTTTAATATCTGAGGAGTTCCGAACGATGCTGAACACACATCAGTGAACATCTCTACTTCTGACCTCATGACGGAAGTTGGGTCCAAGACACTACCCTGAAGAACAACCTCCTCCTCTCTCCCCACCCCTATACATGCAAAACGAAGGACCTTGCCAATGCTATGCAAACTACTTTGCAATGTGACCTCATTTTAATTCATCACCACCTTCTGAAGGGCTTTTAGGATGGGTAACAAAGGCATGCCTTGTCAATGCTGCCCACATTCCATGGAAAAATAATCTACATTAAAAAAAAACTCGAAAATGAAGATGACCCCAGACACCAACAAAAATAAAACCAACAGCAATAAAGTAGCATAGAAACAATGAGCGAATTAAAGTTCGTGTATTATATGTCAACGTATAATAATATACAACACACGTAAAATTCTTAAACAATTTTGTAAAATTAATTTAGATACCCATGTAGGTTTCAGACAAACACTCCTTATTCACTAATGATAGCTGACTCAATGAAGCAATCTCTCCTACGCACCACACATACTGTAATCAGCTTGCCCCCCCACCCCACCCACCCACCCACACTCTCACATAGCCTCCCTCCCATCTCCATTCAAACTCCCATTCGCTCACTCGCGTCCTCCCATCATCACTCAGTCTCCCCCGCTCACGTACTCATGCCTTCCCATCTTCATTCAGCCTTTGCATTCACTCATGCCCTCTATTCACATAGGCTCCACTCACTTATTACTGCCCTCCACACTCAGTCACTCAAGCCTCTCCTGCCGGAATCCTCTTCTCCATCCTCTCTGGATTTCTCCACATTGTTCAATGTGGGAGAACTGTAGAAAAGCAGCTGTCAGGGACAAACCCCACTCTCAGCCTTCCCCTATCTCGACTCCATTCTCGATATTACCCCGCCAGCCTTGCTCTTTGATCACATCAGATCACAGCACTATAGGAAATTGAAATTAGACTTTTATATCAAAAAATATTCAATATCTGGCTCCATTGCCAATACATAAATACTCTCAACCAACTGCAAAGGAAAAAGTTTATCAGAAAAGTTAAATACTTGCCATATGAATTTTGTTGTAGACATCCGTTAACCCATCCTTTACAATCAGGTCCTCCAATTTTACACCACCATAAACTGGTGTTTCTCTGCCCATCACATATGGTACATTGGACATGCTCTCCATCCCACCAGCAACCATTACCTCCTGAGATGTAGGGAAAAAATAATTAATATTCAACTAATGTTAAAAAATACCTAATAGTCACATTCATGGAAGTACAAAACACCGGATTCACAAAAAGTAGGACTACACCTTACTTTAAATATACACTGTTCTTGATATTTTTCCCACTGAGTTCTCAGCTACGTTGCTGCATTACATTATCATGTTACATAGAGTTATAAGGGGTGTACAGCACAGAAATAGGCCATAGCCCAACGAGTCCCTATCAGCATTTCGTTACATTTGAGCTTCTACCAATCTTTCTTCATTCAAATATATCGTAATAACCTTCCCCTCATGTGTTCTCTAGTTTCCCTTAAATGCATCAAGGCTAGGCACTTCAACCACTCTCCGTGGCAGTAAGTTCCACATTTGTATCAGTCTTTGGATAAAGAAGTTTCTTTTCGATGTTTTGGTGACTGAATCTAGACTGCAAATTGTGAACGGCAGTGTGATGGCTTCTGGTTAAGCTCTTACCCACAAGTGGAAACGTCTTCTCTGTATCCACCTTATCAAAACTTTCATGCTTTGCAAGACATCTATTATGTGACCACTCAGCCTTCTGTTTTTTTGAAAAGAGCCCCTTCTGTCAATCCTTTCCAGATAGAACTGAAACGTACGACTAGACCTATCACTGGAAATTTTCTCTGTACCCTCTCCAGCGCCTCTATATCCATTTAATTATATGGCAACCAGAAATGCGCGCATATCTCTTAAGTGTGCTCTAACCAAGATTCTAAATATGTGATATGCTGCAAAGTTTAATTTGAGTCAAGTTTCCCTGCAGTCATGTCTCAGTAGATTGCATTTTACAAGCTACCTAACTTGGTAGTGAATTATTCTTGATCTATTTGTTTCCAAAGAAACTAAATTTTAAATCAACCTGAAAAAAAAATCACACGTTTCCACCATAAATTAAGCAGAAGTACCTGATGTCCACACATAAGACTTTGTGCTGCTAGCATGATTGATTTCATTCCAGAGGCACAGACCTTGTTGACAGTTGTTGCAGGTGTGGAGACTGGCAAACCTAAATCAAGAGAAACGTTTTCCAACCATCAAACTTCATCCATAACATTTAGAATAACTGTTTTCCCTGACACTGAACTAAGACAGCAATGGTCAGAGTTTTACTTATGATCCAACCCAAAAGTCCGTGCTATATTTTTCATTCATCTAATTATAATAGCAGTATACTTACCTGCACCAAGGGCACATTGTCTAGCAGGAGCTTGTCCTTCTGCAGCCTGTAAAACATTGCCCATGTACACTTCTTTCACCTCTTCTGAAGGAATTCCTGTCAATTAAACAAATATATTAATACTGCACATCAAAGTCTGCTGCATACAAATATTCAATTAGCTAACATGTGTAGAAAATAAGCATAACAATGTCTAAGATTTCAACAGAAAGAATCAGGGTGTGGAAAGTCTGCAGAGGGATCTAGATAGGCTGAGCGAGTGGGCGAGGACCTGGCAGATGGAGTACAAATTTAGCAAGTGTGAGGTTATCCACTTTGGCAGGAATAATAGTAGGTGGGATTACTATTTAAAGGGTGAAAAGCTGTAGCATGCTACGGTGCAAAGGGACCTGGGGGTCCTTGTGCATGAGTTGCAAAAACCCAGTCTGCAGGTGCAGCAGGTGATCAGGAAGGCGAATGGGATGCTGGCCTTTATAGCGAGGGGGATAGAATATAAAAGCAGGGAGGTCTTGCTGCAACTGTACAGGGCACTGGTGAGGCCGCAGCCGGAGTACTGTGTGCAGTTTTGGTCACCGCACTTGCGCAAGGATATTTTGGCCTTGGAAGGAGTGCAGAGGAGGTTCACTAGGCTGATACCGGGAGATGACCGGGTTGGACTATGAAGAGAGACTAAATAGACTGGGTTTGTACTTGTTGGAGTTTAGGAGGATGAGGGGGGATCTTACAAAGACATATAAGATAATGAAGGGGATGGATAGGGTAGAGGTAGAGAGATTCTTCCTGCTCAGAAAGGACAGCAGGACTAGAGGGCACAGCCTCAAGATATTGGGGGGGGGGGGGGCAGTTTAGAACGGAGTTGAGGAGGAGCTTTTTCACTCAAAGGGTGGTGAATCTTTGGACTTCTCTGCCCATTGAAGTGGTAGAGACTACCTCACTAAATCTAAGACACGGGTAGATAGGTTTTTGGTAGGCAAGGGAATTAAGGGTTATGCGGAGAAAGCGGGAAAGTGGAACTGAGCCACTTCAGATCAGCCATGATCTTATTGAATGGCGGGGCAGGCTCGAAGGGCTAGATGGCCTACTCCTGCTCCTATTTCTTATGTTCTTACGTTCTTGTATACTTTGGTCAACAGAAATATAGCTTGATTATCATTGTTACAATGTAGTAGACTGATAGTGCAAACATATTGTGCAAGATGAATAGGGCACTGATACATCCCATTGGGAAAATGTCAAGTGGAAGCCAGCACTTCATTACAGAGGTAAAAAAAAGAACAGTGCACGATGAATCATTTCAATCTACTCTCAAGAACTTTCTATCTTACAACTCAGTATCTATATGCTGAGAAAAATTTGTGGCAACCTTAAAAAAAAGTAATCGACTTGGAAAAGTTACATTTTTAAAACCAAAGATTCCATAAACGTTAGTGTTGCACTATACTAACACTGGAAAAACCATATGGGTATTGAAGTGATATCATACTTATACTACTGCAGTGTAATATAATAAACGTATGAATTAAAACACATCAAAAATTAAAAATGTTGACACTGAACAAAGAACAGTGCAGCACAGGAACAGACTCTTCAGCCTTCCAAGCCTGCATCGATCATGATGCCTGCCTAAACTAAAATCATATGCACTTAATGGAGTCCGTACTCTTCCATCCCATCCTATTGTCTAGATGTCCCGTAAATGCCGTTATTGTACCTGCTCCCACTACTTCCCCAGGCAGCGGGTTCCAGACATTCACCACCTCTGGTTTTGTCCAGAGACTTTTGATGGTTTGAAATGTGAATCTTACAGCTTGCTTTGCTGGTCAAGCTTCTCAGCATCAACTGGCATTTATAAAAATCTGTCACTCAAACCTTACTATGGATATTTGCTAATCAAACTGTGCAAATTAGTTAGCACGTAGTGAGGTTTTGTTACAATTTGTAAAGTATTCAAGGTCTCACCATCAGACATCATAAACACATGCTGGTGATAGGTAAAGAATTCCATAAACCGTAATGGGAAAAACGCTATTCAGCTCATAAACAACTTCATTCTCCTCATCTCATCAGACCTTGCCAATATCATCTACTACTTTGCATGAACAAAAAGTGACACATTTTGAAAAATGCTTCTACAGTCACTACATTAGGTAGTGATCTCTACATTAAGGGATTTTAAGTAGCTAAATAATACATTAGATTTAGCAGTTACGTTTCTTCCATATCTCAATTTTCTTCTGTCAGTCCAGCATTATTTAGTTCTCCATTTTATTTTACCAATTTGCTTTGCATGCATTTTAATTTTACCAAAAGCTTTGCTTCACAAAAAAAACTAAAGTTGAAGAAAAGGTTTTTTAAATCAAAGAACAGAACATATACTCATACCTGCTCTTTCAATGGCAGCTCTTATCGAAATTGAACCAAGCTGAGTGGCTGTTAATGAGGAAAGACATCCTTTAAATGAACCAACAGGGGTTCTGGCTGCACTTGCAATGACCACTTCCTATGGTTTAAAAGTATTATATTCTGAGTATTCAGTTGTAAATAAAATTTTAAATCAGATAGACTTAATGCATTCTGTATCTTAGTAAGTGTTCTTATATTATTATATACCAATATCGGCAATTTAGAGTGGATAAGGAGAATGCAGGAGATGTAATTTTTCTAAACTTCCCAAAGGCTTTGGGTAATGTGCTATATAATAGATTAATAGATCAGAGCATGCATAGTCAGAAGACAAATAGCAACAACTGATGACAGAGATGGTCACCATGACTGAGACTAGCTTTCAATTCCAGATTTTTTGAAAAACTTAATGGAATTTAAGTTCCAACAAGTGGGAATTGCACCCATGCTCCAAGAACATGAATCTGGACCTCTAGATAACTAGTCAAGTGAAATTACCACTATGTCACTATCTCCCATAAGATCAATTCTCTGTCAAGGGGAATTGGAGGGATTCTCTATTGGATGACATCATCCCTCGTATATAAAAAAGGTTGCAGTTGGTGGAGGCCAATTATCTCAGCCCCAGGAAAATGCAGCAGTTCTTCAGGATAGTGTTGTGGCCCAACCAGTTTCAGCTGCTTCATTAGTGATCTGCCTTCCATCTAAGTCAGAAGTGGGGATGTTCATGACATTTGCACACTGTTCAGTAACATTAGCAACTCCTCAGATACCAGAGCAGTCTGCCTTCTTGTGGCATGATCTACAAAAGAAAAAACATTCAACTATTGACATTCAACGGCATTACTTTCAGCAAATACCCCAACAACATCTTGCAGTTACTATTGACCAGAAATTCAATTGGACCAGCCATACAAATTTTGTGGCTGCAAGAACAGATCAGAGGTTGGGAATTTAGCTTCAAGTAACTCGCCTCCTAATTCCTCAAAGCCTTTTCTCAATCTACATGGCACAGGTTGGCACACCCTCTATGACTTTAAACAAGCATTCACCCCCTCCATCACTAACACAGTGGCAGCAGTATTTACCATCTACAAGATGCACTGCAACAACTCACCAAGGCTCCTTCGACAGCACCTTTCAAATCCACGATCTCTACGACCTACAAGAACAAGGCCACTCGACGCAACACCAATTGCGAGTTCTCCTGAGTCACACAACACCCTGACATGGAATGACATTAGCACAGGTTCACTGTTGCACTCCCTAAATCCTGGCACTCCCTTAGCGAGCGTGCCTACCTAGATCAGATGAACGGCAGCAATTCAAGAAGGTGCTACTCCATCACCCTCACAAGGACAATTACAAATAGGCAACATGAAGAGATGAATGATCCCATGAGAAAACAAAAGAACATTCCCTCCCCAACCCCCATTCCCCAATCTTTTCCCCCACACATTCCCAAGACCTCTTCATGCCCTCCCGAAAGCTCCACTAGTCAAACCATGTTTATCTTTCTTCCAAAATCCCCCAGTCTCTTTCCATCCCCGCCAATGTCCCCATTCCCCAAAGTCCCTCATCTCTCACCCCTTCCCAAACCTCTCTGTTCCCTCCCCAATCCCATTCACCAATCCCACAAATCCACATTCCCCAAACTCCCTTTCTACAAGCACTCCTCCCCACTTGCCCCCTCACCTTATTGCCCACAGAACATCCCCCCCTCACCTACTTGCCCACTGAGCACCCTTGCCCTTTTGTACCAGTAGCCTGGTTGTGGCTCTGAGTGTCAGCACAAAATAGTACCAATTATGATCTCATTGGAAAAGACAGAAAAAATTGTTCAGTTTAAAATTCATGTGGCATGACCTTGTTCTCACTCTTAGTTGCAAGATAACAGTTAGTCATTATTTACAGTACCTCACACTTAGCATGTCTATTTGTCATGTGGACGTCCTATTTCAAGAAATTTAAACAATTCATCTGGAGAAATGAACGCGCACGATAGGAACCCTCAATTTCTGGAGGGCTGGAAACCATATGGAATGAGAAGTAGTTCCTAGCTTTTATGCAACGAGGAGTCCTTAATAGCCATAGTGGCAGATGCCTGGAAGAGACTCAAGCAATCATTCAATTTCAGAGATAGGGTGATTTCTCTGTCTCAGTGGATGCTGGGTAAAGAGATGTACATTTATTTCACCCCCTACACCCTCGCATTAAACAATGTGTCATTTTAAGCTGTAAACAGATTTAGTGCAATGAAGACAGTCCAAAGTTCACACTTACAAAGTGCCTGTGATTTCAAGGTGCAGCTTGTATCTATCACAATTCACATTATCTGGAACCATCAACATGTGTGTGTTTTGGGGATGTCAAGTCTGTACAGGTTTCATTTTAAATGTAGTCATTTTGTAATTGTTACAGAATACAGTGTGCATTTCTGGTAAAACATCCTAATCCATAAAACTCATTAATACAAATCACAGCAAACTTGAAAGAAGTTATGATACTTACATTCAATGTGGCTCCAGATGAATATCCTCTGTGCTTACATTTTGCAAGCTGAGATAAAACACATTATATTCTTAGTTTTCTTTAATATACTGAGATAACACATTAAGAAAGATCTGGTATAGGAAGACCATAACATACTCTCATCTATATAACAAAAGCAAAGTTTATTTCAGTCTTATGACTTACAAAATATTAACATAAATTTTATTTTCCATTTTGTTTGACAAAGAGCCAGAAGAAGGTCTTTTGTGTTATTCAGTCCAATGGCCTGCTAGTTGACAATATCTCAAAGTCCATACTGCAAAAGAGCGCACAATCTTTTTACACTTAGACTATCTCTGGCGGTAGTGGCTATTGCTAGCTATTCTTTTGAGTACAAGGGCAGATTTTGAAACCAAATTAAACATGCAGCTTGTTTCATTTATTCTAATATCACTACTAAATAAGCTTGTATTGAAACCTCAAAACTGACAGCAATTGTTTTTAAACAACTTCTTAACTCTTCAAATTAAAACTACTGTTATAGTCCGTAGCCAACTAGAATTAGGTCGATAAGATTTTTTGTAGCAGTCATGTGAAGCAAAAACTGCTATTTTTCATTTTTGAAAAAGAAAAGAATTTTAAAGGAAGTTAACGTGAGTAAAGATAAATACTGATTAACAAAATATATTTAGTACTAAAAATTAATTTGTCTTTCACACGTGGGAAAATATATAGTAGCTAGACTCTAGCAACTTTGAAATGAGAAATGGCAAAGAAACAAATTCTAATCCTGAAATGGTAAAAATGTAATAAAACATTTTTTTTAAATCACTTGTTTGGCACATTGAAAAGTAAACATTTTCTCTGACTAATCACCAGCTATTTGTTCAATTTTGCAGTCAGTATTGCAACATCTGTGGTCAAAGATATTTGAACTCAATGATCCACCATTATGAAGTAATGTGACTTCTGTTCCAGATACAAACCCGACCCTTATATTTTTAATGGTAGTGTCAACAACTTCATACTACAGGTCAAAAGAATGTTATGAAAATCAAAAATCTTTAAAGATGTTCAGTACTCCATGGATTAAAACAATATCAGATCTTGAAATTTAACGTAGCTCACTTGGTAACTGCATGTATTTGAATTATACAGACTAGAAAGTTCCAGGTCTAGCTCCACCTCAATTCTGAATTAGCTACTCTAATTGGTGTCTGTACAGCTAGGTAGGGAAGGGAAAAGCAGCATGTTTCCAATTTTTGATCATAATTACCAACCTCTATTACAGACTCAAAAGTATGTATACATCATGCAGGATTATGCTTAAATGTGATGTCTCTCAGTTGACACTCACTATTTAGGATTTCATTTGAGTAATGATTGTTTAATGAAGTGCCAAAAGGCTTGCAGCACTCATGAAGACGTAGCTTAACAAGTTTGATTAGGAACCTTCATCACTGTTGTTCAATAATAGGTGTTAGACAACACCTATTAGGTCCATTCAAACAACATAGCCATGATCAGGAATTATGTGTGGGAAGTTATAAACATTCCATGGCACTGTAGATCAAAGCACCATTTATATAATGGAAAATATGAATCATAGAACCCTACAGTGCAGAAAGAGGCCCTTCGGCCCATCAAGTCTGCACTGAACACAATCCCACCCAGGTCCCACCCCCACATCCCTACACATTTTACCCACTAATCCCTCTAACCCAAGCATCCCAGGACACTAAGGAGCAATTTCTTAGCATGGCCAATCAACCTAACCCGCACATCTTTGGACCGTGGGAGGAAACCGGAGTACCCGGTTCTGGTCCCCACATTACAGGAAGGATGTGGAGGCTTTGAAGAGGGTGCAGAGGAGGTTTACCAGGATGCTGCCTGGTATGGAGGGGAAGTCCTATGAGGAGAGACTGAGGGATTTGGGGTTGTTTTCGCTAGAAAAAAGGCAGCTAAGAGGGGATCTTATTGAAACATATAAGATGATTAGAGGTTTAGATAGGATGGAAAGTGATAGCCTTTTTCCTCGGATGGAGAAAGCTAGCACGAGGGGGCATGGCTTTAAATTAAGGGGAGGTAGTTATAGGACGGATGTCAGGGGTAGGTTCTTTACCCAGAGGGTGGTGAGGGATTGGAATGCCCTGCCTGCTGCAGTTGTAAATGCGCCTAGTTTGGGGGCGTTTAAGAGATCCGTGGATAGGTTTATGGATGGAAAGGGATTGGTTTAGGTTAGAGGGTCATAGTTTTTTAACTGGTCGGTGCAACATCGTGGGCTGAAGGGCCTGTTCTGCGCTGTTATGTTCTATGTACCCGGAGGAAATTCACGCAGATGAGGAGAATGTGCAAACTCCACACAGACAGCGACCCGAGCCAGGGATCGAACCCAGGTCCCTGGAGCTGTGAAACAGCAGTGATAACCACTGTGCTACTGTGCCACCCATGTAATGGTGAAAACTCACAAACATAAGCCTTAACTTGTTTGTATGGATAAATAGAACAAAAGGATTTTGGTAGAAAGGCACATGTTAGGGGACTAGTTATTTGCCTTCTACGACATTCTTTTGGTTGGTTATCATGTACAGTGATAATAGTACGTTTTACTTTTTTCCTTTTCAGTCATTCACCCACGTAAAACTCAGTATGCATGCTCCTGCATCCGATGCACCACTGTGAAAAATACATTTGAAAAAAAGGCTAAAATGGTTAGCACAGCTGCCTCACAGCACCAAGGTCCCAGGCTCGATTCTGGTCTTATGGAGTTTGCACGTTCTTCCCATGTCTGTGTGGGTTTCCTCTGGGTGCTCCAGTTTCCTCCCACAGGCCAATGTTGTGCAGGTTAGGTGGATTTGCTATGCTAAAATGTCACTGCTGTCTAAAGATGTGTAGGTTCAGGGGGTTGGCAGGGTAAATATGTGCAGCTACATGGATAGAGTCTGGGTGGGCTACTCTGTCATGGAGTTGGTGCAGACCTGATGGGCTAAATGACCTCCTTCTGCACAGTAGGGATTCTGTTCTATTCTATACTAGCCACTCTCATGTGACATACTTAAAATAGTAAACTCTTAATCTGGCTTTTCCCTCTATGGGATGTCACATAAAAATCTTGAAGCAGCTGAAGGATTATTGATTATTGCAAGTTTCTCCACATTGACAGCCTTCATTCCTCGTTGTTTCAAAAATCGGTGGTGGTGGGGGTGTAATTTTCAATTTTAACACACATTTCTTGTGGTTTTCTGGTGTTTTAAAAGTAGCCGCAGGTCATCGATTCTACTTGAAGATCCTGACCCGAAATGAACTCCTAGCCATCGATGCTGACCAACAGATTTAAATGTTTGCACTTCGTTTTGAAGAAAGGTCATCTGAACGTCGCTCTGGCTGCTCTTCACATCATGTGCCCACTATGGAGTGTGGACAAGTCTCACTCACTCCGACTGCCACTCGCCTCAGATATACATACACATCATTGCGGGCCCTACTTTAGATGGGTTTACACCAGTCACCGTCCTATCCAGATTGCACAAACTATATAATTTACCAAACTACCCAAATCTCCCGGTCTCCCTGAAGCAACTGAATTCATATCAATCCGAGTCTGACTGAAGCGCCACACCCTCTCCCCCAACTCCGAGCCACCTCTCACAGATCAACGCACAGCCTCTCAAAACAACCGGACCCGCATTTCTCACCAGCAGCGGCAGCAGCAACTGCCGGGGCACACCGTCACCTCGCCAGCTGGCCAAGAGAGCAAAGCGAACAGCTGCCATTTCAAGCGCAAAGTGATCACCTTCACCTTCAGCAGGCTCGCCCCCAAACAGCCACCAATCACAAGCCAGCAGCCTCACTGCCCAATGGCGGCCGCCTATGCTGGGAGGTGGGAGGTGGGAGGGGGGCCTCGAGCTGCCCAGAACCGTTAGGTGTCGGAAGTGCGGCTGGGCCTTGTAGTCCTGACCGGGTTTATTTTGAGTTATTATAGTCACGGGTATCAACATGATGTGAAGATACTGGCGTTGGACTGGGATAAACATAGTAAGAAGTCTCACAACATCGGGTTAAAGTCCAACAGGTTTATTTGGTAGCACAAGCTTTAGCAGGTATTAACATACAGTGAAAAGTATTGTTTCCTGCACACTCTGCAGACAAAGCGCACCCTTCATAGAGAAGGAGAGAGTGCAGAATGTAGTGTTACAGTCATAGCTAAAGGTGTAGAGAAAGATCAACTCTGTGCAAGGTAGGGCCATTCAAAAGTCTGACAGCAGCAGGGGAAGCTGTTCTTGTGTTGGTTGTACCTGACCTGAGACTTTTGTATCTTTACCCTGACATAAGAGAGAATGATGTGGGAATGCCGGCGTTGGACTGGCATAAACACAGACTTTTTACTATAAGAGAGAATGTCCAGGGCACGTGGGGGCCTTAATTATGCTGGCTGCTTTGCCGAGACAGTGGGAAGCATAGACATAAGAACATAAGAACATAAGAAATAGGAGCAGGAGTAGGCCATCTGGCCCTTCGAGCCTGCCCCGCCATTCAATAAGATCATGGCTGATCTGTCGTGGCTCAGTTCCACTTTCCCGCCCTCTCCCCATAACCCTTAATCCCCTCTCTTATCAAAAACCCATCAACCCGCTTCTTAAAAATATTTAGCGAGGCAGCCTCCACCACTTCAACGGGCAGAGAATTCCAGAGATTCACCACCCTTTGAGTGAAGAAGTTCCTCCTCAACTCCGTTCTGAACTGCCCCCCCTTTATCAATGGATGGGAGGCTGGTTTGCGTGATGGATTGGACTACGTTCGCAACTTTTTTGTAGTTTCTTGCGGTCTTGGGCAGAGCAGGAGCCAGACCAAGCCGTGATACAACCAGAAAGAATGCTTTCTATGGTGCATCTGTAAAAGTTGGAGTCAGTGTCAGCTGTCCTGGGAGTTGTAGTCCTGACTGAAGGAGTCAGTGTCAGCACTAAAGCTAATCCATGTGTCTGCTTCCGTGGTGCCAATAACACTTCTGATGCATCCAGTCTGAACTGGCACAAATATTAAAGATGCCAACAGCAGGAGAATGTGACACAGATTGCAGACCCATTTGAACACTACGTAAGTTTAAACCACTGAGACGAATCATGACACAGACCCAGTTCTACATGTTTTTTGTTAATTTTGTTGAATGTTGTGGGTTACTTAAGTCACTAACATAAGGTCTTCCAACAAAGGTAGTTTTCCCTAAGCTCAACAGCTACATACAATACTTGTGCTCTGCCCGCACTCCTGGAGATAATTCCTGAACTCCCACCACCTGACCTCTGTTGTAGCAACATGCCCACGTTCTCACATAATCATTCTGTCTACATCTTCCCCCATTCAGTTGGGGCACCTGGCTGCATGAAATGTAGTAAGAAGTCTCACAACACCAGGTTAAAGTCCAACCACTTTAATTGATAGTAAACCCACGAGCTTTTGGAAACACTGTTCCTTTGTCAGGTGTGTGGAAAGTTCCCACTGCATGATGAAATATAACAGTGGGAGCAATAGGAAACTACATTATGTAATATACAAATAATCTAACCGAATACATAACTACTTACTTATATATCTATGGAATCATAGAATCCCTATAGTGCAGAAGTCCATTCGGGCACCTTGCTCAGACTTACTGTCCCCAAAGATTTGCTCTCATAGGGTATACCAAGAAAATGATATCTGCCTACCAGAGACACAAGCGTGATTAGGTTCAAGGATTCGTCATCAATCAGGATCAGCCAGAATCTACATTTTGTATTGAAAATGCTGAACACCTCAGCATTTGGCATGTATGCTATCATCTGTCTTCATAGGATTTAGTCTGAGCAGCACTTTAAGTGCATTGAGTCAATACATATTATGATTTTTTTTTGCAGCCACCATTGCTGAAACCCATTCCATGGCCTCATCTAGAGATGAGGCCTAACTGTCTGAGACTAACTGTCCTGGCTGGAGACAATTCACACCTCTTTAACCTCTGCTTGGCCCTCTCTCCACTCACATTGTCCATACCTTTAAGTCTTGATTACCTGTAAAGACTCACATTCCAACCATTATCTTGTAAGTTGAGTTTGTGTCTGTATATGCCCTGTTTGTCAACACAATTCCTCACTCACCTGAAGGAGCCTGACACTCCGAAAGCTTGTGCTGCCAAATAAACCTGTTGGACTTTAACCTGGTGTTGTGACACCTGTTACTGTGCTCAGAGATCTCATGACACCAAATGCCAGCATCCGATGCAGCTCATCAAGGACTTCCTGCTTCATGGCTACTGGTGCTCTACTCAGAGCATAGACCATTGATGGTGTTGAATCATCGAGTCTCCTCTGGTATACAACTGGTAGCTTGTCAATGATGTCACAGTTGAAGAGTTCTCTATATGCTATCATCACTGAGGCTTGGAGTTGTAAAACATGCATTTCTTGACCAAGTTAAATGAGCCCCAATGCAATGCTTTACTAATAATGGCTTTACATTTTATTCAACTACTTGAAATTTCCCTGTGTGCAATCGAGGATTGCTGCACCTTTGGTGTAGATTGTCTGTTTACCA
Organism: Carcharhinus amblyrhynchos; assembly: GCF_965287045.1. Classification (NCBI taxonomy): domain Eukaryota; kingdom Metazoa; phylum Chordata; class Chondrichthyes; order Carcharhiniformes; family Carcharhinidae; genus Carcharhinus; species Carcharhinus amblyrhynchos. Next base: position 67,911,528 of record NC_137333.1, on the reverse strand, counting down.
TAAGTCATGAGGGGCATCTGGGTGCTGGAATTTGGTACCACATATGCGTTTATTTCCTGTAACATTTGGCTGGATAGTACATTATCCTTCACTCCAGAATCAATCCTGACTTTAAAGTTTGGCATTACTGTTAATTATATTGAGGTTGGTGAAGATTTCACCCTTTCCTGTGACATTGGCAACACTTGCAATAGTGTTGTGGAGGCTCTGTAGCATTACTGCTTTGTTTGAATTTCAATTCAATCACCTTGTTGACACTCCTATGCCTGGTGGATCAAACAGCTGCCACATTGCTGATGATAAAGAAGGGCAGCTATGATTTGGATCTGCAGCATTTCCAAATCCCACTTTTATTGCACCTTTTACCAAATACAAAATAAGCTGCTCTGTTTGGTGGGTGCTGGTCACTGCAGTTGGAGCAGAATGCCCCCTCTACTGCAAATTCCTGCCTGAAGTCTCTGCTTCATTTTTCTGATTATTTAACATGCAGATATCGATGGCTGCTGGTAGACTATTTAGTCCACAAGCAAATCATTCTCTGATTAGGTCTTCAGTGAAAGTTTCAGACGCACGTTTCTTTGCCAATGTTTTTAGGTTGGCCATGTAAGATTGTATTTACTCATCTACTCTTTGATTTGTTGAGTTGAATGCATGTCTATCAAGGATTACATTTTGTTTACTAGGAGTCAGATGTTCTTGAATTGTTTTCAGGATTATCTCAATGTCTTCTTTCTCCTTGGTCTGGAAAACAAACTACTCAAATTTTTTGATGTCCTCAGGGCCCACAAGAAGTTAATCAATTATGAAACTGTTTTTTTTTAAACTTGTCAGAGAACACACCACAGTAAATACGTCACTCTTTATGGAACTTTTCCCAACTATCCGCAATATTTTTGATGAGTGGGTTGATGCGGCACAGCCCTGGTGCTAGCAGGACTTCATCTTCAGTTTTGTGGGTTCCTTAAATAACTGACATCACAGACTTCCAACAAACATAGATTATTCCTAAGTTCAACAATATACAATACTTATGCTCCACCTGCACTCCCGGCGATAACTCCTATATACTCACTATGCGACGACTTTTGTAGCCACTCAGTCTACACATTTTCCAGTCATTTTTGTTTTAAAAAAAATGAGTATAGAGATACAGTAATCACTGGCAAGTTTGGCCCTTATTGCGCATCACTAATTTCCTATGAGAAGATAATTATGAGTCCTTTGGAATTGCAATCTACGCAAAGATAGAGCTCCTACAATGTTACGTTACAGAATTTTGACCAAGCAGCCATGAAGGAACAGCAAATGTCTATATGCACGAGGTGCAAATAACTGGGAAATCTCGGCCTTTTGGCTAAGATCAAGTGTAGTATCGACATGCTGCACTTGGTTAAGTCATTAGGTTACATTTCAGCTTCATTTGAAGCAATTTTTTAAAGCGGCATCTCGGCCATTTGGCTAAGATGCAAATAAGATCAAGCCCTGGACGAGGAGCTACACCTACTCCAGTCAGCTTAGATCATGTAGATCAAGCCCAAGACAGGAGGTGAGAGCCCTGTCTTGTCAGCTTGGATTGGGAATGTCCCAACTTGTTGGGACTCTGAATTGGGTTTAATTTGACTTGATTGGATTGGAATAAAGTTTAAAAAAAAATAACTGGGAAATCAAGGACTTCTGTGCATCTGCTACCCTTGTGCCAACTGAGATTGTAGATTTGGGGGGAGCTGCCAATTAATGAAGCCTTGGTGACTTGCTGCAGTGCATCTGTAGATAGTGGGCTACGGCCCCAGTACACCAATGGTGGAGAGAATAAGATCTCCCACGGTCTGTGGGAATTGCCCCGAAATTCTGAATTTCTGATCCCATTCCATGTGAATCTTCAAAAAAGTCTCCAACTCAAAGCTAGACTTTGGACAGTTGTGATTTACTTTTTGTTACCTGGGAAATGTTAGGCAGATTAAAATCTAACACCTGGGTAACTACAGAACTGACATCTCTCCACATCTTCCAACTTCCCATTGAGATGGCCGAGCCCCATCACCCAATTCCCCCTGATACAATAGGGTGGCAGTGGTTAGCATTGCTGCCTCAGTGCCAGGGACCTGGTTCGATTCCAGCCTCAGATTGCTGTCTGTGGAGTTTGCATATTCTCCCCATCTGTGTGGGTTTCTTTTGGGGCTCTGGTTTCCTCTCAGTCCAACGATGTGCAGGTTAGATGGATTGGCTATGCTAAATTGCCCTTTAGTGTCAAGAGGCTAGCTAGGATAAAATACATTGGGTTATGGGGATAGGGTCTGGGTGAGATTGTGGTCAGTGCAAGCTCAATGGGCTGAATGGCCTCCTCCTGCAGTATAGGATTCTATGAACTGATGAGCCCTCACCACATGACTACCCTCTGACTCCCCAACCTCCCCCCCCCCCCACCTTGATCAGCTGCCACTCAACCCCCTTAAACTACTTACCTCACCCACCCTACCCCTTTATCTTCTCTCAATATATTGTCAATAAATTAGGACATTTAAACTCTAACAAAATTCCGCAATTAGTGCCATAAAAAAGGGAGTTCAGTCTCTGTGCCGATTCTCTCCACTGCTCCCTTTGAGGTTTTGTGCACTGAGTTATGTAGAATCCTCTGCTGGAAGTTTGCCCTAAAATAAAATTCACTAGAAGGTATTTAGTGTCTAGGGTTACAATGCTGAGCTGAAGATTTGAGCCTAAATATTTAAAACAGTAAATTGAGCATCAATCAAGTACTCTGATTTGCCATGCAAAGGATCAACCTTTAAGTGTTGGAACAACAACCATCCTGATGAGTATATTCCATGACACTCTTGACTTGTATCTTGTAGGTGATAGACACACTTCTGGGACTTGGGTAAACTATTCACCATAGAACTTTCAGCTGTTAGCCTGAATGTGCACATGATACTTATTTAGTTTGTCCAATTCAGTTCCTTGTTGTGTCACCCCAGAATATCAATAGTGAGAGCTTAGGAATTTCTATACCATTGAATGTTATGGTTTCTCCTGCTGGATATGTTCATTTCTTGACACTTGTAAATTGGAAATATTATCACTTATCAGTTCAAGGCTAGATACTGCTAAAGTCTTGCTACATGTGGGTATGGGCTGCTACATTATCTGAGGAATTTCAAATATGGCTTAGCATGATTCAATAAGCAAACAGCCTTACTTCTGAATTTATGGAGCAAGTCATCACTGAAATAACTGAAAATACTTAGGCCTCAGACATTCTTGCAGCAATTGCATCCTAGAGTTGGGATGATTGCAGTTGGAAGTCAATCATCTTTGTACCAAGGAGTTTTATCACTGACCCTGTCCCCCCTCCATTGACTTTGTTGTATTAGGGTTCCTTGACACCAGAAGGGAAATGATTCACCTCAGTGCCCTTGGAGTATTATGGTAAGTGGGCTTAGAAGTCAGCATATGGTCTACTGCAAGTGAAAGTTTATAAACCAGCCCTCTTGTGGTGCGTATGCTAGCAGTGTTTAATACTGGCAGTCAATTAATGCATCCCCATGCAACAGTGCATCTCTCTCTAAATGGCTTTGGGACATTTGCCAATCCTTGGTTATAAGTTTGATCTCTAATTACAGAATATATAAGCAGCACCAAAACAAACTATGTAAAAGTACAGCTTATTGGAATTGTTCAAATATTGAAGATTTTTGACAGATTTAAAATTGCTATGGTGGTGATTTTGGATTATTGTACATAAAGTTGATAAGCACCAGGACCAGATGAGATGGAAACTGAAGGGACAGTGTGGAAACTGCAGAGGCACTGGTCATTATTTTCCAATCTTCTTTAGACTCAGGGCTGATGCTAGCAGATTTGTTCAGTAAAATTGTGTTTGAGTAACTTGGAGTTTTTTTGAGGTAACGGAGGGTTGATGAGGATAAAAATATTTGACATACAGGGCCACATAACAGACTTGTAGGCAATATCATAGCTCATGAAATGAGACAGTAGCGACATGGATATGTAATTGGCTGAATAACAGGAAAGTATACTGAACAACGGATGGTTTTTAGATTGGAGGAAGCTTTGTAGTGGAGATCCCCAGGGTCAGTATCAGGACATTGCTTTTCCTGAGATATTGTCCTAGACATTGAATTTTCATATTTTGAAAATGCCAAGTTTATGGATGATACTTGGAAGCATTGTAAGCTAAGAAGGAAAGTGTAGAACTTCAAAGAGATGTAGACATGTTGGTGCAATGGGTAGACAGATGGCAGATGAAGTTCAATGTAGAAAAACATGAAGTGATTCATTTTGGTATGAAGAACATGAAGACAATATAAAGGGTATAATTCAAAAGGAAATGAAGGAGCAGAGGATGCATATGTACAAAAGTCATTGAAGGTGGCAGGACAGGTTGAGTGGTTAATAAAGCACACAGTATCCTAGGCTTCATTAATAGGGACAGAGTACAAGAGCAAGGAGTTGATGTTGAAATTGTACAAGACACCAGTTCAGGCTGTACTGGAATATTGCATTATATTCTGTCTGCCGCTGTTTAGGAAAGATATGATAGCATCGGAGAGAATGCAGAAAAGATTCACCAGAATGGTTCTAGAGATGAGGAACTTCAATTGCAAAGATAGCTTGGAAATGTTTAGACTGTTTTCCTTGGAGCAAGTTGAAAAGAGATTTCATAGACACAATTAAAATAACAAGGGGTTTGGACTCAGCAGATAGGGAAAAACTGTTCCCACTTGTGAAAGAACCAAGAATGAGAGAGCACACATTTGAAGTATTTGGTGAAAGAAGCAAAGGTTTTTCATGCAGTGAGTGGTTAAGGTCTAGAATGCATTGCCTGAGTGTGGTGAATGCAGGTTCAATTGAGATATTCAAAAGGGCATTAGATTATTTGAAAAGGAAGAATGTGCAGAATTTCAGAGAGAAAAGTGTGTGTGGTGGTGAGGGGGGGCGGGATGTTTGCAGTGGTGGGGGGGGAGAAGAGTAGATGAGTTGCAAACATGGGCTGAATGGCCTCCTTCTGCTTCGTAACAATTCCATGATTGCTCTTGACCATTTCAAAGTTACAGCTGGTCAGTTGAGCTGTCTTTTCACAAATTTCCTATCTGCCATCCGTGTCACACAAAGTCCATAATAATGTTGCTCCAATGAACATTTAAATGTAAAGTTTTGCTGAACTGTCTCCTGAAAAATGTAACTCTCCATCTACTTTCCAAATTCCAGATCGAGCTTACTCCTTCCACTGACCATGTTTAATGGACCAAATAGTTTTGTTTTAAAATTTATAAAACTGATTCAGTTTGGACATCAGCATTATCCAGAGCTGGTTTCTTTGAAGGTTTGGCTAACAAAGTACAGTATTATACAGTATACAGCATGTTTATTTGTACGACTTGGTCTTTTGAATATATACAACTTTAAACAGCACTTAATTAAAACAGTGCTACAGGAATCCGTGTAGTTGCAATAAAATTTAGACAAATATGAAGATACAGTCTGCACGCTTTCTGCAACTTATCCAGGTAACGTTTCCTTTCATAAGTTCTCTAGTTACAATATTTATGATTAATCCTGAAACCTAATGTCCACACTATATCATGTACACAAATGATGGAAATGAATAAAACTCCCTCATTTTAAAGTAGGATACTAGCAAATCAGATTTTTTTTTAAGGATACATATCAAACAGTTTAGAAAAAAAGTACTTTAATTTGCAACTGTACTATAGTGTCTTAATTACATAACTGATTATATAAAACGCACATGGAGGTTTTATATTGCACTTTTATTTTGCTGGAAAATAAATTATGCAACTTAAAAAATAAAAATTCAAAAAATAATGTAGTACATCAAAATAGTTTGATCAGGCTGCTATGTAGAAACTGCTACCATTCAAAAATTGTACAGCATCATAACCTTGGTATGTAGTGGCACACATTCAACTTGTATGTATTAATTGTAGATAAAGTAAAACCTATCAATTCAACTTTGCGCAACACTCCAGGCTTTACTTAGTGTATATTACAGGAAGGCTTCTAAGTCTTCAACATCTTACAATGATATGTAAAATATGCAACAGCTTATATATAACTAGGGTAACAAATGTTCACAATTTATTGATGACCTCAACACACAGCTCCACATGAAAAATCATCCGTGCAAGTCCAAGTTTCTTCAGTATTTTGTGTACAATAAATGTTCAAAATGAGTAAATAAATCTTATTCTCAGTATAATGGAAAAACCCACTTTTCATTGCAGTTTTCAAAACTTTTTATAAAGACGGTTTCTGGTGTAGTACAAATGATCCAAATACTGAGGATGTGAAATATTTTAACTAGTTATTCAATAACTTGCGTTTAAGTTAAACAAGCTACAATCAATTGTCTTTTTCTTGGATTTTATTTTTATGGGGGGAAAAAATTGTTCAATTACACTCACTGATGCCGCAGGGAGCAAAGAAAGGCTTCAGGGTAGATCCAAGATCCCTTTAAAAACACAAATTAAAGATTCTGTGGACACATAAATGGAAGACTTCAAACGTAATTTTAATATCTATTACCATTAAATTGCAATTCGATAAAACAATTTTTATTAAGTCACACAATTCTAAATTGTTGACTAGTTCCATATAAAAAGATGATTCTTATTCCATTTGAATAAAACTAATAATTCTAATATTTCCCATGTTTTCTCTACCAGGCAGTGTTACAAGATCCATATACACATCTTTATTCAATGAAGTGAAAGTGTGCAGATACACGCTGCATGCCATTTCTGGGGTTTTCATTGAGCATGCAATTTGTTTTGTTACACTAACTTACTCTGTATTAAATCACAATAATCTGGTCACATAATCAAGATTAATTTTGCTTTTTATTAAAATATTTATTCAGGACCTCCTCCCAGATCATTGTGATTAGATCCAGATCTAGACACCGATTTCTCCATATTTGGTATTTCGTTGGCATTGAAGAACTGAATCAGTACGCAAATATTTTTTCAAGTTCTCATCTAGCAACAGTACCAAATATTGGGACCAGCAAAAGTTGTATGCATCCCTTTTTCCTTCTTTACTCCATCTATGCATATTTTTTCTTTCCTGCAGTTGCTCACCTCAGTGCACTAAAAAGATTGGCCATGTTTCAAACTGAGAATTCATGATCCCCATATTCAATTACTGCACAAACATAATGCATTTTACAAATAACAATACTCCATGTTTTGGGGGAGAATGCCTAGATACTTGATGAAAACCGTAGCCTCAAAAAAGTATTCAAATTTTATCACCTCATAAATATTAAAAGATTAGATTTTGCAAGGAAATGGAAATTACTCACCAAAATGCCCTTTTATGCATACATGCCATATGTACAATCATCAGTGCCCAGCACAAACTGCAGTAATTTTACAGCTAATTATTCGCACCAAATTTTTCTCCCAACTAAAGTCATTGATTTCTTGCTGCAGTATGGCTCCATGGATGCAAGTTGCCCTCCAGTGCCTTGCTCAAGTACCCATTATTCATGTCTGAATTTTGACAATGAAGCAGCTGGCTGTTCAATTGGCACCATGCTGAGCCCAGATTCTAACATCTAATTAATGCACATTTTCAGCAGGATTTACCAGATAACAGTCGTAAGGAGGAATCCTGATTTATATTCCTCTGAGCACTGGGGAACTAAGACCTGCTGCTGTCCTGGTTGTGACCAGCTATCTCATCACAGTCCACCAGTTGAATCTTTTACTTTCATTGGCTGAGGCCCAGCTATTCATTGGATAATTTCACCAAGGCACTGGAAAACCAGAACATAACCTGAAATAGCATTTCTTAAAAAGTATACATATACATATATATATTTTTTTTGCCTGGTCTTGTCAATTATCTGTAAATTGAAATGAACATGTGGATTTGCATCACAAGCCGACTGGCAAAATATGTTCAAAGAGCATTGGTTCAGAATCAAATATTACTGCTGACCATTGTCACCAAATTAAAAATTTGTATCGTGCATAAAAATGTCATTAAAAGGAATGGATTTAAATATGAACAGCCAAATATTTAATATATTTGATCACCTCCACTCAGTAAGTCTGACAATTTCCCCAATTTCCAGAATATATAGTACTATGAAATCCAAGCAGCCTGTTGCCATGTTAACGAGATAAAACCTTTGAAAAACTTCACAATCTCTGCCCTCCCCAATCCATTTGAAAGAAATGTCTGGCTTTAGCCTTAATTTGGGAAGGTGGGGCATTCTACTTAAATCCTAGTCAATGCCACAAATTTAGCCAATGTAACTCCTCAGGCAACTTATCAGGGAGTCCTTACATGACAGTCCATTTTGCCTCTTGCACAGTACTAGGACTGGCAAAACATATCCCTAAACATAAAGGTCAGGTTGAAGTCAATCAGCAAAGGAAATTCAAACTGTGTCTAGAATGATACTACATTTTGCCAGTTAACTGAATAAAATTGCAAGGAACTGTAAAATTATAATTGGAGCCATACATATGAGCAAGTTAGGTAATAGACATTTTTAGCTGCATCGAGTGTTTGTGGGGCACTGAGATTTAAAAAGAAAAAGTTAAGAGTACTGCATGCATACATATGAGGGTGGTAGCCAAACTTTTTTTTTATTAGAGATTACAACATTTTGTGAAAGGTGATCTAATTGATGCCAAGTACTGGATCACTTACTGCAGGTAGTAAACTGAGTTTGGGTTTTCAGCTGTCTCAGGACCACACTAAATCCCACAGACAGTTTCACGAATCAGTTTCATGTGTAAACATCCACCATCACAAAAGCAGATGCACAGTCTGCTACTATTTCTCCTCTTCTGCCTAACTTTTTTCAGACAATTTTCATCTAGGACTGAAAAAAAATTGGGAATGGGCAGGTTACTGACATCTCCACCAACAATCCCAGTCTGACAAATAGTTGCAAGGAGGTAAAATGCACTATAGGTTTTTTGTCCTAAAATTTTCTCTCTTTTCTCTTCCAAGGGCATCAATTCTTGATAGAATACCATTCCACTGGAGCTGACAGTACCACTGTTCTTCACCCAAATGGTTATCTTCACATGACCCTGAATTGCAACAGGCAATTTGACCAGTGAGGGCATTGCAATCAAGCCTGATCCTGTTCTCACCCACTGCATTCTTTCCAGATGGAAATAGTGAAAAACAGAAGCCTTGTCTCATTTTCCTTGCCCAGGGAATGATAAAACAATATTTTAGTTCTACATACAGTTAAACAAATGTAATTTCATATAAATGTTTATTGAGATCCAAGGTTGTCAGTGTCTCAGAACCATGTAAGATGCCAGGCCAATTATAGTAACTGATGCCCTTGTTAAGAAAACCTAACAGTATAGCCTGTGAATAAAACCTAGTACCTTATGGTTTGTATGGCTTGGTACTATGATGGAAGACCAAACTGGTCTTCAGGGAAACTTCCAAATATAGTTTTTATATCCTTTCCTCTTCTTTGCTGTTGTAACCTTCTCTAACACGAGGTGCTCCTTTGGGACGGCTGAAAGAGCGAAAAATTGATCCCAACTGTGACAGGTCTGAGTGACAAGCGTGAATGACAAACAACCTCTGAATTCAGGTTGCAACCAGTTAATTAAAATAGTATTAGAATTACTCGATATGGACAGCTCCTTCTGACATGACCATGTCAGCTTAGCCCAATCGTGAACCACCAAAACCAGAGTAATATTAAACATTTCAAGTGTGCAACGGGTTACAAAAATCGTATCAGGCCAGTCTGTACTAAATGACAGCATCTGGTATCTTCAGAAAAGTAAAACTGCTGCTCCTAACACTATTTTGTAATATAAAATGACTCAAGTATTTTCCCCAGTGCATGAAAATTTAAAGTCCTATATTCACTGGTTTAAGTGTGTCTGGAAAAAAATATATTTAACTCTGATACAGAACAAGTGAAAATAGGGCCAAAGAAAGCATAGCAGGTTCTGATGAATTCCGTACTCCCACAAAACAGCATGCTGTCAAAAGTGAACTACACAAAGGCAGGTAAATGCTAAGTGGATGAAACTGGTAAATATTATTCATCTGTCATACAGTAAGGCAGGGACTTAATAATGCAATTGAATAAATCTTTGAATTGTAGTCACTCTTCAGCTACCTCTTTCAAAGTCTGCAAAGACAAAATAGGACTCTTTCCAATTTCTGGCATTGTTCTCTTACAGCGTCACTATGCCATATAAATGAAAGTGTTTATGTCCGACTCATCCCTTCTAATATATTTGTGCTCTATCAGCCATTCAATTTGTTCTTTGATCATTTTTTTCTGCGGCAAAAACATATTTTTCAGTATTTCTACAAGTTCTGTCTGGAGTTGAGCATTTGTGATTTTTTTCCGCATCTTCATGATTTGTATGATTGCTTCCTGGAAATTAAAACAAAAAGAAATAAACATCAAACTGCAAATCAATTTACAGAACAGCTGTGGGAATTTTCCCTTTTTAATTAAAAACATAAATGAATAAGTTGTCTTCACTTTTAAATTGAAGCTTTTAAAAAAAAATGGATTTTTAAAATCACAGATCCTTATCAGCAAATTGCAATCCACAGTTATTTGTTATCTAAGGGGAAAACCCTAATGAACTGATTTGCAACCAAATACTGAAACTTGCATTCTCAGATGTTTTGGCAAAACTACCTATAGAATATGAATTTCCTCAATTAGCACAACAAAGTCTGAAACTGTTTATTCCCATAAATCCAGCCACCACTGAACACTGCAACTTATCAGATCACTGTCTTAATAGGATTTGGGGTGGGGATGCAGTGATAGTAATCAGCCTGTCTGCACTAGCTTAGCAATACTGAACAGAAGACTTGTGCACAGCTAAGAAACCTACTGATGGAAATGTAAGGTTTACATTTTTAAAAAATGGTACTCTGGTGTAAAATAGCTCTAAAGTTTAGAATATTACATTGACCGGGCCAGGGTTTATTCAACTGCTCTAAGGGGTAGGGATTGGCACACAAAGGACATGTTCCTGGAAAGTTTGAAAATCTATATTTTTAATAAATGCTCTGAATCGAGTTGATGAATTTATTCAAATCTATAAAATTCTAAAGGATTGCAATAGCTGTCTCACAATAAGCATCATATGATTTGAAGGGCATTAGTAAAACTCAAGCAGATATGTAAATTATGAAGCTAGTGTCATAAATGATTTGAATTGCTTGGAACATGCCAAGTGCAAGAACTAGTAACAGTCTAAGGTGGTTATCCCAAGTAAGATTTCATACAAGTAATTTACTTTGGAACAGTAGAATTTTTTACAATATAAAACGAACAAAAACAGGAAAGTTGTAATATGTGGGAAAAGGCATAGGATAAAACATTTCTATTTTCATGTATCCTTTGTTTCCCTTTTCAGTAAACCTGGATTTATGTTGGATCATCAGTGAAGACAGGAAACTTCCTGGAGTGGAAGATCCGATGAATGAACAAGCCCATGCTGCTCTTTCAATACTTCCCAGCCAGATTAAGAAAAGGTACCTAGTTCTTGGCCATGTTATGATAAAAGGAAAATTTACTGTGGACCAATATATTTTGTATATTTTCCCTTCTTTCAGACTTGACATTCTTTGACGAAGGGCACATATGCAAATAGCTAGCCCATGTTGAGGTCACTTGCAGTGCCATTACTTGAGAACAACTTTTTCATGGTTCATGCATCCCTGTTTAATCTTGCCTGCACATTCTGATGACAAAACTCTATCTCTGCTCAGTAACTTGCCAAAATATCCATGGGTCAGATACTCACCAATATGGAAAAGAACATGTACAAATCTGTACCCTATCACCACCTGGTTAAGCATTGCGAGGCCAAAATGTTGTGCTGTCCAAAAGGGAAATATTTCAATAGAGGGAGAGAAAAATTTCCTCCCTTTTCATTTTTCGCAATCCCCACTGAAGGCTTTATACCCCACCTACACCCCAAGACCATGGTTCCAAATGGAACATGTCGCTTTTGTCATTCTTGATACATGAGCTCTGATAGAGAATAGTGCTAAATTATTCAATCACCAGAAACATCACAGCCATCTCACTTAACTAATTTAAATGGTCACAAAACATATAACGTGTGCACCCAAATTTTCAATTTGTACTGCTATTGACAAGGTTCCCTACTGGGAACGCAAAGGCAAAAAAAATTGGATTTCAACATACAAATGTTAACTATTAATAAAGTTAATCGCAATAAATGTTAAAGAGTTCAGTGTTCATACTCATTAAAATATACCTGTGTGCGTAATATTCTCAGCTGGACTATTCCTTCATTTTCTTCTTCTCTCATTCTTTCTGTAGTTAGTTGTAATCTTCCAATTAAATTAATCTTTCCCCGCTTCTGAACTTTGCTGTTCTTGCTGGAAGGAGCACATGTTATTGAATATAACATTCTTTTTTGGTAGGAGAATAGAGGACTTCTGATTTAAAAAAAGTTAGACAAGTAATCTTGGAAAATTAGTATCTAATGAAATTACTTGAATGAATCCTTTACCAAATTTTTATATCATAAACTATACAATTGTTACCACTACAGCTTAATACAAATCCAAAGCCTCAATAAGGGGAGAACATTGGCTTTCTCTCAACCGCAGCCTACTGTGACAGGTAGTTCCTCTCCACAACCTCCCCGACTCCACCCAACCTAGCTCAATTTAGACTGTACAGAAGACAGCCCAGCAGAAGAAAACTAAGCATGCATCGAGGGTGAACAAGAAAACTGATGCTTATTCCAGACCATCCGCTACCCAGCTAGCTGTCGTACACCAAGATGCTGATGCATATTGCACTACACTTGAACAGGGCAACTCAAAGTTTATTAACCTACAAAATACAAAGCAGGCAACAGTTCAACATGATTGATCTTTGTATCATGAATGTCTGTCCTAAATTTCCCTTTCCTGAGATGGGACCCTTTCTCCCCATCTATCACTTTTCTCTCTGCAATATTCTAGATTTGCCTAATACTGTACATATGGTTTTATATATTTCCAGAGTATGGCATATACATCCTTTCAAGTCTGATAACCCTAAGTTCCCCCAGTCTTTCTTAATAACTCAGTTCCCTGAATTAGTTGATCAAATCTCTCAAATTTTCAACATCTTTTGACTTTTGTCTCCCTTCTGTCTTGCTGACCATAGGATGGCAGTGCTTAATGCAAAGCACATCATACAGTTGCACAGTTACTTCCTCTAACATGATCTAATCAAAGTCCAACTTCCTGATTGTCATCAAGTGTTGCTCTATGGGGTCTGAACAGCTTGAACGAAATCTTTAATTTCCTTTTTCAACAGTCCAATGTCACCATCACATACACATTTTAACCTGCTAAATCCTTATCCATGGCTTCAGATTAAACTCTTTCCCTCATTCCCCAACCTTAAAAGAAATTGAAAAAGCTTTTTAAACTTGATTAGTTTATACTAGTGCGAGTTTACAGGGTTACGAGTTAAATGTCTGCATTTGCTGTCATTACCTCTCCAAATTTGACTACAACGTCAGGATTTAGCCCAAATACAGGTTAGCCAGGAAATTCTGGAGTTGTATTCTATATTCATTTACTCTCAGGCCACGCTGTGGATCTCCACTATCGCTGGGCAAGCAATCAGCAAAATCAATTGATCTGGTAAAAGCTTCGCATTTTCCACTATCATAAAAAGTTAAGCCTTGTTCAATGATATGTAACTAGGATTTTAAAGACAGTACAACTAGAGTTCAACAACTGCATCTAAAAAAATGTGGGATGTTGTTAAATTACTCATTTTAAATCAGTTTTTAAACAAGTTTGTTTTCCATATTTCAGTTTCCATCTTTACCCTAATATTTGCTTTGGGTTTTGTTAATAAAGTGATTTGATTTTTGATGCCTTTCATTTCCTGGCTAACAGAATTTTTTATGCATGATTGGCTGCTTGGACAATTGGATCTTAGTGCAGCTTGACACTGGAATAATCAATTGCACATCAAGGAAATTCAATTTCTTGCCAAAGGTTTAACAAATTTACACTCTACTTCTCTCTCTGGGTGCAACAAAAATTATTTGAATACCATCCAAATCCAATTCTGAATACTCAAGAGGACAAATGAGAAACAAGGTACAATGAAAAAAATTCAGTTGACTGAAAAATTGAGCTTAGAGAAAATTACAGTCTCATATCTAAAAATAAAAAGCAAAAATTTCATTCCTTACATTAAGGAGAAGTCTTGGTTGACTGAGAAAAGAGTGCCTTCTGTGAAATCTTTGGGTGAGCTGACCTGAGGTTCATGAAGTAAAACCTGACGTTTCAATTTTGGAAAAGCTACAAGTGACTTTTGGAACAAAAACAGAAGAATTAAGATTCATGATCTCAATGTCATAACACATTTATTGTACAAAATTAACTCGCAATTGTTTAGCACCTTGTTCTACAGGCAGCAATATAATTAAAGCAGATAAATAAAAAGTATAGTGAAAGATTTCTTTTTAAATAAAGACTTCTAATGATGGGGGAGAGTTTGAAGGAGAGTGTTCAAAAGCATGGGGAATTGACACCTAAAGACATTGCCACTGAAGAAGAACCAAATGGGGTGATGCAAGTGAGAAGAAAGCACTGGAACATGGAGTTGGGAAAATGCATGAGTAAGATGAGCAAGACTGAAGGACTTGTAAGCACAGACTTGGACTTCAGTGTGAAATAAAAACTGAATACTGAAAATAAATAGTAATTCCGTCAGCACCTGTGAAGACAGAAGGAAGTCTATATGATTTTGGGTATATAATTTCTCAATGCCCATCTTTTCTCTTTACAAATGCTAATCATTTTGTTATACATTTCCTATTTTTATTTCTGATATCCAGCATTTGCAGCCTTTCCTCTTTATTTTACCCTGAATACAATGTGTTGGGATTGCGAAGCTGATGAAAAACATTCCTAATGGGGAGGAAGGTTTATTATGCAATAACATGCAAGCTTAGTTTTGTACAAATTCATAGAATCATAGAATCCTTGCAGTGCAGAAGGTCGTCATTCGGTTCATCAAGCCTTCATCAACAACAATCCCACCAAGACCCTTTCTCCATAACCCCAAGTATTTACCCTGCTCAGTCCCGACACTCAGGAGCAATTTAGTCAGCTGAACCCACAGACCTTTGGAGTGTTGGAGAAAACGGGAGCACCTGGAAGAAACCCATGCAGACATGGGAAGAATGTGCAAATTCCACACTATCACCCAAGGCTGAAATTGAACCCAATTTCAGGTTGTGTGTGTGTGTGTGTGTGTGTGTGTGTGTGTGTGTGTCAGTCATCAAGGAAGCAGTCAGGAGATTTAGCAAACAGCCAGGGAAGAAGATCGAATGGGGGATTAAGGTGCAAAAGTTTCAGGACGGTTTTGGTTAGCTGGAATGCAGAAAAAAATTCTGGATCATGCACCACTATGTAAACAACCAGGCAACAGTGTGTCAACCATGATGTCAAAGAGCCCGGTAGTGAGGTAACCCTTGCGTCACCAGCATATACCTAAATGCTTACAAATGCTGTAATTGGAGGGCAGCTTTTAAACTAGTCAGGGAGAAAACCCAAACACAAAAAGAATAGATATCTGAAATAAAAACAGAAAATGCTGGAAATATTCAGCAAGTCAGACAGCGTCTGTGGGAAGGAATAAAGCTAACATTTGAGGTCAAATGACCTTTTATCAGGAAGTTAAAAAATATAAACATGCTCACATGCTATTGAAGTAGATAGCCCTTTGATAATAATAATTAGTAATAATAATAATTACAACTAGGAAGGAGGATAAATCAAACAGAATTGTATTTGTTGCCCAAAATGTCACTGGCTTCCTTCCCACCCATTTCACCCATCCTTCACACATTTAGCAAGTCAAAAACTCTTAAGACAACAAGCCTGTTATGTGGCATTTTATCAAATGACTTTTGGAAGTCCATGTATGTAAAAATCAACTATAAAACCCTCATCAAACCACTTTAATGCTTCTTCAAAAAATTCAAGCAAATTATTTAACAAGATGTGTCCTCAAATCTGTGCTGACTTTCCTTAATTAATCCACATTTATTCAAATGACTTAACTTTGTCCCAAATTATTCTTTCCAAAAGATTTCCCAGCACAAAAGAGTAAACTGATGAATCTGCAGTTTCTGGGTTTAACTATCACCTTTTTTTTGAACATGAATGTAATATTTTCAATTTTCCAGTCCTCTGGCACCTGGAGAATTGATAATGATTGCCAATGCCTTAGTTATTTCCACCCTTATTTCTCTCAGTACCATTGGACGCATCTCACTTTGTCCTGGTGACTTACCAAGTTTTAAGTTTAATCAGGCTTTCTAGTGCCTCTTTATTAAGTTTGGCCCATCCAACTGCCTTCACTTGCACTATGACTTACTCACTTAGTGCCTCGGCAATGACTCCATGCTTCTGTGATTAGAACACCTTTTAGTTCCCCTCTCTCTCCATTTGCTTGACTATAGAAGACTTTTGGATTCCCTTTTATGTCAGCTGCCAGTCTCTTGCCATATGCTTATTTGTTTTTTCATTTCCCTTCTGAACCCTCTATATTCAACCTGGTTCTCAATTCTATTATTCACTTGACATGTCACTTGCACCCTTTTTGTGCTTCACCTTGCTTCCTATCCTTTTCATAATTCAAGGAGTTCGGAATTTGGTAGCCCAATGTTTGCTCTCACCTGTGAGAGCGTGAACAGCTTAACCTTTTACAGAACAATCGCCTCTTCAGATGCAGCCCTGTATTATGTTAGTTCCAGGTGCCAATCTGTGATCCCAAATTATTTGGGCTACATCCATTGTAATCCCAGTAAGGTTGGCCATTGGCCCTCAATTAATTATTCCCCTAGGTCTGCAATCTCTCTGTCCTGAAGTTCCAACTCTCCATTCCTCAGACTCAGTCTTCAGCACTGTAACCACATACACACCTCCCACCCCAACCCCCTCACTCTCCATTTTCCATAATTCTGATGGCTTTCATTTCAACTACCTGAATTTCTCTCTTTGGAATTTCCACCCTAAAACACATCTTACTATCTTTCAAAATCCTTCTTTAAAGCCCACTTCCCAAGTACCTGGTCACCCTTTCTTCATTAGCTTAGTGTTTATTTTTCTCATTTTTGTGAAGCATTTGGAACATTTTTCTATTATAAAAAGCCCTATCTGTAAAAGCAAGTCACTGTTATATCATGCTTCAACAAGGTCACCTACCCACACTGATATTTGAAAAAGATAAGAGAAATGTTAACATACGACTTACCCATAATGTTCTCCTAAGTTCTGCATCTGGAAGTTCAGTTGCTAATTTTAGATTTTCAAAACTAATCTTTTCTCTTGGTCTTTGGTTCCAGGCAAACAGTACTGCCAACTGAAATGTGGTAACCTCTAAATCATACTGGCCAACCTCATTTTTGAAAGTTATCTGTTTGGAGGGAGAAAATTGTTGGCGTTATTGTATATCTACAACAATGATTGTGCATTGTGGTTTTTTTGTTTATTATCCACTGCAAGTTGATTAAAAAACTCAGTTTCATTTGATTTAAGCAGAAGGAAACTCAAGAGCTGTGTAGGAGTCTTAGTTTGGCTTCCAGCTGTCTTTCAAATATTTTAAAATGTTTAGCAGGTCACTTACAGAAATGTATTACATAGAGTCAACTTTAATCCTGGCTGGGCCATTTCAGCACTAATCATTTCCACTTCAATGCCAGCAATTAAACCAATAGATAAGATTATTCACTAAATGTTGAATGATGGAGGCCCATTGGAATTATATGTGGAGAGGTTCATTTATCCCTATTTTCCACTCCCAATTGCAACAGAAACTACTTAGATACAATTTAATCAATTCCAGATGCCCTGCAGTACCTCACAAAAATGATCATCCCTCATGCCAATTAAACAGCAAATTTTGGCAGGTTCTTACATCACTGGAAGCTTGGGGCATCACAACTGAGCATAATCCTGTCAATGAAGATCCACACCTGCACTTTTCAGCAGGAGCTACTGATCAGTAATTTAACATTCCAGCACTGCCATTGGATCAAAATGCAAGAGAGAGATACAATTTAAAAATCTACAATACAGACAATTCATCTCACTTTGATGCAGCTCATCTGTAATAAGAACATAAGAAATAGGAGCAGGAGTAGGCCATCTAGCCCTTCGAGCCTGCCCCGCCATTCAATAAGATCACGGCTGATCTGTCGTGGCTCAGTTCCACATTCCCGCCCTCTCCCCATAACCCTTAATCCCCTCGCTTATCAAAAACCCATCAACCTGCGTCTTAAAAATATTTAGCGAGGCAGCCTCCACCACTTCAACGGGCAGAGAATTCCAGAGATTCACCACCCTTTGAGTGAAGAAGTTCCTCCTCAACTCCGTTCTAAACCGCCCCCCCCCTTTATTGTGAGGCTGTGCCCCCTAGTCCTACTGTCCTTTCTGAGCAGGGAGAGTCTCTCCACCTCTATCCTAAACATCCCATTCATCATCTTATATGTCTCAATGAGATCTCCCCTCATTCTTCTAAACTCTAACAAGTACAAGCCTAGTTTATTCAGCCTCTCCTCATAGCTCAACCCCCTCAACTCTGGTATCAGCCTCGTAAACCTCCTCTGCACTCCCTCCAAGGCCAAAATATCCTTGCGTAAGTGGGGTGACCAAAACTGCACACAGTACTCCAGCTGCGGCCTCACCAATGCCCTATACAGCTGCAGCAAGACCTCCCTACTTCTATATTCAATCCCCCTCGCTATGAAGGCCAGCATCCCATTAGCCTTCCTGACCACCTGCTGCACCTGCAGGCTGGGTTTTTGCGACTCATGCACAATCGTTAATATGCTTTAAGAAACATAACATTGCTGTCAATTAAAAATAAGTAGAAATTAGGATATATTTTCATGGGAAAGTGTCTTATACAGGAAGAATTTTCACAACACAAGGTTTATTTGGTAGCACAAGCCACTAGCTTTCAGAGCACTGCTCCTTCATCAGGTGAGTGGGAGTTCTGTTCACAAACAGGCATATGAAGGGACAAACTCAATTTACAAAATAATGGTTGGAATGCGAGTCTTTACAGGTAAACAAGCCTTAAAAGTACAGACAGTGTGAGTGGAGAGAGGGTTAAGCACAGGTTAAGGAGATGTGTATTGTCTCCAGCCAGGACAGTGAGATTTTGCAAGCTCAGTCAAGTTGTAGGGGTTACAGATAGTGTGGAGCATATATGGGGTGTCAGGGAGAGGTAATACCTTTGGTGGGGAACACGTCGCTTCCTTTCAGGGTGGTTTGTCCATCCTTGTCCCCATCTGGCACTCAGATCTCACCTGTGGCTCCCCGTAGCTGTCTGCATGCGACAGCGGCCACACCCCAGGCAATGGCCTCGACAAGCCGGCTAAACCAGGCGAGGTAGGGAGATGTCTATCCCAGCATGTGAAGACGGAGTCTGGCGGATTGATTGGAAGAGACCAATGAAAGGTCCAACGGTCAAGAAGGTGGCCTCTGCAAGTGCCATGGAACGTGAAGAGCAGGACAAGACACAGAAGACATCCTGGTCATCCACTGCACCTAGTCCCACCTCCAGCCATCTTGACTCTTATCTTGCCACTGGATCTAGATGGGAATTGGGAAGAGTGAGGCTGACGCTGCACAACTCTCCCTCACTTTAATCCAAACCAAGCGCTAGTTTCGACACCATCATCATCAGTGTCCTGTTCAACTCTTGAAGTCCTGTGGCGATGGACGAGCGGTGAAGCAGCAGGTTTGGATACTCTGGGAGCTGTAGTCACAGACCTGCACGCAGGTGGCTCAGGTCTAATGGTCGTTTTCCGCTGACCGCAGCAGCAGTGGAACTCGGCGTCTACCTGGGCGACTGAGCAGTCCTCTTCAGGAACGCACTGCTCACCTCCATTGAGTGAGGAAGGGGCTAGAAAAGGTGCCCTAAACATTGCCTGCTTCACTACACCCTGGCCAGTTTACCGCGGCTGGCAGGGATCCCACCTTGCAGTTGAACACACAAAATAAAACACAAGGTGACACTGCTCACCATTGGCACTTGAGAACATAAGAAATAGGAGGAGTAGGCTATCTAACCCTTTGAGCCTGCCCCGCCATTCAATAAGATCATGGCTGATCTGAAGTGGATCAGTTCCACTTTCCTGCTTTCTCCCCATGACCCTTAATCCCCTTGCCTACCAAAAACCTATCTACCCGCATCTTAAATATATTTCGCGAGGTAGCCTCCACCACTTCAACGGGCAGAGAATTCCACAGATTCACCACCCTTTGAGTGAAGAAGTTCCTCCTCAACTCCATTCTAAACCACCCCCCCCCCCACTTATCTTGAGGCTGTGCCCTCTAGTCCTGTTGGTCCTCTCGTCCACTTGGTGCATGCACACGCTTTTGGGCAACCCTACAGCAGACAGACCAGAGAGAAGAACAGCCTTAGTTGCCAGAGAGCTTGCAAGATACAACATTGACATTGTAGCCCTGAGCGAAACTCGTCTTGCCAACGTAAGTCAGTTGACTGAAACTGGAGGTGGATACACTTTTTTCTGGAGCAGTCGCAGCAGCAATAAGCATCATCATGCTGGAGTTGGATTCGCTGTCAGGAAACTTATTCAGAAACTTGATAGTCTATGAAATTACAGCTTCTGTTATGGAACAGAAGTCAAGCCATCCTGATAAGTGCCTATGCCCCCACAATGAACAACGCGAACGAGATGAAAGACAAGTTCTACGAAGAACTAGACGCCCTACTGTCAGCAGTGAGCAGTACCGACAAGCTGATCTTGCTTGGCGATTTCAGTGCAAAAGTAGGGTGTGACTCTGCAATCTGGCAGGGAGTCATGGAGTGGGCAAATGTAACAGTAATGGCCTACTCAAACTGAAGACCTGTGCAGCACACGACCTCCTCATCACCAACACTATCTTCGTCTGTCTGTCCGTAACAAGACCTCCTCGGATGCACCCCTGCTCTAAGCATTGGCATCTTATCGACTATGTCATTGTCAGGAGAAAAGACAGGCAGGATGTTAGAGTAACCAACGCCATGTGTGGTGCTGACTGCTGGACAGATCACAGGCTCATCGTCTCCAAAATGAGGGTCCACATCAGACCCAAGAGGCGACCATAAGGAAGCAAGGTTATGAAAAGAATCAATGCGGCCAAGCTAAAGAACCCCAACATCGCTTCAGCACTGGCTGAAGACTTAGAAATCAAGCTTGCTGAATTACACCTCGCAGGCAGCACTGAGGATGACTGGGAATGCTTCAGGGATGCTTGTCCACACGTGCGCTGAAGACGCTCGGGCTCTCCACCTGCAAGCTGCATGACTGGTTTGATGAGATTGGAGGTGATACAGGCTCTACTTGTTGAAAAGCACTGTCTTCATTGGGCCTGTCAGAATGCCCCATCTTCAGCTACCAAGAAAAATGCTTTTACCAGTGCTCGCAGGACAGTCCAGAATAAACTGTAAAATGCAGGATGCCTGGCTGAGCGCCAAGGCAGATGAAATACAGGGATATGCTGACAGAAACGACTTGAAACAGTTCTATGAAGCCGTCAACACTCTCTACGGACCTCAATCTCTCGGGAGATCCCCCCTCCTGAGTACAGATGGTACAACTCTCATTACAGAGAAGGCTCAGATCCTGCAGAGATGGGCTGAACACTTTGAAGCTGTCCTCAACCAACCATATTTATTAACAATGAGGCAATAGACAGGATTCCCCAGGTTGATATCAACAGCGCCATGGATGATCCACCGGTAGTAGCCAAAATCACGAAAGCTGTCAGCTAGCTATCCAGTGGCAAAGCCCTGGGGCAGATGCCATACTCGCACAGATCTATAAAGCTGCTGGTCCTGCGCTTATCGAGAAGCTCAGCGACTTGTTCCAGTCCTTTTGAAGCAAGGATCCATTCCTCAGGAACTTAAAGATGCTTCCATCGTATACCTCTACAAGAGGAAGGGCAATCGGCAAGAATGCAACCACCGAGGAATCTCACTGCTCTCCATCACAGGAAAAACTCTCAAGAGTCCTGTTAAATCGTCTGGTCACTCATCTGGAGCTGGGCCTGCTTCCAGAGTCACAGTGTGGCTTCCGCAAAGGTCATGGGACTACTGACATGATTTTTGCTGCGCGCCAACTTCAGGAGAAGTGTCAGGAGCAGAATCGCGAGCTCTACACAAACTTTGCTGACCTCGCGGACGCCTTCGATACTGTAAGCCAGCAAGGCCTGTGGAGGATCATGTCAAAGTTCGGCTGCCCCCCCCCCCAGATTCATTCAGATGGTACACCAGTTCCATGATGGCCAGAGTACTGGATGGTGGAGAATACTCTGAGGCATTCCCAGTCACCAGTGGCCTCAAACAGGGCTGTATGCTCGCACCCACACTGTTCAGCATGATGTTTACTGCCATGCTGAATGATGCCTTCCAGGACAGTGTTTCTGGAATCAGCCTCAAGTAACGAGTGGACGGGAAGCTTTTCAACTTGGAGACTTCAAGCTATTACCAAAATGAAGGAGACTGTTCTGTGAGATTTCCTCTTTGCCGATGACTGTGCCCTGTATGCTGGCTCAGACCTAGAGATGCAAGTCAGTCTGGACAAATTTTCCACTGCCTGTGACAACTTTGGACTCACCATCAACATTAAAAAGACCGAAGTCATGCACCAGCCTGCTCCTCATGCACTGTACACAGAACCCATAATCACAATCAAAGGGGACTCACTACCCTCCTATATACCTGTGAAACGTGGACTGTGTATCGAAGGCAAGCAAAACAGCTCAATCGTTTCCACACGATTTGTCTTCGCAGAACATTACGCGGATGGTAAGACAAAGTACCAGACACTCTAGAGCAAGTCTACCATCAGTCCACACACTGCTGATGAGAGCGCAGACCCGGTGGACAGGTCATGTCATCCGTATGTCAGACAAGCACATACCCAAGCAGCTCCTTTTTGGGGAACTCTCTGCTGGAAGATGCTCGCGTGGAGGGCAGAAGAAACGTTTCAAAGACAGTCCCTGAAGTCGCTTGACATTGACAAGACCACCTGGAAAACACTGGCACAAAACCGTCCTACCTGGCACTGCCTCATCCACAAAGGCTGTGAAGCTCACGAAGCAAGGTGTATTGCTGAAGCACAACTTAAGCGCGAGCTGCACAAGTCCAGAGCCACCAACGCAACAACTAAAGTGTCTACACAAGTCTGTCCAATATGGGCCAGGACATTCCGTGCCCAAATTGGCCTGATCAGTCATCTTCGAACACACCGCAACCAGCCTCAAAATGACTAATGGTGCCGAGGTCCTCATCAATGACGATGGATGAACAACAACAAAACACAGATAGTGTGACATGAACCCAAGATCCCGGTTGAGGCTGTCCTCATGCGTGCGGAACTTGTCTATCAGTCTCTGCTCAGCAACTCTGTGTTGTCGTGTGTCATGAAGGCCACCTTGGAGAACGCTTACCTGAAGATCAGAGGCTGAATGTCCATGACTGCTGAAGTATTCCCCAACAGGAAGAGAACACTCTTGCCTGATGATTGTCGAGTGCTGTTCATTCATCCATTGTTGTAGCATACACACACACACTCATCTCTTGTCCTGGCTGGAGACAATACACATCTCTTTAACCTGTGCTTAACCCTCTCTCCATCACATTGCCTGCACCTTTAAGGCTTGATTACCTGTAAAGACTCGCATTCCAACCATTATTTTGAAAATTGAGTGTGTCTTTATATGCTCTGTTTGTGAACAGAACTCCCACTTACCTGATGAAGGAGCAGCGCTCTGAAAGCTAGTGGCCTGTGCTACCAAATAAACCTGTTGGACTTTAACTTGGTGTTGAGACACTTTTCTTTATTTACCCCAGTCCAATGCCAGCATCTCCACATCAAAATGTTTTACTACATGGCTTAAAACCTGAGTAAGCATTAGAATAATTAAAAAATAAGATTCATCCAGAATCTGGCCAAATGTAAGCCAATAATTCTGCTTTTTAAAGAGGTTTATAAACTGGTTTTCTTGTTTAATTTATTCTCAGAAAACAAATTAATATCATTTGTTGGCTGACTTCATTTTTAAAATTATGGGGGGCAAGTTTAGCAACAAACCTAACCAAATGTTGCCTAAAACAGTCATAAAGTCTTATGGTTAAATATCAGGACCAAAAATGTTCTGCTACTTACAATTCCATTAGACATGAGATGATGCCAATGCAACTTTCTACCACTGTGGTTTTTTTTGTAGAATTCCTCCACCTCAGGGATAAGATCTTCTAGTTCAGTTGGTAGAGAAACAAATACCTTCTCTGAACTTCGTGACCAGGCACCAGCATTTAAAATCTTGATATTCACAGAGTCCGCTAAATAGTATTAATAGTTATAACAAAATTAGTTGGATAGCATTTCTTGTAAGATACTTTTCTTGCACTATTAGACTTACTATTCCTAGAAATAACATTTCTTTTCTATGAACAACATTTTTGATTATATTTAATCTACACAGGTATAACTGCAATCTTTAAACAAGTTAAGCATTCAAATAATGTAGCATTTTATTTTCATGTTAAATCAGTAATCACTACTGACAGTTTGAAAAAATCCTCCCAAAGAAAAGCAAAATATACCTGGTAAGGCCAATTTATTGTTTTTGTGCATTTCTTTGAAAACCTGGTTCAGATCTTCAGACACTTTAATATCTTGGAACATTCTGGCCAACTTGTTCACGTAGTCAGCAGGCATGCCTACTTCCTAAACAAAGATTTTTTATTTTAGGTTCTGTCTTATAAAAATATACAACACTAATAGCATGAAAAAATAGATATTTACACTTGGCTAATCAAAATAAATGTGGCAACTTATTAAGTCAGTGTATTTTGCATGATATGTTAACTCCAAAATTAGCTATCTATTCTGGAATGCACATGGGACATTGGTATCCAGCCCAACCCTCCTTCCCTCAACCCTAAGCTTCTATTAACTGATCATTGTTATTCGTGCAACAACACTTCATGCAGAACAGCTTCTTTCACATAATTGCAGTGACTGCATTTTAACTAACACATTACATTTGAAGGAGCTTGGGACATTTGAGAGTCACAATATAACTTATTTCTGTAGACTGAGAACTAGGATTGAATATAGTACTCTTAAAAGTGCAGTACATTTTAAAGTATTACATTAGGAGACTTGTATTCTTTGTTTCATTAAGAAATTTAAAATTTCCAACATTCCCAGATGTTCACATTTTTCTGTCAGTTCAATCCAATTCTTCATATATTCATGATGCATTTTTTTCTCAAAAGCTTGACATGCTAAATACTTTAGATATATCCATTAAATTTAAAGTTCCCATTTGTTCAATTGCAGTTTGTCTTAATCCTTGTGCTGCTCTTCGGGAAATCTGACAAGTTTACATTTAGTTCCAGGATTGTAGATTAGAAACTAGGTTGAAACAATTATCACTGATGTCTGTCATTTGACATTTCATAAGTATCTTCAATTTAATACAGTAATTACATTCTACTTTGGATTATTGAGACTTTGTTTAATTAGGAATCCTAATTGGGAATTTTGTCAAAGTACATTATATAAAGAACACAGCACAGGAAACAGGCCCTTTGGCCCAACAAGCCCATGCCGCTGAATATGTTTTCATATTCCTTGAAATGTTTTTGAAAAATAATTTGAGCACTGCAAATAAATTAGAACATAGAACATTACAGCACAGTACAGGCACTTCAGCCCTCGATGTTGTGCCAAGCTATGTCCAATCAAGCTATAACCGCCTGAAAGTTCCTAAAGTGTCTGACTCCACTATCACAGCAGCAGTCTATTCCACACCCCAACCACTCTGAGTAAAGAATCTACCTTGGACATCCCTATCTCTCCCACTATGAACTTTATAGTTATGCCCCCTTGTAACAGCCACATCCTCCTGAGGAAATAGTCTCTGAACATCCACTCTATCAATCCCTCTCATCATCTAATAAACCTCTATTAAGTCGCCGCTCATCCTCCTATGCTCTAAAGAGAAAAGCCCCAGCCCCCTCAACCTTACAAGACCTACCCTCCAAACCAAGCAGCATCCTGGTAATCTCCTCTGCACTCTCTCCAATGCTTCCACATCCTTCTTATAATGAGGTGACCAGAACTGAATGGAGTATTCCAAATGTGGTCTCACCAAATCCAGTACCGTTGCAGCATAACCCCACAGCTCTTAAACTCAAATCCCCTGTTAATAAATGCTAACACACTGTAAGCCTTCTTCACGGCTCTATCCACTTGAGTGGCAACTTTCAGAGATCTGTGGATATGAACCCCAAGATCTCTCTGTTCCTCTACATTCCTTAGAACACTGCCATTGACCCTGTAATCTGCATTCAAGTTTGTCCTACCAAAATGAATCACTTCACACTTATCAGGGTTAAACTCCTCTGCCACTTTTTGGCCCAGCTCTGCATCCGATCAATGTCTCTTTGCAGTCTGTAAGAGCCCTCCACCTCATCCACTACTCCACCAATCTTGGTGTCGTAAATTCTTCTAAAGCGATGTTGAGGTTTTAATTTCACAGCTAGTTACAAATGAGGAAGATTATTTGGTCCATCCATGCAAAAAGTTTAAAATCCTCGCACTGCCTTGCCAAATTTTTCTAAACTGATTCCAAGATTTCATCACCATTTCTCTCCCAGTGAGTTCTTTCGATGCATTAATTGGACCGTGTCTGAAATGATATTCATCTCAAAGTTTATTTGCTTGAATTTATATCCTTGTTCTACTCTCAATTTAATTAATAGCAACTTCTAGATTCATCTTTCCTTTTCATTTACATTTTAGATGCACCTTTGCAAGGTTGAAAGGTTTCTGCAATCCTCTCTCCTAACTCAGACCTTTGCCACAATAGATCAAGTCTTGCAGCTCTTTGCATTGTCTCCACTGATTTATGTCTCTGCAAGAGGTATAGAATAACCATAACACACATTGCAATGGTAGTTTGTTATACTGTAATGCCCAAATCTTCACATATGCAATCCAGACTTGAATGAATCTCTTTTCTGGATAACAGATGAAATTGAATGTGTATTAAGACCGAATCTTAACGTCAGTAGTGGGTTAGGTTTAAAAGCAACCCCACAGCTTTGGGTATGGAAGGCATCTTGTCAATTAGGAAGGGTTAGGACTTGAGCCAAAATAAGTAGTATTCCTCCTTTTTGTTTTGCACTCCCTTTTCTTCACCCCTAACCCCACCCCTAAAACCTACATACACACATGCTTCATTTAATTGTCAGTTACAGCTTGGGAAGCTTACTCATGACCAGCTTTGGGTGTTACATAGATAATTTAACTCAAAGGCTCACTGGACAGTGGGAACATCATACAGCAAGGTTAGGATCAGATTTGCTGAGCTCGTAATAGACAACCTATAATCTCAGGCAAAACATACATCCCAAACCTTGGCAGTAAAGTTCAATGACAATTAATGACAAGATTTAATTGGCAATCACAAAAGAAAATGGTCATGCAGCTCTACTTTGGCTCATTTCATTTAAAAAGAACTTGCTTCTCATACAGCTTTCACAAGCTTAACATATCCAAAACATTCCTTGTTAGTTAAGAGATAAATGTTGGCCAGACAACTCAGAAATCCTTGTCCTCTTCAAATAGTCATGATGTGGAGATGCTGGTGTTGGATTGGGGTAAACACAGTAAGAAGTCTCACAACACTAGGTTAAAGTCCAACAGGTTTATTTGGTAGTAAACACCACTAGCTTTAGGAGCACTGCTCCTTCGTCAGGTGATTGGGGAGTTCTGATCACAAACAGGGCATGTAAAGACACAAACAGTTTACAGAATGGAGATAGCATTAAGCATTGGTTAAAAAGATGTGTATTGTTTCCAGACAGGACAGTAAGTGAGATGTTGCAAGCCCAGGCAAGTCCTGGGGGTTACAGATAGTGCGACATGAACCCAAGATCCCGGTTGAAACCATCCTCATGCTATCTCCACTCACATTTTCTGCATCTTTAAGGCTTGATTAGCTGACTAGCTGCAAAGACTCGCATTCTAATCAGTATTCTGTAAACTGCGTGTGCCTTTATATGCCCTGTTTGTGATCAGAACTCCCCACTCACCTGACAAAAGAGCAGCACTCCAAAAGCTAGTGGCGTTTACTACCAAATAAATCTGTTGGACTTTAATCTGGTGTTGTGAGACTTCTTACTCTTCAAATAGTTCCACTGGAACTTTTATGCCCACCATAAGCCAGCAGAAAGGGCCTCAGTTTAATGTCAGAAAGGCAGACACTCTGACTGCCATAGTACTGCGATGAAATATCAGCCTAGGTATATGTACTGAAATCTCCAGAGTGAGGCTTGATCCCAAACATTATGATTTAGTGCAACAACATTCAAGAAACTTGACATCATCCAGAACAAAAGCAGCCCACTTGATTGGTACCCCTTTCACAAATATTCACTCTCCACCACTGTCAAACAGTGGCAGCAGTGCGTACTATCGAGAAGATACACTGCAGGAACTCACCAAGATTCCTTAGGCAGCATCTTCCAAATCCATGAACATTGCCATCTAGAAGGGCAAGAGAAGCAGATACCTGGAAACACAACTTGGGAAGATCTTCTCCAAGCCACTCACCGTCCTGACTTGGAAAGATATATCACCGTTCCTTCAATATCATTGGGTCAAAATCCTAGAACTCCCTTCCTAACAGCACTGTGGGTGTACCTACACCTTACAGACTACAGCAGTTCAAAAGGGTAGTGCATCATCACCATCTCAAGGGCAACTAAGGATTGGTAATAAATGCTAGCCTTGCCAGCATTCCCATGAATAAAAATAATTATAGTCTGCATTAGCAGGAAGAGGAAACATTAAAAAATAGATTTTTAAATTTACTTACTCTAAGCCATTCCACCATATTTTCTTCTATTTCGCTGTCGGCTGATATGTCCAGGATTAAACGCCGTGTTAGATGAGCTTTATGATATCGCATAAAGACATCTTTGTTTTGCACATACTTCAGTACAAGTAGCTGTTAAAAATAATGCACGAGAATTCAAGCATTTTTGAAGATGACTGCTGCTACTACTTTTCCAATCAGCTTTTTCTTTCCTACATGGAAATACAGTTGTTTGAATCTTGTTCCAACTATGGAGCGGAGTGGGAACCAAAACTAAGTTTAACCCACTCCTGACAATAGTGTTAAAAGGTACATTCAAGATTGATGCTGAAGGAAACATCCGTGCCTAAGTATCTAAACATAGTTTAGAAATCAACTTGGACAAAAGTAAATATGCCGAAGGAAATCATACAAAAAGTAATCAATACTGTTAATTTGTTACTGCAAAACAACAGTATGTTGAAATAGTTCCCAAAGTTAACATTGGGACAATACTTTTCATGTGGTTATTTTCAATTCATCAACAGTATTATTTTCTTCCTAACAGCACTGTGGGTGCACCTACACCATATAAATTACAGCAGTTTGAGATAGTGGCTCACTAGCACTTTCTTAGCAGCAAGTAGGGATGGGCAACAAATGCTGTGACTGAACAAAACTGCACAGTTGGAAGAACTGTTGCAAGCATAAATAGTTGAAAACTATATAGGTTTCCTCTGAAATGTAAAGAATTGTGCAGAGACAAACTTACATGTCCCTACGCAGAAGCATTCCAGATTGAAAGAAAGTCAAAACTCTAATGCACATCGAATTAATATTTGGAAGGGGAAAACATTTTTTTGTGACAAGTACAGGGAGTGGGACTAACTGGATAGCTTTTTCAGAGCTGGCAAAAGCAGAATGGCCTTCTTCTGTGCTGCATAACTATGATTCTCATTTATTTAACTGGAGCATAACATGTTTTCATTGACATGGATCTGCACAACCATGGGTCAGCTTCACACTGATATGTATAGGAATGCAAGAAATAGCTTAAGAAAAACATGTTTTTCCTATTTCAATTGTTTACACTTTTGACTTAAACAGGAGTTTTAAAATACCAACTTTAAAATAGATATCAAATGTTTGTTAAAAGCCAAATGAAATGTGCTCTTCAAAACAGACCTAGCATTTTGGAAATTTTAAGCTGAAAAATCAAGGTATACTACAGCAAAGGACATGTATTGCAATCCTATTAGATTAAACTGAAGATTGGGTTGTTCTAGTTCATAAAAATCAATTAAACGTATCAAGAATATAACCAATGTACACTAGGAAACTATTAAATTGTCCAAACCTTGCCAAAATATTTTGTGATGCTCACTCGTCATCTTCAAAGAAACGGAGCATGAAAAAATACTTTCACATTTCATTTCAGCAGAGCAATTTGTTTTGCTATGAAACACATGACAAATTAAATTCTGTAAAATTGAATATAGGTGATTCTTACTAAAAGCAGGATTTAAATTGTCACCTGGATTTCTGATGATTTCCTCTGTGTGTGTGTGTGTGTGTGTGTGTGTGTGTGTGGGGGGGGGGGGGGGGGGGGGGGGTAGTGAATGTGGCAGTGGGTCAAGGGGACCCATTTAGACCACTGAATAGAGGTGTAAACCTGTAGTGTCAGAAATATACATACCACTTCTTTTAGCTTTGCTTCAATTTCTTCTGAAGTAAGTTTCTTACTAAGTGG
The DNA here is from genome assembly GCF_965287045.1 of Carcharhinus amblyrhynchos. Classification (NCBI taxonomy): domain Eukaryota; kingdom Metazoa; phylum Chordata; class Chondrichthyes; order Carcharhiniformes; family Carcharhinidae; genus Carcharhinus; species Carcharhinus amblyrhynchos. Next base: position 67,880,819 of record NC_137333.1, on the reverse strand, counting down.
TGTTTTTCTTAGTAACATGTCACAGTAATTTGCAAGTAGTTCTGGGCACTTCGATTCAGGCTGAGTTTTCAATCCAACTCTAAATTAAAAGATCAGTGTGAAATATTTAAGAAGTAATTTTCAAATGACATTCTTAATTCACCATTAGAAATATTGTAATGGAGTCAGATTTCATTTTTCACTGAACAGTTTCAGGATTATATCTTGTGGTTAACAGCTCGATACACAATTTTAGAAGACTTGCTAAGTTTGTCTATTTTGCCTGTCATACGCACACCATTTCCTAGCTGACGGTGGAGTTCCCCATATTGAACAAGTCATTGGAGCCACACAAGCATAACCCATGATGACCTGTGTTTTATTATTACTATTCCTGATAGGTAAATATTTATACAAAAGCAACATATGGCAGATGCTGGAAATCTGAAATGAAAACAAAAAAATGCTGGAAATAATCAGCAGGTCCAGCAGCATCTGTGGAGAGAAACAGAGTTAACGTGTAGAATCTTCTGCTCTCACCAGTGGGGAGCTTGGAGACAGGAGATGCATTTACTTAGGCAGGACGGATGCATATTGGAGTCCTGCCACCTTCCAGATTCTATCAGGCCCACGGTCAACCTTTCTGCTCTGCTGCTCACTGAAGCAGTTAGATGGCCAATTAAGAGGCCCACTGCCTGCTACTACTGGAATTAACCCAGTAGCTAACAGCTTTATTGCAATGGAGCATGCATAGCAGCTAAAAATCGAGGGAAAAGGTCTCTAGATCAGGCACTCGGTGCCTTTGGTCAATGGACTGGAAGAAGCTGGGGGCTGCTAAGATCCTTGCTGTTGATTCACCCTCCTCGTGACCCTCACATTACTTACCTTTGGCCTGGGTTGCTCCCTGATCCTGTGACGCCAGCAACAGCCGTGTCCTTCCCAGTGCTGCTGCTGCTGAACACAAGAGCTGCCAGCCCCAACTGGCCAGCATTTCTCAGTAGGTGAGACTGCTGCCCCTAGAGTATTAATTGCAGGGTAAAGTTCACCACTGGCCTCACCACTGAATATTTGGTTGTTGTTCAGCAGATCTTCCCAAAAGAGAGGCAGCATGGGTCTCTCACCAGTGCTCAGCCAGCAGACCAGACTCCCGATGCCTCAACAACATTCCACCCAATGTTCCTGGTCGATGATCCTTCATCAGAGCCTCCATCACCCATAAAATGTCACAGAGCTGAAACGTTAATTCTTTTGTGTTTCCACAGATGCTGCTCAACTTAAGTATTTCCAGCATATTTTGTTTTTATTACAGAGCCAATCTGGGTTAGTTAGGCTGGACAAGTGGGATTTTGTGCTGAAAAATGGTTTAGGACAATTCAGACTTTATGCAGGTCAAAGATGGAATGCCATCAAGGAGGATGTTGGGAGAAATTAAATCTCAGGGCAACAGAATGGTCAACTGCAAAGGTTATCGAATACAGGAAGAGCTAATACACTATGGTGACAGTCACAGAGGATGGCCAGGGCAGTCTTGGTGCGGTGAGGAGGGCAAAGGCCAACATGATGGTTTCAAGCAAGGAATTGTTGAAGGGAAAGGCACAAAACACAAATTATGATGACATGGGCAAAGACCTTAGAGAGGAAAAGTAAATTAAAGACGGATTATCAATTAGGAATGGCTTAGAAGTTTGTGGGGACAGATGGGTCAAGTATGCATCTTCTTCCAAAAATAACTTTGGAAAGATAGGGATAGTACCCAAGTGAAAGAACCATAAACAATATCAGCCAGCATGGTAACCAGGAAGGGTAATTAAGCAGTTACAGATTGATAAGGGCATTGAGGGAGCAAGAGATGGGTCTCTTGGAAAAGAGGTTCAGAGAGAATAGAAAATGATCATACTTCTGAAACCAAAGTACTTGATCTACTCCTCTTTCGTTATAAGTTATCCTGCATCTTTAACTCAGTAAGAAGTCTGACAACACCAGGTGTTGTCAGACTTCTTACTGTGTTTACCCCAGTCCAATGCCAGCATCTCCACATTTTTAACTCAACCCAAGGATGTGTAGCACAGATACAGACTTTGCACTGAATGTTAATGCTGCTGAAAGCTGGCCATGAGATAGAGACATTATTAAACATGACTTTGATTGTTTCTCTTCTCAACCATAGCCCACTACAGATTTTGCTCACTGCAACTTTATTGATGAACTAGGCAGACTGCAGTTTAAAACAATGTTGAAACCTTGCTCCATAGCTCTGAGCGTTATTATTCAATATCACTTGCTTGCTTAGTGCAGGATATTTTAAAGAGTTGACATTTTGTAAGAGATCTCACAGTCAAAGCACTGTTCCGTATACCACAAATCCTCAGCCAAAGTTCTCAGACTTCTTAACGATCTGAGTAATAAAAATTGGCCTTAGCCACTGGGTTAGGATGGAATGCCCCCTTTTGATTGTTCTGTAGTGACTCCTGCAGAAAATTCCTGCCAGGATCAGCCTTGGCTAGATGCCCTCCAGAATCAAGTGTTTTGGTTTCATTCTTATCTATCTAGTCACAGACAGAAACCACCTACAACAATTTCTCTTCTCAATCCCACACCATTACTTCTGAACTCTCTTAGACCTGCTATCTGATTTCTCATTTACACACAGCTCCTTGGGGACATTATCCAAAAACACATCATACCCACTCTGATGACACCCAGATTCATTTCAACACCACCTCATTTGGCCCCCCTCCAGTGCCTGATTTGTCACACCACTTGCCAGGCATCAGTACTAGATTAGCAAAAATTTCTTAAGAACACAGGAACCAGGAGCTGAAGCAGGCAATTGAGTCCCTCAAGCTTGCTCCGGCATTCAATACAGTCATGGCTGATTTCACCTCGGCCTCATCTCCACCTTTCTACCTGCTCCATACAACCCTGAAACCAAGTATGAAAAATCTGTTCTCAAATTTGTTTAGTGTTCAGCTGTTTAGCATGTTATATGCCTCAATTAAGTCCTCTCATTCTTCTAAACTCCAGCAAGTAATAGCTTAAACTGCTCAATCTCTCTTCAGCAAACAAGTCCTTCATCCCTGGAATCAATCTAGCGAGCCTTCTCTGAACTGCTTCTAATGCATTTATGTTCTCCTCATGCAAGGAGAGCAAAATTGTGCACAGTAGTCCAGATGTGGTCTCACCACTGCCCTAGTCAGTTCCAATAGCACTTGCCGACTATTCCATTAGTAATGCCAAAATTCCATTTGCCTTCCTTATTTGCCACTCTAGTTCTACATCCCTCAAAGATCTCTGCATCCCCTTCAATTCTACATCCCTCAAAGATCTCTGCACCCCCTTCAATTCTGATCTCTTGCACATTACCAATTTTGAAATCCCTCTACCTTTGGCGGTCATGCCTGTTCCCATAAGCTCCAGAATTCCTTCCATAAACCTTTCCAACCCTCTGTTCTCCTCCTCTAAAACAGCATGTGAAACCTACCACTTTGGTCAAGCGTCACAATATATTGTGCTTTGATGTTAGATTTTGTTTGATAATAGTCCTTGGGATATTTATAAAGTTAAAGACATTACAAGTACTTATTGCTCAAGTTCACTTGTGAAGTATGATCACAATTAATATCTTCAGGACATGACAGATTAAGGAAATTATTGGGAGAGAGAAACATTAATCTTTGGGCATGTTGGTCCAAGAGGAGCGACTTGAAACTGAACAAAGATAACTTCCAATTTTTTCCACTGTTCTACCAATAAAATATTTAACAATCTTTGTAACTCAAAATTGTTAATTAGTAATAGCATTCTAAAAGATCTCACCCTTTTTGCTTCAATGGCAGTTCAAGTTTAAATATGGTAGCATCATTCACAACTGCTTTATATGCCTGTTTGGAAGACATTTTTTTCAATGAGAAATTGAGAAACTAAATACAATAAGTTTCAATAGTTTCGATACAATAAGCTAATAAATGCAATCTAGATTTAAAGAAAAAGCTCTTGGAAGTCCAGGAGTGGCCTAGTACTTCATGTCGGTGTGTGTGCTTGATCCTGGACCGATAGACGGGCTCCACAACAGCTCAGTGACTAGCACTGCTAGCTGTGCAGATACATGGATTTGGGCCTGTGTCTGTGGGAGTTTGCGCATTCTCCCTGTGGTTGCGTGGGTTTCCTCCGGGCGCTCCGGTTTCCTCCCACACCCCAAAGATGTGCTCTTAGGCTAATTGGTTTCCACCAAATTGACACTATTTCTTCCCTGAATCTGACTGAGTAGGGTCCCATTCATAGACATGCAGGGTAGAATAGGTGTAGGGCGATGCGGCGGCGCGGGCTCGTTGGGCCGAAGGGCCTGTTTCCCGTGCTGGGTTGTTCTTTGTTCTTTTAAAACAAACTGTTTTAAAGGTTATGAAGGTTTGAACTATATCAGCCATGTTTCAACAATTCAACTTCGTTTGATTAAACACCAAAAGCAGGATTTACTGAGCAACCATGGGAGGTGGCCCTGCATTGGTTGGTAGCAGAATCTTCTGCTCCCACTGTTGTCAAAGGGTTTTCCCATTGAATGCACCTCTTACTGGCAGGAAATCCAAGGTGAGGGCACCATAAGCAGGACCAGAAAATCCCACTGGCTTGAATGGCCAGTAAGCTTGGACCCAAAGTTTAATATTAATGAGGGGTTTTTACAGTTTGCAAGCTGAATGCAATTATTTTTATTAATAAAAGTTGATGCCAGTGTTTGCAAGTATTCTGACTTGAAAATTTTCCTAGTCCTCATTAACATTAAAGCAAAAATCCACTTACTTTATCTCTAGCAGTGAGAAAGCGAGGGTCATCCTGAAATGCTTCTTTCACCAATTTACTAAATCGATTAAACAACGTAAGCAATTGCTCTACATATTTTTCAGAATCCTGCAGCGAAGAAATAAAATTATTGGCTTTATGTTAAAAGGTATGTAAACTAACACAAGTGTCCTACTTTAACACCAGCATACGGTGCTATGGACCATCCTACTGAAATTGCCAATCTGGATAAGATTATCTGAAACACCAAGTGAAATGAAAGTTTTTTTTTTGACAAGCTAAGAACGACAGTTCTTAAGTGACAAAACAGAGACCACAAGATAAACAGACACACAAATAATTAATCAAAAGAGAAAGTGCTGAAAAATCTCAGCAGGTCCAGCAGCATCTGTAAAGAGAAGAGTTGTTGTGCGAGTACAGATGATCCTTTGTCAAAAGCTTTTGACAAAGGGTCATCTGGATGCAAAATGTCAGCTCTTCTCTCTCCTTACAGACGCTGCCGGACTTGGAGATTTTTCAGCATTTTCCCTTTTAGTTTCAAATTCCAGCATCCACAGTAATTTGCTTTTATCCAAATAATTAAGGCAGATAGCCTGGAAAAGACATGAAAGGAGGATCAAAAGCTAAACATCTCAATTGCTAACTTCACTTGTGATGTATATAGCTGAAATTTATGTCATACAATCTTTCAACAGTTAAATTTACATAGTCATGAAAAATTGAATTATGGATAGTTTTAATCCTTGAAGCTTTGCAATTTATCAATAGTGAGATGTTCTAGTCTTTAAATCACAAAATCGAAACACTCAGACACAACTCTCTGAACTGCCACTAATATACCTAGTACCTGTATCCTCATTTATATGAAAAGTTCATGGCTGATTTCTTTAAATGATTGTGGTGAAAAGGTTTCTCAATATGTTTCACAAGTAAAAACTGGTGATTCAGTTTCCTATCTAGATCTTAACTATGCTGAATGCCTGGTGGACTAGATACAATGGCATGTTTAGCAAATCCAGAGAAAATCAAAAGCATCTTAGACTATTCTTATGCACCTTCCAGTGGTCATCATTTAATTAAGTGTGGGCTGAGAATAAGCTCACTTGTCAGGAATTAACGCAATGCTGGGAAAATCAAAGAAAATTTAGAAGAAAAATAAAATTTCATATAAATCACTTTCTTCCAAAATACTATCGGCAGCATCTTGGCACAGTAACTAGCATCTTGCTCTCAGTGCCAGGGACCCAGGTTCAATTCCAGCCTTGATGACTGTCTGTGTGGAGTTTGCACATTCTCCCTGCGTGTGAAATGGATTCCTCCATGTGCACTGGTCTCCTCCCAATCCAAAATACGCAGGTAGATTAGGTGGATTGGCCATACCAAATTGATCCTTAGTATCAGGGAGATTAGTAGACTAAATACATGGGGCTACAGTGATAGGGCCTAGGTGGGATTGTTGTCGGCGCAGGCTCGATGGGCCGAATGACCTCTTTCTGCACTGTAGGGGTTCTATAATTCTATGATGAGTGTAAGTAGTATGAGACAGTAGTGTCGTGGTATTTCCATGGGACTAGCAATCCAGAGACAAATCCCACCACGGCAGATGGTGAAATATGAATTCAATAAAAATCTGGAATTAAAAATCAATCGATGACCACAAAACCATTGTCGGTTGTCATAAAAAAAACCCAGCTGGTTCACTAACGTCCTTTGGAGAAGAAAATCTGAAGCTTACCTAGTTTGGACTACATGTGATTCCAGACCCACAGTTCTTAAATGCCCTAGCAAGCCACTCAGGGCAATTAGGGATAGGCAAAAATTGCTGGGTCCAGCCTTCCTACATCCCATGAAAGAATTGAAACAAAACTATCTTTAATTCTAAACTTCTATGCAAAATTCCATAAAATCTATCTTTTTAACTAGGATTAATTTGAACGTTTATTACTCCATCTCCTGTTCTGACTAAAATAGCTGCAATAAATAGAAAACGAAACATGCAAACTAAATCTGAAAATATCTTCAAATATTTTTGAGACAAAAGAAAAGCTCAAGGTTTAAAAATTGCTGAATGGTGATATAAACAAGTCATTAAACCGTGACTCCATACACCTTATCTTCCCAAAGAATTAATATCAAGAACAACTCTTAAAATTTCAACTCAATTTTCATCATTTACTTTTAAGTAACTGAGGTTCATTGAAACATCATTTACCCACCAGCTCTATATTTAAATACTTACAGTAGTGATAGTTTCTGCAGCTGCCACCATATCTGCTAATCCAGCACTAATAATGTGCTCTTCCAAATCTTTTAACATTGGCTCAATCCCATTTGGAACTTTATCCATCAGTGTAAACATCAAGTGCAGTTCTGCAGAAGGTAATAAATACTTAAATGCTACATACATCATTCTGGTTAGCTCTGCAAAGCTCTCTCTTGCCTGCCATTTTATCATCGACTTACCTTAATGTCCGTATTCCACTCATCTTGTTTAAAACCTGTACTTCTAACTTTTCCCAGACCTGGTGAAAGGTCATCAGATCTGAAAAGTCAACAGTTTTCTCTCCACAGTTGCTGCCTGACCCAAATATTTCCAGTATTTTTAAATTTTATTTCAGATTTCCAGTATATTCTGTTTTTCAAAACCACACATCAAGTTGCTTAGATATAGCAAGTTGAAAAAACCTTCAATATTTCATGTGCCAGATAAAGCTAATTTATTCGTTGAAACCATGAATTCTAAATCAATAAAGATGAGCAAACATGTATGCATAAAGCTTAGAAGACAGACAAATTGTTTATTTTTAGACTTTGATTTATGCACAGAGCGAGAAATCTTAATGACTACTACATTTTTAGCAATTAGCTTCATGTTTGTTGACACATTTTAGTTTTAGAGGTTGCCAAATTTAAGAATTAAAAACTCAATGACCTTGCATAATTGATGAATCATCATGTAACCACTTGTCATGCAATTCAAATAAATATTTAAAGTAAAAAGGACAAACTTAAGATTAGATATTTTGCTATACAATAACTTCATGTAAAGATGTCTACTGAATCAGAACTACCTCAACTTTAGCTTATTTAGAATCAGAACGATACTAATCATCCAAATTTGGTATTGAATGAATTCAATTGAACACTGCTTTTGAAAGTAACACTCATTGTGCTGCATATGCACAAAGGCCAGGTGCATGGTCACAACTGAAAGGATGGACATTTTCTTCAGTAAAGGAATGGTGAGTTTTCTATACTTGTGGCATTTGGACACTGTTGGATATGGAAGATAAAAGAACAAAAAATTACAGCACAGGAACAGGCCCTTCGGCTGTCCAAGCCTGCACCGACCATGCTACCTGACTGAATTAAACCCTCTACCCTCCAGGGAACATATCCCTCTATTCCCACCATTTAGAATGGAGTTGAGGAAGAACTTCTTCACTCAAAGGGTGGTGAATCTCTGGAATTCTCTGCCCGTTGAAGTGGTGGAGGCTACCTCGCTAAATATTTTTAAGACGCGGGTTGATGGGTTTTTGATAAGAGAGGGGATTAAGGGTTATGGGGAGAGGGCGGGAATGTGGAACTGAGCCACGACAGATCGGCCATGATCTTATTGAATGGCGGGGCAGGCTCGAAGGGCCAGATGGCCTACTCCTGCTCCTATTTCTTATGTTCTTATGTATTTGTCAAGATGTCCCTTAAAAGTCACTATCGTATTTGCTCCCACTATCTCCCCCAGCAGCAAGTTCCAGGCACCCATCACCCTCGTGTATAAAACAAAACTTGCCTCGTACATCTCCTTTAAACTTTGCCTCTCACATCTTAAATGTATGTCCCCGAGTAATTGACTCTTCCACCCTGGGGAAAAGCTTCTGACTATCCACTTTGTCCATGCCCCTCATAATCTTGTAGACTTTTAACAGGTTGCCCCTCAATCTCCATCGTTCCAGTGAGAACAAACCAAGTTTCTTTAACTTTTCCTCATTGCTAATGCCCTCCATACCAGGCAACATCCTGGTAAATCTTTTCTGTACCCTCTCCAAAGCCTCCACATCCTTCTGGTAGTATGGTGACCAGAATTGAACACTATATTGCAAATGTGGCCTAACTAAAGTTCTATAAAGATGCAACATGACTTGCCAATTTTTAAACTTAGTGCCCCGCCCGATGAAGGTAAGCATGCCATATGCCTTCTTGACTACATTCTCCACCTGCATTGCCACTTTCAGTAAGTTGTGTACCTGTATACCCAATCCCTCTGCTTATCAATAGTCTGAAGGATTCTGCCATTTATTGTATTTTTCTCCATTTGTATTAGACCTTCCAAAATGCATTGTGTCACATTTGCCCGGATATAACTGATTCATTTTTGACTTGGTCAGAATTGGAAGAAAAAAACTATTGTTTGGCAGTCTTAATGAAGACTCTTCCTTCATAACTTATTGAGCCTCAGATTTGGACAGCTGAAGTTCCAAAATGGATCATAATATTTCATTCTAATTTAGAAAAACTATTATATTTTAGCAGATTGTGGACTTAATTTGCCTAGAGGATCCGGACTCAGAAATCCAAGAATAAACATTAGCAAGCTCTGACCCAAAAAGATAACTAGTTAGCCAGTTTGAGAAGCAAGTTAAAACCCAGTCAAAGCAACAAAATGCAAAATAGGCTCAACCAAATTGTGAATCTTTCGTCAAACTATCTGACCACGAAGCAGGCTGCAGTATGGATATACAAGCTTTGCATTGGGAACTCCATTTTAAGAACAAAGCAAAGTTGGGCTGTGTACAACTGTAAATGTAAAATCAAGCCGTAGCTCAAGCAAAATATGATGCGTATTGTTGCAATTTTAATTGAATAGAAATTTTACATTTTTGGCTGATCTGTAAAGCAGCAATTACCTTTTATAGCTCCTATCCTGCTACAGGAAAACAAATACTTTGATTGTCAGAACAGTCATCAATAATAATTTGTAGCGCTCAATCTTATTAACATAAACAATCTTCATTCAGTAATATAAACAATTATAATTTTACTCACTATCTGTCTCATTACGTTTGATCATGCCTGGGCATTCAGCTAGAATTGTCTCCTTAAATGAAGTCACCAGGGCATTCACACAGCACTCCATGAGCTGAAATGAAACTCTTGTAATTAACAGTTCTTTTCAACATTTTTCACTAGAGTCAGGACTAAATTTTTCAGAGATTTTTGCACACGTACGATAACCCTGTTGGATTATTTTGAGTTGTCATTACATTCTTTATCTAATCACTGCAAAATTCATACATCCACTTAAAGTTAGAGATTTAAAGAGCCAAAACATTCCAAGTATAAATTCCTTCTGTTTGATTGAATAAGTAAGGAAATCATACTTCCAAATGAGGATAGAAATCCCTCTTGCATCAATTTGCACAAATATTCAATCCAGATTCTCTTGTGAAATGATAGTTTAACTTATTATTTGAATGATTTCAACCCATCAATGTAACAATCAAAAGTATTCAATATTAAACCAAATGCCAGTGCATTTTTACAAGACTAAATGCCTAATTTTTCGTATCTCCCAAGCAGACAATAATAAGGTTTTCTTCTGAATGATTTTGGACTTAGAAGTTAAATTGGAAGAACAATTCTACAGATTTATTGGTTTTGTTCAAACGTTATACTTGCTTGCACATGATGCATAGGAATGGAGGAACTGAAAGGGAGAAGAATGCAGTTCCAGTCTTGTCTTCATGAATAGCTAAACCAGCTGTAGGCCAAATATACTTGAATCTGAACCCCTTACACTTAGGAGTAAATACCAGGGGAAACAACAAGGGTGGAAAACAACTTATATTTAAATATCACCTTTAACATACAGTTACCACAGGTAATGATATAGCTGGATTACAAGTGGGAGTAATGCCTACTGTAGTTTGAAAGTCAGTGGAAAATCAAGTGACCGAGTTGTTATAGGAAGCATACCCTGGGATATTTCCTGACTGCGTGGTAACAATCACAAAACCACAAGTTGAGACAGGAGGAGAAAAATCACAAAATAAAGTTAAAAACCAAAAGGGAAAATGCTGGAAAATCTCAGCAGGTCTGGCAGCATCTGTAAGGAGAGAAAAGAACTGACGTTTCGAGTCCAGATGACCCTATGTCAAAGCTGAGCACCAGCTTGAAACATTAGCTCTTTTCTCTCCTTACAGATGTTGCCAGACCTGCTGAGATTTTCCAGCATTCTCTTTTGGTTTCAGATTCCAGTATCGTCAGTAATTTGCTTTTATCCAGATGTCAAGATAAAGCAGTTGTATTTGAAGGCATACATAGAAGAATTTATGCGTGTACTGGAGTGTCATTACATTAAAAATGATGTCTTAATGAGAAAGTAGAAACTTTTACATTTTCAGGCCGATAAAAAATTCATCAAGTTGTATGACTGGTGGAGTTATAGAAAGGTGGTGTTGCGGTAGCACGAGGCACCAGTAGGAGGTCATTTATAAGTAAGGAAAGCTCAAGCAAAAATACAAAAACATTTTTATTGACCTGGACGGCATAAAGATGCAGCTGAATGTTGCCATACATGTCACACGTCAGGTAATAGGAACACCTCAAGTGGTAATAAAACCAGCAGGCTTAATATTAATTCAAGCATTTGAGGAACTTTTCCGACGGTCCTAATTGATTGTGTAGGACCCTCGCCTAAAACGAAAAGTGGAAATTGGTATTTGGCAACTGTAATGGATGTGTTTACTAGATTTTTGGAGACCATTCCATTATATAATATTACAGTTAAAAGGACTAGAGGATTTACTCAAGTTTTTTTTATATTAGATGCAGACTGCCCACAGAAACACAAGCAGATCAAAGATAAAATTTTATGTCAAATTTATTCAGGGAAGTTATGGACAGCTTAGGAGTAAGGCAATTTAAATCAACTGCATATCATCCAAAATTCACAGGGAACACTAGAACGATAGCAATATACTTTAAAGGCTATGTTGAGGGCCTATAGTCATGATAATCCAGAGAATCAGGATAAAAGAATTCCATTTGTACTTTTTACACTCAGAGATGCACCTAATGAATCAACTGAATTCAGCCCATTTGTATTGATTTTTGGTCATGATGTAAAAGGACCACCTAAATTGATTAAGGAGAAATTGGTGAGTCAGCGGTCTGAGAAAACATTATTGGACTGTGCATCAAACTTTAGGGAAAGATAAACTAAGGTTGGCTAGTTAGCTAGAGAGCATTTAAAAATGGCACAGCATGTGATGAAAAAAGAAACGGATAAAAACAACTAATGATTCATAGTTTTGCTAGATCACAGAAACCCTACAGTACAGAAAGAGGCCCTTCGGCCCATCGAGTCTGCACCGACCACAATCCCACCCAGGCCCCACCCCTATATCCCTACATATTTACCCACTAATCCCTCTAACCTACGCATCTCAGGACACTAAGGACAATTTTTCTTTAGCACAGCCAATCAACCTAACCCTCATCTTTGGACTGTGGGAGGAAACCAGAGTACCTGGAGGAAACCCACGCAGACACGAGGAGAATGTGCAAACTCCACACAGACAGTGACCCAAGCCAGGAATTGAACCCAGGTCCCTGGAACTGTGAAGCAGCAATGCTAACCACTGTGCTAGCAGGGATGAAGTATTAGTATTACTATCACTGGTAGGTGAATCTCTAAACGCAAGGTTTAGTGGGCCTTATCAAAAGGAAATTTAAGTGAGGTGAATTATTTGATAAGAATGCCCGAGAATAGGAAAGTTCAGTGCCATGTGAATATGCTCAAACGGTATTTTAAAGGAAAGCAGAAACAAGATATGTTAGTTGTTACAATTCAAAGTGAAGAAACAAATCCAGATAATTCTGAATTTGACATTCCTCAAATTAGATTAGATAATGTGGAAGTAATCAGAAATAGGGATAGATTACTGAGTTACCCTCTAGAGGGAAATGAAAATGACCTAAGAGAGTTATTACAGTCACATAGAGAGATATGTGGGAATAAACTGGGAAGTACTAAAGTAATTGTGCATGAGGCAGATGTAGAAAATGCTGTTCCAATTGAGCAATATTCATATAGGCTTAATCCACTCAAGTTGGCACCGGTTCAGAAAGAGAAGCCGATGTTTGATAGTCTGAGGTGCAGCAGCCAAAAATCTTGATCAAACACTATGAAAGGCTGGTGAATATTTACAAACTCAGATAATGAAGACATGGATGGAGGCAAGTGAGTGCAATGTTATACTGATGAAGGTGGAAAAGGAGAACTCATTACCGGACAATGATGTGAATAAGGACAGTGAAGAGGTACAGAGACCGTTGCAAGAAAAGTTGACTGACTTAGAACATGCTTCCACGTTGTCGCTATTAACTAAATATAAAATGCAGTCCTGTCAACCACAGCTTGTAATCTTTGAGAAGTAAAAGATATATGAATCAGTAGTCATATGTGATCTCACAACGGAGATTAAGGAACAGAAGTATTTTATTAGTCTGCAGGGAGCAGTCGGAGGGCTGGAGAGAATAGCACAGTGAGTATAAAAACTAACTTACCATGTAGGTCCGCGGTCTAGTGTGCAGGGAGCAGTCAGAGGGTGGAGCAACAGCAGCACAGAGTATGTAAACAAACTTACTGATAAAACCTATAAAGTGACATCACAGGAAAGCTGTGACCTGATTGGCTGGCAGGAAATCTCTGCTAACTTCAAAAAAGAACACTGCAAAACTTATTAATTAATTAACTAAGTAGAGAAGGCTGAGCAGGTGATGTGCTGTAACCGCATGATATGGGAGCTGGCAGATCCCATTGTGAGCTCCAGTGACCGTATCTGCAGCAAGTTTTGGTTGTTTGAAGAATTCCAGCTCAGAATTGATGAGCTGGAGTCTGAGCTTTAGACACTGCAGCACATCCTGGAGGAGGAGAGTTTTTTCAGGAGGCAGTCACACCCAGTAGATTAAGTAGCTCTAATTCGATCAGTGGACAGGGACAGCAGGGTGTGACTGCAAGTGAGGCAGGTAGAGAGATCCTGAATTCAGGAACAAAGGAACCTCAGCTCTTGACTTTGCCCAACAGGTATGAGGCACGTTCGCCGTAAGGATGAGAAAAAGGGCTATAGGAAGGATGAGCTAGCCGACCGTTGCATCATGGTAGAGGAGGCCATTCAAGAAGGGGGGAGCAAAAAAGCAAGTGGTAGTTGTAGGGGATTCTATAATGAAGAGGATTGATAGCATCCTTTGTAAGCATGGAACGTTACCTGCCCGGTGCCATGGTGAGGGACATTTCTGACTGACTTGATAGGATATTGGAGTGGGAGGGGGAGGATCAGTTGTTGTGGTCCACACTGGGACAAATAATGTGGGTAAGACTAGGAAAAAGGATCTGTTTGGGGATTATCAGGCACTAGGAAGTAAATTAAAGAATAGGTCCTCAAGGATTATAATTTCTAGATTACTACCCAGTGCCACATGCAAATTGGCATAGGGATGAGAAAAATAGGGAAGCAAACATGTGGTTAAAGGAATGGTGCGGGAAAGGGGAGTTCCATTTCATGAGGCATTGGCATCAATATTGGAACAGGAAGGATCTGTACATTTGGGACAGTCTTCACCTGAACTGATCTGGGGCCAATGCTGTAGCAGGAAGGATAAATAGGGTAGTCACAAAGACTTTAAACTAGCAAATGCGGAGAGGGGATGGGACTACGGGAAGTATAGTGGTTAATGGGAAGCAAAGCAGCAGGTTAGCATGTGAAGAGGAGATTTCAACTACATGGAAAACTATGAAAAAATGTTAAAAGGAAAATCTCAAGAGATGTTATTAATGAAGGTGTTAGGATTCAAAAAAAAGGTAAAAAACTAGCATAAGTGCACTTTACCTTAATTCTCATAGCATTTGAAACAAGATAAATGAGTGGATGGCAAAAATCATCATGAATGAGTATGACTTCGTGGCCATTAGAGACATGGTTGCAAAATGGTCACAACTGGGAGTTAAATATCCAGGTGAATCAGACTATTCAGAAGGTCAAAAAGGAAGGCAAGGAAGGTGGTGTAATTCTGATATTTATGGATTATATCACAGCAGTAGAGAGAGATGATATAGGTTCCACGGAGAAAAGGGTTGAATCCATTTGGATGGAAATTAGATATACTAAGGAGAAAAGTCTTTAAACTGACAAATATCATCACAATGGAGCAAGCAATAAATAAAGAAATAACTGGTGCACATAAAAATGGTATGGCAATTATCATGGGGTATTTTAATCTACATATCAATTGGTCAAACCAGGTCAGTCAAGGCAGCCTTGAGGAGTTCATAGAACGTATCCGCGATAGTTCGCTTAAATAGGATGTAATGCAGCCTACGAGAGAGCAAGCTATCCTAGATCTGATCCTGTGTAATGAGACAGGAATAATTAATGATCTCACAGTTAAGGACGCTCTGACAAGGAGCGATCACAGTATGGTTGAATTTAAAATATAGATGGAGTGTGAAAAGGTAAAATCCAATAACAATGTCTTGTGCTTAAACAAAGGAGACTACAATGGACGAGGGAGAAGCTGGCCAAGGTAAAATAGGAGCAAAAACTTTCTGGTAGGACAATTGAGGAACAGTGGAAGACTTTCAAAGTAATTTTTCACTGTGCTCAGCAAAAGAATATGAGTGATAAGGAAGGATTGTAGAAAAAGGGATAATCAGCCATAGATACCTAGGAAAACAAGAGGGTATCAAATCGAAAGAAAATGCATACGAAGTGGCAAAGATTAGTGGGAAATTAGAGGATTCGGAAATCTTTAAAGGTCAACAGAAAGCCACGAGAAAAAGCTATGAAGAAGATATAGATTATGAGAGTAAACTAACTCAGAATATAAAAGCTGATAGCAAATGTTTCTACAAATATCTAAAATGATAGAGTGGCTATGGTAAACATTGGACCTTTAGAGGATGAGAATGGGGATTTAATATTGGGAAATGAGGAAATGGCTGAGGCATTGAGCAGGTATTGTGTTGGTCTTCACAATGGAAGATAAAAATGTCAAAAATTGACGACAAGGCGGCTATGGTAGGCAAAGTCTTAGAAACAATCACTAAAGTAGTAGTGTTGGGCAAGCTAATGGGGCTAAACATAGACAAGTCTCCTGGCCCTGATGGAATGTATCCCAGAGTACTAAAAGAGATGGCAGGGGAAATAGCAAATGCACTAGCAGTAATTTACCAAAATCCACTAAACTCTAGGGTGGTTTCGGCAGATTGGAAAACAGCAAAATAGGCTGGTTAGCTTAACTTCTGTAGTGGGAAAAATGCTTGAATCTATCAAGGAAGAAACAGTGAGACATCAGGATAGAAATTGTCCCACTGGGAAGACACGGCATGGGTTCATGAAAGACGGGTCATGTTTAACTAATTTACCAGAATTCTTTGAGGACATGACAGACCTGGTGGACATTAGGAAACCAGTAAAGTGGTGTATCTGGATTTCCAGAAGTCATTTGACAAAGTGCCACACAAAAGACTGTTGCATAAGATAAAAGGTGCATGTTGTTATGGGTAATGTATTAGCATGGATAGAAGATTGGTTAACTGACAGAAAGCGAAGAGTAGGGGTAAATGGATGTTTTTCTTGTTGGTGATAGTGTTGGGACCACAGCTATTTACAATTTACACAGATGATTTGGATTTGGGGACCACGTACAGTGTGTCAAAGTTTGCAGATGACACGGAAATGAATGGTAGAGCAAAGTGTGCTAAGAAAGTCTGCAAAGGGATACAGATAGTTTCAGTGGGCAAGTGTATGGCAGATGGAGTACAATGTTGGTAAATGTGACGTCATCCATTTTGGTAAGAATAACAGCAAAATGGGCTACTATTTAAATGGAAAAAATTTGCACCACGCTGTTATGCAAAGTCATCTGGGTGTCCTTGGGCATGAATCGTAAAAAGTTGGTTGGCAGATGTTGGCAAACAGAATTTTGTCCTTCATTGCTAGAGGGATGGAATTTAACAACAGGGAGGTTATATTGCAAATGCATAATTGCTGGTGAGGCCATACCTCGAATACTGTGTACAGTTTTGTCTCCTTACTTGAGAAAGGATATACTGGCACTGGAGAGGGTGTAGAGGAGATTCACTACATTGATTCCAGATTTAGGAGGATTGGCTTATGGGAAAGACCGAGTAGACTGGGAATATACTCACTGGAATTTAGAAGGGGGGGGGAATGAAATCTTACAGAAACTTTAAAATTATGAAGGAAATAAATACGATAGAAGCAGGGAGGTTGTTTCCATTGGTAGGTGAGACTAGGACTAGGGGACATAGCCTCAAAAGAAAGGGGAACTACCTTTAGGACTGAATTGAGGAGGAACCTTTTCACCCAAAGGGTTATGAATCTGTGGAAGTACCTGCCCAGTGAAACAGTTGAGGCTACCTCCTTGATTCTTCTTAAAGCATAGACAGATTTTTGAACAGTAAAAAGAATTAAGGGTTATGGTGAGCGGGCTGGTAAATGGAGCCAAGTCCACAAAAAGATCAGCCAGGATCTTATTGAATGACAGGGCAGGCTCAAGGGGCCAAATGGCCTGCTCCTAATTCTTATTTTTTTATGTACTACTGCAGGTGAAAATAAAGGATAACAGTGTAAAATGAATCTGAGAGATGAAACTGTACCATCATTCAAAATGAACTGCTGGGATAATTAATTTAGTAAGAAGTCTCACAACACCAGGTTGAAGTCCAACAGGTTTATTTGGTAACAAAAGCCACTAGCTTTCGGAGCACTGCTCCTTCATCAGGTAAGTGGGAGTTCTGTTCACAAACATACTTTGGGTAAGTCTTCTCCATGGTGGCCTTCACGACACACAACGCAGATGCGCTGAGCAGAAACTCAGTCAAGTTCCGCACACGAGGGTGGCCTCAACTGGGCTCTTGGGTTCATGTCATGCTATCTGTAACCTCCATGACTTGCCTGGGCTTGCAAAATCTCACTAACTGTCTTGGCTGGAAGCAATACACATCTCTTTAACCTGTGTTTAACCCTCTCTTGATTCACACCGTCTGTACTGTTAAGACTTGATTACCTGTAAAGACTCACATTCCAACCACTATTTTGTAAATTGAGTTTGTGTCTTTATATGCTGTTTGTGAACAGAATTCCCACTTACCTGATGAAGGAGCAGCACTCCAAAAGCCAGTGGTTTTTGCTACCAAATAAACCTGTTGGACTTTAACCTGGTGTTGTGAGACTTCTTATTGTGTTTACCCCAGTCCAACTCTGGCATTTCCACATCATAATTAATTTATACAGCTTGCAGTCATGGATACCCAGAGAAATGGTACTGTTCACAGCTGGGTGACATGGTAGCAGTGCTTAGCACTGCTGCTTCACAGTGCCAGGGACCCAGGTTCAATTCCCGGCTTGGGTCACTGTGTGGAATTTGCACTCTCTCCATACCTGCATGGGCTTCCTCTGGGTGCTCTGATTTCCTCCCACATTCTGAAAAATGTGCTGGTTAGGTGCATTGACCAGAACAGGTGCAGACTGTGGAAACTAGGAGAATTTCACAGTAACTTCATTGCAATGTTAATTATAAGCCTTACTTGTGACTAATAAATAAACTTAAAAAAGCTAGTATTTGAATAAATTATAATGGTTTTTACAACAGCCTAACTGCCACAATGATTGCTGAAACCATGATTACAACAAATTCTGACACGAAAGAAGCCAATCTGCTTAATATGTTTGCCATGGAATACATGGGAAATGATGTAGTTCCAGAATAAACGAAGGAATTGATAAACTACCTTGGAATAAAAAGATATATGATTGGCGAAGCTGGAAAGAATGTTGAGTGTACCATTTTGCAACAGAAGGTGGAGTTGGACTACTTGACAAAGGAACTAAGGCCAGTTAACAAGAAAGGGGACAGGGACAGTGACCCTTCTGGATGGCCTCAAACACACGTGGAGTTGAAAAAGCACGCAAAGGGACAGGTCCTCTTTAACAAAACCTATGAACAGCTCAACCTTCTGAGAGAAAAAATACTTCGTTTTGACATTTTGGAACTCTGAACATCAAAGGAAATTAGAAAGCATAACCTGAGTGGTTTGTGCTAGTTTGCATCCATGTAAAGTTAGATCCTCTTGATCCTGCCTAGCTCTCTGGGGACATTACCAGAACTAATTTACAGTCATGGCAATGAAACTGAGTTCAGACTTGGAATCAAAGCAGGATCAAGAACTGAAGGAGACTTTTGAAAAGGAAGCAGCAGTATATTGAAAAAAGGAGAGAATATCATTGCCAATGATTTATCATGATTTTGACGAAAGGAGGAATGTTCAGTGGTGGAAGAAAATGACTGAAATGGACTGTACTGCTATTATAATTGCATACTTCGATTTAATAAAACGTACATAGTGGAGTATGAATAGCATGAAACTAGAGATTTGAAAGAATGAAGCCATCTTTGTGTATTGATGGTTCTTTTTCTAAAGGGGCAGGTGTGATGACACTATGTCTTTAAGAAATGTATTTGTGTTATGTTTCTTGTGAAGAGAACGTTTTGAACTTCAGCTCTGATTATGGTAAAGCTTTGTCTGCTCCAGGCAGCCCACCTGCCGAGAGTGCAGAGGAATAATCGCTCCTAGTTATTGCAGCATTTGTTTTCATCTGAATTAACGCAGTTTTAATACTTGTTGGGTTGTCCCCTGGGATTTCAGAATAGGGTTTAATTAGGTTGATTGACAAGAGCATGACCTGAGCAAATGGGAGGAGCTAGGCTTACAGGGGAGAAAAAAAGCAGGCAGTTATCTCTTTGGATTTGAAAAGAGCAGCAACTCACTCTTTCTGGAGGTTCAAGTCTGGGTCCTGCTAGAAAATAAGTATCCCTTCTGAGGGGTGTTAAAAGACTTAAGGACTGGCAATCTACATGAGCCTGTGTTTTTGCTTGCTGATTCTGAAGAGGGAGTTAAATCTTTGAGGAATAATGCTTAAATTGGAACTAATAGAGATGGACTGGCAGTTAAGAATTGTATGTTATGTTTAAGTATTTCAATTCATAAAAATTACACTATTTGTTATTGTTAAACTATTATTACATAAAATGTGTTTTATTAAAAGCTTTCTAGTGGGTCAATATAATTATACCTGCGGTGTGCTCACTAATGCCAAAATCAAAAACAGTTGGGAGCCTAGGTTAACTTCATGGTGTACCTTGGAATTTCTCAACTGATCTCTAGCAGTCGTGGTCATATGTTTGAAAGGTGCTGTCTCAGGAGCCTTGGTAAGTTTCTACAGTGTATCCTACAGATTTTATACCTTGCTGCCAATATGTGTCAATGGTGGAGGGAATGAACAGTTGTGGTTAAGATGCCAATCAAGCAGGTTTTGTTCTGGATGGCGTTCAGCTTCTTTGGTGTTGTTGAAGCTGTACTCAAAGCCAAGTGGAAAATATTCCATCAAACTCCTGATGGACTGGTTTTGAGGAATCAGGTGGTGAGTTACTGACTGCGGGATTTCTAGCCTCTGACCTGCTCTAATAGGCAGAGAATTATAAATGGCTTGCAGAGTTCAGTTTCTGGTCAATGTTAACCCCCAGAATGCTGACATTGCTGAATTCCCCAATGGCAAGGACAATGAACATTCAGGGGCAATAGTGAGATTCTCTTTTGTTGGATATGGCTATTGCCTGGCACTTGCATGGTGCATATGCCAATTGCCACACATTAGCTCAAGATAGGATAGTGTCCAGCTCTTGCTGCATTTGGACATGGACAGCTTCAGTATCCGAGGAATTGCAAATGGTGCTGAACATTGTGGAGTCATTGGCAAACATCTCCACTTCTGACTTTGTGATGGAAGGTCACTGATGAAGTAGATGAAGATGGTTGGCCTAGGGAACTACCATGAGGAATTTCTGCAGTGTTGTCTTGGAACTGAGATGATTGACGTCCAATCACAACCAAATTCCTTTGTGCTAGTTATGACTTTAACCTTTCTACTGACTCTAGTTTTGCTAGGGCTCCTGATGCCATAATCAATTAAATGCTACTTTGATGCCAAAAGCAGTAATTCTCACCTCACCTCTAGAATAATGGTAATCAGTCCATTCCAGAAACCTAGAGAGCAACTTGATGGGGCACAAACTGTGTACATCAGAACAAGCTCTCAAAATGCAGAGGAAGAAAAAGCAGAACAATCCGGAAAAACCATTAAAATACATAATTTGTAACTTCAAGAGAAATACTCACAGCCTGAACTGAGTTGCATTCTCGTCTGGTTTCTAAATATCGAAGTGCCCTCTTCTCTTCCTCTTTTAATTTAGCATCTGCCTTTAAAAGAGATTTGACTTGTGTTTAATATAGCTCAATTTTATTTTGTTTAATATAGCTCAATTTTATTTTCTTCTCCCTTCCTATTTGGCCTTTTTGATTCCAGTTGAGGGTACAATTTCATTAATTTTCAAATATCTCACTTCAGTGACATTTATGTGCAAATCTCTATATAAAGTGCCTAATATGACCCCTGGAAAACCAATATCCAACTTTTCACAATTTATACAAATGACTTAGATGAAGGGAGCGAAGGCACAGTAGCTAAATTTGCAGATAACACAAAAATAGATAGGAAAGTATGTTGTGAAGACACAAGGAGTTTGCAGACGATATAGAAAGGATAAGTGAGTGTGCAAAATTCTGGTAGGTGAACTATAATGTGGAAAAATGTGAAGTCTTTCACTTTGGTAAGAATAAAAAAGTATTACTTAAATAGAGAACAACTGCAGAATTCCAAGGTGCAGAAATGTTCTCGTGCATGAGTTCAAAAAGCTAGTATGTAGGTACAGCATGTAATCAAGAAGGCTAATGAAATGTTATTCTTTATTAAGTGGGGAACTGAACATGAAAGGAAAGCTGTTATGAGGATATTGGTGAAACCTTATCTCAAATAATGCATGCAGTTTTGGTCTCATTTAAAGAAGAACATAAATGAACTGGAGGCAGTACAGAGGAACTATTAGATTGATAGAAGAATGAGTGGGTTGCCTAATGAGGCTAAATTAGACAGGCTGGGATTATTTCCACTGGAGTTAGCAGAGTGAGGGATGACTGGATTGAAGTAGACAAGATTTTGAATGGTCTTGACACAAGGTGGATGTGGAAAGTGTGTTTTCTCTTTTGGGTGAATCCAGAACTAGGGGGCATTGTTTTAAAATTAGGGGCTGCCCTTTTAGGACAGAGATGAGGAGAACTTGTCTGAGGGTTGTACAACTTTGGAACACTGCCTAAGGCGGCAGTCGAAGTGGGGTCATCAAATATTTTTAAGGCAATGATTCCCTTGCCAAATGAGAACATAAGGTTATTTGGGGCAGGTGAGTGTGTGTGAAACTCAATAGATTCACCATGATCTTACTGAATGGGAGAGCCGGCTCATGGGGAATGGCCTCCTTCTGCTCCCTTTTCTAATGTTCTAAAATATACATCTTTACAACAGGTTTTACTGAATAATAGTAAGGAGGGGGGAAATCCTGCATGACTGCCCCTTCCTCTACTTTATGCGCATGGAAGTTAAACGGTGGGCTAATTCTAACACCCAAAATGAAATCAATCCCTTTATATTAAAACTGGCACGCTGTTTTTTGAAGAATTTACTTTATCAAATGATGCCATTACTGTATTCAGAAATAAATGGTATTTCATACATAGCATTTAACTTACATATTTCATGTAATTTTGAACACCATTTTGTTGCAAGTAAGAAGGGGCCTGTGTCCTATAGAACCTCTCGGTTGAATCTAAATAAGCCTTTTCAAAATTATCACGATAAATTTGAAGCTTGTCTTCTGGATTAGAACACAGGTTTACTGCAATTAAAGAGAAGAACCCTGTAAAGAAACATTCTGCAGAGTATTTTAAAATAACATTTACACTAGTAAGTTAAAGTAAAAACAAAATCTGCCATAATAAAAGCATATATCAAATATACAACTTTGATGGACTTTTTTTTGCTTCGCCATGCACGTTTGCGACTTGCAGGGGAAGGCAGGTCTCAATTTGTGACTACAGTCAAGATTCCCTGAACTGATCATTGCCTGAGACCCCCAGTTCTGCTCACTGTGCATGCACTTAATTGCTTACATAAGTCTGCTCCAACTGCCAATTCTTTTTGAACAGTGTTTAAAAGTTCTATGGCATAACTATGTAACATTTGGAGAAAATAATTGCAATAATTAGAAGACCACATAAGCATGATGTATGCTTTTAAATCGAAATGACTGAGTTTTTCTTAAAGAACTCATAAGCAACTAACATACAAAACTCTATAACTTAGGAGCTAGCCAACGTTCAGGCTCTTATACTGATCATCTTGCCAATTTCAGACAGTTCTTTATTTCAAAAGATCACTTAATCCAGGAGAAATACTTTATTACAATAAAGTCTTACCATATGATTCTCGAACTCCAATGACCAACTGCGAGTCAAAAGCTTCTCCTAGTCTTTCAGCATGAACTAACTTCATGGCACTATCTTGCAGACGATTCTTAATATTCGAGAAGATTGACTCATTCCAAGTGTCAAGCATAAGCTGAAAGAATTAAAACTCAGTCTGCTGTGAAGAATATTTTTCCAGTTCTATAATATTCACATTATTATATATTAAAAATGCTGATCAATTTGCATAATCAAATACAATCGACAAAACTAAAAAGCAGTGTTCAATGATAAAACAAATTTTAAAAGGCAGTCATTTAACTATTTATATATAAATCAAAACAGCGCTCCAACTAGAAAGCTAACATTGTAAGGATCAGTCTTATAACACTAACTAAAGGTAACCTTAACTGTTTCAGTAAACTGGCTCAGGCTGAGCATAGAGTTCCACCAGACACTAGCAGATCACACATGAATGTACAATCTCTGATATTGTGCCTCTGAGCCAAGTCCATTGTGATAAATCAGTGCAAAATTAGAATGTGAATGTTCAGAGCGTATTCAGAATTATTTCCTTGCTGTTCCTTGCTTGTCTACTGAATTTTATCCACCTAGCAATTCTGTCACCCAGCCATTAAGAATGCCAGCTAGACATGTAATAATACCACAATAATCTTGGATTTTTAAAAGGCCTTTGATAACTTACTGGGTAACAGATTCATGCCTAGATTACACGGGATCGGAGAACAAAATGAAGACAGACAAACATTTGTATTTATATAGCATTTTTTACAAACATTGGACATTTTAAAGCACTTTATTTACAAATACGATTTATATTTTTAATTAGCATTTGATTAGTTCTGAAGACAGTCTTCAAATGGATTCACAATCCCATCTTTCGGGATGATTGGTCAGAGTTCTTGTATTCAAAAGCTCAGGTCACATAACCTTTCCAGCTCACTGACTGACATTTACATCTGCTACTTTCTTGGCTTCTGCTTGGTACTGGGGTTTCAGGGCAGTCCTAACCGTTTGTGCACAAATTCGAGAACACTGAATGTAACTCAGGCTGGCCTGCCTCCAGAATGTCACCATTTTCACTTCACTCCTTTCACTGAATTAAGTACTTAAAAAGTCTAGTCACTATTGCAGTGTAGAAAACACAGCAGCCTATTCACAGGCAGCAAACACCCATAAACAGTAATGTGATAATGCCAAGAAATCTCTTTCAGTGATACTGATTGAGGAATAACTATTGGCTACAACACTGGGGATACCTCCCCTGTTCTTCTTCAAAAGACTGCAATGGGATCTTTGCATCCAACTAAGTAGGTACCTCAATTTAATGTATAATCTAAAGAACAGCACCTCTGACAGTGTACTACATTGTCAGCCTTGACTTCTGTGTTCAAGTCCTGGAGTAGGACTAGAACGTAGATCTTTGTGACTTAAGACAAAAATGCTTGCAAGTAAACCATAGTTGATACAGAATAGATTGCAAATTTGCTACAAAGCAGTCAGGGTTAAAAGTAGATACCAAGACTAGCAGACTGTGAAAAGTGGTGTTTAGGAATCAGTGCTGGGGTCACTGCTGCTCAACACCTGCATAATGATTTGGACTTTGGAATTGGACAAATAATTTCAAAATTGGTTGATAATATCAAACTGGGAGTATAATACTGAAGAACATTGCAAAAAATTAATAAATTTGAAGAAATAAATGGCAAAATAATTTTAATATTGATAAATGTAAATGGTGCATTTAGTCGATAAATTACAGAGACCATCTATTCCTTGGAAAATGAATCTAAATGGGTGCACATCAAAAACAACAATACAAGTTAACTATGTCACAAAGTACAAACCAAGCACAGGGACTAATTTCTAGAACAGAATTGAAAAGCAGGGAAGGTGTGTTAAATTTGTGTTATGATATGAACTGATGATACAAATGGACAATTAGGTCCCAGAATGGAACTCTGGCTCAGAGTGTACTTTTTATACTTTTGCTCAGAGTCGTGGATGAACAGAGTCACAAGGCTGCCAATTAACTATTAACAAAAGAATAAACATTTATTAAACATGAAAATATTGATTATAATACCATACTCCTTCACCCCTCCTAAATCTTCACAGATACACATAGATTTTCAAGGGTACCAAGTTACAAAATATATCCTGTAATGTTCTCGGTAACTGCTTGCAATCCTTGTAAGCCAACAGACCAACTGTGGTCAGACACACCACACTTTGAAACCAAGTGCCAAATGTGGATTTCTCATCAAATTCCTCAAGATGCTTGTCACACTGAACCAACTGGTCTCATTGGAATTCAACTTTAGCCTGAGAGTTTGCAAACTCCACTCAGAAAAACACGTCGTGGAATCTTCTCCTAAAGACTTTCTCTCATATCTTCATGAAGGATCCAATTCCAGGATTTCACCCTTTCCTTTCAGTATTCCTCTGGTTTGGATTACCAACTGTTTTTAAGCTTCAACTTTATCTCGCAGGTGCCCAG
The DNA here is from genome assembly GCF_965287045.1 of Carcharhinus amblyrhynchos. Lineage (NCBI taxonomy): Eukaryota > Metazoa > Chordata > Chondrichthyes > Carcharhiniformes > Carcharhinidae > Carcharhinus > Carcharhinus amblyrhynchos. Next base: position 67,855,086 of record NC_137333.1, on the reverse strand, counting down.
CCATGCCAACAAACCACTATTGTTTCACGGGTTGTATTAAGATGTCACCAAAATTTTGATGTACCTTGGACATTTAGCTTTAAATCTGGTTCTGGCAGCTGTCTTTAATTCTGCACATTTTCTCTGCTTTTGTTTCAACTTCAAAACAACAGAACTTTGTTCAACTCCTCATTCTACATTCCTTGATTTAAACTGTCTTCCTGAGACATACATTTTTGCCTGAAGTCCTTGGTTCCTGGACTTCTGGGATGTCTGCTCCCTGCAGCTCCTTTGTCCTATCCAGTTTCTTCTAGGTCCAGCTTAAAAACTAAACTCAAAAGTTCTTTCTACTCAAGGGTGGCCCCTGGTTGTTAAGCAACAGCCTGATCTTTCTTTAAACCCTGTTTTCTTATACATCATACACCTTTAATTACAATGCAGGCACAGTTTTAAAGTGACCAAAAGCATAGACATGCAGGCACCTATAACAAAGCTAGCTTTAACAAAGTTTTAACTCTTTCGTATGCAGAAACACAACATTAAACTTAAAGATTTCCAATGTTTCTAATACCCACACATACAAATAAATATTACATAAAACTACCTTGGTTTCTTGACACTTGTCAAGAACTTTGGTTAAACTATACCTGGAATACATGGCAGTTTTAGTGCCTATACTACAAAAAGAATATTGAGTACTGGAGAAAGTGCAAAGATCCTATAAAAGGCCAACCAGTATGAAACAAAGCAACATATAAACAAGGACAGAATTTATAACTTTTATATGGGAAGTCAATTATATATGTATATACAGTCTAGTTATTACATCACCCTCTAAAATAATTTCAGCTATAAGTATAATGGTCTTGACACCTCACATGCAACTTGGATGAGAGATTCACTGGCAATACATTAAATAAATCTAACATCAGTGAACACTTTCCCTTTAAAAATCCTTACTTCCTCGTTACATTATATCAATTTCTGCAATCCAACAAATCTGGCCCTCGTGCATCCTACAATTTTCACTGCACCACGATTGGGAGCCATGCTGCCTAGGGACAAGTTCTGGCATTTCCTCCCTACCACTCCTTAAAACTTCATATTGGACATCTGCTTTAATACTTCCTTATGAAGGTCAACATAAAATTTTGTTTGATAATGTCCTTTAAAATACCTAGAGACATTTTGGTAAAGGGTGCTATTTAAGCATGTTACTGTTCAGGGATGTCAATAGAGAGATAAATATAGATCAGAGCACTAAAAGTTCCTCTGCTCTTTTTCCCCGAAGTAGTGCCACAAAAATTTCTTTTTTACATCCACCGAAATGGCAGACAGCGCTGCATAGCACTCCATCAGTAACTCAACCTAGAAAAGTCTCTCAAATGGGACTTGGAAAACACAATCTTCTGACTCAAATGATATTGCTAACAGTGACACCCAAATAAAGTAGATAAAATCATACTCAGACAAATATTTAGTTTTAATTGAAATAGCCTATTCCAAATCTAGAACTGTCTTGAATTTTCTTAATGTTTATTTAATAAAATGTGATTTGTACCAAATGACAACTTTGGGACCAACTGAAATAACAATGCAAATAGCCAATATAGTATGAATATAGATTAATCAAAATTTCACATGTTGGCATACAATTCACTGCACCAAACATGCACACAGAAGCCCAAAAAATGTCAAACCTTGTATGCATTTGCACTGCATAATGAATACTGTAAAAAAGTTCTATATTGTTCAGGTATTTATCAACTACACATTAGACAGACATGCAAATAAACATTGGTTTAAAATATTCATGGCAGTGGAAGGCAAAATTTATCAAATAAACTGAAGCTAGCAAGTATAAAAAATAGATTTGCCATGGCATTGGTCAAGGGCAAAGTTGGGTCCTGAACACAGCTGTGATGGTTATCTGCCAACATGTTCTGTTCCTTTAAGACCATGGCTAAAATGTCCCTTAAGAGAATTCAGCCAATTGCAGCTGCTTGTAAACCTTACGCAGTAATTTAGTGGTATGCAAGTTACCTGATAATGCCAGATTCTAAGTCAAACCCCTGAACAAAGCAGTTGCTTTACTTCTTTAAGACTATTCCAAATGTGTGACTTGTAAGGGTAACAGATGGACACAGTTCCAGAAATGTTTAATATATAATACGTATTACCTGGTCTTCTGTGGCATTGCTTGTGGCAAGTCAGATAATGTGTTGCATACAAGGGCAGGAGAACTGTATCCTAAAGAGCATAATGCATTATTCTGCTGCTACAATACAGCTGTATCCCATTAAAGCCATGCTTGCCTATAGTAAAAGAGTGTTTTAGGAAACAACACTGCTACCTTGCAATAACCCAAGTAATTACTAAATGCACAGCTGCATACCTTTCTCACAATACTGTCCTCTACATTGGATTTCTTATTACTGCCCTGTTTGCCCATTAAAGTTATCTCTAATTGGCAGAAAGGTTTGGGCAAGATGTCGCATTGTGTGAAGAATTTCCGCCATTCTGCAATGTAGGCTTTCAGTAAAGCGGTGTCATCCTGATGACTCAGCACCCTCTGGAAAAGAGAAACATATATCATTCATACCAGATCAAATTTTCAACATCCACAGTATTTTGCTAATGCACCCAGGCCAGCAAAATGCTATTTCTAGGCAGCACACTAAACACCACTACAAGGACAAAAAGCATGTTACATCTAGAAAGCAAAGTTTAACAAGCACTGTTCAGGCCTATAATCCTTTCCGAACAGCTATCAGAAGTAACAATTAATTGAGGCACTCTGGTATTTACTGTGACAATACAGTACCTTTAAGAAATGTATTTGTCATGTTTCTGGTGAAGGGTGTGTTTATGCTTCAGCTCTGATTACAATGCCAATTGTTTACAGCCAGCAGCACTCATGCTGTCATTGCAGAAGATTAACTGCTCTTAGTTACTGAGTGTTTGTTTTAATCTGGGTTAATGTATTATTGTTACTCTTAGAGTTGTTCCCTGGGGTTTCTGAGTAGGATTTGATTAGGTTGATTAACAAGAAGAAAATCACGAGTGTGTGGAGCTAGGCTTACAGAGAGGGGAAAAAAAAGGCAACTGCAGTTTGAATTTGAAAAGTGCAGTAGTTCTTTTCCTTCTCTCTCTAGAAATTGAAGTCTGGGGACCAGCTAGAGGTATTTCTCTCTAGAGGTCTGTAAAAGGGAAGAGGTTTTTCATTGGAGTTCTGCTATATGAAAACAGGTTTTCCCCCGGAGACTACGGTTTGAGCGCCAGAAGATGGGGGTTAAAAGGCTGGAAGACTTGGAATTCATTTAAGCCTTTGTCTCTTACCAATTGATTCTAAAGAGGAGCTTGTGTCTTTGGGGATGGTACTTAAATTGGAACTAACGGAAATAACTGGCAGTTAAGAATTATATCTAGTCATGTTTAAATATTTCAATTGTCAAAAGTTATATTAATCATTTTTGTTATATTTTAACTGTGTTGCTTTAATAAAAGCTTCCTAGATCAATGAAATCACATTGTGCTCGCACTAATGCCAATAATCAAAAGTAGTTCGGATCTAGGTAACTTCATAGTATACCTTGGAGCTTTTCATCTGGTGTCTAACACTTACACCAGATCTTTTGAGACTGATGGTTGCCAGTAAGGAAGACCCAAGATGATAACAATGGTTGGATAAATACGGGAATGTGGATAGCCCTGATGGTCAAGGGAATAGTCATGGATGGGTCAAATTTACATGAAGGGTTGGAGGAAGAAATAATAAGGATTCAGGGAGGATAATGATTCCAATTTTATTTCTTCATTGAAGGAAAATCATATTCCCAGATAACCACAGGCACTGACTGGCAGTGATTTAACCTGAGGATCACCACACCTCAGGTGAGGGGCAAGATTGAGAAGGCGAGTCTTTATGATTAACCTTAGCCAGTATGGGAATTGAACCTGCACTGTTGGTACTGTTAGCTGTCCAGAAAATTGAGCTAAATCATTATTATGCTGTTTTATCTGCTTGTAGTTACGTTTATTTTAATATGTAAAAAATCTGAAAAGTAAATTTAATATGCATCTTAATCTGGCAGCAAAGTACTTTCTGCCACTCAAGATGCAGAAGGGCATGGTGAACATCCCTTGTGGTTTTAGTGAATATGCTGAATTAGAGATTTGTTAATCTGAGCATGCCAATCTGTGTATGTCATATATACAACAGTAGTTCAATATATTGGGCTGCTTATGATAAATAGCAGAACGGTGCATGTAAAAATCTAAATTGTACATAATGATAGCCTGTGTTTACATAAATGGAGACATTTTACCAGCTAAAAACAGTGCTGTACAAACCAAAATATATACAGATTTACATTATCTGGAAAGCAGTTCTCTCAACCACAAATACAAACTTCTACTGAACAATTTTGCTGAAAATACTGAAATAGGAAATAAAGCTACCACAAGGGTAAGTGAAAATTAAAAAAGCGTTCTGAATGGTAAATTAGGAACCGCATTATAATTTCGCAGCGTAAAAACATAGCTTCAATGGGGCAGTATACAAAAGTATAAAACAGTGAATAGAGTAATTAGAACATAAGAAATAGGAGGAGGTCATACAACCCTCCAAGCATGTTCCTCCAATTCAAAAGGTCATGGCTGATCCTTGCCTTTAGTTCTAATTATCTACAGGATTCCCATATCCCTTTACTCCTTTAAGAGTCCAAAAGTCTAAATTTGGAGTCAGGGAGACATATGGCATGCTTGCCTTCATTGGCTGAGGTATTGAGTTTAAAAATTGGCATATCATGTTGACGCATTATAGAACCTTAGCGAGACCGCACTTGGAATATAGTGTTCAATTCTGGTCGCCACACTACCAGAAGGATGTGAAGGCTTTGGAGAGGGTACAGAAAAGATTTACCAGGATATTGCCTGATTTGGAGGGCATTACCTATGAGGAGAGGTTGGAAAAACTTGGTTTGTTCTCACTGGAGCGACGGAAGTTGAGGGGAGATCTGGTGGAAGTCTACAAGATTATGAAAGGCATGGACAGAACAGATAGTCGGAAGCTTTTACCCAGGGTGGAAGAGTCAATTACTAGGGGCATAGGTTTAAGGTGCAAGGGGCAAGTTTTAAAAGAGATGTACGAGGCAGACTTTTTACGCAGAGTGTGGTGTGTGCCTGGATCTCATTGCTGGGGGAAGGTAGTGGAAGCGGACACGGTAGTGACTTTTAAGGGACGTCTTGACAAGTACATGAATGAGATGGGAATAGAGGAAGCGTTGGGGGTTTTAGTTAAGTCAGGCAGCATGGTCGGTGCAGGCTTGGAGGGCCGAAGGGCCTGTTCCTGTGCTGTAATTTTCTTTGTCCAGCCTTAAATATATTTGATGACTGAGTAGCTGTAGCCCCCAGTCCAGATTTCCAAAGATTCATAAACCTTTTAGCGAGGGAATTGCTTCATCTCAGTCAAAATGGCCATCAACATCCTAAGACTATGTCCTCTAATTCTAGAACCAGGACAAAATGCCTCTTAGCATCTAACTTTTCAAAATCTCAGAATCACATAATATAAACCCTAACAACATTCTAAACTCCAGAGTACAGGTAGATGCCATTGGACCTCTCCTCATTGAAAAAAACCTCTCATCCCAAGAATCAAACTAGTTAATCTTTGTTGCATCCACTCTATGGCAAGTGTATCTTTCCTAAGGTGCAAAGACCAAAATTGTACACAGTAGTCCACAAGTGGCCTAAGGACATGCACGATTCCAGTAAGAATTCCTTACTCCTTCCTCGTCTGTACTCCAACTCTCTTGCAATGAAGGCCAAAACATATCTTGCCTACCTAATTGCTACCTGAACCTCCATGCGAAGTTTGTGTTTTTGGTCTAAGGACACTGAAAACCCCTAAATTTCAACATTTAATAAAATGTTTTTAAATGGTGAGAATCTATTTTTCTGTTCTTACAGTGAATTATCTCACATTTCCCCAGTTTATATATAGTGTCTTCCTCACAACTGACTCAATAAACTTAGATACATTACACTTGGTATCTTCTTCCAAGTCATTAATACAGATAATAAATAGTTGAGCCCCACCACTGATATTTGCAGCACTTTATTACTAACAGTATGAGAATGTGCCCAATTCTGGGCATTACATTTAGGAAGGATGCAAAGGTTTTAGAGAAGTTGCAGAAAAGATTTACAGGAATGACCCAGGGTTGAGGGACTTCAGCTACTTAAGGTTTGTGGATAGATTGAAGAAGCGGTGTTTTTCTTTACCTTAAACAAGGAAATTAAAAAATTTGATAGAGGTGTTCAAAATTGTGAGGGATTAAGACAAAGTATAGAAACAAAGTAGATAAAGTGTAAGGGTGGAGAACTGAACAACATAATTTCAGGTGATTGGCAAAAGAGCGAAAGATGGCATGAGGAATAACTTCTTTACTCAACAAATTATTGGGCTCTGAAATGCACTGCATGAAAGGAAGAAGAGTGTAAATTCATCGTGACTTTGAAAAGGAAATGGATAAGCACCTGAAGGAAAAGGGCAGGGGAGAGGTACTACCTAAACTGCTTTTGCAGAGAGCTAGCACAAGCACAATAGGCCATTTGGTTACAACACAGGACACCATCCAATTACGTGTTTAATCCTTCTCTCTCTTATGCCTTTTAAATCAATCCTGTATCCATGTTAATAAATTACCCCGAACCTCATGAATCTCATCTAGCCCAACAATCTTTTGTGTCACCATTTTGAATATCTTCAGAAAATCCAACTATGCTATATCTGGTTCCCCTTTTGAACCTACAGTCTTTAAAAAAAGACTAACAGATTTGTCAACCACAAATTCTCTTTCATAAAATCATACTGACACCATCTAATCCTATGATTTCTGAAGCTCTACATGACTACTTCCTTGATTATAGATTCCAGTATTTTCCCAAAGATTGATGTCAGGTTAAACAGCCTATAGTTCTCCGTTTCTTTCTCCCTCCTTGCTTGAATACATTCAAATCACTAGGACCATTCCAGAATTTGGTGAATTTTGGAAGATTACACCAAATGCATCCATTATCTCTGCAGCTAGCTCTCTGAATCTGAGGACCATAAGTTACAGGCAATTTGTTAGCTTTCAGTCCCATTTCTCCAGTACATTTCCTTTACTAAATGTTATTTATCTTTCTCACTCACATTAGTCCCTTGATTCCCCACTATTTCTGGAATAAGACCATTAGATGTAAAAGCAAAAGTTTGTTCCACCATTCAATAAGATTATGACTGATGTAATATGATAATCTTTAACTCCACTTTCCCACCTTATCCCCATAAATCTTGATTCCCTTTCTGATTAAAAGAATATTTCAGCCTTGAACATACTTAACAACTCCACCTCTACAGCCCTCTGTGGTAAAGAATTCCACAAATTTATTACCTAAAAAGAGAAGAAATTTCTCTCCATCTCTGTCTTAACTGTGCGACCCCTTACTCTAAGGCTATGGGTCCCAGACTCTCCCACAATGGGGAACAACCTATCACGTCCCCTGAAAATTCTCTTCCAATAAGGTCGCCTCTTATTCTTCTAAACACCAATGACTACAGACCGAATTTACTCAAATTCTCCTCGTAAGAAAATCCCATCATACCCAGAATTCAACTTAATGAACCTTCTCTGGACTGCCTCCAATGCCAGTTTATCTTTCTTTAGATAAAACTGTTCACTGTATTCTGTGGTCCAACCAGTATCTTGTATAGTTTTTAGCAAAACTTACCTATTTTTACACGCCATTCCTTTTGGAATAAAGATCTACATTCCATTTGCCTTCCCTATTATCTGCTGAATTTCCATGGTAACTTGTGATTTGTGGAAAAGGATCCCCAATCCTGTGCTGCAGTTCTCTGCAGTCGTTCTCCATTTAAATCCATTTAAACCACCGACAAAGGTGGTTATCTCTGGATTACTACTTGAACCGCATGCAGATGGGCGTAGGGTAAATAGGACTGAAGAGATGAATGGGTGGCTCAGGGATTGGTGTGGGAGAAATGGGTTTGAATTTATGGTAAAAAGTCTGACAACACCAGGTTTTAGTCCAACCGATTTATTTGATAATAGACTCAAGCTTTCGGGGTTAGTCCCTTCGTCAGGTGAATGGAGAGTTCTGGCCTCAGACAGAGCATATAAAGCACAGACAGTTTAGAGATTACTGATTAGAATGCGAATCCTTACACCTAACCTGCTGTTCAAGACCTGAAGTGGCTGACAACGTGAGTGGAAGGAGCACTGATCACAGGTTAAAGAGATGTGTATTGTCTCCAGACAGTACAGTAAGTGAGGTTTTGCAAACCCAGGCAAGTCACGGGGGTTACAGATAGTGCGACATGAACCCAAGATCCCTGTTGAGACCGTCCTCATGTGTGCGGAACTTGGCTATCAGTCTCTGTTCAGCGACTCTGCGCTGTGTGTCGTGAAGGCCGCCTTGGAGAATGCTTACCCGAAGGTCAGAGGCTGAATGCCCGTGACCACTGAAGTGTTCGCCAACAGGAAGGGAACAGTCTTGCCTGGTGATTGTCGAGCGATGTTCATTCATCCGTTGTCGTAGCGTCTGCATGGTCTCCCCAATGTACCATGCTTCGGGACATCCTTTCTTGCAACGTATCAGGTAGACAATGTTGGCCGAGTTGCAAGAGTATTTACCATGTACCTGGTGGATGGTATTCTCACGTGTGATGATGGTATCCGTGTCGATGATCCGGCATGTCTTACAGAGGTTGCTGTGGCAGGGTTGTGTGGTATTGTGGTCACTGTTCTCCTGAAGGCTGGGTAGTTTGCTGCGAACAATGGTCTGTTTGAGGTTGTGTGGTTGTCTGAAAGCAAGAAGTGGGGGTGTGGGGATAGCCCTGGCGAGATGTTCGTCTTCATCAATGATATGTTGAAGACTCCGGAGAAGATGTTGTAGCTTCTCCGCTCCGGGGAAGTACTTTGCAAGAAAGGATGTGCTCCTTCCACTCACGTTGTCAGCCACTTCAGGTCTTGAACAGCAGGTTAGGTGTAAGGATTCGCATTCTAATCAGTAATCTCTAAACTGTCTGCGCTTTATATGCTCTGTCTGAGGCCAGAACTCTCCGTTCACCTGACGAAGGGACTAACCCCGAAAGCTTGTGAGTCTATTATCAAATAAATCGGTTGGACTAAAACCTGGTGTTGTCAGACTTTTTACTGCGTTATGCCAGTCCAACGCCGGCATAACCACATCTTGAATTTATGGGGCATTGGCACCAGTATTGGGACAGGTGGGAACTGTTCAGATGGGGTGGTCTTGGTCTGAACCGTGCTGGGACCAGAGGCCTGGCGAATCGTATAACTAGGACTGTAGATAGGGCCTTAAACTAATGGGGGGGGGCGGGGGGTGGTTGGCGCAGGGCTAAGAGAAATTACAGACAGTTTAGAGATTACTGATTAGAATGCGAAGTAAAAGAGAGGGTACGGGCATGGGAAAATGTTGAGGGTGTCCCAATAATAAAGGGAGTAGGGGGCATGAGAAAGGTTGGTAGCGTTCCTTCAAATAGGGTACAGATAAAGGCTGGGATAAAGACACTTTATCTGAATGCAGAAAGCATTCGGAACAAAGTGAATGAGCTGGTGGCGCGAATCAGCACAAATGGATATGATCTGGTGGCCATTACGGAAACATGGTTGCAGGGTGACAGGGACTGGGAGCTGAATGTCCAGGGGTATCAAGTGTTTAGGAAGGATAGACAGGAGGAAAAAGGGGGTGGGGTAGCTCTGCTGATTAAGGACAATATCAGGGCGGTAGTAAGGGAAGATATAGGCTCCAAAGAGCAGAACGTGGAATCGTTGTGGGTGGAGATAAGGAACAGTAAGGGGAGGAAGACGCTGGTGGGTGTGGTCTATAGGCCTCCAAATAATAACTTGGAGGTGGGGCGGACTATAAACAAGCAAATAAATGATGCGTGCAAAAACAGAACGGCGATAATTAATCTACATATTGATTGGTTGACCCATGTCGGACGCAGTGGGCTTGAGGAAGAATTCTTGGAATGCTGCCGGGATAGTTTCCTTGAACAGTGTGTGACGGAACCGACGAGGGAGCGAACTATCTTAGATCTGGTGTTGTGTAACGAGGCAGGTAGAATTAGGGATCCTCTTGGGACGAGCGATCATTGTATGGTTGAGTTTTTGATGCAGATGGAGGATGAGAAAGTAGGGTCCAGGACCTGCGTCCTCTGTTCGAACAGAGGGGAGTACGATAGGATGAGAGAGGAATTGGCAAATGTAGATTGGGGGTGCAGATTGGTCGGTAGGACTGCTGAGGAACAGTGGAGGATCTTTAAGGAGATCTTTTTCGGTGCTCAGCAGAAATTTATTCCAATGGTAAAGAAGGAACATAGGAGAAGGGATAATCAGCCGTGGTTATCGAAGGAAATAAAGGAGAGTACTAAGTTAAAAGCTGATGCGTTTAGAGTGGCTAAAAGTAGTGGGCGAGTAGAAGATTGGGAGAGGTTTAAAAATCAACAAAGATTGACTAAGAAGTTGATAAAAAAAGGAAGGATAGACTATGAAGCTAAACTAGCACTAAATATAAAAAAGGACAGCAAGAGTTTTTACAAATATATAAGAGGAGGCTGGCTAGAGTGAATGTTGGACCCTTAGAGGATGAGAGGGGGGATTTAGTGGTGGGGGATGAGGAAATGGCTGAGGCCTTAAATAAGTTTTTTGCCTCGGTCTTCACGGAGGAGGACGCAAATAGTTTGCCAGGTATTAAAGATAGGAGGATGGTAGGAGTTGAGGGCCTGAATGCGATTACTGTCACTAGAGAGGTAGTGCTTGATAGACTAGCGGGACTGATGGTGGACAAGTCCCCAGGACCGGATGGAATGCATCCCAGGGTTCTGAAGGAAATGGTAGAGGTGATAGTAGATGCCTTAGTGATTATTTACCAAACTTCGCTGGATTCCGGGGAAGTGCCAGAAGATTGGAAAACTGCTAATGTTACGCCGCTGTTTAAGAAAGGTAGCAGGCAAAAGGCAGGGAATTATAGGCCATTTAGTTTAACGTCTGTTGTTGGAAAAATGCTTGAATCCGTCAAAGAAGAAATAGCGAGGCACCTTGAGAAGAATTGTTTGATAGAGCAGACGCAGCATGGATTCGTTAAGGGGAAGTCGTGTCTGACAAATTTATTGGAATTCTACGAGGATGTGACTAGTGCGGTAGACAGAGGGGAACTGGTGGATGTGGTGTTTCTCAATTTTCAGAAGGCGTTTGATAAGGTGCCTCACAAAAGGTTGCTTCAGAAGGTTAGGGGGCATGGAGTTGGAGGTAAGGTGTTAGCGTGGATAGAGGATTGGCTGTCTAATAGGAGGCAGAGTGTTGGTATCAATGGGTGCTATTCTGATTGGTGGTTGGTGACTAGTGGAGTGCCGCAGGGATTGGTGCTGGGGCCTCAGCTATTTACCATTTATATAGATGATCTGGAGGAGGGGGCTGAGTGTAGGGTGTCGAAATTTGCTGATGACACGAAGATAAGTGGAAAAGCAAATTGTGCGGAGGGTTTGGAAAGTCTGCAGAGGGATCTGGATAGGCTGAGCGCGTGGGCGAGGGCCTGGCAGATGAAATACAAATGTTAGCAAGTGTGAGGTTATCCACTTTGGCAGGAATAATAGGAGGAGGGATTACTATTTAAAGGGTGAAAAGCTGCAGCATGCTACAGTGCAGAGGGCCCTGGGGGTCCTTGTGCATGAGTCGCAAAAACCCAGTCTGCAGGTGCAGCAGGCGATCAAGAAGGCAAATGGAATGCTGGCCTTTATAGCGAGGAGGATAGAATATAAAAGCTGGAGGTCTTGCTACAACTGTACAGGGCACTAGTAAGGCTGCAGCTGGAGTACTGTGTGCAGTTTTGGTCGCCGCACTTGCGCGAGGATATTTTGGCCTTGGAGGGAGTGCAGAGGAGGTTTACTAGGCTGATACCGGAGATGAGGGGGTTGGACTGTGAAGAGAGGCTGTATAGACTGGGTCTGTAGTCGTTGGAGTTTAGAAGGATGAGGGGGGATCTTATAGAGACGTGTAAGATAATGAAGGGGATGGATAGGGTAGAGGTAGAGAGATTCTTCCTGCTCAGAAAGGACAGCAGGACTAGAGGGCACAGCCTCAAGATTGGAGGGGGGGGGAGCAGTTTAGAACAGAGTTGAGGAGGAACATCTTCACTCAAAGGGTGGTGAATCTCTGGAATTCTCTGCCCGTTGAAGTGGTGGAGGCTACCTCGCTAAATATATTGAAGACACGGGTAGATAGGTTTTTGGTAGGCAAGGGAATTAAGGGTTATGGGGAGAAGGTGGGAAAGTGGACCTGATCCACTTCAGATTAGCCATAAACTTATTGAATGGCGGGGAAGGCTCGAAGGGCTAGATGGCCTACTCCTGCTCCTATTTCTTATGTTCTTATAAATAATATTCAACTCCTTCATTCTTCCCATCAAAGTGCATTATTCACATATTCTACATTTTATACCATCTGTCCAGCTTTTGCTCACCCATTTAACTGTCACAACAAAGGCAAACAAAAATATTGAAGGCTCCTATTGTGATGGTACTGTGCCTTTAAGAAATGTATTTTTATCATGTTTCTTGTAAGGGGTACGTTTAAAATTCAGCTGTTTCACATAATGCCGATTTGTCTGCACCAGGCAGCCCACATGTTGAGAATGCAGGTTAATTGATTTTAGCTAGGAATGTTTACTATAATCGGAGTTGATGCAATTTTGTTTAGTTTGGTTTTTGCCCTGAGGTTTTAGAGTAGGGTTTTGAATAAGTTGATTGACAGAGAGAGAGTCATGTGAATGAGCACAGCTAAGCTTGCAGGAAAAACACAGTTCCTTTTTACTTGAAAACACAGTCAGTTTCTGCCTGGTCCTGAAAGAAGCAAAAGGTGTCTTTCTGTCTGTCTCTCGCACTCTCTTCTCTGGAGGTTACTGTTTGGGGCTGTCAAAGACAGTTGTCTATCTGTCTCTCTCCAGCTAGGACTGTTAAGAAGTACAAGCATGTAAGACCATAGCTTTAACTAATTTTGAAGAGGAGTTAAGTCTATAAGAGGAATATTGCTTGAATTTGAATCATAGAATCCCTACAGTTTAGAAGAGGCCATTCTGCCCATCAAGCCTGCACCAACAACAATCTCACCCCATCCCCATAACCCCATGTATTTACCCTGCTAATCCCCGACACCAAGGGGAAATTTAGCATGGCCAATCAACCTAACCTGCATCTTTGGAGGAAAACGGAGTGCTAAAAGCTTAAGTTAATTCATTTGTTATAAACTGTATTGTTAAATAAAGTTTGTTTTAATAAAAGCATCCTAGTATGTCAATAGAACCACACCTGGAGTGAAATACCTTTACCTCATACTAATGCCAAAATAAAAAAAGTATAAGGTCTGGTCAGGCTTCATAACATACTTTGGGGTTTCTGATTGCTACCCTAACACTATTGTCAATTATTTTAGTTTCAAGCCTTATCCATTATACAATTTGCCAGAACACTGGTCTCAGTCCAGTTTAACTACAGCCTGTCACAACAGAACAGCATTCTGTTTCCCAGTGCTGGTGCCAGTGCCACATGAATCAAATGCCTCATCCCCCACATCACCCAGTGCCACACTTCCAACTTTTGAGCTGTTTCACCCTATTCCAACCTGGCTCAGCTGGTTTGACTGCTATATGCCTCGTGAGACAATGGCTTGTGCATTGCCAGTCAACTCAGTGTCCAGTGAAACAGAAGTGTCTTTCCCCAGAATGCAGGCCTAGACAGAATTTATGCAGACCTTGGGTTGTCCTAATGTCAGGGCTCTCCTTGCAACCTCCCTGGTTGGGTCCAAATGCAGAACATAATCCAAAGATTATTACCTCAAGTTCTGTTTTTAGAATTTGGACCCTAGCTCTTCAGAACTCCTCCCCCTCAGCAGAACCTCATCCTACTGATGTCATTGCTCCAAACGTGAACCATGGTGACTGTATTCTTGCTCTCCAACTTTAAATTCTTCTCCAACTGCAGGGGATCGTCCGTGACTTTGGCAGCAGAGAAACAATACAACTTTCAATATGCCTGGTTGCTGCTGCAAAGAACAACATCTATCGTTGACTATGCCATCTCCTAACACTATCATATTTCTTTTCACCCATCCCAATGAAATGGCACCTCTTGTATCACCATGACATGGTCAGTTTGCTCATACACCCTGCAGGCTTTGCAGTTATTGACATAGGCATCCAGAACCTGATACCTGCTGATTAATATCAAAGGTCAAGGCTCCTCCAGCACAGCTCAACTCACTCACGCCTTTCTGCCCCTGACCACTAACCAGGCTTTTACCACTTCATAATCTAAAGGATATGACTACCGCCTGTGTCCAGACCTCACTCCCTTTCCTAATGTCACAATGTCTGCATTCTGACTAAAGCCTGAACTGATGTCTCACGTGATGCAGACACTTACTGTAGATGCAGCTAGCTGGGATTGCATGCTCTCCACAAACTTCAATATGCTATTGCTGCTGCAAACCAGCCATACCTTGTATAACCTTGTTCTAACTCAATAATTAAGTTAGTATATGTATTCAATCTAGTTTATACTTTGTTGTCTTTTAACCTGCACTAAGATCCGCACTTAATTCTTGATAATATGTCTTCAGCACCGGTCTCTAAAGTATTGGAGGCAAAAGGCAGCACTTCCTTCTCCTCCTATACCAAACTGCCAACATTCACATTCTATTTGAGATGATCTATCCTGTGACTACTGTGTGTCTTATTCAGGATAGTTAACAAAATATTCAATACACAAATATTTTTTAAAAAGACTTACAGCTTGAGCTTGTTTTATAAAATCTAGAATGTCTTCTTTGAGAGCCTGATGAATTTTTGCTGGGCCCTTATCATCCCACAGACAGACAGCATGAACATCTCTATGACAAAACAACAGTAATATTAACAATGTAGAATTCTGAACACAAGAGACATTAGCTTCAATAAAAGTAAAACACAATGTACCTTGGAGTGATTTGTTTATTGTGCATGAGACTTTTTTAGATTTTAAAATTATACTACTATTCCAAGTAGGAAAATAAAATGGCTATGAGCTAAACCAATTTTTGTAAAGAATGACCTACAAATTACAAATAACCTGAATCTTATCAAATTCATCCAGATCAGTATACAGTCTGATTAAGCACAAGTAAAAATCAAATAACTCCATGCTGTTTCCAAATGGAAGTAGTGTATTAACTTAGTATTGAGTTCTGAGCATGCCATACCACAAGAACAAAGCACTGAGGTTTGTCAGTATCTGAACTGTAAGGCTGTATGGAGAGTCACAACTCAAACTTAAATTAGTTCCATACCTCATGTTTCATTTGTACTTTTATTAGAAGTCTGCCTGAATGCTTTGCTGAAGGTTACGAATATTTGATGTTTATTAATTTTAAATGGACCATGGAAAACCTATCAAAACAATGGGGCTGATATTCCATTTTTGTGTCTGATTTTAGGTAGAACTGAGGTAGGCAGGAGGTGTAAATTGGAAATAGAGTTCCAACAGTTTCTCCATCACTTTCAGGATTCTGGTCAGAAGTAAAGGTGAGCATCCCAAAATTTGTACACATACAGTTAATGAAACATCACACCGTTTCTTTTCTAATCGCACCACAGTAATATTGAGTGCTAGGAGAACCGTGAACCGCTGCTCCACCTATTGCTACATCCACATGGAAGACGATTTAAAATCTAAAAGTTATGTTGCCAGAGTATAAACAATCACAAGGCAATCAATTATTTTTCTCGGCCTCTCAAAATTTAGATCTGTACTCTAAACTGCAGGCTTTTCTTTATCTACTCCAGAGATAGGAGATCTCATTACAACAGCCGGTATCAAGGGCCTGCTGCAGCAGTTGCACTCAAATCCTATTTGCATTCCACTCACCAATCTCTGAGACAACCTGTCTACTCAAAATATTTAAATGACTCTTAAGCCAGGAAATTGGTTGGGATCATAGATGGGCTGTTGAGGAAGCCAGAAACTAAACAAAAATCTATCTCAACATTTTTATATTAGGTTTTCTAAGTAATCCAGATACTTACGAAAATAAGTCAAACCATTGCTGCTTTGTCACAGATTCCTGCCGTAACAGCTTTAGAACAATGGGCCGCATGAGGTCCCATTTGTCTTCAAACTGGAGGGAGCCTTTATTCTGAAAGAAATCAACATGAGGAGTGGCATTATTAATGATTAAGGCATTAATCAGTCTACCAACTTTTATCAATGCTTATTAATTGAGAATTTAGTGAATTCATAATACTAGACGTACTAAAAATGTATTTGAATGTAAATTCACATTACAATCAAACAGATTTTAAACTTTATTTATCCAAAGCAACTACAACTCCTATGAACTCCACAGGAACAGGAGTAGGCCATTCTGCCCCTTAAGCCTCATCCATAGACTAGTGACCAACTCCATTTACCTCAGTGGATACTTGGCAAGCTGAACTAGGTCATTCAATCTTAGTGCCCTGAACTCAGCTTCCAAACTTTGAGTTAGGAGGAAACGTATACTATTATCTTCTTCAACCTCTAAAATTACAAAATATCTTAGACATTTTGTCTACTTATGTCAAAAGAATTCAGCATGTATTATTCTCGTTGCCTGTTCTTATTGACCTGCCAACCCCCAAGGCTTCAATTTTGAGTTTTCAAATTCATATCTCTTCAAGGTCTTTCCCCATCTCTAACCTCCTTCAGCACCAGACCTCTCCCACCAACTCAGCTGCTCTAAATCAAGCCTGTCTTTCAGTTCATTTCTACTCCAATATTGATGCCCTTCCTTCAGCCAACTCAGTCTCATACTTCGGAACTCCTACTTGACAGAGTGTATGTTTCCTCTTGTGGGAAAATCTAGAATTAGGGCCACATTTAAAAATAAGGGGTTGCTCATTTAAGTTAGAGAAGTATTTTCTTTCCTCGCCAAAGGATGAGACACTTTTGAATTATCTTCCTCAAAATGTAGTTCAAGAGTTTTTGAATAACTTTAAGGCAGAAGTAGATGGATTCTTGATAAGGGAGGGAGTGAAAGGTTAATGGGGTAGGCAGGAATGTGAAGTCAAGGTTAAAATTAGACCAGCCATGATCTTACTGAATGGCGGGAGCAGACTCGATAGGCCGAGTCCCGTTCCTAATTTGTATGTTGGTACGTTCATCTCGCCATCACTTTCTCATAATTTAACATGCTCCTGCGAACATATTTCCTTAATCTAACTTTTGTTGACCTCTCCTAAGCTTTTTCCTTCGGAATAGCATCAGTTTTCTTTATACCGCTGTAAAGCACTTTGCAACATCTTTTTTGCCCTAATGCACAAAAGAGTTGTCAAGTGTTAACTTGGTAAAATGGGAGCATTCTTGCTCCAAGTCAGGTGGTTACAAATTCAGGTTCCACTGAACTGAAATGAGAGTAAGCCATATTTCAAGTTTTTTTTAAAGTTCTCCTGCACGCACAGTTAGTTGATAATTCAGCCAACTGTTTAAAGTTGAATAAAACTGCTTTTTAACAATAAACTAATATGCCAGTAGTCTTACTGTTTTTTCCTATGTTTGTGCAGCCAAGATATAAATTCAATGTGCCGAGAATAGCAAGTTTAAACTTGAATTCTACTCTTCCCGTGGTAGATTGCCCCAATAAATAAATTGCTCAACGGTTAGAAAAAATATAATTTCAATAGAAATTATTAATATCTTCTACAACTACCTTTATAAACAAAAAAATGGCTTTTCATAGCAAAAATTTGAGACTTCTCATCTGCATCATTAATACACTGACAGTGTAGAGCAATTCAAAGAGGTGGTCTATAGTAGCTAGACATCAGGCTGTATTACAACTTTTTCATAATTGTCCATCCTAAGATGCAAAAACCTAATTACCTATTTTTTTAAAATTTCACTCAGAGTAGGACTGCCACTCCAAAATAATCTAGTCAAAACCAGGATGGGGAACTGAAATGCACTATTCTACCATTTACTGTTTAAATAATTCACATTCTGGTACATTTCAAAGGAGAACAACATATCTTAATATCCCATTTATCTGAAACTAGATTTAGATTATTAATGCAAAGTCACTGATTTATTCAAAACTTCAATTCCAAAACAGCTAATTATTAGACAAGGAATCACTATTTCCCCTTTTATAAAAGGCTTACATGCTGAGTTATTGATGTAAAGTGCTGTAAGGACCTATGTCTCTCCTTCAGATGCAATCCAAGTTCTACTTGATCCATGAATATTACAATTAAGTAAACTGGCAATGTTTGAAAACAACTCAAAGCTACACGAGTGAGATATTATATAACCTCTTTTTGCAAAAATATGAGGGTGTGTGTTATAATATTCACCAATAAAATGCATTGGTCTAGACTTGCTCTCAGTAGTGAAGAAATGGTGCTTGCTGTTCACATTATTGAAAGCTATCCATATACTTCATGCCAACTTATCAGGGGAGATTACTTCTAATCTGTCTTTCATTCCACCCCGTATCAGTCTCTACACGAGGCCTGGAGTGTATCAGAAAGCAAGGAACAGTCTGGCTCTTCAATCAGATTGAAGAATCCTCAGACACAAAATACAAGCGAGGAAGTTTAAAGCTGAAATTATAAATTTGCTTTAAATTTATATAGATAGGAAGTGAAATGGGAAATACAGATGGGATTGGGGAGAGACAAGAAACAGACAAGTGGCAAATCTTAAACTAATTTTCTCCTGAGGATATGAGACTCATTACAAGTAAGTTTATTTCTTTCAGGGACAGAGATTATTCAGTAGTAAATAGAACACCATTAAAAATTCACTTATGCCAATGGGCACCAGTCCTAACTTTTTCAGCCACTTTTAGTATGAAACTAGTGGGCAGGTATTTGATTTATTATTTCACTGCATGTTAATACATGTGACAAAGTATTGTTTCTTGCGCTATGCAGAAAAAGCATACTATTCATAGAGAAGGAAACAAGAGTGTGCAGAATTAGTGTTACAGTCATAGCTAGGGTGTAGAGAAAGATCAACTTAATGAGAGGTAGGTCCATTCAAAAATCTGACAACAGCCGGGAAGAAGTTGTTCTTGAGTCAATTGGTACGTGACCTCAACTTCTGTTTTTTTCCCAATGAAAAAGTTGGAAAGTTCATGCTGTTGCAGTACTTCCAATACCTTTGAATGATAAGTGAGGATGATAATGGCATGCTCTATGATGAAGCAGAGTTTGCTAAATGCAACTTCTAGATTTCCATGTTTAACCATGCATATGTTGACTATAGATGTTGTTGACAGGTTTCCTCCAATTATGACAAGTGCTGAGAGCTCCACCATTATATCCATCACTAATTCTGGGCCATTGTGGTATCAAATCTAACTTAATCATGTGGCATACAACTGGGAGAAGACTGCTATTTGCCACGCAAGATCAATGAAGATTAGTTACATTGAGACTAATGGAAAATTCCAATGCAACTCTACTATATAGACATTTAATATATTTGAAGTGCTACATTTATTTAAACTTTACTGGACAGCGAAAACGCAATTGTTTAAATTTGCTGATTTGAAGCCTTAATTGAATAGTTTCTTAATTGATTACATGTAGTCTGATCATTTTGTCACAGGAAAAACTTGACAAACTTATATAAATCAAAATACTGGAAGTTCAATCTGGGACTACAAGAGGTAAAGAACATAAGAACATAAGAACATAAGAAATAGGAGCAGGAGTAGGCCATCTGGCCCTTCGAGCCTGCCCCGCCATTCAATAAGATCATGGCTGATCTGTCGTGGCTCAGTTCCACTTTCCCGCCCTCTCCCCATAACCCTTAATCCCCTCTCTTATCAAAAACCCATCAACCCGCTTCTTAAAAATATTTAGCGAGGCAGCCTCCACCACTTCAACGGGCAGAGAATTCCAGAGATTCACCACCCTTTGAGTGAAGAAGTTCCTCCTCAACTCCGTTCTGAACCGCCCCCCCTTTATCTTGAGGCTGTGCCCCCTAGTCCTACTGTCTTTTTTGAGCGGGAAGAGTCTTTCCACCTCTATCCTATCCATCCCATTCATCATCTTATACGTCTCAATGAGATCTCCCCTCATTCTTCTAAACTCTAACGAGTACAAGCCTAGTTTATTCAGCCTCTCCTCATAGCTCAACCCCCTCAACTCCGGTATCAGCCTAGTAAACCTCCTCTGCACTCCCTCCAGGGCCAAAATATCCTTGCGCAGGTGCGGCGCCCAAAACTGCACACAGTACTCCAGCTGCAGCCTCACCAATGCCCTATACAGCTGCAGCAAGACCTCCCTACTTTTATATTCAATCCCCCTCGCTATGAAGGCCAGCATCCCATTCGCCTTCCTGACCACCTGCTGCACTTGCAGGCTGGGTTTTTGCGACTCATGCACAAGGACCCCGAGGTCCCAGAAGGCGAGTTTAATCTCAGTGGAAGCTTTTCTTAAATTCATTTATGGATCATGGGTATCACTGTCTGGCCAGCATTTATTGACCATTCCTAGTTGGAGGATAGTTGAGAGTCAACCACATTGATGTGGATCTCCAGTCACATATAGGAGAGCTTCAAGTTTTTAGGTGTCCAGATTACCAACAACTTGTCCCGATTTCTCCATGCCAATGCTGTAAGAAAGCCCACCAACACCTCTACTTTCTCAGGAGTTTAAGGAAATTTGGCATGCTAGCCACGACTCTCACCAACTTTTACAGATGCACCATAGAAAGCATTCTTTCTGGTCGTATCACAGCTTGGTATTGCTCCTGCTCTGCCCAAGACCACGAGAAACTGCAAAGGATCGTGAACGAAGCAGTCCATCACTCAAACCAGCCTCCCATCTATTAACACTGTCTACACTTCCCACTGCCTTGGAAAAGCAGCCAGCATAATCAAGAACCTCACGCACCCTGGACATGCTCTCTTCCATCGGGAAAATGATACAAAAGCGAGGATACGTACCAACCGACTCAGGATCGGCTTCTTCCCTGCTGCAATCAAATGTTTAAATGAATGTTTGCAAGTGTGAGGTTATCCACTTTGGCAGAAATAATAGTAGGAGGGATTATTATTTAAAAGGCGAAAAGCTGCAGCATGTTACGGTGCAGAGGGATCTGGGGGTCCTTGTGCACAAGTCACAAAAACCCAGTCTGCAGGTGATCAAGAAGGCGAATGGAATGTTGGCCTTTATAGCGAGGGGGATAGAATATAAAAGTAGGAGGTCTTGCTGCAACTGTGCAGGATACTGGTGAGGCTGCAGCTGGAGTACTGTGTGCAGTTTTGGTCGCTACACTTGCGCAAGGATATATTGGCCTTGGAGGGACTGCAGAGGAGGTTCACTAGGCTAATACCGGAGATGAGGGGGTTGGACTATGAAGAGAGACGAGATAAACTGGGTCTGTACTTGTTGGAGTTTAGAAGGATGAGGGGGGATCTTAGAGATGTATAAGATAATGAAGGGGATGGATAGGGTAGAGGTAGAGAGATTCTTCCCGCTTAGAAAGGATAGCAGGACTAAAGGGCACAGCCTCAAGGGGGGGGGGGGGGGGGGGGGGGGTGCAGTTTAGATCAGAGTTGAGGAGGAACTTCTTCACTCAAAGGGTGGTGAATCTCTGGAATTCTCTGCCCGTTGAAGTGGTGGTGGCTACCTTGCTAAATATATTTAAGTCACAGGTAGATAGGTTTTTGATGGACAAGGGAATTAAGGGTTATGGGGAGAAAGCGGGAAAGTGGAACTGATCCACTTCAAAAAGAACAAAGAACAACCCAGCACGGGAAACAGGCCCTTCGGCCCAACGAGCCCGCACTGCCGCATCCTCCTACACCTACCCTGCCCTGCGTGTCTGCGAGTGGAACCCCTAACTTAGCCAGATTCAGGGGAGAATAGTGTCAATTTGGTATACCAATCAGCCTAAGAGCACATCTTTGGGGTCAGCCATGATCTTATTGAATGGCGGGGCAGGCTCGAAGAGCTAGATGGCCTGCTCCTATTTCTTATGTTCTTATGAACCTACCTCTCATTAAATTGATCTTTCTCTACACCCTAGCTATGACCATCAACGACATTCTGCACTCTTTTCCTTCTCTATGTACAGTCTGCATTGTGTGCAAGGAATACTTTTCACTGTATACTAATACATGTGACAATAATAAATCAAATCAAAATCAAGTTAGGACAGCAGATTTCCTTCCCAAAGGCACATTAGTGAATAAGGTAGGGTTTCACTGATAATCAACAGACTCTTAGTTCCTGACACATTTTATCAAATTCAATTCCACCATCTGCCGTGCTGGAATTCAAACCTGGGTCCCCAGAATATTAGCTGAGTTTCTGAATTAATAGTCTAGCGATAATACCACTAGGCCATCGCCTTCCCTGCTCAGTGCCAACGGATTAGATTTTTTTTTGCAAAAAATTTATGCGATGTTAGGGAAAGTTCCCACAGGTGTGGAATCCCAGTGCTGGGAAGCCTTGTGATGGACATTGAGTAAAACATACAATCTACTACAGACTATCAGAGAGAGTATCCAGGGATAGCATATTTGCACTACATATTGGAAAATTATGTCTTTATAACAGTTGATCTGTGCTTGAGCAACAATTGACCCAATGCTGCAGCGGAGGGGATGAGGAGTTTGCATAGAAACATAAATTAGGAGTAGACCATTCGATCCTTCGAGCCTGCTTCACCATTCATCTTGGTTATGGCTGATCTTTGAATTCAACATCCTGATTCCGCTCCCCCCCGCACCCCCCTCCCCAATCCCATATCCCATAAGCCCTAAGAGCAATATCTAATTTCTTCTTTAAATCATAAAACATTTTGGTCTCAACTACATTCACTGGTACTGAATTCAACACATTCATTATCGTCTGGGTGAAGAAATTTCTCCACACCTCAATTCTAATAGGTTTACCCCTTGTCCTCAAACTATGACCTCTAGGTCTGGATTCTTCCACTGTTGGGAACATTTTTTT
The DNA here is from genome assembly GCF_965287045.1 of Carcharhinus amblyrhynchos. Classification (NCBI taxonomy): domain Eukaryota; kingdom Metazoa; phylum Chordata; class Chondrichthyes; order Carcharhiniformes; family Carcharhinidae; genus Carcharhinus; species Carcharhinus amblyrhynchos. The sequence goes on along the minus strand of NC_137333.1, from coordinate 67,832,031 downwards.
CTAAATCTACTCTGACTAACCCTATTTGAATTTTATAAATTTCTGAGATCCCTGCTCACTCTTCTAAACTCCAGTGAATATAATCCTAACTAACTTAGTGGATAGTCAGAAGCTTTTTCCCAGGGTGGAAGACTCAATTACTAGACAAATACATGAATAGGATGAAATATATGGATATAGTCCCCGGAAGGGTGGGGGTTTTACTTCAGTTGGCAGCATGGTCGGTGTAGGTTTGGAAGGCCGAAGGGCCTGTTCCTACACTGTAATTTTCTTTATTTTTAGTCTCTCCTTATATGAAAGGCCTGCCATTCTAGGAATCAGCCTGGTTAACCTTCTGGATATTTCCCAGAGTATGGTTACCCAAGAAGCAGTATGAAACAATCCAAGATACATGGATACTGTAAAAAGGTGAATATCGATCAGTAGGGCCAGCAGAAAGGCAATTCTCAAGGACAGTGTACCTCAGTTGCTGGAACAGCCCAACAGATACTTAGTGTTCAATAAGTATGAGGACTGTGGCAATAACTTGAGGGGGTAAGCCTGGGCAATAATGCAACATGCTGTATAAATGAGAGGCAGGTTCATTACACAAATGGTAAATTGATAAACTAAGACAGGGGAAGATAAAACCTTTTCAGAACCATTAGTGGAAGTCCAGAATTCTGTCTCACTTGTGGTAAAGGTCATTATGAGTGGAAACTTTTCTGGTGAGGAGGTAAAGCACCTAAACACTAGTTGACCCATGTTAGAAGTAATAACATGGATAGTAATAAATGTGGGATACTCTCGATAACTACATTGAAAAAACAAAAGCAAGGATTCGATCTCCAGATTGTTTTCATGTGTCACATACAGGAAAAACTAAGGAGAGAAAGCAGACGTAGAAAAGTTCAGATTATTGGGACACAAATGATTTCTGCAAGAAATGACCCCACCATCATTGTGATGGGGTTAAATTTGATTTAATATTGTCACATGTATTTACAGTGAAAAATATTGTTTCTTGTGTGCTACAGACAAAACATACCATTTACAGAAGGAAACAAGAGTGTGCAGAATGTAGTGTTACAGTCATAGCTAGGTTGCAGAGAAAGATCAATTTAATGCAAGGTAAGTCCATTCAAAAGTCTGACAGCAGCAGGGAAGAAGCTGTGCTTTAGTTTGGTGATACATGACCTCAGACTTTTGTATCTTTTTCCTGAAGGAAGGTGGTGGAAGAAAGAGTGTCTGGGGTGCGTGGAGTTCTTAGTTATAGAACATAGAACATAGAACATTACAGCGCAGAACAGGCCCTTCGGCCCACGATGTTGCGCCGACCAGTTACAAAAACAATGACCCACTAGCCTATACCAATCCCTTTTCGTCCATAAACCTATCCACAGATCTCTTAAACGCCCCCAAACTAGGCGCATTTACAACTGCAGCAGGCAGGGCATTCCAATCCCTCACCACCCGCTGGGTAAAGAACCTACCCCTGACATCCGTCCTGTAGCTACCCCCCCTTAATTTAAAGCCATGCCCCCTCGTGCTAGCTTTCTCCATCCGAGGAAAAAGGCTATCACTCTCCACCCTATCTAAACCTCTAATCATCTTATATGTTTCAATAAGATCCCCTCTTAGCCGCCTTCTTTCCAACGAAAACAACCCTAAATCCCTCAGTCTCTCCTCATAGGACCTCCCCACCATACCAGGCAACATCCTAGTAAACCTCCTCTGCACCCTCTCCAAAGCCTCCACATCCTTCTTGTAATGTGGGGACCAGAACTGCACACAGTACTCCAAGTGCGGCCGCACCAGAGTAGTGTACAGTTGCAACATGACGCTGCGACTCCTAAATTCAATCCCCCTACCAATAAACGCCAAGATACCGTACGCCTTCTTATCAACCTTATCTTCTTAACAACCTATCATAGTTCATGTTGAACAATTGAACAGAAAGATAGGAGTTACAGGAGAAGGTTCAGCATGGACCAGTTGGGCCAAATGCTCTCTTTTTAAGTTGCAAGTTCCATGGGAATCCTACAATATATCTATACTTATCACATGTAATGCAACTTGCTGTCCAAATATCATCGTTTCGCAGAGAAGTAGTGAAAATAGTAGAACCTTCTCGTTTCTAAGTGGATCTGAGTCATCATAAATGTGCTGTTTAAGCAATGGAACTTGGGAATAAGAGCAACAATACTGTGCCTCTCTGTACTGCTGCATAAAAATGGAAAGAAAATCTGAAGATGGATAAACGCCGAGACCATGTGTTCTACATAAAGTTCTGATTCAGCTTCCCAGACCCATTCAAATTCAAATAAAAACAGCAAGTGCTGGAAATACACATGTTGGCTGCTTTGCCGAGGCAGATGCAAGTGTAGACAGAGTCAACGGATGGATAAAGCAGTGGGGGAGAACTGAACCAATACAGATAAAATAAACCAAAAGAAAGAAGCCAAGAGTTATAAGAGATAAAAGAATTGTCATAAAAAGGGATGAGATTTCAAGAGAGACCTGGAAAATGAATCAACATTTCAAAAATTGGTACGTACGTGAATACACAAAACACAATACAAAACTCGAGAGTTAGAAATATTGGTAACTACAGTGTGATGCTATTCTAACTATTATAGAGTTGTGTCTTAAGTTGTTCCTTACAGGACTAGGATTTGAATATCTCTGGTAGTATAGTAAAAATTACAAATGAGAAGCTGTGGAGGAAGAAAGGGATTTAGGCAAAAGCAAAACACTGCAGATGTTAGAAATCTGAACTAAAAACAGAAAAGGCTGGAAACATTCAGCATGTCAGGTAGTGCTTTAATGTTTCAGGTCAATGATCTTTCATCAGAACTGAGGAAGGATAGAAATGTAATAAGTTTTGAGCAAGTGAAAGGGATGGAGGTGGAAGAGAGAACAAAAGGGAAGTTAGTTCTGTGATAGGGTCGATGTCAGGAGACATAAAATTACAAAAGGTTTAACGGTATAAAAACCAAAGGGAGTGGCAATGGTCAAGAAACAATTGATGTCCCGATGAGGTATGAACGGCAGGAACTCAAGTGTCCGAATGGAATGCAAGACAAGAAGAAAAAGCTGAAGCAGCAACACAAAAAAACTAAACAAAATGATGCAGAGGTTATGATCTAAAACTGCTGAACCCACGTGTGCAAAGTCAAACATGAGGTACTACTCCTTGAACTTGCATTGAGTTTCATCGGAACATAGTCGCAAGGAAAGGACAGAAAGGTGAATGGGTCCAAGATGGAGAATTGAAATGACAAGTCACAGGAATTTGTGGACTGAATGGATTTAGGTACCAACATACACAAATTAATAAAGATTACTACAAGATCATAAACAGTTACAAAAGCCACTAAAAGTCTAATGGAATGTTCCCCTTTCTCCCAAGAAGGCTGATATGCAAAAATGAAGTGATGCTACAACTGTACAAGGCCTCAAGTCAGGTCCAGTACAGTGTACATTTCCTGAGTACTGCAGTTACTGTGTATATCTCAGTTACTGTGAGATAGAGAGAGAATAATAAAGCTCCCAAAATATAAGGTGGTTGAAGGGATTGCATTGAGACATGAATTGCAAAAGAGAAATGTGCATTATAGACTCCCAAATAGCTGAAATAAACCGGGGGTACAGTTATGTTGTCAATTCAGAGAGACATGCAGAAACTGGGTATCAATACCGGTTGACATTACACAAACAGAAAGTGCCAGAAAATCTCAGCAGGTTTGACAGTATCTGTGGGGAGAGAATAGATCCAACATTGAGTCTAGGCGACCCTTCGTCAAAGCTGAGAGCAAAGAGAATCAGCAGAGATTTACACTATTGGGGTTGGGTGGTGGTGGGGGAGGGGGTGTGGAATTGGACAAAGGGAATGTAATGAGATACAGATGGCTGAGGAAGTGCTAAGAGTGTCCATTAAGTGATCAGAATGCAAGAATGGCAGAACAGAGGTACAGATTGTTAAAAGGCTGCCTGAGAATGTGGCAGTTGCACTGAAGGGAGAGTGGGGTGTGGAAAGGAGAAGTGTAAAAATAGAAATGAGAAAGGAGGATGACAAAATGGATGAATCAGATGAAATGAAATAAAATGAAAAAAATAAAATAAAATGGAAATAGAGTGAAGATGGTGGAGAGAATTCACTCTCTGAAGTTGTTTCACTCTGTTCAGTCCAGAAGGCTGTAAAGTGCCCCATCAGAAGACGAGGTGCTGTTCCTCCAGATTGGGTTGGGGTTTGCTAGAACATTGCAAGAGGCCAAAGACGGACATGTGGACAGGAGAGCAGAGTGCTGTTTTGAAGTGGCAAGCGGTAGGAACGTTTAGGTCTTGCTTGCAGACAGACCAAAGGTGTTCAGCAAAGTAGTCACCCAGTCTATGTTGGGTCTCTTCGCTGTAGACTGCACTGGGAGTAGTGAACGCAATAGGCCAGACTGAAGGAGGTGCTTACGACCCGGAACAGTGAGCAGGGAGGTGGTAATGGGGCAGATGTTACACCTTCTATGATTAGTAGGTGCTGTGGGCAGGTGGTGAGATGTGTGTGATGGAGGAGTGGATCAAGGTATCCTGGAGAGACAGCTGTGAGGCATTGGTGCTGAGTACTGTATCACCACTTTCTCAGACTACTACTGAATCACCATCTTCTCAGAACAATTAGAAATGGGCAATAAATGTTGGCCTTGTCGATGATATTCTCCACCATCCTGACAATGAATTACAAAATACATTATTTAAACTGGGATGGTAGCATCACAGACTGCAAGTGCAATCAGGCAAAAAGTACTGCAGTTGCACACTACTATGCACTAACACTGGAAGCAGCCGAAAATTTGAATCAACTATCACCTTGAAGAAATTGTTATCAAGCGCTTGATAACATGCAGGAGGAAAGATAATAAAAGCTGAAAAAATATTTAGCTTGTTCAGTTCTCCCTAAAATTTTTATTTTGCACTACCCAATTAATTTCTAACTTTTACCACCAATTACTTTCAACTTGCAGGTGAAAAAGGGAACAAATTTAATTTACCCACTAAGAAACTTTAAATACCACCTTTTAAAAGTTTATTTATTAGTCTCAAGTAAGGCTTCCATTACATTGCAAAAAAGTTACTGTGAAATTCCCCTAGTTGCCACACTCCGGCATCTGTTTGAGTAAATATACCTAGCCAGTTTAGCAGTTGTTTGATAATGTTTTCTAAAGAACATAGTAAACTGTTAGCATCTACATATGTCTGAGGTTGTATCAAAGTCAAGTTATGATGAGATTGGTTGTGTACTGTAATAGTTATTCTACAATTGAGTCAATAAAATCCTGCGAGTAAACAACTAATTGTTCAATGAGAACAGTAGTTACTATAAAAAATGCTGCATGAAAATAAATAAGTGCTATATATTGGTCATAGCCATAATTTGAGAGACCTAATGCAATCGTTGCGTTCCCGCTGTCAATACTAGTCTCATTTTAAAAATGCCCAACTATGAGGATTCATTTCATTTGACAAGATCTCTCATGGCAGGCTGGTGCAAAAGGTTAAATCTCAAGGGATCAAAGGTGAACTAGCTAGATGCATACAGAACTGGCTTGGCCATAGAAGACAGAGGGTAGCAATGGAGGGGTTTTTTTCCAATTGGAAGTCTTTGACTGGTGGTGGTCCACAGGGCTCTGTACTGGGGCCTTTGCTGTTTGTGATGTATATAAATAATTTGGAAGATGATGTAGCTGGTCTGATTAGTAAGTTTGCAGACGACACAAAGATTGGAGTTGTGGATAGTGTTAACTGTCAGCGAATACAGCAGGATATGGATAGGCTGGAAAATTGGGCAGATGGAATTTAATCCAGATAAATGTGAAGTGATGCATTTTGGTAGATCTAATGCAGGGGGAGCTAAACAATAAATGGCAGGACCATCAGGAATATAGGCAATAGAGGGATCTGGTGTGCAAGTCCACGGATCCTTAAAGGTAGCAGCACAGGTGGAAAAGGTGGTGAGGGAGGCATACAGCATGCCTGCCTTTATTGGATGGTCATGATGTGGGTATGCCAGCGTTGGACTGGCGTAAACACAGTAAAAAGTCTGACAACACCAGGTTTTAGTCCAACCGATTTATTTGATAATATACTCACAAGCTTTCGAGGGGACTGCCTCTTCGTCAGGTGAATGGAGAGTTCTGGCCTCAGACAGAGCATATAAAGCACAGAAAGTTTAGAGATTACTGATTAAAATGCAAATCCTTACACCTAACCTGCTGTTCAAGACCTGAAGTGGCTGATAATGTGAGTGGAAGGAGCACTGATCACAGTTTAAAGAGATGTGTATTGTCTCCAGACAGTACAGTAAGTGAGGTTTTGCAAACCCAGGCAAGTCACGGGGGTTACAGATAGTGCGACATGAACCCAAGATCCCTGTTGAGACCGTCCTCATGTGTGCGGAACTTGGCTATCAGTCTCTGTTCAGCGACTCTGCGCTGTCGTGTGTCATGAAGGCCGCCTTGGAGAATGCTTACCCGAAGGTCAGAGGCTGAATGCCCGTGACCACTGAAGTGTTCGCCAACAGGAAGGGAACAGTCTTGCCTGGTGATTGTCGAGCGATGTTCATTCATCCGTTGTCGTAGCGTCTGCATGGTCTCCCCAATGTACCATGCTTCGGGACATCCTTTCTTGCAACGTATCAGGTAGACAATGTTGGCCGAGTTACAAGAGTATTTACCATGTACCTGGTGGATGGTATTCTCACGTGTGATGATGGTATCCGTGTCGATGATCCGGCATGTCTTGCAGAGGTTGCTGTGACAGGGTTGTGTGGTATTGTGGTCACTGTTCTCCTGAAGGCCGGGTAGTTTGCTGCGAACAATGGTCTGTTTGAGGTTGTGTGGTTGTCTGAAAGCAAGAAGTGGGGGTGTGGGGATAGCCCTGGCGAGATGTTCATCTTCATCAATGATATGTTGAAGACTCCGGAGAAGATGTCGTAGCTTCTCCGCTCCGGGGAAGTACTGGACGACGAAGGGTACTCTGTCCACTGTGTCCTGTGTTTGCCTTCTGAGGAGATCGGTGCGGTTTTTCGCTGTGGCGCATCGGAACTGCCGATCTATGAGTCGAGCACCATATCCTGTTCTTACGAGGGCATCTTTCAGGGTCTGGAGGTGTCTGTCACGATCCTCCTCATCTGAACAAATCCTGTGTATACGGAGGGCTTGTCCATAGGGAATAGCTTCTTTAACATGTTTAGGGTGGAAACTGGAGAAGTGGAGCATTGTGAGATTGTCTGTGGGCTTGCGGTACAGTGAGGTCGTCGTCGTCCTTCGTCGTCCAGTACTTCCCCGGAGCGGAGAAGCTACGACATCTTCTCCGGAGTCTTCAACATATCATTGATGAAGACGAACATCTCGCCAGGGCTATCCCCACACCCCCACTTCTTGCTTTCAGACAACCACACAACCTCAAACAGACCACTGTTCGCAGCAAACTACCCAGCCTTCAGGAGAACAGTGACCACAATACCACACAACCCTGTCACAGCAACCTCTGCAAGACATGCCGGATCATCGACACAGATACCATCATCACACATGAGAATACCATCCACCAGGTACATGGTAAATACTCTTGCAACTCGGCCAACATTGTCTACCTGATACGTTGCAAGAAAGGATGTCCCGAAGCATGGTACATTGGGGAGACCATGCAGACGCTACGACAACGGATGAATGAACATCGCTCAACAGTCACCAGGCAAGACTGTTCCCTTCCTGTTGGCGAACACTTCAGTGGTCACGGGCATTCAGCCTCTGACCTTCGGGTAAGCATTCTCCAAGGCGGCCTTCACGACACACGACAGCGCAGAGTCGCTGAACAGAGACTGATAGCCAAGTTCCGCACACATGAGGACGGTCTCAACAGGGATCTTGGGTTCATGTCGCACTATCTGTAACCCCCGTGACTTGCCTGGGTTTGCAAAACCTCACTTACTGTACTGTCTGGAGACAATACACATCTCTTTAAACTGTGATCAGTGCTCCTTCCACTCACATTATCAGCCACTTCAGGTCTTGAACAGCAGGTTAGGTGTAAGGATTTGCATTTTAATCAGTAATCTCTAAACTGTCTGTGCTTTATATGCTCTGTCTGAGGCCAGAACTCTCCATTCACCTGACGAAGAGGCAGTCCCCTCGAAAGCTTGTGAGTATATTATCAAATAAATAGGTTGGACTAAAACCTGGTGTTGTCAGACTTTTTACTGTGTTTATTGGATGGTGCATAGAGTGTAAAAGTTAACATGTGATGTTGCAGTAATATAGAATGTTGGTTAGGCCACATTTGGAATACTGTGTCCAGTTTTGGTCACCACACTACCAGAAGGACATGGAGGCTCTGGAGAGAGTGCAGAAAAGGTTTACCAGGACGTTGCCTGGTATGGAGGGTATTAGCTATGAGGTGACATTGAGTAAACTAGGGTTGTTCTCCATGGAAAGACAGAGGTTGTGTGTGTGGGGCGGGGGGGGTACCACCTAATAGATAAAATTATGAAGGGCATAGATAGGATAAACAGTTGGAAGCTTTTTCCCAGGTCAGAAATGACAAACACAAGAGATCACAAATTCAAGGAAAGGGGTGGGGGGCAAGGCTCAATATAGATATGCGGGGGACGATATTTAAAACAGAGGATGGTGGGAGCCTGGAATGCACTACCAAGCAAGGTGGTTGAGGCAGACACGCTAGGATCATTTAAGACTTATCTAGATCGCCACATGAACAGACTGGGGATAGAGAGACACAGATGGATGGTATAGTTAGGAACACACAATCGGTGCAGGCTTGAAGGGCTGAAGGGCCTGTTCCTGTGCTGTATTGTTCTGTTCTTTATGAGGAGAAAATAGAGAATGTTCTTTTCAGAAAGCAAGAACTTCATTGCTGATAGCTACACCAGATTTTGGTTTTCTATTAATTATTAGGACATGGGCATTGAAAAGACTGATATTTATTATCCATAGTTGCATTGCGAAAGAGGTAGCAAGCAATGATTCAGCCACAGGGCAAGAACAAACATTTTCTTCATAAGGGCATTAGACCTTTACAACAATCGAATGGCATCATATTCACTTTTACTGATATCAGCACCTTACTTCTGATTCAAAATCTTAAATTATCAAAATAAGATTGGAATTCTCTGGATTACTCAACAAGTAACATAACCACTATCCAACCAGTCCTTGCCTTCACAAAGCACTGTAGGTGCTCACAAGCCAGATTTGAAACACAGAACATTACAATGCAGTACAGGCCCTTCAGCCCTTGATGTTGCACTGATCTGTGAAACCAATCTAAAGCCCATCTAACCTATGCTATTCCAATATCATCCACATTATATCCAATGACCATTTAAATGCCCTTAATTTTGGCAAGTCCACGACTATTGCAGGCAGGGCATTCCACGTCCTTACTACTCTGAGTGAAGAACCTACCTCTGATGTCTGTCCTTTATCTATCACCCCTCAATTTAAAGCTATGCCCCCTCATGCTAGCCATCTCCATCCAAGGAAAAAGGCTCTCACTGCCCACCCTAATTCTCCAATCATCTTATATGCCTTTATTAAGTCACCTGTTAACCACCTTCTAACGAAAACAGCTCAAGTTCCCTCAGCCTTTCCTCATAAGACCTTCCCACCATACCAGGCAGCATCCTGGTAAATCTCCTCTGCACCCTTTCCAATGCTTCCACATCCTTCCTACAATGTGGCGAACAAAACTGTACGCAATACTCCAAGTGCAGCCGCACCAGAGTTTTGTACAGTTGCAACATGACCTCATGTTTCTGAGATTCAATCCCTCGACCAATAAAAGCTAACACACTGTATGCCTTCTCAATAACCCTATCAACCTGGGTGCCAACTTTCAGGGATCTCTGCACACGGACACAGATCTCTCTACTCATCTACACTGCTAAGTATCTTATTAGCCCAGTACTCTGTATTCTTGTTACTTCTTCCCAAGTGAGTCACTTCACACTTGTCTGTATTAAACTCCATTTGCCATCTCCCAGCCCAACTCTGCAGCTTATCTACATCCCTCTGTAACCTGCAACAGTCTTCCACGCTGTCCACAACTCCACCAACTTAGTGTCATCCACAAATCTACTAACCCACCCTTCTGCACCCTCATCCAGATCATTTACAAAAATGACAAACACAGCTAGCCAATTTCTGATCTAAACCGCTAAATCACCCTCAATCCCATGCCTCCGCATCTTCTGTAATAGCTTACCATGGGGAACCTTATCAAACATTTTACTGAAATCCATATACACCGCATCAACTGCTTTACCCTTATCCACCTCTTTGGTCACCTTCTCAAAGAATTCAATAAGGTTTGTGAGGCACAACCCACCCTTCACAAAACCATAGTGACTATCCCTAATCAAATTATTCCTTTCTAGATGATTATAAATCCTATCACTTGTAATCCTGTCCAAAACTTTGCCCACAACAGAAGGAAGGCTCACTAGTCTATAATTACCAGAGTTGTCTCTACTCTCCCTCTTGAGGAAGGGGACATTTGCTACCTTCCAGTCTTCCGGCACTATTCCTGTAGACAAAGATGACAAAGATCAAAGCCAAAGGCTCTGCAATCTCCTCCCTAGCCTCTCAGAGAATCCTAGGCTAAATCCCACCCGGCCCAGGGGACTATCTATTTTCATATTTTCCAGAATTGCTAATACATCCTCCTTATGAGCCTCAATCCCGTCTAGTCTAATAGCCTATTATCTCAGTATTCTCTGTGACAACATTGTCTTTTTCCTGTGTGAGTACCTGATGAAAAATATTCATTTAGTGCCTCTCCTATCTCTTTGGACTCCACAGACAACTTCCCACTACTGTCCTTGGCTAGCCCTAATCTTATCCTAGTCACTCTTTTATTCCTGACATACCTATACAAAGCTTTCGGATTTTCCTTGATCCTATCTGCCAAAGGCTTCTCATGTCCCCTCCTGGCTCTTGGCTAACTTGTAACTCTCAAGCACCCTAACTGAGTCTTCACGTCTCATCTTGACATAAGTGTCCTTCTTCCTCCTCACAAGAGATTCAACTTCTTTAGTAAACCACGGTTCCCTCACTCAACCACTTCCTCCCTGCCTGACAGGTACATACTTATCAAGAACACGCAGTAGCTGTTCCTTGAACAAGCTCCATGTTTCAACTGTGCCCATCCCCTCCAGTTTCCTTCCACATCCCACGCATCCTAAATCTCGCCTAATCGCATCATAATTTCCTTCCCCCCCACCTACTCTTGCCCTGCGGTACATAGCTATCCCTTTCCATCGCTAAAGTAAACGCAACCGAATTGTGGTCACTATCACCAAAGTGTTCACCCAACTCCAAACCTAGCACCTGGTCTGTTTCATTACCCAGTACCAAATCCAATGTGGCCTCACCTCTTGTTGATCTATCTTCACACTGCGTCAGGAAACCCTCCAGCATACATTGGACAAAAACTGACCCATCTAAAGTACTCAATCTATAGCATTTCCAGTCAATATTTGTAAAGTTAAAGTTCCCCATAACATACCCTGTTACTTTCAGTCCTTTCCAGAATCATTTTTACAATTTGGATTATTTACATTCACTCTTTAGATAAACAATTATCTGTAATGAAGTTAGCACTTAACAGAAGCAGGTGGGCTATTTCAATCTTATATTTTCAGTCTAGTGACCCTTGCAAAATGGAACAAAATCATGTTGCACCATCAGGGTTATGACACAACAGCAGCTAAAATTAGTCCTCCTGTCCAAACAATTCCTCCAATATAAAAGAATCCATGATGGCTCCTTTTTCCTACACCTGCTTGTACAACTTGCATTCACTCCATGCATTGATAGCACTGGAACAATTCAGCTTCTAGTTACACACTAAAATTAACATTTTAAAAAAAATATTAACTTATGACGCATGAATAATGTTTTTGACATAGCATTTTTAGATGCATTAATAAGCAAAATAGAAAGCAGCTGCTTTTACGATTAAAAAAACTGACAAGTATTTCAATGCACGAAGTTTGAGTTCATCAGAACCTAGAGCAGAATCAATAAAGTAACTACTCTATCCTGAGAGAACTAATGCCCAAATATTTTGAGGTAACAAAAACAATGATGTTGGCTCAACCAAACCAAAGTGTTAAGGCTCAACATTTTTAAATCAAATTTCCACTGGTTTGGAAAACAAAAAGGTAGCATTTAACAACAATCAATAAAGTTAAGAATAAACTCCCATTTCTCCCTTTGTCTTTAAAGTGGTCACTTACGCCCGACAAAACTTTTTGTAAATTGCCCAAATTGCCCCTCTTAGCATGCAAATTCAGTTAATGTTGCTAAGCCAATTTAAACCTTTTACACAATGTTCACATCAGTGAGAAAACATCCAACAGTAGTAAGAAATGTTGTACACCAAAGCTTGGACTGTGGAGAAGAATCACAGAATATGAGATGACATTTGGCCCTTCAAGCCCATGCTGGCTCTCTAGAGCAACACTTTAGCTGGTCCCATTCCCCAGCACTTTCTCATAATCTAGTAAATGCTGTTCCTTCCAGGTGTTTATCTAATTTCCTTTTGAAAACCAACTGTATCTGCTGCCAATACTCTTTCAGGCAGTACACTCCAATTAATTACATATTATACAAAAAGTTTTTCCCTCATGGCACTTTGGCTCTTTTGCCAATCACTTTAAATCTGTATTTCTGATTCTCCACCTTTCTGCTAATGGGAACATGGCCAGAAGAGAATATTTAGTACTTTATGACATTAGTATGAAGTACCGTTGGACACAAATGTTACTGCTAGTGAGTAGTAGTAATGGTGGAACAATTGAAATGAATGTAAAGTACCTCTTAATAAACAATTAACAAATGTACATTAAAGTTTAATTAGAAACAAAATCAAATCTTTTCAATAATAGTCCTTAATACATAAGAACAAACACAGTACAATTACATTATAAAACATGCTGCTTCAATGAAAACCCAATTTGCATTTGCAGTTCAATCTGGGAAACACAGATTGAATCATTAATGGAAACTACAGTTTTTAGGTGATAAATACTCACTGCTTAAAAGTTGCATCATTCAATGTATTATTTCCATAAGGATAATATTGTTACAAAGCAAAGATACCTGGAAGTACACAGCTCAGAGAAGCTGGGTACAACAGCGCAAATAGAATCATTCTTCAGAAATCCAAGTAAGAAGTCTCACAACACCAGGTTAAAGACCTACAGATTTATTTGGAATCATGAGTTTTCAGAGCACTGCTCCTTCATCAGATGAGTGATGAAGGAGCAGCGCTCCAAAAGCCTGTGATTCCAAATAAGCCTGTTGGGCTTTAACCTGATGTGGTGAGACTTCTTACTATGCCCACTCAGTCCAATGCTGGCATCTCTACATCAGAAATCCAAAGCAGGGCTCTATTCAAAAGACTTTATTCCACTAATACATCATTTGCAATTCATAACATATCTCATTCAGCCTCATTCCTTATCCTATTAGCACGCAAATTTTACTCATCCATTCTGGTGAAGAACATGCATCGGAAACAGAATGTTTTTCTCCACAGATGCTGATTGTCCTTGTGTTTCTAGCTTTTTTCGCATCACCTCAGCAATAGGTTTTAAGAATCTCTACAGTAGTTTAATAAACTTACTTTTAGCCATTATACATTCTACGTTCTATATAGCAAGCTAAATAATAAGCTATTGAAATTCACCTTCCTCTGCACCATTGCCGTGGTTAGAGATTCAGGCATCTATGTTGTGAATCAGACAGTTCCACAGATGTCGAAGCTGCAGATTTAGTTTCTGCAACAGTATATCGCCCAACACACCATAAACCCAAAGTTGAACGGAGTTAAATTTTGTGAAGCATATTATTGCATTCCATGGGCACAACCAGAAGTCTCTGTTGTGGTATAAAGTCCTCGTACACCCATAAGGCAAGCCAGATCGCCACTTTAATAAACGTAGAGCTATCGGCTTGCCGCATGGGAAGAAATACGGCAATCTTTCTCCCAGCTAAAGACTCCCTCTTCGCCTCCTACTAGCCAGACCGTCCACTACCCCAGCCCCAGGCCTGCGTCGTGTGAGAGGAGAGGGGAGGAAGAGAGAGAGGGAGAAGCGGACAGTCAGTGAGCCGCCCCGCATCTCACACAACTCGACACAAGCCAGCCCCCCAAGCAGCAGGTCAAACACTTGTGAAGGAGCGGAGGCCGAGATGAGGTGCGGGGGTTAGTGAGTGAGCAGGGGAGGGTGTGGATGGGGGGAGCCGCTGGAGCTCTAAGTGCCTGAGCCGGGCCGGGGCCCCGCTTACCTTTAAGAGATTGGACGCCATGTTCAACTTTACTGAATCCCTCGCAGCCTCTCGCGTGATTTCAGGGTAAGCCAGGGGGAGAAACTCGAGGCGAAAAGGTGACAGAAAAAAATAAAGACAAAAAACATCCAATACTTCACATGGCAACGGGCCAGTGCGCCACCTTCTTATCGGTGTTTAATATTCATTTGCTTTCGTTCTTTTTCCCTCCTCCCTTGTTTTTTTTACCCCATTAATATTTTCTGCTCTCCACTCGGCCCCTCCCTCCGCATCCTGCCCCGGCTCTAAACTTAGCTCCGCAACAACAGATCCATATCAGGCTCGTTCATGTGATCCCCAGGCAACCGCCAATACAGCTCCACTCCGTCAACCACACAATCCCAGCGCCGCTCCGGCAACACCGCCCCTATAGGACAGCTCCGCTCCTTCAGCCACACAATCCCAACACCGCCCCTATAGGACAGCTCCGCTCCTTCAGCCACACAATCCCAGCGCCGCTCCGGCAACACCGCCCCTATAGGACAGCTCCGCTCCTTCAGCCACACGATCCCAGCTCCGCTCCGGCAACGCCGCCCCCATAGGACAGCTCCGCTCCTTCAGCCACACAATCCCAGCGCCGCTCCGGCAACACCGCCCCTGCAGGAGAGCGACGCTCCGGCAACACCGCCCCTGCAGGAGAGCGCCGCTCCTTCAGCCACACAATCCCAGCGGCCGCTCCGGCAACACCGCCCCTTTAGGACAGCTCCGCTCCAGCACACCGCCCCTTTAGGACAGCTCCGCTCCTTCAGCCACACAATCCCAGCGGCCGCTCCGGCAACACCGCCCCTGGAGGTCAGCGCCGCTCCATCAGCCACACAATCCCAGCAGCCGCTCCGACAACACCACCCCCCTGGAGGTCAGCGGCGCTCCGGCAACACCGCCCCTGGAGGTCAGCAGCGCTCCGGCAACACCGCCCCGGAGGACACCTCCGCTTCTTCAGCCACACAATCCCAGCGGCCGCTCCGGCAACATCCCCCCACCCCCGCGGGACAGCGCCGCTCCGGCAATACTGCCCCTGAGGGACAGCGCTCCGCCTCAGACCGCTCTCGCATCATCAGCGCCCCCTTCCTCTGGAGGACTACACTGCCCCTCCACCGGCACCCTTACCTGCGGCCGCTCTGGCATCAAGAGCGCCCCCTTCCCCTGGAGGCCGGCACCCCTCCTCCATCCGCACTCTCAGCAATCGGACAGCGACACTCCAGTACTCACCTTCAAGCAGCTCAAACGCTACAGTTAACTTCTCTCCTGGGCCTGATTTTAACAACGCGTGATCTTTCACTTCAGGTCTCGGATCCAAAAGCAACGTTTGTAAAGTACAGTTGCCAACAGCAGTATGCTCATTATCACTGATTACATCAAGATCTCCTAAATGGTCCTGCTTCAATAGAAATGTCCAGGAGTGTTCAGACATTGCTGGAGCAACCAAGAGTAAAATCACAGTGGCATTAAAACACATTGGTCTAAATAGACTTCTTCAATTCCCCGGGGCAGACAGCGTTACTGACATTATGTGTGGGGTTCGTCAATAATATCAATCTACCCCAGGGGAATCAATAGTGAGGTTCAGGTTGACCATGAAAAGGGACAAAGATCAATCAATCCACAATATAAATCTTGTCTGGTTTCCTTTGTCTTCAGCTCTGACGAAGGGTCAGCCTGATTCAAAAGATTTGACACTATTTTACGACCTCACTCGAGTGAGACACGTAAAATCCCGCCCGAGGTGAACGGCAAATTCCATTCTGCGAGCCTCGCCCACCCCAGAATTGGCAAAATTCCAG
Organism: Carcharhinus amblyrhynchos; assembly: GCF_965287045.1. Taxonomy (NCBI): domain Eukaryota; kingdom Metazoa; phylum Chordata; class Chondrichthyes; order Carcharhiniformes; family Carcharhinidae; genus Carcharhinus; species Carcharhinus amblyrhynchos. The sequence goes on along the minus strand of NC_137333.1, from coordinate 67,815,869 downwards.
TAGTTGATTCTAGTTTCTCTTCACAGATGCTGTCAGACCTGCTGAGATTTTCCAGAATTTTCTGCTTTTGTGTTGGTGAGACAAGAACTGATGCGATCCAGACAAATTGGGATCAAGATTGGCAGAAAAAATAAAACTGGACAATGGACTGCCTTTATAGGAGGAAATAGTTCAGGTGCAATCAAGAGACATTCCCAGAGCAGGTAAGATAGGGCAGACAAATCCACCACTCCCTGGATGACAGAGATAAAGAGTCAGATTAAGCAGAAAAGGAGTGCATTGACAGATATCATGTGAATAACAAAATTGAAAAATCGAACTGAATATAGAAGTTCAGAAGGAAATTGTACAAAAAAATGAGGGGCAAAGAGAGAGTATGCAAAGAGTTTGACAGCTAATAAAAATAAATCTAAAAGTATTCCATAGGAATTTATAAACAGGGTGGTAAAAACAGGGTAAAGCCAATTAAGGACCTAAAGGAGGCAGAGCTGAAATACTGTATCGGTATTTTGCATCTGTCCTTACCACAGAATATGTTCCTCATAATGAAAGAGGAGGTATTTGAGACATTCTATGGATTAAATATTGGAGATAATGGATAGGTGTCAGGAAGCAGAGATAGTTGGTTGTAAGTGATCTATGGTTGTCTTGTTGGATATTAGAAATAAGGTATAGATTTAATTGAGTTTCAATTTAGTGCTTCTGTGTAAGAAGTTAGATTCAGGTTAGAAGAAGGTGTTTGCATGTAAAGGGGTTTTTGGTTTCAGTTCAAAATGTGTTCAAAATTTTTCCAGGAGAGTTTACAACGTAAAAAGTAAACACAAACTTGGAGAAAGAATGAGCTGTCGCTTAGCAACCAGGACATCTTTTTAGCGTAGGAAGACTTTTTGAGTTTAAGTTTAGCTTAATTTATAGCATTGAGAGAGAAGGTAACTCTCATAGCCCTGCTGCAAGCTGGAAAGCCAATACATGTAGTAATGGACAAGAAACCTGGTCCAGAAGCTAGCTCTAGAAATTAGAGAATGAAAATAAGTTTCTAAAATATTGATGTTAAAAGGAACAAAGAGAAACTGCCATTGGAACAGGGAACCATTCTTTAAAGATAAAGTCAGAGCTGGAAAGTGCAGACCTCATAGATTCATAGAACCCTTAAAGTATAAAAGGAAGCCATTTGGCCCATCAAGTCTGTAGCAACCACTATCCTATCCAAGCCCTAGTCCCCTAACCTCACAGACTTATCCTGCTAATCCGCCGACACTAGGGTCAATTTAGTATTGCCAATCAACCTAGCCCGCACGTCTTTGGACTGTGGGAGGAAACTGGAGCACCTGGAGGAAATCCATGCAGACATGGGGAGAAAGTGCAAACACCATACAGACAGTGACCAAGGCTGGAATTGAACTTGTACCACCGTGCCATCCCAATCTGCTGTGGTGGGAATCAAACCTGGGTCCCATTACCCTGGATCTTTGGATTATTAGTCCAATGACAATACCACCACACTGCCAACTGATGGAGTTAGCTTGTGTAAAGCCAGTGATATCAGAAACATTCCTAAGGTTGGTGATTTTACAACAGCCCATGAAGTAAAATGTTGAAGCAGTTGGCGACTGAGTCACTGAGAGTCTGTGTGAAAGTTGAAGAACTGATGGTTATTCAATACAAAGGGATACTGAAAGAGTTGGAAAACCTGGAGGTGGATCACTGCTGAAAAAAGCTAAGGGAAAACATTTAAGAAAGTTTATAAGGTGTGTCAGTTCTAGAGTGGAAGCTGGAGTCCAGTGAGAACAGTTGACTGTGTAATAATCATCTGGGGTAGGGGGATTTGAGGAGTAAGTCCCAAAAATCGATTGAGTTATATCTGCCCCTTGTTTTTGGAGTGGGGTAATGTCTGATCTCACTTAGCCTGTTGGATTACATTGTTTGAATAGGCTGTTTATACTTAAACTTGTTAAGTCACCAGGTCCAGATGAAATGTATGTAAGGATACTCAGGATGATAAGGGTGGAAATTACAGAGACATTGGCTATAATATTCCAATCCTCCTTAAGGTACAGGGGTGGTGCTAAAGGACTGGTGTTGCACCCTTGTTCAAAAAAGGGCTTAATAAGCCCAGCAACCACAGGCCAATCAGTTTGATTTCAGTGGTGGCAAAACTATTAAAAACTAAAACTCAGAATAAAATTAACCATCACTTGGGAAACCAGGACAGATCTGATAAAGGTAAAGGAGAGGATAGATGAGGGTAATGAAGTTGATGTGGTGTACATGGACTTCCAAAAGGCATTTCATAAGGTGCTGCAGGATAGCTGTGAGACCAAAATTGGAGCTCATGCGATAAAAACAGCAGCAGCAAAATGGTGGGGGAGAGAAGATAGTGGTGTAGTGTTAATGTCACTGAATGTAGTCCAGAGGCCCAGGCTAATGCTGTGGACCCAAATGACCTAAAGCAATATGGTGACTCTTAACTGCCCCTCAAGTAATCTAGCCAGCTATTCACTTGTACTGAACCACTACAGAAAACTCAATAAAAGAGTGAGACCACATGAATAATCCAGCATCGCCTTGGCACTGGAAACAACAGTGGCACACCCAGACTCCTGGAAAGTCTCCTCACCAACATCTGGGGACTTGTGCCAAAATTGGGAGAGCTATCCCATAGTCTAGTCAAATAACAACCTAACACAGACAAACTCACGGAATCATGCCTTACCGACAATGCCCTACTATCCCTGGGTATATACTGTCCCAAAGAAAGGACAACCCAGCAGAAGTTCACAAAGAACAAAGAAAATTACAGCACAGGAAAAGGCCCCTCGGCCCTCCAAGCCTGCACTGACCATGCTGCCTGATTTAACTAAAACCCCCTACACTTCCAGGGACCATATCCGTCTATTCCCATCTCATTCATGTACTTGTCAAGACGCCCCTTAAGAGTCACTACCATATCTGCTTCCACTACCTTCCCTGGCAACAAGTTCTGGGCACCCACCACTCTCTGTGTGAAAAATCTGCCTCGTAAATCTCTTTTAAAACTTGCCCCTCGCACCTTAAACCTATGCTCCCGAGTAATTGACTCGTCCACCCTGGGAAAAAACTTCTGACTATCCATTCTGTCCATGCCTCTCATAATCTTGCAGACTCCTATCAGATCTCCCTCAAACTCTGTCGCTACAGTGAGAACAGCATGTTCATAGCCCATTGAAAGTGGAGTCACAAGTGGACTTAGGGATGAAGAAGGCATTTGGCATGCTTGGTTTCATTGATCAGAACATTGAATACAGGAGTTGGAACGTCTTATTGAAGTTGTATGGTGCGGCCACACTTGGAATACTGTATACAGTTCTGGTCACTCTATTATAGAAAGGATGTTATTAGACAAGAAAGAGAGCAAAGATTAGGAAGCTGCCAGGATTTGATGGTTTGAGTTACAAGGAAAGGCTGGATAGACTGGGACCTTTTTCTCTGGAGTTGAAGAGGCTTAGGGGTGATGAGATCTACAAAATAACGAGGGGCATAAATAAGCTAGATAGTCAATATCTTTTCCCAAAGGTAAGAGAGTCTAAAACTAGAGGACATAGACATAGGCTTAAGGTGAGAGGGGAGAGATACAAAAAGGTCCACAGGGACAATTTTTTCACACAGAGGGTGGTAAATGTCTGGAACAAGCTGCCAGAGGTAGTAGTAGAGGCAAGTACAATTCTGTCTTTTAAAAAGTTACATGAGTAAGGTGGCTATTGTGGGGTATGGGCCAAACGTGGACAATTGGGACTAGCCTAGTCATTAAAAAAAAAAGGGCTGCATGGACAAGTTGGGCCAAAGGGCCTGTTTCCATGCTTAAATCTCTATAACACTATGACTCAAGTGACAGCACAGTAGTATAACGTTGCCCTGGGAGTCCTCAATATTGATTCCAGACCCCATGAAGTCTCATGGCATCAGGTCAAACATGGGCACTTACCATCTCTCCTCAGCTGATGGATCTGTACTCATCATGTTGAGTATCATCTGAAGGAAGCATAGCAGGTAAGGGAACAGAATGTTCTTTGGGTGGGAGATTTTGATATCCATCACCAAGAATAACTCGGTAGCACAACTACTGACTGAGTCTCAAAAGGGAACTGACAAGAGTGAAAATGTTACTTGACCTTGTCCTCACCAGTCTACTTGTCACAGATGAATCTCTCTGTGAGAGTATCACTAGAAATGGCCACTGCACAATCCTTGTCATGAAAAAAATCCTGTCTTCACATTGAGAATGCCCTCCATTATATTCTGTAACACTATCACTGAACAGATCTATCAAAATCAAGATGGGGGAATCCATGAAGCACAGTGGGCCATCAGCAGAGGCAGAATTGTATTCAACCACAATCTGTTACATCATGGTCTGGTATCCCCCACTCTGCCACTACTACCTAGCTGAGGGTTAAACTTTGGTTCAATGAAGAATGCCAGGAGCAGCACCAGGCATGTCTAAAAATGAGATGCTAACTTGGTGATCCACAACCAATGGATCAGTTGGAAGCTCTGCAGTCCTATCAAATCCAGTTATGAATGACAGTGGACAATTGAACAACTAATTAGAGGATGCAACACCACACATCCTCATCCTCAATGATGAAACAGCCCAACATGTCAGTGCAAAGACAAGGTTAAAGCATATCCAACTATCTTCAGGCAGAAATGCAGAATGGATGATCCATCTTAGTATCCTCCTGAGATTCCCAGGATCACAGATGTCAGTCTTCAACCAATGCAGATCATTCCATGTGATAGCAAGAAACTGCAGTATCAAGCGGCTTCTATTGTTTCTTGATATCACATGCAGTGAGTCAAATTTCTTGAAGATCTTTGCAGTATCAAGTGGCTTATACTAAGGGTATGGGCTGTCAACATCCTGTTAGTAGTGCTGAAGATTTATGCTCCAGAACTAATGACAGCCCTTGCTCCAACTGCAATTTTGGCATCTACCCAACAAAGTGCAAAATTGACAGATATGTGCTGACAGCAAAATGAAGGATAATCCAACCCTGTCAATCACTGCCCCACCAATCTAATCTCAATCATCAAAAAAAAATTGAAGATGTCATTGACATTGCTGTCAAGCGGTACGTACTCAGCAATAACCTGATCACTGATGTTCATTTTGGGTTCATTTAGCTCCTGACCACATTACAGCCTTAGTCCAATAATGGAAGAAAAAGAGCTGAACGCAAGAAGTGAGACAAGAATAACTACTCTTGACATCAACACTGAGCACATAAGGAGATGTTCCTAAAAAGATAGGTTTGAAGGCAGCATCTTAAAAGAGGAAAGAGAGGCAGAGCACCAGAGAACCTTAATCCGTGGATTACTAGAGATATAGAAGACCTGGTTAGGAAGAAACAAGAGGCGTATGTCAGATCTAAGCAGCTGGGAACAGAGAGAGCGTTGGAGGAATACAGAGAGAGTAGGAGGGATCTCAAAAGGGGAGTTAGGAGAGCAAAAAGGGGGCATGAGATGGCTTTGGCAGGTAGGATTAAGGAGAATCCAAAGGCATTTTACTCCTATCTTAGGAGCAAAAGGGTGGCTAGGGGCAAAATCGGTCCTCTCAGGGACAGATGAGAGGAATTGTGCTTAGAGGCTGAGGGAATGGGGGAGATCCTGAATGAATACTTTGCATCAGTATTCACAAAGGAGAGGGGCTTGATATCTGGTATGGTCATCGAGGGAGCGGTAGACCAATTGAAAGATCTATCGATTACGAGGAAGAAGTATTTGGGCTTTTAGGTAGCATTAAAACCGATAAATCTCCGGGGCCCGATGGCATTTATCTTAGGCTGCTTAGGGAGGCGAGGGATGAGATTGCTGGGCCTCTGACGCAAATCTTTGTCTCTTCTTTGGACACAGGTGAGGTCCCAGAGGACTGGAGGATGGCTAGCGTGGTCCCGTTGTTTAAAAAGGTTAGGAGGGATAACCCGGGTAACTATAGGCCGGTGAGTTTAATGTCAGTGGTAGGCAAGTTGATGGAGAAGATTCTTAGGGATAGGATGTATGAGCACTTAGAGCGTTGCGATATGATTAAGGATACGCAGCATGTCTTTGTACAGGGGAAGTCTTGCCTTACGAATCTGGTAGAAGTTTTTGAGGAGGTGACAAAAACGGTCAACAAAGGACGAGTCGTTGATGTCGTCTATGTGGATTTCAGTAAGGCGTTTGACAAAGTCCCTCATGGTAGGTTGGTAGAGAAGATTAAAGCTCATGGGATATGTGGTCAGGTATCTAGATGGGTAGAGAACTGCCTTGCAAAGAGGAGTCAGAGAGTAGTAGTGGAGGGGTCCTTTTCTAGCTGGAGGTCTGTCACTAGTGGTGTGCCGCAGGGCTCAGTACTGGGACCTCTTCTCTTTGTAGTGTACATAAATGATTTGGAAGAGGGAGTAGGGTGGTGTGATCAGCAAATTTGCTGATGACACCAACATGGCTGGATTGGCGGGCAGTGAGGAGCAGTGTCTGGCAATACAACGGGATATTGATAGGCTGGTATATTGGGCAGATACATGGCAAATGGAGTTTAATCCGGATAAATGTGAGGTGATGCATTTTGGCCGGAATAATGTAGGGGGGAGTTATATGATAAAGGGTAAGCCCATAAGGAGTATAGAATCGCAGCGAGACCTGGGGATGCAAGTGCACAAGTCTTTGAAGGTGGCAGTGCAAGTGGAGAGTGCGGTGAAGAAGGCCTATGGTATGTTAGCCTTTATAGGAAGGGGTATAGAATATATGAGCTGGAGTCTAATGTTGCAGTTGTACAGAATGTTGGTTAGGCCGCATTTAGAGTACTGCGTCCAGTTCTGGTCGCCTTACTACCGGAAGGATGTGGAGAGAGTGCAGAGGAGGTTTACCAGGATGTTGCCTGGTATGGAAGGACTGGGGTATGAGGAAAGATTGAATAAATTGGGGCTCTTTTCCCTTGAAAGACGGCAACTGAGGGGGGATCTAATAGAGGTATATAAGATTATGAAGGGTATAGATAGAGTAAACAGAGGTAAGCTATTTCCTATGATAGAGACACACAGGACAAGGGGCCATGGGCTTAAGGTGAGGGGGGAGAGATATAACACAGATATTAGAGGCAGGTTTTTCACACAGAGAGTAGTGGGGGTATGGAATGCTCTGCCAAGTAAGGTGGTGGAGGCAAACATGCTAGAGTTGTTTAAGAATAACTTAGACAGGCACATGAGTGGGTTGGAGATGGGTGGATATAGGAGATTGTTTTAAATAAGGGTCATTAGCATTGGGGCGTCCCTGGTAAGGTAAATGGATATGGTACAATAATAATGTTTTTTTTCTCTTTTTCATTCACAGGTTTTAAGTCGGTCCGCCTTGTGTCCAACGAGGGGCATACACGCGTACTTGGGCTGCTCTTGGTTGTTCGAGATTGGCCTAGTGCTTCATGTCGTTAGTGTGTGCTTAAACTGGACCAGACGACAGCTCAGTGACTATCACTGATTGCTGTGCAGACACATGGATTTGGGCTGGTGTCTGTGGGAGTTTGCGCATTCTCCCCGTGCTTGCGTGGGTTTTCTCCGGGTGCTCTGGTTTCCTCCCACACCCCAAAGATGTGCTATTAGGCTGATTGGCAGTAATAAATTGTCCCTAAATTAGTTTCCCTCAATGTGGGTGGCCATAAAACATTAGATAAGGGTCATGGGTGGAGGGGGGGACTGGTGATATTAAGATGGCGGCGCGGGCTCATTGGGCCGAAGGGCCTGTTTCCCGGGCTGTTTTTGTTCTTTGTTCTTAACGAAGGAAGTCCAGAGCTTTGGTTGATGTTGCTGCAAGCAGAGCCACCAATGGTGGAGCAATTAAAATTGGAAACGCACAAGAGACTGTAACTGAGAGCATGCAGAGATCTGGGAAGGTTGTCGTGCTGGATGACATTACTTAGGAAGGGGCAAGAGGGATTTAAAAACAAGGATTTGAATTTTTAAGTTGAGATCTTTCTAGACCAGAGACCATCAAAACACCAGGATGATGTGTAAATAGAACTTGGTGCAAGTTAGGATATGGGCAGCTTACGCTTGTATGAATTCAGGTTTATGCAGAATCAAAATGGGAGATTGTCCAGTGGAGAACTGGATAGTCAGGTCAAAGGTAACAAATGTATAGATGAGGTTTTCAGTCACAGATAAGCTGAGGCAGGGACAGAGATTGGTAATGGTATAGAGATTGGAATAAGTGATTCAACACCAAGATGTGGAAGAGCAAATGTAAAGAATAACCCAACCAATATTTCTGAAAAGTGAGAAATTTTGTTAAAGCTTTTCATCTTGCACTCACCAGGACAAATGCAAGAATTTTTCAAACAATTACAACAATTTATACTACAGGAGAAATAGGTGATGACTGGTTGGCAAGTCAACTGATTGAACAACAGGTTAAACAAACCATTTCACCCTGCTACTACACAGTAGATAGGCAAGTGGTATTTTCCAGTCTTAAAAGATGTTCTGCCTATGACACATTTAGATGCCAGATATGAATTTCAGTTCAACCGTGTGATGCCAGGTCCATAGGCTGTATGTCCTAGCAATTGGCTGATTGAATCAAACGGCACGTTCCGTTGGTTCTTCATAATATGCGGAATGCAGTTCGTACTCAGCCGGCCTGTGTTTGCAAAATGTCTACAGTAGCTCTGATTCTGCAATTGGGCAGCAATTGCTAAATAATCCTAAGCGTGCTAACAGCAACATTAACAACCAAGTTAAGATAATCAGTTGAGCTTGTATTGTGGTTCATTTACACATGAGAAGTGACATATATTCATACACAGGGACCTGTTCTCTGCAAACAAAAGGAATATGTTCAAACCTGGAGCATTTTCTTAATTCATGGAAATCTTAGGGAGCCAATAGTTCTCCCTTGCTTTCTTCATGACAATGGCCAGATCGACTTGTCAACCAATTAACACCCTTTTCTCCTGTAGCATAAATGGTTGTGGAAGTTGTATAAAATTGCTGTAAATTGCAGCCAAAAAGCTCCAGGGAGAGGCAAAAAATAGATGGGTTTTAAAAATTAAGATTTGGAATAAATAAAAATTCTGCATGATTCTCCATTCCCCAATGACAATTAAAAATACCTTTTGGGAGTTAACAAGGACCATGAGATCCATTGTCCGACATCCCAATTACTTCTATATCCAACAACATCAACCTCCTTTGAACACTTGGAGCAAATCTGCACTCATCGTACAAGTAGGTAACTTAGTCCCAAAAATCTATGACCTTTTGTGAAAAGGAAAACCTCCTAATGTCTAACCTATTGGCCAATCCCCTTGTTCTCACTAACCTGTTCAACATAAATAATCTAGCCTCAGAATTTAGGCCCTTTGTCATTTAAGTAATTCAATTATCCCAAAATCTATGCTTTTTGACAGTGAAAAGACCACCTCTTGAGCGTTAGCAAGTGGCCGCCATCTAAATCTTTAGTGGGGTTCTCTATCTCCTATGTATGAGGAATCAGAATTGGAGACCGTATTCTAGACCACACCTAACCAAAGTCTTGTAAAAGGACACCATGATACTTTGTTTTATGTTAGATTGTCCAAGCAATACATCACAATTCTTCGTTACTGCTATTGAAAATCAGATTCTGTAGGACATATTGTAGAACTCTTATTAAAAACCGGGGATGTGTTTTTCCCCATGGCTAATAAAATATGAACAGAATTGTGTCAGAGCATTGCTTTGAAATATGTATTTAATGAATGGATCATTAGTTATGAAGAAAACCCATGCCCTCATTTTTCAAAAAAATTAGGAATTTCATCATTTGCTATTTTTGTGTTGATAAAAGTACATTGCTAGGTTCTGCCTAAATTTATAATTTGAGAGAACGACACAAATCCATAAGAGCAGGAGTGGGCTATTTATCCCCTTGAGCCTGTTGTACGATTCAATGAGATCAAGCCCCATATCTCATAATATTTGTTGATTACAAAAGTCTAATTGTCTCAGATTTAAAATTATTGTCTGATTTAGCATCAACTCTTGCTTGTGGAAAAGAAATCCAAACTTCTACCATCTTCCAAGTGCTAACTTCACTCCTTGAAAGACTTGACTCTTAACTTTTAAGATTTCTTCTCAGGTCCTATACTTCCCACAGTAAGAAGTCTCGCAACACCAGGTTAAAGTCTAAAGGTTTGTTTGGTAAGAAAAGCCACTAACTTTCCTACCAACTAATGGAAGTAATTTTTGTCGTTCTAATGGCCCCATCTATTTTTCCTTAATAACTTGAAAATTTCAATGGATCATTCCTTAACTTACACATTCCAGTGAACACAAAAACAACTTGCATTTATATTATGCCTTTTACATAGCAAAATATCCCAAAGGTAATGAAAACAAGAAATAACCACAGAAGGAGATATCAGGACAACAGCTTGATCATAGAGATAGATTTTAAAGGAGCATCTTAAGAGAAGGAAAGAGGAGTAGGCATCACTGTGGCACAGCGGTTAGCACTGCTACTTCAGTGCTAGGGATGTGGGTTCAATTCCAGCTTTGGGTATGTGTAGAGTTTTCACATTCTCTCCTCATCTGCGTGAGTTTTCTCTGGGTGCTCCAATTGCCTCCCACACTCAAAAAACGTGCATGTTAGCTGGATTGGCTAAGGGCTGCTTACTGATAAGGGGGAATAGTAGAGTGAATACGTGGGGTTATGGGGATAGAGCTTGGGTGGGATTGTTGTTGGTGCAGGCTCAACGGGTCAAAAGATCTCCTTCTGCACTGCAGGAATTCTATGATTAGCGAGATGGAGAGATTTAGGAGGTAATTCCAGAGCTATAAGTAAAGGCAAGGTTAAACGCATGTCCATCAATGTTTAAGCACAACCCCAGTGGGGCTTTAATCCTAATTTAATCTTTGCAGTCCAATATCATTCCAGTACATCACACTACATTGCTGCCAAGGCCAATATCCCTTTCTTAAGGCATGGGAGCCAGACTGAACACAAGTTTAGACTAACCAGTATAGCTATAGCATTGCTGCCACCACTTTGTATAATTGATACAAATTATACCATTACATTCACCTTTTTGATTATTTTTTGATCTTGTAATGATCCCTAAGTCTTTTTGAACCATGACTGGCTAGCTTTCCACTATTCAGAAAGCACTCTATTTTCATCCAAAGTGGATGGCCTCACATTTGCTGATGCTGAGATCCATTTGGCACAAGTTTAGCCAATTAACTTGGTCTATTAATAACTCTAATTTTAGAGATTTTAATCTCATCTGCACTAATAACAATACCACCTATCTTTATATCATCAGTAAACTTGGATATGTGGCTTTAATTCTTCAATAAATAGTCGCACAGATTCCTATGGGACACCACCAGTCATATGCTGCTGATTAGAGTACCTGCCCATTATCCACACACTGTCCCCCTGTCTCACTCAGCCAATTTCCTAACTAGGCCAATAATTTACTTTAAATTCCTCTAGCTCACTTTTTTTAATGACTTTACTTTGCTATGTGGATTTGCTTAACAATGCAGTAAATTGAATTTCTGTAGGTTGATGCAAGTTTAAAAAGTGATGAGACTAAAACTAAACCTGTGCCTGTCACTGTTTGGAATGAGCACACCTAGTTCCATTTCCTCCACCTTCGAGGAAGCACCATCATCTTGTATAATTTTGTGAAGTGAACCCTCGGATGGAATGCATCCGAGGGTTCTGAAAGAAATGGCGGAGGTGATAGTGGATGCTTTGGTGGTTATTTTCCAGACGTCGCTGGATTCCGGGGAAGTGCCGGATGATTGGAAAACAGCTAATGTTACGCCGTTGTTTAAGAAGGGTGCCAGGCAAAAGGCGGGGAATTATAGGCCGGTTAGTTTAACGTCTGTAGTAGGTAAAATGTTAGAATCTGTCATTAAGGAGGAAATTGCAAGGCATCTTGAAGGGAATTGCTTGATAGAGCAGACGCAGCACGGTTTCATTAAAGGGAAGTCGTGTCTGACAAATTTACTGGAGTTCTATGAGGATGTGTCTAGGGCGGTGGATAGAGGAGAGCCGGTGGATGTGGTCTTTCTAGATTTTCAGAAGGCGTTTGACAAAGTACCTCACAAGAGGTTATTGCAGAAGGTCGAGGGACATGGAGTTGGGGGTAGGGTGTTAGCGTGGATAAAGGATTGGTTGTCAAATAGGAGGCAGAGAGTGGGGGTCAACGGGTGCTATTCGGATTGGCGGATGGTGACTAGTGGAGTGCCCCAGGGGTCGGTGCTGGGGCCTCAGCTTTTTACCATTTATATAGATGATCTGGAGGAGGGAACCGAGTGCAGGGTGTCGAAATTTGCTGATGACACCAAGATTGGGGGAACGGCAAATTGTGCGGAGGGTGTGGAGAGTCTGCAGAAGGATCTAGATAGGCTGGGCGAATGGGCCAGGAAATGGCAAATGGAATTTAATGTTGGCAAGTGTGAGGTGGTCCACTTTGGTAGGAATAATGGTAGGAAGGACTATTACTTACATGGCGAAAAACTGCAGCAGGCGGCGGTGCAGAGGGACCTCGGGGTCCTTGTGCATGAGTCGCAAAAACCCAGCTTGCAGGTGCAGCAGGTGGTCAGGAAGGCGAATGGGACGCTGGCCTTCATAGCGAGGGGGATTGAATATAAAAGTAGGGAGGTCTTGCTGCAGCTGTATAGGGCATTGGTGAGGCCGCAGCTGGAGTACTGTGTGCAGTTTTGGGCGCCGCACCTGCGCAAAGATATTTTGGCCTTGGAGGGAGTGCAGAGGAGGTTTACGAGGCTGATACCAGAGTTGAGGGGGTTGAGCTATGAGGAGAGGCTGAATAAACTAGGCTTGTACTCGTTAGAGTTTAGAAGAATGAGGGGAGATCTCATTGAGACGTATAAGATGATGAATGGGATGGATAGGATAGAGGTGGAGAGACTCTTCCCGCTCAAAAAAGACAGTAGGACTAGGGGGCACAGCCTCAAGATAAAGGGGGGGGCGGTTTAGAACGGAGTTGAGGAGGAACTTCTTCACTCAAAGGGTGGTGAATCTCTGGAATTCTCTGCCTGTTTGGAGGCTGCCTCGCTAAATATGTTTAAGACGCGGGTTGATGGGTTTTTGATAAGAGAGGGGATTAAGGGTTATGGGGAGAGGGTGGGAAGGTGGAACTGAGCCGCGACAGATCAGCCATGATCTTATTGAATGGCGGGGCAGGCTCGAAGGGCTAGATAGCCTACTCCTGCTCCTATTTCTTATGTTCTTATGATATGCAAATGAAACTACCCTGTCTAGCTTTTTACTCTTTGCAACAAATTTATCTTTATCATAGAAACCCTACAGTACAGAAAAAGGCCATTCGAGTCTGCACCGATCACGATTCCACTCAGGCCTTACCCCCCATATCCCTCTAACCTACACGTCCCAGAACATTAAGGGCAATTTTTAGCATGGCCAATCAACCTAACCCGCACATCTTTGGATGTGGGAGGAAACCCACGCAGACACAAAGAGAATGTGCAAACTCCACACAGACAGTGACCCAAGCTGGGAATCGAACCCAGGTCCCTGGAGCTGTGAAGCAGCAGTGCTAACCACTGTGCTACCATGCCGCCCCTTTTTTTGGAATGCAGGAAGACACAGATAAACCTGCAGAATGGCCGTGGAGTTAGCAAATAGAAATCATAATCTTTCATAATCAAAATGCTTCAACCATTTTAGTATAAGCAACTTAAGACAGCCTTTCATACAAAGCCCTCTAAGACTTCACGAATGGGTTTAATATTATTTCTACAGCCCTCCAAATTTAGTCTTTTCGGAAAATAGAGTTATTTACTCGGATAGCAAATGCTTACATTTTGCTTGTTGTTGAATTTTAGGCTTCCTTATCTTTCATCTAAGTAACTATTTGAAATGAAGACCAATATTGTTTTTGCACTTGCACCGATTTAGTATTTTTTTTAAAATATGCATTTTCATGGACTTGGGGCATTAATTCCATAGAATCCCTACAGTGTATAAGGAGGCCAGTTGGCCCATCGAGTCTGCACCAACTCTCTGAAAGAGCATCTTACCTCACATCCCCCTTCCGTTTCCCCATAAAACCTGCATATCTATCACAGCTAATGCACCTAATCTGCACATCTATGGACTGTGGGAGGAGATTGGAGCAGCCAGAGGAAACCCATGCAGACACTGGAGAAAGTGCAAAGTCTAACAATCACTCAAGGCTGGAAGTGAACCTGGAACCTTGGCACTGTGAGGCAGCAGTGCTAACTAACATGCCATCAATTCATTTTTAATGTTTCTGTAATTTGTAGCAAGTTTGAGAAAAATAGTCAAAACTGCACAAAGAATGCTCTTAACTCTTTGACTTCTTTTCCTATTGTTATCATAGAATCCCTACTTAGAGTCAGAGGTTTACAGCATAGAAACAGGCCCTTTGGCCCAATTTGTCCATTTTTAAAATCCCTAAGCTAAACCCAATTGCCCACATTTGGCCCATGTCCCTCTATACCCATCTTACCCATGTAACTGTCTTACTGCTTCTTAAAAGACAAAATTGTACCCACTCTACTACTAGCTCTGGCAGCTTGTTCCAGACACTCACCACCCTCTGTGAAAAAATTGCCCCTCTGGACACTTTTATATCTCTCCCCTCTCACCTTAAACCTATCCCCTCTAGTTTTAGATTTCCCTACCTTTGGGAAAAGATATTGACTATCTAGCTGATCTATGCCCCTCATTATTTTATAGACCTCTATAAGATCAACTCTCAGCCTTCTAAGTTCCAGAGAAAAAAGTCCCAGTCTGTCCAGCCTTTTCTTGTAACTCAAACCATCAAGTCCTGGCAGCATCCTAGTAAATCTTTAGAGCACTCTTTCTAGTTTAATAATATCCTTTCTATAATAGGATGACCAGAACTATACACAGTATTCCAAGTGTGGCCTTACCAATGTCTTGCACAACTTCAACAAGACTTCCCAACTCCTGTATTCAATGTTCTAACCAATGAAATGCTGAATGCCTTCTTCACCACTCTGTCCACCTGTGACTCCAATTTCAAGGAGCTATGAACATGTACCCCTAGATCTCTTTGTTCTGTAACTCTCCCCAACACCCTACCTTTAACTGAGTAAGTCCTGCCTTGGTTCAATCTATCTACCAAACCAATCTACCAAAATGTATCACCTCGCATTTGTCTAAATTAAACTCATTCTGCCATTCGTCAGTCTACCTGGCCCAATTGATCAAGATCCTGTTGCAATCAGAGATAACTTTCTTCACTGTCCACTATGCCACCAATCTTGGTGTCATCTGCAATCTTACTAACCATGCCTCCTATATTCTCATCCAAATTATTAACAGAAATGACAAATAACAATGGACCCAGCACTGATCCCTGAGGCACACCGCTGGTCACAGGCCTCCAGTTTGAAAAACAACCCTCTACAACCACTCTCTGGCTTCTGTCAAGGAGTCAATTTTGTATCTATTTAGGTACTTCACCCTGGATCCTGTGAGATTTAACCTTATGCAACAGCCTATCATACAGTACCTTGTCAAAGGCCTTGCTAAAGTCCATGTGGATAACATCAACTGCATTGCCCTCATCTACCTTTTTGGTTACCCCTTCAAAAACCTCAATCAAATTTGAGAGACATGATTTTCCACTCACAAAGCTATGCTGACTATACTTAATCAGACCTTGTGCCTCATCTCTCAAAATACCTTCCAATGACTTACCCACCATAGGTGTGAGGCTCACTGGCCTCTATTCCCAGGCTTTTCCCTGCGGCCCTTTTTAAACAAAGGCACGACATTTGCCACCCTCCAGTCTTCAGGCACCTCACCTGTGGTTATCAATGATTTAAATATCTCTGCTAGGGACCCACAATTTCCACCCCAGCCTCCCACAATGTCCTGGGATATACTTCATCAGGTCCCAGGTCTACCTCAATGCGCTTTAAGATTTCCAGCACCTCTCTCTGTAACAGGTACACTCCTCAAGACATCACTATTTATTTCCCCAAGTTCCCTAACATTCACGTTTTTCTCAACAGTAAATACTGACGAGAAATATTCATTTAGGATCTCACCCATCTCTTGTGGATCCGCACATAGATGACCTTGTTGATCTTTAAGAGGCCCTATTCTCTCCCTTGTTACTCTTTTGCCTTTTATGTATTTATAGAAGCTCTTTGTGCAGAAGGAGGCCATTCAGCTCATCAAGTCCGTACCGACAACAATCCCATCCAGGCCCTACCCTGTAACCCCACGTATTTACCCTACTAATCCCCCTGAGCCTAAGGGGCAATTTAGCATGGCCAATCAACCTAACCAGCACATCTTTAGACTGTGGGAGGAAACTGGAGCACCCAGAGGAAACCCACGTAGACACGGGGAGAATGTGCAAACTCCACACAGACAGCGACCCAAGGCTGGAATTGAACAGGGTCCCTGGCACTGTGAGGCAGCAGTGCTAATCACTGTGCTACTGTGCCGTCCCAATTTAGTTTCTCCTCCTTTTGTGCTCTTTGGATGTGACATTGAATTTTCTGGGAAAAAGGGTCGGTAGCAAAATTGCAACCACATGTCTGCCAGTATCAATAATGCAAAGTTGAAAAGTGCTCAACAGCAGTTGATAGTGTCAATCTCTCCCTATGAAGAATTTTCTACTTTCCAAACTCTTGAATGTCTCTAAAGGCATGACTGAGGTTAGGAAGTTCCAAACAGATTGTTTCCAGTGTTCTCAGAAAGTCTGAAACAAGGGCCAGAGGTGTAAGATTAAATCAAGAGCTTTAGGTCCAAGAGCAAGTGAATTTTTTTTTAAAAAGAGTATTGTGAAGCTTTGCATAGCAAAAACCATGCAAATATTTAAAAATACGCAATGTAGCTGTAGGAAAGGAAGATAACATGAAATGGTAGCAGTCTTGGCACGTGATCAGGATTGCTGCTCATGTGAACGATAGAAACTGCAACAGAAAAACAGGCCACACCCAATCGGTTCATTTTGAAGATTATCCTCCTACTTTAATTGCCTCTACAAATTTGAACACTTCTTCCAGTCCATTTCTAAATTATTGATGCAAATTCTTAGAATCTTGGTGGAGACCAGTATCATTGCTTTACTGGTTTTTCAGAATCTGAAAATCCTGGTATTTCCAAAAAGAATGAAGCCATAATATTCACAGTTTGAAACAAAATCAAAGGACATGAATAATAGTAACTACACTATCTTAAATTATCAGTTACATTAAAGGCATTAAAAGCAAAGAGACATTATGAGAAAAGAATGGCAGCCAACATAAAGGGGAATCCCAAGGTATTCTATAGGCATGTGTGAGTAGTAATTCCAATTCTCTTCCCATACCTAGTGGTGCACTAAAGCAAATACCTGTCTGTTTCCATAGCTAATTACACTCTGAGGGAATTCCCAATATCAAACCAGCTCTTATAACCACAGTATTTATTATGCTCACTTAAAGTTTCTGGTCAATAGTAACCCCCAGGCTGTTGATATTGAGCAATTCAGTGATGACAATGCTATGAAATATTAATAGCTTGATTTTTTTTTGGAGATGGTCATGGCCTAGCATTTGTGTGGCATATGTTATTTGCCCAAGCCTGAATGTTGTCTAAATTTTGCTGAAGGCTTACAACAACTGTTTAAATATTTGAGTCACAAATGTAACTGAACACAATATAACCATAAATAAATATCCAAATTAGGGCTTCATTATGAAGGAAGGTCATTGAAGAAACAGCTGAAGATGGTTGGGCCTCGAACACTACCCAAAGGAAGTCCTGCAGCAATGTCTTCGGACTGAGATGATTGGCTTCCAAAAACCACAAGCCCGCTTTTGGCCAGCTTTAGAATTTAACCCCCTTGGCCAGTGGCGCTTTGGCACAGCAGTACAGAGACCAAAATAAATTACGATGCAGAAATAAGGAATTCAAATTTGAAACCTAAGATTTCATACTGGCTCAGTCAGTAACAGCAGCATAAAGATCAATTTGTTCCTGATCTCAACCAGGAGAGCAACTGGATGACTGCAGTTGGCTGTAGTATTCTTGGACCAGGTCAGAAAAATCCTGCTCGAATGATCCCCTGCTGTAAAGTGTGTGTGTGAATATTTGGTAGGAATTGGATTATACTTGGAGATCATTCTCCTTCTCTCAATGATCACCATCTACGTGTGAAGATTAAACATGTAGGTATAATACTTGGCTGGACAGCTGGGGGCGATTATCCCCACCCCATAAAAATCTAAGTGTCGAATTTGTGTGAAAACTGGAGTAAATTGCGCTGGTTTTTTCAGTGGGGTTTTTGAAATGAATCTCCCTCACTCTGTGCACTGCAGACTGCACTAATGTGAATCCTGCTGAAGAGAATGAAATCAGCATGCTGAGCAGGCCCCCACGTATGCGCTCATCTCTGGGAGATTGCTAATCAATTTCTCCCAGCATTGACACCACTGGTCTCTCACCATATACATAGATGATCTGGAGGGGGCTGATTGTAAGGTAACAAAGTTTGTTGATGACACGAGGATGAGTGGGAAAGTGAATTGCGTGGAGGACACAAAGTCTGCAGAGAGATTTGGATAGGCCAAGTGAATGGGCGAGGGCCTGGTAGATGGAGTATAACATTAGTAAACGTGAGGTTATCCACTTTGGAAGTAATAGTAGGATGGAATATTATTTAAATGGTGAAAAGTTGCAGCATGCTATTGTGCAGAGGGACCTGGGGGTCCTTGTGCACGAATCGCAAAAACTCAGTCTGCAGGTGATCAAGAAGGTGAATGGAATGTTGGCCTTTATCACGAGGGGGATAGAATATAAAAGCAGGGATGTCTTGCTGCAACCGTACAGGGCACTGGTGAGGCCACAACTAGAGTACTGTGTGCAGTTTTGGTCCCCTTATTGCGAAAGGATATATTAGTCTTAGAGGGAGTACAGAGAAGGTTCACCAGGTTGATACCGGAGATGAGAGGGTTAGCTTATGAGGAGAAATTGAGTAGATTGGGCCTGTACTCGGAGTTTAGAAGGCTGAGGGGGGATCTTATAGAGACTTACAAGATAATGAAGGGGCTAGATAGGGTAGAGGTAGAGAGATTCTTTCCATTAAGAATGGAAACCAGGACTAGACGGCACAGCCTCAAAATAAGGGGGGGGGGGTGCAGTTTAGAACAGAATTGAGGAGGAACTTCTTCACTCAAAAGGGTGGTGAATCTCTGGAATTCTCTGCCCATTGAAGTGGTGGAGGCTACCTTATTGAATATGTTTAAGTCACGGGTAGATAGATTTCCAATCGATAAGGGAATTAAGGGTTATGGGGAGCAGGTGGGTAAGTGGAACTGATACACTTCAGATCAGCCATGATCTTATTGAATGGCGGGGCAGGCTTGAAGGGCTAGATGGCCTGCTCCTGCTCCTATTTCTTATGTTCTTATGTTCTCACTCCTCCACAGACATTGCTGGCCTCTTACCATCCCCCTAGCCCATGGACATTACTGGCTCCTCACCTGCGCAAACCAGCAAAAAAAAATCACTGGCCTCCTGACTTCCTCATCCCCCACTGACCCAGATATTGCCGACCTCCTGATTCCCCATTGAGCTGAACATTGTTGGCCTCCCATCCCTCCCCTCCCCCTTTTCACACACAACACTGTACTGCCATGCACAGCCCCTACCTGCATTCCCTCTTATTGACAGCCTTGAGAATTGCACCTCCTAGCCACAGTACTTTGTGCAGTCAGAGCCTTGAACATTGCACACCCTTCCACACTGGGCACAGTACCTTATTGAGTTCATCCAATGAGCACCTTTGGAGATGGCTCATACTCTATTGAAATCAAGCCGCTTGTACATTATTTCACAATGAAATTTAACTAACAGGTACATGGCTGCCCCAAACTGGACTCCCTTAAAAAGCCAGAGTTGTATCTAAGCTGCAATGATGGACAGGCAGTCACGCCAGGAAGATAGCCCCCAGGAAAAGTGCTCCCATTTTTCTGAGTAAGTAGGCCCACCTGCTGAATGCAGTGGAGGAGAGGTGTCAGTTGCTGTACCCCATTCA
The DNA here is from genome assembly GCF_965287045.1 of Carcharhinus amblyrhynchos. NCBI lineage: Eukaryota > Metazoa > Chordata > Chondrichthyes > Carcharhiniformes > Carcharhinidae > Carcharhinus > Carcharhinus amblyrhynchos. The sequence goes on along the minus strand of NC_137333.1, from coordinate 67,795,795 downwards.
GGGCCATCGCCCAAGGGGTCGTGCAGTAAGCACCTTATGGGAGGCAGTGGTGTCTACTGTGAATGCCAGGACTCTGATCCCTCAATCTGGAGAGCAGCACCACAAAAAAATGAATGATCATCTTCAGTCTGCAAGGATGAGCATGCATTCCATTTGGAAACCTGTATGTGCTGTGCTTGCAATGTAAAACCATTCCCATATACCTCTAGGACAGCTACCAACTGCACCCTCCCTCTCCCCTATCCCAGTACTGCCTCCAACACTTGTGGCAAACCCCCCAATCAGCCCCAATGGGAATCCATTTCCCCTAAACAGCCAAAACTAGCTCCCCAATCCTGACACACATTGCACCCATGTCCTTCCATACATCATGCTTTCAATCCCTTTCATGTCCCCACAGGAGAAAGATGCACATAACTGCCATGAGGGGGAACAAACTGGTGGGGGTGTTCCTGAGCTGCACCTGCTGACTGTCCGAGCAGCAAGCCCTGGATCTGGCAGGGGTGGAGGGGGTGGCTACAAAACGAGCCTAGAATGGTCAACGACAGCCAGGTCAGCATCCGGCATGCAAGTGAGCATCGGTTGAACCTTATTCTTAAGTCTTCTTTGGTGCAAGTGCCATGCTACGCAGGCTGTTTTCCCTTTCTCACCCTAATCTGTGTACTTTCTTACAGTGCTGGATACACCAGGCCCTTCTGGTGTTGCGGCCCCCCCACTGCTACTCCTGCACCAACTCCAATGGACACCTCAGATGACACCTCAAAGGAATGCCCAGAAGAATCCTCCAAAGAAAGCACCAGTGAATCAGCACACACATCAACCACACAATCCACTTACACAGAGATGATTGGTCATGTTAGCGGTGAAGTTTCTGGATCTTTTACCGGTAAGCACATCATAACCACTGATGCACATCAGGTGGAGGTGGACATATCCGAGGGTGCAATGCCGTTTTAGTTGGGTTTTTTAAACCCGCTCAAGTCAACCTCTGTGAGGTGTTACAATACTGAGTATTGTGTAGCATTACTTGACCACACCAAAAGGATGAAGGATAATTTTACCCTCTTGCAGGTGAGCTGGGAAATTAGGATGCAATGCTAAAAATCCAATTGGCACCTGGTGCCAAATGGTTTGCTATGTTCTTGGCCACTCTTCAATGGCGTGAACCCCCCATCTCATGCCTAGAAGTGTTCATGTTGAATCTGTATAGGTCCCACTAGTTCAGATTCAAATCACTAAACTTGTTCCAAATGCGGTTTGATGCAGCACTTTAAAAGATTTTGAGCATTGCCACCCATAGTTATTTTTAGCTCAGTTGAAAAAATCAGTTTTAAATTCGCTACCACTAACAATTGCTGGGTTTATAGAAACCACCCATACTGAACACATCATAGCATTGCACATTTGACACAACTGGAAGTACCATAAACCATTGAACTGCGTTATTCAGAACTTTTCTATTAAAATTAACCAAAAGGTAATTTAGTCAATCTTGATTTGTTTGTCACACCTGGGCCACTTGGAGGCCATTGAAGCCCTTCCCCCTGTGGTCAGGGGCACGGCTGAGCAGTGGCCACCAGACACCCTAACGGTGCCCATCATGCACCCCAGCAGTGGCCACCCCAGTGGAGTCAATTGTGCACTGCCAGTATGCCAGGAGCAGTGCCAAAGGATTGCCTCCGTAAGGGAGTTCATGCAGGGCTGGATTATGGATGGGGTGGGGAGTGACAAGGATCCAGTAGGGGCACCCATTGGGAGAATCCTGATACAGACAAGCCTTGGGTGGGTGGGGGTGGGAGAAGTATGCCACCGATGATAGAGGGGGAATCCTGATATCTATAAGGATCCTCCTGGTGCACTGTGAAAAGGCGCCAGAGTTCTCTGCAACCAGTGTTTAGGTTCCACCATTCACCTTGCTGCCCCCCCCGTCTCCCCCCAACTCAGTACCAGTACACAACTCACCACTCTTCAAAACAAAAATGACAGTGTCAAAAGATTACAATGCAGAGCATGCCTGAGACCCTGGTGCAGTTCACCCCATTTTTCTCGTTGTTATGACACTTGAAAAATTCCGCCCCAATATCGTCTCCAAACACTTATTATGATTCAGGTAAATGGATCCTGAGAACGGGTGTTCGCTTAGTAAAATATGTCCGCTTCGTATTTGCATTTCACAAATGATGATAGCACTCAGCTTCTATCCGTGAGCAAAGAGAGATGTACTGAACAGCAAGACAAACTGCTTAAGGCCGACTGGCAGGTGTGAATGATTGCTCTTTCACATTACATATAAGTATGTGAAATTCCAGTACTTTGAGGTGTATTTTTAATAGTATATTTGCAACAGGTACTAACAGACCAACTTTGATCCAGCATCTGTGATCCTCCAATACTACTGTAATCAAGTTTAAACAAATTTGTAGATCAGCTCTTGGCACACATCAGATTTCAGCACGCATCAGGTTTTAAATTTGCTACCACTAACAATTGCTGGGTTTATAGAAACCACCCATACTGAAAACATTATAGCATTGCACATCTGACACAACTGGAAGTACCATAAACCATTGAACTGTGTTATTCAGAACTTTTCTATTATAATTAATATTGTTGTAACACATCATTTCAAAAGGTAATTTGGTCAATTTTGATTTGTTATGCTGTTCATTTAAAACATTCATGGATTCCTGATCTTAAATGGTCAATTCAGTGGAATTATTGGTAATATTACGATGAGCTTCATCGACTAAGCAGGCCAAAGCCAATCAGGTTTCTTCCTCCTGAATGCCATTGTCCTGCAGCCCTTACTTAAAGGAAAGTGCACTTGTACAGAACCTCTCTTTGGACGTGGGAAGAAAAAGAACCCGCAACAACTATTTTCTAGGATTACAGTGGAAAAATGCTCAGTTGGGCAAGGCATTGACTGAGCAGTGAATAATGCCCACAGAGTTTTATCCAAACCAGAATGAGCATCTGTAGAAGAGGGGAAAAGGCAAAGAAAAACACACCATCCATGAGACAATGAGAAAGTAGGGAAAAAGTAGTGTTTCAGCATATTTATTTTATGATCACTTGACATACATTTCACAATGAAACAAAACCAAACATACAGGCACATAACTTTATATTTATAGCACTATTACTGAAAAGCATCATAATCTGTACTAGGCTCTTAAATGCTGCTACGGTATGGCTCAGTTGTTTCAGCCTATAGACTCTAGATTCTTGGACATTGTACTTATACCAAAAACACAAAGCAGTGCTTTTTGTAGCTACAGAAAGTTGATGATCATTTTCATTCCTGTAATATGGAGCCATGTGCCAAATGTCACTTTCTGCTCTGACATTTTCAGTCAAACCCACAAAATTCAATTTATGTTTAATTGGTTGTAAAACTCAATGTTTAAGTTTCACCATTTCAGTGAAAAGAAAAATGATGGAAGCTAATTGTTGAGTATTGAAGGAAGCACAAATTCTCCATTGTGACCGACCATGCTTTACACCACATTTGAATAATCTGTACCTTTATTTGAGTAAAAATGATACGGTACAATTAACAATTATTACTCAAGGTCAAACTATTAATTCAATGTTGGAATTAGGCTAGACTGCAAAGCATGAGATTGACTTTCAGCTGGCACCAAAAGATAAAGAAAAATCGAGAGAAAAGAGACTCTACGTGCATTTTTTGTAATGCATCACCAAGACAACACAGTCATCCTATTAGGGTAAACCCTTTGAAGTCACATTCAGCTTGAATTGTTCAGTTATACAAATTTAGTTAAAGGCACAAACATATGGAAGAACAAACAATGTTCACCAATTAGAATTTTCAATTACTCATAATATTGATGATTAAAATGGTGTATCAATATAAGCTAAGAAAAATGACTGTCCTTTTAATTAAGTAACTTTCAAAATATTCACCCAACTCAACATGCATTAATGTTTAGCTGATTTTTTTTTTAGCCTAAACAAACATCAGTTGTCCTGTGAATAAGTCAACATCTAAGAATATACCAGGTTGATTTTCATTATTGATAACAAAGAATGCAATATTTCGGAACAGTTCGAAGCATTCAGAGCGTAATCACTTTTGAAGTTCCTAATCTTTGACCTTTCCTTAGCTTCATCAGCTCAATGAATTCCCAACTATTCATGATGTTGATCTCTTTCTGCCACCTTCGCCTCAGTGTCCATTTCCTTGGCCAGGTGTTCTCTACTCGCACAGTGGGCCCTTTACCCATCTCCATTATCCTTCCTCCATTCTTCCTTTGGTCTCTTATCATCTATCTTTTTGTTGAGGACTGGATGTGAAGTGACCATTTCAATTTTTGTGCTCCCCTTAATCATCCGTCCTTTCTCCATCTCCATTCTTTCAGGTTTGACCCTAACATTATAAAACCTACTGGTAAGAGTTTTGCTGCTTTTGTCAGGCAAACTAGTCTCCACCTTGCAGATACCAAATGCTAACTCTCCAACACAGCTCCCCCAACACAATAACCTCATAACCGAGCAACTGCCATTACCTCCAGGTCTGTCACTAATCTCATCTCCTTTGGATACCTTCTCTCCAAGGCCTCAAACATCATAGTCCCTTATTCTACTTCATTCCCAAAATCACAAACAGCTCCACCTTGAAGACCTATTGTTTCAGCCTGTTCATGCCCACGATTTCATCCTGTATTAACTCATTTTTCACCTTGTTCTGTCTCTTCCCATCTATATTAGTAACAGTTTGATGCCCACAGTCACAAGTTCCAGTCTCCAATGGTCTCCTCTTCACCATGGACAGCCAATCTCTCACCATCTGAATCCTCTTTGTTTCCCTTTTTCAACTTCTGTTTTCATTTCTGTGAATAGGCTATCCAGAAATATTCATTGATAGTCCACTGACTCCCAAGCTACCTCAACTGCACTTCATACACCGTGCTTCCTTTGAGGACTTCATTCCATTCTTCCAGATTCTCTCTGTTGAATCTGTGCTGATCATCAAACCTTCTGGACCAGCCATTCTGATAATGTCATTTTTTTCCACATCTGAGGATACCACCATACTGCCCCCCAGCCTGCCCTATTGTGGTTGACAGGGTCCTGGACTCTGTAGGTGCCATTTCCTGTACTTGTGCTCTCGACCCTTTCTCTCTCTCCCCAAATCATTATAGGGTTCCCCTGTCCTCAATTCCCGCCCCATCAGCTTTTGCGTTCAATGAACATAATATAAGAACATAAGAACATAAGAAATAGGAGCAGGAGTAGGCCAACTAGCCCTTCGAGCCTGCCCCGCCATTCAATAAGATCATGGCTGATCTGTCGTGGCTCAGTTCCACATTCCCACCCTCTCCCCAAAACCCTTAATCCCCTCTCTTATCAAAAGCCCATCAACCCGCGTCTTAAAAATATTTAGCGAGGTAGCCTCCACCACTTCAACGGGCAGAGAATTCCAGAGATTCACCACCCTTTGAGTAAAGAAGTTCTTCCTCAACTCCGTTCTAAACCGCCCCCCCCCCCTTTATCTTGAGGCTGTGCTCCCTAGTCCTACTATCCTTTCTGAGCAGGAAGAGTCTCTCCACCTCTATCCTATCCATCCCATTCATCATATTATACGTCTCAATGAGATCTCCCCTCATTCTTCTAAACTCTAACGAGTACAAGCCTAATTTATTCAGCCTCTCCTCATAGCTCAACCCCCTCAACTCCAGCATCAGCCTAGTAAACCTCCTCTGCACTCCCTCCAGGGCCAAAATATCCTTGCGTAAGTACGGCGCCCAAAACTGCACACAGTACTCCAGCTGGATCATCCTCTGTGATTTCTGCCTCCCCAAGCATGATGCCACCACTAGGCATCTTTCCTTCCCCTGCTCTTTCAGCAGAGGAGGTCATTTATAACTTTCTTGAGATAAGTTTTTTACTATAGCCCTATAAAAATGAGTGTCAATTACCTGCATATTTAAAGTAACAACAGTAGAAACTCCAAGCACTTAAATAAACATTGTGCAATTGGTAAAATAAATCTTAGACAAAGAACTATCAATGTTTTTCCTTGGGTGAAGCTGTGCCAACAGAATAACTGATATCTGGGCTCTTGGCTTTTGGCATGGAGGCTATGAGGGGCCATTGGAGATGGATGGAGGGGCAGAGGTTGGAATGGAGCATATGAGGAGTCATTGTTGAGTGGAGGGGCATCAGTTAGCATGACATGAGGGTTCATAAGTGGTGGGTAGCGGGATATCAGTTGGCAACATTGGGGCACAGAGAGTGAATGGGGAAGTGGGGTGAAGGCTTGAGGACCTAAAATTAAATAAAACAATTCAAATGAGCCAAGAGTACTGAGGTGTGCATTTGATCACGTTCAAGTTAGAAATTGCCACTACCCCATTTCCACCACCAATCTTTGGAGACGCTTTCTCCTGAGGTGCAGGGTCAAGCTGGAAAACTTCCCTACCCCCAATGACTTCCTCTGGGGTGAAAATCCAGCCCACAAACACCATTCCTCTCTCCACAGATGCTGTCTGACTGCCTTAGTATTTCCAGCATTTTCTGTTGTTAATACTCTTGAAAGTATTGTCTTTATACTTCAAATATTTAGCATCATTTAGTTGTGCATATACATATGAAATACTGAAAAAGGTTCAGCTGTGCCGAAGTTGTACATTTTGAATATATCAGTCACAACAGAGCCACCATAACAGAATCACCTTTAGTTTATTTCAGTCGTATAACCGAAGAGTAATAAATGAGTCTAATCTTATTTGTGATGACCCTAATAGAATTCTACTCTGTCAAGGATAAGAAATTAAAAATCAACTGTAGCATTGTCATGCTGGCTAGTTTGGTATTGTCAACCAGAAATTTAAACCAAAGGAAACATGTTACAAAATTCTAATATCAATTAAGTGGTTCATGGAACAGCAAGATTACAAGTACAGATTAGGTTACTGCACTGACATGCACATTTGGTGTATTATCTTGTAACAGGCAAGAAATAAATTTAACATCACGTCAGTTGAAAAGACACGGGACAAGATTTTCTGACCGTACTCATCCGAAGGCTGGAAAATCCAACCCAAGGTCAACAGGCATAGAACATTACAGCGCAGTACAAGCCCTTTGGCCCGCGATGTTGTGCCGATCTTTGAAACCAATCTAAAGCCCATCTAACCTACACTATTCCAATATCATCCATGTGTTTATCTAATGACCATTTAAATGCCCTTAATGTTGGTGAGTCCGTTACTGTTGCAGGTAGGGCATTCCGTGCCCTTACTACTCTGAGTAAAGAACCTACCTCTGACATCTGTCCTATATTTATCACGCCTCAATTTAAAGCTGTGTCCCCTCGTGCGAGCCATCACCATCCAAGGAAAAAGGCTCTCACTGTCCACCCTATCTAATCCTCTGATGGTCCTGTCCTGCCCACTATGATTCCCATGGTGGGCGGGGTGGGGAAATTCCACCTATGATATTAAAGCACATTGCACATTTTGATCTTCACCATTATGATGCATACTGGCAACGAAAGATGTTTGACAAAATTGAACAAACATTCTGCCCAGAAACAGAACACACAATTGTGATGTGTTTCATAACAAGTTTCAGGTTGAGAAAACAATCATATTTGTATTTTGTGATTTACATCACCCCCAATCCTCACCATACAACTAACTCACAACACATTGATGCACCCATGGAAATGTTTAAATTTCTACTTTAAGTATTAAAAAAGGCATTAATTTAATAATTTTCACCACTGAAGCAAGGAATTAAAAAAAAGACACATTTTGTTTCAAATAAGCAGATAGCTAAAACAAGCAATGTAGGAAATTGAAAAAAAATCAGGAAAGCTCTTACCTGATGGGAGTTTTGGAATAATGCTGGTTAATTGCTGGGAATTTCAGCATTCTAACTGAAAGTGACAATTGATAAAATTCCATTCAACTCAATTGTCTGTTTCTAAAAAACACTTACTTTGGATGAGAGGAAGCAGATATAATGGGTGTATAACTAAAAAAAATCTATAGCCAGATATCCTTTCTTAATGTGTCAATTCATCATTTTAATTTTCCAAATTAAATATACTAAAGTAGTATAACAGGCAGTAGACTTAATTTTTGGGATTTTTAAAAATAAAGAGTCTTTTTTTGTATGCCAAACAATATGAGCAGTAGTCGCTTAACATTACTGAGTTTAAATATGAGGACTGAAACAACTTACAGTTGAAGCCCGAAGCACTATAATGGATAGTCAATTAACTCAATTAAATGGTCAAATCTGCAATTATTCCAAGTCAATATTCGACTCAATCTTCTTTTGCCTTTTAATATAAAAGAAATTTGGATCAGATAGAAAAGAAGAACACTTTCAAATTTTTGATTTTCAAAACAGACCGGATGGTGAGACTGAGAAAATGCAACTATTTAGAGTTCATTATTGCTGAAACAGCCCACAATAATTGAGACGTATCCTCTTGAATCACCCCTTTAAGGAAATAAATTTTAACTCATTGTTCACGGAGCTGTATGCATTGTTTTGTTCCAAGAAAATAGAAATGTTTCTGGACAAATGTAATGGAGCAATACATAAAGCACATGAGAGCTACAGTAAGTTCATACACAAATTGTGTGTTATTACAACTGAAGATGTATAATGTATGCATTAGAAGTTTCCGTATCTATAGCCAAATTCAGAAAATGAACAAACACTTCAATCACCCGCAAGTTGCAAAACATTGACTAGTGCCCGATGGACGGACAAGCGACTGACCACATTCAATTTCATTTCAATTCATCTATATGTATTCAAATGTTTGACACTAAATTGTACACAAACCATGAAGCAAACAGAATGGGCAGCTATTACCTATGTATCGTGGCACCACAAACTGTTCACACAATATAGTAGCCTGCAAGAACTTTGGTTTGACCAACTTATACCAGATTAGAAAAAACCCTCTGTATAGCAGTTCACAGTCAAAGTACAGTTGTTCTTAAGAAAACAAGAAATCTGAACATGGCAGACCACATGGCCCTTTGAGCCTATTCCACCAACTAATACGATCATAGCTGATCTTCAACTTCAGTTCCACTTTCCTGCCCACTCCCCATATCCCTCGATTCCCTGATAGGCAAAAAATCTAAACGTGCTAGCCTTAAATACATTCAATAGGTCCTTTCGGCTGCAGAATCACTACAGTGCAGAAGGAAACCATTCGACTCATTGAGCCTGCACCGACAACAATCCCACTCAAGCCCTATATATCCCTGTAACCCCCACATATCTTGGGGGATTTTCACAGCAACTTCTTGCAGTTGACACTAATAAATAAACTTTAAAGTTTATATACACATATATCCTGCTAATTCTCCTGACACTAAGGGGCAATTTAGCACGGCCAATCAGCCTAACTTGCATATGTTTGGGGTGTGGAAGGAAACCAAAGCACCTGGAGGAAACTCATGCAGATACATGCAAACTAATGATGAAGATAAGAGTGCAATTTTGTAGTCTTCAGAGATTTTAATTTTTAGAAACAAAAAATGCATAATCGTTCCACTCTAATTTACAAATCAAAATTTAATTTTAAATTTCGGGTCTACTACGGGAAAGTAATGCAATTATTTATTGGTTTGGTTGCCCTTCAGTTTAAGATATTACGTAATAGTGAGGAACTATTAGTTCCTCACTCTAACTATAGTTAGAGTAAAGAACAGTTAGGGGCATTAACTTGAAAAGGCATAACCTGTATAATTTCTTTACAAAAGGAACTTATTTGGTGCTTTGCAAACACAGAAGATCTTGAGTAAAGTTGAGCATTAAGAAATGATTATATATTACACACAAGAATGTTGGATTCAAGAAATCATTTGCAAGTGTATGCAATACCTCTGGAATTTTTTTAGCCTTTAAGACTAAACAGTCCTCACTATTATTCATTTACAGTTACAAGACCAATTGTTATTTGTAACAGTTAATTTGTCTTTCAAAAGCAGAAACTGCAAACAAATTAAAAAATGGTTGGCAGAGTAAGGAGGGAATAATCTGATGTTAATAACAGCTTGGAGGAGGTGTTGTTGCCTATCCTTACTGATTGTGATCTGTGGGTCAGGAAATTCAGGACCTAGTCGCAGAGGGAGGAGTTGAGGCCCAGGCCACAGAGTTTGGAGGTGAGTTTCATAGGAATAATAGCATTGAAGGTTGAGCTGCAGTCAATAAATAGGAGTCTGACATAGGTGTCCTTGTTATCTAGGTGTTCCAGGATTGAGTGCAGGGCCAGGGAAATGGCATCCACTGTGGCGGCAATAGGTGAAATGTAGTGGATCCAGGCAGTCTGGGTAGCCTAAATAAGCCTCATAGTCAAACAGCATTACCTTATTTAACATCTAATGAAAAGAAATCTAGGTTTCTTTCCAAAATCTTGATTCTTTTTAACTACTATAAAGCTGTATGAATGCACTACATGCTGAATTGTAACCTGGATTAATGAATCACATTCGAGATGAAGGCATATAAAGTCCCTGGCTCCAACGCCCCCTCTCCCTGATGAGCTCAATGCATTCTAACCTGTTTTGAGCAAGGAGCCAGCAGGAGCATGCCCTCCACCTTGGAAGCCTTGGATGAACCTGTGTCTGAGGTCACCACTGCAGATGACAGAACAGTTTTCTCGAGGGTCAACCCAAGCAACTGGCCCAGATGGGGAACCCGGACAAGCACTCAGATCCTGCGTGGATCAACTGGCAGGGGTAGTTGTAGATTTCTTCAACCTCTCTATACAACAATCCGAGGGCCCTATCTCCTTCAAGAAGACGATCATCATCCCTGTACCTAAGAAAAGCCAAACAATTTGCCTTAATGCTTATCATCTGGTGGCTCTGACATCCATTATATGAAATGCTTTGGAAGGCTAGTCATAGCACAAATCAATTCCAGCCTCCTGGACTGCCTGCAGCCACTACAGTTTGCCTACCATCGCAACAGGTCCACAGCAGACACCATTTCCCTGGCCCTGCATTCAACTCTGGATCACCTAGATAACAAAGACACCTATGTCAGACTCCTATTTATTGACTACAGCTCAACCTTCAACCTCCTCCCCCTATGACTGAATCCTGAACTTCCTAGCTAACAGACCACAATCAGTAAGAATAGGCAACAACACCTCCATGTTCATCCTCAACACCGGTGCCCCACAAGGCTTTGTTCTCAACCCCCTACTATACTCCTTATACACCTACGACTGTACGGTCAAATTCTCCTCCAACTCGATTTTGTTTGCCGACGACACCACCGTAGTGGGGCGGATCTCAAACAATGATGAGACAGAGTACAGGAATGAGATAGAGAATCTGGTGAACTGGTGCAGCGACAATAATCTCTCCCCCAATGTCAACAAAATGAAGGAGATTGTTATCGACTTCAGGAAGCGTAGAGAAAAAAATGCCCCTGTCTGCATCAACAGGGACAAAATAGAAAGGGTTGAGAGCTTCAAATGTTTAGGTGTCCAGATTACCAACCTGTCCTGGACACCCCACCACCCCCCACACCAACACTATAGTTAAGAAAGCCCACCAATGCATCTACTTTCTAAGACTAAGGAAATTTTGCATGTCAGCCATGACTCTCACCAGGTTTTATAGATGCACCATAGAAAGCATTCTCTCTGTATCACAGCTTGGTCTGCCTTCTGCTCTGCCCAAGGCCACAAGAAAAACAACAAAAGATCATGAATGTAGCCCAATCACACAAACTAGCCTTCCACCCATTGACTCTGTCAATGGGGACTCAATAGTTAGAGGCACAGACAGGTGGTTCTGTGGACACGAACGAGACTTCAGGATGGTAGTCTGCCTCCCTGGTGCCAGGTCCTGGATATCTGTGAACGGGCAGAAAGCATCCTAAAAGGGGAGGGTAATTAGACAGATGTCATTGTCCACATTGGTACAAATGACGTAGGCAGAAAGAGCAGGGAGGTCCTACAAGAGCAATTTAGGGAGTTCGGTAGAAGGCTGAAAAACAGGACCTTTAAGGTAGTAATCTCTGGATTACTCCTCGTGCTACACGCTAGTGAGGCTAGGAACAGGGAGATTGTGCAGCTGAACACATGGCGAAAGAACTGGTGCAGGAGGGAGGGTTTCAGATTCGTGGATCACTGGGAAGTCTTCCAGGGAGGATGGGACTTGCACAGGAAGGACGGGTTACACCTGAACTGGAGGGGCACCAATATTCTGGCTGGGAGAGTTGTTAGTGCGGTTCGGGTGGGTTTAAATGAATGTGGCGGGGGTGGGAATCAGAACAATAGGCCAGCAAGCGTAGAGACTGGACGAGCATAGGGCCAAGACAAGGCTACCTAAGAGAAAGAGCAATCTGGGAGAGGATGAACTCAGTGGACCTGGAGGTCTGGAGTGCATCTGCTTAAATGCAAGGAGTGTAACAGGCAAGACAGATGAACTTAGAGCCTTAATGCATGCGTGGAATTTGGATGTGGTTGTAGTGACAGAGACTTGGTTAAAAGGGCAGGACTCGCAGCTGAATATTCCGGGGTTTAAGTGTTTTAGGCGAGACAGAGGCGGGGCTAGAAGAGGTGGGGGAAGTAGCAATACTGGTTAGAGGGCATATTACCGCGGTACAGAGGGTGGATGATTTGGAAGGATCATGTAACAAGATACTGTGGGTAGAGCTCAGAAACAGGAAGGGCACAGTCACTATGCTGGGGGTACCTTACAGGCTTCCCAACAGCCCACAGGAAGTTGAAGAACGGATATGTAAAGAGATTCTGGACAGGTGTAGAAAAAATAGGGTTGTTGTAGTGGGAGATTTTAATTTCCCTCATATTAACTGGAAATTCCTTAGGATAGGAGTCCAGATGGTGAGGAATTTGTTAAGTGTGTCTAGGAAGGTTCTTTGGAACAATATGTTGATAGTCCAACTAGAGAGGGGGATATACTGGACCTAGTATTGGGGAATGAGCCCTGTCAGGTCATCAAGGTTTCAGTGGGGGAACATTTGGTGAACAGTGACCACAATTCTGTAAACTTTCGAATAGTCATGGAAAAGGATGAGCGTTGCCTATGGGTAAGGTGTTGAATTGGGGGAAGGCCAACTACTGCCGGATTAGGCAGGATTTCTTGGCTGTTGATTGGGGGAGGCTGTTCAACGGTAAATCCACATCTGGCATGTGGGAGTCTTTTAAGAAGCAGTTGATAGGTGTGCAGGACAGGCATGTGCCTGTAAAAAAGACGGACCGGAAAGGTAGGGTTTGAGAGCTGTGGATAACAAGAAAAATTATGGATCTAACCAAAAGGAAAAGAGAGGCATACATGAGGTCTAGACAGGTAAAAACAGATGAAGCACTGGAGGAATACAGAGAAAGTAGAAAAGAACTCAAACAGGGAGTTAGAAGGGCAAAAAGGAGTCACGATATGTCCTTGGCAGACAGGATTAAGAATCCCAATGCATTTCATACATACTTTGGGAACAAGAGGGTTATCAGAGAAAGAGTTGGACCTCTCAAGAACAAAGGAGGAGAATTATGCTAAGAAACCAAGGAAGTAGGCGAGATCCTAAATGAATATTTCGCATCAGTGTTCACAAAGGAGAGGGACATGTTGATTGGTAGTGTCTCAGAGGGATGAGTGGACCCATTAGAACAAATCGCAATTATAAGGGAGGAAGTGTTAGGTGTTTTAAGGAAGCATTAAGGTAGACAAATCCTTAGGGCCAGATGGCATCTGTCCTAGATTACTGAGAGACAAAAGAGATGAAATTACTGGGCCTCTAACAGAAATCTTTGTTTCTTCATTGGACGCAGGTGAGGTCCCAGAGGATTGGAGGATAACAAATGCGGCCACGCTATTTAAGAACGAAAGCAAGGATAACCCGGGTAATTATAGGCCAGTGAGTTTGACGTCTGTGGTAGAGAAATTGTTGGAGAAGATAGGATTTATATACGTTTAGAATTGAATAGTCTCATTAGCGACAGACAACATGGCTTTGTATGAGGGAGGCCATGCCTCACAAATTTGGTTGAGTTTTTTGAGGTGGTGACAAAAATGATTGATGATGGAAGAACTGTGGATGTCGTCTACATGGATTTTAGTAAAGCATTTGACAAGGTCCCTTATAACAGGCTGATGCAAAAGTTAAATCTCACGGGATCAAAGGTGAACTAGCTAGACGGGTACAGAACTGGCTTGGCCATAGAAGGCAGAGGGTAGCAGCGGAGAGGTCTTTTTCTAATTGGAGGTCTGTGACTAGTAGTATGACGTAGGACTTAAACCTGGTGTTGAGACTTCTTACTAGTAGTGTTCCACAGGACAGTACTGGGACCTCTGCTGTTTGAGATATACATAAATGATTTGGAAGACGACGTAGCTGGTCTGATTAGTAAGTCTGCGGACAACACAAAGCTTGCTGGAGTTGGGGATAGTGATAAACATTATCAGGGAATACAGCAGAATATCGAAAGGCTGGAAAATTGGGCAGAGAAATGGCAGATGGAATTTAATCCAGATAAATGCGAAGTGATGCATTTTGGTAGATCTAATGCAGGGAGAGCTACACAATAAATGACAGAACCATCAAAAGTATAGACACACAGAGGGATCTGGGTGTGCAAGTCCACAGATCCTTAAAGGTGGTAGCACAGGTGGAAAAGGTGGTGAAGGTAGCAAATGGCATACTTGCTTTTATTGGACAGGGCATAGAGTATAAAAGTTGGCATATGATGTTGCAGTTATATAGAACATTGGTTAGCTCACATTTGGAGTACTGCCTCCAGTTCTAGTCGCCACACTACCAGAAGGACATGGAGGCTTTGGAGAGTGTGCAAAAAAGGTTTACCAGGACGTTGCCTGGTATGGACGGTGTTAGCTATGAGGTGAGATCGAGTAAACTAGGGTTGTTCTCCCTGGAAGGATGGAGGTTGAGGGGCGACCTAGAGGTTTAAAAGATTATGAAGGGCATAGATAGGGTGAACAGTTGGAAGCTTTTTCCCACGTCAGAAATGACAAACACAAGGGGTCACAAGTTCAAGATGGGGGGGGTGGTGGGGCAAGGTTCAATACAGATGCGTGGACGACGTATTTTACACAGAGGGTGGTGGGGGCCTGGAATGCACTATCAAGCAAGATGGTTGAGGCAGATATACTAGGATCATTTAAGACTTATCTAGATAGCCACACGAACAGACTGGGAATAGAGGGATACAAACGGATGGTCTAGTTAGGAACACATGATCGGTGCAGGCTTGGAGGGCCGAAGTGCCTGTTCCTGTACTGTACTGTTCTTTTTTTTTGTCTACACTTCTCCCGCCTTGGCAAAGCAGCCAGCATAATTAAGGACCCCATGCACCCTGGACATTCTTTCTTCCATCTTTTTCCATCAGGAAAAAAAGATACAGAAATCTGAGGTCAGGTACCAACCCACTCGAGAACAGCTTCTTCCCTACTGCCATCAGGGAAGAATGGACCTACCTTGCGTTAAGTTGATCCTTCTCGATACCCGAGCTATGACTGTAACACTATATTCTGCGCCCTTTCGCTTTCTTCTCTATGAACGGTATGCTCTGTTTGTATAGCGTGCAAGTAACAATACTTTTCACTGCTCGCTAATACATATGACAATAATAAATCAAATCAAATCTCACCGAAGTCCAGTGCATGCACAATGGTGACCCACTGGTATAAACTTTCCATCCGAATCCCTATTTTTTGATTTTAGTAAAGTAATTCCAAGCTCTCATTACTGCGAAGAAACACTCTCTGTAAATTTAACCAAAAGCCTAATGTGACAACATTTACTATCATTGTAATTTTAAAAAAAAAACAAGATTTTATGCCAAATCTGAGAAATATTGGGTCTTGCTCAATTCAAAACTAGATATTACAAACCAAGGCTACACCAGATCACAAACTCGGGGTACTTGACCCTTTTTGCATAATGTTGGCCTTTGTGTAATTTACCAATATTTTAAACTTAATTTATTTTTCTTCTGATCGGGAATTAAAAATTAGTTTCTGGAAATGTATAATTTTCTAAAGTCAGATATCATTGCCAAAATTTGGGGATAAAAAAAGTCAGACTATATTACACCAGAATAAATTATTTTGGAGAACCAGACCAAAACTTTGATGTTCATGAATTAGCTGATCCCTAATTTTAGATCTTGTCTCAAGTACAACTGTTCGTATTAAGATAACTATCAGTTCAACTGGCTAATTATAAATAAATAAAAGTGTTAAACTTCTGCTTTTCAAATTAAGATGGTGAATAAAGGCAATTTCCACTTTTCCTCAGAGGTGAACAAATGTCTGCTCCCAATTCTCAATGAATGACTTTCAATCCTCTTCTGTAAAGACATGGGGATGGAGAGATCATGTGGAAAGAATGTAGCATAATAAGCCCTTTGATTTTTATTTTTCAACTGAAAACAACTCCTTATGGTCAAGGTAAAGGCAAAATATTGTGGATGCTAGAATCAGAAACAAAAACAGAACATGGTGGAGAAACTCAGCAGTGTGGTCCAGATTAAGAATTCACCACATCAAAAATCTCTCCCACCTAAAGCGTGATGATGATCAATTCTGACATGAGGTCAATCATGAAAACAATCTGAAAATCCCACCAAGGAAAACTCAACCCACTTTCATTTTGTGTAAATCTTTGGAATGAACAATTATGGCCACTTTTCTATTTCTATGTTAATAGCCTAGATCAAAATAAAATTCAAAGCAGTGCTGAGCCTACTATCTGTGTTGGTCAACTATTTGTTTTAAAATTGCTCCAGTTAAATATACAAGAAATTGATCCAACTGTTGGATATGAAAGAAATGAGAACATGAACGCCAAAGAAGATATTTAGAATACAAGAGCAGGGACGTACTTGAGGCTGTATAAGGTTCTGCTCAGAGCCCATTCGGAGTATTGTGAGCAATTTTGGGCTCTGCATCTAAGGAAGGATGGTGCTGGCCTTGGAAAGGGTCCAGAAGAGGTTCACAAGAATGATCCCTGGAATGATGAGCTTGTCGTATAAGGAGCGGTTGAGGACTCTGGGTCTGTACTCATTGGAGTTTAGAAGGATGAGGGGGGCGACCTTATTGAAACTTACGGTATACTGAAAGGCCTGGAAAGAATGGACATGGAGAGGATATTTCCACTCGTAGGAAAAATTAGAACCAGATGACACAATCTCGGGCTAAAGGAGCGATCCTTTAAAATAGAGATGAGGAGAAATTTCTTCAGCCAGAGATTGGTGAATCTGTAGAACTCTTTGCCATAGAAGGCTGTGAAGGCCAGGTCATTGAGTGTCTTTAAGACAGACATAGATAGGTTTTGGGTTATTAAGGGGATCAGAGCCCAAAATTGCTCACAATACTCCGAATGGGCTCTGAGCAGAACCTTATACAGCCTCAAGTACATCCCTGCTCTTGTATTCTAAATATCTTCTTTGGCGTTCATGTTCTCATTTCTTTCATATCCAACAGTTGGATCAATTTCTTGTATATTTAACTGGAGCAATTTTAAAACAAATAGTTGACCAACACAGATAGTAGGCTCAGCACTGCTTTGAATTTTATTTTGATCTAGGCTATTAACATAGAAATAGAAAAGTGGCCATAATTGTTCATTCCAAAGATTTACACAAAATGAAAGTGGGTTGAGTTTTCCTTGGTGGGATTTTCAGATTGTTTTCATGATTGACCTCATGTCAGAATTGATCATCATCACGCTTTAGGTGGGAGAGATTTTTTGATGAATCAGGATGAGAAGAATATCAGCCATGGTAGAATGGCAGAACAAACTCGAAGGGCTGAGTGGCCTAATTTTGTTCCTATGTTTTATGATCTTAAATACAAGGTAGTTCTCTCTAGTGTTCAACCAGTGAAAAGGTGATCACAGTTCAACCTCTGCTCCTGTTTGGTAGAGGTAGAGGCAAGGTATGTATATTTTGCAATACAAGTTAAACTGAAAGAGAAGAATTTAAATGATTTAAGATTTAACACCCGTGATGTACAAGGTGGTGTAACTAATAGTTAAACTCATTCCACAAGTTCAGCTATTACGATCTGACCAAACAAGCAAATAAAAACCATTTGATTTTCACCACTGAACCTACATCTTGAATATCATCCTTCTAATATTTAAAAATACAAGTAAATTAAAAATATTTTTCTGTACATACCTGGTTTGCAGTTGAGACTATTGATATGGATTCAATTAAACCAAACCTGATAATTAAATAACTAGATTTAAAGGACTATCAAATTAATATACTTATTTTCATACTGGCATTCCTCTTCAGAATTGAAGAGCAGGTTAGTGTGCTTCAGGCTTGTAACCAATTTGGCACATCACATGTATTATCTAGACATCACATAGGATTGTTTAAATGGTGTCCATTTTGACAGTTCTGCAGAAACTAGCATGAGTGCAAGAATACGAGCAAATGCACACATAGGTTGGATGACTTATGAAAATGAGGATTTCAATTTTTCTCATTGGAGGATTAAAAAGCTTATTTACTATTCAAACTTGCCAGTACTGCTTAGTAAGTCCTTAATAAGTCATAGTGGGGTTAGTACTTTGCTGGTTCCCTCAATCACGTGCTCTCTATTCTTATCCCCAGTCCATGATACAGGATAGCAAAGAGAGAAAGTGATGTCCCAAAGACAAATGTGAGAGCAATTTGTGAAGAGGGCATAGACATTGGTGAAGGTTAAGTGAAAGGTTGGGGGACGGGGGGCATGCAGAATATAATGTGAAAAAAAATGTGAACTTGTCCACTCTGGCAGGAAGAATAGAAGAACAGCATATTATGTAGATAGAGATTGCAGAACTCTAGGTGTCCTGTATATGAATTACAAAACGTTAAAATGCAGCCAGAGCATGTGATTACAAAGGCAAACTGAACTTTGTTTATTGAAGGGGAGTTGAATATAAAAGTAGGGAAATTTTGTTATAGTTGTACAAGGCACTGGTGAGACCATGGGTGGGATCTTCCGGCCACATGCACCCTGAAACTGGAAAATCCCACCTAAGGTCAACAGACCTTTCCATGGTCTACCCCTCATCTGCTCCAATTCCTGTGGCAGGCAGAATGAGAAAATTCACCCTCACATCTTTAATAAAGCATATAATTGCATTAGGAGTAGGGCAGTGAAGGTTCTCTTGATTGATTCCCAAGATGAAGGCTATCTTATGAGGAAAGGTTGGGTCGGGGCCATTGAATTTGCAAGAATGAGAAGTAATCTTATTAGCTTGACATCTGTCGTGGGGAAGGTGTCAGAATCTATCATTGAGTAGGCTATAGTTGGGCACTTAGAACCAAGGCAATTGGGAAGAGTCATTATGGTTTTGTGAAGGAGAAAGTGTGTTTATTGGAGATCTTTGAAGGAGCAACAGGGGCAGTGGATAAAATGGCCTTCAAACATATTGTATTTTAATTTCCAGAAGGCATCTGTTAAGGTGCCACATTTTATTGCAGAAAACAAAAGCTCGTGGCTTATGGAGTAATATTTTAGCATGTGTAGAAGATTGACAGGTTGCACAAAACAGCAACAAAGTGTCGATAAATAAGTCTTTTTCTGACTAGCAGGATGTGACAAGAGGAGTCCTGCAGGGCTCTGTGCTGAGATCTCAACTTTTTACCATTATATCAATTACTTAGATGAGGGGAGTTAAGGCATGATAGCTAAATTTGCAGATGACACAAAAATAGTTAGGGAAGTTGCTGTAAAGAGGACATAAGGAGGTTGCAGATGGATAGATTGTGAGTGGGCAAAAATTTGGCAGATGGAGCAAAATGTGAAATTGTTCACTTTGGTAGGAAGAATAAAAACAGAATATTACTTAAATGGAGAATGGTTACAGAATGTCAAGGAGCAGAGAGATAGATCTAGGTGTTCTGCCTCAGAGGTCACTGAATATTTTTAAGGCGGAGATTGATTTCCTTGGCTGAAAAGAATTAATCTCCAGTTATCAGGGGTAGAAGGGAATTAGAAACAAACAGATCCGCCATGATCTTACTGAATGGCAAGGCAGGCTTGATAGACTGAATGGACGACTTCTGTTCTTATTCATATGCTCATATGAACTCATGATTCCGGCTTCTGATGCACATGTTCCATTGTGCAAATATAGAAGGGATCAAGTTCAATGGCCACCGCAGCCTTGCCTCTCTCCAAAATAAAAAGGCAGCAGTTTGTAACTCTAAACAGCAACATTAAAACCTACAAGCCTAAGAGCAACATGCCATGCCACAGTACATATTTACTATTTATTAGCCAAACATTAAATCATGTTGATGAAAGCAAGTTACTGTGGATGCTGGAATCTGAAACAAAAACAAAGCGCTGGAAATTTTCAATAGGTCTGATAGCATTTGTGGAGACTCAACAATTTGAGTCAGGATGGCTCTGAAGGGTCACAAGTTGGCTTTATTCTCTGCACAGATGCTGTCAGACCTGCTGAGATTTTCCAGCATTTTCTGTTTTTGCATTAAACAATGTTGTCTCACCAACAAAAATATAATGCAGGGGCTCTGACCAACATCTCTGTGCATACAATTAGCGAAACATTTAGTTTGCTAACTTGCCTGAACCATAAACGTCTTACTGCAGCAACACAGACATCAACAAAGTGATAAATTGCGGCAGTAAAACTTTTGGAGCCTGTTAACAGTTCAATTTTGTTGTAATTCATTGCAAAATGTTTTCATTTCCCTCTTCATTGCTTTCAAGTTTTTCACCCATTAAACTTGCAAGGACAGCAACTAGGTTCAAATCAAAACGTTGAAAAATATTCATAATTCATAGAGTTTAATTAAAAAACATGGAATTAAGGAATTGCGTAGGAACAAACAAAACTCTACTTTTAAAACATTTAGTCATTTAAAGCCAAGAATGCTTTGCACATCCCAGAAACTATTCAAGCATTTCTGAATTTGATTAAACCTTATTTAAAATCATTGCTTTGGGTAAATGCCTCATATCAAATATACACTTTCATTAAATCTTTAATTATATTCTTCAGTTTCTCTAACAGATCGGCTAATCTTACAGTAAGGCAACAAGTCCCAAAAATAAAACTTGATTTTAGTGTGCAAAAAATACACTATTAAACTCTGCAGCTCTGATAAAATAAAATTTGTGCATTTCATGTTCGAGAAGCTTTGTAGCCAAACTGAGGTACTTACTTTCCAACAAAATATGTTTTAACCAAATCTATGGCAGACCTAGGATAAGCCCTAGTAGATTTGCTGACGTTTCCAGATAAGCTTGCAGAAAAGGCTAAGAACAGTACATTAAGCAACTCTTTGGAATACAGAGTTCTTTATCCCTTTGATTAGCAAAAGCACCGTCTTCCAGGTTGCACAGCTTCCTCAGAAGAATGAACAACATTAGGAACCACACCACTCTTAACACCTTCCCACCCTTCTTGGATGGATATGTTGCCTTTTTTGAGCAGCTCATATATCTCTCGGGTTAGAACAGTGAAGGACTCCTCCACATTCGTAGAATCTTTTGCAGAAGTCTCTATGTATTTCATACCAGATACAGCCGCAAGTTTCTCCGCTTCCTCCTTCGAAACTTTCCTCTGGGTTGCCAAGTCACATTTGTGTCCGACAAGTAGAAAAATGATTCGGTATGGCTGGACATGCATTTTGGCTTCTTCCAACCAGTCACGCACATGTTCAAAAGATCTACGATTTGTGATATCAAAGACAAGAAGCCCACCAACTGAATTACGGTAGTAAGAACGTGTTATGGACCTAAGAAGGGGGAAAAAAAAAGTATCAGAAACAATTTTCCTCTTGAAAATCAATGATCAAGTACTTTAAAAATAATTTTAATGCTAATATTTTGCTTAGACATAAAGTTTCGCCCCCAGCAAAAAAAAATGCGATCAACTAATGCTGAAAGTCCCTTGTTTAAAAAAAGTGCAAAAACTCGATATGATCTCAATAAAAGAAATTTCCTTATTCAGTTTGTAAGTGCCTACAACTCTCTTGTTTGGTTTACACACAGATTTTGTAAATTCCCACTTTCAGAATGGTGGGTTCTTAAAACTGCTTACAAAAAAAACTAAGAGATGTTACGCTTTGCTAACTTATTTACAAATTTATTAAAGAATCATGTAACCTGTAATACAAGAGGATATGTACATTGCAGAGTAAATTACTTTCTCCTTAATAGATATAGTACCAACTTTTATTAGCATTAATCCTCCCTAAATTTATTTTGCCAGTGAATAAAGCAATTAAACATCTTTATTTTCATAAAAGGAAAGCAGCACTATAATACCTGATAAATAATACAAGTGAGGTAATGCCTCATTCTAAGGCTACTGCTGCCCATTCTGTGTATGAAGGCTTCTGAATAAAAATAGCTGTTCACCTATGTATATTCTCTCAATTCTAAAGTCTAATGTCCTAATATTTTTGAATTTTACTCATTTATTCGGGCATTTTTGTGACATGTTAACCCTCTTTTGTTCTCAGACTGCTAAGCTCTGATGATAACCTGTAGTTTTTGGGTCTTTAACAAAGATAGCCCTGTATAATTATTCACCAGTTTCAGGATCTTTGCCTTAAGATGATGATCAGGTCTACCAATAGAATCATAGCTTCACAGAAGCCCTTATGGGCAGCTGTGTCTGTGACAAATAGATTTCTTGAGTTCATTTATATTACTTCATTGGGTTGGTTACCTCATCACTTTAATTAATTAGCATTACTCTGGCAGTTACTGGCTTCATAATTTGGCCTAGTTAGTTGTTTTATGAGTGAGCCACCGCTGGTAGGGAACATTGAAGTTTCCCATCCAACACTTTCCTGAGCTTCCTCCAAATTAGATGAAATGTGGAGGAGTACTGAGGAAGTGGGGAGCTCAGTGATTACCAGCAGGAGATTTCCTTGATCTTCTCTGAAGCCACGCGACTTAAACTGGCTTGTCAATGTAAGCGCTCAAAGAACTGCTCCCACCCAAGTACACATTATTGTGCCCTCATTTACTGCGAATTTGTCCTGCTAACAAGGACAGGATCAACTCAGAGATGGTGATGGATGCAATGACTATGATACCGCTTGTATGACTGGCTGTTGCTTGGCCAGTCTGTGACACCAGTCTCCAAAATGTTGGTGAGGAGGACTTTGCAAGGTTGCCCAGGCAATTGATTCAATATTATATAACCATTCATTGGCATTTGATTGACATTGCAATTGCAACAACGTGCCAGTGAAAACTCCCTCATGCAAGAGACCACAGTAATAGTCCAATAATGAATGCACTGCCTGGAAAAGTTAATTTCCAACAGGGCAAAGACTTGTGTAATTGCTGTCTTAAAACCCTGTTATCTAACTTATAACAATAAGTCAAGCCAACACTTAAAAAGGGAGCATCTAACACATTTTTAAAAATTAGAACAGTTTGGATACAAATTTGGAAAATTGAGTCAAAGCAAGTCAATTTAAAACATCAAGATTAGCAACTAACTAAAACTCAAACTATAAATACTTTTAAGTACCAGATACAAAAATATAAGACTCCCCCGAGAATATCATATCCTGCTCAGGTGGTGAAAGAAGCGAAACCATAAAAATTTTTCACTTAGGAACATCTGTTCAAATGAAATCCTTGATTAAATTTCATTTGATCAGTCATTTTCCCAATTGTAACTTTACTTTTAACTAAATTTCTATTGAATTAGATTGTCAAGATACAATAGTTGGTTAAAGCATTTGTTCCTCAACCTTTGGAATACTGTCCTCAAAATGAGCATTTAAGTTTTTTATCGTGTCATTAAATGTTTCAATAGGTTCTGGTTATTAACACTTATGATTAATTGCAGTGAAAGACAGCATATTAACTTCACTAAGAAAACTCCCAACTATACACATTTCAGTATCTCCTTTTCTGATCATCTGCCAGGATGTTCAAGATGCAAAGTTTCACACAACATCTCAAGGCATTGCCAACTAAGATCAATCTCCTTTCTGTCATAGATCAATCTCAGACTAAGAAAAATCTAATTGAGCGGAGTTCAACAACTTTAGATTGACTCCCTTTTGGTTACCTTGGATTGCCTCACTGCAACCCCATTCCCATCCTACACGGCTGTCTCTCGTTTTTCAGTTTTGCTTTCACTGAGCACTGAGAGTGCGGGGGTAGGAGAAATTACAATGTCTAAAGTAAAAGAGAGGGTACGGGCACGGGAAAATGTTGAGGATGTCCCAATAATAAAGGGAGTAGGGGGCATGAGAAAGGTTGGTAGCGTTCCTTCAAATAGGGTACAGATAAAGGCTGGGATAAAGACACTTTACCTGAATGCAGAAAGCATTCGGAACAAAGTGAATGAGCTGGTGGCACAAATCAGCACAAATGGATATGATCTGGTGACCATTACGGAAACATGGTTGCAGGGTGACAGGGACCGGGAGCTGAATGTCCAGGGGTATCAAGTGTTTAGGAAGGATAGACAGGAGGAAAAAGGGGGTGGGGTAGCTCTGCTGATTAAGGGTAATATCAGGGCAGTAGTGAGGGAAGATATAGGCTCCAAAGAGCAGAACGTGGAATCGTTGTGGGTGGAGATAAGGAACAGTAAGGGGAGGAAGACGCTGGTGGGTGTGGTCTATAGGCCCCCAAATAATAACTTGGAGGTGGGACGGGCTATAAACAAGCAAATAAATGATGCGTACAGGAATGGAACAGCGATAATTATGGGGGATTTCAATCTACATATTGATTGGTTGAACCATGTCGGACGCGGTGGGCTTGAGGAAGAGTTCTTGGAATGCTGCCGGGATAGTTTCCTTGAACAGTGTATGATGGAACCGACGAGGGAGTGAGCTATCTTAGACCTGGTGTTATGTAATGAGGCAGGTAGAATTAGGGAACTTGGGACAAGCGATCATTGTATGGTTGAGTTTTTGATGCAGGTGGAGGATGAGAAAGTAGGGTCCCGAACCTGTGTCCTCTGTTTGAACAGAGCGGAGTACGATAGGATGAGAGAGGAATTGGCAAATGTAGATTGGGGGCGCAGATTGGTAAATAGGACTGCTGAGGAACAGGGGAGGATCTTTAAGGAGATCTTTTTCGGTGCTCAGCAGAAATATATTCCAATGGTAAAGAAGGAATGTAGGAGAAGGGATAATCAGCCGTGGTTATCGAAGGAAATAAAGGAGAGTATTAAGTTAAAAGCTGATGCGTTTAGAGTGGCTAAAAGTAGTGGGTGAGTAGAAGATTGGGAGAGGTTTAAAAATCAACAAAGATTGACTAAGAAGTTGATAAAGAAAGGAAGGATAGACTATGAAGCTAGGCTAGCACTAAATATAAAAAAAGGACAGTAAGAGTTTTTATAAATATATAAAGAGGAGGAGGCTGGCTAGAGTGAATGTTGGACCCTTAGAGGATGAGAGGGGGGATTTAGTGGTGGGGGATGAGGAAATGGCTGAGGCCTTAAATAAGTTTTTTGCCTTGGTCTTCACGGAGGAAGACGCGAATAGTTTGCTGGGTATTAAAGATAGAAGGATGGTAGGAGTTGAGGGCCTGAATGCGATTACTGTCACTGGAGAGGTAGTGCTTGATCGACTAGCAGGACTGATGGTGGACAAGTCCCCGGGACCGGATGGAATGCATCCCAGGGTTCTGAAGGAAATGGCAGATGTGATAGTGGATGCCTTAGTAATTATTTATCAAAATTCGCTGGATTCCGGGGAAGTGCCGGAAGATTGGAAAACGGCTAATGTTATGCTGCTGTTTAAGAAAGGTAGCGGGCAAAAGGCAGGGAATTATAGGCTGGTTAGTTTAACATCTGTTGTTGGAAAAATGCTTGAATCCGTCAAAGAAGAAATAGCGAGGCACCTTGAGAAGAACTGTTTGATAGAGCAGACGCAGCACGGATTCGTTAAGAGGAAGTCATGTCTGACAAATTTATTGGAATTCTACGAGGATGTGACTACTGCGGTAGACAGAGGGGAACCGGTGGATGTGGTGTTTCTCAATTTTCAAAAGGCGTTTGTTAAGGTGCCACACAAAAGGTTGCTTCAGAAGGTTAGGAAGCATGGAGTTGGGGGTAAGGTGTTAGCGTGGATAGAGGATTGGTTGTCTAATAGGAGGCAGAGTTGGTATCAATGGGTGCTATTCTGATTGGTGGTTGGTGACTAGTGGAGTACCGCAGGGATCGGTGCTGGGGCCTCAACTATTTATCATTTATATAGATGATCTGGAGGAGGGGGCTGAGTGTAGGGTGTCGAAATTTGCTGACAACACGAAGATAAGCGGAAAAGCAAATTGTGCGGAGGGTGTAGAAAGTCTGCAGAGGGATCTAGATAGGCTGAGCGAGTGGGCGAGGACCTGGCAGATGGAATACAATGTTAGCAAGTGTGAGGTTATCCACTTTGGCAGGAATAATTGTAGGAGGGATTACTATTTAAAAGGCGAAAAGCTGCAGCATGCTACGGTGCAGAGGGACCTGGGGTCCTTGTGCATGAGTCGCAAAAACCCAGTCTGCAGCTAATCAAGGCGGCGAATGGGACGCTGGCCTTTATAGCGAGGGGGATAGAGTATAAAAGCAGGGAGGTCTTGTTGCAGCTGTACAAGGCACTGGTGAGGCCACAGCTGGAGTACTGTGTGCAGTTTTGGTCGCCACACTTGCTCAAGGATATTTTGGCCTTGGAGGGAGTGCAGAGGAGGTTTACTAGGCTGATACCGGAGATGAGGGGGTTGGACTATGAAGAGAGGCTGAATAGACCGGGTCTGCACTCGTTGGAGTTCAGAAGGACGAGGGGGGGGATCTTATAGAGACGTATAAGATAATGAAGGGGATGGATAGGGTAGAGGTAGAGAGATTCCT
Organism: Carcharhinus amblyrhynchos; assembly: GCF_965287045.1. Taxonomy (NCBI): domain Eukaryota; kingdom Metazoa; phylum Chordata; class Chondrichthyes; order Carcharhiniformes; family Carcharhinidae; genus Carcharhinus; species Carcharhinus amblyrhynchos. The sequence continues at coordinate 67,768,951 of NC_137333.1, read as the reverse complement.
CCCGCTCAGAAAGGACAGCAGGACTAGAGGGCGCAGCCTCAAGATAAGGGGGGGGGAGCAGTTTAGAACGGAGTTGAGGAGGAACTTCTTCACTCAAAGGGTGGTGAATCTCTGGAATTCTCTGCCCGTTGAAGTGGTGGAGGCTACCGCGCTAAATATAATTAAGACACGGGTAGATAGGTTTTTGGTAGGCAAGGGAATTAAGAGTTATGGGGAGAAAGCGGGAAAGTGGAACTGAGCCACTTCAGATCAGCCATGATCTTATTGAATGGCAGGGCAGGCTCAAGGGGCTAGATGGCCTACTCCTGCTCCTATTTCTTATGTTCTTATGAGGTTATCCTGAATCTTTTATCAAAGACTGATTCAATCTCAACTGTGGTATTTTTCCAATCCTGAGTTCCATATTTTAGGAAGGCTTTAAGAGAGTGTGTAGAAACAATTAATGATAACAGTTTCGGGGATGAAGGCTTCAGTTATGGGCTTCTCTTGAGAAGACAAGGCTGAAAGATTTGATAGAAATATTCAAAATCACGAGGGTCCAAAGCAAGTAAATCGAGAGAAACTACTTCTGATGAAAGATGGGTCGAGAACCAGAGGATACTGGTACAAGGTAACTGGCAAAATAAACAGCCACAATGTGAGGAAACACCTATTTACGCAGTGAGTGGGTAAAGTCTGGAATGCACTGCCTGAGGGTGTGGGGGAGCCAAATCATTTATGGCTTTCAAAAGGAAATCATAAGCACCTGAAAAGGAAACAAAAACCCAGCGCCACAGGGAAAGGATGGGGTAGCTGGACTAGCTTGCAAGGACACTAGGGGCTGAATAGCCTCCTTCTGTGCTGTAATCATTCTACAATTCTATAGTACTTGCCTTTATTCTAGCAAAAACTGAGGATTCTCAATCATTCACCAATTCCTGTTGTTCGTGGAAATGGGAGATAGGATTCTCAATTATGGTACATAATAGAGTTTACATATTTAAAAAAAACTCATTGTTCCCTCTCATTTTGGGCCTTTCCACCTCTTGCGTGCATCTAAGCAGATGCCTGGCAGTTGTTTCCTTTTTCCCCATATAAAGTAGCTAACAGCAGTGAACACTTCCCTAAATACCACCAGATCACAGATTTGCTGTCTGTGCAACATCTTACAGGTGGCATTGTGCATTTCTAAGCGAGGGAGGAAGCAAAAGAAAACAAGCAATGCTTTTGCTCTTGATCACAATTTATTTTCTCCGATAAAGAAAACGTGTGTAAATTTAATGTAACGACAGGGTTAGGCTTGTCCCAACAGTCAAGCAATGGTCACATTCATTTGGTTGAACACGAGACAAAAGCTAGCATAAATGGGATTTGTTTGAAAGCATTTTTGACCATAGCTTGGAACAAAGACCTCTTCCCCCTTCACAATTTTCTCCAATCCCCTCCTAAAGGCATCAATTCCTTGTTGGGATAATGCATCCACTGGTAACTGGTAACAATAGGATAGGAATTAATCTCAGGAAGCAGCACAATGACTTCCTGTTATACCCCACGCCAGGTATTCAGGTCCAATTGAGCATTTTTTGTCAATAATGTTTCGTACAAACCAAATGCCACCCCAGACTACAAAGCTCAGACAATTGAATGAGATCTGTGCTTTTCTTTCTTACGCTTTATGTCCAGTCTGAAATTCAGAGTTGATATTGCAAAAGGATTCTGTACATTTTTAGCCTGTTTCTTTTTCATTGCATTTAAAAAATGTGGCTTTGCACTTCAGGTGCCATGACCTACAGGCTTTAGACTAAATATTGGAAAGTGGCATTAGGCTGGATGGCTCTTTTTTGGACAGTAAGGTCACAATCTGGGTTGCAAATCTCTGGCTGGAATTTTCAAGTTCTGCTGACAGGACCCGTTGCAGGTTGGAATGAAAAATTTGGAAAGCCAGTCTGAAGTCCACTGACTTTCGCCAGTACCAGAAATTCACTGTCCTGGGCGGGGCCAGAAAATCCCAACCAACGTTCCTATGAATGTCAGAACCAAGGACATGGTTCCTATTTTTACAGTACATGTAAGTAAACTAGATAGATCATTATTAAAGTTCAAGAATGAAGACAAACACTTTTTAAAAATGCGGCCTTTCCATCTGAGTAGTGAAAGAGCAACATATTGTTGCATTATAAGACAATATGCTGCTATGACAGCAGGTATTAAAAGATGATTTACAACAAAGCCATAGCTCAGGAAAAGCAATGATAGGAAGCAGCAAAATGGTGCATAAGGCTACAGGGCTTCAGTTCGAAAAACTGGATGGTCATAAAACATTGGCTAGTGTTGCATCGAGCAGGAAGAATTCAATAAAGAAAATGATACAAGAAAGATGCCACATTTCTACTTTGTAAAAAGGAGATCCATTGCTATTTTTGAGACCCTGTGGCAAAAACAAGCTTGGCGAAGCCACCTTATTATGCTTCTCAGTATGGGTGTTTAAGGAGTATTTTGCCAATAAACTAAATGAATTATCAGACACAGCATTTCTCACTTTACCTACCAATCTATTTAAGATAAATGACTTCTCCAGCAATGTTTTGGTGTTTTCTCATTAAATGCTAAGTCAGTTCATTAATATCACCAAATAAAATACATGCAAATTAACAGAAACATTGATTTATACTAACCGCAAAGCTCCTTGGTAAACAGCTTTACAGGCCAGCAGTGCAAGGCTTGGACATCCCTCTTGGAGCAATTAGATGACTTTTTATGCTCAAAGTAGAATTTATCTGTTCTCAAATCTGATTCCAAACTTGACTACAAGTTTAAAACCAAATCTAGCTTAGTTTTGTACAGAAAACGAAAAAATTAACACTTAACATTAACCCCAACCATCTAACTACAAGTTTTTTTTATTAGTGTCACAAGTAGGCTTAAATTAACACTACAATTAAGTTACTGTGACAAAAGTTTCAGCTCATGTACCAACTGACTCAAGAACAGTTTCTTCCCTGCTAGGGTCAGACTTTTAAATGGACCTGCCTTGCATTTCTCTACACCCTGTAACACTACATTCTGCACTCTCTTCTTTCCTTTTCTATGAACGGTATGTTTTGTCTGTATACTGCGCAAGAAAATACTTTTCACTGCGTACTAATACATATGACCATAATAAATCAAATCAAAAATCACCTCATTGTCAAACTCTGGTGCCTGTTCGGGTACACGGAAGGAGAATTTAGCATGGCAAATACATCTAATCAGCACATCTTTTCAGACTGTGGGAGGAAACCGAAGCACTCGGAGGAATCCTGTGCAGACATGGGGAGAATATGCAAGCTCCGCACAGACAGTGATCCAAGCTGGGAATTGAACCCAGGTACCTGGCGCTGTGAGGCAGCAGTGCTAACCACTGTGCCACTGTAATAATTAACTTTCCATTCATATATCTTCTAATTCACTGTGATACCTGTAATGCATGAAGCATCATAAACAGTAGTGGAAAGTCAAAAGCATTAGCAAATATCAAGTTATTGCTCAAATTGAACTGGACCGGAAATTCGCCTGGCTTCAGGAAGAATAAAAAAGATGCCAGACTGGCAGAGCTTACGAAGGATCCTTTACATTGCAAGGATCATCCATTGGGTTGCATTAACTCTATTTAAATGAATTCTATCTCAAAAAAAGAGACTTACCCAACAGCTTGGCAAACTAGTGGCAGGTGAAACTGGTCAGCCCTGATTTGATGTGATGCATACAATGGAAGGATAAAGTTGTTATTCTTTGATATTTGAATAATGAATAAATTAGAGGATTATGTTGTTCAATATCCTACAAGGCATGTTGATAGGCCTGCACTGAGAGTTATTGGAGAAAGTAGTTAAGAAGCACTTTTACAGCAACTCAAAGGACAAGAATATGTCTGCCATAAGAGAAGGATTGCTTGCTTTGGTCAGAACTTTGTCTGCAACAAATAAAACTGATCTCAAGAACAAGTATAAGGAGTTGAATAGTATTGTCCAAAAGTGCAGGACTCAGACTGCTGTAACACATCATGCCCCACTTACCAAAGCACTGTTGCACAGGATTAAGTATTTAATGAGCGAGTTAAAAAGGGAAAAAAATAAGCAAAAACAAGAGAAGAAAAAAAGAACAGTAATTTCAAAAAAAGACTATTGACCAACAAGCTACATTAGTTTGCTTTGAATCATGTATAATTTTTGGATGGCAAGGTGGCACAGTGGTTAACACTGCTGCCTCACAATGTCAAGGACCCAAGTTCAAATCCAGCCTCGAGTCACTGTCTGTGTGGAACTTGCACTTTTTCCCCTTGTCTGCACGCGTTTCCTTCGGATGCTCTGGTTTCCTCCCACAGTCCAAAGATGTGCAGGTTAGGTTGATTGGCCATGCTAAATTGACCCTAGTGTCAGAGGAATTAATGGATAAATGTGTGGGGATAGGGGAATAGGGCCTGGTGCAATGTGCTCAGTACAGACTTGATGGGCTGGATGGCTTCTTTCTGTACTGTAGGGATTCTATGATCTCAAAGGACAATACGAGGTGCAAAGATGGTTTGGAATTTGCAGCAGTGAGAAAGACAGTGTAACAATTCGTAAGGCTTTGTACAAGTTCCCTCCCTTGTCTACTCTGTGTCATTGCCCCCACTTCCATTGTTTAACAAAGAGGAAGTCAAGAAATTGTGCAAGAGGTCAATGAGTTTGTTTTAGCATTTTCTTAGAGACCAGGCTATTGGGAATCAGAGCACATTTCTTCAGGGAATCAAAGTACATTTATAGCCAGGAAGCAGAAAAATAGTGGAAAAAGAGGTTGTGTCAGTACACCAAATCATTCCTGCAGCCTTGCACTTTTCCCCAGTGGTGCTTCTTCAATGTGGTGATGACAACTCTCCTGGCAGCAACAGGGAGTCATTAAGGCTCATCAGTAACCAATTAGCAGCAATTTTCCAGTATAACAGATTTTACCAGCATCTCTCAGGGCCCCAGCTGTGTCTGCAACTTGTCTGGTAACAGGAGGCAGATAAAGCAGGAGGTTGCAGCACCATGGCAAATTAATTAACTCTGTTGCCATGGGTCAAATTGGCAAGCCTGAGGTCTTCTGCAGGCAGGGGCTTGAAATTTCCTTCAAATCACCTGGAAAATGCAGTAAGAAATAGTGCTAGCAGTGACGAAGTGACACTCCTGGCTCCAGTGCTCCATTTTGTCCAGCCTCCCATCCCACACAAACCAGCAACACGCTCGCTAAATGCACAGCAAAGGCTGTCAGTCTGCATTGCAGTCTTAGCCACTGACTCATTTTTCTTGCCTCTACGTCTGGCTCACTGTCCATAAATGGTAGACGGTAATTAGGTGCATCTCATAAAACACAGAAGCCCCAAAGTGCAAAAGGAGGCCATTTGGGCATCGAGCCTGCACTGACTCTCTGAAAGAGCATCTTACCCAGGTCCACTCCCCAGCCCTGTCCTGCAATGCTGCAGCTAATCCACCTAACCTACAAATCTTTGGATACTAAGGGGAGTTTATCATGGCCAAGGGAAATTACATGGTTAATCCACTTAACCTACACAGCTTTGGACACTAAGGGGCAATCCATCCAACCCGAGGAATGAATTTGCATTACCTTAGGGGGTGCGCTCCTGCAGCAAACAGGGTCAAGACCCAGAAGTGGCCCAGAGTGCGAAAATTCTTTTGATGTACAGAAGATTCAGCCATATAAAGTAGTTATGTAAAATTACTTTATTAACCCTGCAAACAATAGGATTTAGGAAGAGAAGGAAACAAAGTTCACAGTAAATATCAGATTAAAATTGTGGTGAGAAAACAGGATTGAAGTTAAAAGCTAACATACTTCATTTTGTGCTTTGTGCATTGTCTTTAAAGTGTGGGATTTTCATCCTGAACTAGGATCTCATATGTACTGCATCTTGCCTTTCATCCTCTACACAAATGATTGCCAGAGCACAATGGCATAACGCTCACGATGATACAGTTCTGTGCACCTAATCAGGAATAATGAAGTGCAGGAACTCGATGGGAAAGTTTGTAAAAATGATAATTTTTTTTAAAATTGAGCAAAATGTGAAAGAACTAGTTTATAGATTTTAGGACAAAGCCTGTACATGGGTGTAGTTGAAAATCTTATACTGTTTGGATGTCTCTCCTGATATTGTCTTAGACACAGGCAAGAAGAGAAATCATGGATTCTGGTGCTTCTCCTGTTTCTGGGCCTCCCTCATCACCTCAGTTAATCTTAGAGACCCAATACCAGAACTCCAGGAAGCACTGACAGCAAGAATAGAATAGAATAGAATCCTAGAATCCCTACAGTGCAGGAGGCTGTCATTTGGTCCATTGAATTTGCACTGACCACAATCCCACCCAGGCCATATTCCCACAACCCCAAATATTTACCTTGTGAATCCCCTGTCACTTGGGTCAATTTAGCAATGAAGTTTTTCCTCCTTGGGCAAGAGGAAGTTTCACCTGAAGTTAATTAACTGAAGTTAAACAAAGTCTTGATGATTAGAAAACAGAATGATTAAATTACCTCAGCCAGAGCATTCACTCTGATGAAAAGTGTCAAAACTGATGGACACAATAAGAGACGGAGCTATGCCAAAGAGCGAGGTGGTCAGGTCAGGAAGATGGGGAAGGAAACATGCCATTGAGGGCACGGAGGTTGGGAATGGTTTTCTCGAGACAAGTGTAGACATGGGTTTATTTTACCTTCTGTTTCAACTGCCCCAATCACGTCTGTAATGAAGAAAGCTCCAACAAAACAGAATGCACATGAATCAAGCAAGAAAGCTATTTGATTTATTATTGTCACATGTATTAGTATACAGTGAAAAGTATTGCGTCTTGTCCATTATTCAGACAAAGCATACTGTACTTAAGAGGAAAGGACAGAGTGCAGAATGTAGTGTTACAGTCATAGCTAGAGTGTAGAGAAAGATCAACTTAATGTGAGGTAGGTCCATTCAGAAGTCTAATGGCAACAGGGAAGAAGTTATTTTTGAATCAATTGGTACGTGATCCTAGACTTTTGAATCTTTTTCCCGACAGAAGAAGACGGAAGACAGTATGTCTGGAATGCTTGGATCCTTAATCATGCTGTTTGCTTTGCCAAGGCAGTGGAAAATGTAGACAGAGTCAGTGGATGGGAAGCTGGTTTGAGTGTTGGACTGGGCTTCATTCATGACCCTTTGTAGTTTCTTGTGGTCTGGAAGGTATACCTGGGGTACCTGAATCTGAATCATCCTACGTGGCCAATGATTGCTGTTGTTCCGAACGACAGCATTCATTGGCTGAGAATCCTGTGAATCGGGATGGTCTTCCTGCTTTGGAGACTGACCACGCAGACTGGTAGGCTACTTGGCCAATAAACCTGTGACCTCTAGAGCACAGGTCCCAGTGTGCTCTGTTGGGCCCTGGTCTTAGGAAAATAAACTTTTTAAGGGTACAGATATTGAATCAGGAAGTGTATTTGATGATCAGATCTTTCTTGACAAAACATGCGTGCAAAGAATGCCTATAGTGTGTTTTGTATGAGATTGGAAACATTCAAGGAAACGGCTGTGATACCTTAATTGCAGATAGATCAGTTCTTGAATTCATTTGTACTCATCTCTAACAATTCTTAACAGGAGTTTAATGAATGGATGAGTGTGTGCACTCATGATAGGACTCAGTGACTGATCATTTTAATGTTATGGAATAGCTTTTAATATATTTCAATCAAAATTAGACTTGTGTGATAGGGTAATTTTCTTTCTAGTGTTACTATTTAGTTATATGTAATTTTTAAATAATTGAGCAACGTACCCAAAATGAATTTCTGCATAGACAATAAATTGAATGCTTCTGAGCCATGCTGGAGTACAGAATCAGCAGCAGCTTAACACTAGCCCCTTTCATTGATATTAACTGTAATGTAAGCATTTTGATCAGTTTGTCTTCGGTGTACATACGTTGTTTTATATTTATAAATTGTTTTCTCTCATATACATACAAAGTTTATCTTTACAATAGGACCCTGTTTTGGGGTCTGAAAACTGAGGTTAGGATCTATTCAAGTAATGAATAGCAATTTTCTGTGAACAGTAACTACTGACATCTGGTTATTTATACAATGTTGTTATTCCTTGGGCGGAAAATTTTCAAATACTACCTAAAATCTGGCCATTTTTTGAGTTAGTCAACTCATAACAAAGAATCAATATTTTGAGGCAGATGCAGGCAAACAAGGTATCTGGTGTTGTTATGAGAGCATTGTTAAAAGCATGTTCATGGTGCAATTCTTGGGCGTGCAGTACAGTTCACCAAACAGTGGCAATGAGAAAGAAGCATAAATCTGCAACCAGTTCAAGATGTGATCAAGTACAAGGCTGATCAGCTGATTTTGCTGTCAATCAAGACATTTGGGAATGAAAGCAATGATTGTGGTCAGAACAACCCCAGAATTACTTCCTGCATCGGACTATTTCAAATCCAACAAGGAGAAAGGAATTGCTTGATTTATTCTGGGGAATAACATGGGATAAATGACTCATGAAAAAAGCAGAATTGCAATTGCAAAATAATAACCACAACGTAGTTGTAAAATCACAAGGAAGAAACTCTGGTCCTAATTAGAAGGGCATGTGGGAATCGTTAAATAGGAGATGCATAAGAATACAAAATAAATATACGTTTATAAGGTAAAAAGGTATAAGGTGTCATAATTCCATAGAGAATAAAACTAAAATAAAACTCAAAATATGATAAAGACAGAAAGAGATGGGAGACAATCAAGATTAGAAAATAGTAGAGAGATAAAAAGGAAAATTAGAAGAGCTAAAATATGAAAGAAGACCAACAGAAGACCAAAAAAAAGTACAGGCTTACATAAGGATATAAAAAGTACATAAGTACTCAGTTTCAGGATAGTCAAAAATGAAAGGAATCTATTTGGGTGGAGGATAAAAGTAGTAAATGAATACTTTTCATCAATTTTTATAAGTAATAGCAGACGGAGTCGTCTTTGAGGGTAACATGGAACAGTGAATACAGATAACTGTCAAAAAGGAATAAGTTCAGAAAAAATAAGGTAAAATCAATGGATAAGTCTCCAGGCCCTAATATCATTATTCCTAAGCTACTGAAAGTTGGCAAAGAGATAGCAATGGCTCTTCCTACAATCTTCAAACCTCCTTGGAAATGGGATTTGCATTGTTTAAGGAAAATAGGTAATAAAGAGAGGTTAATCCAACGCAAACAGTTAAATAAATTCAGAAGTTTTCAAAATGTATAGAATAAACATTTGGCCAGGACCACTCGGCTCCAGCCCTGCAGCTGAATTCCAGAAGCAAGGTAAATGAACTACCCTTGATATCAAAGTAGTTTATACAGAATGTCAGGGTTCAAAATACATGGGGAAAATGAGCGTATTTTTCTTTGAAGTGTCCAAAGCAGCCCACAAAACAGCACAGGTGGATTGAAAAAAATTCAAAAAAGGTCATCCTCATACAATATCATTTTACATTACAGCCTCTCTATTGTCCAAGGCCAAACAATCAAAGGCGTAGGTATCTTGTTGAAAAAAAAGGAAAACATGCAGAATTCGATTGGAAATGCAAGGAGCAGGAGACACAGAATGGGTGAGAATCTGTTCTTAGAGGAGCAGCAAGGGCAGAAGGGAGAGAACCTGCAATTGAGAAGTTAGGACTGAGGTATGGAGACAGGACAGGATGAGGGCAACTTAGTAACAGATCCTTTGCGGGTAAAATGGCTCCAGCTCTGTCAAGAAGTGTGAGTGAGCAAGCAAAAAAGAACGGGGGAAGGGGAGGTGGCACAGATGGAGGCCTCTCAAGTTGCAAGGGTAACAGGCAACATTGCTCACTTCCACATTTAACAGCTTATTTTATTTATGTATATGATTTTCTAATGCTTGTTTTTTCCAATTTTTTTTTTCAAATACCCTCCTCCTGGGCCTGGCTTTCAAATTGGCAAACTACTACTGGAACAACAACAACAAATAAAAAAGTTAAAGTCTTTCCAATGGTTTTCCTCCTGTCTTATTTCTGTCCAATAAATTATTTGAGTAAAGTTCAAGAGTAATTGATCTGGAGTATATACTATATATTAAAATATACTATGGGGGGAAATCTAGTTTATTTCTGTTTCCCTTAGATTTTTCTTTAAATGATTCTGCTATAGAAGTGTTGATCTTTATAGAAACTTATTCTGGCTGTCGCTGTGCAGGTGCTTTTTAAAAATATTTTGATGTTAAGAAAAAGCTGGGAGTCCAGCAAATATAGAAGAGCCCACCCTTTCAGGACTTGGGCTTGCTTTAATTATCAGCCACTGCAGGAAGACGATGAAGTAGTAGTGAATGAAGAAAACAGTTTTCTTGTTGGGCACTTGGCCACCCGCCCAGCACTGAACCTCCTGTTTCCTGTGCATTCTTTAATGGGAAGCATAGAATGAACTTGCAAATTTCTGCTTCAAGAACAGTTCAGTTTCTAACTTAAATTTTTAAATCTAAGGAGTCCCTGCAAACCAGAAAGTAGCTCCCAAAAAAAAAATCAAAGGGAGCCCTTGAGAAAATCACAATAAGAGCTATTAGAGAAAAATTATTTTGACACCTCGAGAATGTTGCGTCAAAGAATTATAGTCAACAGGGATCAAAGGCCAAACTCTCCAGTGACCAGCCATCCTTGGAGCAAGATGCTCATGGTTATCGGAAGCCAATCATCACAGCTCCAAGATGTCAATGTGAGAGTTCCCAAAGGTAGTGTTCATGATCAGCATTTAAGTTACTTCCTCAATCACGTTCCTTATTATAGAAGGGCAGAAATGAACTGTTTTTCTAACAATTGCAGTGTTCAGCTCCATTTGTATTTGCTCACATAGATAAACTGCCCAAGTCTGTCACAGCAAAACCTGGATAACGTCCAGGCTTGAACTGATAAAGTGACAAGTAACATGTGCATCACACAAGTACCAGGCAGTGACTGTCTCACCTCTCCTCAGCACTGAATAGCATTACTATCAAATCCCCTACTATGAACATCCTGATCATCATTGACCAGAAGAAAATCAATATGCCCAACCACATAAATGCCATGGTTACTTCACTAGGTCAGAAGTATGATATTCCATGCAAGCGGCTGATGTCCCAACTCACCAAAGTCAACCACTGCATCTACTATGGATAGTAAGAAGTCTCACAACATCAGGTTAAAGTCCATGTGCTACCAAATAAACCTGTTGGACTTTAACCTGGTGTTGTGAGACTTCTTACTGTGCTTATCCCAGTCCAACGCCGGCATCTCCACATCATGTCTACTATGGATGTCAGGAGTGCGATGGAATACTCTGCACTTGCCTGGACAGGTTCAGATATAATCATAAAAGAAACTCAACACCATCCAGGACAAACCACCCAATTAGCAGTCCATCGTCCTATTTAACATCCATCTCCAGAAAAATGTGACTGCCATATGTATTATCAACAGGATGCACTGCAACAACTTGCTGAGTTTCACTGGCAGCAACTCCCAAATTCATAATCTTCACCACTTATAAGATCAAACACATAACTGTCTTGTTGTCCTCTAAGTTGCACACCATTCAAACTTTGGCATAAAATACTTTTTCTTTATTGTCACTGGGTCAAAATCCTGGAACTTCCTCCCTTGCAGTACCTACAGTACACCTTCACTATTTGGATATGCTACAGTCTAATACCTACTCAAGAGCAACTAGGGATGGGCAATTAATGCTATAGTGCTTATCAGACTGGAGAAGAAATGGAAATGGTGTATAACACAGTCAGTTGAAGGACCACTTTTGTGGATGGGCGGATGAATTGGAAGTGTATGGAGCACAATCTTGATATTGGCTAATAATGCAAAGCAGAAGGATTGGTAAACAATGAGAAGAACTGTAAACATAGTTATGAAGACAGACAGGTTAGTACATTGAGTTGATAGGTGAAGGGCAGATGCAATTTAATAAGGATAAGCACAGAGAAATACATTTAAGGCAAGTGAGCATGGAATACGAGTATACAACTGAACAAATGAAAGCAAAGATCATTTAGAGATTCAACTTGCTAAGCTCTAATTCCTCTATTAGAAACTGAATTCATACCAGCAATTTTAGTAAATGTGATTCAATCACCATAGAAGCATTTCCTCTCAAACTAACAGAAGAAATGTCACTTCATGTACCTGAGCTTGTCTGAAAGGAAGTATGGTCACCATGTTAAGAATCATTGACACTCTACTGTGAAATTTCACTAATCAGATCTGCTGCTATGAAAACCAAAGTGCTGGGATTAAAATGCAAGTTTGCAAGGCTATGGGTATGTCTTGATTACAGAAGTCACTTGAAAGCCAAGATGAACAAATGGTTAGGGTACAGATCAACTGTGATCTTATTGAACAGACTTCTACTCCTGTTTACTGCAATGTTTTTCAACCAGGCCACATCTAGAAATTAAATGTGCTGCAATAGTCCAGAATACCACAATCATAAATCTTCTGTAATTGCCTGGGTATTTAGGATTCAGTGTGCCATATGGTTGCAATAGCTTGTCACAATCAACAAGTCTCAAGCTGCAGTGATCAGGAATTTAGCTTCCAGCTGCATACTGAACTCCTCCCATTAGCAATCCAAATTGGCCCACACAATAAATTAATTGAAAATATTTTTGTGAACTTAGCTGATGTTAAAATCGAAGGTTATGTTCTGTCTTTCCCTCTGAAAAATGACAGGAGGCTATCACAGTTCCAAAAACCCAGTCTGTATGTATGTGTACATAAACACACACACAGGCAAACTAAAACATAACTCCTCACATAAACATACACACACACCAGCAACCTAAAACATAAACCCCCACATAAGCACACACACAGGCAAACTAAAACATAAAACCCCCCAGCTCCAGGGAAACCTGAAATTTATTTTTTTTAAAACAGAACAAGTACACTTTTGGCAAACCTGGTTTCCACACAAAACAAGAGCAAAAAAAAGATGCTCTATTCAAAAGTTGTATCATTTAGCCTGATGTTGGGGAGCTGTTGTAAATCTAGGACATCTCTGCCTGGAGCACAGCTCAACAGCAACCGGGACTAATTCACCCCCCACCCCACCAGCACCAGCAGCCGGAAAATGGGCAGCGCGGCGCACCTGAACCTCTCCTGCCCCGCCGTGTCCCACAGCTGCAACTTGATCCTCTTTCCCGGCTCGATCTCCACCAGCCTGGCGAAGAAATCCACCCCGACCGTGGGGTCGGACACGTCGTTGAATTTTCCGTCGGTGAATCTCCGCAGGAGGCAGGACTTGCCCACCGTCGAGTCCCCGATCACTATCAGACGGAACTGATAGATCCAAATAGCTTCCATGACATAACTTTATCCTCCTTTCCCTCCCTCCCTCCCTCCCCACTCTCCCTTTTCACAAGGTCTCAGTCAATTCACTGCCTCAAATGAAACCAAAACATACATCTGAATAATGTCAACCTGCAAAACAAAAAAACGTATATATATAAAACCCACACAATGCTGCCCCAAGCTGAATGCAGCAGTGTCTGTCTGTCTGCCCGCCTGCAGCTTCCTCCTCCCCCTCGCTCAGCCCCCTTTGCAATGCTGCAAACTCAGGTCCGGAGCTGGGACCGGAAAACCAGACCCGGGAAGAGGGGAGAGATGATTGAGATCCAGAACCTCCAGTCACAGCTCAGAGAACCCACACAGCAGCCGCCCCGTTGGTTCATTGGACAGGAGAGGGCGGGAGCTCCCCTGGGTTGACACTATGTTCAGTGGGAGGTACACACACTTGTCTGGCCAGAGGCTTTTTTTTCCAATTAGTTTAAAGAATGAAGACACACACCACCCGCACAAATGTTAGGGGCAGGGGAAGGGGGAAATTAAGGGAAGAGGACCTCCTTGTGAGCTTGCTACTAAGAAGTGCCAAGCTGGCCATTAATAGTTCCAGGCAGTGGGCAATTGAGGGGACTGTCTACCTCTCTTCTGCAGCTATATTTGCTGCTGGGTGTCCCTGGAAAGGGAACATGTTGGGCGGGATTTTCCAGCCACGCTCGCCCTAAAACCAGAAAGTCCCACCTGAGGTCAAAGGGCCTTTGCATGATTCCCCCCTTCCCTCCCCGCTATGATTTCCATGGCAGATAGGACAGGAAAATTCCCCCCCACCCCGTGGTATCTGCTGGCAATATCAAGGCCTTCCTTACTGGGTGGGCACTGGCAGAGTTTAAATTTTAGTTTGTTTATGTGGGGGTTTATATTTTAGTTTGCCTGTGTGTGTTATCAATCCCGTAAATCACATTTCGTCTTGATGTTTTAAATTTCCTTTGAGATTCTGTTTACTTTGAAGCAGTATCCCTTTAAGGAACTGCATTTTTAATTTATCCCAATGTTTGTTGATTTAGTTTGTTTGAACATAAGGACATAAGAAATAGGAGCAGGAGTAGGCCATCTAGCCCTTCATGCCTGCCCCACAATTCGATAAGATCATGGCTGATCTGAAGTGAATCAGTTCCACTTTCCCGCTTTCTCCCCATAACCCTTAATTCCCTGGTCTATCAGAAATCTGTCTAACCGTGACTTAAATATATTCAACAAGGTAGCCTCCACCACTTCAATGGCAGAGAATTCCAGAGATTCACCACACTTTGAGTGAAGAAGTTCCTCCTCAACTCCATTCTAAACTGCCCCCCCCCCCTCTAGTTCTGCTATCCTTTCTAAGCGGGAAGAATCTCTCTACCTCTACCCTATCTAGCCCCTTCATTATCTTGTAAGTCTCTATAAGATCCCCCCTCAGCCTTCTAAACTCCAACGAGTACAGACCCAGTCTATTCAATCTCTCTTCATAGTCCAACCCCCTCATCTCCGATATCAGCCTGGTGAACCTTCTCTGTACTCCCTCCAAGGCCAAAATATCCTTGCGCAAATACGGGGACCAAAACTACACACAGTACTCCAGTTGCGGCCTCACCAGTGCCCTGTACAGTTGCAGCAAGACCTCCCTGCTTTTATATTCTATACCCCTCGCTATAAAGGCCAACATTCCATTCGCCTTCATGATCATCTGCTGCACCTGCAGACTGGGTTTTTGCGATTTGTGCACAAGGACCCCCAGGTCCCTCTGCACTGTAGCATGCTGCAGCTTTTCACCCTTTAGATGATAATCCCTCCTACTATTATTTCTACCAAAGTGGATAACCTCACATCTGCTAATGTTATTTGGTTAATGAACAGAAGCACACTTACAAATATTAGGGACTGTAGGAGGAGGAACTTCTTGAAAAGAAGCACAAATATATTGGCATACATAAACATCACAATACACATACAGTACAATATATAGCTCACAATACATACACACACCCTTTAATATTTAATTATCATAAAAAACAATATATATTGAATAGTGTACAATACTATTCATCGAAGAACGTTGTAATCTGTAATAATGATAAAGGATCATTTGAGATGTGACAGTTAAACAAGATGTGAACATGACCATGTAACATAACTGTCAAATTCAGATTTTACCAGCTTAACCCATGGTTGTTTAAACTGCATAATAAATGTATTAAAATAGCCAAGAGTAATTCATACTGACTAATTTCAATCTTTTAGTCCAAGAAAAGCTATAAAATTTCTTCCCCTCTTGTCCTAAAATTTTGAAAAATTACATAACACTAAACAGCATGTATGAACGTCAAAAACATTGTGAGGGTGCAAAGTTTCTTATTTGCCATATGCACTCAAACAACGTAATACCACATCAGTGAAAAAGAGGCCGATCACTGATCGGAAGTGGTCTCGAGATCTCCAACCTTGCATTTCAAATGTTATCTACCCCTTCAGATGGTGAACCCTGTTAACCTCTGCTTTACAGTGGAGGGAAAGGTGTTGGAAGGCGAAACAAAGTCCATTATGGCATGGAAGCTACACCTCAAATTACTTGGTACTTTTGGCAGATGTAATATGCAGCGAAACGCCTTGTATCAGCCATCTATTGTAGCTACTTAGCTACCTAGATGTCCTAGATCCTCCTCATCTCTGGGATCATATAAAAGCAGCAAGAAAATGGGGGCAGCTGGATGTATCCTGTCTCTGTTATAATCAAACTCTTTAATGTAGGCTTCGTTGTAAAGTGTGATCACAAATGGTACAAGGATAGCTTTAAAAGAGTCTGACGAACTTTACATTGCAGACCACCTTCCTTGAGAAAACACTGGAGCTAACCGGCCCACATGGAGGCAAGCACTGAAATCTGGGTCAGTATGTTTTGAGAACCTGATATGCCAAACTTGCAACATCCACAATGCCAGACTTGGCAAAGCTGTAGATGTTTCCCCCAAGCACCAACAACAATAATATGAATCTGTGGACATCTATGCCAATTCTGCATTGGACTCTTAAGTCGTAAGAGGGCCCACAGATGATGACAAAATCACTTATAGCTTTTGCTGTGCTGTAGACCTTTACAACTCAATGAATTATGGACATATGAGGAGTTGGTGGCATAGAGGCATTGTCGTTGGACTGGAAATCCAGAGACCTAGAGTAATGCTCTGGGGACCCAGGTTCAAATCCCAACAGATGATATTTAAAAATCCTACTGTTGATTGTCATAAGTGCAAGAAATCTGTCATCCTACATGTGACTCCAGATCCACAGCAATGTGGTTGACTATTAAATGCCTCCCAAAATGGACATGCTAAAGGAATAGAACATAATATAAAAGTAGTGAAGTGTTGCTGCTACTGTACAAAGCAATAGTGAGACTGCACTTAAAATATTGTGTACAGTTTTAGCCCCTTTACTTGAGAAGTGAAGTAATTGCATTGGGACAGTTCTGAGGAGATTAATTCCAGAGATAAGGAGTTCGGTATACGAAGAGACATTCGGCAGTTTAAGTCTATATTCCCTGGAGTTTGGAAGCAAGAGAGGAGATCTAATTGAGGTATAAAAGATGACAAGGGGGATTGACAAAATAGACTAGGGCTATGGTGAATGGGCAGGAAAGTGGAGTTGAGGCTGAGATGAGATCAGCTATGATCATATTAAATGGCAGAGCTGGCTCGATGGGCTGAATTGACTTCTCCTATTCCTGGTTCTTACATTCTTATTCTGAAAGTAGCAATGCTGACCTGGACCCACCTATAGTAGCTCAAAGAACACTCTCCAATCTCAGAGATAGGGAATTCAATCAGGCAAAAGTGGAGCAGTCAACATACAAATTTTACATTTTAAAATGAAAGGATTTGCAGCAAATGTTGATGACAAAATCTTGATTTAACATGTCACCTGAACGCCAGAATCTTTGATGATGTAGATCTTCCTAAAAAACATAATTGGAAGGTTAGCCTATATTATCAGCAATGGTTTGTGATTGATTAGTGCAAGTTGCAGACTCGATGGGCCAAAGGGCCTTTTCTGCACTGTATGACTCTATGACTCTAATCAATCAAATTAACAATTAATGGCTCTTGCTAATGAGTCATGCTTATAGCAGACAGCACTCCAGGAGATATGAGAACAGAAAGCAGGCCATTTGGCCTCACCAACCTGCCCCACCATTCAATGACATCATACTAATCTGCAATATCAACTCTACTTTTCTGAAGGATTCGCATTTTCCTTTGAATCCTTTAAAATCCAAACATCTACTGATTTCAGCATGAATATATTCAATGACTGAGCATCCACATCCTTCTAGAGTGGAGAGCTTCAAAGATTCATAAACTTCTGAGCAAAGAAAATGTTTCTCACCTCTGTTCTAAATGGCCGACCCCCATATCCTTGGATTGTACTCTCTTGTTCTAGATTCTCTGGCCAGGGAATCAGTCTCCTAACATCTTTCCTCTCAGAATATTATATATTTCCATGAGATCATCTTTCCTTTATTTAAACTCCACAGAGTGTAGGCCTATTCTGCTTAATACTTCTTCATTGATCAGCTTCTTCATTCCAAATCTAGTCAGCTTTTGTTGCATCCCATCTAAATGCAAATATATCCTTCCTTGCCCACGAATACCAAAACTCCTGCACTTTCTACGTGAGCTTTTTACTTTATCTGATGGTCAACTATTCCCTTTCTGCCTCTGTAATCCACATCAACAATGTGACTGCCTCACTAAACATGCTATTAATGACATTCTCAAAATTGCAATGCTCGCAGTGAATCCACCTGCAGTGAACCAGCAGCTGGATCTGGACACACTTCCTGCACATGTGGTCATTAGGGATACTGAAAGCATCCTTTATTTCCCACATTGTCTAAGAGTAGCGCACCATAGGTCTGAGGTCTCCTGCCATTACTTCTCTCTAAATTAAGCTTGTTGCTCCCTTTAAGAAAATTTAATTAAGCTAGGGACCTTCCCTTGTTTCAAACAATTCCATTATAACCATAGGTCCCAAGCTTTATTTAAGCTAAATGTTTTTTTATGTTCAATTATTTAAGCAATTCTACTTTTTACAAAGAAGACATGTGCTTCCAAAGATATTTCGTAGCTATTTCTGCTGTCATTTTATTACATGACTTTTTTGCAGCCAGTAATGGTTAAAAAACAGTTGATTCATCACAAAAGTGGTTTGCTTGAGATCAGGCCATCACTGTGGCACTGAGGTCTCTCCAGTGTCCTTCTCAGCAGCAACTGCAACAAGTTGCATTTATACAGGCCTTTTCCATCCCAATATGCTTTACAGGACTGTTATTAGGAAACATTTGGCACTGAGGAATTAGAGATACAGACATATAGGGCTATTAAGACAGTCGACAAAATCATGGTCAAATAGATACATTTCAATGAGTATCTAACAGGAAATGAGAAAGATGGAGAGGTGGGGTTTTATGGAGGGAATTCCAGAGTTTATAATCTAATCAGCTGAAGACAGATCCACGAATGCTGGAGTGATGGAAATTGTGAATTCACCAAGGTCAGAATTGGCAGGTTGCACAGATCGCAGAAGGCTGTACAGTTATGCAGGTTATAAAGTTAAGGAGAAGCAATGCCATAGAGAGATTTGCACATTAGGATCAGAACAATGAGTGAATGGGGCCTGGTGCAAGTTAGGATATAGGTAGCAATAATCTTCACTGTTCTGTCAGTGTCACGGGGTTAAAATGTTAGACCTCCCTCCATACAGCATTGTAGATGTACTTACACAACATGGACAGCAGGGGTTCAATATGGCGATTCACAGCTGTCTTCGGCAGATAGATTAAGCATGGGCAATAAATGCTGGTATTGCCAGTGATGCCCACTTTCCATGAATGAATAAACAAATTGGAATCTGATTAGTGAAGTTGTCATCCATACAATTTGCTGGAGCATACGTGAGTTGGATTTTTTCCCAAACCTATCAGCTTGAAAATTATATGGTCTACAAATTGCTGGGAGCATGAGATCATCTTGCACCTTGGTGAATAATGAGATCAATAGTCTATCTCCTTAACAAATAATACTTCAGGGCAGAGAACAAAATAGACCAAATAATGTAAAAGGAAATGAATTGTCAAAAGGTCAAATTACATACAGCAAGATAAATATAGAGAGGGAAAGTAAATTGGATTAAGAAAAAGAGAAAAAAAGACAAAGAAATCGTAATAAAAAAATAATATTTTAAAATTTAAGAAATAACCAGGAACAATTTACAATGTGGAGGCATTGGACTGTTCTTTTACTAGGTCTCCAAAGTTGAGTGGCACAACAGGGCAAAAAAAAAATCATTAACAGAGTCCTTGTGCAATGAAATACTTGACCTAAATGTCTATAATGAACTTTATTAGCTTTTATGGTGCAAATCCAGCAATTTCTTGACATTGATGTGGTGGTTGATGGCATAATCCTATTTCTGCAAGGTTAATGGCTTGTTGGCACAAATCTGTAGTAATTTCTCTTCACCACTACAAACTGCCTTTTTTAATGCACTTTTTAATAATACCATGTGTTGTGTACTTGCCATTAGTTTTTGAACAATTTCTCAGGCAATGATTTCTCAACAACTTTAGACTTTGAATCAATGTTGGAAGAGCAAGATGCCCAAAGCAGTCTTTTCAGCAGGAATACTGTAGAAGTAAATTCCCTCTAACATACTTAAATATGATGAGAAACAAATCTGGCATTTGGCTAGATCTGAAAATACAGACAGACATTTGAGGAGGAAAGACTGAACAGCATTTAAGCATTGACAAGATTTTTATTTTTCACTTGAGATGTCACTTTTTCAATAAAATTCGCACACTAAAACTAATTGTATTGAATAGCTTATTTCCATACAAGTTTGCTTCTAATGAGTAATTCCATTGTTTTACTAGGAATTGGCTGACAGTATATAATGCCCTGGGTTAAATCTATCCCTCGTGTGTATGGTTACTGGCACATTTGGTTCTATTGTTGAAGCATACACGAGTCGGATTTTTTTCCAAACCTCAGCTTAGTTCTTAGTACCTTAGTTCTATTCTAATCCATCAGCATTAATTGACTTTGAAATATATTGCTGGCCCTTCACAGTCGCTGGGTCAAAATCCTGGAATTTCCCCCTGAACGGCATTGTGGATCAACCCACAGAACATGGACTGCAGCAATTCAAGAAGACAGCTCACCACCACTTTCTCAAGGGCAATGAGGGATGGACAATAAATGCAGTAAAAAGTTTGACAACACCAGGTTTCAGAACCTGGTGTTGTCAGACTTTTTACTGTGTTTACCCCAGTCCAACGCCGGCATATCCACATCAATAAATGCAGGCCAGCCAGTGACACCCATGTCCCACGAATGAATAAAAGAATACTTGATTTTTTGATGTTATTATTATACCTTTTCAAATTTCATCCTATATCTCTCTTTATATTGGTCTGCAGAGGATCTTTCCATAGGGATAGGTCTGTTTTTAAAATCTACATCTCATTGATGACAGAATTCTTGATTCTGGTAGATACATTTTGTCTGAATCAGGCTTGAAGTTTTTGCCAGTGGTTGCTTGAGAGATCTATGTATTTAATATAAGGACTGATCTTTGCTCAAAGCTTTTTGCCCCATTAGCAATCATTAAGCTTTTCTGACAGGATACTTGTTGCTTAGGTTACATAAGGTGCTGGTGTTTATCTGCATCCATACTGTATTTGTCTTTGGGACTGTGGTCTCTTACTGCATGATATTCATGGGCTTTCTGGCAAACATTAAATCAGGTAATTAGCTTATCTCTGCATAACGATGTGAAACTGCCATAAAACCGGCAGTAAATGGCACAGCACATGATTTCTATGTCAGCCAACCCTCCAAAAGATATTACAAATAAATTGCACCCAATATTTGCAGGTCATAAAACCTGCGTGAAGGTTAACTTATTCACTAAATGGTACAGGAATTATTTAATTTTCTAACATTAATGTGCAGAGCAACAAATATTTATCAGTTGACCTCATTAGGGAGTCCATACTAAAATTATTATTTTTTTGCTTAAAAATGTAATCACGAGGCACGGATGCACTCTTGTTAAAACTATTGCTGCAACGAAGATTGATTTTTTTCCCCGCATTACTAATCAGCCTGTTTAATCATTCCATTAATCTTCCACAATAACTTTGCCAAATGGGTGAACCCACACATTATCTTATTTCATTGTTCACTAAGAGGGTTAATCATTCAGTCAGCTTCTCAGAAATCAGTTGGTGTGAATAAAGGAGACAGGTCCGTTTCTTGTGCCCTCTTATTTTGGATCTCCTCTTTGGTTTTCCATGTACTTCCCCTTGAGCAATGGAGAGCAGGGAGGGAATATCGCACAGAGGCAGCAAAACCAAGAACTTTTTTGCCAATTTGATGGAAAAAACTAAAGCAAGAGAATGTCTCTCATGGTAAGCGATTGGAAGTTGAACATTAACTGTTTGATATCAAATTCTTCAGTGGGAACAGTAACACTGAAGCCATTAGTCTTTCAAGCATAAGAAAGCATCTGATAAAAGTGAACTAATTTGTTATTGTGAAAAATGGTAACATAATTATACTTTGACTGTTTAATCTGGAATATTATCTACCTGCTTTAAATTGTTCCTCTTTTCTACTTGTGTCGACAGCTTTCTAGCTCATAAGACGGTCAACATCATTCTACTTGTTTTGCATAACATTGTTTTGCATAACATCACAATTTCTAGGAACAAATTAATGTTGGGAAGAAAAGACTTCCTGTAAAGGACTTGGCTCCTGAACCCCTAGAGCCTTATCGGCATCTACATGTTAAGTCAGGAATGTGATGGCATACTCACAACTTGGTTGAATGGTACAGCTATAGCAACTATCAAGAAGTCCAATTCAAATCAGCAAAGCAAATCCATCTGATTAGCATGATTGTTTCTGTTCTCAACATGTAGCCCTTCCAACTTAGGTGCAACATGGCTGCTGTTTGCAAGATCTACAGGATACACTGCAGCAAATCACCAACCTGAACAGCAAATAAATGGATTACCACGTACTAATCTGATTACTAGAATGGAATTCTGAAAAGTTACTGATTAAATTAGACTTTTCTACAGTTCATTATACGAATAGCTTTTAACAGTAAAGAAAATAATGATAGCATTTTCCCTGAAGTTGAACTAGTTATTAATTTTTGTCTTTATCTTTTCCTTATAAAACAAATTAAAACTCAGAAGAAAAGCTCAGATGGACCTTTATCAATGATTTATTGTGTCTGATGATCTGTAAACTGTGAAAGTTCAAAGTTTAATCTTTAATGATTTCAGTTGGAGGTGTCGGTGGAAACTATGTGAGAACTTTGATAAATTCTGCAATGATTTTTGTGATGTAATATGTAGGGTAAATGTCCCCTATTTGTTTTTTCCGTTACCAAAGGGCCACATGGTTTTAAAATTGCAGAAAGGCACTATGCTTCAATTTTGAATAAGGCTTTTAAATTCACGTAAAGGTTTGAAAACAGAAATGTGTCTTTGAAACAGGTTTCTTTTCAGGTGTTGTATTCAGGTTTCAATAGGAAGTGCTTTTTGGAATAATGGCTCTTTCAGAGGCCCAGAAGTTTCTGAGGGAGGAGACAGTCACACAAGGTGATTGACAAAAGGTCACAAAAACAAAACTTTTGGAATTGGTAAAAGCATTGCAGTTGACATTGCCTGACATTGGAAGGAAAAGAGAGATAATTGTGGTGATAACTCAGCATTTAAAATTGCCAGAAAAACAGTCAGAATCATTGGAAATTGCTAGAATTCAATTAAAATGAAACAGCTTGAACATGATAAAGAATTAAAGCAGCTTGAATTTGAAATAAAAGAAAGGGAAAGAAGAGCAAATGCCAAAGAAAGGGATGCAATTGCAGCAGAAAAACCAAAAGAGAGGGAAGCCATTGCCGTGGTAAAGGGAGAGAAAGGAAGGAACAAAAAGCAAAAGAATTGACACAGTTTTAAGACAACAAGAAGAAGAAATGAAACTGCTTGAATTTCAGACAAGGGAAAGGGAAAAAGACAGGAAAGAGGAAGAAAGTGAGAATTTGAACTTCAGAACTAGCAATAAAAAGTGAACGTCAGTTAAAATTGGCAGAGGTGAAGGGAAAAGTATAGTTTGAGGATAGAGATGAGGATAGTAAGAAGGAGCAAAAGCTTCATAGTCAAAGGCTTGGTGGGGATCTACTTAAATATGTCCAAGCAGTGCCAAGGTTCGATGAGAAGGATGTAGAAGCCTTTTTCATTTCATTTGAGGAAGTGGCAGAACAAATGAAATGGCCACAGACCATGTGCGTATTACCAATTCAGACAAAGTTGGTAGGTAGAGCTAGTGAGGCCGTTGCATTATTATCAGAGGAGATATTTGGGAAGTATGATGAGGTGAACAAAATCTATCTTAGGTGCGTATGAACTAATGCCAGAAGCCTACAGACAATGGTTTAGAAATCTAATAACCTGGTCAAACATACATCGGATTTGAAACAATGAAAGTAATTTTGATAAGAGGATAAGAGCTTTGAAAATAAACCAGACGTATGAAGCTCTTAGAGAAATTATTATTTTGGAGGAGTTTAAAAATTCACTTCCTGATATAGTGAGAACTCATGTGGAAGAGCAGAGGGTTAAAACTGCCAGGTTAGCAGCAGAACTGGCAGATGATTATGAATTAGTTCACAAATCAATGCTTGGTTTCCAACATCAGTTTCAGCCTGTGAGGGATAGAAACTGGAGAAAAGAGAAATCATTGAGTGGTAAAGGTAAAGGAGATCTTGTAGGAGATAATAAAGACAGTATACCTCAGGTTAAAAAGGAATGACAGGAGGGTAGAAGGAAAATGAAAAGGCTCAGATATTTTCACTGTAATAAATTAGGTTGTGCAAAGTTGCAGTGTTGGTGGTTTAAATAAAGCATGGGGAAGACTGATGTGGTAAAACAGAATAAGCCAGTGGAGTTTATTGAAGTGGTAAAGGAAAACCCAATTGAAGCAAAAGAGGTTCAAAAGAATGTACTGCCTGGTCAGGTGTTGGCTGATAAGATGGTGCAAGATCTCTTTAAAGAATTTACTTGTGTGAGTAAAGTTTACTCATGTGTACTAGGAGGAGTAGGTGAAAAAGTTGAAATTTTAAGAGATATGGGAACAAGTCAATCTTTGGTGGTAAGAGATGAGGAATTATGTAGTTTGGAAGGAGTATTGCCAGAAAAGGTGTTAATATGTGGAATTCAGGGTGAGAAGAGTGGTGTTTCATTATATAAGATGAGATTGGAGAGCCCAGTGAAGAGTGGTGAAGTAATAGTAGGGGTAATCGAGAAATTATCTTGTCCAGGAATACAGTTTATCTTGGTTAACAATATAACTGGATCACAGATGGGAGGGATGTCAACTGTAGTTGAAAAGCCAGTGGAGAATCAAAGAACTGAGTCGTTGAATTTTTCCTAATTGTGTAGTAACAAGGTCACAAAATCACAGGTTAAGACAAGAGGAGAAATCAAAAAGTGAAGATAAGAAAGTCATTATCAGAAATTATTTTTGATCAGATGATTGGAAACAAACAAGAACAGGTGGAGGATGAGGTGGATATTTTTAGTTTGGGAAAGTTGTCAGAGTTACAACAGAAAAATATAAAAATAAAACACTTGTATCAGAAAGCATACATGGAAGAGGAATCTGAGTGTATACCAGAATGTTATTACCTTAAAAATGATGTCTTAATGAGGAAATGGAAACCTTTATATATTCGGGCAGATGAAAAGTGGGCAGAGGTTCATCAAGTGAGATTGCCGATAAGGCATAGAAAGGAAGTGTTGCACATGAGGTACCAGTAGAAAGTCATTTGGGAGTAAGGAAAATGCAAGCCTGGACTGCATAAAGATGTAGTTACATTTTGTTGGTCATGTCACACATACAAGTCATAGGGAAACGTCAAGGAGTGTTAAAACCAGCACCCACAATATCCATTCCAGCGTTCGAGGAACCTTTTACAAAGATCTTAATTGATTGTTTAGGATTCATCCCGAAAATAAAAAGTGGGAATCAGTATCTTTTGACTATAATGGATGTGTCTACTAAGTTTCCAGGCCATTCCTTTACATAATATTACAGCTAAAAGAATTGTAGAGAAGTTATTCAATTTTTTATTAGATATGGACTACCCACAGAAATCAAGAATCAAATTTTACATCAAAGTTATTCAAGGAAGTTATGGATAGCTTAGGAATAAAACAATTTAAATCAATTGCCTGCCGTCCAGAAGCACAGAGTGGTGGCATCAAACCTTAAAGACTATGCTGAGGGCTTATTATCAAGATTATCCCAAGAATTGGGAAAAAGGAATTCCATTTGTACTCTTTGCAATTAAATACGCACCATATGAATGAAACAAATTCAGTCTATTTGAATTGATTTTTCATCATGAGTTAAGGGGACCACTTAAATTGATTAAGGAAAATTGGTGAGTGAGCATTCTGAGACTATATTATTAGTCTACATGTCAAATTTTAGGGAAAGGTTGAGTAGAGCAGGTGGATTGGCTAAACAACATTTAAAAGTGGCACATAATGTGATAAAACAAGAAGCAAATAAGGAATCAAAAGTTTGTAGTTTTGTGAGTGGGGATAAAGTCTTAGTGCTGCTACCATTAGTAGGTGAATCTTTAAAAGCAAGGTTTAGTGGGCCTTGTCAAATTGAAAGGAAATTGAGTGAGGTGAATTATTTTATAAGAACGCCAGACAGAAGGAAAATTCGCAGAATGTGTCATGTGAAGATGCTTAAAAGGTATTTTGACAGGGATGGAGAGCTGAAGGAAAAGATTTTATTGGTTATAACTCAGAGTGAAGAATCGAATCCAAATGACTCTGAATTTGACATTCCTCAAATTAAATTAGATAATAAAGACATTAAAAATTAGGATAAATTATTGAATTACCTTCCAGAAGAAAATCAAATTGATCTGAAAGAGTTACTAATATCACCTGGCCAAGTATGTGGGAATAAGTTGTGAAGTACTAGAATGGTTATACATAATGTAGATATGGGGAATGCTGTTTCAATTAAACACACCCTTGTAGACTTAACTCTGTAAAACTGATACAGATTCAAAAGGAGATCGAAAGTATGCTTAAAAATGACATAATTGAAGTAAGTTGCAGCAAGTGAGCTCACCCATAGTCATGGTACCAAAACCGGATGGTACCCAATGATTGTATGTGGACTATTGACAGTTATTGCAGTTTCAAAATCAGACTCTGATCATGTTCCATTGTGGGAGGCATACATTGAGAATGTGAGACAATCAACTTTTATCTCCAAACTGAATTTACTCAAAGGTATTGGCAGGTACCTTTATCCAAAAGGGCGAAGGAGATTTCAGCTTTCATGTCACAAAATGATTTATACCAATTCAAACTTATGCCATTGGAATGAAAAATGCCCCAGTCATGTTTCAATGATTAACCAATAAGATCATTTCACAATTACCCAATTGTGTGGTGTACATAGATGATCTGGTGATTTTTAGTCAGATGTGGAAAGAACATTTGAAACCTTTGTGAGGCAAGTTTGGTGGCAAACCTGGCTAAGAGTGAGTTTGGAAAAGCTTAAGTCACGTTCCTTGGCCATACAATTGGACATGGACAGATGGCCCCAAGGGATGTGAAAACAAAAGTTATTGGGGAGTTCTCAGTACTGTCGACGTGAAGGGAAATAATGAGATTCCTGGGCCTGAGTGGTTTTTACTGTAAATTTGTGTCAAATTTTAGCAGTGTGGTTGCTCCACTGACTTGCTGAAGAAGCGTAGCAAATTTTAATGGATGGCAGAGTGTCAACAGGCATTTGATGGCCTGAAGACTGTGTTAAGCACTGCTCCTATGTTAGCCACACCTAATTATACAAAACCATTCTGGGTGGTTATCGATGCGAGTGATGTGGGCGTAGGTGTCTTGCTCTTACAAGAAGACGATGAAGGAATAGAGCAGCCTGTTGGGTATTTTTCCAAAAAATGGAATGATCACAATAAGAATTATTCAACGATTGTAAAAGAGACCTTGAGTTTGGTGCTGGCGTTGCAACATTGTAACATTTATGTTGCCGGTAATTCATCTGAGCCAATTGTGTATACCGATCATAACCCATTGATGTTTTTGGAGAAATTTAAAACTAAAACTGTTTTGATGTGGTAGGAAGAGAGAACGTGATTGCTGATGCTTTGTCATGGATGTGATAAAAAGGAGTATTCAATGGTGGAAAACAAAAACTGAAATGAACTATATTGTTATTATGTTTACGTGTTTTGATTTTGGTGAAATGTATGTTTTTTTTGTAGTGTACTTGAAGTATTAAACTGAAAGTGTTTGAAAAATGAAACCATCTTTGAATGTTGATTGTTAATTTTTTCTTAAGGGGGGAGGTGTGATATTAGTGTACCTTTAAGAGATTTTTTTAAAAATCATGATCTCTGCAGCTCTCACAGCTTCAGTGTTTCTCAGTTCGCAGCCTTAGCTGATGTCATTACGGCACCAATTTGACTGGCGATGTCCTTTTATTGGTGCTTACATGGGGTTTGTTTATTTTTACTGGGATGTTTATTGCATTGATGGGACAGAAAACTGGCCTGCAGGTCAGGTGACAGGAGTTCTTTTATTTTCAGTTTGAGCTGCTGTTTAGTTTGAGTTTTAATTGTTAGAAGGGACCTCAAGATGAAAGAAGTGTTTCTCTCTCTTCCTGTTTTATTTGGAAATTCAGCTGGTTATCTGAAAACAAGGTCTTGTCTTCCTGGGGTAGAGAATCTGCTTATAGTGGCTTGATCAGAATCTCTCTCTCTCTGGGGTTCTGGGAAGCTGTTCTGACTTCAAACTGTTCTGAGTTTATTAAGAAAATGACAGAATCCAACCAAAGGACTCAATTCCAGTATTGAGTGAGCACACATTGCTGTGTTGAACCCTTTGAAGAGTTTTGTCTAAAGGAAGCTTGATTTTGATTGGAACACCTTAAATATATTTGTTAAGAATTATACACTATTGTGGTTGTTTTGTTTTTATTTGTAATTGATAAAAGGTATTGCTGATTTTCTTTCCATACATGTTAACTATATTCTTAAATAAACTTTGTTTGATAAAAGCTCTCTAATGGGTTATTTGAATCATATCTGACAGGAAACATATCATACTTATCCTAGCCAAAATCAAGATGCAAAGCTTATGATCCAGACAGGCTTCATAAAACGCTGTGGAGTTTCTGACCTGAACCATAACACAGTTGCCTTTAAAATCAGAAATAAAATAATTATACACATAGGAAATAAATTCTTGAAAGATTCATTCACAGAATCATAGAATTGTTCAGAAGGATGTCATTCAGCCTGTTGTATCTACATTGACTGTCCAAATGAGCAATTCACTTAGTGTCATTCTCCTGCCTTCTCTCCATAACCCTGTGTTTTGACCAAACAGATGTTAATTTCTGAGCAAACCAAATCCCAAAGGAAAGCTTAGTCTGCATATCACAACCCTTTTCTTTTTGTATTTTGATGATGAGTAGATTAGTTTGCTGGACTCAGAAACCACAAATTTCAGTAACACTTTTGGGATTTTAGACATTAAATTAATCATTTATTAAAGCAAGAAAATAAAAGATACAAAAGTCTGAGAACACCTACCAACTGATTCAAGAACAGCTTCTTCTGTTGCCATCAGATGTTTGAATGGACCAACTTCACCTTAAGTTGATCTTTCCCTACACCCTGGCTATGACTGTAACACTACATTCTGTACCCTCTCCTTTACTTCTCTATGAGCGATATGCTTTGTCTGTGTAGTGCGCAAGAAACTGTACTTTTCATTGGATACTAATACGTGACAATAATAAATCAAATCAAATCAAATCAAATAAAACAATTAATAATGCCACAAGGCAAATCCACTGTTGCAGTAAAATTGGTGCATCACATGGCCTCTCTACTGTGGAAATTCAAGAAATTTGAAAACAAAATCCCGTTTTCTGAAAAAACAGACACTTTTTGGATTGGCTGGAATCTCTTCACAGCTCTTTTCCCAGCTCATAGCCACATTCCTGGAGGTCTCACATTGCCACTCCCTAAGATTTCAGCATCTCTATTTTTGCTTTCACATCTCGATTTCATTGTCCTCAGCTATACATACATACATATAATACACACACACCCTATTTCACAGTAAAATACAATAAAAGCCCAAAAATATTAAAAACCTCTTTCTTTACACCCTGTATAATATTCCTTTTCAACTCGATTGAACCTACTCCACCATTCTCTCAGGGTGGGCATTCCAGACCTTAACCAATTGATGCATGAAAAAACTTTTCCTCATGTCAGTTCTGCACCTTTTATCAATTACCTTAACTCTGTGCCCTTTCATTCCTAATCCTTTCATGACTGGCAAGAGTAGCTCCTTATCTACTCTGTCTAAAGGATTTTCACAATAACTTTATTGCAGTGTTAATGTAAGTCTACATACAAGTAATAAATAAACGTTTTAGACTCTCATGATTTTGAATATCTCCATTAAAGCTCCTCTCAGCTTGTCTTCTCCATAGAAAATATTTGATTTTTCCATTTCCACTAATTAACCAAGTAGTTATCTATTCAACTATGCCATTATCTGTCAAATGTCAAAACACCAACTATTCATTATTGAATTAAATATATAAATATCAAAAAGTACAAAATAAATAAGTCCAGTCTGCTTTCTTTTTAAAATGAAATAATATTGTCAGGGAAATAGTGATGATGTGAAAATATCCAGCAAATTCAATAAATTGGAACATTCTCTGCTGGTTATATATTTTAACAAACTATTGGAAAATGTAAGCTGCTTAAAGGCAGGGACAGTTTGGTTATGCCAATGAATTAGTGTTCTTAGTGTATGGGTGGCACGGTAGCACAGATGAGGGGCACGGTAGCACAGATGGGGGGCACGGTAGCACAGATGGGGGGCACGGTAGCACAGTGATTAGCACTGCTGCTTCACAGTGCCAGTGATTCGGGTTCGATTCTTGGTCACAGTATGTTGGAGTTTCCTCCGGGTGCTCTGTTTTCCCCCCAGCATTCTGCAAGATGTGCTGGTTAGGTGCATTGACCCAAGCAGGCGCCGGATTGTGGTGACTAGGGGAATTTCACAGTAACTTCATTGCAGTGTTAATGTAAGCCTTACCTGTGACTAATAAATAAACTTTAAACTTTTGATATATTGATGAGCTGAGCAACACTGCAAATAGAGGTTTACCCAAGGCAAACCGGTAAGAATGGGGAACAGAAACTAAAGGCGAGAATTTCCTGACTTCATCTGCAGCTGGGATTCTCCAGTCCCACTGCTGTGAACAGAGATTTTATTTTTGCCTATTTTATTGTTTTTAATAAACCTATTTTATTTAAAATTGTCACAAAATGTTTGGAACATCATTCTCTGGATTTCAGACCCTCCTTCACATTATAGCAAATTGCAAAATAAATCTGAGGCCAGTTGTTTTAAGTTTCCCTTCTGGGATTTGGAATAACCCAATGTTTACCATCAGCTGAATTCTTAACACTTCCTTGAGAGGAGCCAAGAGAAGTCAATTTGGAGACATTTCCAAACTCTAATCAGAAAAACTACTTTAGTAACC
The DNA here is from genome assembly GCF_965287045.1 of Carcharhinus amblyrhynchos. Taxonomy (NCBI): domain Eukaryota; kingdom Metazoa; phylum Chordata; class Chondrichthyes; order Carcharhiniformes; family Carcharhinidae; genus Carcharhinus; species Carcharhinus amblyrhynchos. The sequence continues at coordinate 67,737,862 of NC_137333.1, read as the reverse complement.
CTGAAGTTTATTTAATTCCTTCTTTCAAATTGGTGGCTTATACTTGTTGGGTTTCATTGTTAGGTATTTCTCTTTAACGCTCAGTTTTTCAGACTATCTCCAATATTCGCAATATTTGCGAACTAACTAGAATTCTTGGTCAATTTCAGGAAACTTCTAAGGATATTACTTCTTGGTCAAGGATTATCCATGTTATTATGTGGAACTGCAATCAGTAGCCAATATCTGGCAGACGACTTTGGTGTGAATACCCCAATGCTTCAGGGTTTCATCAACTACGTTCTGTTGTTCCTGGTTTACATGGGGATGTTGACGTTCAGGCAGGGTATGTAGTGAACAAAAAGAAGAATATGTTTAATATGTTCTGAACCAGCAGAATATAATTGCAGCACCAAAATTGCTAAAGTGCTCGTTTAATTTTACTTTTAATCAGGCAATGACAATTTACTACAAATACTGAAGACAAAATGGTGGAAATATCTTCTGCTGGGGTTAGTTGATGTTGAAGCTAATTATCTGGTAGTCAAAGCTTACCAGTATACAACATTAACAAGTGTTCAGGTATGTGTTCAACCTTTTAAACCTGATTACTACAGTTGTCATATCCTGTATTTCCCTGTGCACAGGTGGGTTGAGTTTAGTAAATAATTAATGCCCCAACTTCCACTTCTCTCCCTGAAAGCTGAGTTCTGGTCAGGTCTGGCTCCATGAATCACAGTGTCCATCTGATTTCTTTCTAGGCAGTAAGCAGATTCATCCTGTCCTCGCTTTCAGGGGAGCCAATGACCTAGTGGTGTCATTGCCAGACTATTAATCCAGAAACTCAGCTAACATTCCGGGGACCTGGGTTCGAATCCCGCCACGGTGGATGGTGGAATTTGAATCCAATTAAAAATATATCTAGAATTAAGAATCTACTGATGACCTTGACACCATTGTTGATTGTCAGAAAAACCCATCTGGTTCACTAGTATCCTTTAGGGAAGGGAATCTGCCATCCTTACTTGATCTGGCCTATTTGTGACTCTAGAGCCACATCACTGTAGTTGACTCATGATTGCCCGCTAAGGGATAGACAATAAATGCTGGCCAGACAACAATGCCCATGTCTCACAAATTAGTAATAAAAAAACAGTGCCCAGAAGGAATATTAGACAAAAATCAGGTCATGGGGATCTCAGCACATTTTCCCCTTTTTACCATGGTAATGCTGATGCGTTGGAGTATTAATCACTGCTTCCCTGGCGGAGATCAGTAGCCCTGAGTCTGAGCAGGGGTTGACTGTGAGACTTATCTCTCCTGCTTGGCTGAATACCCTATTATGTGGTGCATGTATAAATTAAACCAATAACTAGAATCACTGGGGGCAATTTTGTGCTTACATCTGCTGCGAGTGTAAATGGTGACACAGATGCAAAATCCCATAACACGTGGGAAACAAGATTCTTGGTGGTGGGATCTTGTTTCCCAATTTTCCCTGTCTCTTGCTGATGACATTATTTAAATCAAGTTGACTACATTTTGATATTATTAATGGGCCATTCTGCCACATGATTCCACGCGCCTCCTCCATGCCCCGCAACCGAATGTTCAAACCTTACCAATGTGATGTTACATTGGCGAGGTTTACACCAGATATTTAAAAACAGGATTCAGTTGAGGGGTTATCACGAAAGGGGCCATGGTAAGTATAACCCTGGGAAGGAGGAGATGAACATTCCTTGGCACTGTCCCTGACACATGCTTGCACTGTTAACCTGTCATTTTAACTGCTTTCTCAAGCTGCCCTGCCATCTTCAATGATTTGTGCACATTTAGCACCACACCACATCCCATCCCCACACTCCAAACCCTAGTCTCTATTCCTGTGATCTCTTTCAAATTGGGCCCATTATTTTTTATTGCCTATCCTCTTCCTTGCTACCAACATGTATCCTGTCAAATTTCTCTACATTATATTTAGTTTACTTCCACTTACCTGCCCATTCAACCAGCCTGTCTATATCCTCTTGAAGTTCATCACTAACCTCTTCACAGTTGACAATTCAAAGTTTTGTGCCATCAAGTTTTGCCCACACCCATGTCAAGATTACTAATATATATCAAGAGTGGTGGTCCTAGCACTGATCCACTGTATAATTCCCTCTAGTCTAAAAAGAACTGTTCACCACTACTTCCTGTCACTTGCTTAACTTTGTATCTATGCTGCCACTGTCTCTTTTATTGCATGAATTTCAACTTTGCTGACAAGCCTATTATTGTGGTACTTTATCAATTGCCTTTTGGAAGTTCACGTACACCATGTCAACTGCATTAACTTCAACACCCCTCTCTGTTATCACATCAATAATCTCACTCATGTTAGTTAAACATGATTTGTCTTTAAAAATTCCATGTTGGCACTGGTTTGCTTTAATTAAAGTAAAATCCCAAATTTCATGCCTTTCTTGTCTGTGTTTTTCCTTACCTCTATTAAAGCATTTCTACACAACATTGCAATTGTTTGGTAATCTGTGTTTACTTTCCCCTCGCTCCTCTTTCACTAAGGAGACAGCAGCTGTGACCGTAGAATCCTTACAGTGTAGAAGCTGGCCATTCAGTCCATCAAGTCTGCACCGACTCTCCAAAAGTGTATCTTACTCCCCTCTATCCATGTAACCGATGCATTTGGCATTACTGATCGACTTGAGTTACGCATCTTTGGACACTAAGGGGCAATTTTAGCATGGCCAATCCACCTAACCTGCACATCTTTGGACTGTGGGAAGAAAACAGGGTACCCAGAGGAAACCCACGCAGGCACAGGAGAACCTGAAAACCACGCAGGCAGTCATTAAAGCTGGAAATTGAACCCGGGTCCCTGGCGCTGTGAGGCACTGTGCTGGCCCCTGATGGAGCAGAAATCTCGACATGTTTTAGTGAAGAGATGGTGTCAAAGCCTTTAGAAACCAATTTCTTCCATTAGTCCTGGCTGCGGATGTTTGGTTCTCTTTTTAAAGCACTTTTCCAATGTGGATAAGATGTGATGCATGGAATGGTTGCAGCTGAAGTGAAGCTTGAATGGGGAGATTAATCTGGAAATGTCCCAATATCTCAGTCCAGAGCTGAAATAATGGTTCTGTTCAATTTTGAAACATTCACCCATTTAATCTGCCAGTTTTGAGGTGATTCATTTTTTTTCTTAAATGAGGATTGTCCCTTTTTAAATTTTTCAACATGTCTTGTATCACTCAGCAGCTTCCCCCATCTGTTGTACTCAGGTACCATAATTTGATGCTCAGTAATTGCACAAACCAATGCTGCCTTCATATTGTTGGAACCTATCTAATTGACCCCCTTTGAAAAGCATGTTCATCGCTCGCAATTTTGCTACTTGAAAGGCTTTGGTGGAACATAACCCCAGTGAATGGCAGTGGGACTTTAATCTGTACTTGTCCAAGCAACTGTTAATTTTGTCTTGGACTATCCTTTTAAAATGCTTTTCCCACCGCACTGATGGACCTGTAGTTTATCCTTACATCCTTTTAAACAGGGAGTAAATTTTCAATCCTTCTGTCTCTGGCACCATGCCTGAATCTAAAGAGGAATGTGGCCTGTGCCTCTGTAATTTCCTCTCATACTTTCCTCAATATCCCGGGATGCATCCCATCTGTTCCTGGTGACTAACCAACATTAGGTGCAACCTGTTTTTCCAATAACTCCTCTTTACCATGTTTAGCTTGTCCAGTGGCTTACCTACCTCCTTGTCCACTATGGATTCAGCAGCATCTTCTGTCCTGGAAAAACAGATGCAAGTATTCATTTAGAACCTTAGCCATACCCTCTGCCCTTATGACCCCTAACTGGCATCAATCTTCCTCTTCCTGTCCTTTTACTGTTTATGTGCCGATGGAGAGCTTTTCAGTTTCCTTATACATTGGCTGCCATATGTTTCATATTCTCTCTGTTTCTCTCAGTAATTTTTCACTTTCCCTCTGAACCTTCTATATGCAAATTAGTTCTAATTTATTATTGACCTGACCCTTGGCACATGCATCTTTTTTTCTGCTTTATTTGTTGCCTTACCTTTCCCTCCCTTAGAAATGCATTTTTACTGTACCTGAACTATCTCCCCTTTAAAAGCTGATGCATTACTGCTTTGCCTGCCAATCTTTGATTTGCCAGGACCCGATCTGTTGTCACTCCATGGAAACTGGACCTCCTCCAAGTATTTTTATTCTCAATTGTTCCGTGTCCTTTTCCTTCCTATTATTTACTATCTATTTCCTATTTCTCATTTACCTACCTCTTTGAGCAAACTATTGGTGATCTGACCTACTATCTCCTGATTTGGTTTGGTGTCATATCTTGTTTTATAATGCTCGCTTTTAAACACCTTGGGCCATTTAAATGTGTTACAGGCACTAATCAAGTATAAGTTGTTGTTATTTCCAAGGCATGCTTGTAAATAGCTGATCAGGTCCTGTCTCATTACTCTTGATCTATTGGACAGTGGAAGCCAACTTTGTAAACTATTGTCTCCTATATCTAGAACAGTCAAATAGCAGGAATGGTGGTAATTGTCCTGAGTCTGTCTCTCTTTCTGCAAGTCCTTACACTAATGGAAAGCTGAAAACACCAGTATGAATCACAACAGAGAAATGGCTTATGTTAGCTAGCATTTCCACCAAGTAAATCTGATGGGAAAACTGTTAAACATGCAGCTCACAGGAAAGGCCTGAAAGGGAAGGCCTGAAATAGGGAATAAGCAGTCTTTAAATTCTATACTCATCATTGAATTTCAAATGATTGAGTCTGTGAAACAAGAAGGAGAAATTTTGTGCTTCCCAGTGCCAAAGTGTACAAATAATAATTCCTGCCATTAGTTCAAATTTAATATTAATGTGAAAATTTTTAACAGACTCAATGGGTACTAGAGAGAACAACTGATAAATAGATGGGCCAGAAATTCAGTAGTGCCTATTTTTGGGTGCCTCACACCCATAGAACTAACAGTCCATGCTTGGTTCTGGATGTGCTAGGACTTTGGGCTTTGGAACTTATCACAACGTCAAAGGCACAGCGGTGGGAGCTGGCATCAGTTCAGGTCATTGTTCAGGAAAGTGATTGGGTACAATCACAGAGGTCAGATTAGGGATCGAGTACAATTAGGGAGGGAGTGGGATGATGCCAGGAGGTCAAGACAAAATCTCCTAGGGTTCTGCACTATTTCTGTAGGCCTTGTGTGGGACTGTTGCATCAGCAAAGGATATTGTAGCATGTATTGTATTGTTGTGGGGTTGGGGATGTTTTTGGAGGATTCTTGGAGGTTATGGTTAGGGTCAATTGGAGGAGATTACATGGAGAGGGGGCTTAGAAAATGCAGTTGTGAGTGAGTCTGAAATTCTCCAGAATGGGGACGGTGGTGATGAAGGTACACACTAATTTTTCTTTTGTTTCCTGTTGCTTGCTTGGCATTGGTTTCTCTGTGGCATGGCACCATTTTGGACACAAAACAGCATCTGTCATGCCCCAACCATGAAGCTACAGAGCTGAACTTCCAGCTCAGTTTTTCTGTAGGTAAATATAATGAATTACTTGTTAACATGTGTTTGTTGTGCACTTTCAGCTCCTAGATTGCTTTGTCATTCCAGTGGTGATGTTCCTCTCATGGTTTGTCTTACGTTCAAGATACAGAATCATCCACTTTGTGGCTGTTTTAATGTGTTTGGTGGGCGTTGGGATTATGGTTGGTGCAGATGTCCTGGCAGCAAACCACCAAGGATTAGGTAAGACCCATTGATGCAGGAGGCCTGATTGCACCTGGAATTGTACAAAATGTTTTTGAACTGTGTTGATCAGTTTTGTACGAGCCTTCAAAAATAAACAAAACATAAAGTGAGAAAAGTGATATTCAACACATTAACATAATGCTGTGTATAATCTACCTGAGTGTGAATTAGCTGCTCCATTCCATTGCTCTCCTGAGAGAAACCCCAAAATTAAATTCCGTAATATCTACATATTGGTATCACCATTATTTTAACCTAGGCTAATTGCTGTCCAGTATATCAAGAGGAGTATTCATATACAATGACACACAGGAATTGACGGTTTGGTCTATCTAGGCTGTTCTACACAATTATGTCATCCTGGGTTTTACAATACATTCACGCCACCCCATCCAAAAATAAATAAAATCCCAGATCAATTTGAGGGATAAAAATTCTGGGAAATTCCTCTCCGACCAATCTACATTGATTATCTACCTTTTATGAAAGGGGATCGCCATTCATAAATAAGTCCTGCTTTCAGTTGAAGGGATTTAGTGAATAGGCATCCTCCCGTGTGAGTTGATCTCAACTGCTCTTTGGAGCACCTGACAGATGCCAACTTTATTACACAAGAGAGAATCAAATACAAAGGAGAAGTGAAAAGGGAAATAAGAGGTGCAAAGGGACAATATCAGAACAGATTGATGGTTAATATAAAAGGGAGTCCAAAGTTGTCAGCGATGTATCAACTGTGTAAGGTTTGTTGGAGGACCAGTGGGGCCAGTTAGGGACCAAAATGGAGAACAATTGGTAGAGGCAGAAGGCACATTTGAGGTACCAAATAAATACTTTGCATCAGTGCTTACCAAGGAAGAAAACATTTCCAAAGATACAGTAAATAAGGAGGTTACCAGGGTACTGAATAATATTGATACAGATTATAAATAGTTGAGGTCCAAGCACTGATCCCTGCAGCACTCCACTAGTAACAGTTTGCTGACCCCAAAAATACCTATCTATCCCTCTGCTTTCCATTATCTAGACTAATATGTTACCCTGACACCATGAGCTCTTAATTTTGTGTAGTAATCTTTGATGTGGCACCTTACCAAATGCCACAGTGCTGCCGAGGAGGAAATTCCAGGACTTTGGTTCTGTGACAGTGAAGAAACAGTGATATAGTTCTAAGTCGGGATGGTGTGTGGCTTGGAAAGACATTTGCAGGTAGTGGTGTTCTCTGCATCTGCTTCCTTTGTCTTTCTGGTGGTAGAGGTGATTGGGAAGATGTTAAAAGAGCCTTGGCCATCCTAAAAATTCTGGCCACAATCTATCCCTATCTCACTTAATTAAACTCGATAAGGTCATCTTTAAGTCAATGCTTCTCTAAAGCATAGAATCCCGTCTCTACAAGCTTATATCGATAATTAAGATAATTTATCCTGGGAATTAGTGCTATTGAACCTTTTCCAAATACTCACGACCCGCTGAACAAAGCTGGAGTCAATGGGCAGCTTTTCCTGGCTTGCTGTATTGCTTGAGTAGGGTAGCAGACTGGGAAATGTCAGTGGGAGGTCTAAAACTGAAATCACGACTGGCGTCTGGCTGGTTGTGATCTTCCCATGCCATTTTTCTGGACATAATCCCCCTCACGCCGGAGAACAGTGTGAGGCTGATTACAATATGGAAAAACATACTTCTACCTATTTAGCAAACTTGGGACACAATCGTCCAGGCTCGCTAAAGTTTCTGACCCTGCCAGTAGAGGTCCACACCAGTGGGGATCATATATGGTGGATATTGGCTAGTGTTTCAACATTTTTGTTGTGCACAAAACTGCTGCCATTTTTGTCTTAACAAAACTCCAGGCACAGCATTTTGAAGTAATTAATACAAAGAACAAAGAACAACCCAGCACGTATGGGTTGTTCTTTGTATGAGATGTATGGGAACAGTTTCAGAGTATTTCTGAAATCTGATAAAATGCTAAGTGTGATGATAATATGCTGTAGATATATTTTATGTTTAAGGGGAATGTTTTAAAATTCAGCTTTTTTCTATAGGCAGTCAGTGTATCTGGTTGGAATACAGCTCAGATGCTGAGAGGGTAGGGTAATTACACATTTTAGCCATGTGTTTTTTATTTAGGAGACAGCTAATGGATTTTTGTTTCTGGATGAAGCTTTACCCTGGGGTTTTGATTAGGTTGACTGACAGGGTCATATGATAATGTAGTTAATAGAACATAGAACATAGAACATTACAGCGCAGTACAGGCCCTTCGGCCCTCGATGTTGCGCCGACCAGTGGAACCAATCTAATGACCCTCTAACCTAAACTATTCCAATGCTATCCATATGCCTATCCACTGACCATTTGAACGCCCTTAAAGTTGGCGAGTTCACAACTGCTGCAGGCAAGGCATTCCACGACCTTACTACCCTCTGAGTAAAGAGCCTACCTCTGACATCCGTCCTATAATTACCACCCCTTAATTTAAAGCTATGTCCCCTTGTGTTAGCCATCTCCATCCGAGGTAAAAGGCTCTCACTGTCCACTCTATCCAATCCATTGATCATCTCGTATGCCTCAATCAGATCACCTCGTAACCTTCTTCTCTCCAATGAAAATAACCTCAAGTCCCTCAGCCTTTCCTCATAAGACCTTCCCACCATACCAGGCAACATCCTGGTAAACCTCCTCTGCACCCTTTCCAATGCCTCCATATCTTTCTTATAATGCGGCGACCAGAACTGTACACAATACTCCAAGTGCGGCCGCACCAGAGTTTTGTACAGTTGTAACATAACCTCATGGCTCCGAAATTCAATCCCTCTACCAATAAAAGCCAACACACCATACGCCTTCTTAACAACCTTATCAACCTGGGTGCTAACTTTCAGGGAGCTATGCACATGTACCCCGAGGTCCCTCTGCTCGTCCACATTACTAAGAGTCCTTCCATTAGCCCTATATTCTGTACTCCTGTTATTCTTACCAAAGTGAATCACCTCACACTTTTCAGTATTAAACTCCATCTGCCACCTCTCAGCCCAGCTCTGCAGCTTATCTATGTCCCTCTGCAAACTGTAACATCCATCCTCACTGTCTACAATTCCTCCAACCTTGGTGTCATCATCTAATTTACTAATCCATCCTTCTACACCCTCATCTAGGTCATTTATACAAATGACAAACAGCAGTGGCCCCAAAACAGATCCTTGAGGTACACCACTTGTAACTGCACTCCAGGTTTAATATTTTCCATCAACTACCACCCTCTGTTTTCTATCAGCTAGCCAATTCCTGATCCAAACTGCTAAATCACCATCAATCCCATGCATCTGCATTTTCTGCAATAGCCTACCTGGGGAACCTTATCAAACGCTTTGCTAAAATCCATATACACCACGTCAACTGCCTTACCCTTATCCACCTCTTTGGTCACCTTCTCAAAAAACTTGATAAGGTTTGTGAGGCATGACCTACCCTTCACAAAGCCGTGTTGACTATCTCTAATCAATTTATTTCCCTCTAGATGATTATAAATCCTATCCCTTATAATTCTTTCCAAAACTTTGCCTACAACAGAAGTAAGGCTCACTGGTCTATAATTCCCAGGATGGTTTCTACTCCCCTTCTTGAACAAGGGGACAATATTTGCTATCCTCCAGTCTTCCGGCACTATACCTGAAGCCAATGACGACATGAAGATCAAAGCCAAAGGCCCTGCAATCTCCTCCCTAGCCTCCCAGAGAATCCTAGGGTAAATCCCATCCGGCCCAGGGGACTTATCTATTTTCACACTCTCAAGAATTGCCAACATCTCCTCCTTATGTACCTTAATCTCATCTAGTCTACTACCTGGTATCGCAGTATTCTCCTCGACTACACTGACTTTCTCCTACGTCAATACTGTCGAAAAATACTCATTCAGTGCCTCTCCTATCTCTTCAGGTTCCACGCACAACTTCCCACTGCTGTCTCTGACTGGCCCTAATCTTGCCCTAACCAATCTTTTATCCTTAACATACCTATAGAAAGCTTTAGGATTTTCCTTGATCCTATCCGCCAAAGTCATCTCATGTCCTCTTCTGGCTCTTCTTAACTCTCTCTTTAACTCCTTCCTGGCTATTTCATAACTCTCCAGTGCCCTAACTGAGCCTGGGTGGAGTTAGGGATATAGCAGATAGAAAACAGCTTTCAGTTCTGGTTGGACTTCGTTTTGAAGTCAGAGGTGATCTACAAGCTGTTCTCATTCCACAAAATCTCTGAGATAATAATTGATAATATTAATTTATTGCTGTATTATCTTTTTATAACAGTACAAAATTCAGGGTGTTTCTGTTTACACTAATTATAGCAAATATATTTATGGTTGCTAACTGTATTTAAAGTCAAATTCTAAGTTTGGAAGAGAATGTTGCTTATTTGGAACTAAAACAGTAATAAGTTAGGAATTAAAGTTGTTTCTTTTAATTTTTTTAACTATTGTTCAACTGTTAATAGTTAAGATGCTTCACTTTATTCAAGTTATACTGTATTGTTAAATAAAGTTTTTTTAAAAATCCCTAATTTGTCAGCAGAATTACTTCTGAATGTAGGTTCCCACCCTACATTTATGCCAACATAGAAAAATTGTTGGGGTCTAGTCAGACTTTCTAAAGTAATTTGGGATTCTGGCCCAGGACTTTAACATAAGTAATTGCAAACTCTTTTTTTCTTGAATGCTATGCTAGGTAGAGTGCAATAGGGCTACTTTCTCATCCTTGACCTTATCTTGCTTTCTTAAGTTGTAATAAACCAGTGCCCTCTTGAAATAGGATGCCAAGAGCTTCAAAAATGTTTCAAATGTGGCTTCATAAAAGTTAGAATAATTTGTTTCAAATTATCATCAGATTTGAAGGAGCAGATGCAAATTTTGGCCATAACTGATATCTTCTGTGCAAGAACATGCTGTCCTCAACTTTACAACATTTGAGTTATGATGTACAGCACTTACAACATTTATACATTATGACACCCATGCCAGTGAACAAGATTATTCACCTGTGCGCATCAATGTTTTTGCAGCCCATCTCCCTGACTCAGGACACTTATACATAGTGAATCTTCATCTTTCCAAACTTTTCTTAAAATGTTCTTAATAATTTTCTTAATAATGACATTTTTGATAATATTAATTTATTACTACAGTACTTTTTCATAACTGATTGAGTACCAAATTCTGTGTTTTTTTGGTGAAAGTAGGGTATCAGGCCTTGGTTCAGGAGCCAATCCCCAATTTATAACATTGTTCTTGTGGGAAAATTGCTTCTGTTGACCTCAGGCTGGATTTTCCAGTTTTGGAGTGAGCACGGCTGGAAAATCCCACCCAGAATTTTCAGGAACTAATTGTGTCCGAGGACTGCCTATACAGGAATTTTTAAAAAATCGGCTGAAGCTGAGATAAAAGAGATGTAAACTGGGTAGTGATGAAGTTTCATTTGATAAAAGATTGTATGGTTTCCATAATGAGAAATATTGTAAGAAGCGCATCAAAGAAGGGTTGGTCTGCTCAGCAGTCCAGGGCACTGCACCCCACACCACCTACAACCACCCCTCCCCCCCATTAGGAGAACCATGTCTGGAAAAGGTGGTGGCTATTATTGCAAACATCTCATTCGTGGTTCATCTGTTTCAGAATATATCTTTTAATTTTAGAGTATAACTTATAGTTTTAAGTATTAAAATTTTAATCATAGAAAATGCAGAATGAATAAACTGGGAGGTTATTACACTCAAAAGTCAGACTAGGAGATGTAGAGCTATAAAACAATAGGTGGAGAAAGTTAAACAATGCATGTCCTAATTAAAATAGAAACTGAAAATGGAAACAGTAAAGGAAATCATAGAAAGGAAACTTTTCCTGTTTCCAAAATAAAACTGAACTTGAAATTTGGAAATTAAAACTGCTGAGCAAACGGTAAGGCAGTTGAAGCTAGATAAAGGAATGCAGAGTCATCCAATTTCCCAGTTTGGACCTGGTGTGGTTTGCAGTTCTCTCAGAGATTGCCTAAGTAAATGATAGTTAGCTAGGCACAGCAAGCAGTGTAAAAAACTAACTTCAGCATTCACCATGTGGAACGTGAGTGAGACTTAACTCAGTTTGAATTTTGTGAGGGCATGTAAGATGGAAGGTTGTCTGGTTTGAAACTAGTGACAGAATCTACAGTGATCCCCATAGAGTTTTATGACAAAAAATAGCAACCAGTAGATTAGTGTGGAAGTATTTGAAAGGTAACCAGAGCAAACAGGGACTAAGATATCATAGCCAAGATGATAAATAAAAGTCTTACCTCTGAAATTAGCTGGAGCTGAGGAGAATTCTCCAGATGTCTGTGGTATGCTGTGGTGCCAGCAGAAGTAACTCTAAGATTGATGTGTCTTGTAAATGTATTCATGAGGAAAGTAAGAGGTAATCCTCAGTGGCTAACATATATGTGCAGTAATATATTGTTTAATCTGGGAATTAGGTGAATGTTTCTTCCTTGAATGCTTTTTTTAAGGTCATTACAGTGTCCTTATGTGGCCGGCTTGTGATTATCCCTTCTCCTTTAGTTTAATAAGGCATTTTAGGTGGAAATGTTGTGTAGTATACAGTTTACAAAAAGATCTTGGATCATTTAATATTACTGCAAGACGACATCTGATGCTACAACGTGACCATGATGTACTCATGCACCTAAAGCTCTGCTCTAAGATATCAATATTTTGTTCCATTACCACATATTAGACATAGTAGCCTTATCATAGCTAAGCTTAGTTCTGCATTTAGTTCTTGCAAGTGTTACTAACCATGACTGAAGAGAGCAATGTCTTGGAAACCATTCTTCCAATCTTCCCTCTTGTTCAAATAAGCCAGGCTGGGAAGATTCCATCAACAACTAGCTGGTCCTTCGGGTATCATAACTTGGGAGTGAATCAAAGTAACTGCTGCTTATTTGGGTCCATTCGAAAGTCTGATGGCAGCAGGGAAGAAACTGTTCATGAGCCAGTTGGTATGTCTTCTCAGACTTTTGTATCATTTTTCTGATGGAAGGAGGTGGAAGAGAGTATATCCAGGGTGTGTGGGGTCCTTAGTTATGCTGGTTGCTTTTCTGAAGCAGCGTGAAGTATAGAAAGAGTCAGTGGATGGGAGGTTGGTTTGTATGATGGACTGTGCTACGTTCACAACCCTTTGCAGTTTCTTGCAGTCTTAGTCAGAGCAGAAGCCATACCAAGCTGTACGTTGTCACACCATGCTGGGGAAAAGGACAGACTACATGCTGTTTCCTGATCCCTTTCATATCTTGGTAATATAAAAAACCTAGAGCACAAAATAACCATTTAGCAAATCAAATATAGTGCATCCAGAATTGGTGTGTCATTACAATATCATAAACTTGCCTTTCATTCTTCAGGGAACATTAGTTTCCTCCTCTAATTTCTCTGATAGTGTAATGAATGTCCCTAAACGTTTCAATACCACTTCTTACCAGGTTGTGAATCAGCTTCTTTCCAAAACTACTGGTTGATTGATTCTGAATCAATTACTTTCTATGGATATTTGTGTTATATATTTACCAACATTCTTCAAACATTTTTATCTGCTCAAATAAGAAAGTTGCTGTGTAGTCTCAAAATACAGTTCTGAATTATTAAAACAAAAGCAATATTATTGATGCTTTGAATTTTTCATAAGTGGATTTGGTGTTTTATTTTTAAATAGGTAACAACAAGTTGCTGGGAGACCTTTTTGTCCTGGGAGGTGCTATACTTTATGGAATTTCTAATGTGTGTGAAGAATTTATTGTGAAAAACTTTAGCAGAGAAGAGTTCCTGGGAATGCTTGGTTTATTTGCAACCTTCTTTAGCGGTATACAGTTGTAAGGCAATGATTTTTTTCTACATTGTTACTTTCTGACTTGTGTTGAAATTGGGGAGGGGGTGGTATGGGAAATGGGAATTGTGGCAGGGCACTATGTGCAGAGGTAGCACAAAGGCTGCCGGGTGCGGAGGGAGTGCTGGATAGAAAGGCCCGCCTCATTGCTGTGGGACTTTGTCCCGGCTGTGAAAAAAACAGTTCCCCAGCACTCATCCCTCACACTCCCACTACCCACCTCCCTCCACACAATCCCCATTCCTTACTTATCCTAATTCATGCCACTTCATGCCCCTACTCACTCCCATGGCCCTTCATACCTTCTATGTTAACCTATGCCCCTACACCTGCCACCATTGCAGTCCTTAGCCCCACGCCAAATTAGTGCCAACTCATGCCCACCCATGCACCCTCCCCATCCCCCAACCCTTACAGCATCCTTTACAATTTTACTTTGGGGAGACTTCAGGAACCACGTTCAGATAAAATGAAGTCTTTAAATGTCGATTGGTGAATTCACTATTTTAAAAACTCTCATATAAAACCGCGCAGTTTACTACATTTAACTTCCCTAAGCATATAGTCCCTTGTAACAACAAACAATTATATACATATTCCCACTTCCAAGACTTTATAAACACTGTTCATCAAACTGTAAACTGTCAGGCACCTCACTGTGAAAATTAATAATTGTGAAATCAGGCTTGCAGCTCTAACCCTCAGGTTAGTGGACAGAATGAAAATTGATTTTTATAAACAGCAGACAAAATTTGAAATTTAAACTCCTTGACATTTAACATTCCAGTGAATATTTTCTGTATTCATTCATGGGATGTGGACATTGTTGGCCAGGCCAACATTTATTGCCAGTTGACAGTTCCAATTAGTTTATCCACTTTTTGCAATATCTTTGACTATCCCAAAAGGCACCTTACTTCTTTCATAAGGTATTTTGTCTCTCCCACAGGTGCTCTGGGACCATATTCTAATGGTTCACTACCTCTTTAAATAACTCTGCTATCTTTAGACTTTCTCCTACCAGGTCTAAAGTATACAAGTCATGTTTTGGAAAACTCACCACCCAAAATAAAATCAGACTGAAGGCAGCTGCACTTTAATATGTACAGTCGCCTCTGTGAACCATGGATGTGTAAAGTGCGACCCACCTCTGCCTCTCCCACCCTGCTTGTCCAACCTCCTTCCCCTGTTTCAAAAATGGTGGGGACTATGTTCAGCAGTGAAACTCTGCCTCCGGGCATCCACAGCCATTTCTACTGAGATGGAGAGTGTCTGTGTGAAAATTCAGGCTAATATTTTCCACAGTGAACTTTCAAAACAGCTCCTGTGATAGATTCATCTTCAATGTTTACACTTACTCAACCAGCAACACACACAATGGGAAGAAAAACACATTAATCAAAAATACATTTTGATTTGGCTCTAAGATGCCTTCCTCGTCAATGCAATAAACTGGGTATTTAGCTATTCAGTCGTGTGAAACCTTTGTTTAGCATTTATTATTAAGAGAAACTTGTTTCTTCAGGAGAACTATAGTATCCTGTAATGTACAACTGGCATGAATCGCCATCAGACAAACTGGCTACTGTGCCAGATTCTCTGACCTTGCCCACAGCTGGGATTCTCCAGTCCCGCTGCTGTGAACAGAGATTTGGCTGAGTGCCAAATTGTCTGTTCTCACTGGCAGCAGTGGCAGGGTTTGAACGGCCAGAGAATTCTGGCCACTGTCGTGTCTAGTCAGAACCCACATAAACTTATCTCAATTCAATCAGGTTTAGTAATAACATGAAAGAATCATGGTCAAGTACCACTCATAAGAAGCAACTTAAAATGTAAGTTGTTTCTTGTTAGCCTGAAAAATAAGCACAGCTCCATATCTTTGAATGGGTTAACAATGAGTGTCAGTCCTACTGATTGCAAAAGTCACTCTAATAATTCCTTCATTGTGACAGTTCAGCATAAACAATGCAAATATATAACTATTAATACAATATTTCAATATTAGTATTTTAGTTCATATATTTTGATGAAGAATTGCCAGCATTAATTGAGCAATGGAGTCTGAGATGAATTTTATAGATGCGTAAAGCACAATGACAAATCTCTTGATCTGACTGTTTTGGGGAGACGCTGGCCTACTGGTATTATCACTCAACTATTAACAGTAAAACTCAACTAATGCTCTGGTGACCCAGGTTCA
This sequence comes from Carcharhinus amblyrhynchos, assembly GCF_965287045.1. Taxonomy (NCBI): domain Eukaryota; kingdom Metazoa; phylum Chordata; class Chondrichthyes; order Carcharhiniformes; family Carcharhinidae; genus Carcharhinus; species Carcharhinus amblyrhynchos. Next base: position 67,721,991 of record NC_137333.1, on the reverse strand, counting down.
AATCCCACCACGGCAGATAGAGGAATTTGAATTCAATTAAAAAAATCTGGAATTAAGAACCTACTGATGACCATGAAAATATTGTCGATTGTCAGAAAAACCCAACTGGTTCACTAATGTCCTTTAGGAAAGGAAATCTGCCATCTTTACCTGGTCTGGCCTACATGTGACTCCAGAGCCACAGCAATGTGGTTGACTCTGTGAAATGGTCTAGTAAGCCATTCAGTTCAAAGGTAATTAGGGATGGGCAACAAATGCTATCCCAGCCACTGATGGCCACATCCCAGGAAAGAATAAGAAAATACTGTCTTACATTCTATAATAAATATAATTTAGGTGGGAGTGAATCTGGTTCTGGTTCATTATGCTGATTTAGGTTTGAATTATTTAATAATATCAGTGAGAATTAACCTGAAGGATGTCGGTAACCAAAATGAATGATGTCAGACATGGAGTTATATGGCATTACTACGACTACAATAGGAGCATTTTTTTTGATAGCACAGTTCACTAACATATGTTTATGCACTTAAGTTTCTACAATATATAACTATAGCATATTCAGTTTAGTGTATTTATCCTTAGTGTCCCATGTAGGCTTACATCAACACTGCAATGAAGTTACTGTGCAAATCCCCTAGTTGCCACACTCTTGTGCCTATTCGGGTACACTGAGGAAGAATTTTAGCGTGGCCAACACACCTAACCAGCATGTCTTTTGGACTGTGGGAGGAAATCGGAGCACCCAGAGGAAACCCACGCAGACACGAGGAGTACATGCAGACTCAGCACAGACAGTGACCCAAGCCAGGAACCAAGCCCGGGTCCCTAGAGCTGTGAAGCAGCAGTGCTGCCACTATGCCGCCCAGCAATTCACTTTAAAATTGTAATAATATGCTATCATTACCATGTGTGGAATAAAATCAATAGAGGAGGTATGGAAAGAAATAATCAAGAATATGGTAGGAAAAACAGAATGAAACAGATTGCTTGTGAAAAAAGTACTATGAATGATATTATATCTTTAGTACTAATCTTAAAATTCAGACTTTTTATTTTCTTCTGTTGTAGAAGCATTCTGGAACATAATGCAATTGCAAACATTAACTGGAACTGGCAAGTTGGTAAGTATCTACTCAATAACAACAGCTTACAATTATGTAGTGCTTTTAATACAGTTAAAGGTCCCAACGCATTTAAGATCAACATAAAATATTTTTTGACACTGAGCCAAAGAAAGATATCAGGATAGATGATCAAAAGCTTGTCTGAGAGAAAAAGTTTTAACGAGGATGTTAAAGGTAGAGAGATGGAAAAGTTTTGGGAGGTAAATCTAGACCTTAAGGCCAAGGCAGCTGAAGGTGTGTCTGCTAATGTTGGAGCGATTAAAATCCAGGGATGTGCAAGAAGCCAGAATTGGAGGAATGCAGAGATCTTTAAGGCTTGTAGAGCTGGAGGTGATCCCAGAGGTAGGGAGGGCTGAGGCCTTGGTGGAATTTGAAAACAACTAAGGAAAACCAGCAAAACGTGGAAATGAATGCATCAACAATCAAGACTTGATGTTACAAATATAATAAAAAAGCCAAAACCAAAGACTTTGTGTCTGAAATAAAAGCAAAATAGTGTGGATACTGGAAACTGAAACAAAAACAGAAAATGCTGGAAAATCTCAGCATCTGTGGGGAAAAATAGAGCCAATGTTTCAAGGCTAGATGACAAAGGGTCATCTAGACTTGAAATGTTGGCTCTATTGTCTCTCCACAGATGCTGTCAGACCTGCTGAGATTTTTCAGCATTTTCTGTTTTTGTTTTGTATCTGAATGATACAAATTGAGGTAAATAAATATGATCTGATAACCAGAGACATGGCTGTAGGATAACGAGATTTGGATCCCAAATACTGAGGAATATGTGACATTCAAGAAGAATAGGAACCTAGATGAAGATGTAGGGATAGCAGTGGCAGAAATGGCAGTGTTAATCCAGGATGGCTTTCTTAGAGATGACCTTGGTTCAGGAGATCAGGATGTAGAATTTCTTTGGGTGGCGATGAGGAAGAGCAGAGGAAAGAAGTCATAAGTGGGAATGGTCTACCAGTCCCTAACAGTAACCACAATGTAGGACAAAGTATATAAGAAGAAATATTGAGTACTTGTGATAAAGGGATGGCAATAATCATGGCTGACTTTAATCTACATATAAACCAGAAGAATCAGATAATTGTAGTCTGGATGATGAGTTCATAGAATGCTTTTGAGATTGTTTCTTAAAACAGCCCATTCTGGAACTAACTTGGTATTATGTAATGTGATAGGGTTAATTCATTATCTCAGAGTAAAGATAATCCTAGGTAACAGCAACCACAATATGATTGAATTTTACATCCAAGAAGAAGAGTGAGTCCAAGACTAGTATTTTAAACGTAAGGGCAACTATAAAAACATGAAAGCTGAGCTAGCTGAAGTGAACTGGGTTACTGTAAGATCAATGGAGAAGCTGTGGCAGATATTTAAGGCAGATAGAATAATAGAAATATATTTCTCTCGGGGAGGTTGATGGGGTAGTGATATTGTCCAGTGGCCCATGTTTAAATCCCACTGTAGCAGATAGTGAAATTTGAATTCAATACATATCTGGAATTAAGTCTAATGATGACCCATGAAATCCATCTGGTTCACTATTGTCCTTTAGGTATAGCATGTAATCAAGAAGGCTAATTGAATGCCATCCTTTATTACAAGTGGAATTGAATATAAAAGAAAGGATGTTAAGCTTCAGTTATCAGCTATATACAGCATTGGTGAGACCACATGTCGAATATTATGTGCAATTTAGGTCTCTTTATTTAAAGAAGGATGTAAATGTGCTGGAGGTGATTCAGAGGAGGTTTACGAGCTTGATATCTGGAATAAGCAGGTTGTCTTATGAAGATAGGTTGGACAGGCTGGGCTTGTTTCCACTGGAATTTAGAAGAGCGAAGGGTGACTTGATTGCAGTATTTAAGTTCCTGAATGATCTTGACAAGGTGAACGTGAAAAGGATAGTTCCTCTTGTGGGTGAGTCTGGAATTAGGGAACATTTAAAATTAGAAGTTGCCTTTATAGGACAGAGATGAGGAGAATTTCATTCTCTCAGAGGATTGTGCAGGTTTGGAACTCTCTCCCTCAGATGGCAGTGGAAGTGGAGTCATTTAATATTTCTAAGGCAGAGGAAGACAGGTTTTGTTAGGCAAAAGAAGCAAAGGTTATTGGGGCAGGTGGGAACATGGAAATCAAAACACAAACAAATCAGCCATGACCTTACTGAATGATGGAACAGGCTCGAATGGCCAAAAGGCCTAGTTCTGCTTCTAATTCATATGTTCATAAAACCCTTTGCCTAGAGTAGGCAGAGTGTGTTTCCGCCAAATGGAATCAGAGTGTAAAATTCCTATCAAGATTACCGTTACTTATCCTGCTATAATGTCATTATCACAATAAATTCCATAAATTTGTATAGCTCAATTAGGGTGTCTCCAACGTCCCACTTCTAGTACGACAGCAACAACACTTTAAGAGATACTGCTGCTTTCCTAAGTGCCAAGATGCACTAAATGTTTTTCGCTGAGCACTCCAGGTAGAGCAATATCATCAGTAGCAATATGGATGCAACCACGGAGACATTTATGTTCTAGGAATTATCAAGTTAAGGACATTTGCCTGACAAAACAGGCCAACGGTGTGATTTTCCCATCACTGGACTATACAGAATTTCCCCAGTGATTAGAGAGATCTAACAATCACAGCCAAAAGTATATGGTTAGATTTCAGTTTGGGGTTCATTCCATAATAAAGAAAGGACAGATTTCATAGAATTGACAGCCTTGTATGACAGGACAGAACTATTTCTTGACCCAGTTCAAGAAATAAATGGAATGCATGTCCTTCAATCACTTTTTACCTTCTACGAGCTAATTGTTACAAGAACACACAAGAAATTGAAGCAAGAGTGGGCTTCCCAGCCCTTCAAGCCTGCCCCGCCATTCAATATGATCATGGCTGATCTGTGCTGGCCTCAACTCCTTTTCTGCACCATTTCCCCGTAGCCCTCTAATCCTCAATCTCTCAAATATTTATCCACCTCCACTTTGAATACTTCTAATAATGAAGCTCTAACCGTCCTTTGGGGCGGAGGATTCCAGAGATTTACCACCCTCTTTGAGAAGAAATTTCTACTTGTCGCCTGCCTGTGATCAACATTCTTTAAATAATTGGTTCTTATTTTGGAAAAGTGATTGTTGCACTTGAGTGACAACATTTAGATTCCTGATGTGTCATATCCCTGTTGGCAGCTTGTAAACAACAATCAATTTGATAACTTGTCTCATTAATAGCTAACCACCCCACATTTATTGATTCATACACTGGTTAGGGTGTTTGGCAAGCCTTTTTTGCTGTGAATGCAGAACCAAAGCCAGTTGGATATTTAAAAGAGAAAGCTTCAAGGATTGAGTGGTTATAAATATTGGATGAGAGCTGAATTCATCCTGTCAAGCAAGATGATCTACTTATGTGGGGTGGCATGGCATTTGTAATGCAAAAGATAAGTTTAATTGATTGAATTTGTTGAGTCTAATAATTATCTGGAAAGTAGCATTAAATAAATAGAACACCAGGTACCATGGATGTAAAAATGCACTGTTTGATCTTGATGCTTCCTTTGGTGGAGCAATAAGGGGATAATGGCTGAAAAATCAATATGAGGAACCTTAAACATGGTGTTTTGCATTGGTAAATGTAATGCATAACAATGGTAATTTCATGAGCCTTATCTACTGGCGATGTATATAGGAAATTCACAGCATATTGCCCAAGATGTCCTTTATTTTTATTCTTTCATGTGATGTGGCATCACTGGCTCAACCAGCATTTTTATCGCCTGTCCCTAAATGCCCATCAGAAGATGCTTCTGCCCATGGTGCAGGTATACCTACAGTGCTGTTAGAGAGGAAGCTCCAGGATTTTGACCCAACAACAGTGAAGGAATGGCAATGTATTTCCAACTCAGGATGGTGTGTGATTTGGAGGGGAACTTGCTGCTGGTGGTGTTCCCATGCAGTTGCTGCCCTTGTCATTCAAGGTGGTAGAGATTGCAGGTTTAGAAAGTGCTGTCAAAGACGTCTTGGTAAGTTGCTGCAGCGATGAAGTGATGATGGTACACATTGTTGCCACTGTGCAACAGTAGCTGGAGGGAGTGAATGTTGAAGGTAATGGATGGGGTCCCAATCAAAGGGGGCTACTTTGTACTGTACTGGTGTCAAGCTTCTTGAGTGTTGTTGGAACTGCATTCAACCAGGCATGTCGACAGTAATTCATCACATTCCTGACCTGCGCCTAATTGTAGATGGTGCACAGGGCTTTGTGGAATTAGGAGGTGTGACTGGCTGCAAATTCCTCAGCCTGTTTTTGTAGCCACAGTATTTATATGGCTAGGTCAGTTCAATTTCTAATAAATGGTAACCCCCAGGATGTTGATAGTGGGGGATGCAGTGATGATAATGCCATTGACCGCCATGGGGAGATGGTTGGATTCTCTCGTTTTGGCCATTAACTGTCTGAAATCACAACTAAATTTCTGATGTGATTATGCAAAAATTGGTGTTAAAAGTGTTTTGTACATTCCCTACAAGGCCAGCAGTATTTTGTCATGTATAAAGACTGCTATAATGTTGAGTCATTTCAATTTGAACCATTGAATAATATCATCTGGTTGAAACTGTAATGATACACAGGCTCTCACCAACTTTGCTAATAAGAAGACATATTAATGGTAGTTTTGAAATGAGGAAGAATGTGGAAAATTGGGAAAGACTCCATCAAAAAGCTGTTACATGATTGCATCTAGTCTGACTACACATTATGACAGTTTCAAGATTAGATTTCAATACCCTCTTTCCCTTTACAGTACTATTGTTCACTGCATTTGCTGTTTGCATGTTTGGCTGGTATAGCTTCCTGCCAGTTGTGATTAAGCTCAGCAATGCTACATCGGTCAATCTTGCAATCCTGACTGCCGACCTCTACAGCCTCTTCCTAGGGATTTTCCTGTTCCATTACAAGGTAAGTAACCATCCAAAATGCAACTCAATCAGTAAATTCATTGGTGGACTTAGGAGAGTATTCTGCATTTAATTTTCTTTCATTTTGGTTGTATTACATATTCCTCTATTATTCGTACCTTGGAGATTCTCTTGATTTGGTCTTTCTCAGATATGTGTCAGTTGTGCTCGGAGGTTAGCTGTTGCAGTGTTTTGATTGATCTTAGCTGGCCACTAGCAGATCCACTGATAACTTCTTCTGTGAGCTTTTGCACTTTTCTACAAGGACCCGTCCTCTGCAAGCAAAAGGAACATGTCCAGGCTCTGCACCTCCTTTGAATTAAACAGGAGCCTGTGGGGGAGTCGGGGCGGGGGGGGGGGGGGGGGGGGAACAGTTCCCTAGTGCATTCTCTATGGCAACGCCTCAACCAACCAAAATTGACTTTGCCAACTAATTAGCATTCTTTTTTCATGTGGAATAAATTGTTACTTCCTTTGAAATTTGGCATTTTTACATCTGTCCTAATAAGGACAAGATAAAAATGTCTTTTTACCAGCAATTTCAGGTGAGTTGTTATTTGAGTGTTCCATGTACAGATTTGTTCATGAGGCTTTATGATCTCACCCATGCACCCACCACCATGCAAGAAGGCATAATGGTAGCAATGACTGTTAACCTGGTGTTGTGAGAGTTCTTAAAGAAGGTCTAAGTAACAAATAAGCTGATAAAATAGTTTTTTTATTATTTTCCTCAAAATGAATTTTCAAGAGTGGTTATGAAGTTTATTTCCTTCAATGCTGTTTTGCTTAAAAATGTTCTCTTCAGTGAATGCATGAGTGGGCATTATTTCATCATCACTGGCACTGTATTTGTGGAATAACAAAGTTCAGAAACTGGAGTTGGAATTATTATACACTGGACCCGATTTCACCATTGTGTCGCACCCATTTTCGGTGCAAAAATGTGGTAAAGTTGGGTGTGAGGCCATTAACGCAATTCGTGCCTACATCCGTGCAGATGGCCACTTTACTGATGCCCAAGAATGTCCACGATCCAATTCGTGTCCAAAACGGGCGCAACAGCGATTTAAATGTATTTGTATGCATTTCAGTTGAATTAATGAACTGCCCACCCAACTTTATCAGCATTTCCCTCTTTATCACCATGTCTGCCAATCCGAAATCGTGCCGAAATGGACATGCTGAACAGAAGTCTGAGCTGGGCACTCCAGCTGCTGAAGAGGTCAGTTAAGCGCTTCCAATGGCTCTCTGACTCAGATTGATGGTTAGGGGAGGTGGGTCAAATCATTCTCTGGTGAGAGGGGAGGCAGGAGGGAGGCCCGATTGGTGTCTCATAGATCATAGAACCCTACAGTGCAGAAAGAGGCCTTCGGCCCATCGAGTCTGCACCGAACACAATCCCATCCAGGCCCTACCTCCACATCCCTACGTATTATACCCACTAATCCCTCTAACCTACACATCCCAGGACACTAACAGGCAATTTCTTAGCATGGCCAATCAACCTAACCCATGCATCTTTGGACTGGTGGGGGGCGGGGAGGAAGGCAAATTGTTGTCTGGTTGCTGGGGTGGGGGGGTGGAAGGTGGCAGGCCTAATCATTCTCTGGTGAGGTGGTGTGGGGGGGGGGAGGAGGAGATGGGTCAGATGTACTTGAGTGGGGTGGGGGGGGTGGGGGGAGTGAGGCCAGATCATTCTCTGGTTTGGTGGTGGTGGTGGTGGTGGGGTTGGGGGGGCGATTGCACACTGGTGGGGTGGGGGGAGGGGAAAGCCAGATGGGTCTCTGGTGGGGGGGGATGGAGGGACTGCTGCCACTTTGCGGCCGATTGGTTGGGGGGGAAGGGGGCAGAGTGTGGCAATCGGTCTGGGTAGTGGGGGGGGGGAGGGAATGGAAACAGGGGACAGTGACGTCTGTGGGGACCATTGCTCCCGCTTTTTGCTCCCATGCCGCTTTCTCCACTTTTTGCAGCCAGGAAACAATCTGACATGGGTGCGCTTTTTCAAATTTTTTTCTAACTGCGCATGCGCAGTTCAGAACTCCAATTGTGATTCAGACCTGCGATTTTTTTCAGGCTGAGTGTGTATGGGGGCACCTGAAAGCAGATTTCCAAGTCAGATCTGAATTGCGCCCAGATTCAGCACTTAGAATGAAAATGGTAAAATCAGGCCCATTGTATTTGTAATTTAAAGCAATTATACTGAGATTCAGTTTCACAGTAACCTCCAAAATATCAATAGATGCGCAACATCAGATGTTTAAAATCTAAATGCACTGAGAAGCATGCCTACACGAAATGTAAACTTTCAGTACTTACAATAGAAGGGATGGAATATTTTGTATGCCTGCAGCTTAGTCTATCATAAACCTTTGTCCTGCTGCAATCAGTCTAACTTTTTAATTGTATTGGCCATTGAGCAATACTCAGTTACTTTCAAGCTGTCAATTTTTTGGGAGTTCCATCCGCAATTTTGGGACAATGTCAGTTTGCATTAGTTTTGTAGTTTTGCATGTCTGTGATATTGAACCTAATTAATGTCAGCATGGAGTAATTTATTCAAATCCACAGTAATGTCCTTTGCTAATAACATGTATTGGTATTCAGGAAACATCCTCCTTTGATGATCTAAGGTTAGTGAAATAGTCATAAGGTTTGATAATTCTAACCACACATCAGAGAACTTAAAGCATGAAGAGTTATAACAGGAAGAGAAGGTCAGTTTGGTAGAAATAACCAGCCTACTCACCTACTGTGTCTGATTCACTGCCCTGCACTCTCCTCACAATGCTGCTTCTTTCTCTGTTGTGAATATTTATCATTTTTTTTCCCTAAGAAGATACAATGGTCTTTGGCCCAACCACCCTATTTCCAAGGTATCCATGCTCTGACATTGCCTTGTGTGCAGGAACCTCTCCTAACATCTGTCCTCACCTGTAATAATAATTTTAAACTAATGACTCCTCATAATTGACTCCTCCCAACCGAAGTAAACAGTGCTTGCCTAATTCCTCTCAAAATATACAGAATCTTCACAGTGCAGAGGGAGGCCATTCAGCCCACTGACTCTGCAATGGCTCTCTGAAAGAGCAATCTACCTTGTCTCACTCCCCTGTTTTATACATCACCTCACAATTATGCTTTTCAAATAGTTGTCACCCCACCATCATTTCACTCACCAGTCAATGGAATTAATTAACACTTTTGCTTGTTGTTAACCAAACCTCCTCCATCAGCAATTATTCTCTGTATCCAGGTCTAAGCCATCTGCACATACTGAGAACAAAAGGTTGCCTTGCACTGACCTCCAACCTTTCTCCAATTTGAGCCACACCTATCTACCTTATCAATTTGTTTCTTGTCTGCCAACTAATATTTCCTCTTTTACCATAGGCCTGAATTTTTACACTAAGATTTCTGTAAGACAGCTTCTTGGATGTCTTTTGAAAACCCACACATGCACTCTTCTCATGTAGTCAATCAATGTATTTTTTCAAAAGATCACCCACTATGAGTTTTCATTAACAAACCTGTTGACTATCTTTGAATTAACCCTTGTATTTCTAATGTCCTCATCCATTTTAACTCAAATTACAGGCCTAAAGAGAACCTCAGACATTAGATTGTGTGGTCAATAGTAACTCGATTTATCCTTTTCACTCTTTTTGAACAACAGTTGTTACCTTCTTCAGGAGAAACCTGAATTTTGAAATTTGAAATTTAAATCAGTGAATTTGGATTTCCTGTACTCTGAGAGTCCATTCCATCAGCCACAACAGTTCATCAACTTGCAATCTATTGACAATAACCTCTTCAGAGCAGAAGCTCGTCCCTCCAAGGTTTTGCTTAAATTGGCATTATTTAAATTGTAATCTGACATTTCAGACACTTAAAATAACATGTACCTAGGGAATACTTAGCAAAGTAACAAGCAAGGCACTAGGCAATGGGGCATTTTGAAAATACTGTGCCACGGAACAACTGAACACTCCATCTGCTAATTTCCTGATTATGACTGTGCTGAATTGGAGCAGTGCTAAATATAAAGTAGGTATCTTCCTGGTGGTCACCTCTGGTTCACTCGCAAGAGTTTACCACTGCTGGCTCATGAATAGTTATGGAGGGAGCATCACGTGCAATAGGTTGGGAAAGCAAAGCAAAGAAAAATCAGAGATTAAGAAAAGAGAGACAAAAATTTTTTTTAGAGGTTGGCTTTAGCAAGTGATCATTTGATCAGTGACATTTAAATTCATACATATTTGGGGGAGGTAGTGGTGCAAAGATATTGTCACTGGACTAGTAATCCAGAGACCAATGGTATTGCTTTGGGGACCTTGGTTCAAATCACACCATGGCATGCAGCTGTTCCTAGGCACAATTGCAACAGTATTGGAAATTACAGATTACAAAGCAAAACATTGCAAGTTTGTAAGTCTCCAGTAACAGCTTTCAGGCTATTTTCTTCGTTGGATAATTACAGAATGGTGCAAAGGTTAGCATCTTCCAACAGCAGTGTGTAGGAGGATGCTATGGAAACCAAAAGAAAAATATTGAGTCACTATTGTGACTAACATTAGCTCCTTACTCTTAAATCAACCAGTCAACTAATATGAAAGGTTAACATTTATGTTCTCTTTTGTATTTTTTTAAGATCACAGATAAAGGGTAATTCTACTAACAGTTTCCAGCTGTGTTCATCTGTGGGTGGATGGTATTGCGCAATAATCACCAAATCAAACACTTTTAATTAATTGTTCTCTTGTACCCATATTAAATAAAACATATGCTGAAAAATATCTCAGACTACAAACTGCAAATAAACTAATTTATAGATTTAAGAAATTAGATTTCAGCCCATGTGGAGAAAAACTTATTTCGTATTGGTTTTGGAATTCAGGTAGAAGAATTGCTGTTTGGTGGTACGCAATTTGAGTATCACTGAAAAAAGGCACATGTTGAAACTTTTCATCCTGCACTCATCAGGACATTTTACAAGCATATCAAATGTAAAGGGCATAATAATTTATACTTCATGAGAAAAGAGTGCTGATTGGATAGTAAAAGGACTCTGATAATAGCGATATCACGTAGAATGCACCAGTTAACAGATGATTGACAGTTAACTGCAAAGCTTTGTTTAAATTCAAACCAGGCAGGTTGACTCTGATTAGCAAGGTGATGCCCTGGGAAGTGAACCAAAGAATGCTGCCACCAATTTTGTTCAGTTGAAACAAGTGCAATCATAGAATCCATGCAGTACAGAAGGAGGCCATTCGACCCATTGAGTCTGCACCAACTTGCTGAAAGAGCATCTTATTTGGGAACTGCTGTCCACCCTATCACCTTAGCACTGCACAATTCCCAATCCACCTAACTTGCACATGTTTGGACTGTGGGGGAAAACTGGAGCACTCCTAGGAAATCCATGCAAACATGGGGAGAATTTGCAAACTCCACACACACTGTTACCTAAGGCCAAAACTGAACCTGGGTCCCTGGCGCTTTGAGGCAGCAGTGCTATCCACTGTGTCTCTGTGCTGCCCCAAATGTATGTACATATTCTTTCCATCGGCAAGGAATAGGACTGGGAGTAATAATATATTTAAGTTCTAGCACATGTAAGTGCGCCACACTGCAAGCCTAACCAATAATCTAAATTGGTTGTTAGTGTAATTCTGAACATATTCAGAATTGTTGAGCAAATATTGTCCAATCATGGAATCAGGTCTAATGTTGGACACTGTGTTTGAGTTTTATAAGCATGGGCTGCTTGGCTACGGTCAGTATCTTGATGAGAGCATCTGAAGGTTCATTCTGTTTGATATGGTCTATCAGTTCTCAGAACTTATGTTTACATACCTAGCATTACAGTGGCACTGAAATTCATATGCTACATTACTCATTTGTGATGGCAGGACACCTTTTTAGCTTGACAGCAGCAACCTGTCAATAGCGAACACCATTTTGTAGTTTCACTCACAACCAATTTAAGATTATCAGTCAGGTTTGCAGCTAGCACACTTATGTGTACTAGCTGCTACATCTATTAAGACACAAATCCCTGTTTGTTATAGACAGAAAGAATATGGACACACATTGCGTTATTTCAACTGAACAAAACAGAAAATAGCCATTCTCTGGTTTATTCATCAAGACAGTGTTTTGACCTATCAGAGTCAACCTGCCTGGTTTGAATTTAAACACAACTAGGCAGTTAGCTGCCAGTCATAAGAACATAAGAAATAGGAGCAAGAGTAGGCCATCTAGCCCTTCGAGCCTGCCCCGCCATTCAATAAGATCATGGCTGATCGGAAGTGGATCAGTTCCACTTTCCCGCTTTCTCCCCATAACCCTTAATTCCCTTGTCTGTCAAAAACCTATCTATCCGTGACTTAAATATATTTAGCGAGGTAGCCTCCACCACTTCAACAGGCAGAGAATTCCAGAGATTCACCACCCTTTGAGTGAAAAAGTTCCTCCTCAACTCCGTTCTAAACTGCACCCCTCCCCCTTATCTTGAGGCTGTGTCCTCTAGTCCTGCTGTCCTTTCTGAGTGGGAAGAATCTCTCTACCTCTACCCTATCCATCCCCTTCATTATCTTATACGTCTCTATAAGATCCCCCCTCATCCTTCTAAACTCCAACAAGTACAGACCCAGTCTATTCAGTCTCTCTTCATAGTCCAACCCCCTCATCTCCGGTATCAGCCTAGTGAACCTCCTCTGCACTCCCTCCAAGGCCAAAATATCCTTGCGCAAGTGTGGCAACCAAAACTGCACACAGTACTCCAGCTGCGGCCTCACCAGTGCCCTGTACAGTTGCAGCAAGACCTCCCTGCTTTTATATTCTGTCCCCCTCGCTATAAAGGCCAGCATCCCATTCGCCTTCTTGATCACCTGCTGCACCTGCAGACTGGGTTTTTGTGACTCATGCACAAGGACCCCCAGGTCCCTCTACACTGTCGCATGCTGCAGCTTTTCGCCCTTTAAATAGTAATCCCTCGTACAATTATTTCTGCCAAAGTGGATAACCTCACACTTGCTAACATTGTACTCCATCTGCCAGGTCCTCGCCCACTCGCTCAGCCTATCCAGATCCCTCTGCAGACTTTCTACACCCTCCGCACAATTTGCTTTTCCGCTCATCTTCGTGTCATCAGCAAATTTCGTTACCCTACACTCAGCCCCCTCCTCCAGATCATCTATATAAATGGTAAATAGCTGAGGCCCCAGCACCGATCCCTGCGGCACTCCACTAGTCACCAACCACCAATCAGAATAGCACCCATTGATACCAGCTCTCTGCTTCCTATTAGACAGCTAATCCTCTATCCACGCTAATACCTTACCCCCAACTCCTTGCCCCCTAACCTTCTGTAGCAACCTTTAGTGTGGCACCTTATCAAACGCCTTTTGAAAATTGAGAAACACCACATCCACCAGTTCCCCTCTGTCTACCACACTGGTCACATCCTCATAGAAATCCTATAAATTCGTCAAACACGACTTCCCCTTAACAAATCCGTGCTCCGTCTGCTCTATCAAACCATTCTTTTCTAGGTGCCTCACTATTCCTTCTTTGATGACGGATTCAAGCATTTTTCCAACTACAGACGTTAAACTAACCAGCCTATAATCCCCTGCCTTTTGCCTGCTACCTTTTTTAAACAGCGGCGTAACATTAGCCGTTTTCCAATCTTCCGGCACTTCCCTGGAATCCAGCGAAGTTTGGTAAATAATCACTAAGGCATCTACTATCACCTCTGCCATTTTCTTCAGAACCCTGGGATGCATTCCATCCAGTCCTGAGGACTTGTTCACCATCAGTCCCGTTAGTCTATTAAGCACTACCTCTCTAGTGACAGTAATCGCATTCAGGCCCTCAACTCCTACCATCCTTCTATCTTTAATATCCGGCAAACTATTCGTGTCCTCCTCCATGAAGACCGAGGCAAAAAAACTTATTTAAGGCCTCAGCCATTTCCTCATCTCCCACCACTAAATCCCCCCTCTCATCCTCTAAGGGTCCAACATTCACTCTTGCCAGCCTCTTCCTCTTTATATATTTGTAAAAACTCTTACTGTCCTTTTTTATATTTAGTACTAGTTTAGCTTCATAGTCTATCCTTCCTTTCTTTATCAACTTCTTAGTCATTCTTTGTTGATTTTTAAACCTCTCCCAATCTTCTACTCGCCCACTACTTTCAGCCACTCTGAATGCATCAGCTTTTAATTTAATACTTTCCTTTAATTCCTTCGATAACCACGGCTGGTTATCCCTTCTCCTACATTCCTTCTTTACCATTGGAATATATTTCTGCTGAGCACCGAAAAAGATCTCCTTAAAGATCCTCCACTGTTCCTCAGCAGTCCTACCAACCAATCTGCGCCCCCAATCTACATTTGCCAATTCCTCTCTCATCCTATCGTACTCCCCTCTGTTCAAACAGAGGACACAGGTTCGGGACCCTACTTTCTCATCCTCCATCTGCATCAAAAACTCAACCATACAATGATCGCTCGTCCCAAGAGGATCCCTCACAACAAGATCCCTAATTCTACCTGCCTCGTTACATAACACCAGATCTAAGATAGCTCGCTCCCTCATCGGTTCCATCACACACTGTTCAAGGAAACTATCCCGGCAGCATTCCAAGAACTCTTCCTCAAGCCCACCGCATCCATCTTGGGTCAACCAATCAATATGCAGATTGAAATCCCCCAAAATTATCGCTGCTCCATTTCTGCACGCATCATTTATTTGCTTGTTTATAGCCCGCCCCACCTCCGAGTTATTATTTGGGGGCCTATAGACCACACCCACCAGCGTCTTCCTCCCCTTACTGTTCCTTATCTCCACCCACAACGATTCCACGTTCTGCTCTTTGGAGCCTATATCTTCCCTCACTACCGCCCTGATATTGTCCTTAATCAGCAGAGCTACCCCACCCCCTTTTTCCTCCTGTCTATCCTTCCTAAACACTAGATACCCCTGGACATTCAGCTCCCAGTCCCTGTCACCCTGCAACCATGTTTCCGTAATGGCCACCAGATCATATCCATTTGTGCTGATTTGTGCCACCAGCTCATTCACTTTGTTCCGAATGCATCGTGCATTCAGGTAAAGTGTCTTTATCCCAGCCTTTATCTGGGCCCTATTTGAAGGAACGCTACCAACCTTTCTCATGCCTCCTACTCCCTTTATTATTGGGACAGCCTCAACATTTTCCCGCGCCCGTACCCTCTCTTTTACTTTAGTCAGGAGTTAACTTGTTCATTCTCCATGACAACACCTCAGCCAATCAGAGTCCATTTGCCAACCAATCAGCACTCTCTTCTCAAAGTATAAATTGTTGTTCCCTTTACAAGTAGTATTCTTGCAAATGCCCTGATGAGTGTAAGACAAAAAGCTTTGACATGTCTCTTTTTCAAGTGATCGTCAGATACAGGAATTCACATTTGTATCTCTTTGCTAACAGATTGAAAAATAGTTTGAGGTAGTTGAGAGTTTTAATTCATTATGCTTCACTTCTACTGAATTAATGTGAAACAATTGAAAAATCTTTGAATAGTTATGCCTTCAATTCTTTCCTTGTTATTAGTTTTCAGCATTGTACATCCTGGCGTTTGTGATCATTATGATTGGATTTATTCTCTACAATTCCACACCATCACACACAGCTGAAGACCTGGTTCAGCATCAAATTGCGTCCACTGGAATAGATAACGTTGTTCAAGTGAACTACATCAATACTCAAGATCCTACTATCCGCATTACTTCTCGTGACTACTCTGTGGTGACAGCTGTACAGCTGTAAGAACTCATTATACCTCCTAATTTTTTAAAATACGCTTTGTTCCTTTACATGCTAAAATAATAAACTATCTTAATAATAAACAGATTTCTTATTTTAATAAACACAAAGGCAATAATTCTTCTTTAAGTTGTGCATAGTTTCATTACAGAAAACCATTTGTGCTGAGGTTCAAAAGCCACTTTCCATGTAAATGCTTGTGCTGTTAATTGGTTACATGGTGGTCTCAGCTATTAGTTTGACTTTAGACAGAATGTATGCAGTTATGCTGTCCACCGAATGTTGATCAGAGGCAGATGGTGGTTATGGAGTGAGTCAGGATGATCCACTCTGTGGGAAACAAAGTAAGGGACACTTCAACTGAGGCTGGCTAGACTTGAATTTGAGCACATGTTAACAATGCCACATACCTGGTAAGGCCTTGGGTGGGGGAAAGAGGGTATGGAAACTGTATACTTGGGGGAACATGTGCCTCACTGTGACAAGATTGAGTAAGTCCAAACTGTGTTCTCGCAATGTTCCCTGCACAAAATACTTTAATTATGATCTGCCTCCTCAACCTGGTGGACACCTGGACTCCAGCAAATACTCCCCCACCTAACCACTTGTCTGCCAAGCAAACTTTGGAGTGCTGTAGAGTTGCTCAGTGTTCTGTTCTGCTGAGTGGCCTAAATGGACAGCACATGTGTAGCAGCACAATACCTATGGGCAGGCATCAAAGATGCTCAAGCAGCGGCAAGAGGAGACTTCAGGAGTCTCCTCAGTCGCTGCTCAGAGAAATCTGGGACAAATGATGTCCCTGGTAACTAACATCCAGGATATAGGGCAGTTAAGGCAAGCTATGTCAAATCCAGGTGGTTGGTCGTACTGGGCCATCTATCGGGTGGGGGGAAGGGATTTAATTGGATCAGCTATGGACCCCAGAAGCCTGGGGAAGGGTTTGATAGGTGGCCCGGTACACTGGGGGTTGGTTAGTCAGATGCCTCCAGGATTGTTTGGGAGGAATCAGGGGTTTGTGGTGGGGGATGATGACCTTGGGACCTCCTGATGGGATTGGAGGCCTCCGGGGAAGACCTGGGGGTAAGAGGGTGGTGCCTGACACAACTGGCTTCTTGCAGAGGCATCAGGATCCAAGATATACTTTAAAGGTAATCACACAAACACGTTTCTCAACCCTTGTGATAACCCAGCTATCCACAGATAAATTCTAAAATATAGAACAACAATGAAGCAGGCTCACAGGCACATCATCCCATTTAAAGTTCAAACCAACTTTCTTTGAATAAGTATTTATCTGCCCAACTTCAAACCTGAGTAAAAGTTGAAAATGGGTGAGTTGAACGTAGGTTAGGGTCAGGAAACAGATTTAGAAACATAGAAAATAGGTGCAGGAATAGGCCATTCAGCCCTTCGAGCCTCAGCCACCATTCAATATGATCGTGGTTGTATCCCACTCCTGCTTTCTCTCCATACCCCTTGAACCCTTTAGCCACAAGGGCCACATCCATCTCTCTCTTGAACACATCTAACAAACTGGCTGCAACAGCTTTCTCTGATGCAGAATTCCACAGGTTCTCAACTTTCTAAGTGAAGAAGTTCTTTCTCATCTCAATCCTGAACGGTTTACACCTTATTCTTAGACTGTGACCCCTAGTTCTGCACTTTCCTAACATCGGGAACATTCTTCCCTCATCTAGTCTGTCCAGTACCATCAGGGTTTTATATGTTTCTATGAGATCTCCTCTCATTCTTCTAAATTCCACTGAGTACAAGCCCTGTCGATCCAGTCTCTCTTCCTATGTCAGTCCTGCCTCTTCAGGAATCAGTCTGATGAACTTTTGCTGGACTCCCTCAGTAGCAATAACGTCCTTCCTCAACTAGAAGACCAAAACTGCACACAATACTCAAGGTGTGGCCTCACCAAGACCCTGTATAATTGCAGCAAGACATCCTTACTCCTATACTCAAATCCCCTTGCTGGGAAGGCCAGCATGCCATTAGCTTTCCTCACTGCCTGTTGTACCTGCATGCCAACCTTTAACGAAGGTTTCACCATGACACCCTGGTCATGTTGCACTTCCCCTTTTCCTAAACTGCCACCATTCAGATAATAATCTTCCTTCCTGTTTTTGCCACCGAAGTGGATAACCTCACATTGATCCACATTATATTGCATTGGTCAAGTATTTGCTAACTCAGCTAGTCTGTTCAAGTCTCCCTGCAACCTCTTAGAATTCTCCTCACAGCACACATGCTACCTAGCTTAGTGTCATCGGCAAATTTGGAAATATAGTATTCAATTCCTTTGTCCAAATCATTAATATTTATTATGAATGGCTGGGGTCCCAACACTGAACCCTGTAGTACCCGATCAGTCACTGGCTGCCACTCTAAAAAGGATCTGTTTATTCCCACTCTCTGCTTCCTGTCTGCCAGCGAGTTTGCTCAATAATCTCTTGTGTGGGACTCAGGGTTTTGTCCCCCAAACCAACCCAGATCCACCCCTTTTTTAGGTTAAAATCCACATCTCACCCCACTCACCTCATAGACTAATTCTAACTTAAAATCAATTGAACAAAGTTAAAATCAGCCCCAAACTTGTGTTTGTCATATGGTGTATTAACTAGCAAAGCACTAATAAGTGTACCAGTGCACCTTAGTGATGGAAAACTGTCCCACTGGGAATATCTGATAATTTGATGTTGCAATAATTGGTACAACATTTAAAAACAGAGGGACAGGCAGGTGGAAGGAGGAGAATCTGAAGGCTGAATCTGGTACGGGTGGCATGGTGGCACAGCGGTTAGTACTGCAGACTCATAGCCAGGGACCGGGTTCAATTCCCGGCTTAGGTCACTGTTTGTGTGGAGTTTGCACATTTTCCCCATATCTGTGTGGGTTTCCTCTCCCAGTCCAAAAAACAGTTAAGTGCATTGGCCATGCTAAATTCTCATACAGTGTACCTGAACAGATGTTGCAGTGATTTTTATAGTAACTTTATTGCAGTAAACCTACTTGTGACAAATAAATAAACTTTTAAAAACTTCAACTGGCAATACGCATAGTGTTGCTGCCAATGATTCCATTAAAGTAACTGAATAACCAGGGTTGGCCATATGGTGCAGAAGATTCTGAGTGATGGTTTGTAACAAGGTGGATCCATGTAAAACTGATGGGAGAAAAGCTGAGATGGTTCTGGAGTTGAGGCTGAGACGAGATCAGCCATGATAATATTAAATGGCAGACCAAGCTCGAAGGACTAAATTGCCTATTCCTGCTCCTAGATCTTATGTTCAAAGGATTGGAGAAGTAGCACCAATGTTGCATTCACAAGTTCCTCCAAATTAAATAGCACGAAAGGCAATCCAATGTCAATGCCCTCTTCCAAGCTGACTTGCTGAGCATTGAGGTGCTAATCATTCAAAACCAGCTCTGATGGGCAGGACATGTTATTCATATGCCTGGCACCAGACTCCTGAAGCAACTGTTCCAGCCAGAGCTCAGTCATGCAGAGTTTCCCAGTAAAAATGCTTTAGGGTTGTCTTCAAAACATCTCTGAAGAGATGATAAACACCCACCAACTCATGGGAGTATCTGGCTTGTGACAAATCAAAATGGAGAAAGCTCATCTGGTCATCATTTCTACCAAAATGATTGTGAAAAGGGGGGTGTGCTTGACTGAGTTGGAATTACTCTGATTTCTGTGTCAGACGATTGTTATGGACTTGTGTGCATATCCAGCCCAACACTCTCCTGCAGTGACAAGAGAATGCTGGTTGGACCATGCTGATTGGAGACCCTCCGCCAAAGTATTCCTCCCAATGCACTTTCCATCTCTCATGGCCCCCACCCACTTCGATGGGGTCTAGTGTGCCAGCCAGGATTAATCGTCTAACGATAATACCACTAAGCCATCACCTCCCCATATTAAGGCACCAATAGCTGGAGTCTTTGCTCACAGCTTAAGATTCAATCCTGGTGATCTGATTAACAGTCTTTCCCCCAGTCACTACAATCGTAGAGGCAAATTAACTCATTGCTGTCAATGTAACCTTGTCAATGCAAAATGACTACAGTATGTTCCACACCGGCCAACTCTCGATCATCAGTAAAGTGATGGAGGGGTCGTCAACAGTGCTATCAAGCAGCATCTGCTCAGCAATAATCTGCTCAGTGACACCCAGTTTGAGTTTCGCCAGGGTCACTCAGCTCCTGACCTCATTACAGCCTTGGTTCAAGAATGGACAAATGAGCTGAATTCCTGAAGTGAGGTGAAAATGACAGACCTTGACATCAAGGCAGCATTTAACCAAGTGTGGCATCAAGGAGCCTTAATGAAACTGAAATCAATGGGTACAGGGCAAACTCTCCACTGGTTAGAATCATACCTAGTACATAAGAAGATGGTTGTGGTTGTGGAGGGTCAGTCATCTCAGCTCCAGGATATCTCTGCAGGAGTCCCTCAGGGAAGTGTCCTGGCCCAACAATCTTCAACTGCTTCATCAATGACTTTCCCTCCATCATAAGGCCAGAAGTGGGGGTGTTTGCTGATGATTGCACAATGTTCAGCACCATTCACGACTTCTCAGATACTGAAGCAGTCCATGTTCAAATGCAAGATCTAGACAATGTCCAGGCTTGGGCTGACAAGTGGCAAGTAACATTTCACCACACAAATGCCAGGCATTGACCATCACCAATAAGAGACACTCTAACCACCGCCTTTGACATTCAATGGTGTAACCATCATTGAATCCCCCACTGTCAACATGCTTGGGGTTACCATTGACCAGAAACTCAACAGGACTCTCCACGTAAACACAGTGGATACAAGACCAGGTCGGAGGCCAGGAATATTGAGGCAAGTAACTCACCTCCTGACTCCCCAAAGTCTATCCACCATCTACAAGGCACAAGTCAGGAGTGTACTGGAATACTCCCCTTTTCCTGGATGGGTGCAGCTCCAACGACACTCAAGAAACTTAACATTGACTAGCATCACATGTACAAACATTCAATCCCTCTACCACCGACGCTCAGTAGCAGTAGTGTGTACTCTACAAGATGCACTGCAGCAATTAAACAAAAATCCTTAGACAACACCTTCCAAACTCAGAATTTAGAAAGACAAGGGCAGTCCTTCTGATAAATGGGAACACTACCACCTGCAAGTTACCCTCCAAGCCACTCACTATCCAAACGTTCCTTTGCAGTCGTAGGTCAAAATCCTGCAATTTCCTCCTTAACAGCATTGTGGGTCAACCCGCAGAACATGAACTGCAGCAATTCAAGAAGGCAGCTCACCATCACCTTCTCAAGGGCAACTCAGGATAGGCAATAAATCCTGGCCAGTCAGCGACACCCACGTCCCACAAATGAATAAAAAAATTGCTTGCATGACAAAGTCACAAGTAATCAACTGTGTGAAGTACCTTGTGACATTTTCACAACAATAACATATCAGGTGAATGGATATTAAAATATACATATTCAATCAGAGAGACAACTTTTTTTTGGAGAAAATCAACTGAAGACATAGTGAAAAAGCTACAAAAATTGGATTGAGATCCTAGTCTAAAGTAGGAAGGATTATTGGATCAATTTTTTCCTGTAGATATGAGCAATTTACATACCTACTGTTGAAGTTGCATTTTCCCTCTGAATCTTACTGCCTTTGGGGTGGAGAATTTAAATTGAGCACAAATTTGATTCTTTTGTCGGAAAGGTTGAACATTGGCTCCTGGTCCCAGGAACAACATATTACAATATTGACAAGAAATTACAAAAAACATCTTTGAAACAAATTTCATAATGAGTGGTGGAGAGGACATAGCATTCCATTTAATTTTTTATCAGTGAGTTTCCAATCGCTGTGGAATTCTGTGTCCAGTTGTGAATTAGGCAATGCACAACACATTAACAAGGGGCTGAATCTTCATACCCATACAAGGATGAGTACAGAGGTGATGGATGTAAAACTTCCTCCTGTCAACTGGTTCACCCGATTCCTTGGAGGCAGTACCGGGGTGGAAGGGTCACATGGCCACAAACTGCGGACACTCATTTCAGGAAAGTTAACGGTAATTAGGCTAATTATCAGGGCCAGCTGGAATTTTTCAGGCAGCATGCAGCTTGAACCATGCATCCCTACCGCCCTTCCTTGTCCGGCAATGTTGGGTAGTAGACCTGTGGGCACTCCAGGCAGGTTTTGACATGCCCCCTGTTTACATGGCCACTGCTGCAGCTGGAGGCTGCCCTTTTGAGGGGTGTCCTGCTTCTGCCTGACTATACAAACTGAGAACCAGGCAGGGAACTGAAAAATTTGAGAGGAACAGAGTATGAGAAGACACTGGCAGCTAACAAAGAAAAGGAATCCAAAAGCTCTCTACAAGTATATAAATAGTAATATTGTGATAAAAGTTGGGTGAGACCGATTAGGGACCAAAAAGTCTGGAAAATGTCTAGTCTCGGGATATGGGGTAGGCCATTTAGGACTGAGATGAGGAGAAATTTCTTCACTCACAGGGTGGTGAACCCATGGAATTCTCTACCACAGAAGGCTGTGCACTGAATGTATTCAAGAAGGAAGTAGATCGATTTCTAGGTGTTAAAATCATCAAGAGGTATAGGGAGAGAGTGGGAATATGGCATTGAGATAGAGGATCAGCCATAATCAGATTGAAATGGTGGAGCAGGCTTGAAGGGACAAGTGGCTTCTCAATGGATGGAATCTTGAGCCTGTGTTCACCGTCTGTGAGGATGCTGCCAGTGGCTCAAGATATGGAAGCTGCAGTTCTGGCCAGGGATAATACGACTTTGGATCTTTGCCATCTCTTGCCAACGATGTCATCAGGTTCAAGGGCCATAGTAGGTGTGGACCAGTGTTGATGCATCAGCATGTATTTTCATACTATTAACAGCTCCCCCCCGCCACCGCTGTATCCTGACACTGCACTGACATGATGTGGGGTTAATGCTACAATGCTTGTGGGCTGGAGAGGCCCCTTGACGGGGATATTGGATGTCGGCCATGTCCATTATGGGGAATGGGAGGCTCCGACTGTGGTGGAGGGAAGGGACCAATGATTGTGGGGATGGAGAGGTTGGAGAGAGAGAAAGAGATGATGATTTGGTGGACGGGGGGAGCAGAATGAATGCTCAGTAGAGCATGTAGAGGGGATGTAGAGGGGTGTGCCTGAGGCATGAGTGGTGGGGCGGGGGGAGGTTTATTGGAATTTTGATTGGCGCGCCCTTTAAAAATGATGCCTCAGTCTCTGGGTAGCTGGGTTTTGCCGGCATTGCTTAAGTTCCGCCCCCAACTCTATGATGACTAGATGCTCTGAACTCTATGATGACTTGGTGACTAGTGGAGTGCCGCAGGGATCAGTGCTGGGGCCTCAGCTATTTACCATTTATATAGATGATCTGGAGGAGGGGGCTGAGTGTAGGGTGACGAAATTTGCAGATGACACGAAGATGAGCGGAAAAGCAAATTGCGTGGAGGGTGTGGAAAGTCTGCAGAGGGATCTGGATAGGCTGAGCGAGTGGGCGAGGACCTGGCAGATGGAGTATAATGTTAGCAAGTGTGAGGTTATCCACTTTGGCAGAAATAATTGTAGGAGGGATTACTATTTAAACGGCGAAAAGCTGCAGCATGCGACAGTGCAGAGGGACCTGGGGGTCCTTGTGCCTGAGTCGCAAAAACCCAGTCTGCAGGTGCAGCAGGTGATCAAGAAGGCAAATGGAATGTTGGCCTTTATAGCGAGGGGGATAGAATATAAAAGCAGGGAGGTCTTGCTGCAACTGTACAGGGCACTGGTGAGGCCGCAGCTGGAGTACTGTGTGCAGTTTTGATTGCTGCACTTGCGCAAGGATATATTGGCTTTGGAGGGAGTGCAGAGGAGGTTCACCAGGCTGATACCAGAGATGAGGGGGTTGGACTATGAAGAGAGACTAAATAGACTGGGTTTGTACTCGTTGGAGTTTAGAAGGATGAGGGGGGATCTTATAGAGACATATAAGATAATGAAAGGGATGGATAGGGCAGAGGTAGAGAGATTCTTCCCGCTTAGAAAGGATAGCAGGACTAGAGGGCACAGCCTCAAGATAAGGGGGGGCAGTTTAGATCGGAGTTGAGGAGGAACTTCTTCACTCAGTGGTGAATCTCTGGAATTCTCTGCCCGTTGAAGTGGTGGAGGCTACCTCGCTAAATATATTTAAGTCACGGGTGGATAGGTTTTTGACAGACAAGGGAATTAAGGGTTATGGGGAGAAAGCAGGAAAGTGGAACTGAGCTACTTCAGATCAGCCATGATCTTATTGAATGGCGGGGAATGCTCGAAGGGCTAGATGGCCTACTCCTGCTCCTATTTCTTATGTTCTTATGTTCTTATGATGGCGTGATTCACACTCCCTGGATTTTTTTTGGCAGAGTGTTATAGAATTTGGGGAGAAAACTGACTGGTTTACTGGAGGGAAAGATGCTGATTTTCTCACCGGAAACAATACTCAGCCATTTTTTGGTAGGATTTTGCCTGATGTTTTTATTCTTTTCTATGCTTTTAGAAATGATTATACAAGACAATATTAATAGTCCCTTGGGCAAATGTGAGTTAATTAAGAAAGTTAGCATGAATTTGTTAAGGGAATGTTGTAACTTGATTGTGTTTTTTGATGAGAAAATGGCGAGTGTTGATGAGGGTAATGCAGTCAATGTGGTACATGGACTTCCAAAAGGTATTTGATACAAGGCCAAACAACAGACCTGTGAGCAAAGGTGATGGAATAAAAGGGGGAGTGGCAATATGGCTACAAGATTGGCCAAGTGACAGGAAAGTTGGGGTTAATGGATGTTCTTTCGACTGGAGAAAGGTTCACAGCAGAGTTCCTCAGGCTTTTCCTGGTATTTATTAATGACCTAGACCTGATGTGTACAGGATGCAATTTCAAAATTTGCAGACTTTCAAAACCTGGAAGGATTGTGAAATGTTAGGAAGATAGTGTAGAAGTTCAAATGGGTTAATGGAATAGGCAGATAAGTGACAGATGAAATTTAATTCAGAGAAATATGAAATGACTCATTTTGGTAGCAAGAATGAGGAAAAACAATATAAAGGGTACAACATTAAACAAAATACAAGCTGAGCAGAGAGACCTGAGTGTGTATGTGTGTGTATCATTAAAAGCAACGGGGTGAATGAGAAAGCAATTAAGCATACAGTACCCTGGACTGTATCAATAAGAATACAAGAGCAAGGAATTTGTGTTAAACCTTCATTAAACACTGGGTTGGCCTCAAATAGAGTATTACATCCTGTTCTGGACATCACAATTTAATAAGGAGGTGTAGACATTAGAGAAAGTGGAGAAAAGCTTCACAAAAATGGTTCCAGGGATGAGGAACAATGCAGATCGATTGGAGAAGTTGGTTGTGTTCTCTTTGGAGAAGAGAAGGTTAAGAGGAGATTTGATAGAGGTATTCAAAATCATGAGGGGTCTGGACAGAATAGGTAGGGAGAAACTGCTCCCATTAGTGAAGGATCAAGAAGCAGAGGGCATAGATTTGAAGTAATTGACTACAGACAAAATGGCGACATGAGGTAAAATATTTCCATCGAGCAAATGTTAGTATCTGGAATGTGCTGCCAGTGGGTGTAGTGGAGGCAGGTTCCATCGAGGCATTCAAGGGGACTTTGGACTTTATCTGAAAAGGAATGGAGCAGGGATACAGGGAGAAAGTGGGAGAAGGTGAAACTTGGTGAGTTGCTCCTTCAGAGAACCAGTACAGGCATGACAGGCCAAATGGCCCCCTTCTGTGTGTAAACATTCTATGATTCTACAATGGTGATTTGGCAGCTGAGGCCATTATTAAATTTAAAAGTATTTAAAGTTACGGAGCGGGTGCCTTAAAATGGAGCCATCCTCTCTATCTGACTCTGAGCTGGAGGGCCTTTTACTGACCCTCCAGTTTCGGAAAACTGCTCACTGTCCTTAATTGGACGATGGTCACTGAATGATATCTTGGGGAAAATCACTGCCAGGTTATCCTTTCCTGCACAGTGTGGGGTCAAACTCCCTTTTGACCACAACATCAAGGTCCTAATCCAAACCCCAAAATTCCTGCCCATGGAAATTGGGTACAGCCATTAATCTGATAATTAGACAACAGGGGAAAATTCAGGTACAAGTATGACACTTGTGAAATGTATCCTTGGTGTAATAAATGTTTATTAATGTATCTCAAATGATGCTGTTTCTCTAGGGGGCAGCATGACATCAGTTTAGATATATATCCGTGACATCAAGAAACAAAAACTGCAGAAAATAATCAAGAAAGGCGTCTATCTCCAATCCATTTAACACAAAGGACAGCTCTACATAATATGGTTTTCATACTTACAATTCCTACAGTGCAGAAGGAGACCATTTGGCCCATCGAGTCTGCACTGACCACTATCCCACCCAGGCCCTATTCCCAAAACCCCATACATTTCCCCTGCTAATCCCCCCCCTCAGGGTTAATTTAACAAGGCCAATCCACCTAACCTGCACATTTTTGGACTGGGAGGAAACCAGAATAGCCGGTGGAAACCCACGCATGACAGGGGGAGATCATTTCAAATATGAATGCAAAAGAGAGATATTTTTGCTTTCTAAAATCTTTGAAAAAATTAATGCACTTAAAATGATGAGGTGCAATTTTTTTCTTATGGGGCTTTGGATCACAGTGAGGAACGTCAGCATGAGGAGAGAGTTTTATGCAAAGTGTGTTATAAATAAACCTTCCAAAATAGCAAAACAATAAAAGTCTTATTCCTGAGCTGCTTCTTTACATATGCTGAATCTTGAAGATGGAACCCCAGTTTTTAGATGATGGAAACAGATTGAAACCACTGGAAACAGATGGCACACCTTTCTGAGGCATGTTTACCTGCAGAAATATATTTCCAATTATTTTAGAAGTTGTAAGAGACAGCATCCATTAATTATAATCTGTGGACTCTGACTACCCAACAGCAGGGAAACATTGCAGGTGGAGAATAATATGCAAGTGGTTCACAGAAGGAATCCAGGCTCTGTGATGCAGTGCCAGGGCCTCTGGTCAAGGTGGTAGACAGGAATGGAAGATCCTGTTTCCTTGGGAAGGCCCTCCATGCGACACCACCAGAAGGGATTGCTGAGGAAGCGATGCCAGGAGCTTGGGTACCAGATTATGGATGCAAATTTGAGATCTCACGATTAAGAATTCTACCTCTCAGATCCATTACTCGCTCTCCAACCCATCACCTGCAATCTCACTATTGCAATCACTTGCGTTCTGTGCTTCCCTCACTTTCCAATCTTCACCAATCTAAACACTTGATTAGACACTCTCGCCATTGGTGCAACTCTCACTTTCCCACACCTCCCATTTTCCACATGACGCAGGAACTATTTTATTACGACAGGCATATTCTCTAATATGATGACAAGACTGTGGCTAATATAATTTCTTTTTTTTTGCAGGAAGAGAACACAGGTGATCTGCAATAGAGACCAAACCATGCTGCAAATCATTTGTCCTGTGGGTGAAAATGTGCCAGTGATCATGAGAAGGATCATACTGCGATGAGTGGCAATTCTGGGAAAGTTGTATTGCTTGCCTTTTCTTCCCCCTTATTCCATCTCTCCCAACGCAATCTGGATGATAAACTGCAGCAGTTTTCAATGCAGCTCTCTATTGTCGCACCAAAAATTGATTCTCTTCCCTCCCTTTCTTGTCAGGCACTGAAAATGTGGATATTCCTTTGCGATGGCCAGAAACAAAAAGAATGCTGACACCAGCCAATGGCTGAGGAATGACCCTGAGAAGTTAACCTTGTGGATGTAGGTTTTCTGCTAAAATTGCAGGTGAGATATCACTTTGTTTAAGGGCTGTGCATCATTAATTGCTAATCTATGCAAATCTTACAGGAAGTTATTAGAGAGACTTAAATGGAAAAGTGGGATCTACACAAGCAGTCACATAACAGCTGGTGCATCTGAAAAAAATTGGAGGAACTGCCAACTTTAACAATGTTTTAATATTTGGAATCAAGTCTTCTGGCCGGAGCCGGGAGGTTGGAATTGGATAGGAATGGTTCCTGTCCAAAACTGCTGGAACAGGAGTGGTGCAATCACATTGTTGCGGTTATACTACAAACCTCAGCATGAAGTGCAGGAACTGATATGTTCGTAGATTATGGGAAGTTATAAAAACAACAGGGTTGTTGTGATGGGTGATTTTAATTTCCCCAAATAGACTAGGATTCCTCTAGTGCCAGGGGCTTGGATGGGGCAGAGTTTGTTCAGTGTGCCAAAAGTGCTTTTGAGGCAATATGTAGATAGTCCAACTCAGGAAGGGCTATTTTAGGCCTAGTTCTGGGAAACAAGCCGAGACAGGTGATTGATGTCTCAGTGGGGGACCATTTTGGGAACAGTGATCATAGTTCTATAAGTTTCAAGATACTTGTAGAAAAGAATAGAAGTAGTCCCACAGTGAAAGTACTAAACTGGGGGAAGGCTTACTGTGACAGTACTAGGCAGGAACTAGGAAATGTAGACTGCGGGGGGCAACTGTCTGAGGATAAACCCACATCTGATATGTGGGAATCTTTTAAAAATCAGTCATTAACAATTCAGGACAAGTATGTCCTTGTAAAAATGAAGGATAAAGATGGCAAGATTCAGGATGATAAGAGAGATTGTGAGCTTAGTGAAAAAGTATGAGGCTTATATCAATTTCAGGAAATTGAAAATGGATAAGGCTCTTAAGGAAAAAAAAGATAGTAGGAAAGGACTTAAACAGGGACTTAGGAGGGCAAAAAGGGGCCATGAAATGTTCTTGGCAGGCAAGATTCAGAAGAATCCCAGGGCTTTTTATGCATATAGAAGGAACAATAGGATAGCTAAGGAAAAGGTAGGTCCACTTAAGGACAGCGGAGGGAATTTGTGCGTGGAGCCAGGTAAGGTCCTTAACAAATACTTTGCATCAGTATTCACAAAGGAGAAGGATGTGATGGACGGTGAATGTAGATATTCTAGAACACGTTGAGATAAAAAAAAGGCATCGGAGGTTTTGAAAAACGTTAAGGTGGACAAGTCCTCAAGGCCAGATAGAGTCTATCCCAAGATACTGAGAGATGAGAAAGAAATTGCTGAAGGCCTTGTCCAAAATTTTTATATCTTCTTTAGCTATGGGTGAGGTACCAGAGGATTGAAGAGTAACTAACATTGTTCCTCTGTTTAAGAAGGGC
This sequence comes from Carcharhinus amblyrhynchos, assembly GCF_965287045.1. NCBI lineage: Eukaryota > Metazoa > Chordata > Chondrichthyes > Carcharhiniformes > Carcharhinidae > Carcharhinus > Carcharhinus amblyrhynchos. The sequence continues at coordinate 67,692,809 of NC_137333.1, read as the reverse complement.
AGAAGAGACAATCTGGGAAGTTACAGACATTTGAACCTTACATCAGTGATGCGAAAATTGTTGGGGAAGATTCTTAGGGATAGGATGTACACACATCTGGAAGACACTAGGCTTATTAGTGACAGGCAGCTTGGTTTTGAGAAGGAGAGGTCATGTCTCATAAACTTGATTAAGTTCTTTGAGGAAGTGACGAGAAAAATTGACCAGAGCAGGGCAGTAGATACTGTATACATGGACTTTAGTAAAGCTTTTGATAAGGATCAACTAGCGAAAATAAAATATTAGACTAGAAAGACATCTCTGTTGGCACAGACTTAGTGGGCCGAAGGGCCTGTTCCTGTGCTGTACTCTTTTTTGTTCTTTCCTGGCTACGCTGGAGTCCAATAACTTGCATTGTAACCTCCTTGAGGGTGTGTAATGCCTTTATACCACTTAATTCTAATGTAAGTGCACAAGAGCCTGCAATAGTTGAATTAAAAATTAACAATAATAAATCTTGTCAGACAAAAAAAGCACTAACTGCACTGATAATTGAATGGACATCAAGTAATGAGAATGTTGGTAAGGAATCTGTGTAAAGAAATATGGTCATTGTAAGGACTTGTAAGCGTAAAATAATTATCTTCCTATAAATAAAAATTAAAGAATTTAAAAGGATTGATTTATTTTTAAAAAAAGACAAATGCAGTTCATAAGCCTAATGACACATCCTGCCATGTACAGACTTGAGTCTTCTTAACAGCAATGAAAACCCACTCTGGCACAAAGACACAGCCAAAAACTTGCACACAAATTCACCTTTTTTCTAACATCAGGAGGGCAGCACAATGTAGGAATTGATAAGGAGACCACACATCTAAGAATTCTTCCAGCCCAGAATTATGTAATAATCTTAAAACACTAAAGTAATGACAATGACTGAGGTAAATATTTTGACAACCACAATCCTCACAAGTGTAGCTTCCCTCAAATCAAACAGGCCCATAACTTTACGATAAACCAACAGTTACGTAAATCTTCGAAGAATAAGAGAGGTCCCTCAGGAGAAATTAATTGTGATCAAAGCCAAATTCAGAACAGAAAGAGGCTGAACCTAATGACAATTAGGAGACCGCTTCTGGACATAAGAAATTAATTATGCAGCCCAAGACACACTGAGTAGGTGCCTCTCGCTAAGGGATTCAGGTACAGCATTCGCTTAACACTTTATCGTCGTTAGTGAAATGGTGTCTGTATATCCGTTGCCACTTCAATTTAATGGAGCTTCCCATAGACCTCATCTCCTGTGGCCTGTCTGCTCAGAAAACCTTTGACAACACCAGGTTTTAGTCCAACCGATTTATTTGATAGTAAACGCACAAGCTTTCGGGTGGACTAAAATCTGGTGTTGTCAGACTTTTTACTGTGTTTACCCCAGTCCAACGCCGGCACATCCACATCAAGAAAACCTTTCCCCAGTGCTTTTCCTTTTGCCGTCAGTGTCTCTGCCCCTGCTCCTCAGCCTCGCCTCCTGCCCTCTGTCTGTGCCTTAAGCCCCAGGTCTGCTGTTCTTTTCCTGACTCTGCCGGTGCTGAATTCCCACTGAAATACACTCCTCCATCTAGTGGCTAGTTCCAATATTTCTGAGGCTTCAGCTGAAAACTGCACCAACCAATGTCTGTCACTCGGTGGAGCCTGGTCATTTACAGCACTGTACTCTACTGTATGGTGTATTTTTTTAATTGAATATTGAATATTTTTATATCTTGTGATGAATGCACACTGCTGCACATGTACGGTACAGTATTTCAACTTCTACATTGGTGTTTGCTGGACGAGTAATAAAGAACAAAGAACAAAAACAGCCCAGGAAACAGGCCCTTCGGCTCAACGAGCCCGCGCTGCCATTTTAACATCACCAGTCCCCCCCTCCACCCATGACCCTTATCTATTGTTTTATGGCAATCCACATTGAGGGAAACTAATTTAGGGACAATTTATTAGATTGTCTAATAAAGAAAGATTAAGGAAGATTGGAAAACGGCTAATGTTACACCGTTGTTTAAGAAGGGTGGCAGGCAAAAGGCGGGGAATTATAGGCCGGTTAGTTTAACGTCTGTTGTAGGTAAAATGTTAGAATCCGTCATCAAGGAGGAAATAGCGAGGCATCTTGAGGGGAATTGCTTGATAGAGCAGACACAGCACAGTTTCGTTAAGGGGAAGTCGTGTCTGACGAATTTATTGGAGTTCTATAGGGATGTGTCTAGGGCGGTGGATAGAGGAGAGCCGGTGGATGTGGTCTTTCTTGATTTTCAGAAGGCATTTGACAAGGTACCTCACAAGAGGTTATTGCAGAAGGTAAGGGGGCATGGAGTTGGGGGTAGGGTGTTAGCGTGGATAGAGGATTGGCTGTCAAATAGGAGGCAGAGAGTGGGGGTTAATGGGTGCTATTCGGATTGGCGGTTGGTGACTAGTGGAGTGCCCCAGCGGTCGGTGCTGGGGCCTCAACTATTTACCATTGATATAGATGATCTGGAGGAGGGAACCGAGTGTACGGTGTCGAAATTTGCTGATGACACCAAGATTGGTGGAACGGCAAATTGCGCGGAGGGTGTGGAGAGTCTGCAGAAGGATCTAGATAGGCTGGGCGAATGGGCCAGGAAATGGCAAATGGAATTTAATGTTGGCAAGTGCGAGGTGGTCCACTTTGGTAGGAATAATGGTAGGAAGGACTATTACTCATGTGGCGAAAAACTGTAGCAGGCGATGGTGCAGAGGGACCTCGGGGTCCTTGTGCATGAGTCGCAAAAACCCAGCCTGCAGGTGCAGCAGGTGGTCAGGAAGGCTAATGGGATGCTGGCCTTCATAGCGAGGGGGATTGAATATAAAAGTAGGGAGGTCTTGCTGCAGCTGTATAGGGCATTGGTGAGGCCGCAGCTGGAGTACTGTGTGCACTTTTGGGCGCCGCACTTACGTAAGGATATTTTGGCCTTGGAGGGAGTGCAGAGGAGGTTTACTAGGCTGATACCGGAGTTGAGGGGGTTGAGCTATGAGGAGAGGCTGAATAAACTAGGCTTGTACTCGTTAGAGTTTAGAAGAATGAGGGGAGATCTCATTGAGACGTATAAGATGATGAATGGGATGGATAGGATAGAGGTGGAGAGACTCTTCCCGCTCAGAAAGGACAGTAGGACTAGGGGGCATAGCCTCAAGATAAAGGGGGGTGGTTTAGAACGGAGCTGAGGAGGAACTTCTTCACTCAAAGGGTGGTGAATCTCTGGAATTCTCTGCCTGTTGAAGTGGTGGAGGCTGCCTCGCTAAATATTTTTAAGACGCGGGTTGATGGGTTTTTGATAAGAGAGGGGATTAAGGGTTATGGGGAGAGGGCGGGAATGTGGAACTGAGCCACGACAGATCAGCCATGATCTTATTGAATGGCGGGGCAGGCTCGAAGGGCTAGATGGCCCACTCCTGCTCCTATTTCTTATGTTCTTATTACTTCCACATCTTTGGGGTGTGGGAGGAAACTGGAGCACCCGGTGAAAACCCACGCAAGCACAGGGAGAATGCGCAAACCCCCACAGACACTGGCCCAAATCCATGTGTCTGCACAGCAAACGGTGATAGTCACTGAGCTGTCGTGTTGCCCAGCATCTGGTCCAGTTTAAGCACACACTAACGACATGAAGCATTAGGCCACTCTCGAACATTCAAGAGCAGCCCAAGTACGACCCATCGCGTGTATGCCCCTCGTTGGACAACAAGGCGGTCCGACTTAAAACCTGTGAATTAAAAGAGAAAAACATTATTATCATACCATATCCTTTTACGTTACCAGGGACGTCCCAACGCTAATGAACCTTATTTAAAACAATCTACTATATCCTCCCATCTCCAACCCACTCATGAGCCTGTCTAAGTTAAACAACTCCAGCGTGCCTGCCTCCACCACCTTACTTGGCAGAGCATTCCATACCCCTACGATCCTCTGTGTGAAAAACCTCCCTCTAATATCTGTGTTATACCTCTCCTTAAACCCATGGCCCCTCGTACTGTGTGTCTCTAACATAGGAAATAGCTTACCTCTGTTTACTCTATCTATACCCTTCATAATCTTATATGCCTTTATTAGACCCCCCTCAGTCGCCGTCTTTCAAGGGAAAACAGCCCCAATTTGCTCAATCTTTCCTCATAACCCAGTCCTTCCATACCAGGCAACATCCTGGTAAACCTCCTCTGCACCCTCTCCAGAGTCTCCACGTCCTTCCGGTAGTAAGGTGACCAGAACTGGACGCAGTGCTCTAAATGCGGCCTAACCAATGTTCTATACAACTGCAACATTAGACTCCAGCTCTTATATTCTATACCCCTTCCTATAAAGGCTAACGTACCATAGGCTTTCTTCACAACCTTCTCCACTAGTACTGCCACCTTCAAAGACTTGTGCACTTGCACCCCCAGGTCTTGCTGCGTTTCTATACTCTTTATAGGCTTACCCTTTATCATATAACTCCCCCCTACATTATTCCGGCCAAAATGCATCACCTCACATTTATCCGGATTAAACTCCATTCCTACCCTTTTTAAACAACGGTACCACGTTTGCTATCCTCCAGTCCTCTGGGACCTCACCTGTGTCCAAAGAGTAATGTCTGAAGGAACCTAACTCTGGCTTTAACCTTGATTGCTATGGAAACTTCTGATTCACTTAAAGTCATTTTACTTAATCAGGTACACAATCACAACTTTAAATGAGGGCCTCCTGTAAATGTTATTTTAATATTTGATGGCTATCCTGTTTAAAATATGTTTACTGTTACAACTGAAATTTAAAACAAGATTCTTTACTAAGATTGCATTTTCCCTCTTTTTCCCAGAATCTATTTAATGTTACAATTTACTATTTCCACAATGACTTTGAATTGGATGTTTGGTTCTTTAATAAACCTTTACATATTCTTTTAAGAATTTATATTGTCTCACATAGTCTTTTGCATTGCTAACTTAAGAACTTGACTCTGTATTTCCTGTGGTGAGGGAGTACACAACAGAAGAATTTTGCTTGGTTCTTAATGATATCATGGACTATAGTCTGGCTTTAATTTACTAACATGGGGCGGTACGGTGACACAATGATTAGCATTTTTGCTTCACAGTGCCAGGGACCCAGGTTTGATTCTTAGCTTGGGTTCCCGTCTGTACAGAATTTGCCTGTACCTGCATGGGTTTTATCCGGGTGCTCCGGTTTCGTCCCACAGTCTGAAAGACATGCTTATTCGGTGCATTGACTGAACAGATGTTGGCGACGAGGGGAATTTCACTGTAGCTTCATTGCAGTGTTAATGCAAGCCTTACTTGTGATTAATAAATAAATAAATCTGGAAGATGGCTCTTGTCCTCTGGGGAAGGATAGATCATCTGTCCTTCAGACCCATTTAAGCATCTTTGAGGATTTGCTTTTCTCTATCCAAAGTTGCGAGGAATTATCCAAGAAGTACTCCTGATCTGGGATTGTCTGCAAAGGGAACTAGGATTATAATGTCAGGGGAATGATTGCCTGCAGGAAAGTCCAGATATACACTGTTAAACAAATGCAAATTACATCACTGATGAGGGCGGAGACAATCGAGCAGGGAAATCCTGCCAGCGTAAAAGCCATTTTGGGACTCTTATTTGACTCTTCATCCCCTCCCCCATTTCCACCCCGTGAAAACAGGAATGGAAAATCTACCCCACCGTTCTAAATCACGATTATGTGCAATTTGGAGGGGAGCTTGCAAATGCTGGTGTTCCCATATACCTGTTGTCTTTTTCCTTCCAGGTGGTAGAGGTTGTGGCTTTGGAAAGCGTTGTCAATGGAATTTTGGTGACTTGCTGCATTAGATCTTACAGATGATACACACTGCTGTCACTGTGTGCTGTGGTTGAGGGAGTGAATGTTTAAGGTGCTGCCCTAGGGTGCTGATAGAGAAGGATGCTTTATTCTTGATGGTGTTCAACTTCTTGAATGTTATTGACTAGATATCAAGTTTTTCCCTCCCTCCTTTTCTGAACAGTGATGTAACATTCGCAGCCCTCAAGCCCTCTATCATTGTACCCATATCTAATGAGAATTGAAAGATTGTGGTCAGAGTATCTGCTATCTCTAGCCCAGCTTCTCTCACACACATTGAATGTACTCCACCTGGATTGGGTGGTTCATTGACTTTGAGTGATGCCAGCCAATTTAATGGCACTTTCTATTTTTGTCTGATCCAACATCACTGTTTTCTGTTCCTCTGCTGTGACATTAACTTCATCCCTTTCTTTTGTGAAGACAAAAGTATTCAGTTAATACATAGTCATAGATTCATACAGTGGAGAAAAGGCCCTTTAGCCCATCAAATCCACACTGACAGTAACTACCACAAACGTCACACTAATCCCCTTTTCCTGCACTTGTCCCATATCCTTGATGTTTCAATGTGCCCATTCAAATACTTTTGAAAGGTTCTAAGAATACCGGCTTCCACTATCTTTTCAGACAGTACATTCCAGGTTCCCACCACCCTCTGAATGAAAAAACTTTTTCTCAAATCCACTCTGTATCTCTTACCGCTTACCTAAAACTATGCCCCATTGTGATTAACCCCCTCCACCCAATGTCACACCCTCTGCTCCACAAGGTTTTGTATTTTGTCCCTAAGTGGCCCACAATTCATTTAACTATCTGATGTGTGTAAAATATTTCTGAGTTCCCTTTTATGTTACTCTCTACTTGAATAACCTCTGCCTTGAAATACATGCTGTCACTTTTGATGTGTTACCTTTGAGTTAACAGCAGCAGACCATCTATTCTTGAGTTATTGAACAAACAGCTGACAAGCATACAAATTAGTAATAAATATAGTTTTTATTTATTTTATTGCAGGTTGGGAGTTAGTGATTGAGGTATTATAATGAATATTCAAAATGATTCACTATGAAGCAGAAGGCTGAGGAATCCAGTTTCAGCTCCATGGGTCACCCATGCTTGCTTGCTTCTCATTCTGAGAAAGTCCTGTCAGTTCTTAGCTAGGCTGCCAATCAAGCATCCTGTGGAAAGTGCTCCATTTTTGTCTAAAGGTAAATGCCAACCACTCTTGTTCAAACTGTGCAATTCTTGTCTAAAACTGACTAAGATCAGAATCAGTCTCTCAAAAGTCTGCACTGCTGACAATTTGGGCTTCAAAACAGGAATGGACTGTGTCACGAGAAAGAGGGACAGAAAACAGGAGAAATTATGTAAAAAAAAAAATTAACTTTTCAAAATTTATGTAACAAACATTTTGATTTTTATGGTATGAGTTATCAACAGTGAAGTTTTTAATTCTGCAGCTGCAAATGTTACAGGAAGTAAAACACCCTTTCAAATTGAATTCATTTCAAATGGATATAAATGATAAAAAAAATTGGCAGATTCTTTTCAAAAGCATGGTAAAGTAAACAGATGAAGAAATTTATTGTTACGCATTGGAATAAATAACCTGTCATATCAGTAGGGTCTTTGACCCCGGGGATTATCTTAAACTATGTTGGTAAGGATTTGGCAGCAACATCAGAATGTAGTTCTGGAAGATTACTGAATCATGCATTTCATCCATACAGACGGGGTAGATATGATAGTTTCCTTCCCTTTCATTTCTTGGTCAGTTATCTCTTCAGATGCCAGTGAATTCAAACTGTTTCTGTTATTCTCAAGCAAGGCAGCTATAAGTATACAAGAACATATTTTAGAAGCTGAACTTATTTGCATGCTGGTTTTGGCTAACTATGAATGATCTATACCATCAATTCAGCAACAGTAACCATAACCAGCTTGTAAAACACTTAATAGATCCATGCACATTTTTTTAGGTACACTAAAACATGCATTTCTTTTAAAGTGTCATCATTGTATTGCTTTGCAAAATGACTAGTTAACCACCATCAGCTGCTTCATCAATGACCTTCCTTCCATCATAAAGTCAGAAGTGGGGAAATATGTTCAGCACCATTCGCAACTGCTCAGATACTAAAGCCGTCCATGTCCAAATGCAACAAGATCTGGACAATATTCAAGCTTGGGCTGACAAGTAGTTAGTAACATTCACGCCACACAAATGTCAGGCAATGACCGTCTCCAGCAAGAGATAATCGCGCTTTGATATTGAATGGCTTTATCATCACTGAACTACCAAGATCCTGGGGGTTACCACTGACCAGAAACTGAACTGAACTAGCCATATGGCAGCACACTGGTTAGCACTGGTGCCTCACAGTGCCAGGGACTTGGGTTTGATTCCCAGCTTGGGTCACTGTCTGTGTAGAGTTTGTACATTTTCCCCTTGTCTGCATGGATTTCCTTCAGGTGCTCCAGTTTCTTCCCACAATCCAAAGATGTGTGGGTTAGGTGGATTGGCCATGCTAAATTGCCCCTTAGTGTCAGGGGGACTAGCTCGAGTAAATGCGTGGGTTATGAGGGTGGGATTGTGATCGGTGCAGACTTGATGAGCTGAATGGCTTACTTCTACATTGTAGGATTCTCTGATTCTATGATATATACATTGTGGCTACAAAGAGCACATCAGAGGCTAAGAAGCTTGTTGTGAGCACCTCATTGCCTGTCACCCTCTACAAAGTAATGTCTGGAGTGTGATGAATTACTCTTCACTTGCCTGGATGAGTGCAACATCATCAACACTCAAAAAGCTCGACAACATCCAGAACAAAGCAGGCTGCTTGATTCACAAATATTCACCCCTCCACCACCAACATACAACAGCTCAAGTCAACTTGTAGATCTAAGGAAATATCTTGTGTTTTCAATGAGTTAGGCAATCTGCTAAGGGTATTCAATAACCATCAAATTACCTGGCTTACGGCATACGGCACTTAGCTCAGAAAAATTCTGTCAAACAGGTGTGAAACAAATGGTTTTCTCATCTGTTTTTCCAGCAAAGTATAAACTCACATAACTTACTTTGCTGGAAAAACAGACAAGAAAACCATTTGTTTCACATAATCTCACATAACTTGGCATTGTGCAAAACAGAGGCCATAATCTGATTCCTGCCATAGTCGGGTGGAGCCTATTCATGCTGGGAAGCTAGTTACAGATTGCTAGGGGTGCTATTGCACATGCGCCCTGATCTCCTAATATCAATGTATGCAGTATACTGGAGATCTGAAAACCCCCTCCCACCTCATGGACATCGTCCCCACACTCACCACCTTATGGACACCCTGCTGAACGCTGGTCCCCTGATCACTGCACCTACACAAGATCGCTGGTCTCTTGATTGCCAGCCTCAACTCCTGATTGGTGGCCACAAACTCCAATCGGTGGCCCCAATCCCTGATCGCTGGTCCCACTGACCAGCCTCCATGCCATTGTAGAGTTCCCTCCCTCCCCTCCTACAGACCATGCTCTATCCTACATACATCCTCCCCTGCTTCCCCCCCCCCCCGCCCCGGTTGGCTATGCCCCTATCAGGCCTAGTGCCCAGTGGGCAGTGCCAGCGTGTCAGGTAGGCAGTGCCAGGGTGTCAGGCCAGCACTGCCCAAAGGCCCATTTGACTGCCCTATCCCCAACCTGCCAGATAGCCTCAATGGCCTCTGGCTCCACTGGCTAAACCATCACATCTGGTCCCCATTGGTAGAGTCCATCTGTGATCCTTGGCAGTGAGGATCTCCACTGGCAAAGTCGGAAAGTTAAGCGAGTCTGGACTATTACGCCCTGGGCTCACTAATTTTTCTTAAAATGATCTACTACATATTTAAATCACGCCTACAGATTGAGGAGAGGTGAGACCATCCGATTTTTCATCTCTCACTCATATATATTTCACACCTCGCTTTGCTCTTTGATTAACGCAATGTGGTGGAAAGGTCCTGCCCATCATCTTTAACGTTTGTTAGGAGACATTGCAATCTTGGCATTGCACAGGGCAATAGTTTTTGCCAAATCATCTTCAGTTGCTTGTGGTCAATCTCCATCACAAATCTTTCACCAAAGTGGTAGGTAAGAAAATGCATAATTCCAAACATTAACCCCAATGTTTCCAACTTGATGTTGGAGTCATTGATTGTGTTACAATCAGACATTTTGAAGCAGATGCAATCGGTTTGCCTTTTCTGGCATACATGCATCCATTTCCAGGGTAGTTGACCCCAAGGATAGTAAAACTACAATGTTGATGCTTCTGATCTCTGTTTCGGTGCTTCAAAGTGGCCTTTGGGAAGGCACGTACTTGCTCAATAATTCCCTTCGCGATGAAGAGTTTTGAGCCAAAATTGGGAAAATATGGAAATACGAAATTAGAGCTCCACTCCTCTTTGAAGATTATTCTCATCTTGAGGAATTTGCATGGCCTCAATATCATCTATTTCACTTGGACCAGGACATAGGCCAGCACTGGAATAAACAGAACTGAAAATATTGATTGGCTGCACATTGATATTCTTTTTCAGACTGTTAAACACCAATCCTTCATTAAGTGCCACTTGCATCAGTGCATTAAGTGCAGATTCTGATAATGTTCTCGCTTTGTTCTTCCTTCAGCAGCTATATCATCTGCAATACAGATGCACCCTGCAACAGTCATCTATGTGAGCTTGAAAGAGATCTTGTCTAACAGATTGCCCAAAAGAAAGTTGCTGAAAACAGTATCAATCAAATCAGGCATGAAATGTAGTAAGCTCTTGGGACTTCTCCGCAAAATGTCCTCATCAATAACCATGCTTGGCATCAAACTTCAAAAAGAATTTTGCATCTGCAAATCTCAGATCTTCAAACGTGGGTATTCTGCTAGGACAACATTTCAAAACTACTTTTAAACATCATGGATCAAAGCATTCTCTCAATGATTCACACTTCTTTATGGCAAATATGATTGATTTGCACCAATCTGTGTGCTCTTGTACATTTCTAATGATCCATCTTTCTCCATTTGGTAGGTTCGACCTTTAATTTGTCTTGTATGTGCATGTTATAGATGAATTGGCAGACTTGCATTCTTCTGCAAGTTTAATGCTGCAGTTTCCTTGAAACTGTCAATTTTGTCAAAACATTCTGAATATTTCAGTGTTATGTAGACCTGCAATTGCTGGTTTTTAGTCTCCATGATGTAGAACATCTGTGACACCCAGCAAGATAGATTGTACTTGCACTTCAGGAATATGGATCCTGCGCATGGAATTAGTGAACCGTCGTATACTGCAAGTGAACTGTTGTATGCTGGCCTTCCATGTGTTGGATACATGTCTTTTAGAATTTACAGAGGTAGTATTTTGGCACTTTCCCTTGGCCAATAATGGGTGGTTGCCAACTTTCATGAGGCAGATAATTTGAATCTTGGCGAACACTTCACATGGTATGGTGACATTTATGTTGTAGCTGGCGAGCTATAGTCTAATACAAAATGGCCAAGCAAAGAAAGGACATTACTATGGCCTGATGGGAAATATGACTAACTAGAGGACAAGATTTTTAACTCCAGGCTGAGAGTGTGTGGTTGCAAGAAGAAATGATCTTTGTTTATTTGCAACAAATGTTTTTGTTTTTATGATGGATAATAAAAGCAGGATACTGGATAATGGTTGTTTTCAAGGGAAAGTTGAATCGTGACAAATCAGGAGAATAGAAGCAACATAATACGTTCATTCTAATTGATCTAATGGACAGGAACCAGATACAAATGGAGTCAAAAAGAGCTCAGAACACTGTCTTAACGTTGGGCAGCTGCAATAAACCAATTTAAATGAGGTGCCTATGATCAGCACCTATGTGCAGAAATGCATGTGTTTTAGCTAGGTCAAAGGATAAATATTGAAGTTTTGAAGAACAGAAGAGAGAAGAATAATCAAGAGGAACCTTAAGCTGTGAGCTTGATGAAGTCTGAACCTACTCCAAGCCTGATCACCACAAATGAGACACCCTTACAGATAAGTATAACTAGTTAAAATTTATGTTTGTAAACTTATTATAGTAGATTTAGAGGGGAATAGGTTTGACTTGCGATACAATGTAAGAGAGTCAGTCTTATTGCAGTCATAAGTATCTTGTTTTTTTTTCTTTTTCCGAATAAAGATGTGGGCTGGAATTTTCCAGTCATTCCCGCTGATGGGATTCTCCAGTCCCACTGGCAGCCCAGTTCTGCCTGCAGATTTCCCACCAGCATGGGGTGACGTCAATAGGTGGTGGAACCACAGAATCCCCCCATTAGCAAGCAGTGCGCCACCACCGGCCAGCGGGAAACAGACAGCTGGGAGGCGGGAGAATTTCACCCATAATTTGACTGAAAGATAAAAGTTTTTGTGTCTATCAATTAACTGGAGCAATGGTCTCATATAACAATGTCTTCAACAGGATTAACGGGGTGAAGCCTGTTCACCACTCTTCATTCGGTCCTGTATATCATCACCATTTTCTAGTCAATGGGGCTGATTCTCCCAGCCCGCTTTGCTACTTCAGCAGCACAACGGGCCAGGAGACATCAGCAGAGGCCATTTAGCAAGATCTCCTCTGGCACTGCTTCCACCTGTCTCCGTGGCAAGGTTTTTGGGAGTCATCAGTCCTACACCGGAAATCAGTGCGGAGCTGATTTAAATATTGAAATTAACATTTACAGCCCATTAGAGGGCCTGGGACTGAAGTCTCCAGCTAGCATCACCCCACCCTCCACCAGGAGTGGTTCACTTGAGCAGAGTTTACAACTGCTCCCCACTAACAGGGAGCTGGCAGCCTGATCCCACTAGAGAGAACAGAGGCTATTGAAGCCCTCTTGGCATTCCCAGCCTGGCTATGGGGGTGGGGCTTATTGGGGATCCCACTGCGACTCTGCCAGAGGATTGTTGGGAAAGGAAGGAAAGGTGATTGGGGCTGGCCATTTGGTGGGGAGTAGGGGTCAGGGCTGCCGGGCGTCAGGACTGCCAAGTGGAAGGGGGGTCAGGGCTGCCGGTGGTGGCGGGGGGCAAGGTTGGCAGCGGCAGGTCAGGGAGATCAGGGCTGGGGCAGGGGGATATCAGGGCTTGCCCTGAGAGAGGTCCAGGAGCCAGTGAATGGATGGGGGGGAAGGGTCAGAGTGGCAGAGATGCTGGCCAGCGGTCAGGAGGCTGGCAGTGCGGGGCCACTGTGCATGCGCCAATCTCCACTCTGGCAGATTGGTGCATGCACAGTGGCCCACTCGTTGTTACGCTGCCAGCCTCTACAGCAGGAATAGGCCCTTTCCACTGATTTTCAGTGTGAGTCTTGCTAGAGCACTCTGTCGTGCTCATAATGTGGGAGATTCATTCTGAAAATCCTGCTAAAAAGATCAGCAAGAGTTACTCCAATTTTCACACAAGCTTGGCATTTAGAATATTTTTGGGTGAATCTCCCATATATCAATGTTTCTGATGTAATACAAGATGGTCATTCTTACTGCGTGAAGGTGCTTGTTGTGTTTGGTCTGTTTAGATCCTCGTATCTACATCAACCTTTGGTCTAATACATTGTTGCTGCCAATGGCCCTTTCTCCTCTATGCCTTGCAGAGTTGATGAAAAGTTGAGCATTTCCTTGGTATATGTAGAAGTCCACACCTTCCATATGCCTTTCTAGGTTTGGGTGTTCTAGTGAGTACATCAACAATTCAGGTTGTACTTAGGACCTTTAAGCATGTCTAGCTGCAAGGATCACTTTGTAATTAAATCAATCCTGAGTAGTTCTTTAATGCCACATATTTTGGGTTTGTTTAGTCAATCTTCCATGGGAGTAGATGCGATCATCAACTCAAAGGTTCTGGGTTTGAAAAATTCCAGTACGAGTCCTTTTCCTGCAACTGTTGATGAAATGGTTTCTGGATTCTGTAGGCCGTTGTCAAAATGACATGAACTCTAGTTGATGAATATTGAAACTTAACCTGATTTGAGGGGTTGAGGGGGTTGAGCTATGAGGAGAGGCTGAATAAACTAGGCTTGTACTCGTTGGAGTTTAGAAGAATGAGGGGAGATCTCATTGAGACGTATAAGATGATGAATGGGATGGATAGGATAGAGGTGGAGAGACTCTTTCCGCTCAGAAAGGACAGTAGGACTAGGGGGCACAGCCTCAAGATAAAGGGGGGGCGGTTTAGAACGGAGTTGAGGAAGAACTTCTTCACTCAAAGGGTGGTGAATCTCTGGAATTCTCTGCCCATTGAAGTGGTGGAGGCTACCTCGCTAAATATTTTTAAGACGCGGGTTGATGGGTTTTTGATAAGAGAGGGGATTAAGGGTTATGGGGAGAGGGCGGGAATGTGGAACTGAGCCACGGCAGATCAGCCATGATCTTATTGAATGGCGGGGCAGGCTCGAAGGGCTAGATGGCCTACTCCTGCTCCTATTTCTAATGTTCTTATGTTCTTATGATTTGGAACCGATCTTCCAATGTTATCCATTTCTTTAGCTCTTCGTCTGTTAATCCTGACATGTTCAGCCAGTGCAGACCTTCATTCCCAATTGGCTGGCATATTTTTATGGCATGTCTGTCTGGTTCAGACACAACTGATACAAGAAACCATAGCTCTGTACACTGAATAAACATTTTGAATTCAGATAATATGTCACATGCATCCCAAGTCAAACTAAGGAAATTTATGGACATTCTGAAAAATCCCTTTGTCCTTTTTCTAGAGAACTTGGATGAGTGTTGCTTTAGCTGCTTTTCTATGCTTACCAAAGTTTCACCCACAAGGATGAGTCGTGAGGGGAATGTACCACACAGTAATGGCGTCTTTGCTTTCTATTTTGTTTATTGTTCGTCAACTCCTAAAGCCACCAGTTATAATCACAACCTTCTCTGGCCCAATTTTTTGACTTTTTTAATTTGACTTTCCCTTGCTCATTATTGATCTGGCCCATATCTTGGTCACTCACTTTTTGTGACAGTGTTCACTGGTGCTAGTCCTCATTAGGCACTGTCCCACTCACTGAAATGGCAGTCTACGTGCTGCAACCTCACTATGAGGAATCAATCTGCTTACCAGCTCTTTATTTGAGAACTAGCTTGGTGCTAACATAACATAAGAACATAACATAAGAAGTAGGTGCAGGAGTAGGCCATCTAGCCCTTCGAGCCTGCCCCGCCATTCAATAAGATCATGGCTGATCTGAAGTGGCTCAGTTCCACTTTCCCACTTTCTCCCCATAACCCTTAATCCTCTTGCCTACCAAAAACCTATCTAACCGTGTTTTAAATATATTTAGCGAGGTAGCCTCCACCACTTCAACGGGCAGAGAATTCCAGAGATTCACCACCCTTTGAGTGAAGAAGTTCCTCCTCAACTCTGTTCTAAACTGCACCCCCCCTCTTATCTTGAGGCTGTGCCCCCTAGTCCTGTTGTCCTTTCTGAGCGGGAAGAATCTCTCCACCTCTACCCTATCCATCCCCTTCATTATCTTATACTTATCTGTGTCTCTTTTCTTTGCAGTCACCACGCCGTGTTCTCAACATCTTTAATGCTGTGAACTTTATTGCAGCCTGACCAAAATGTCAAGGGCTGTCTCATGTCAAGCAACAAGCTCTAATGCTGTTCATCGTGTGCTTAATCCTGCTGCCAACTGTCCGACCACTGCTTATCACCGCGTCATGTTATTATAATAACATAATACCTTGAGGTTATTTCCCCTAAGAGACACAAGGCACCATTCACTCAAAAGGGATTGGGTAAACATGTTGTCATTTATTAAAACTAGGCACATGAGGACAGTTACACACTGATATAAAGCTTGAAAGCTTCAGTCCTGTTTGTGTGTGCTCCATTCAAAGCAAAGTGAACCAAAGACTAGATGGATCACATGACACATCCCTTCTAGTGATGACTAATGTTCTTTAAAGGCATATTCAACACCCAGAAAGATAAAGGTGATAATGACTGAATAATTCACTTTTTTGTGATGTTGACTGATGGATGAATATTGGACAGTATGGTACGGTATGGTACAGGGACGGTAGCACAGTGGTTAGTACTGCTGCTTCACAGCTCCAGGGACCTGGGTTCGATTCCCGGCTTGGGTCACTGTGTGGACTTTGCATATTCTCCTCGTGTCTGCTTGGGTTTCCTCTGGGTGCTCCAATTTCCTCCCACAGTCCAAAGATATGCAGATTAGGTTGATTGGCCATGCTAAAATTGCCCCTTAGTGTCCTGAGATGTGTAGGTTAGAAGGATTAGCGGGGAAGGATATGGGAGTAGGGTCTGGTGTGGTCAGTGAAGACTCGATGGGCCAAACATCCTCTTTCTGCACTGTAGGATTTCTATGATTCTATGAGGATACCAGAGTTAACTTGCCTGCTCTTCTTCGAAATGGTGCCATTTAAATAAGTAGATAGGGCCTCTGTTTAATGTATCATCTGAAAGATCCTGAAATCTGTACTTGTTGACATGCAGGTGCAGAATGCTGCCAGTAATGTCTGGATCTCAGCGCTCAAAGGGGCTTGCAAGCTTTAAGTGTAGTCCAACGCTATGTTCTTACATTACTTGGCTTGTGGAGATGTCATGCCAAATGAGTGGCAGTAGCATCATCCTCTCTCAGGCTGACAACATTTGTGTTCCCACTGCTGCCACTTCACCAGTACCCCTGCTGCCTATCTCATCTTGTCCATGTCAAGGTGGTGCAATCCGAAGCTGGGCCTTCAGTGCTGCTTCGGGTCATCTTAAAAGACTCTCTGCAGTTTCTCTCCCCCAGTAAAAGTCAGCAACCTTCCAGCAGCTATGCTGTAGCCACCAGATCGCACTGAATAACCGAACCAGGACAGGAAAAGATACCACAAGACAGTCAGTAAGGGATAAACTTGTTGTTTGCATAATACCTTTAATAACAATAAGTCCTAATACATGAAGGTTTCCGTTGATGTCTTTTATTATTGGATGGCAGGAGGAGGATGCTGTGATGGGGCCTCCCAGATAGGTGTAACAGTGGCAAATGCTGAGTCCTTGTTGCTCAAGGGAAGTATGACACTGAAAACAAATCCTGATAATCCCTTCTCTGACAACCCATTTAGTTACATGGAATCCAGGATGTCTCTTGCTTGCTTTCTCCTACACAAGAACATAAGAACATAAGAAGTAGGAGCAGGAGTAGGCCATCTAGCCCTTTGAGCCTGCCCTGCCATTCAATAAGATCATGGCTGATCTGAAGTGGCTCAGTTCCACTTTCCCGCTTTCTCCCCATAACCCTTAATTCCCTTGCCTACCAAAAACCTATCCACCCGTGACTTAAATATATTTAGCGAGGTAGCCTCCACCACTTTAACAGGCAGAGAATTCCAGAGATTCACCACCCTTTGAGTGAAGAGGTTCCTCCTCAACTCTGTTCTAAACTGCTCCCCCCTTATCTTGAGGCTGTGCCCTCTAGTCCTACTGTCCTTTCTGAGTGGGAAGAATCTCTCTACCTCTACCCTATCCATCCCCTTCATTATCTTATAGGTCTCTATAAGATCCCCCCTCATCCTTCTAAACTCCAACAAGTACAGACCCAGTCTATTTAGTCTCTCTTCATAGTCCAACCCCCTCATCTCCGGTATCAGCCTAGTGAACCTCCTCTGCACTCCCTCCAAGGCCAAAATATCCTTGCACAAGTGCGGCGAACAAAACTGCACACAGTACTCCAGCTGCGGCCTCACCAGTGCCCTGTACAGTCGCAGCAAGACCTCCCTGCTTTTACATTCTATTCCGCTTGCTATAAAGGCCAGCATCCCATTCGCCTTCTTGATCACCTGCTGCACCTGCAGACTGGGTTTTTGTGACTCATGCACAAGGACTCCCAGGTCCCTCTGCACCGTAGCATGCTGCAGCTTGTTCCTGTTCCTCCTCCTTTTCCCTCTTTACATTCTCTGTTTCATCTCACGGTCATGTTACAGGCCAAGAGGTACTGCCTCAGCCCCAAATACCTGGGTCAAGTGTTCTCTGTTCTCTCTGACAGTATGCAGCAGCTCCCAGACACTAACTCCAAAAGCACACCAGTGTACTTCCAGATAATTTGCAAAGGCAGAAGCTCTTCAAAATCACTTCACCTGCAATTTGACTGTCTGGACATTCAAATAACACTAATGCTGATCCCCTCCTGCAGCTGAATACTTGATTCTTAATAAGTGACTCTGAAATTTGTTGAATGGATTTGTGTGCTCCAGGTAGAAGGATGGGTGTCACATCCACCATCAGGCTGGGTGACGTGAAGACAGCACAAGTTCTGTTGCTCTGGTTCATACAGGGGAAGATTGCCCTTTTCAGGGGTGGTTCAGTGGCATAGTGGTTAGCACTGCTGCCTCACAGCATCAGGGACCCTGGTTCGATTCCAGTCTCGGATCACTGTGTGGAGTTTGCACATTCTCCCTGTGTCCATGTGGGTTTCCTCTGGGTGCTCCGGTTTTCTCCCACAGTCCAAAGATGTGCGAGTTAGGTTAACTGGCTAGGCTAAATTAACCCTGGTGCCAAGGGCATTAGTAGGGTAAAATATAAGAGGTTTTCAAGATTAGGATCTAGGTGGGATTGTAGTTGGTGCAGACTCGAAGGCCTCCTCTGCACTGTAGGGTTTCTGTGAATGCAGGAGGGTGTTCGGCACATGCTGCAGCAGAGATAGCTGGCATCATGGTGTGCACATCCAAGAGGGGCAATTGCCTTCTTTAGCACCACAAAAGGCATGATTACAGATATGAATTTCATGTCCTCGTGTTTTATCTTGAGTTCAGCATTAAACATGCTGGAGTTATAACCATTAGTAACTAAAACATGAGTCTGAAAGAGTATTATTGAAATGTGTTAGTTCTATATATTCACGTTTTTCATCATGCATTGCTGGGAAATAGAAACCAATCATTCTTCACTTTACAATAGCATCACAATTATCCACAAATTATTAAAATAGATTGTAATAACTGATTAAAAATACTGGGTGTTATGCAAGTTACATTTAATCTTAATGTTGCCTCAAAAACATGCATTGCTTACCATTCTTAAACCTTTTAAAAAAATTATAAAGGACTTAAGAGAGAGGACAGGGAAGAGATGAGATGATAACTTGCAAAGACAGAAGGGTCAAGAGTTGTGCTTTTGTGGGGTGATGTTAATGACTCAGATTTAGAGAGAAGGGGGACAGTAGCAGAAGGGGAAGAACCATTAACGATATCAATCAACATGAGGGCCAGAAAGGGAAACAAATCAACAGTTTAGTCAGAACAGGGTTGAAGAAATAGGAAGTGGGCATCATTGCCAGCTCCCTATTCCTGTACTTCCCTTTACCCCTACAATTCTCCTAGATCTTTAAGCTCTATCCCTTATGGTTTCAAGAGTATTTCCAATTTTAATCTCTCCACCATTGAGGCTCTTGCATTCAACCATCTAAACTCTGGAATTTCCTCCCGCTTTCTCTCCATGTGTCTACTGGTGGAATTCTACAGGCACGTCTGCCCAAGCTTCATATGATCCGCCCAAGCTTCATATGATCCGCCCAAGGCCAACCAACGGAGAATGCCGTTCTCTAAGCCTCACCAGCCCCCGGAATCTGGGCTGGCATGCCAGTAAAATTCTGGCCTACGTCTCTTTCTTTCTTTAAGGTGTTATTTAGACTGTACCTCTTTAACCAAGCTTTTGGTCAGGTGGCCTAATATCTCTTTGTTGTTAAATACTCCTGTTAAATGCCTCAGAAAGTTTTGTTGCTTCAAAGATTCTAATGTAAGTTGTTTTTGGGTGAGCTTATCACTCAAGCTAGTCAATTATAAAGTTGATTCCATACATTGCGCTACAAGGTGTCTCTTCCTTACTAGGAACATGTTGCGAGCCATAGAGGAAAGGAAGTCGACTGTTAGCAAAATTGAGCTTGGAGAAGGCATGATGGGAGGGGAGAAATTAGAGAAAGATCTGATTTAGGGCTATGGCAGGGGAGAATGTCAAAAAAAGCTAAATCTAGTGAGTTAGCGCAAGGGAGGGAAGCAGCACAATGGAACGTCTTAATCTTAGAGACAAACAAATCAATTAACCTTGTTGTTGGAGATGAGGGTAGAGGAGGCTGGCAGAGGGGCTTAAGGAGACAGATTTCAGTACAGAGAAGAAGCTAGGGTGGGGCCGTCGTATGGGGGGGGCGGGGGCAGGGAGCAAGTGAGGTGGTTTTCTTTGATTCCAGGATAATTCTGGAAATCAGTTTTGGCAGAAAAGGGCAGGATCTGTTGGTTCTTTACGTGGCCCAACCAGAAGAACAAGCCTTTGCCACTTACACATATATACATCCAAATATTTAGTGGTTTACTTACATTTTGTCTCAGGTACAAAATCAAACTCTTGCGTCTTGATTGCTTTCTGGTTGGGAATTTTACAAAGAAAGTTGAGTCAGAGGGACAGTAACCTTTTGATTACTAAGTTATAAAATAGTACCATTATTATTTTCTTCAACTGAATTGATCAGGATATTTATCTTGAGTTGGGTTACTAGAAATTCCCACACCCTTTCTCTGTACATCATGTCTTTCCAATTAGTTTTATTTTTATCTGCAAGCCCCATTTAAATTATTATCTTTCCTGGAGTTTGCACATTCTCCTCGTGTCCATGTGGGTTTCCTCCGGGTGCTCTGGTTTCCTCCCACAGTCCAAAGATGTGTGAGTTAGGTTGATTGGCCGTGCTAAAATTGCCCCTTAGTGTCCTGAGATGCGCAGTTAGAGGGATTAGTGGGTAAAATGTTTAGGGATATGGAGGTAGGCCTGGGTGGGATTGTGGTCTGTGCAGACTCAATGGGCCGAATGGCTTTTTTCTGTACTGTAGGGTTTCTGATTCTATGATCTCTGATTTGTTGTTATGCACAAAATAATGCATCCCTGTTTCTGGCTGAGAGCGCAGGTGAGTAACTCTACACATCTTGACCACTCTTTAGTATCTAGAGTGCTTAGTGTGGCCCTACAGATGGCCTTCACTTTGACTTGTGTGAATGCCATGTCAGTAGGTCCAAAGCCACCAACATTTCAAAAGGTATTTCACAGGATGTGAATTCCAATAAAGAGACAGACCAAAATAAACACATCATCCTGCTTATCAGGAACATTTGGGATAGACGATTGCGTCATCCAGGGAAAACATATATATGTTAATTTTTAGAATTAACAGAAGCCGAGGGGACTGAGAGTCAAATATACAAACTGAATCTTCAAAGGGAAACAATGATATAATTGGCAACCTCTTCATGGAAGCAGAGGGCAGATTCCACTTTGTAATCTAAGGCACAGAGTCCAGCAAGCAGCCTGTAAGCTGGTTTTAGCTGGCAGGCCAGAAGCAACAGTGCAGAAAACCTTCATGGAGGTAGTTAAAATGATATCTTTGCTAAACCAGGAAGAGACATTCCCCAGGATAACTACTAACTATAGTGTGGTATCTATAAAGAGGCCTTTATTGGATTGGATGTTGATAGGAAGAAGGAAGTCCTGAAAGAGTTCAGATCTTGTAAATGTACTTTGGATCAAAGCAGTAATTCCTATTTAAACTGTGTGAGTGTGTTTAGTAGTTTTCTTGTGCATAACTGTCTTAAATCATTATAGTCCTATTTGTATATATGTCTTTCTTTATTGTAATAAACAGTCTTTAGTAAGTGTTAATATGACTGGGCCGATTACAGTTTTCACTTGTATTGCACAAGGCTCCTTATACCATTCCTGTAGACAAAACTATACGTTACCATAAACCGGTGTTTCCAGGTTGGAACACCGTCATTGACAATTTCAGCCAGGTTTGTGACAGATGGGTCTAAAAATTCTACCGCCAAATTTGAAATCAGGCAGACACTAGGTGATGAGGCATTGTCCTTTCAGCCGATGACTATTCAAAATCCCCTGAACTGATCTGAGGTTATTAGGACCACTAGTCAAGTCTTTTAATGTTTTGATGTTTAAAAATTACAATATATAATTAGTAATGCAGAGATTTAGAGTCTTGAGTTATATCAGTTGTGTTCAAACTTTTCTGAGATAGTCTCCAGCCTTTATTGATAAGATGCCCAGTCCTAGTTTTCACAATGTATGTCGGCTACCGAGAGGAATACACTGCTATCATTGCAGAAAACATTGTCTTGGTGTGCCAAAAATGGAAGTAACCTGCAGTATGTCAACAATTATAATCATCCTTGTGGGACACTGCATAACACAACTGAGAGTCTGAATCAACCATCAAATGCCAGGAGGTTCACTGTGCCAGGATGAAGTGACTCACTCAGCATTTGCCCTTTCTTCTTTATTGAGTGGCGATTATAATTTACTCAGTGCATTACTCCTGACAACAGTGTTGAAACTGTGAAGCTGGAGAACTATGGGAGGCAAAACCACATCTAATGAATATCTGGGCTGTCACACCATCATCTCATTTACACTTGACCTGAAGCTATATACATGCTTAACGTTCTAATTTACCAACTGTTGGCTAAGAATTTTAGGAATTAAGTATGGCTGCCCTGATTTTTGCCAATTCTTGCTACTCTTTTCTCTTCCTTACAATCTCTCGATCATTATTTCTGCTATCAGCAATTTTAATGCAAAGTAAAAACAAAGCAAAGAAAAATAAATGATGTTAGTCCACAAAAGGAAATTTTATCATAAACTCCTGTGACAGATTAGGACCTCATCCTGTATATTATTTTCTAAAATATACAGAACTCTACTCATTGCTATCTCAAAACAATTTAAAACTGAACAAAGACCTAAAATAGCTGAAACTATGTTTGTCTGTGACCCTCAAACAAAAGGAGCTACCCAGCAGTATCAGGAAGACCCCGCACATTGCTATTTCTGAAAAGCCGCTAACAACACCATTGTAGACTGCACAGACCAAATTCAAAGAGAGCTATACAAAGGCCATCTGCATTTCATAACCGAGACTGGCCATTGGAATCTGCTTATCTGCTGAGACAAAGGACCCCACGGTCTTCTTTTCATTTCTTAATGGCTGAGACATTCAACAATTTCACAGTCCCAGACAAGAGAACATTCATTATTTGCCAAATAGAATGTGAAGAAATTAGTGTCATTGACGTGAACCTCTGGTATGTGGAATCAGTAATGTTGCCTGGCTGTACTGTAAAGTCTCAGTCTGCCATTTCACTATCTAACCAGCAGCATCACAGACCAGGAGTTCTGGTTCAGATTGAACACCTAGTCTAATCCATACTGCACCTGCTGGAAATTCTGTACCATCCCCAATAAGACAGATTCATTGCTGCATGCCTTCCTCATTATATGAAATCAAACCCAACAGAATTATCCAGCAACAGTTTTCCACTCACCAACCACTGTGAAGGCGTGTCTCATTGGACTTCTGGACTCTGGAGCTCATGTGAAACAATGGGGGCAATTCTCCCAAACTGTTGAATTGGTGGGAAAACTGTTCTAAATCTTAACTGTTTTTGCAGTTCAGCTTCTCATCTGAATCTGCGCAGTCTGTGCACTGCAGAGGTCCCAGTCGTGAATATCATTAAAACCTCAAGGGGGCCGGGGCCTATTCATGCCGGAGTTTGACAGTTCTGGAACTCTGTGCATGCACAGTGGTTCTGATCTGTCAGATTCCTTGCTCGCTGGCCAGCCCAGGACCACTGCAGTGCTGCCCCTCCAGCTCCCCCCATGGCTTGATCGTAGCCCTCCTCCCATCCCGGAATGCCCCAATGCACAGCCCACCCCCCCAGCAGTGGTGATCTCCCCACCCCCCCCTCACTCAGGCAGACCTGCCCTGGAGTCAGAACCCCTCCCCAATGGGAGTCAGCACCCCCCCCCCCCCCCACACCCCCCCCCCCCCCCCAGCAAACAACCCCTCAGCCCACCTGAATTGTTGCCCTCCCTCCATCATAGACCGATCCTTCTGCAGAGTGGCAGTGGGACCCCCCCAACCCCTCGATTGCCCCTAGGTCCCACCCACAATAGGCCCCTCCCCCTTGGCACTGCCCAATGCTCAGTGGGCAGTGCCAAGGTGCCCCCCGGTTTTGCGCAAGGGGCCAGGGTGCCCATGCCCAGGGGACACCACCCCTCTGCTGCCCGAACCCCTGGGAGGCCCGACTGCCTCCCTTCATTCCAGCAGGAATCTCCCACTAATTCCTCAAATATGGGGAGCTGGAATGAAGTACTCCTGGAGGGATGAGAGATTCAATTGGGATCTGAAAGTTTCTGATAATGAACAGCTAATTATACTTAAAACATATTAAAAAAAGATTCAAATGACTTACCTGCCTTCCTGCCGGTTTCCACCAATGGTCTGGCTGGCGACTGTTCGCCTGCTCCGAGAGATGCGCATGCATTCCTGGCACATGCGCATATCCCAGTACAAGGCCAGCGATGCACATCTCCCATCCCGACCTACGAGAAACATTTCTTTTCTCTGTGGTCAGCACGGCAGCACAGTGGTTAGCACTGCTGCCTCAGAGCACCAGGGACCCGGGTTCAATTCCCAGCTTGGGTCACTGTCTGTGTGGAGTTAGCACGTACTCCCTGTGTCTGTGCAGGTTTCTTCTGGGTACTTCGGTTTCCTCCCACATTCTGAAAGACGTGCTGCTTAGGTGCATTGACCCAAACAGGCGCTGGACTGTGGCGACTAGGGGAATTTCACAGTAACTTTATTGCAGTGTTAATGTTAGTCTTACTCATGACTAATAACTAAACTTTACTTATTGTAAATTTTCCTTCTCTCCATCCCTCTTTTATTGTATGAATGAAAAGAAGGCAACATTGTGACTGCCTTGAGTGTGTGCAAATAAACAAACCCTGTGAGTTCATCCTACCTCAAGTTTGTGTGGTGTTATTAATAGAAATTGGACCACACCAAACCTGAGGGGTTGGGAAATAAGCCACTGCTTATAAAGGGGGAAATAAATCAAAAACTCCTTTCTGTTTATGGACAAGTTGCAAGAAGAGAAATTAGCATTGTTTAATGCAACCCCTCTCCTGTCTATAACACTACATTTAGTAGAGATAACCCAAATAATTTCTATGGAACTAAAAATGATCTCAATATATAAATATCAGGACCTTCATGCAACTTCAAACAGTTGAAATGAATGGCTTTCTAAAACACTGTCGAATACGCACTGCTTTTGTCTTACCTTTATAACTTTGTTGCCTCTCTGGAGTTCGGAATTGTCAGTAAGCTGTTTATTGCCAGTTGGTGTAGATTCATTAAACTTACTGGTCGCTGGTTCGACAGATAAACTGCGTACATTTTAAAAATGGAATCAATGCACTGGTACTGAGACCTTACAACAGACAATTGTATAGCAAAATTTATCATTCTAATACAGTTTTGAATGTTGCGGATTCACTCTCAGAAGTACATATAAATAGTAAATCTTGTTGCTTTATGGGTCATGTCATTGTAGAGTATCAGTGAACTGAGTTATCGATAATAAATTCTATAGTTTTTTTCAGAATAATTTTGTAAATAATGTTTTCAATGATAATTGTTGACCCATGCAACTCTAAATGTATATCCAAATTGAGGACTCATCTTTATATTCCTTTTGTACTTATCAAACAGTGAATGAAAGGAAATGTTAATGATTACAGTAATTTTTAATGCACGTGGAGTACAAATGTCACAATGTTGTTGCTGGAGAGAATATAGTGGATTGGATCTTCCAAGGAATTGCAGTCACTGTCCAAATGCCACTCTGCTCCTATTTCCCAACTCTAGAGCTCTGCATTTTTGGCACAGACTTCGAACTGGGCCTCTTCAGAAATGCAGAGCATACCTGTTCTTGAAGCAGGATCACCAATCCTGCTCCAAGAACATGTTCCCTTTCTACGGCACATGTTGCTGTATTTTGGTGAGTCTTCATTTACTAACATGCTAAAAAGCTTTGGGACACTTAAATAGCTTTTCATTGTGTTTGTGAATAAGTGAGAGCAAGATAAATGGGCAAGTGGGTAGGGTGTTAGGAAATCATCTGGGTAGGGTGCCAGCTGGGTAGCATGGCAACAAGTGGATGGTGGCAGGGTGAGAATGTAGTGGGATGGGGTCCGGTCGGGGGAGGGGGTTGGTGGGAAGAGTTGGAGGGCCTGGGAGAGTTGGGAGGGAGTGGAGAGCCAGGGTGGTAAGTCAGTTATATAGTTACCCAGGAATTATGCCTGTTTTTTCATTGTCTAACATTTTCTGGGTAACTATTCAGATAAGAGAATTGGAACATTTCAACTATAACTCAACATTGGAAACCTCTTCAGAAGATCCAAAGGCGCATCAGAAGTT
Organism: Carcharhinus amblyrhynchos; assembly: GCF_965287045.1. Classification (NCBI taxonomy): domain Eukaryota; kingdom Metazoa; phylum Chordata; class Chondrichthyes; order Carcharhiniformes; family Carcharhinidae; genus Carcharhinus; species Carcharhinus amblyrhynchos. Next base: position 67,666,621 of record NC_137333.1, on the reverse strand, counting down.
GAATTTTTCCATGCAATTCCCACAGTGTCTTTACATTGGGACTTCCTAGCTAACATGAAACAGAGGTTGGACAGGATTGGGTCATTTTCTGGTTGGTACAATGTGATGAGTGGTATGCCACAGGGATTATTGCTGTGGCCTCAACTCTTTTCAATTTATATAAATGACATGGATAAAGGGGCCAATGGTATGGTTGCTAAATTTGCTGACGACACAAGAAACAAAGGAGAGTAGGACCTAAAGACATCATAAGGAGGCTACAGAAGGAGATAGATACGTTTAATGAATGGGCAAAATTCTGGTAAATGGAGTATAATGTGGGAAAATGTGAGGTTGTCCATTTTGGTAGGAAAAAATAAAAAAATGAAGCATATTACATAAATGGTGAGAGATTGCAAAGCTCTGAGATGCAGAGGGATCTGGGTGTCCTGATGCAAGATCTCAAAAGGTTAGTAAACAGGTGCAACAATCAATGGGAAAGCTAATCGAATGTTATCATTTATTGCAAGGGGAATTGAATATACAAGTAGGGAAGTTATACTTCAGTTACTGAAGGGATTGGTGAGATCACATTTGAAGTATTGTGTACAGTGTTGGTCTCCTTATTTAAAGAAAGATGTAAATACATTGGAAGTAATTCAGACAAGTTACCAGACTAATACCTGGAATGGAAGGGTTGTCTTCATAGAAATGTCTGGACAGGCTGGGCTTGTTTCCACTGGAATTTAGAAGAATAAGAGATGACTTGATTGAAACATATAAGATCCTAAAAGAACTTGACAAGGTGGACATGGAAAGGCCACTTTCTCTTGTGTGAGAATCCAGAACAAGAGGCCACTGTTTAAAAATAAAGGATTGCCATTTGGGACAGAGTTAAGGATTTTTTTTCTCTCAAAGGATTGTGAGATTTTGGCATTTTCGCCCTCAGAAGTTGATTGAGTCTGAGTTTTTGAATATCTTAAACACAGAAGTAGATAGACTCTTGAAAAGCAAGGGGGTGAAAGGTTATCGGGGGAGAGGCAGGCATGTGAAGTTGAGATTAAAATTAGATCAGCCATGATCTCATTGAATGGGAGAGCATGCTTGAAGGGCCGAGTGGTCTCCCACTGTTCCTAATTCTTATGTTCATGTTTATTAATTGTGTTTGATAGAGAACGTAATTAGATGACCAAAGTCAGTTGTAAATGGAACAATATGTTAGGCTAATAGTGTATATGCAGTGATATGATACCTGAAGATGCATTCAGGTCATTAAACCTCTTCCCTCACTACATTTGGGCCTGTGGGGCTAGACTAGTTGTACTGACAGTGATGGCTTATCTGCTGAAAGGTCTCCCTGGCCCTTCTGGGTCGAGGACCTCTTTTCTCCTATCCATCTCTGGATCAAGGCCTCCAGTGTGCAGAGAAGCTTGGGACATGCTCTCTGCCCAATGTGCTATTTTCATTCTTCTCCCAGCTCAGAGATTCTTCCCCAGCCACTTCCAGCACTTGCTGCAGCTAGAATGTACCTCTCCTTTAAGAGATGTAGATAAGTGGTGCTAGGAGCAGCATGGTGGCACAGTGGTTAGCACTGCTGCCTCACAGTGCCAGGAACCTGGGTTTCACTGTCTGTGCGGAGTCTGCACATTCTCCCCTTTGTACATGAGTTTCCTCCAGGCACTTTGGCTTCCTCCCAAAGTCTGAAAGACATACTGGTTAGGTGCGTTGGCCATGCTAAATTCTCCTTCACTGTACCCGAACAGACGCCGCAATGTGGTGATTGGGTTACTTTCATAGTAACTTCATTGCAGTGTTAATAAATAATTGTGACACTAATAAATGAATAAACAAATAAAATTGTCTTGCACTAACTTGGGTCACTTGCTAAGGTATGCACCCCCTCAACTACAAGGTTAGTGCTAAGCTATAAGCATTTAAATTAGCAGACATCACGAACTTTGCATGCTCCCTGAATCGCAACAAAACTAGCATGGGTTAATCTTGCCCATTTTTGGACCATATCTAAGTTTACTCTTATGGTCCTAAATGTTGGTATTGCCTACCTCTGATCATTGTTTTTTATATCTTTAATTCTTTCCTCTGAAAGCTTTGTCTCTTGAAGAAAGGAAATTATTCTCTGCAATTCTTTCTCTTTGTGATGATTGATAGTAACCTCATTTACTTCCTGAATCCTCTTCAACTGTGATATGACTTTTCCTTGTTGATGTATGACCTCACTATGTACTTCTGGAGCCCTGTCAGCACTAATCAATGCTGCTTTTCCAGCATCAGGATGCTCTTCCTCTACTTTGGCCTGTAGCTTGGGGTCTGCATCTAGCTGTGCTTCTTTTTTCATTGTGAAACTTTGTGTGATTTGTAGACCTTCCATCTGGCCAAGTGATTCAGCTGCTTCCTGCAGCCAGTTGTTTGTTAATTCAATATCAGTGCTGTCCCAGTGAACGTTACACTGAGAGGTAGCATTACTTATGTAAAGATCTTCCTCATCAATTACATTTAGGAGAGCAGATGTTAATACATCCTTCTTCTCTGTAGCATGTTCATGTCTGTCAATGGCAGTGTCTTGGCAGGTGTTTATTGCTTCATTTATTGTTTCCTGGTGGTGGGTGCTGTCTATGGCAGACATCTCAATATCTTGGGGGTGAAGTTGCTCTTCTGAAATTGATCTTTCTAATTTAAGGGCGGACATTTCTGGAACACTTATTTCTCCTGTAGAGTTCTCAAGTGTCACATTAATTTTTGCCCTCTCTTGTGTCACCCATGTAAAATCTTTCTGACTCTCTGAAGGAACTACATTTTCATTTAAGTACAATTTCTGTTCTTGCAGCTCATCATTAATCTGAGAGTCTATGAATGCTAACTTGTCTTCTGCAAGATCTTCAATGATTAATTGATGATTTTCCGATGAATCATTCTTCAATTCTTGTTGACAAGTGTCTTCAGAATAAAGGACTTCAGAACAGGAATTCTCTTGTAACACCACGCTGAAATTGTGCTCTTCTAGTATCTCGTCTTGCAAACCACTAGCTATCTTATTCATCAGAATGTTATCATTTCTTGAAGTTTCTTGAACTTTTGCATTACTGTCCTGAAGTTTTTGTCCTGCTTCACGAAGATGCTTGCTCTCTACATCTATCTCTTTCAGTTGATCGTTCTGACATTCATTTTTTGTCTCAAGGTGTGAAACTACAATTTCAGGAAGTATTATTTCCCTGTCCAGTTCTGCGTGAAGATCCATGTTACTGTTCTCAAGTCCCTTTAACTTACTTTGCAAGTCAATAGCTTTTGGTAAAACCTTTTGCACTGTTTTACTGCTGCAGCATTCCTGGTTCATTTTTATTTCATCTTTCAACTCCGTGATTTTAAACATCAGCAGCTTCTTTTCGTTCTCAAGATTATCAATTGAAACTTGAAATGTTGTATTTTCATCCAACAGTCCTGTGATCATTTCTTGGAGATCATTATTCCGATCTGCTAATATCTTGCATTTGTTTTTCAGTGAAATCTTCATTTTATTCGCTGTGTGTTCCTCAACATCCAGCATTTCTTTGAGGTGAATCACATTTAATTCAAGCATCATTTTCTCACTTCCAATGTTCTCCATAGTACTCTGCCTTTCTTCACCACCGTCCTGTGGTTCCTCATTTGTTTCTTGTGGTTCAGTGTTCTTTAGGTCAAAGATTTTGTTATTGTTTTCCTCGTCAGATATCTGAACATGAAAGTTTAGATGTTTCTTACTCTCTTGGGAATCTTTAGACTGTTCTCTGGAATTATCTGCATTTCTTATGATACTTATGTGGTGTTCATGTTCCATTTGCACTGATTGGCCTTCCGAATTACATACATTACTGATGTGAGGAAAAAAGATTTCTCCTTCAGATTTATTAATGACCACCTGAAGCTTTGCATTATTATGTCTCAGCAAACTTAGTTTTTCTTCAAGTTGTTGTATTTTTACATTAGCTTCCTTTAATTGATCAGTTAGATATGCCACACTTTCCCTGTAGTACATCTGTTGTTTTTTAAATAGGTCTTTAAACTTTGACAGAGACTCTGTGAGGGACTCATTTTCTTCCCTATAAGCCTCAACATTCAACTCATATAATCTGTTTCTCTCTTGCAGCATTTTTGTTTCTCCTTGGAGTTTAGTACTTTCACAAACCCTTCCTGCAGGCTCAACACAATTTTTAACTTCAGATTCACTAAAGCAATGTTGCTTTTTAAGGTCACTGCATATTTCATCCTCTGTCACTCGTGGTGATGATTTATCTTTGTCAACCTCTTGATTTCCACCTTCATCCAAAAGATCATAAACCAAGTCTTGCAAATGGCATTTCTGGGTTTCCAGTAACTGGATTTCGTACTTCATTTGAGCTTGAATTTCACACTGATGCATCTGATCAATAGAAATAATGTTCTCTTTTTCAAACAGCCTCATTTCTAACACTTTCTTTTCCTCCTCATGTCTCATTACAGTTCTTTTTAGTTCTTCATTTTTTTCGTGTACGTCTTTAATAGTTTTTTGAAGCCTCCCTAGTTCTTCATTGTATTCCTTTTTTTGGATGTCTATTTGAACTGCAAGTTCACGGGAATGAAATTCTTCCCTCACAATCTTTTTCTTCAATTCTGCAACTATGGGATTGAGGAAAAGTTGGTCTTCATCTTGAAACATAAATGCATTTTTATGGTCTAGCAAATGTTCGCATTCTCTTTCCCGAGTCTCAGTAATTGTTGGAATGCATTCGCAAAATGCAATATTCTTCTGTACCTCACTTTCATTGATATATTGTTGTATATCTCTCACTTTTTTTTCCAGTTCAGACACCATGCCAGCCAGCAGGCATTTTTCCTCCATAAGATTCTCAATGTATGCCTGAAGTTGTTTATTACTCTCCATGATTTCACTGGGTATTTCTAACAGTTGATTATTCTTAAAGACTGCTAATGTGGACTGATTAGTCATATTGGGTATATCACTTCCAATGCAACACAGCATGTCGTCTGCAAATTTGACTTTTATTTCAGAGTTTACATGATCTATCATTGTCTTTGCTTTTTCAACAGTAATCTGAGGCTCACAAGTTTTATTGTTGCTGTCTAGAATTTCCTCCATTATATCCCCTGGGCAATTAATCCCATCACAACCTGCTGCCTTCTGTTGGCCTTTCAATTGAGTATGTTTCTCATCAAAGCACAAACTTTCTTCGGTAAAGTTTGTCTCTAGGTTGTTAACTATATTCTTAGGGAGTTCTTTATTTTCTTCAAGCTTTTCCGTGCCATTTATAAATTTTATACATTTTTTTGACATTGTTTTAGTTTTCTCTTGAAGACTATTGTCATAACACTTTGCACTCAGTGGGTCATCCTGTTGAATTTCAACATTTAATTTTTCTGATTTTGCCTTAGACTGCAGTTCGGATACTGTGATTTGTAGCTGGGCTTTCTCCTGGTCAAATATCTTAATCATTTCCTTAAGAGCTGAATTTTCTTTAAACATTTCTGATAACATGCACTGCAAACTTTTAACCTGATTGGTATATATCTTCCACTGATGGTTTATCTTGGTTTCCTTTTCACTAAAGTGAAACTCTTCCTCTGCAAGAATATTTTTCAGGGTAGCAAGCTTGACATCTAACACCCCGTTCCGTTCCAGGGACCAATTAATCGTTTCTTCGAGTTTCATATTGCTACTCAAAAGGTCCTTTATTGACTTGTGCAATTTTGAAATTTCAGAGTTAGCCATTCGTTGCTGATTCTTGATTTGAGCTTCCACTTTATTTGAGAAGAACTTTTCCTCGGTAAGTCTTTTGTCCAGTTCAGATATTTTCTGTTTCAAGAGAACTTTCTCTTCTTCGTGTTTCTTGAGTATACATTCATATTCCTTCATCTGTTGAGCCACTTCCTGAAGAATGCATGCCTCTGTATTTAACAAGCCACCCTTGTGTAGCTGTATTTTACCAAATTTGCTCTCTAAATCAAAAAATGAAGCCTGAAGATGTTTGGTCTCAACCCCAATATTCTCAATGGAAATCTTAATGTCTTTGCTAATCATTATCACTCTAAGGATTACTTGTAAAAGAGAGTTTTCTCTGAAGGCTGATAATGTGGTAATAGATGATTCATCCACAGTTTTGAACTCTGGAATAGGGATATCTTCTTCGTTATAATTTGTTTTCTCCTGATGCATTCCAAGATGGTGGTGTTGTGAGCTTCTTAGGTCAGACTTGGAGATCTTGTCTTGTAATTCTGAAATATTTAAAATAAATTGATGATTATTTTCCTGTAGTTTCATAACAATCTTGTGAAGACAGGTGATTCTTCCATGCAGTTTCAAAATGTTGTCTTGAACTTCAAAAATGTTTTCTTGCACATGTGAGGCTGATTTCTGAAGTCTCTCCTTCATGGTATCCGTAATGTCTAATATACCTACTACTGCTTGCTGCTCCGATGAAGAACATTCAAACTGGTATTTCCTCCTTTTAGTTTCTGCAGTTGCAGATGGGGGTTTTGTATCTTCTTGCAAGTCAACATTAGCAGTCCATTGGTGAATTGAATTACACTGCACTTGTGAACCATGTTCTTTTAAATGGTTATTTCTGTCTGCAAGTTCATAGACTTTGATATTTAACTGTGCGTTTTGTTCCTGTAGATCTTTGACTAAGAGTTGTAACTGTCTGTTTTGTAATTCAGCACCATCTAACTTTAATGCCTGGCTTTGTAATTCTGAAATGATTGTTAACAGTTCATTTTTATAGTCCTGCAGGTCATTATAACGTTTTTGTAGATTGATATTCTTGTCTTCAAGTTTGATGACAGTGGTTGTCCATTCATTGTTTTTGTCCTGAAGTCCCAAGATCACGAGCTGAAGCCTTTTATTGTCAAACTCAGTGGCCTCAAGTTTACAGACTTTTTCTTTTAGTGTTGAAAGGGAAGCTTCAAGCTGTTCCTTGCTTTTGCAGAGTTCTGATATTGTGGTCTGCAACTCCCAGTTCTCATGTCTTAGTTTCAAATTCTCCTCTGTCATATTATTCTGCAGGTCTGAAAAGGCAAGAAGCTGATCATTGTGGGGAATAGCTGCCTGCAGTTTGAAATTACTTTTCTGCAGTGCTGAAACAAAAGCCTCAAGCTGGTATTTTTTCTCATCCAGTTCTGTGATTATGGTTTGCATTTGTTGACTTTCTTTGTGTAATTTTTCCATAATGTCTTTAAACTGACTGACATTATCCTGCATTTGTAAAGTTAAGGCTCCCTGACAGCCTTGTTTCTTATCTAAGTCCATGATCATAGTTTTCAGCTGCTCGTTCTGTTCTTGCAATTTTAAGATCCTGAGGTGAAGTTCCTGATCTTCAGCCCCAGCAGCTACCAGTTTGCAAAGCTTTTCTCGGAAGGATGACTCCATTGGGGTAACACTGTCTTGCAGCTCCACAACTATAGAATGAAGTTGCTCATTTTTCAAATGCAGTTCAGAAATCATCGACTGTAGTTTGCTGTTGTCTTCCTTTACCTCATGTACTGCAGTTTTCAAATCGGTAACTGACTCCTGCACATCCGCCACATGGCTCCACATCTTGTAAGACTTTTTAATCAGATCTGTAACTGTAGATTGCATCTTTCCATTCTTTTTCTGAAGATTTGCATTTTTAGTTTTGAATTCATGCATTTGGACATCTACATCCAGATTAGTTGAGGAAAATTGTTCATTTACTCGCTGAAGTTCTTCAATAACAGTCTGCAACTGTTCATTTTTCCTGTTTAGTTCAGTTATTTCTGTTTGCATTTCACTGCTCTTCAGCAGTTGATCTTGGAGCTAAATGAATAAAATAAAAACAACATAAGATTATGTACAAGATAGTGCACTGACATGTACTCAAATGTCATGTCTAAACAATCATGCCCCATGTTTCATGACACCATTGAAATATTACAGGATGCCAGCTTAAGCACGATCGTAATGAAGTGCCAGCATTCGCCTGATTAGTCTCCCATCCTGTACCTTTCATAAACCACAGTTCATCAAAACTTTGTGTCCACACACTAACTTGCACTGCCACACTCACTAGTCAACATGAGCTCCAGTCCTCCAATGTTTTAATTTAAAATTCTCATGTACTCACCTGTCACTATTTACCTAACCTTCCCAACCGTACAACCTGTTAAGAGCTCTGATTTTCCAACTCTGATTTATTGTGCATTCCTCTGTCTGCCCCATTAATGGTTCATCTGCCTTCACTGGTTTACACCCTACAATTCTCTCCCTAAAATTCTTTGCCTTTTGACTTCCTTCTCCTTCTTTAAGACCCCTCCCCAACATCCACCTTATTCAGCAAGCATTTTGTTATCTCTGCCTCTATCTCCTTCTTTGACCACATCTATTTTTGTCTGATTACTTTTCCGTAAAGCACTTTGGGATTATTCTCTGCATTAATGGTGTGATATAAGAGTAGGTTGTTGCTGTTGAAGTTAAAGCCGGGCAAAATACTAGAGATCATATAAGCCAATATTTTTAAGGAATCATTTGAAACAAGTATTGTTCATGATAATGGGAAAGCAGGTGAAACACAATCCCAATTTCTAAAAGGAACAAAAAGCTGCTGCAGGGAACTTCAGGCCAATGAGTAAATTATGGATAAATTAGTAGAAGACATTGTGAAAGAGGAAATAGTAAAAGACATGGGGAGCAATTGTGCTTTTTAGTGCCCATTTCTTATGGGTTAGTCAGCCTTCTAATATTTGAAAACAGCATCCGATATGTGCTCAACAGAAAGCACACCGGGCATCCTCTTGGCAAGGGTCCACATGTCTACATATAATGACTGCTGGAAGCTTCAGAGTGCTATTGAAAGAAATCACCAAGTACTTACAAGTTAGGTGCTGGATTATTTCTTCCACCTGCTGAAGCAATTCTACAATACTATGGAGTTTCTTACACTTCTCCGAAGTTTGAATATTCTCCAGGAAATGGTCTGGCTGGTACTGATCTACTTCTTTGTTTAATGGTTTGTACTGAAACAAGTTGCTTCCAGAGCTGAGTGGCTTGGTAGGCCTTCCTCCTGAATTTGACCATGACTGAGAGAATCAGAGACCAGGCAGAGGAAGACAAGCTGCCGGAAGACAGAGAAGGAGAAAGAATAAAAGGACTTTGAGCAGGAGGAGCCATACTGCTGGGGGTCTTTGGGGCGCAATATTCTTGTTTCACATTCAGTAGGAACTGATGCTGGAAGTACCTGCTTTTCACTAAAGAGCTTGAATCTAAAATCTGCCAATAACTTCAGCTGTAAAGGTAACCTCAAAGCAGGCCAAGAGCTTCACTGCGTGGCTGTTGGGATTCCATGACTCTTTTTAATTTCCTTTCAGACTATACTCGAGGTACAAGAATAGTCTTGTAGTTTGGAGTACACTGCTGCCTAAGGGTGGTCATTACAGCTCTCTAAACACAAAGAGATAACTTAATTTTCTCTTCCAAAAAACAAGAAAGTGGACCAAACAAGAGAGTTTGCTTGGATTGCAGGCTTCCTCATGGTACAAAATATCATTGCCTGCTTGCACATTGCTTTGTCTCATGTTATTCTCCTGAAATGACAGAGATTCCACTTCCTTTTAACCCACCATAGTATTTTGAAAGCTGGTTATTGGGTGGCAAGGATTATCCACTGTGGCTTATGTCTCTGGTCCAGAACCTACACACACTATTAAAGCAGGCACACATGAAAACCATACCACCACAAGCCACATTGTAAAACACATTTTTAATAGTATGCTACATACTATACGATGTGTTCATTATGAGTGAACAGTCCTTGCTACCAGCAATCAAGTGAAAAGCTGAAGAGCAGGAGCTTGAGCAAGTGGAGGAGAAAGAAATGTAACAGGAAGGGGAAAACAGGACAATAGAATACAGGGCTGGCAGTAATGTAGTGGTATTGTCACTGGATGAGTAATCCAGAGACCCAGCGTAATGCTCTGGGGACTCAAGTTCGTAACCCATCATCGTGGATGTTGAAATTTGATTCAATAAAAATCTGGAATTAAATGTCTAATGATGACCATGAAACCACTATTGATTCTCATACAAACCCAATTAGTTCACGAATGTCCTTTAGGGAAGGAAATCTGCCATTCTTACCTGGTTTGGTCGACATGTGGACTCCAGATCCACAGCAATGTGTTTGACCCTTAACTGCTCTCTGAAATGGGCCAAGCAAGCCATTCAGTTCAAGGGCAATTAGGGATGGACAATAAATGCTGGCCTTAGCAATGATGGCCACATCCCATGAATGAATAAAAAAGGCAGCTCCTTTCTGCTCAGGTTCTTTGTAATCAAACAATTCATGAACATTCCTAGTAACCACAACTAAAGTTCCCTCTAAACTTTTTCCATTCTTGTGCAGAACAAATTTTATATTGTGCACCAATATCAATGTGACCCACCAATAGAAACAATAGAATGTATGTATAATATACATTTCTAAAAAGCTACTTGGTATGGAAGGAGAAGAAAGAATACCACACCCAGTTATTGACATAGTAACATGTTGGTCCACATTATACCAGATTTGCTGAATTCAATTTCAAATATTCCAAGGTGGCATTTGAACTCACATCTCTAGGTTTAAATTCAGTGCCATAACCACTGCAATACCATACATGAGAGAGGCATGTGTTCGTTTTAACATTGTAGCCTGTATTTTACTCATTTGACGGAAGAAAAGTTGAATTGGTCATGGTGGCTCAAAGTCCAGACAAGAATCTTTAGTTTCAATTTGAGAAGCTCAAAATAACAAGAGAAAAGGAACCTTGTCTTTCGAATCGATGGAAAATGTGGAAAATTCAACTTTCAGTTTTTCAGCTTATTGTGTATTTTCTTTACTTAAAACCGCCATTTATAGCGAGGAAGATAGCTCAGTCATTTCTTCCAATTAACAAGAATAAAGGTGAAGTGTTCAGCTGTGTACAGTTAAAATAAGGCTTTAGCTGGACTACTGAGCATTACCCGCTGATTAGTGTCATTGATCTTCCTACTCTGCATATGTCCTCTTTCGTGGTCAGACGTTAAAATGGTCATCAAAATGGTACTGCTAGCACCAGAACAGTGCGCCTAACTGCAGGTGCTATTTTTGGAGCAAAATAGCACTCTCAGCGCTGAAAAGCTTGAATCTACAAAGCAGAATTTCAAAGCAAGAGAAGATAAATTGTGTGGAGAATAAGTTAATCCAAAGGACAAAAATCTTATCTGACTGTTAGTCAAGTTCAGTGTGTAGTTTCAACCACAAACTGCTCAATCTGCAACCATACCACTCAATATCCAAATATTCCTTCTTATGCAACATCACAAAAGTTATTCAGTATTGTGAAATTAAACAATCGACTTAGACATTAATTGATAACTGCTAATTGCCTTATAATTTTGAGAGAGTTAGGAGACTGGGCATATATTCTCTTGAGTTTAGAAGAGTGAGAGGCAATTTCATTGATGCATCAAAATTCTTACCAGTTACGACAGGGTATATGTAGAAAGAATATTTCCCCTGGCTGGGAACCAGGGGACATGGTCTTAGAATAAGACGTAAACCATTCAGGACTGAGATGAGAAAAAAGTTTTACACTCAGAGGGTGGCATGTTTTTGGAATTCTCTAATCCAGTGGGCTTTAGAGGTTCTTTCATTGAGTATTTTCAGAACAGAGACTGACAGATTTCTAGATATTAAGGCATCAAGGAACATGGAGATAGTGCAGGAAATTGGCGTTAAGATAGAAGGCTGAGGGCTTGAATGGCCTACCCCATTCCTATTTTCTATGTTGCTCTGTAATATAATTATTGTACTTTCTGAACTTATTCTTTCAGAATCTCTTCAGTGCTTTACATGGATATGATGCAACCGTGGACCAGGTGCTCAGGTTCAGGACAAAGGCATTGAGGTTATAAAAATCAGAATTTGTAAATTACTCAGGTTCATTTGGATTACAGCACATTTCTCCAATTTCACAGGTTTCCGGTAAGGGAACATGCACTAATGTTCCAGCTCTGGCAATCAGTGTGACAAGAGCTTTTGTTTAGGTGTGATAATCATTTCAGCAGTTGCTAATGCTCAAGATTTGTGTTGCTAAGAATTTACACTTGCAGCAGCAATGCACCAACCCTTTGGCAAAAACTGTGGCAGAAACTTTTATCTCCACGAATAATAGCAGTGCCACCTTGGAAGAAGAAAGTAGCTTCTCTTGCTGATAAGGTGAAAAGAACTGAATGAAGTGAATGTTTTCCAGTTGCCAACATAAAGGCTCCAAACAGATTGTTACATTCCAGCCTTGTTTAAAGTTTTCTTAGGCTCCACTGTTATGTGTATACTGTGATAAAGCAAATGAGTTAAGCACTTTTTTCAGTTATCTATAACAAGAGTGCATTCCATTGTTAGCTTGATATAACATTCAAATTGGACAAAGGATGGAAAAGACTAATTGAACAAACTGACTTGGTAAAATCATTGTCTGCGACATTCTGTGGCTGTTCACGATGGGTGCAAATTTCATTATGAGAGAGCAATAACAGGATTTTTGCTTTGGAGACTTCAGAATGAGATCTTCCCCACCCCCACTGGCAACATAATCAGGTTCATGCTCAGGGTGTAACACGATATCTTCTGGGGACATCCAATGTTGACGTGATGTCAGACAGGGGGGAGTCACTACTGCTCTCCAGCAGTCGAGATGAACATGCCGGGGAAGCGGAGGTCACTGTAGTCCCCATATGGTCAAGGACAGGGTACCATGGCACCCTTGTAGTGCCAGACTGACATTGCCAAGGAGTGGGGCCAACGGGCTGGGTGACAATGGAGGGGTGGAAATTGCCAGTAATGAATGGGAGGGGGACATTGTTGGCGAAAATCGATCATGGCTGGGTGGGAGGGGGAAGATTGCTGCTCAGAATGGATGGAAGAGGGCCCAAAGTTCATGGAGAGGTGGTGGTGGGAGTGGGCGCTGTCTCTTAACTTTGAAAATGGCATCCAATCTCCGTTGAGCTGGCTTGCTGGTGTCTTTAGGCTCCATTCATCATGAACGGCAACACCCCCCTGCTATTCTTTGATTTGTCAAAAAATCTGGAGACAAAATCTGGTTGTTTCTCCAGGCAGAAACACGCCAGTTTGCAGTAAGAACCTGACGTTATGGGAAAATTCCACTCTTTTTTTATTTGCCACGTGAAAGGAGTTTGATGAGATTCAACATAACAGAATCATTAAGGCTCTTATCAGAGCAAGAAACAGTAAATAGGGGGGTAGCAAAGGCTTCAAAATAGTAAGATTGCGAGAAGAATGTACAAGAAGTGTAAACAGCCTAATTGCAAACAAAACAGGGAAGGAGAGCATAGGAAAAATAAAGTGAGAGACAGCATTGAAGACAAGGGAGTAAATAAGGTCACAGAACAAGAATCTAAAGAGATGGTTAAACATAAATTAAAATCCTGTTAACTTAGTAAAGGCCTGAATTTTACTAACCCTAGGAGGGCAGTAAATTTGTGGAGAGCTGAGTTGGATTATCTGATGATGATCTGTCATTAGGGAATTTTACTAAAGGTGTGGATCAAAATTGGACAAGCTGCATGTCCGAGGGGGCTGGTCATCAATTTCCATAAATAAACGTCTTATTAGAAGCCATTTAACTGTGTCATCAGGTAGATTTCCCATGGATGCAATCCATCTAAACTAAGGGTTTTATTCTCTTTTAGTTTCTTTAATTTATTCAATATATTCCCAACTTTATTTTAACTCATTGCTCAACTCATCATTTAATGTCACTTCATTTGTTCTATTTCCATGATAAATACCAAAACAAAATAATAATTTAAGATCTCTACCATCTCTCTATCCTAACTGTATCATATCCTATCCATCCCTGAATGGTCTTATTCTCATCACAGCCTTCTTTTTTTATTAATATGCCTGTAAAATATATTATTATTCTGTTTTATGTTCCTTGACAATTTAATTTCCAGTCCCTCTCTGCCTTGTTAATTTTTTTCCCTAATCTCTTTGTATTCTCTCTTATCCTGTATTCCTCTGCTGTCTGTTTGCTTTCATTGATGTCTCTTTCCTAACCCCTCAATTTTTCCCTTATTGTCTCTATTCATCCATGGAATCTCGCAGTTGTTTAGTTTGTTCTTTAGCAAAATTTATTTTCTGGCACTCCATTGAACAATATTTTAATATTTTCCATGTTGTCCTACGTAATTTTTTGACAACATTGACGCCCATTTTGTTTTCCTACGTTCTATTCTCAACCCCTCATTAATCAGCTTTTCTCCAGTCTATTAATTTGGTTCTTTTCATATTTATGTCCTTTTCTATCATCAGCTTAAACTCATAGTATATTATGGGCAATATTGCCTAGATATTCACCTACTTTTATTATTCTTATCTGCTCTAGTTCATTTCCCATTAATGGACTGAGTGGTGAATATTCCATACTAGGTTACAAAACAGCCCAGTACACATAGAAAGAACTCTATTCCCTTATCCCCATTACGTATCTCTGCTGTTCAATTAATATCAGGGTGTTGAAATCCTCCATGATTACTATTGTCTGTTTTTTCACTCAAGAATGACACTGAGGCCGGAATTTTCCAGCCGTTCACACCAGCAGGTTTCTCTGGTCCCACTGCAGTGAACAGAAATTTGGCTGAGTGCCAAATTCTCCATTATCGCTTCCAGCAATGGCAGGGTAATGAATGGCCAGAAATTTCCAGCCATAGTGATTTTTTGGAAAATCCCACCAATTAGTTGTTGCTCTATCATCTTTGTTGGACTCAGGGTTTGATTTTGTTCACTGAAGTGCAACTTTACACTTTACATTTCTGGTGATGTTCGATATAACCATTCTGTTGATTTTTGACGAACCTTTCCAATACATGCTGTGGAATTCACCATCACAGAAAGCAGCTGAGGTCCAAACATGGTATTTTTTTCAAGGAAGAGTTAGATTTGATTCTTGGGGCGAAAGGAATCAAACAATATGGGGGAAGGCAGGGACAGGCTATTGAGCTAGGTGATCAACGATGATCATGATGAATAGCGGAGCAGGCTGAAAGGGCCGAATGGCCTTCTCCAGCTCCTACTTTCTATATTTCCATGTAATATCAAGCCACTGGTTTGTCCCTTTTTGTTGGCGCATTTGGTCTTAAGCATCTTCTTCCAGACGGAATCCTTCTTCCATTCTTGTGCCAGTTTTTCACTCACATTGAATTCCCTTGAAATAATTCCGATGAAGCCAATGTCCCTTCACCAAATCCAGATTTATTTACAATAGTTAGTAATGCTTAGGCAGGTATTCCACAGTCCAGAATATGCACTCTGAGTACAGGTAACTCTGACACTCTACATTATCTACCTCTGCAGGGTTCCCGAATTGAACAGCTATAACTGTCTCAATCAGGGATCTAATATTCTAACAGGTCCACCTCATGGACCTCGTTAAAGTCATTACATGCCTCACTGCAACACAGTTATTTAACGAGTGAGGAAGTGTTATAACTTTTAGCTGAAAGCAGCTTTTTATTTAATCCATGTTGCTGGAGGATCCATTTCTATTTGTGATTAACCATGTCATGTGCACTGTGCTGAGTGTCGGTGTGACTTCAACTCCCATACATCTTCTTCGCAACATAGTCTTTATCATCTGCGTGATTCTGTGCGCCGACTGACAGTATGAGGTGAATAAAGTTTGCATTCTAGGGTGGAAAATTGAGGCTGACTCCTGATGCAATTATGGTATTTATAGCTGAAAAGGGGCAAGGTTGAGTTATGTACTCAGTACATGCAGAAGTATGATTTTTAGTGCCAAAAAAATTGAGTTATTTTATATGCTGGGTCAGCTTTTACACCATGATCCATGGTATCTGGTTCCTCTGAATGTATGAATGGCTCCAGCTTCTCTGTTTTGTTATGGACACTGTGTGCATTTCTGCACAGACATTTTTAACAGGGCTTCCTCGCACTTTATGTCAACTCTATTTATTCACTTGTTATCAATGTTCTCGCTGGCTTTATTCTCCTCTGTGCATTTGAACCCTATTTTATTTATATTTAGGTTGCTTGCGGTTCTTCCGAATCCTCTTGTCCCCTCCTACTAGTTACTTTAAAACCCTTACCTTCATCCTATTTACTCTTTACACTTGGACAAATTTCCCATCTTCTGTCCCATGGAAAAGAATCCCTCTTTCTACACCAGCTCTTTAGCACCATGTTTATTCCAACACGTGATGTGGAGATGCCGGCGTTGGACTGGGGTAAACACAGTAAGAAGTCTTACAACACCGGGTTAAAGTCCAACAGGTTTATTTGGTAGCAAAATCCACTAGCTTTCGGAGTGCTGCTCCTTTGTCAGATAAGACCTTACCTGACAAAGGAGCAGCGCTCCAAAAGCTAGTGAATTTTGCTATCAAATAAACCTGTTGGACTTTAACCTGGTGTTGTGAGACTTCTTACTGTATTCCAACACACACACAGTTCAAACAAAAAACAGAGATTACTGCCCTTGAGGCTCTGCTTTTCAATTTAGAGCCTAACTCCTGATATTTCATCAATAGGACCTCCTCCCTGTTTCTTTTTATGTCATTTGTTTTGACATGCACCACGACAACTGGATTCACCCTCTCCATTTCCAAATTGCTCTCCAGCTGCCATGAGATATCCCTTACTGTGGCATTGGGTAGGCAACATGATTCTCATTCTTGGCTGCAGACGATGCCATCCATCTCCCTAATTATCATCTCCTTTTACTGCCACATTTATATTCTGCTCCTCCCCCCTACCCTGGACAGCCAGCTGAAACATGATGCCTTGGTCTGCATTACAACTGCTCTCCCTGCAGTCCTTCTAGTTGTCTTCAAAGATAGTGAGTACATCGTACCTGTTGGGCAGAGACTAGTGTCTGTTTGACCTCCTTGTCAATCTTTCCTAAATCTCCACCACCTGAGTCTTTATCAATCATACCTGCTCTTTCCTGACCCCGTACTCTCCTCTGGGGTGTGTCTGTATTCTGGAGAAAACTTTCCAGAAATTCCTCCCCATCCTTATATTCCTCCACAGCTTTCTGTAGAGAAGCGTGGAGTATTCTATTGGAATATAGAATGCTTTCCCATATAGGGAAAAAAACTACAAAAGAAGGATACCTGAAACAGGACAATTCTTAAACGAGGAAGGGCAGAATTTTAAGGCTGCAGAACAGTAAGACATTAAATTTGGGATTACAATTGGAAAAGGCCATAAAAAGCAAATAGAATTTTTCATTTTAGGAACATCGGACAGAATTGAATGGCTGTGAAGGCAGGCCAGTCCAATACCTGGACAACCGGGGAAAGCCCACTATGGCCATTTACAGGAGCTCTATTCCATTTAGACATAATCAGGCAATTTCCAATGTGAATTACGTAGCAAGGCAGACCTCCTGCCTCTGAGAGTTGCAGTAGCCAGTGTAAATTACTACAATGGGGCCTAGTAGAAGGATTGTTGCTGGAGCCACGCAATACAGCTGTGTGGGGCGGGATCACTGAGATCAGTCAAGGAGACCCAACATGGTGGTGGAGGGGTAAAAGATGCAGGATTGTCTTCCCACTGATCCCTGCCTTGCCGCTGGTGAATTGCTCTATTGGGCACTGAATGCTTGAGAAGAAAGGATGCCCGAGGATTTAAATGCCAGGATTTACTTTGTGGCCACTTTAGGGTCTCAATTAGCCTCCTGGCAGGAAGGCTGTAGTACCGTGGACTTAATTTGGGGGAGGCAGGAAAGCAACGAATTCTCTGCTGTGAGCCTCCCCATCCCACTATGTAGCCCCTGGATTCCCAGCAGCATTAAATTCCAATGAATATAAAATCAAGGAAGTAACGGTGAATTTGTACAGGTTATTTTTCATGTTGCAGCTTGAATATCGCATTCAATTCTGTGTAGCGTATTATTGTGATGGATATGCAAACAATTGCTTGAACAATATTGTTAGCTGAAGGATCCTCTTGGGGAGAGTGATCATGGTATGGTGGAGTTTCTGGTGCAGATGGAGGAGGAGAAAGTGGGTTCCCGGATGCGCGTCCTTTGTTTGAACAGAGGGGAGTACGGTAGGATGAGAGAAGAATTGGCGAATGTGGACTGGGGGAGCGCGTTGGAAGGTAGGTCTGCTGAGGAGCAGTGGAGGATCTTTAAGGAGATCTTTCTTGGTGCTCAGCGGAAATTTATTCCGATGGTCAAAAAGGACAGTAGGAGGAGAGGTAATAAGCCGTGGATAACGGAGGAGGTGAAGGAAAGTGTTAAATTAAAAGCGGAGGCGTTTAGAGTAGCTAAGAGTAGTGGGCGAGAAGAGGATTGGGAGAGGTTTAAAAGTCAACAAAGATTGACAAAGAAGTTGATAAAGAAGGGTTGGAGAAACTATGAAGCTGGGCTAGCGCTTAATATAAAAAAGGATAGCAAGAGTTTTTATAAATATATAAAAAGGAAGAGGCTGGCTAGGGTGAACGTTGGTCCCTTAGAGGATGAGAAGGGGGACTTAGTGGTAGGGGATGGGGATATGGCTGAGGTCCTGAATAACTTTTTTGTTTCTGTCTTCACGGAGGAGGACGTGAATAATTTGCCGGGTGTTAGAGATGGAAAGGTGGTAGGACTGGAGGGTCTTAATGACATTACTGTTACTAGAGAGGAGGTGCTCGACAGACTGGAGGGGCTGATTGTGGACAAGTCGTCAGGACCAGATGGAATGCATCCGAGGGTTCTGAAAGAAATGGCAGAGGTGATAGTGGATGCCTTGGTGGTTATTTTCCAGACGTCGCTGGATTCCGGGGAAGTGCCGGAAGATTGGAAAGCAGCTAATGTTACGCCGTTGTTTAAGAAGGGTGGCAGGCAAAAGGCAGGGAATTATAGGCCGGTTAGTTTAACGTCTGTTGTAGGTAAAATGTTAGAATCCGTCATCAAGGAGGAAATAGCAAGGCATCTTGAGAGGAATTGCTTGATAGAGCAGACGCAGCACGGTTTCGTTAAAGGGAAGTCGTGTCTGACAAATTTACTGGAGTTCTATGAGGATGTGTCTAGGGCGGTGGATAGAGGAGAGCCGGTGGATGTGGTCTTTCTGGATTTTCAGAAAGGCGTTTGACAAGGTACCTCACAAGAGGTTATTGCAGAAGGTCAGGGGACATGGAGTTGGGGGTAGGGTGTTAGCGTGGATAGAGGATTGGTTGTCAAATAGGAGGCAGAGAGTGGGGGTCAATGGGTGCTATTCGGATTGGCGGATGGTGACTAGTGGAGTGCCCCAGGGGTCGGTGCTGGGGCCTCAACTATTTACCATTTATATAGATGATCTGGAGGAGGGAACCAAGTGTAGGGTGTCGAAATTTGCTGATGACACCAAGATTGGTGGAACGGCAAATTGTGCGGAGGGTGTGGAGAGTCTGCAGAAGGATCTAGATAGGCTGGGCGAATGGGCCAGGAAATGGCAAATGGAATTTAATGTTGGCAAGTGCGAGGTGGTCCACTTTGGTAGAAAGAATGGTAGGAAGGATTATTACTTATGTGGCGAAAAACTGCAGCAGGTGACGGTGCAGAGGGACCTTGGGGTCCTTGTGCATGAGTCGCAAAAACCCAGCTTGCAGGTGCAGCAGGTGGTCAGGAAGGCGAATGGGATGCTGGCCTTCATAGCGAGGGCGATTGAATATAAAAGTAGGGAGGTCTTGCTGCGGCTGTATAGGGCATTGGTGAGGCCGCAGCTGGAGTACTGTGCGCAGTTTTGGGCGCCGTACTTACGCAAGGATATTTTGGCCTTGGAGGGAGTGCAGAGGAGGTTTACTAGGCTGATGCCGGAATTGAGGGGGTTGAGCTATGAGGAGAGGCTGAATAAACTAGGCTTGTACTCGTTAGAGTTTAGAAGAATGAGGGGAGGTCTCATTGAGACGTATAAGATGATGAATGGGATGGATAGGATAGAGGTGGAGAGACTCTTCCCGCTCAGAAAGGATAGTAGGACTAGGGGGCACAGCCTCAAGAAATAGGGGGGGCGGTTTAGAACGGAGTTGAGGAGGAACTTCTTCACTCAAAGGGTGGTGAATCTCTGGAATTCTCTGCCTGTTGACGTGGTGGAGGCTGCCTCGCTAAATATTTTTAAGACGCGGGTTGATGGGTTTTTGATAAGCGAGGGGATTAAGGGTTATGGGGAGAGGGCGGGAATGTGGAACTGAGCCACGACAGATCAGCCATGATCTTATTGAATGGCGGGGCAGGCTCGAAGGGCTAGATGGCCTACTCCTGCTCCTATTTCTTATGTTCTTATGTTCTATGAAGAAAGACTTCAAAGAATAGTTTTCCCAGTGGAACCAAAGAGGCCAAGGTGATTGAAAGTTTTTAAATTATGAGAGATTCTGGGAGGGTCAACAGCAACAGATTCTTTCCATGTGTTGGCAAATCTGTAACAAGAGGTATTGACTGATAATTATCACTTAAATGAAGAAGATCCAAGAAGAGGTTTGTCCTAGAAGAATGTATTGAACAAATGAAATCCTTTACCATAACAGGCTACAGTAAGTGAGACCATAAAATTATTCAATAAGGGGTTGGGAAATTATTTTAAAAAGAGGCATATTAAATAATATGGAAAAGAACACGTAAATGGGACTTGAGTTGATTGTTGCATTTAATTAATTTGCACTGGATAAATGTGGTGGGCTGAATGGCCTCATTCTATACTATAATTTCTATGATTCCTGTAGTCTTCCTCTCCAGAAGCATCATTAAAAAGGAGGGAAAACAATTCCAGGTTTGACAAAGGGCAAGTTTGAATAGTGTTGAATATATTTATATATACATATACATACAATATATATAAAACCAAGACGTTAATGAATAAAATGGCATATTTGTGTCCTGCAATGTATATAATTACTGTCATTGTGAGTTGGTTCTTTCAACAACTTTCCCTTGTCATTCGAGAAGTTTCTTTAGTTAAAGCATGGTGCTTCTGATAGCACAGCATTAGTTATGATGTGATACCACAATGCGTGCAATAGCAGCAAGATCTAAAATGTTGCTTAGAGGTAACTGAAGTAATCTTGATAGGTGCGAGTTGGGAGTTTAGCCAATATTTCTTGCCAGTTAGAAGATGTGGTAGATTTCTTCAAACCATCTTCTTTCTTGTATCCCAATTATTTTGAAAACCTTTATTTATCAATTAACTATTTTTCCTACACCTATCAGATTTGGCACTTTGGTGGTGGAGATTCCTTACCTCCTGTATATAACTTTAGTCAGTTTACATGCTCCATAGACCAATACTTCCAGAATCTGATTATTAAATCCATCTGAGTCATCAAACTGTTGGCCACAAATAAATGCTGATCTTGGCTGCATTTTAAAACTGGCATGATCGTTAATTGACCAAAACTGTAGGCAGTATTCCAGGTGAGGCCTCACCAACACCCTGCACAATCTCAATGAAACCTCCCTTTTTTAAACTTCAGCCCCTTTACAATGAAGGCCAAAATGCTGTTTGCCTTCTTAACTACTGTTGGACCTGCCTGCCTAGCTTTTTGTGATTCGTGCACTAGAACATCTAGATCCCTCTGCATTTCACTTAGCTGCAGTCTCTCTCTCCCCATTTAGATAATGTGCTTTTTGATTCTCCCTACTAAAGTACATAACCTCACACTTTCCCACGTTAAACTCCATTTGGCAGGTTTTCACCCAGTCACACAATCTGGGGTAGCACAGTGGTTAGCATTGCTGCCTCACAGTGCCAGGGACCCAGGTTCAATTCCAGCCTCGGGTCACTGTCTGTATGGAGTCTTCACATACTCCCCTGTGGGATTCCTCTGGGTGCTCCGGTTTCCTCCCGCAGTCCAAAGATGTGCATCTTACGTTGATTGGCCATGCTAAGTTAACCCTAGTTCAGGGGGATTAGTAAGATAAGTATGAGGGGTTATGGGGATAGGGCCTGGCAGGGATTGTGGTTGGTATAGACTTGATGGGCTGAATGGCCTCCTTCTGCACTGTCGGGATTCTGTTCTAATTCTTTTCAGATCTTTAAAATGGTGCTTAAAACTACATAGCTGCCTCACTACATTATGCCCATGGACTAGTGCATAAGTAGATTAAAAAGCACAGTAGTTTCCCAAACCAATAATTAATTCCTTTTAATGGCACATTAAAGTCAATTTCAGGGTATTGTATCCTGTACTTTCCATTACAAATATCCTCCCAAAATTAAAATAAATAACGCAGGTCCAACCTTTGAGCACGTATAATGTGAGAGCATCATTTACAAAGAAATTAGTATTCACAATGTGAGAGACCATGGGCTACAACTAGAACTGTTGGAAATCATTCCTCCTATAATTATAACTATTTTGATATTGAAATCCACTCTCATTCAGAAACTCAAAATGAAATTAATTTATTATGGAACATTATATACTCTGTCTGAGGAAATATTATTTATGTATAAAAATTATGATTCTGTAAGTTTAAGAATATGTAGACCTGAAGCCATCATTGGTTCTTTATTCTACGTCCCTATCTTTGGAAGTGACCCATTTGAAACAACTGTGAATGTGTTTATATAGTCGGCCAAGACTCACCAGGAGTGCATCCTTTCTCTCCAATGTACCACTATATAATTGGATCTCATTTCCTGGGCTTTTCCGCTGTTGACTCAGCTCTTGTTTTTGCCTAGACAAAGACAGTAAGACAAGTTCATTGATGTCTTCAGCTGAAATCAATAACTCTTGGTGCAGTGCATATCAATGTTGGTGCAACACAGAGGAACAAAATGATGGAACTTTCTTTCACTATCAAATATAGGAAGAGTAAGAAGTCTCACAACCTCAGGTTAAAGTCCAACAGGTATATCTGGAATCAAAATTTCAGGCACAGACTGTTCATGATTTTCCATCCATTAAATAGCAGGTGCCAAACAGGTAAAGGGAATTTTGAGGTGTCAGTCTTGGTTCAGTGCCATTACTTATCCCTCCGTTTAGAAAGCCATATGTTCAAGCTCCATTTAAGGATTTCAGCATATAATTCAAGATTATGGGTCTGATTTTACCGATGTGTTAAGCCCGTTATCGGGCACGAAAACTTGGTAAACTCAGGCGTGAGGCAAGAAGTGCAAGGTGAGTGGCACAAGGCAAGTAGCACAATCCGCGCTCAACTCCACACCGGTTCCCCCTTTACCAAAGCCTGGAAATGGCCATGTTTGGGACCATGCTCGAAACAGGCGCGACGGCAATTTAAATGTATTTGCATGCATTTAAATTGACTTAATGGGCTGCGTGCCCAGCTTTACCAGCACTTCCTCCATTACCACTGAGTTCACCCATGCAGAATCGGCGCGAAACAGGCATGCTTCATGTAAGTCCAATTCGGGAGCTCCATCTGTGAGGGTTAGTGAGGAGGCAAGTGCTGAGCATCTGATGGCTCTCTGCTTGAGATTATTGGGGGGTAGGGTGAAAGGGGGGTCTTGCCACCCTGCCTGAGATCCATGGGGGGAATGGAAGGTTTGCTGCCACTCTGGCTGTGATCAGTGGGAAGGAAAGGGGGGAGTTTGCTGCCACTCTGCCTCTGATCAGTCTGGGCGGCAGGGTGTAGGGGGGACAAGGGGGTCAGTAATATTGTGGGGATGGGGTAATGTCAGTGGGGGCCAGTAGGAGGCATTATCCAGCCCAGAAGGGATGTGGCAGAGGAGCAGCATCCTATCATTCTGTTTCTGCGCATGCGCAGTTCGAGGTGCTGATCAGAGCTACAGCATTTCAGGTGTGTTGAGCCGCACCCACAGGCTTCTGCAGTATGATTCGGAATCGCTGATATTTTGCAGTCAGAGTGTGTATGGGGGCACCTCGGAATGGGTCTAAAAGACGGATCACTCCTAGGTTCAAGTCCACCCAGCACTTAGAATCAAAATGGTAACAAAGGGCCCTAAATTTCAGTGCAGTGCATGTTTATTGACTGCAGAGCGCTTCAGGGTGAGGATGTGAAAAACACTGTCCAGATAAGTTTTTTTTCATGCATAGTTTACCACTTACTCTTTTTGTATTCAATTTTTAAACTGGTTTCATTTTGCATGTGAAAGTAGTTGGGCACATTTTGGAGTGAAATTTGTCTGTGCGAATTAGTGCAAATCAAACGATAGCAAATTGGCAGCCCATTTTACACTTCACTTGATTTTCATTTTTATTCAAGCCAAATGAAAAGAAAATCAAGGGTAGAGTAAAAAAAAGATTCAAATTCCCTGTTGCTTGCTTTATATTTCTTTGTGCCAAAGCTTTATTACAGCACTCCACTTACCATCTCCCTCACTGCTTTCAAAAAATGTACATTGAAACCTTCCTTATCAAATCTGCCTTCAATGTTTCATTGTAGCTCTTTATTTCCCTGCATGGAAATTGTCATGTGATAGCTTTCTGAATATGGGAGCTGTACATAAATGTTGCTGTTAAGACTCCAGAATAAATACTAAAAGTTTTGAAATTAAAACTGCAAAAGCAAATTGAAACGAACATGTGGTACAATTTCCAGATTTAAGAATGGATCATGCTTCGACCCTTCAAAGCCAATTATGAATGAGCACAAGGTGAATTGCACATGTGACTGAACCATTAAATGGGGACAGATTTCAAATGCTCTTGTTTTTCTGATTGCTTTAGTACCATTTTCATACTGTGCTTTTATTGCAGATACTGTCAATATTTATGACTTTTTAATTTGTGCTGGAGGGACCATTTTTATTTGTACATTACATCCCAAACTTTTAATCGGCAGCTTAGCTGGAAATCACACTGCCAGCCAAGTCTCACCAATCATAAAAGAATTCAAGTAAAGAATTTCTTCCATTCTAAACTTCCACAAGATCTAGGGGCAAACTGAAAAGTCACATGGCAAGGAGTGATCAAATGTAAAGTTAATGATGGATGTTAGTTCTAATGTACCCCAAATATAGAATATAGAACACAGGAAGCCAATCAGTTATTTATATTGTGGTAATAACCATGTCTTCGGCCCTTGACACATCTATCGGTGAAGATAAACCTGTTTGCAAGCTCCATGATCAGCTAGAGCCAGTTGACAGCTTTGACTTCTGCTGTAAGTACAGCTGAAACCAACCTACAACACAAGCACATTACTGCCAATTTTAGTAGTTTTCATCCTCTGACTCATTCCGGACTGCCACTCTTGTGTTAGTTAATATTCTGGCCACATATCATAGCAGTGATTGATGTATCTGTGAACATTGCCAACATTTTCATGTAACTTTCTCATTGAAGAGCAACATGTTAAAACTATAGGCCTCAATATAACATGATTGATGAATGTGTTGGCTGGTCACACCAATCAAACTTCCACCTCCTTTTCCGTGATATTTCCAGTTCCAACCAACGCTTGCTTCCCAAACCACTATACATTTTGTTATTTAACAATAAATAATAACATAAATCAGTTTGATATAAAAAGGCGAAATGGATGCATGATTTTAAAATGACAACTGAGTTACTTTTGTACACATGAGCCTAATTATATCCCCATCATTTAACTCAATTTCATTTATGCTTGAAAGAAATTAGGGACTAAATTGGATAGCCCCTGATAGCATGCCAACTTCATGTCATTATTATGATTTCTGAGTGCAAACAGTGCCAACCACACTGATGATTGGCTGCCTGTATCAATAGTATGGTTGCCAACTGTGATAAACTGTGATTAAGTTCCGGGAGGTTTCATTACATGACTTTTCCCCGCACTCCAACCAGGAATTGGCCAAGACACCAAGGTGACGTAACTGCCTCTCCATGCCAATTGGAGACCAAAAAAGACACATTAACAAATTGATGACCCTGTCAGCCAAACAGCCAGTCTTCCCCCATTTTCAATATTTTTATATCTGTTAAGGAGAAACTTTCAAAGAAAATGACCAATAAAAAAACAATGTCCGATAATTTTTCTCCAGGATTGCACTCAGCAAGATTGACCTTCAATTCCTGGAGACTCTAGGCCAATCCTGGAGAGTTGGCAACCCTAATCAACAGAGAACCAAAATCCTAATATGGTAGCGTGGCCCCTTTAAGATGGCAATCCTTGAAGGTCTCATGATCAGGCCAGACCCTATGGAGAGTCGTGGCAAGAAGCTGAGCCAATTGGGTGCGAGGGCCCATATACAGAGAGGATCCTCAGTTGGAGCCAGGGAGGAATAGTCACATCGTTAGTTCTGTAAGACCCCTGTTAGTAAATAACTATTTATCGTTGGTAATAAACCCTTTTATACTTTGAGCCACATCAAGCCACCCTCAATTTATTACACTGGCAACAAGGAAAAACCTTCGGTAGTGGCTGGGGATTGCAGTGAGCAACTAGACGGGTTGGAGACTTTAACATTAAACTATGCGGAAGGTACATATGCACATTAAAATGCCTTTAATTGGAAAGATTGAATCATTTGATCCACAAGTGGAAAACTGGAGACAGTATCCTGAAAGGCTGCTTTCATTCTTTGTAGCCAATGCAACCACAGCTGAGGAAAAGCAAAAGATTATTTTTTCACAGTCTGTAGCCCGCATGCTTACAGCTGAATGAAAAGTCTAACATTGCCTGATACTCCAGGCACAAAGTCTTTTGACCAGATAGTTGAAATAGTAAAAATAAGTTCAATCCCTGACCCAAAATCATTATGTTGAGGTACAAATTTCATTTAGTAGTCCAAGGGCTGGGAGAGACAGTCTCAGGCTTCTTGGCCAGATTAAGAGCGCTAGCAACACACTGCAAATTTGGCCCAGCTTTCGGAGGAATGTTAAGAGACCATGTCATTGTACAAAGGAAGTTACTGGCTGGGACCAAAATCTCTTTAGAAAAACCTGGGGAAGTGGCCTAGGTGACTGAATGTGCTGAGCAGGACATAAGCAAGTTGCAAGGTGTGTCCAGTGAGGTGAACTGTTTATGGTGGAAAATGGCTATTGCAAAGAATGGCCCGAGAATGGGTGTACACAAAGTACTTAGTTTAATTTTGTGTGGATTATTTAATAAGCAAATGTATTAAATTGAATTAGAATGTGAATGTGCCTTTGTTGCCTGTCAATCAACCAGCCCAGGCTCTGCTACCCATGTCAAGATGGCAGAATAAGCAACTGGGACTTGCAGGCCCAGAACTGGCTGAAGTCATCAGTCAAGGTCATCTGCAGTTTCCTCTCCTTAAAGTCAGTAACATTCCATCAGGCATGCTACTGTTGCTAGTGTGCTTGAGCACTAGGGTGGGTGAAGGTAAAAGAAAGACAGGCACTAAGGAAATGCACTTGGGTGATTAAGGTACTTCTACACAAAACACAGCATGATTTTATTTACAAATTTACTATAGGATGTTTATTTTGTGGTTCCTTTTATCTTTTACCACGCACAGGAAGGTAACGTCTGAGACTGTTGATAAATGGGGAATTGGGGTTGGAATACTGAACCCAATCTCAAACCCATGTTTTTAAGAAGCATCTTTGATGATGTTCAGGACAATCCAGTTTTTCACAGCCAATCAAGTATTTTTGACATGAGATACTGTTGTAATTCAGACAAATGTATTTGAACTCAGCAAAAGCCCAAAACATCATTGTGATAAATGATCTGATAATCTACTTTTCAGTGATGCAGTTGAGGGATAAATGCTACCCAGTATATCACAAGAACCCCCCCATCTCTTCAAATAGCACTACGGCATATTTGAGGGCGGGCAGTGCTTCGATTTAATTTCTTGCCCAAAAGATGGCACCTGTGACAATACAGCATTTCACCAGTATTGTATTGGAGGATCAATCTATATTACATATTCAATCTCTTAACTGGGGATTGAGACCATGACTTTCTAACTGCGAGGAAAGTGCTATACATCGCTTTTCTTCCTTATGTACAAAGCCAAAGTGATTAACTGGTATATCCACTGTTGAGGTTTAGCTGCAAAATTTGGTACGCTTTGGTGCATGCTTTTATAAAAGATACAACTTGCACGTCAAATATTTAAAAATATGGGTCAGTCTCAGAAGTTAGCAGAGTTATGGGGGAGAAGAAAGGGAGTAGGATTAATTCAAAGGGCAGAATTTTATTGGCACGTCTGCCTGAGGTTCATACGATCCTGCCCTAGACCAATGGAAAATGCCATTCTCCGAGCCTCGCCCACCCCCACAATCATGGCGGGCATGCCAGTAAAATTTCGGCCAACGAGTCCACAGGTGCACATTGGGCCAAATGGCCTCCTATATCCCTGTAACAGTCCATAATTATAACAACATCCCAGATAAGAAAGAAAATTCTGGTCATTTATAGTAGCATTCAAGTTATGTCCAGATTTCCATTGTTCTCATTTTAAAAAAATATTAAAATCTTATTTGTCCCCCCCCCAACCCCCCCGCAACTTCCCTGCAGGATTTTCCAAATAGTTTGCAATCTGTTATTTGGAACCATTTTTGACTCCACCTGAAAGTAATTGGTGCACCTGAATTCTTAGCCTCTGTTTTGATTTCCTTTCATTTTTGGTCCTGTCAGTTGGAAAGGGCATTGACTTCCAAAGTGGGGCCTGCGAGGTCATTATTCTGCTTATCATCTCTCTGTACTTATTAACCTATTAGCACATCATTTCTGTTGCTGTATCCTAATACTGTAAAATATTTTGCAGTAATAGATGACGCTTTGCGTTGAAGAGCTGGTAATTTTGGAGGAAAGGTCACCAAAGCGATTGACCTGCTGAGAATTTACAGAATTTTTTTTCTCTTGTTTCAGATTTCAAACATCCACAAAGTGTTGCTTTTGGTTGAAAGTTCAGGCAAAGGTTCCCCAGTGTGTGACAATATTTGTGAGGGCACCCTAAGGCTGTGCACACAATGGAAGGGACCCTTCCCTCAATGAAAAGTTAAACAATGACTGCTATTAGAGAGTTTATTCAGCTTGAGAGAATAAGCCCTGATCACAACTGAAATTTAAGATTTTGAAGAGAGATTGACATTGGAAAGTGAGGTGAAAATTAGAATAAATTAAGGCAAAACATAAAGTTTTCCTATATCTTCAAAAAAAAGCACTGATAGATGAGATGCTTTTATGTTAATCTATATTTTGTGGTCTCAGTGTTTATAAATTATGAGAACTGACCTGTTCAAAAGAACCTTCAGATCTCGAATCTCAGCCTCCTTTTCTTGCAGCATCTTGACATGCTTGTCGCAGTGCTTACACTGCACAGTTTCAATCTGTAAGAAGATAAGGAAAAATAATGATTGTAATAAAAATTTCCTTTCATAATTTCTATCTTTTTATTGTGTCTGATGCTTGTTGCATAAAAGTCTGTCATTCAGCTATATTACAAGATAAATAAATTATATCAGGTAAACAACACAGAAACAGTCTACTTGGCCCAGCCAGTCCATGCCTGTGGTCCATTTGTGCCTCCTCCTATTCTTCGTCATCTAACTCTCAGGTTGTCATCTCTATTCCAACTTCCCTCACATGCTTATCTAGCTTTCCCTTAAATGCATCTGTACTATTATCCTCAAACACACCCTGTGTGTTCCACATTCTCATCACATTTTGGGAAAAAGATTCTTCTTAATTGGTGATTTGATCTCTTGGTGGCTATCTTCTATTGATGCCTGTAGTTTTGCTCTTTTTCAGAATTAGAAACACTCTGGCCAGAATCTTGCACTCTTGCTGGTGGAAAGGCATTTCATAGATGGGATGGTGGAATATTGGAATCCTGCCCCTTCCCACCCCTGCCAGTGTTAAGTTCTGGATAGGAAGGCCTATGTTTGCCCTACTCGCCCCACTGTCTTTAAGGGCTTTATCCCATCACTGCTGGTATTAAGCGAGCCGCAGATGTGGCCTGTGTGACAAATTAAACTGTTCAGCCAACTTAACACAGCAAGGGGGGAGGGATCCCTTGACCACAAGCACTCAGTGCCTGATTGAGGGATTGGACATCTGGAAAGAGGGGTGTGACACTGAGAACCAACACCTGCCCTTGCCGCTTATTCCTGCGCCCCACCTCTTCCCCTCTTATTCCCACCCCACAAAACCTGACCCCCAACATTACATACCTATGGCTTCAGTTGCTCTACCTTCTTGGGACCCCAGTGCGTGTCCTTCCGGCAGTAGCCATGGTCTTCCCAGTGTCACTGAGCACAAGAGCAGCCAGCTTCTGACTGGCCAGCAGCACTTGGTGGAAAAAGAATGGATGTCCCTGGATTCCTGAGTCTGGGGAAGGCCCATTGCTGACCTAGCCATTGCCTGATTGATGTGTGGTTCAGTGGGCATTCCCAAAAAGAGGCAGCTTAAGTCTCTTGCTGGCTGTCCAGCTGACATTCAAGACTCTCAGCTACTCAACAAGATTCCAGCCTCTGTGTCTATTCTACCAAACTTTTCATGAATTTAAAGGCCACTATTAGGTCACCTCTCAGCCTTACCTTTTCAAGAGTATAACCAGGATTTTCCCAAAAAAAATTTCTATGTGCCAATCTGGAATGAGCTACCAGAGGCAGTCATAGAGGCAAGTACAATTTTAAAAAGCATTTAGACAGTTACATAGATAAGATGGGTATAGAGGGATATGGACCAAATGTGGGCAATTAGGACTAGCTTAGTGGTAAAAAATGGGCGGCATGGACAAATTGGACAGAAGGGCCTGTTTCCATGCTATAAACCTTGATGCCTCTATGATTCTATAACTCCATTTTTTTTTTAGTGGGATTTTCAAAAAGAATCTCCCACATTTTGTGCATTGCGTACTGCCTCAGGGAGATTCACGCAGAAAATTAGTAGGCAGGGCCTATTCACGTTGGTGAGGATGGCAGCATAGTGCTAAGTGGGCCACTGCACATGCGACAATCTGTCTTAGCGGAAATCAGCACATGCCCAGTTGCCCTGCAGTGCCAGCCTCCCGATTGCTGGCCAGCACAGCAACCCTTCATCGGTGGCTTTGCGAGCCCCCTCCCCACCCCCAGATTGCTGGCCTCCCGAACATCTCTCGATGCCTCCCCCACCCACCAGTCCTGATCTCCCCAATTCCCCCCCAGCAGCCCCTGCGACACCCCCTCCCCAAGATCCTGGTGGCCCCTCTTTCCTGCTTCTGCCGCTGATCTCAACTGCAGAATGGCAGCAGGACCCCCCCCCCCCCCCCGGCAACTGATCTTCCCCCCTAGGCCCTGCCCCATCCCCTTGGCGCTGCCTGATGCCTGGTGGGCAGTACCAAGATGACATTCAGTCCCATTGAGGAGATAAATATCATTTATGCTGTTGTCCTTTGATAGAAAATGTGTATTTGTGGACTGAAGATGAAGGCAGCAGCAATCTTAGTTATCACACCTTTCATAAACTATCCTACCAGCATGCACTGTGTATTTTGCATGTGACAACCTATGTGGCCGCCTAGGTAAAGCATTCAGGGGTGCTATTATCTGAAAATTATGCCCCAACATCAGTTTTGTTAGGATTGACAGAGAAATAAGGAGAGGCAAGCTGTAACAGGACATCTTCATATACTTTCAGGATAATCCAATTCACTAATTTATTCATGATCAGTATGTGACTGAATCTGCAATTGACAATATGTTTATTCCTTTTTTTCCTTCCTTCCATGGCCATGCAAGAAGCTCATTTGAATGATATGGCTTGGGACAAGGTGCCAAAGCTCTACCCAAGCAACTCTTGAACCAGTTGCTTGGAGGTAACTAGAGCCTACTTTCAACTTTGTTGTCCAGTTTCCTGTTTCCCCAATAAAAACACACATCCTGCAGTGGTATTGATGAAATGACAAACTCAGGAGTTGGAGAGGATTGTAATCATGACACCACATATTCAGAGAGTGCATGTGGTATTCAAACATTTGACAAAAATTTCTGGTATTATTTGGAAAGAGAAGTGAGAATGGTTGCTAGCAATTCCAGTTGAGATGCTCATTGGGTTGATTTCCATTAAGAAAATACAACTCCAGTCTTTTAGAATTCCCCTGTCCACAAGTGAGTGCCATGGGTTTCATGAGGACTGTTAAATTGTAACTCACAGAATCCCTCAGAACAGGAGGCCATTCGGCCCATTGAGTCTGCCCTGACTCTCTGACAGAGTATCTTACTCAGGTCCTCTCCCTTGGACTATCCCTATAACCACACACATTTACCAAGGCTAATCCACCTCACCGACACATCTCAGAACACTCAGAGGCAATTTAGCATGGCTAATCCACCTAACCTGCCCATTATTGGACTGTGGGAGGAAACCAGAAAACCCAGAGGAAAACCACGCAGACATGGGGAGAATGCGCAAATTCCATACAACTTTACCCAAGGCTGGAATTGTAGCTGGGTCCCTGGAGCTATGGGGCAGCAGTGTTAACAACTGTGCCAATTGTGCTGCTCATGTATTGCATGGTTACAGTACACACTATTCATCAAAGAACGGAGTTGGCAAATAGGGACAAATCATCAGGTTTCCTGACATGCAAGCATATCTCTTAGCTATTGGAGGTGCACTTACAGTAGTTAGATTGATAATACAGAAGCAGGAAAATGAGATAAAATACAGAAGCAGAAGGGAGCTGCAAAATAAAAATATTATGTATTTAAACAAGTCTATCATAAGTGTCCTTTCGTTATATGGTATCTTTTAACACAACAGCAGCTGTGAATATAGCAAAAACCACACAAATAATGCTTTCTACAGGACACATTTTGTTAAAAGATGGCAAGGGCAATGTAACCTCAGACAGTGAAGTATAACAGTAATATTACACTTGAGGATTTTAAACTATGATGGAAACAGTTTACGATTCCAAAGCAACTGTTGTCTTGAAAGGCTGCATGTCAGAGCAAATGTCTAGTCTTGCATGCATCCATCAAAATGACAGCAAATTTATAAATAGCTCAATCCCTCAAATGTGGATATGTAAGGAATGAGACTATCTGAAAGATGAGAAGACGGAGGCCTGTTCTTGAACTCAAGAGAAATATCAAGAATAAAAATAGAATATATTAAATTACGCAAAGTCCAAAAATTGGAATAATTAATGCATTCAATGAGGGGGGGAAATGGGTGGAAAAATAATTTAAATTTATAAAACATTTTTCATTCTGTTTATGATTTGGCTCAGAAGCATGTTTAGTATAAAATCCAAAATGGAAATAGCTCCAGTAATAGTATCAAGATTTGTACATATGCCAAATCATTCTCTTCTAATGGAGTTGCGATCTTAACACATGTTGCTAACTTCTTCGCTATTCGTCTACTCCTGTAAACAGTTTTGAATCTATTGCTTCTATTCAAGTTAGTGCAAACAGTACCTGTCAATCAGTGACTGAGTGACTCAAAATTATTTCTGTAACGTTAAGGATTGCATAAAATTTTCAATATAGTTTTGCTAAAATTTAAGGCTTGTTTCTCAATGAAAATCTCTGCAGGACTTCTCAATTTAATTGTGTTGTATTCAAATCAACAAGTCATCTCTGAAATGAGCTGTCATTCTTTTCCAACTCCATCCTGTGCGCCATTGCTTCACTGACTGTGAGTCAAAATCCTGTAAATCCTTCTACAATAGCACTGTGGGGGTTACTGTTGAGCAGAAACTGAACTGGACTAGCCATACAAATACTGTAGTTACAAAGAAGGTCAGAGGCTTGGAATCCTGTAGTGAGTAACTCACTTCCTGACTCTTCAAAGCCTGTCCACCATTTACAAGCACAGGTCAGGAGTGTGAGGGAATACTCTCCTGGATGACTGCAGCTCCAACAACAGTCAAGAAGCTTAAACATCATCCAGGACAATGCAGCATTCTTGACTGACAGCCCATCCACAAATATCCACTTCACACACAGTGGCATCAATGTGTACCAGCTACAAGATACACTACAGGAACTCACGAAGGCTCCTTAGGCAGTACCTTCCAAGCCCACAACCGCTACCATCTGGAAGGATGAGGACAATAGAGAAATGGGAAACCATCACCTGGAAGTTACCCCTCAAGTTACTCACCATCCTGACTTAGAAATATATTGATGTGGATGTGCCGGCGTTGGACTGGGGTAAACACAGTAAAAAGTCTGACAACACCAGGTTTTAGTCCAACCGATTTATTTGACAGTAAACTCACAAGCTTTTGAGGGGACTCCCTCTTCGTCAGGTGAATGGAGAGTTCTGGCCTCGGACAGAGCATATAAAGCACCGATAGTTTAGAGATTACTGATTAGACTTGCCTGGGTTTGCAAAACCTCACTCACTGTGCTGTCTGGAGACAATACACATCTCTTTAACCTGTGATCAGTGCTCCTTCCACACACATTGTCAGCCACTTTAGGACTTGAACAGCAGGTTAGGTGTAAAGATTCGCATTCTAATCAGTAATCTCTAAACT
Organism: Carcharhinus amblyrhynchos; assembly: GCF_965287045.1. Lineage (NCBI taxonomy): Eukaryota > Metazoa > Chordata > Chondrichthyes > Carcharhiniformes > Carcharhinidae > Carcharhinus > Carcharhinus amblyrhynchos. The sequence goes on along the minus strand of NC_137333.1, from coordinate 67,632,261 downwards.
GTCTGTGCTTTATATGCTCTGTCTGAGGCCAGAACTCTCCATTCACCTGACGAAGGAGTCCCCTCGAAAGCTTGTGAGTTTACTATCAAATAAATCGGTTGGACTAAAACCTGGTGTTGTCAGACTTTTTACTTAGAAATATATTACCAGTCCTTCACTGTTGTTGGGTCAAAGTCCTGGAACTCCCTTCCTAAAAGCACGAAGGATGTACCTTTTCTACATGGGCTTCAGCAGTTCAAGAAAGCAGCTCACTACTCACCTCTCAAGGGTAATTAAGAATGGGCAATAGCCCAGCAACACCCACATCCCATTAATGATTTTTTAAAAAACTACAATATATGGATAGCAATGGTTTCAGAAGGTGAAAGGTGAAACCTTAAAAGCTGGCAGCCTAGTGGCGAGGTCCAGGGTGATGGAGCGGCTCCAAAGACCCCCTAAAAGTTCCAAGACCCCCTTAAAGTTCCGGTCAAAGTTTTTGACCGGAATTTTCCCAAAAAAATTCTAAGTGTCGAATTCAGGTGGAAACTGGAGTAATTCATGCTGGTTTTTTCGATGGCAGTTCAGAGAAGAATTTCCCACACTCTGCAATGCAGAGGCCACCAGCGTGGCCTATCCTGCTGGAGAGGCCAGAGCATAGATGACCACAGTGTATGAGCCAATCTGTCAGTGCAGAGATCAGCACATGCGCAGTGGTCCCACACTGCTGGCCTTTTGATTGCTGGCCAGCTCACTTGCTGGCCAGCCCCGTGACCCCCGCAATGTCAGCCCTCTGTCCTCCCATGGACTGACTGCTGGCCCTCTGACTATTCCCGCCCACCCCGATCTCCAGCCTCCTCCTGCAGTCCTGAACCCCACTAGCAGGCTGACCCCCTTGCTCTCCCACCACCCCGGTTGATCCCACCAATTGCTGACCTCCCTCCTTCCCCATCAATCCCTATGTGGAGTGGCAGTGAGACTCCTCACCCCCACCGATTGCCTCATCAGGCCCCATCTCAAGTACTTTACCCCCCTTCCCCCTTCTTGGCACTGCTCTATGCCTAGTGGGGAGTGCCAAGGTGCCCTCTGGGTATTGGCACCTTGCCTCTTGGGCAGTGCCGGGGCTCAGCATGGCAGTGCCAGGGTGCCAATGCACAGGGTTACTAACCCAAGTCCAACCTCTGGAGGGCCCCCCTCCATTCCAGCAGGGTCAGGCAGCTATCTTCCCAAAAGTGGGGAGCTAATGTAATCCCCACTGGAGTGAAGCACTCTTGCCAGGGGGAGATGCTAGCGGGCCCAGGGCTGAAGCCTCTGGGTCTGCTAATCACATTGAAATCTGCTGCGCCCCACACCCCCCCACCCCTGCATACCTAATGTAGCTCTGTTCCTATTTCCAGCATGGACCTTATGGTGCAAGAAATCTGGCGCTGGGAAAAGCACTTGCAGTTGGATGCCCAGTGCTGATCATGCTAGTCCAGGCCTGCTGAAATCTCCCACCCGCTATGCTAACATATTAGCACAGTGGGATGGGAGAATCACCCCCATGTCTCCCCTCTCACCCTATCTTGCTCTGCCAGCTTGTAGAGGCAGGACATCTTTTCTGATTGAGGCGGTAGTCTTATTTTGGACCAATTAAGGCCAGATAGCCATTACATAGCTGTGGGGGCTGGTGGAAAAGTACTGGCGGGCTTACCACCAGCTTTTATGCAGGAGGATGGATATCCCACACCACACACATAAAGTGAACCCATTGTGGTATAACCATGTGTAGCTGAAGCATATCTTCTGTACTATTGCATTCCAGTTCTCTAGGAATAAGTGTCAGCACTTTATTAACAATTTTGATTATTTTCAGCACCTGTTCAGGAGAAAAGAGAGTTGTCTTTCAACAGTGAAATTCACAACCATCAGACATCCCAAAGTGCTCTACAGCCAATGTAATATTTTTTAAGTTAGTCACTGCAGTAATGTAGGAAATGTGGCAGCCAATTTACACACAGCAAGGCTGCACAGACAAGAATGTGACAGCTACATCCAGCTGAGTGGGCAAATGGGACCTCAGTTTAATCCAAACAATGAGATCTCTGATTTGATTTGATTTATTATTGTCACATGTATTAACATGCAGTGAGAAGTATTGTTTCTTGCATGCTACACAGAGCATACTGTTCATAGAGAAGGAAATGAGAGAGTGCAGAATGTAGTGTTATAGTCATAGCTAGGGTGTAGAGAAAGATCAACTTAATGCAAGGTAGGTCCATTCAAAAGTTTGATGGCAGCAGAGGAGAAGCTGTCCTTGAGCTGGTTGGTACGTGACCTCAGACTTTCGTATCTTTTTCCGATGGAAGAAGGTGGAAGAAAGAATGTTTGGGGTGCTCTTCCGAGGCAGCAGGAAGTATAGACAGAGTCAATGGATGGGATGCTGGTTTGCGTGATGGATTGGGCTACATTCACGACCTTTTGTAGTTTTTTGCAGTAGTGCAGTACTCCATTAGGACTGCATTGGAGAGTGGAATCTTGTGCCCCATTGGTAGCAGGTTTTGCAGCCAGGGTGGAAATATTCAGGTAGGAGACTGGTGGAGGAGTATTCCACCATCCTGCTTCCACAACAATTAAATCCAGTGGGGCAAATCCATGGAGAACCTTCCAGTCCCATCGCTAATTGAGGCCCTTGGGTAGTCAATTAATGCCTATTTAAGGCCCTTACTCTGCCACTGCTGGCATTAATCTGTGGTGGACCTGGGGAGGTCACATTGGGGCCACGACAAGTAAATCCTGGCATATTTGCTTGTGGGTGTCAGGGTTAGTTCCCTCATTCAAAGGCACTCAGTGCCTGATTGACGGACCCAGCGTTACTGAAAAGCCCTCACTGTTGATCTCTCCTCCCAACCTGGCCATCTCAATCTCAATCCATGGCCTTGAGTGAATATCGTACCAACAGGAGTCATTGCCTTCCTGGTGGTGCTATTGAGTATAGAAGAACCATTGGCCTCTGATTGGCTGGCAGTTCTTTTTTTAATTCATTCGTGGCACATGGGTGTTGTTGGCTGACCAGCATTTATTGCCCATCCCTAGTTGCCCTTGAAAAGGTGGTGATGAGCTGCCTTCTTGAATTGCTGCAGTCTATGTGCTGTGGGTTGACCCACAATGCTGTTAGGGAGAGACTTCAACGATTTTTACCCGGCGACTGCAGAGCAATAGCAATATATTTCCAAGTCAGGATGGTGAGTGGCTTGGAGGGGAACTTGCAGGTGGTGGTGTTCCCATATATCTGCTGCCTTTGTTCTTCTAGATGGAAGTGGTTGTGGTTTGGAAGGGTGCTGTCTAAGGATCTTTGGTGAATTGCTGCAGTGCATCTTGTAGAGAGTACACACTGCTGCTGCTAAGCATCAGGTGAGACTGGATGTTTGTGGATGTGGTGCCAATCAAGCAGGCTTCTTTGTCCTGGAAGGTGTCAAGCTTCTTGAATGTTATTGGAGCTGTATCCCATCCATGCAAGCAGCAATGATTTCATCACACTCCTGACTTGTACCTTATAGATAGTGGATAGGCTTTGGGGAGTCAGGAGATGAGTTAATTGCTGCAGTTTTCCTAGCCTCTGACCTGCTCTGAGGGATGAATGAAGTGGGCAATGTTATGGAAGTAGAAATAGGAGGTTTTAGTGATGGCACAGATATGTGGTTGGAAACTCATTATGACAGTAAGGTTGGAAACAGTCTGTTCCATCTCATACATTGGAGCATAGGAATTAGGAGCAGAAGTAGGCAAATTCAGCTCTTCAAGTCTACTCTGCCAACCAATCTTATCATGACTGATCTCTCCCTGATCTCAAATCTACTTCCCCATCTATTCCCCATTTCCCCTTATCCCATTTTTTATTAGAAATATATCCATCTCCTTCTTGAAACCATTCGACGATTTAGACTCTACCGCATTATGGGGCAGTGAGTTCCATAAATTCATCTTCCTCTGTCAGAAGTAGTTCCACCTCATCGCAGTTTTAAATCTATCAGCTCTCAACCTACACCTGTGACCTCTTGTTTGAGATTGCCCCAAAAGAGGAAACATTTGGCCGAAGTTTACTTTATCAGTCCCTTTTACAATTTTATATACCTCGATCAGATCCTCTCTCATCCTTCCAAGCTCCATCAAGTATAGGCCCAAACTGTTTAATCTCTCCTCATACATCAACTCTTTTATCCCTGTAATCAATCTGGTGAACGTCCTCCGAAGTGCCTCCAATGCCACCACATCCTTCCTCATATAAGGAAACCAAAACTGGACACGATACACAATGAGATGTGTCTCACCAACACCCTGTACAATTGGAACAACACTTCTCTACTTTTATACTCCACTTCCTTTGCAATAAATGACAACATCCCATTTGCCTTTCTTATTACATGCTGCACCTGCATACTGCCTTCTTGTGATTCTGTGTTACAGTTGTCAGGGAGAAGGGTGGAATTGGTAGCTAGGGAATAGGCCTTATGAAAGGGACTAAAGACAGTGGATTTAGTTTTCCCAATATTTGGTAGGAGGAAATTTCAGTTCATCGAAGACTGTGGCCAGAATACTCCAGTCTCCCATGCTTCACTACTGCTGCCAATCACTGCAGTGAGATGGTGAATCCCAGCTATGGGCGAAATCAGAGAATCTGGCCCTGTATGTCAGACAGGTGAGGTGATAATCTTACCAGTTAGAACTCGTATTCCAATCATTATCTTGTAATTGAGTTTGTGTCTATACATGCCCTGTTTGTGAACCAAATCCTGCACTCACCTGATGAACGGGTAGCCTCCGAAAGCTCGTGCTACCAAATAGATCTGTTGGACTTTAACCTGGTGTTGTGAGACTTATTGAGGTGATAATTAAGATTGTGGAGAGGGTTGAGAGAGATGGTGGTAAGGCTGAGCTGAATATTATCAATGTACATATGGAAACAGATTCTGCATTTTCAGACAATGTCGCCAAAGGACAGTATGTAGATCAGAAATAGGAGGGACCAAGGATAGCTCCTTGGAGGACACTGAAGGTCATTGCGAATGCTCCATCGTTGAATACATTTAGGACCAGGGCGGACTGAATTTTGGTCTCTCAGGGAGTAATGAGATATGGGGAGTTGCAGGAAAATGGAGTTAAAACACAAGATAGAGTCATAATCAAATTGAATAGTGGAGCACGCCTTGTGGTCTACTCTTGCCCCTCTTTCTTTTGTCCTTGAATTCTTGTGTACAAAATACATCTCAGTCTCTTTCCCCCTCCCCCCATCCCCTGATGAAAATGGTGGGTGCTGGATATGTGGATTCAGCACTCCAGCATCATTTTGTCTAAGGTGTAGAATACTTCCCATCTCCAAGAAGAATCAAGCCTATTTCCTTCACACAGATCCTTCTGCACTCAGCGTCTGCACTGAAAATGTATTTCGCCTACAAATTTTTTTACTTGCCTCGAAGTGGCACTTATCTCACTAGAAAGATGCTTACTATTCAGCCACTTTAACCCTCACGTCCCAACCCCACCTCCCATCTCTGAAAGCTGTGAAGTTAATGAATGACACGGGTAACGCTGTGTTATTATAATCAGCAGCAGCACAAGTATTAAATGCTGCCTGAGTCAAAACTAGCAGGCGCATGCAGTTTGTGCTGCAGATGCTGTTGCTTTTTTAGGGGTGCCATTGGACTTCTAGGCCAATTTCTTCAAATAGCAAACAAATACTGAGCCATGTGTTCAAACATAAAGTTAGACATTTTCATTCTAAAAGTGTGTAAGGGTTATTTTAACCAGCAATGTGAGAACTCTAGAAGGTTCCATAACGAGTGTAGCAGTCAGCGACAGGTGTTAGTACGTGCACTATGCGAGAAGCAAGAGTGCTGGAGTCTGTTCAAAGTGGCAAGAACTTAGCGATAGGTGTTTACAATTGCAAATACTTTATAATGACTGTCAAAAGCAAAATAACAGGAGAAGTTTTACTGGCCCTGGGATGTCAGGTTTGGAAGTGGTGTGGTGGTGGTGTTGGTGGTGGTGGTGGCGGGGGGGTGGGGGGCAGCCAATGTGATGGTGAGATGTATCAGAGTGTAATCCTGATATGTTCCTGCTGCAATGTTCCCAGAGGTGGTTAGGGGGCAGGGTTGAGAGTGTGTGCAATGGAGGGAAACTGAAATAAAATAGAGCACAGATGAGGGTCTGAAATTGTTGAATGCAATATTGAATCTGGAAGGTTGTAATGTGCCTAACTGAAAGAGGCAGTGTTGCTCCTCGATTAGGCATTTTACAGACTTCTGGACTCAACATTGAGTTCATCAATTTCAGACTGTGTACTGTTCTGGTCACCTGGTTATAGAAAGGATATTATTAAACTAGAAAGAGTGCAGAAAAGATTTACTAAGATGCTACCGGGACTTGATGGTTTGAGTTATAAGGAGAGGCTGGATGGACTGGGACTTCTTTCTCTGGAGCATAGGAGGCTGAGGGGTGCTCTTATAGAGATCTATAAAATAATGAGAGGCACAGATCAGCTAGATAGTCAACAACTTTTCCCAGAGTTAGGGGAGTCTAAAACTAGAGGGCATCCTCACAACTCCTTATAGCTCCTATGACTTAATGCTAACCTATGTCAACTCATGGCCCCTCCCCACAGACCTCCATGGCCCCTAAGCAAATTTAGTGCTAATTCATCCTATCATCAAACACCCTTCACCCATACACCCTCCATACCAACTCACCCAGCCTCCAACATGGGCAGACCTCAGGAACCATGGGGAGGTTATGTAAATAATTTGACAGATTGGCATTTCTACAGATCTTCACCAGCATTTCCGTCTACTCTAAGAATGTGCAACTCACACATTGCAGGATAAGGCCCTTGCTCCAGTGAAAATGGGGTCTCAGCATTGAGTTAAAATGGCCCTGCTCAGCTCAGATTTCTCTCATGTATGCGTCGTTTCCTGTACCCCTCTCCTCCCCGCTCCCCACACACACACACACACACACACACACACACACACACACACACGTGAAAATAGAGCCTGTCAGAAATACTACTGCGACCTGCTGAGTATTTCCAGTATTTACTGTTTTATTCCACAGAGCTTCAGTAATTTGCCAGCCGGAAGGAAGTGAGAGATCAGTGGTGGGTGAATGTTGGTTGAAGGTTGAAGCTATTCAGGGCAACAGCATTGTAACACAGGGAGGGTGAGCAGCATTAACACACAGGAGGGATTAGCTAGAGGTACTGTAAAGTGGCACAAATTTTTGGAAGGATATGCAGTGGGTGTTTGGCGATTGCAAAGCTTTGACCCCTGAGTGCATCAATTAACAAGTGTTTCTCATGCACTCATATTTTAAGAAAGTTAAGAAGGTGAGAAACAGATGCAGTCCCAGACAGCAAGACTGCATCACCCCAGAGTAACAACAGGCTGATGTGGTGAAGACGGATGGGATTGGGGGGGCAGATTGGTCACAGGAGATGTTACCCTGTCAAAAGGGTTTATTGACAATGGCTCTACTTTATGGAGATATCAGAGCATCAATTCCAGCGAACACTATATCTGTCCAGGTAGATGCTGTTGGAGCTCTGTGCTGAAGGAGAATTTGACGTCCATCTGTTAAAAAAAGGGGTGGCATGGAACAAGTTGGGCCGAAGGGCCTGTTTCCAAGCTGTAAACCTCTATGACATATGACCCCAGTTTTGGGACTTCTCCCTCCCTCTAAAATACAGCCTGTCAGTTCAGCCAGCAAGGAGAAATTAAAGCATTCTATAAATCTACATATGTTCGATCATTGATCACATTCTTGATATTTTGACAAGACACAGCCAGATTCATAATGTTGGACAAGTCACAATAAGGTATTTTCCTTTTAGGGGAAGATATAAAATTGACATTTTTAGACTCATAACTGAACAGGCAACAATGATACGAGTCTTTGACTGCTTCACTTTATCTGCTCAGCTGAATAGTTTACGTTGACATGAGACCTTTGAAATAAAATATAAGTTTCTGCACTATAAAAGTATTTTATATATGTGTTTTAGAGGAAGCAAAATGCGAGGTACGATTTACAGGTAATTAAAAGAAGTTTTTTTTGTATTCAGATACTTTGAAACTCTGAACATATTGTCCAAACAATTAGATTGGACAACTGATTGGTGTTAAATGATAGTGTTGAATGCTCAGTGTCATAAGACAGGGATGGATATCATTTTGAGCCTAATTCTGAGCTGATTGATGGTAGCAGATAATATAAAAGATTCTTTCTCATCTGGTTCTGTTCCACTTCCTTTCAAATCTACCGTCATCACTCCAAATTAAATGTCTGACCTTTGACTCCACTGACATTGCAAACCCTCCATCTCCAAAGTCCTTAAATGTGTTCTTGCCTGCCAAATCTTGCTCATTTTACCCACAATTCCACGTTTCAGCCATTCCAGTTTGGGTCTGCCCTCACCTAGTTCATTTGCATTCATCTGCTTGTAGCTAGAGAATCTCCTGCTCCTCTTTCCAGTTCTGTTTGGAATCTCCAAATGTTTATCTTTGGTCACTTCCTATTTCTCATACCAACCAGCTACAATAGGACAGATAGACTATTAAAATGGACAGACAAGTGAACATAGAAAAACTACAGCACAAACAGGCCCTTTGGCCCACAAGTTGCACCGGTGATATCCATACCTACTAGGCTGACCTATAACCCTCAATTCTATTAAGTTCCACGTACTCATCCAGAAGTCTCTTGAAAGAGCCTATCGAATTTGCCTCCACCACCACCGACGGCAGCCGATTCCACTCACCCACCACCCTCTGAGTGAAAAACTTACCCCTGATATCTCCTCTGTACCTATTCCCCAGCACCTTAAACCTGTGTCCTCTTGTAGCAACCATTCCAGCCCTTGGAAAAAGCCTCTGCGAATCCACCCAATCTATACCTCTCAACATCTTATATCTTAAATGGTAGATGGAACCTAACTTCGAGAAGTGTGATTCATGCATTTTGATCGAAGGAATTACAAAGAAGCAATGTGGACTAAAGAGCATAGTTCTACAAAGCATAGGATCTGGCGATTCATTTGATTAGATCTTTGAAACCGACAGGGTAAGTTGTGTGAGCAGTTAGCAAAGTGTTTGGGATCTTCAGCTCCATAAATAGATACCACACCCCGTATCCAGGAAGCTTGGGACCGGATGTGTACCTGATAGGGGGTTTTCTGGATTTTGGGTCCTGAGACGAGAGGTTGTGGCATAGGATAACTGTAGCTGGGCTGATTCCTCCACTGAGCTGAACCAGCAGGACGGGGAAAGGAAGGGGTGAGGGGTGAAACCAGGCCAGCTTGCACCATTTGTCCTGGACCCAAAGAGCAATTAAGCAATGTGCTGCAACCTGGATATGGCGAGCAGCAGTGCCTGATGGGGATTGTAATCTTTAGGGCAGGACCTAGTTTTCAGATCCGCCTTGATTTGGGACACTGGATAAGGTGTCTGGGACCTGACTACGTACCAAGGGAGGGAAGTTATCCTGAACCTGTGTAAGGTTCTAGTTAGGCCACAATTAGAGTATTGCATCTGGCTTCTCTCACCACTTTGGGAAAGATGTGAGGGGGTGCTTAAGAGTGTGAGAAGGTGATGGTGAGCTGCCTTCTTGAACTACTGCTGTCCCTGAGGTGTACGTACATCTACAGTCCTGTTAGGGAGGGCATTCCAGGATTTGGACCCAGCAACAGTGGCATATTTCCAGGTCAGGTGATTTGCGGGGAACCTAGGCGGTGGTGTTCAAGGTATCCGTTGCTCTTGAGCTAGTGGTCATGGGTTTGGGAAGTGCTGTCTAAGGACCCTCTGTGAGTTCCCGTAGTGCATCTTGTAGATGGTACACATAACCACAGTTCATCGTTGTTTGTGGAAGAGTAGCATTCAAGTAAGCTGCTTTCTCCTGGATGGCACTAAGCTTCTTGAGTGTTGTTGGAGCTGCACTCATCCAGGCAAGTGGAGAGTATTTCATTACACTCCTGATTTGTGCCATGTAAATGGTGGACAGATTTGAGTGATCAGGAGGTGAGTTATTTGCCACAGGATTCCTAGCCTTTGACCTGCTCTAGTAGCCACAGTGTTTGTATGACTAGTCCAGCTCAGTTTCTCGTCAATAGTAACCACCAGGATTTGAAAGTGGAGGGTTCAGTAATGGTAATGCCATCGAATGTCAAACGGCAATGGTTAGATACTCTCTTGTTAGAGATGGTCATTGCCTGGCACTTGTGTGGCATGAATGTTACTTGCCACTTGTCAGCCTAAGCCTGGATATTGTCCAGGTCTTGCTGCGTTAGGGCATGAACTGCTTCAGTATCTGAGAGGTCGTGCATGGTGCTGAATTGTGCTGTTGCCTGTGAACATCCCCACTTTGACCTCTGATGAAGTAACTGAAGATGGTTGAGCATAGGACACTCTCCTGAGGAGCTCCTGGAGATAAGATGATTGACCTCCAAACACCACAACCATCTTCCTTTGTGCCAGTTTGACTCCAACTCACAGCGAGTTTTCCCTTGATTCCCATTGACTTCAGTTTTGCTAGGACTCTTTGATGCCAAATCTGGTCAGATTCTGCCTTGATATCAAGGGAAGTCACTCGCATCTCACCTCTGGCATTCAGCTCTTTTGTCCATGTTTGAAAAAAGTTTGTAATGAGATCAGGAACTGAGTATCTGTGAGCAAGTTATTACCAGGTAAGTTCTGCTTGATAACACTGCTGATGACCACTTCCACCACTTTACTGATGATCAGGAGTAGACTTACGGGGTGGTACATGGCTGGGTTGGATTTCTCCAGTTTCTTGTGTACAGGACATACCTGGGCAATTTTCCACATCGTTGAGTGGATGCCAATGTTGTAACTGTACTGGAACAGCTCAGTTAGGGGTGTGGCAAGTTCTGGAGCATAAGTCATCAAGACTATTGTCGGAATATTGTCAGGGCCCATAGTTTTTGCAATATCCAGTGCTTTCAGCCATTTCTTGATATCATGTGAAGTGAATTGAATTGGCTAAGACTAACATCTGTGATTCTGGGGATCCTCTGGAGGAGGCTGTGATAGATCATTCACTCAGCACTTCTGGCTGAAGATTGTTGCTTCAGCCTTATCTTTTGATGTGCTAGGCTCCTCTATTATTGAAGATGGGGATACTTGTAGAACCTCCTCCTCCAGTGAGTTCTTTAATTGTCCATCAAAATTCACAACTGGATGTGGCAGGATTACGGACCTTATTTGTTGATTATGGAATTGCTTTGCTGTCTCTATTACTCACTGCTAATTCTGTTTGCCCTGTGTTGTAACTTCACCAGTTTGACACCTCATTTTTAGGTCTAGTGTTTCTCCTGGCATGCTCTCCTGCACTCTTCATTGAACCAGGGTTGGTCCCCGGGCTTAAGGGTAATGGTAGGATGGGGAATATCCAGGCAAGAGATTACACATTGCAGTCGAATACAATTCTGCTGCTGTAGATGGTCTAACGTGCTTCATGGATGCCCAGTTTTGAGTTGCTAGTTCTATTTGAAGTCTATCCCATTTAGCATGGTGATAGTGCCATGCAACACGATGGAGGGTATTCGCAATGTGAAGCTGGGACTTTGTCTCCACAAGGACTGTGCAGTGGTCATTCCCATAAATACCTGTGGCAGGTAGGGTGGTGAGAATGGCCAATCTACCTAATCTGAACACCTTTGGTCTGTGGGAGGAAGCTGGAACTCCTGGAGGAAGCCCACACAGACACAGGAAGAGTGCAGATAGTCACCCTAGCCAGAAATGAACCCAGTTCCTTGGTGCTGTGGGGCAGCAGTGCTAACTAACCACTGTACCATGTTGCCCTGATTGTCTTACTGAGTTTAAAGTTTATTTATTAGTCACAAGTAAGGCTGACATCAACACTGCAATGAAGTTACAATAATTTCCCGAGTTGCCACAGTCCGGCACCTGTTCTGGTCAATGCATCTAAGCAGCACGTCTTTTAGAATGTAGGAAGAAACTGGAGCACCCAGAGAAAACCCACACAGACACAGAGAGAACATGCAAACTCCACACTGACAGTGACCCAAGCCGGGAATTGATACCAGGTCTCTGGCACTGTGAAGCAGCAGTGCTAACCATTGTGCTACCGTGCTGCCCCAAGCCGTGCTCGAACAGGGACTTGGACCATGGACCCTCAGATTAGAAGCTCTACCGACTGAACTATCCAGGCTTCTACCATTTGCCATGATGGGATTCAAACTTGGGTCCCCAGCGGATTACCCTAGGTCTCTGGAATACTCTGACAATACCACTGCACCACCATCTCCTCAAGTGGACAGGCATGGAGCATAGACCATAATACCACCCCAAAAGGGAGAAGAGTTGTATCTGAAATATTGGGGTTCTAACTAGTAAAGTCACTCATGGCAATTTGAGAACAGGTTCTCTGCTCAATCAACAGTTTCAAGGTGTCTGGATTAGGAAGTTAAAGAAAAAGAGCAAACCCATTCATGAAAATTGATCAGAGGAAAAAAATCTTATTTTGACATTTATATTGGCCATGATTTTCCACCCACATTTGCAATGGATGTAAATGGCGGTATGGGTGCAAAATCTCACAAGGCCCAAAATTAGATTCTTACTAGCAAGATCTCAAGATTTAAACGTCCCCGGCTCCTGCCAGTGACATACCACAGTTCACAACCAGAAAGATCAGGAACCACATTTAAATATATTTCCATATCATTAGCAGGATTCCTCACTGCATTGATTTCCCCCCATATTCAGATTGTGAACCAGATGAAGGAAACCCACTGTAAATACAGCTCCCAGGGAGGAGGGATAGGAGGCATTGCCCTGTCACAGCCCCTTGGCATTGCACCCAGCATGCCAGGTGTGGCTTCCTCTGGTGAACTTCAAATCAGGGAATCCCTGTGTGCATATGGGGGTTCCCTGTGTGTGGGGAGGGGGGGGGTGATCTTTGTTTTTATTTTTATTATTATTAGATTGGAGGACCTGGTCTACCGGGGTGTGGGACCCACTTTCAGCATTCTTTGTCAAAGTGCTGGAAAATATGGCGGGAAAAACTACAGTGCAACTGGCAGACTGCACATGGCTTTTCTCGCCTGAGCCAACACTTTGGAGCAAAAAAACAGAAAATTTCGCCCACTGTTTGTGTATGTACGTAAATGGAAAGTTTATTTGAATTTAAATAATTGCATTGCTTTTTCCTATTATTTTTTCCATTGTGAAAGTATATTATCTTTGCAGTTCAGATTCTTTAAGGTTAGATAATAACAAGCATTTTAATTAAATGTCACTCAGAGAAGCCACCAATCCTTTGGGCCCATCCTCTCAGTGACATGCTATACATGTGACATCATTGCTTTTATTGCCAAAAATGTCGTGCTGTCCTCCCTCTTGGACTACTTTAGATCCTGTTCAGAGACTTGCTGCCCAGACGGCACTTGAAGATAGGCAGTGAATGAGGCAGAGCTATCTCCTCAGATCTGGAGAGGCATTCATTGCCACAACATTTAGATAATTACTCCACAGGTAAAGTATAAAGCTGCATGTTAATGAAATAATATGGCAAGTAACAGCTGTTGCTTTTTACAGACTTTGTAAATCTTTCCAAGTTCTAGACTTTTTCAAACCTTTTAATAATGAACTAAACACTATCTGAATGAATTCAACTAAAACCAAAACTTCAACTGATGTCGCATTTAGTGGAAGGAATTTGATTATGAGGGCGAGCATTTTTAAAATGAGATGTGTGAACTTCCCATCTTTCTTATTTTTAAGATATTTATTTTCCAAGAGCAAACAAAAACATTAGGAGTTTAACATGAACATTAACTAATATAATATGAGGATGTATAAGTGTTAATTTATTCTATTTTAGATGTATAATTCTTTTCCTGTTATTGTATTATTTTCAGTCATTTGAAATGTTATCAACAAAACATCGCATTACGTTCTCTCTATAATTGATATTTATCCTTTCAGGACTGCCAAACCATTTCACACTAAACTTTTTTAGTTTGCTATTAAAATATTGTGACCATATGTTTTATTTCAATAAGCATCTCTAATTCTCTTTTATAATACTCATGAAACGAAAGAGAAAATTGGTTTTGCAAGTAACTTAAACTAGAATATTTTTGGATTTCATAAACAGCTAAGAGGTCAAATACTCGATGTAGCTCTGAAATGATTAAATGCATTCCAGATCAAAATAAAGTGTAAAGCTTCTTGATGTCAGTGAATTACAAAAATATTTAATATTTTAAATGCAATTGGCCTAATGGAACCATTTTTTTCACATCTCAATATCACATTTAAAGACAAATTTGAGATTTTGTGTCGGGGAGATGCAATCCAATTTAGTTTCTTGAAATCAAATGAAAGTTATCTGTAAGCAGTAAGCACATAAACAGTCCAAAGCAGATTAAATAACTACTGCTCTTAAAATTATGTAGTATAGTTACTTTCCCCTACTTAATTTCCTAGCCATCTTACAAAGAATCTTGAATATTTAAAATAAACTATCCAGTGATACTGGTGAAGAGGTTTCTAGTTAGAGCTAGATATGAGTGTTAAAACTCGATGAAATTTTAGACCAGGGCTGGTCAAATATTTCAATATCCCTTGCCTTGTCATATGTTATCTCATATGTTGAGAGCTGTGGTGCTAATTCCAAGCATAAATCAAACTTATTTTTAACCTGATAATATAACATTTCACAGTTGCAGAACACACTTCATAAGTACGTAGAATAAACTAGCCAAAGTTGGTTATAGTTATGTTGTTTTGTCTGGTTGTTTTGAAAAATACTTCAGTTGCAACAAGCATGTTTTCAGTTTGAGATGTTAAATTAATCTCTCAATAGAATGAATACAACTATTAATGAAGAAAGTCAGTTTAATCTCTTGAAACTTCTGCACCATCCTTACTTAGGCAGCAGTTGCCAAATATTGTACTCAGATTACAGACGAATATAAACATATTTATTGCACAACTGTTAAACTCATTTCATTGCTGGCTAATTCCCATCTTTAGTAAAGTTACATTATACACTTTTCAAAATATGTTTTTGTGCTATCCAAGGTTAATGTTGGGGAAATCAAATTTTTTATTTACTATTTTGCTAACTTAATACTGGTATTGAACAGCCCAGAGGTATAACATGAAGCAAAGCAATGGTTCCTGCACAGTGTAGACTTTATTGCATCCTAGCAATGTTTGGTGATTCCAAACATTGGTTTTGAAAATCAACCTGAACTATGATTTTGTTTTCATTTCTTTTACATTTCTGATTCGTAAAGCTGCTGAGTATGATGTTCAGTTCATTGCAAGCCATGGATAGTTTCCTGCTGCGGCCCCACGTACACTGGGGGATGTCCAAGGTCATTTCAGTTAAACTCCTTGGAATCAACTAAGAAATGTGAGACTACCATCTCATAGTCTGGGTTGGACTTGAATTGAGGCGTCAGGAATGAAAGGAACGCATAGTGACACACTATACCCACCAACTACAATGCACGATTTGAACTTAAGAAGAAATGATACTGAACAGGACAAAATGTGTTTTAAATGCTATTTAATTCCTTTCCAATGTGTTAAATGATGAAAGCAGTTTGGACAGTTCTATGCAAAACAACATCTAAACTAACAGGAAGGATCTGTGTAATCTTTATTTCAGACAACCTAAAGGTTTGTGGAGTGCATTGGAGTGCAGTTCAGCCTGCTGTTCTTCTGAAGTGCTGGCTCATCTAAAGTGATCTATTTCTGTGGAACTGGTTGTGTCATCCTGCTCCTCAACACTCTATAACCATGGATAGATCCACACAAGAGCTCTTCTTGAACTTTATGGTGGTTTTGATGACTGTGCTACTTATGTGGCTTCTTGTTAAATCCTATCAGGAGTGAGAGACTGTCCTCGATGTAAAACTAGCTCTTACAATAAATTGGGCCAGTCTGTCGTGGCTCCTGTTGTTCTTTTGCTTGGTCTCTAAGGAAGCTATTTAGTGGCTAGTGGGTGCATGCAGATGATTTAACTGTGCAATCGTTGCTTGGATTCCGGTTCTTTGCACATCACATCTTTTGTCAGATGCTCTATTTTTATCCTCTGTAGTGTATCTGAAAGGGCATGTGTCATCCCTTTCATAGTTTGGGGATATGAACATGATGAGTGAAATTGCCTGCAAAGAACAAAGTTACTTCGAAGTATTAACCTTATAATGCAGGATTCAGCCAGAGTGATTAGGAGCAATGGGCTACAACCCAGTAGGTCCTGACCATCCTTACACTTGCATGAGACAACAAGGTAGCAACGATGCTACCCATCAAGGATGCCATCATATTTTCAAGCAGGCTTATAAAACAAATCAAACCAAAAATAAATAAACAACACGTTTCTACTGAATTATCTCTCTTCTCTACCATACTCTGTAATCTTGGTGTTGGTGAACACTATGATTTTGGCCCTTCACCCAAGTCTCTCAATTTCAAATACAGGAATACAGGATGACACATGCCCTTTTAATACACACATAATGAATGACCTGTTTTAATATTTGCAGTAAGATAAGATTGCATAGGTGGTTTTGCTTTACAAATTGCATCTGCCACTGATGTTTCAAAGAAAGATTTGATTAAAGTGGTCAACGCAACAGAATATAGAAGGACCACTAAATTCATATTGTTCCAGTCAACTCTGTATAATGAATAGCTTTTGACCTTCCTATTCTTTATCATGCCCGCACTCAAAATGAATGATCATCGATTATCTTCACGATAGATGTGTCCAATAATATTGTTTGAGATACAAAACCATGTGTAAAATGTACTGTCTCGATCAAACAAGTGTCCCTGTATTGATCCTTAGCCTCAAATGTATTTTCAGCAGGCTAAAGGTTCCCTCATGTACCATTTTATTGTAATTAAATATATATCCAAGCTATTTCATCTTTCTCAGGTTACTTTGATCACTGCCACATGAGAACTACCCACACCAGCATCTATACACAGTACAACTACTTACACCTAAAATAAACTTTTCCAGTCCCACCAGTTTTGAGGAGGACAGAAGTAATAAATTTAGAGTGAGGCTTAAAAGTGAGATTCCCGCCAGCGTAAAAATAAATCAGAATTGACTCATTGCCACTTACATGGCGGGATGATGGCAGGGCAGCCTTCCCGCTGATCCATATTAGGAATGTCATTTGTGTGCATTAGCAGGTCATGAATACTGATTAAAAACATAACTCACGGGAATCACGTTCCCCTCCCAATGATTTGCCAAACCAGCAGGAAATTAAATTGATCTAAATCATGACCGGATGTAAGTGGCGTGCAGCCGTTCACCCTTAATTCACATATCCACATGGACCAAGAGGACATCCCCTGCCAGTGCCCCTATGGTCACTACTACCCTCAGTTATTTTGCCAGCAAGTTCCAGGTATTCACAGGGGACCGATGCAGCATCTCTCAGTCCTTGACAGCATAAATGAATGAAGAATGTAACTGACGTCCTTTACAGTAAGACTCATCATTATGTAATGTTCACACAGGATTAAACTATCCAGGTTGCTAGATTCCTGGGTTTCACCACCATCTAAGGCATCGCTAGATTGCAGGGTGCAATTAAATGCACACATGTGACTTTGAGAACTCCAAAGCAGCAGCCATTAACAGTAAAGGATTCCATTCATTAAACATTCAACTGGTGCATATCCATCAGGAGCCCATCATATGTGTTTATGACAGGTGCCTCAGATATTGGAAGAGTTGTGTGTAGACAGGACTGGCTACTTAGTGATAAGAGCTATCTACTGAAGCGATAACTCATGATACCTGTGCAACATCCTCAAAATGTCTCGGAGGAAAGATACAATGTGGTGCACAGTTCTAAAAGATCCATCATGCGGGTGGCACAGTGGTTAGCACTGCTGCTTCACAGCGCCAGGGACCCAGATTCGATTCCTGGCTTGGCTCACTGTCTGTGTGGAGTTTACATGTTTTCCCTGTGTTTGTGTGGGTTTCCTCTGGGTGCTCCGGTTTCCTCCTACAGTCTGAAAGACATGCTGGTTAGGTGCATTGACCCGTACAGGCACCGAAGTGTGGTGACTAGGGGAATTTCGCCGTAACTTCATTGCAATATTAATGTAAGCCTTACTTGTGACTAATAAATAAACTTTACTTTCACACTGAGCAGACAGTTAGCATCTTGAAGATGCATTTCTGACGCTTGAAGTACTCAGGTGGAGCTCCAGCCTACCGCTGTGTCCTGGTAGTTCCCTGAAATTCACAGCAGAAGTGGAGGCAGCCTGTTCACTGCAATGCCCAGTTGTCTTTGTTACTTTGACGGGTGTTTCCTGGAGGATTGAGGCCTAAAAGACCCCAGCTTGCTTTGAATCTCAAGCTGCAAGGCAGGTGCAGCATCAATGCCCTTTGCACGTGAAGATGATTGAGCCACAAGTAGAGAATATTGGAACCAGCTGAACATTCACAGAGTCATCTGAGTGGATAGCCCCAGGGTGTCCAGCTGCTGGTCATCCTCATTGTGGATTCCCCAGGGCCCCTACCTGATTTCTTGAGAAGGGAGGGAGGTCTAGGTGCTAAATCCCTTTCTTGCCTAGTCACTGATAGATCGCACCAATGTCTTTAGTGATCTAGTGCAGGCTTGAGTCCAAATCCAGCAGAACCTGCTAGACCAAGGTCCCCATAGCAGCCACCACCCTTCCCATGGAGATCTCAAGTAATTTGTATGTTGCAGCCATTACATGAGATAAAACACAGATGGATTCCTGCATCCTTCGCTCTAGTCTATTGACTGCCTCCTGCAACATCTCGGGTATTACCATTGACTAGAAACTGAACTGGATTAGCCATGAAAATACTGTTGCTACAGCAACAGGTCAGAGGCCAGGAATCCTGGGGCAGATAACTCACCTCCTGATTCTCCAAAGTCTATCTACCATCTACAAGACACAAGTATGATGGAATACTCTCCAGTTGCTTGGCTGAGTGCAACTCCAACAATGCTCGAGCATCTTGATACCACTCAGGACAAAGCAGCCCCCTTGATTGATACCCATTCAACAAACATTTACTCACTCCACCAACAAACAGTGGCAGCAATATGTACCATCTACGAGATGCACTGCAGGAACTCAGCATGGATCTTAAGACAGCACCTTCCAAACCCAGAACCACAACAATCTAGAAACACAGGCAGCAGATACCTGGGGATATATTTCTTACCAGCTATGATCTTGACTAGTGAATATATTCTCTTGGTTTAATTATAAGTTTATTTATTAGTGTCACAAATATGCTTACATTAACACTGCAATGAAGTTACTGTGAAAATCCCCTAGTCTCAACCATTTATGATCTCCCAGTTATATATGTTCCTTTTGAAATACCACAATTAACTTTAAATCATTTCCCTTATCTACCTAATGTAAAACCAGAAAGTAACATGAAAGATTGGTCAAGTCTGGGAAAAGGAACTTCCAAAGGATTGTAGAATCAATGGAGTGGAAGGTCAAAGGGAAGATCACATTAAGGACAGTTAGACAGCAGCTATGAGATCTTGAAAAAGGTAGTGTGCACTGGAAACAGATTTGTGAACATCTACTGCCTCCCAGGAGAAGCATGTATAATACTTCCCCTAGAGCGCAAGGTAGTGTTTGGTAATGTTGCTTGAATTTTTATAAATTAAAACATCTATGAAGATTATTACAATCAAAAGGGGGTTTAGCTCTGGGTTTACTTGAGCCAAAGTCTTTTTGGAAATATTTGTACAAGTACTGCTAACTGTGTAAAGGTGACCTTGTGTTTGAAGTGTTACTTTCTTTCTTCTTTGTCTTAATAAATGTTTAAATCTAACATTTAAAATTTTAATTGGTGGCCTGAAATTGACTTATGTTGATTTCAGATACCTGCTCATAGTAATACAAATTGCAAACCGTTGTGGCAACTTGTTCAAGGTTTCCCATTGGGATTTAGGCAGCCTGCCACTTACCAGCTGCTATGTCATAACAATGTGAAGTTCATGCTTGTGCTACTTTCCCCAATGCAGCTTCTATTTCTTATGCAAATTAAACACTAACAATGAATGAGTTATGAGTAACCTTCGTACAGCAATGTCAATGAAGATAGGAGTGATACTTATGTAGAAATTAATACAGGTTAGAATGGAGACAGCTGAGTTCTAGATGAATTGCATTCTTCATTGGTGAGGCCGCAGCTGGAGTACTGTGTGCAGTTTTGGGCGCCGCACCTGCGCAAGGATATTTTGGCCCTGGAGGGAGTGCAGAGGAGGTTTACTAGGCTGATACCGGAGTTGAGGGGATTGAGCTATGAGGAGAGGCTGAATAAACTAGGCTTGTACTCGTTAGAGTTTAGAAGAATGAGGGGAGATCTCATTGAGACGTATAAGATGATGAATGGGATGGATAGGATAGAGGTGGAGAGACTCTTCCCGCTCAAAAAAGACAGTAGGACTAGGGGGCACAGCCTCAAGATAAAGGGGAGACGGTTTAGAACGGAGTTGAGGAGGAACTTCTTCACTCAAAGGGTGGTGAATCTCTGGAATTCTCTGCCCGTTGAAGTGGTGGAGGCTGCCTCGCTAAATATTTTTAAGAAGCGGGTTGATGGGTTCTTGATAAGAGAGGGGATTAAGGGTTATGGGGAGAGGGCGGGAAAGTGGAACTGAGCCACAACAGATCAGCCATGATCTTATTGAATGGCGGGGCAGGCTCGAAGGGCTAGATGGCCTACTCCTGCTCCTATTTCTTATGTTCTTATGTTCTTATGTTCATAGGGTGGCATAGAGAAGCAAGACAGTAAAACATCAAATCTGAAGATAACAAAAGTGTGGTAAAAATTTTGGCAGCACTGAGGGTGAAGTACTTGAACAAAGGAACACAGGAATAGAAATAGTCCATTTAGCCACTCAAGTCACTCAATGTGATCATGACTGGTCTGTGACCTAATTCCATGTACTTGTCTTTGCCCCATATTAGGCTAACAAAAATGTATCAATCTCAGTTGTAAAATTAACAACGGCTCTACCATCCTCCACATGAAGAACTGTTTTCTAATTTCATTCCTGAAAGGTTTGGCTCTAATTCTTCAAATATACCCCATACCCACAGACTCACCAATCAGATGAAATCATTTCTTATAGTATATCTTATCTGTTTCCCTCAATATCTTGAAAACTTCAATCAAATCAACTTCTAAATTCCAGGTAATACACCCCTGATTTGTTTATTCTTTTCTTGCAGCTTAACCTTTGGAGTCCTGGTATCTCAAATAAATCTAGGCTGCACTCTCTCCCAGGCCAATATATTCTTCTTAAGGTGTATTATCCATAACTGCTTGAGTATTCCAGGTGTCGTCTCACCGGAGGGCTTTGTATGATTAAAGTATGACTTCTACCATCTTCTACTCTCTGTCTCCTGCAGTTACGCCAATATCTTAATCAGGTTGATAATTTGCCTTCAATTCCATGAGCTTCAATTTCAGCTAGAAGGACTGCATCAAATACTTTCTGGAATTCCATATAAATAACACCCAGGACATTCCCTGTCCATGATTTTAGATACACCATGAAAAAATTCAATCTGATTCATTAGGCATGATCTACTTTTTATAAGCCCATGCTTTCTCTGATCAGCTGAACCAAATATTAGGGTGCTCCGCTACCTGTTCCTTAATTACAGATCCTAGCAATTTCCTGATAAAGGTTAGGTTAATTGGTCACCTTCCGTGCCTGCTGGACACCGCAGGACTGGGTGCATTATTGACCCCTTAGATCACATTTTGATTTGATGTTTTAAGTTTCCTTTCCAATTCGTCTTTTGTTTCAGACGGTTCCCTTCCTTTTGGGAGCTGCCCATTTTCATTTGTCTCCTCGTTAATTTGATTTAGTTTATTTCGTTGGCCAAAATGATTGATAAGTTAATTGGTCTGTAATTACATAAGAACATAAGAAATAGGAGCAGGAGTTGGCCATCTAGCCCCTTGAGCCTGCCCCGCCATTCAATAAGATCATGGCTAATCTGGAGTGAATCAGTTCCACTTTCCTGCTTTCTCCCCATAACCCTTAATTCCCTTGTCTATCAGAAATCTATCTAACCGTGACTTAAATATATTCAACGGGGTAGCCTCCACCACTTCAATGGGCAGAATATTCCAGAGATTCACCACACTTTGAGTGAAGAAGTTCCTCCTCGACTCTGTTCTAAACTGCGCCCCCCTCCCCACTTATTTTAATGCTGTGCCCTTAGTTCTGCTATCCTTTCTAAGTGGGAAGAATCTCTCTACCTCTACCCTATCTAGCCCCTTCATTATCTTGTAAGTCTCTATAAGATCCCCCTCAGCCTTCTAAACTCTAACGAGTACAGACCCAGTCTATTCAATCTCTCTTCATAAGCTAACCCCCTCATCTCCGGTATCAGCCTGGTGAACCTTCTCTGTACTCCCTCCAAGGCCAATATATCCTTTTGCAAATACGGGGCCCAAAACTGCACATAGTACTCCAGTTGCGGCCTCACCAGTGCCCTGTACAGTTGCAGAAAGACCTCCCTGCTTTTATATTCTATCCCCCTCGCTATAAAGGCCAGCATCCCATTTGCCTTCTTGATCACCTGGCTTCCCTCTCTCACCTTTCTTAAATAGCAGTAACATGCATAATTTTCCAATTTAAAGGCAGGTTTCCTGAATTCAGAGAACTTTGAAAATATTAGGGACCTGCAACAATCCCACCTATCCCTTTTAAACGCTGGGATGAGAAGCGCCCGGTGTTGGTAATTAGTTGCATTTCTCCATTACAGTTATCTTGTTGATGTTAATCTCGTTGAATTCCTGTCCCTGACCCATTGTTTTTTGGGGGCTAGTCTTTTCCTCTCCTGTAAATACTGATACAAAGTAATTATTCAATATTTATTTATCTTAATTGACAATACCATTGTTATCAGTTTTCAAGAGGCTGAAATTGTTCCTAACAACCCTATGCAACTGTGAAAGGTTTTTGCTAATTTTAATGGTGGTGAGCGTTTACTGTGAAAATAGAAAAGAACAATCCTGGTTGTTTTCTTCTTGACATGCCTGTTGTGGAGCTGATAATTAGCTCATTGTTGAACAGAATCCAGGTTGAGTGTGGTTGAAATATAAATTGTGGTAGTGTGGCCCCTTTAAGGGGTGATCCTTCAAGGGCCATGTGACCAGACCAAAGCCAATATAGCGTGCAAAGCTGGGCCAATTGGGAGTGAGGGTGAGCAGTTCCTGAGCTGGAATGCTCCAGTTGGAGTCAGGGCATTGTTAGGAGTAGATTTGTATTGTTGAATCCTCTGTGTATATAGTTCTTCTTATTCATAAACCCTTTAGTTAATGGTTTGCCACATTGAGTTTTGTTACAGAAACATTGCTTGACTTATGCCCTCATTAAATTGGGGTGCTGAAACTTTCTGCTGGAATCAAATTATTTACTGGATCAATATTACTGGAAGATTTTTACAAAGTTTTATTTGTTTGATGTATGTTACTGAGCAGTATTGTTACTTTTAATTACTCCTTACCATTTCTCCAAGTTTTTCAACATGCTGGGTCAAGTGTTGCAGTTGTTTCATCTGGTAGCACACCTCCTCATAAACATTAGCAGGTAACTGGTTTCCACCAGGGTGTGAATGTAGGGAGGTCTCTGTTGAAGAATCAATGCTATACATGGATGAGCAGCTACTTGTTGGTATAGCTATTTCCTCACATATACATTCTGCATCAGGTAGAGTATCTGAACTCCAGAAATTAGATTGAAGATCACATCTCACTTTCTCTACAACATTCTGTGAACTGTGATAAGAAACATCTTCTGTGCTTTGAAACTTTGTCATTTCAGAATGTTCTTTCTCAATTTGCCTTTCGGTGTTTGGGTAAACAGATGTAATCAAATGCTGAAAGTGGTTCTTGAGTTCAGTCTGTCCGTGTGATTTCCACGTTTGAAAAGGTATTTTACAGCTAGGGTTGATGTGAAGTGCAGGAAAATTTGGAAAAGAAGATAATTTTCTGGTGCTTAATTTTGAGGCTTGCTTCGAGGTGGACCTGCAGCATCGTTTAGCATTGTGGCATTTTACTTGGTTTGACGTTGAGAAGGCATTAGGAGAACAGTGACATTTCCCCATTTTTGAAGGCATTTTCAGGTGGTTTTCCATAAGGGTTAAATTATTCTACTAGTGTGTGAACATTGGAGATGCAGCGAACCAGTCTGAATATTCTGCAAGAAATTAATATAAATGCATACTATCAGCAAAATCTGTCCCTTTCCAAGCTAATTAAAGTGATGCTTAGAACACTTTTGATGAAAACACTTTATATCACAGTGAGATTTATCAGCTATGCTGTACATCATTAGCTAATTCAGAAGTGTTGAACTCTGAATAACATTGTGAAGAACACTGACAACAATCATAGAAAAAGAAATAATTGGAAATAAAAGTAATATTGTCACTGGCATATCACAAGAACAAAACGCACACACATGGCTGAACTGGATGGAGTTGAGAAATTAGCAAAATGTCTGCAAATTTTAAATATCAGAATTCTGCTGACAGGAAACCATTGTTGGTGAATTAATTTCTCACTCACCCAGTGTCTAATCTGGATGGGAAGTGATGGAAAATCGCATGGTACACCAACAAGTATTAAAATCCACTGACAGACTGTCAGCTACTAGTCTTGATATGGTTGGGGTTGGGAGGTCATGGGACAAGGGAGTTTAAGCCCTTCTTATGGGGTCTGCAATATACACAGTTCCTGCAATATACTGAAAGATTGGAGAACTGCTGCTGGACTCCAGTCATTTGGAAATACTTTGCTTTAAAAAGATATCAAGAACAAATTTTGACATGAGATTCCTTTCAATTAAAAATATTGGTTCATAAAATTGCTCTACTTGTAAGTCTTCTATTTTCCAGTTTTTGTAAACTTGAGCTCATCCAAAATTCTGCTGCATGTATCTTAACCTACACCAAGTCCCATTCATCTATCACCCCTGCTGTCCATCATTATCCTTCAATGCCTCAATTTTAAGATTATTTTCCTTACATTCAAATCCTTCATCAATTTCATCCTCCCTCATCGCTATAACTATCTCCTTTCAAAACTTTGTCCCTCCAACTGCACCCTGTTGTGCACAGCCCATTTATTTTGCCCCATCATTGGCAATCATGCTGTCAGGCCTCCAATCCATTAGCTCTGGATAATCAAACCTCTTTGGTTCTACAATTGCCTCATTTAAAGATTTTCAGTTTGCATTTGGTCACCTACCCTAATGTCTACTTTTTGGCCCACACTTTGGCAAATCAGATCACCAGGCTGTACTTCTGCACCCAGCTTACAGACAAAAACTGAAGCGGGAGAATTCATCAAAAAGTCATGCAATGTTGGTCTGAGGAATCAAATAATCTCCTACGGGACTGCTTGGAATCAGTGGATTGGTCAGTTTTAAAAACTCTGCAACCAGCCTGAATGAGTATGCCACTACAGTAACTGACTTCATTAGCAAGTGCGTAGATGACTGTGTGCCAAAGATGCAAATCCGCATGTTCTCCAACAGGAAACCATGGATGAACCGGGGTATCCACTGCTTGCTGAAGTTCAGGTCTGAAAGCCAGATACAATCTAAGGAGATCCATCAAAGATGCCAAAAGACATTACTGGACTAAGCTAGAGTCCCAGCTAGCCACACAGACCCCTGCTGACTATGGCTAGGTCTGCAAGACGTAACAGGCCAAAAGATAAGGCATGAAAAATCGCCGGTTCCAACGCACCCAACCCTGATGAGCTCAATGCATTCTATGCTCATTTTGAGCAAGAGATCAGTGAGAGCATACCCTCCACCCTGGAAGAACCTGTAAATGGGGTCACCACTGCAGATGTCAGAGCAGCTTTTTCAAAGGTCAACCTATGGAAGGTGACTGGCCCAGATGATGTACCCGGATGAGCACTCAGATACTGGGTGGGTCAGCTGGCAGGGGTACTCGCAGACATGTTCAACCTTTTTATAACAATCTGCGGTCCCTATCTGCTTTAAGAAGGTAACTATTATCCCAGTACCTAAGAAAAACCAAGCAGTGTGTCTCAATGACTATCGTCCACTGGCTCTGACGTTCATCATTATAGAGTGCTTTGAAAGGTTAGTCATGGCACGAATCAATTCCAGCCGCCTGGACGATCTGGATCTGCTACAGTTTGCTGCACTGCAACAGATCCAGAGCAGACACCATCTCCCTAGCCCTGCACTCAACTCTGGAACACCTAGATAACAAAGAGACCCATGTCAGACTTTTTATTGACTACAGCTCAGCCTTCAACACTATTATTTCCATGAATCTCATCTCCAAACTCCATGGCTTGGGCCTTGGCTCCTCCCTCTGTGACTGCATCCTGAACTTTCTAACTCACAGACCACAATAAGTAAGGATAGGCAACAACGCCTCTTCCATGATCATCCATAAGGCTGTGTTCTCAGTCTCCTACTATACTTCTTATACACTCATGACTGTGTGGCCAAATTCCCTTCCAATTCGATTTTCAAGTTTGCTAATGACATCACCATGGTGGGTCGGATCTCAAACAATGACGAGACAGAATACAGGAATGAGATAGAGAATCTGGTGAATTGGTGTGGTGACAATAATCTCTCCTTCAATATCAACAAAACGAAAGAGATTGTCATCGATTTCAGGAAGCATAAAAGAGAACACGCCCCTGTCTACATCAATGGGGATGAAGTAGAAAGGATCAAGAGCTTCAAGTTTTTAGGTGTCCAGATCACCAACAACCTGCCCTGGTCCTCCCATGCTGACATATAGTTAAGAAAGCCAACCAACACCTCTACTTTCTCAGAAAACTAAGGAAATTTGGCATGTCAGCCATGACTCCCACCAACTTTTACAGCTGCACCATAGAAACCATTCTTTCTGGTTATATCACAGCTTGGTATGGTTCCTGCTCTTCCCAAGACCGCAAGAAACTACAAAAGGTCGTGAATGCAGCCCAATCCATCACACAAATCAGCCTCCCATCCATTGAATCTGTCTACACTTTGGCAAAACAGCCAGTGTAATTAAGGTCCCCACGCATCCCAGTCTTTCTGTCTTCCACCTTCTTCCATCAGGAAAAAGATACAAAAGTTTGAGGTCATGTACCAACCGACTCAAGAACAGCTTCTTCCCCACTGCCTTCAGACTTTTGAATGGACCTACCACACATTAAGTTGATTTTTCTCTAGACCCTAGTTATGACTGTAACACTACATTCTGCACTCTTTTGTTTCCATCTCTATGAATGGTATGCTTTGTCTGTATAGTGCACAAGAAACAATACTTTTCACTGTATGTTAACATGTGTGACAGTAATAAATCAAATCAAATTCCATATCAGGGAGTGACTGATCTATGAATATAAAAGTAGGGAGGTCTTGCTGTGGCTGTATAGAGCATTGGTGAGACCGCAGCTGGAGTACTGTGTGCAGTTTTGGGCGCCGTACTTACGCAAGGATATTTTGGCCTTGGACGGAGTGCAGAGGAGGTTTACTAGGCTGATGCCGGAGTTGAGGGGGTTGAGCTATGAGCAGAGGCTGAATAAACTAGGCTTGTACTCGTTAGAGTTTAGAAGAATGAGGGGAGATCTCATTGAGACGTATAAGATGATGAATGGGATGGATAGGATAGAGGCGGAGAGACTCTTCCCGCTCAGAAAGGATAGTAGGACTAGGGGGCACAGCCTCAAGATAAAGGGGGGGCGGTTTAGAACGGAGTTGAGGAGGAACTTCTTCACTCAAAGGGTGGTGAATCTCTGGAATTCTCTGCCTGTTGAAGTGGTGGAGGCTACCTCACTAAATATTTTTAAGACGCGGGTTGATGGGTTTTTGATAAGCGAGGGGATTAAGGGTTATGGGGAGAGGCGAGAATGTGGAACTGAGCCACGACAGATCAGCCATGATCTTATTGAATGGCGGGGCAGGCTCGAAGGGCTAGATGGCCTACTCCTGCTCCTATTTCTTATGTTCTATGGACAGTTGCTAGCTTTGCTCTTGTTCTTTTAAAGCAATACTAGAAAAACAAACTATTGTTTGTGAGAGAAATAAATGCTATTTTGTGGAAATGCATCATCTTTGTTGTGTAAATTGTTTTGTTCTTTTCTTTCTCTGTCAATTGTAGCACAGTTGGTAGCATCCTTGTCTGAGTCATAAGGTTCCGAGTTCAAGTCCCTCTCCCAGACTTACATAAGAACATAAGAAATAGGAGCAGGAGTAGGCCATCTGGCCCTTCGAGCCTGCCCCGCCATTCAATAAGATCATGGCTGATCTGTCGTGGCTCAGTTCCACATTCCCGCCCTCTCCCCATAACCCTTAATCCCCTCTCTTACCAAAAACCCATCAACCCGCGTCTTAAAAATATTTAGCGAGGTAGCCTCCACCACTTCAACGGGCAGAGAATCCCAGAGATTCACCACCCTTTGAGTGAAGAAGTTCCTCCTCAACTTCGTTCTAAACCGCCCCCCCTTTATCTTGAGGCTGTGCCCCCTAGTCCTACTATCCTTTCTGAGCGGGAAGAGTCTCTCCACCTCTATCCTATCCATCCCATTCATCATCTTATACGTCTCAATGAGATCTCCCCTCATTCTTCTAAACTCTAACGAGTACAAGCCTAGTTTATTCAGCCTCTCCTCATAGCTCAACCCCCTCAACTCCGGCATCAGCCTAGTAAACCTCCTCTGCACTCCCTCCAAGGCCAAAACATCCTTGCGTAAGAACGGCGCCCAAAACTGCACACTCCAGCTGCGGCCTCACCAATGCCCTATATAGCCGCAGCAAGACCTCCCTACTTTTATATTCAATCCCCCTCGCTACGAAGGCCAGCATCCCATTCGCCTTCCTGACCACCTGCTGCACCTGCAAGCTGGGTTTTTGCGACTCATGCACAAGGACCCCGAGGTCCCTCTGCACCGTCGCCTGCTGCAGTTTTTCTCCACGTAAGTAATGATCCTTCCTACCATTATTCCTACCAAAGTGGACCACCTCGCACTTGCCAACATTAAATTCCATTTGCCATTTCCTGGCCCATTCGCCCAGCCTATCTAGATCCTTCTGCAGACTCTCCACACCCTCCGTGCAATTTGCCGTTCCACCAATCTTGGTGTCATCAGCAAATTTCGACACCATACACTCGGTTCCCTCCTCCAGATCATCTATATAAATGGTAAATATGGTAAATAGCTGAGGCCCCAGCACCGACCCCTGAGGCACTCCACTAGTCACCAACCGCCAATCCGAACAGCACCCATTGACCCCCACTCTCTGCCTCCTATTGAGCAAAAATGAAACGAAGACTGACACTCCAATGCAGTACTGAGGCACTGCTGCGTTGTCAAAGGTAAAATGTTGGAATGTGTTGGAAGACAGTGCTGCACTGCTGTGAGACACTCAAAAGCACAGTTAGCACAGGTTACAATGCTGCAATCACGTAAATAAGAAGGCAGCACAAAGTTTACACATCACTTGCAACGGCATGAACAGTTATGGATTAATCACGTTATGATCTCCATATTCATTTTCATGGACTATCTCATTTTGTCCCCAGAATGCGTTGACTAGACCTAAAAAGTGTGAATTTCAGCATGGCTTTAGGAATTAAACTGAAGACTTCAGGATGGAACAGGAATAAGGATGGAAATCTTAAGACAAAATTTTACACCAATATTTTACTTCAAAGACAATTGGTAATCTAAGTTAAAACTAAATAATAATGTTAGCAGTATTAGTGAGTGCATAAAACTTTACCTCAAATTGGTAGACATGAGAATCAGTCTGCTGTTCACACAGAATGTTGTCATGAAACTAAAGACAACAGCAATCATGTTACACTTATTGCTTAGCAAAACAGTTCCAAGATGATGTCATAACATATATTGCTGATGATATCATAAAACTGTTTATGGCATCATATTAAAAGGTTTTTTTACAAATATTCATAAGCCTTTGAACAAGGCACAGAATAATGGCCAGAATTGATATCATGGGTAAGGTACCGAAGTGGCAGTGCAAGACCATGCGGTGAAATCCCACCATGGTAAGTTGTGAAACTGAATTTAATAACTCTGATGATTTATGACAAAACAACCATGGAAGCTTCTGGATTGTCACTATAGCTCAAACAGTTCACTAATGTCCATCAGGGAACAGAATCTAACATCCCTATCAAACCGGACCTACATATGAATCCAGTCCAACATTTTATGGCTGTCTCTTAATGAGTTGTGAGATGACCTACTTTTTAATTCAACAGAATGAACACACCAAAATTTAATTTCGGAAAAAGCAACTCAGGAATCAAAACAAAACTAAAGGAATGTTTGCCTGTTCATGCCACCACTTTCTGGCTTCAAACCATTTCTGGATCCTCAGGGCCTTAGGTCAAACAAGATGAAGAGAACCTTCTACAATAAAAACGGAAAATGTTGGAAAATCTCAGCAGGTCTGACAGCATCTTTGGAGAGAGAATAGAGCCAACATTTCAAACCTGGATGATCCTTCATCAGAGCTGAGAGCAATGAAAATCAGGCAAGAATTATACTATGAGGGATGAGGGGGGTGGGGGGCTGGGTGGGGGGGAGGGGGGTAGTGGTTGAATAAAGGGAATGTAAATGGTGGTGAAGGCTAAGAAAGGTGCTAGAAGTGCCCATTAAGTGATTGTGTGAATGGCAGAAGAGGTACAGATTATTACAAGACTGAAGACTGGCACTTGCTCTTCAAGGGGGGTTGGTGGGGAGGGATCGGGAGTCAAGTTGGAGAGCGAGATTGGAGAAGTGCTAAAATAGAAGTTAGAATGAAAAGTGATAAAAATGGATGAAGAAGATGAGAAGAAATAAAATAAATGGAAAAGCGGTGAAAGAGGAAGGGAGAGTTCATGCTCTGAAGTTGTTGAGCCGTGTTCAGTCCAGAAGGCTGTAAACTGCCCTATCAGGAGATAAAGTGTCATTCCTCCAGTTTGCATTGGGGTTCGCTATAACATTGCAAAAGGCCAAGGGCAGACATGTCGGCAGGAGAACAGGTCTGCGTCCTGCTTTTGAACAGACTGAAGGTGTTCTGCAAAGCGATCAGCCAGATTGTGTTTGGTCTGTCCGATATATAGGAGACCACAGGATATAGTCCTATTGATCACTCCCCTCAATGAATTAGCACACTTGCATGTTGAACATTATTTAGAAGATGCCGTAAGGGAATAAAAGGCATAGAATAGCCTCAGGTTGGAGGACTTCAATACTTTGGCTTGATAAAACCACTGCAGACTGAATTGATTGTAGGACTGAGCTGCCAGGCTGTACAGGCATCCAATGACACCTAAATTAATACAAAGAAATATTCTTATCCCTACCAATGGATTAATTTGATATCTAGATAGCACTGGTGAAGTATTCAGCACATAATCCCCATCATGAGGGCATCCCCCATTATGTAATGTGGCATCAGCATCAAGCAACACATGGGGCAGGCATGACAGCCTAAAGCTAGGCCAAGGGCTATTAGCAGCAGCAAATTATGTATCACCAGAATCTGTAACACCAATGCCTTTCACTCCTTGATCATGATGAAGACAAGAGTCCAATTCTAGTTCAATATTGAATTTAGAAAGTATATCAGGAGCAGCATACCTTAGAATGTGACATCATTCTAATGAAGTTAGCACATAGGACTTCATGCCAATCAAATCAGGCTGTATAATACTATATAACCAATCATCGGGCTATAATCAGAGCTAACTGATCCCCTAATCAATGCATTAGAGCAACCCCTATACACCCAGTTGAGAATGCAGATGGACAGCAAAGTAATTAACAGGAGTTGGTGGCTGAATAAAATCTCCATTCTCAAGCACGTTAGACCAAGCACATGAACACAAAAGGCAAGTCTGAAGTGTTTGCAACTGTCTGCAAACAACAGCATCAAATAGATTATCCTATTCAGCCTCCTCCTGGCATCTCCACCATCATTGATATCACTGTTCAGCCAAATTGGTTGACTCCGCTGATATTAAAAAGCACGCAAGTGCACCAGATACAGTAAAAGCTACAGCTCTTGAAATGCCCTGGATGAAGACCCATACACCAGAATTAACCAGTTCCATGTTATTTCAGTACAGCTATGACATTGGCATCCACCTAACAATGTGGATGATGTGAACCACATGACTTAATCACAGAATAAGCATTTAATCTAACTAGGTTAATCCATGCTCTATCAACCTCTTCCCAATTATTAGTAAAATTGTGGAAGGAGTCAGTAAGAGAGACAACTATGGCTTAGTTAGTAGCACATTTGCCTCCGAGTCATAATGTTCTGGATTCAAGTCCCACTCTGAGGCTTGACACTCCAAGGGAGCATTGCACTTTTTGATGAAGTGTTGAAGTGATGCTCAACTGCCTGTTCGAGGTGGATGTAAAAATCCCATGACACTATTCCAAAGAAGAGCCGGGGAGGGGGGGGGGGGGGGGGGGGGGGGGCGGTGGCGGCGCGCGGCGGTGGCGGCGCGTAGAGAGAGAGAGAGAGAACAAAGTGGTAATGTCACTGGACTAGCAATCCAAAGGACTAGGTTAATGCTCTGGGAACGTGTTCCAATCCCACCATGGCAGTTGCTGGAATTTAAATTCAATTAATATATATGCAATATAAAGCTAGTCAACCATAAAAAGACAGCTGATCCACTAACTGCCGTACCTAGGTCAGGCTCCAGACTCACGGCAGTGGCAATGAACACATTCCAAGCATGTCTGCCTTGACTGGACATCATCACGGCCTCATGGTTAACATCCTCACCCTCGAGACTTCCTCAACGTCATCCCCTTCGACATCCTCCGCATTAGAAGAGATGTGCCGTTCCTCCTTATCCTCCTCAGACAGTTCCTTCGCCCGCTTCAATACCAGGTTGTGTAGGGGGTAGCAGATGATGATGATGTGTGAGACTGTCTGTAGATTGTAGCAGGGTTCAGTCCCGGCACCAGAATCTCATCTTCAGCATCCTTATGGTTTGCCCAACCAAAGTGCATGTTGCAGCATGAGCCTCGTAGTAACTAGTTTTTGCTGCACTCTGTGGCCTCCGCACAGATGTCATCAACCACACCCTCAGTAGATAGCTCCTTTCTTTGCGAAGCCAACTCTGCAGCTTGTTTGGATCCTGAGAGATGTCAGGGGTCTGAGGCTGGCTGATAATGGGAGTTATGCACATTCTGTGGGAATTTGGCAGGATGCATTTGGTGTGGTTGCAGACAGCTTAACATTCAGTGAGTGGAAGCCCTTGCAGTTTACATAGTGGACAGCTTGATGCCACAGAGCTGTGTGTGCCACATAAGTGCAGTCGATGGTACTCTGCACCTAATGAAAACCAGATCTGGGCAAATCCCATTGCTCTTGCTTCCTGGCTTTCCTGAATGCAGCTGAAATATTCAAAGTCGTGTGCCTTCGTGGAGATCGCATCCATGATCTCCTGGATGCACTTGTCTGCAAAGACTTGCAAATCCCGCAGAGGTCACCTCTGGAACCCTAGAAGGAGCCACTGGCATAAAAATTGAGTGCCCTGTTTACTTTCAGCAACACTGGCAGTAGATGTGCTCCAAGTTCCCGTGGTGCCAAATCCTGCAGAAGGTGGTAGATGTAACCAATCAGTTCCCTGAACATGTGTAATCTTTGGCAACACTGGTTCTCAGGCATCTGCAGGTATATCAAGCACCATCTGTAGACCCTGGGTCTAGCGAGGAACCTATTAGTGATGGGTCTCTTTGAGTTCATGCTCTACATGTGGAGAATGACAGCAAGATCATCAAGCTCCATGTGCCTGGCAATCTCCTCACTGCAATATCAAAGATTAGCATTTGTCTGCCAAGGAGCATTCTTTGCCCATTCATCATTTGTCGCAGCCTCTCAAAAAACATTGACCCATATCCTGGCCACAACATTGATGTCTGGTCCTTAGTTCACATGCGGGCTAGGCAAGACGCTACACCACCCCTATCCCAAATCATATGACCAAGAGGCAACAACTTTGGCCACTTTACTGCATCCTAAGCTCTTATCAGACATTGCCTAAATCTTCAATCCAAGGCCTTGCGCTCAGCTTGGCCCATGGCAAGTACTTCTTAATAGGACTTAAGCACACACAGTCCAGCTGGGCAATGGTACAGCCACACCAAAGCAGGAATTGAATTTGGAAGTCCATGAGCTATGGGTTAAAAGCATAGCCGCAGTCATGCACATTGGGGAACAAGTGGTGTAGGGGTATTGTCATCGGGCTGGTAATCCAGAGACCCAGGGTAATGCTGTGAGGACCAGGGTTTAAATCTACCAGAAATCTCTCATCCTTGTCTTGTCTAGTCTAGTCTAACCTGCGTATGACTCCAGACCCAAATCAGTGTAGTTGATTCTTAAATACCTTCAAGGATGGGCAATGAATGCTAGCTCAACCAGCAAAGCCCACAATCCATGAATGAAAAAAAACTTAAGTGCCTCGAGTGGGTATAATTGTGTGATTAGTCTGACTCCAAGAACGTCAATCGAGTTCATGCTGAATAGTCACAGCTGTAACGGAGTACTGCCGGGCTTTGCTCATTCTCAGCAGCCTAAGTTTATTCAGCCCCTTCTTCTTGTTCCTCCTCTTACAGCTCCCAATATTTTCCTCCTTTCCAAGGTGAACGTTGTCGCATGATGCAGCACACAATTACAAAGTTAGGGACACATTGGGCTTTATTGAAGTACAAATTCAGATCTGTCAATGCACTGGAACTTTTGCTGGAGAAGCTTGTTGGTCTGTTGTTGTACAGGCACGTCATTTTCAAATAACTCAGACACAAAGGACAGTACAACACAGGAAGACCCTTTGACCCTCAAAGCCTGTACCGATCATTTTGTCCTACCTAGATCAGCTGTTACATCCCTCTATTCTGTTTGTTGATATGCCTATCAAGGTAAGTCTTAAATGTGGCTAACATAACTGCCTCAACCACCTCACTTGACAATACATTCCAGGCCCCCACCACCACCCTCTGTGTAGAAAAACTTTCCCCGCACATCTTCACTGAACCTTTCCCCCCTTATCTTGAACTTATGCCCCCTTGTAATTGTAACTGGCCAACGAAGAAACGAAGATTTTTGTTAGAGGCCCAGCAATTTCATCTTGTCTCCTTCAGTAATCTGGGATAAATGCCATCTGGCTCTGGGGATTTGTCAGTTTACCTTAATGCTTCTAATTCACATAACACTTCCTCCCTCGTAACGATGACTTGTTCTAAAGGTTTACACAGCCCTCAGAGGCATCATCCATTGACCGTGTCCCTCTCCTTTGTGAATATCAACGCAAAGTACTCATTAAGGAGCTCACCCACTTCCTTTGGTTCTATATATTTCCTCCTTCGTTCTTAAGTTGACCAACTCTTTCTCTTGCTACTCTCTTGTTCCTAATTTATGTATAAAATGCCTTGGGATTCTCCTTAATCCTGTCTGCCAAGGATATTTTGTGACCCCTTTTTGCCCTCCTAACTCACTGTTTGAGCTCTTTTCTACTTTCCCTGTATTCTTCAAATGCTTCATCTGTTTTTAGTTGCTGGACCATATGTATGCATTTTTTTTTAACTACACTCACAATTTCCTTGGTCATCCACAGCTCCTGAAACCTGCCTTTCCATCCTTCCTTTTCATAGGCACATGCCTGTCTTGCATTCCGATCAACTTCTTCTTAAAAGACTCCCAAATGCCTAGTGGAAGAGTTTGACAGCTGAAAGCTTAGCAACTGTGGGACAGTAAAGCTTGAGCTTTATTTTAATGTCTTACTCTTAAAATTCAGAAATGTAGCAAATTTAAGACAAAACATAATACATTAACTTTATTAGTAACAATAAAAAAAATATATAAATCAGCATTACAATGATGTCTAAATAGTATTTTGCATTACTTTTTTTGTTTTTACATTGATTACTCAACCTTCTGAGTAGGCAGGAATGTTTAATATATTAGAGATATACCCATTTGCATACCGTCACTATTTCCTACTTTTTTCCTTCTTAAAATATCTATAAAGTGATGCCCACCACAGACGAACACTGTGGAGATCAAACCCACTTCCTGAATGATTCCAGAAGGGTTAGGAAAGGAAAAACTCTTAACACTATCCACAGAGATACCTAATGCTGGACCATGTTAAGATCCTAATCTGGAAGAACAATGCAATTAACTAGTAAACAGAAGCTAACAAGACTAAGGCAAATATCCTGCCTGATTAATCACCTCAAATGTTTTTTTGAGGAATTGACAGCCCAAATGGAATGTGAAAAGCTTTATATTGCCTATCCAGATTTTCAGAAAGCCTGTGTCCCTGCCGCAGGCTGCAACATATGCTTAAACACTGCTTGTCTGATATCCAATATTGCATGTGCAGAAATTTCTTCTAACTAATGCTACCAACAATTACTTATATTTATGTAATGCCTTTAACATAAGGAATGTCCCAAGGTGCTTAATAGAAGCATTATAAAACAAAGTATTACATCAAGTCACCTAAGAAGGTATGAGGGTAAATAACCAAATGCTTGCTCAAAGATGCATGTTTTAAGAATTGTCTCAAAGAAGGAAAGTGAGATGGAAAGATGTTCAAAGCTTGAGGCCTAGGCAATTGAAGGCATGTCCACCAATGGTGGAGCAAGTAAAATTAGGGATGCTCAGATTAAGAGGGGTTTAGATATTTGAAATTGAAAGGCTGGAAGAGATTACAGAGACAGGGAAGGACAAGGCCATTGCGGGGGGTAGATTTGAAAACAAGCTTAGAAATTTTAAAATCAAGACATTGCTTAACTGGGAGCCAATGTAAGTCAGTGAGTATGGGAATGATAAGGGAATGGGACTTGCTGCAACTTAGACATGGGAAACCGTTGTTCCTGGCTCTCATCGTAAACTTAGTTCTCTGACAACCACCCAAAGCTGTATCAGATACTCTGCAACCTTGGTGTTGTGTTTGACCCTGAGAACTTTCAACCAAATATCTGCTCCGTTACCAAACTCGTTACTTTCTCCTATGTAACCGTGCTTGACTCTGCCCCTGCCTCAGTTCATTTGAAAACCTCATTTATGTTTTTATTACTGTTAAACTTGACTTTACCAACATACCCCAGAATGGCCACCCATCTTTTCCCTACATGAATTTGTGCTCATTGAAAACATTGCTGCCCATTGCTTAACACCAAATCCCAGTCATATAAATTATTTCTTTGTTCACATCTTTGTTTTTAAAAGTTGTGTCCCTTTCTATGTATGGAACCTCCTCCTGCATAATATAAGTCTTCAAGATCTCTGGTCTCTTTCAATTTTGGCATCTTGCACATTCTCAATTTTAATCTCTAGCAATGGTAGCCAATTACCCAACTACCCAGGTACTCAGCTTGGCAATTCCCTCCCTAAATCTCTCTGCCTCATTGCTTTTACCTTTGATCATGATCATCATCTCTCCTGATCTCCTTCTGTGGGTCTGTGTCAAATTTTCATTGGTTAGGCTCTTGTTGAATGCTTTAGGTTTTATTGCTTTAGTGTTAGCCTTGGATGAATAGGTAGCACTCTTACGTCTGAGTTAGATGAACTTGAATACAAAAATTCAAAGGTGACGCTCCAGTGCCAAGGGACTGCTGCACGTCATCTTTTGGGTGAGACTTTAAACTAAGACCCCAATTGCCCCCTCAAATAAAATATCCCATGGCAACATTTTAAAGAAGAACAGAGGAGTTATCAGTGTCCTGGGCAATAACTATCCCTAAATCATCATCATAAAGGCCAGATTAATCAGGTCATTACCACATTGCTGTTTGTGGGAGCTTGCCATGTGCAAATTGGCTGCCATGTTTCCTACAGCACAACAGTAATTATATGTGAAGCAGTTTGGGACATCCTGTGGTTTTGAAAGGTGCTATATAAATGCAAATTGTTGTTGCTTATTTCAATTAAGAATTTCACAAAGCATTAAGACAGCACATTTTAATTTATAATCTGTTATGACATTTTATTCCATGCAGCAGTCTCTAGTCCAGCTATGCATTTCTAATTGTTTTACTCCTAGCATTAGCAATATCCAAATTTCATTTAATATCTGGGTAATTATTAAAATTCGTAGATATACTCTTTGTGAAATAGCATTTAATATTAGTCTGCTACAAAATCACACCAAATGTTTGCCACATTTAACTGTCCAAAAACAAAATCTCATGTTCTGTATTTCTTGTATCTTTAGTAATCCTCTGCATGAAACAAAATTCTTCCTCCCTTCCATCTCTGTCCCTTCTGAAACATGAGTACTAGCTGTAGTCTAACTACAACCAAAATGTTGCACTATACCATTAATTAGTACAGCATAATTGATAAGACTGTAAAGTCCGGTCAAATCCAACTGCAAGTCTGGTTTTAGTCATATAGACACAAGCGATACAATGACTTCAAATCTTGGAGGTGATAAAAATGAAGTATACTAGGTTCCTAAATTTCAAGTGACTGGATTGAGGAAAGATCGGATAAACTTTAATCCATGAAAGTACATGACAGAGAGGACTTTAAAAATATCAAACATATTAAATGATACAGTAAAGGTAAATCCAGTCAACATCTTCAAAGTGTGCCATTCAATGACAATGGAATACAGGTTCAAACTGGTACAAGCCAAACTTGGACTTACATCAGGGACTTTGACAAGCAGAAAATTATTAACGCTTGATCAGACTTCCGAGCAGAATAGTGTGAATTAAATAAAGTTTTGGGGAATGTCAGATGGAGGATCAATACTTGGGTAATTAGCTACAAAAGACCATAGCTACAAAAGATGAAAAATACTAGTCATTTATTATTTAAATGTTTTTAAAATTTTAGATTTTAATAGTTGGTGCTGTAGGCTTCAATTTCTCACTGAGTTTCTCCAGAGCTGTTTGAAAATACTGTGCACCGTATTTCTATGCAAATTATTACCTCCTATATGCAGAAAATAAGTTTACAACATATTCAACTTCACCAACAAAAATTACACAGCTTAAAAACAAATGCATCGTGTTACAATCCCAAGGCGCTTCACAGAAGGTGTAATCAGAAATAATTTGCATTACTTTACACATCATTTTAGTCATCAGACATTTATTTCAGCTAATATTTGTAGGGGCATTCAATTTAAATAAGTTTAGATTGATCCGAAGGTGGTTACACCACAGCATATTTTTTTCCATCATTGGGTTAAAAATATACATATACAGCATATTAAATATTGGTCCTGGAAGCTTCATTGTTAAATGTCACAATATAAGGACAGTAGCATAATCTTTGTACTCTGCTGCAAACATCAAGATTAGAATGGGTTAAAAGAAAAACAGTTCCTTGCTTGCTATTGCATTCAAAGGCTATATATAGTCGTTGCTATAAATAAATACGTACAAATATAATTTTACCAAGTATTCACTTTAAACTCTGATTAATCTTTTTACATTTCTAAACCAAGCATAAACCTGAGCTTTATATTTTCAACTTCAACAGCTGATAAAATTGTTGCCTATTGCTTTTGTAAATTCCTATCCTATCAGGAGAACTATTGCATTCAAATTTAAAAGGAGACATTCACAAGCTTTCAACCCCATACGTTTTATTTCTGCAATCTTGTTCAGAATTAAGCAAATTAGATATTTTTTTTAAATAAACGTAATATTACACTGGAACAGAAAAGATAACTCCCATATCATGGCCATTTAATAAATACAAAACAAGTTAAAATGAAATGTTGATAATGCTTGAAAACATTATCTTTTAAGGTTTAAAGCCTTGCCGTATAATAATCCCAGAATAATTAATTTTGTTGAATAGTTGAGCAAAAGTTAAAATGATGTTTCATGTCTCTTCTGGTCAAGATTCCATTCCAAATGCTGATTATTCCTGAAATTTACCAGTCCTTCAAGATGAAGGATATTGTGAATATTAGATGGAGGAATATCTCTCAAAATTCTCTTACCTTGAACATGGTGACTAGTCTCACAACACCAGGTTAAAGTCCAACAGGTTTATTTGGTAGCATTGCTCCAAAAGCTCGTGCTTCCAAATAAACCTGTTGGACTTTAACCTGGTGTTGTGAAACTACTTACTGAACTATCTCAATCCAACGCCGGCAACTCCACATCATACCTTGAACATAGAAAAGCTAAAGTGCACTTCACTTTATAGCCAAACATTGCTGTCTACTGACTACAGGACAGCATTTCCCTTGATGTAATTTTCAGCTCCTCCTCCTGCATTCTTTAAAGGAGTATACATTCTATGATAACTCATGATATTTGCATTTTGTTAAATAGAAAGTGCATATATGTGCATTCACCACTGGAAAATCACAACATTGTGTTTCA
This sequence comes from Carcharhinus amblyrhynchos, assembly GCF_965287045.1. Lineage (NCBI taxonomy): Eukaryota > Metazoa > Chordata > Chondrichthyes > Carcharhiniformes > Carcharhinidae > Carcharhinus > Carcharhinus amblyrhynchos. The sequence goes on along the minus strand of NC_137333.1, from coordinate 67,591,824 downwards.
GAATCACTTTGAAATTGTGACATTCATTTAGAACTTCCTAACTTGACTTTCCACCGGAGTTTCCATATTTACCCCTGCAGATCTGGGGGAAATCTGAAGAAATGACATAAATGGCAATTGACACTTATTATGGATTCCATGAAAGCTACAGCATGTGTCGAAGAATTCCAAGCATGGTTTCAACCAAGTATACAATGAGGACAACTTTCACTTTTGACAGGGGGAGGGGGAAGCTAATGGTAGCCACTTGTTGTACACCACCTCTGTGCACCTCCATACCATCCCCACTAACTGAATTTTCCTATCCCTTGAAAATAATATGCCAGAAGTAAAAGTTAAGTCCAAACTTAAGCAGAACAAAAATGTGCTTCCTTTACCCGAGCACCAAGTTTCCGTCAGCTGTAACCCTGCGCTGGCTGTCCAACATTGGCTATTTGGGGGCAAAGTCTTGGTTTAAAGACTGTTATACTGGTTTTCAACTCACTCCATGGCCTTGCACCTCTCTAACTCTTCTCCAGTTCTATAACCCTGTGACATCTCTGCTTCCCCCAATTCAGGCCTCTTACACATCCTTCATTTTCATTGCTCCACTTGATTTTAGACACAGAAACTCTTAAGTTCTGAAGTTGGGCATTCAGCCTCTCAGTACTTCTTTAAGATAGTACTTAGAATCCATAGAATTCCTACAGTTGAGAAGGAAGCTATTCAGTCATCAATTCTGCACTGACTCTCCGAAAGTGCATCTTACCTAGCTCACCTCCCATCCTATCCCTGCGACACTGTGCGTTTACCATGGCTAATCCACCTAATCTACAAACCTCTGGGCACTAAGGGGCAATTAAGCATGGCCAATCCACATAATCTGCACACTCCTGGACTGTGGGAGGAAACAGTAGCATCCAGATAGACATGGGACAAATGCGCAAACTCCACACAGTCAGCAAAGGCAAGAATTGAATCCAGGTCCCTGGCACTGTGGGGCAGTAGTGCTAACCATTGTGTCACTGTGCCGCCACCTCTTATCAAGTTTTTGATCACCTGTCCAAATATCTCCTTTTGTGGTTTGGTGTCAAATTTTATTTCATAATATTCCTGTGAAGCACTTTGGGATGTTTTACTATGTAAAGAATGTTATATAAATACAAGCTGTTGTTGTAGTTTGCAAACAAGTCATGCATTATAAGTTCTTTCACAGAAAGTTGTAGAATTACAACTGACTGGTATTAAGCTATTGGTGAAATCAAGGCTTTGAGAAGAAAAACTTATGATTTAGTAGTAAATTCCAGCACTGCCTGAAGCAGAAGACAGACACACTTAGATAGTTATTTTGACTGATGATGAGAAATTATGCTGAACGATGGAACTAATAATATTGGACAGAACAAGATAGAATGACAACTGGGAGTGTTATTTAAAAGTTCACTTGCAAACCTTAATTTGTCAGGAAACTGCACGATAGTGGTTTGCTTGCATTCTGGGAGCTTTTAGGGATTATATGCTATCTTTTTCCATATCTTGATCCTTTCATTTTCAGAATGAAGAGTTTGGCAAGTTCAAAAGACTTTGTGGATGCAGAAAGAGGAGAACCGGAGCAACAGCAGCAAGAGGAAACTTGTGGACCAATAATTACAGAACAGGCAAGGGTAGAATTGTGCACCCTCCTGGTACATAACCATCTACCCATCCTTTGATCATAGCAATAAAGGTAATTATGCCCCTATATTTTCCTACCTCAGGTTCCATACAGGTGAAATCAGGAACATGGCTCACATCAACCAATCAACATAACATGCTTGCAAGTAAACAGGTGATGGATACATTCTTCATCCAGGTTTATGGGAACTTCAAGTTCGCCCTTAAGCTAGCAGGCAAGTTCTATGGGGTTTGCAGCAATTTGCAGGGTTTCCTGAGTACAGGTTGCCATTGACGTACCCACGACCCACGTACCCATCAAAGTTATCCATGATGTGGAGACGCGACATTGGACTGGGCTAAGCACAGTAAGTCACCAGAAGAAGGAGCGATACTCCAAAAGCTTGTGCTACCAAATAAACCTATTGGACTTTAACCTAGTGTTATGAGACTTTTTACTGTGCCAAAGTTCATGGGAAATGGTGCCATTTCTAATAGAACCAGTTAACACTTCTTTAAAGTGCAACTGCTCTGCAGTTACCACCACAAAATCATGTTGGTACGTGTCTAGATCCCTGGAAGCTACAACGATGCATTTTTTTTTATTCCACTATAGCCAACAGTGTGCAAGTCACAGACTGGCAATCGGGGAGCAAAGGAGCCATAGAGTCATAAAGGTTTACAGCATGGAAACAGGGCCTTCAGCCCAACTTGTTCATGTTGCCTCTTTTTTAAGCTTAAGCTAGTCCCAACTGCCCACATTTAGCCCATATCCTTCTATACCCATCTTACCCATGTAACTGTCTAAACACTTTTTAAAAGACAAAATCATACTCACCTCTACTATCATCTCTGGCAGCTTGTTCCAGACACTCACCACCTTGGGTGTGAAAAATTGCCCCCTCTGGACCCTTTTGTATCTTTCCCCTGTCACCTTAAGCCTATGCCCTATAGTTTTAGGCTCCCCTACCTTTGGGAGAAGATATTGACTATCTAGCTGATTTATGCCCCTCATTATTTAAAGACCTCTACATGTTCACCCATCAGCCTCTGACGCTCCAGGCAAAAATGTTCCAGTCTATCCAGCCTCTTCTTATAACTCAAACTAATCAAGTCTGGTAACATCCTAGTAAATCTTTTCTGCACTCTTTCTAGTTTAGTAATATTCTTTCGAGAATAGGGTGACCAGAGCTGTACACAGTATTCCAAGTGTAACCTTACCAATGTCTTGTACAACTTCTGCAAGATATCACAACTCCTGTATTCAATTTTCTGACTGATGAAACTAAGTATGCCAAATGTTTCTTCACCACTCTGTCCACATGTGACTCCAATTTCAATGGGCTATGAACACGTACCCCTAGATCTCTTTGTTCTGTAACTCTCCCCAATGCCCTACCATTAACTGAGTAAGTCCTGCCCTGGTTCAATCAAAATGCATCACCTCACATTTGTCTAAATAAGACTCCATCTGCCACTCGTCAGCCCACTGGCCCAACTGATCAAGATCCCGTTGCAGTCCTAGATAATCTTCTTCACTGTCCACTATGCCACCAATCTTGGTGTCATTTGCAAACTTACTAACCATGCCTCCTATATTCTCATCCAAATTATTAATACAAATGACAAATAACATTGGACTCAACACTGATCCCTGAGGCACACCACTGGTCATAGGCCTCCAGTTTGAAAAACAGTCCTCTATAACCACCCTCTGGCTTCTGTCATCAAACCAATTTTGTATCCATTTAGCTAGTTCACCTTGGATCCCGTGAGATTTAACCTTATGCAACAACCTATCATATGGTACCTTGTCAAAGGCCTTGCTAAAGTCCATGTAGACAACATCAACTGCACTGCCCTCATCTACCTTCTTGGTTACCCCTTCAAAAAAAAATCAAATTTGTGAGACATGATTTTCCACTCTCAAAAGTCATGCTGATTGTCCTTGTGTCTCTAAACGTCTGTAGATCGTCTCTCAAAATATCTTCTAACAACTTACCTACCACAGATGAGGCTCACCGGCCTGTAGTTTCCTGGCATTTCCCTGCAGTCCTTTTTAAACAAAGGCACAAAATTTGCCATCCTCCAATCCTCAGGCACCTTACCTGCAACTATCGATGATTCAAATAAGGGATCTGCAATTTCCTCCCTAGCCTCCCACAATGTCCTGGGATAGACTTCATCAGGTCCTTGGGGTTTATCTACCTTGATGCGCTTAAGAATTCCAGCACCTCCTTCTCTGTAATACGTACACTCCTCAAGACATCATTAATTATTTCCCCAAGTTCCCTAACATCCACGCTTTTCTCAACAGTAAATACTGATGAGAAATATTCATTTAGGATTTCATCCAACTCTTGTGGATCTGCATATAGCTGATTTTGTTGATCCTTGAAAGGCCTTACTCTCTCCTTCTGACATACATCCTTCTGATACTTCTGTGGAACTCGTATGTCTCAGGTGAACAAAGAGACACTGTAGGCCATAGCACTACAGCAAAAGTAGAGACTTGCTAAAGAAACACTTTGTGTCTGGACAAAATTGAGAAAAATTTCTTCTCTCAAGATCACAAAGAGTGCTTTACAGTACTATGGTGTGAGGTGACCTGCATAATTTAGCAGATCAACGTGAACAGGAAATGGAGCCAGTACAGACAAAGATCATTCCATCATTCAATAAGAAAGGGCCCCAAGGTCAGCAAAAAAATGTGAATTAAGAGAATGACTCACCCACACTAGCAGCTGAAATGCACTGTACACTCACTCAAATATCCAATCCTACACTGACAGTCAACTATACTGTTTGAACAAATCCATTAACGCTGAAATTTAAAAAATCTCCATCCATTGTATTGATGCCACTTCCTAACGCTGCACAGATTAAAAGCTGAATTTCCTCCTCAGAAATGGGTATCAGGAGACAAGTTGGTTCAGTTCTGGGTTGGGAATTTGCCTGTGTCGACAGTCTGCTGGGAAGCATGCATTTCCAGGGGTTGGGACCTTAATTGGCCAGGAGATAGGTTTATCACCCAAACAAGTAGACCTGAAGCAGAATTGGAGGCAGGCCGATTCTGGATCAGGCATGTTAAAAGGCTCATCCCATTTCAGGACAGGAAAATCCTAGCCCAAGTCTTGATTTGCTAACATCAGAATGTTTGAAGCTGGCAGAATTAATGGAGCCCAGGTAGGGTTGCCAACTGTGACTAAGTATTCCAGGAGGTTTCAACACATGATTTGCCCCATGTTCCAGCCATTCATCAACCAACATATCCATCCTTGTGATGTACTGCCTTTCCATGCTGATTGGAAAGCAACAAGACTTATTAGCCAATTGAATAATGCCTGACTGTCAGCCAAACAGCCTTCCCCCCATATTCAATATTTTTATATGTGATAAAGAAAAATATTCAAAGAAAATTTTAAAAAAATCATTTTTAATATGCTGATGATTCTTCTCCAGGATTGCACACAGCAATGGCTTACAGACTCTGGGCCAGCCCTGGCAGGTTAGCAGCCCTGAGCCCAGCAACCAGAGAACAAGGTTTGCTGCACCAACATCTTAACAAGTTCCCAGTGGTGTACAGGAATACCGCACATTCCACGACCAAGACCTCTCCTGCATTAATAATGATGAAAAGACAACTACATTCTGTGCTCGATCTGTTGAAACCTTCGGAAACTAAAGAGATTGTACAACAGCAAGTATAAATGGAACAGCGGGAAAGCAAGTCAAAGCATAGAGTTTTCCACAAAGAACAAGGAGTTTTCACTAGGAATTACTCTAAGGGTAGAAATGAGTTCCTGCCACAATCCTTGCACAGATTGTACCTGTTTCTTATACTCTCCAGACCAAAGGTGATGTTACCTGGAGGAAACCTGTGGATCAGTTGTTTGCTGCAAAAACAGATCCACCACAACTGGCGCGTATGGAAAATTTAGGTTCAACCCTCCAAAATCATGACCTGAACCTTCCTATAACCCCAACACTAATAGACACTGTTGAGGAAAGGAACGCCTCACCTTTTGATCAGACACAGAGACAACCTCCAGTTCCCACATCATCACTGGTTAAACCAAACGCCGATGATGTCAGTGGAAAGACGAAAACATCAGAGGTTACCGTCAATGTGAAGACGATGCCAGAGGTTCACCGGCAACCACTCCAAGAACGACAGCCTCCAGACTGTCTGATTTATTCACATTGCACTTGTTGGGAATGATCAATTTACCGGGGGTTGGGGGGGGGATACGTTATGTATTTAGATTAATACTTTTTAGTGAAGCTCTGTTGTATTAATGTTTCCACTGGAAGTGATGTCATATATATCAGTGCAGGAAATAGATAAGAAACAGCCATGTATGAGAACACACACTAAAGTTTAAACTTCCATGGTCCCTAGTATCACATCCCAAAACACAACACATTATACTTTATCTGCCACTTTTTTGTCCACTTACCCTATTTCCTTTTGCAGACTGTATTCTCCTCAACTTGCTTTCCCACCTATTTTTGTGTCATCAGCAAATTTGGCTACAGTACACTCAGTTCCTTTACCCAAATCATTAATAGGGGCTATAAATTGTCAAGGCCCCAACACTGATCCATCTGGCATCCTGCAATTTAGCTTGCCAACCTCAAAATAACATATTTATCCTGACTCTCTGTTTTCTGTTGGTTAGCCAATTCTTTGTCCATGTTAATATATTACTTTTAACCCAATGAACTCTTATCTTGTGTAGTGACCTTTTATGTGGCATTTTTTAGCATTTATTAACAGGGGGTTTGAGTTTAAGAGCCGTGGGGTTATGCTGCAACTATACTGGATGTTGGTGAGACCACTTTTGGAATTGTGTGTTCAGTTCTGGTCGCCTCACTATAAGGAGGATGTGGAAGCATTGGAGAGAGTGCAGAGGAGATTTACCAGGATGCTGCCTGGTTTGGAGGGTAGGTCTTATGAGGAAAGGCTGAGGAAGCTGGGGCTTTTGTCTTTGGAGCGGAGGAGGATGAGAGGCGACTTAATAGAGGTTTATATGATGATGATAGATAGAGTGGACATGCAGAGACTATTTTCTCTGTAGCCTCTGAGTGGATGTGGCTGTTACTAGGGGGCATACCTATAAGGTTCATGGTGGGAGATATAGGAGGGATGTCAGAGGTAGATTCTTTACTCAGAGTGGTTGGGGTGTGGAATAGACTGCCTGCTGTGATAGTGGAGTCAGACACTTTAGGAACTTTCAAGCGGTTATTGGATAGGCACATGGAGCACACCAGAATGATAGAGAGGGGATAGCTTGATCTTGGGATTGGACACAGCTCGGCACAACATCGAGGGCTGAAGGGCCTGTACTGTGATGTAATGTTCTATGTTCTATCTTACTGAATGCCTTCTGGAAATTCAAATACACATCTTCTGGTTTCTCTTTATCCACCCTGCTTGTTACATCCTCAAGGAAATTTAAGAGATTTGTCAAACACAATTTTCCTTTCATAAAACTGTGTTAACTCTGATTGTTAGAATTATATAAGTGACAAAAGATTTAAGTTTGTGGTAGTCCTGTTAAAAAGCTTGCCAGTATTCATTATTCTAGAACAAGATGAGAAATAGACATTGGGTGAGGGAGTAGACAACTACTGTATCTATGGAACAACATTCTTGCCTTTGGAGAAAAGTAAGCTGACACAATTTTGGGGAGAGATTTACCTTGAAAATTAATAATTGTTTGAACTAAAAGCAAATATAAATAAATAGTTGGGATTAAAAAGAAAGTTATTTCTCACCAATTGAAAATGGACATTACAATTGACTTTTCCAGGGATCCCTATATCTGTTAAACTGAATCACCTGGCAATGAAATTCCGTTAAAGGCCTGGGCATTGGTGATACTTCCTCCCATTCAGATCTGCTACTGTGGTACACCTGTACCTCATCTGTGATTTCATCAGGAGCATAATCTCCACCCAAAATGTAAATCTTGTCTGATATCCCAATAGCCCCTGCGTTGAAGCCTGCACACTCAAATGAGCCCTCACCTTTCCAAACACAGGTTTCTGGACAAAAACTATAGACTTTGTAAGTAGAAAGGTCGCAAATATACAACATACAATTTACTGGGACAGCTTTCACAAGAGTAGCATGAAAAAACTGACCAAATTCTGCAACAAGTTCTGACCATTGATCAGAGGACACATTGTACTTGAAGAAACAATCTAATGATGGATTGAAAATATCAGCTATTTCCACTTCAGATCCAAGAACATAGATAATGTCATTGCAAGCGCTTGCTTCTGGATAGTAAATTCCTCTTGGCAAATGGCTCACTGATCTCCATTCTTTGGTAAGAGGGTTGTAGGATTCAACATTTAGAAGACTTCGGATTTCTCGAGCTCCTCTGGTTTTTCCACCTACTACAAAAAGCTGATCCATTGCAATAACAGACGTGTGCATGGTCCGAGAGTTTTTCATTGATGAAACAGAAGTGAAGTTGTTTGTCCTTGGGCAGTAGCACCATGTCTGGTCAGTTGCATCATGACATCTTTCTGCAATGTGTAATCGTATAGATTTACTGCAGCTAATCATACATCCTCCAGTAATAAATATTTTTTCTCCAAAGGTAACCAGGCTTGACCCAGGAAAATCAATAATGTTTGTAGCAGGTAACTCCTTCCAGGTATCATTTTCAATGTTATAGCAAAATGTATGCTTAATCACACCATTTTCTTCAGTTTTGTGAACAAATATGTATTTTTCTGTTGTAGATGGCCTTGCATCAGGAAAGAGCCCATTAAGCTCTTCAAGTTTATCAAGAACATCACGAATGGATTCCATGCATTCAGGACTATTTGCTAGTAAACTTTCAGATTTCATAAAGTCCTCCAGAGTTTCTTTGGACAGCTGATGCAATCTCACAAGATTAATCAAATGAGGCAAATGCTTTTCTCTCATGTTAACATCATATTGAGTCCACTGAAGAACAGCATTCAAGACAGTATCCTCATCAGGGACATTCAATGCATCTGCTTCGAGGCATTTTTCTAATAGTCCAACATTCATTTCTAAGAAATCATTTGATTTTAACAGAAGAGAGAAGTGCTGCACTACAAATAGCAAAGCATGATTGTACAAAGTAGTAGAACCATAACCCTCAGATAGAGACAAAAGCTGTAAGCAGTTGGTGAGATCAAGGGTTTTGATGAGAAAATCACTGCAGGCTTTAGCTAGCAGGGACACTTGAAGAAATGAGGACATCTGAAAGAACATTTCAACATTGGTCTCCGAAATCTCTGCACGCCCTGTGTAAGCAAAATCCAGAAATGCCCTCACAGCTTCCGGAGATAAATTAGTGACTTTTACACTTCCATCATCCCTTTCCCTCATGTGAACTTCAAACATGGCTCTGCAAGGGAAACAGTGACATAACTATTGTCTTCACTATGACATTACAGAAATTGCAAATTGTAAAAATTTCTTGCATGATTTGCAGCTTCTATTTGAACCATATTAATTACATTTTTCAAATTACATTTTAAGCAAGTTTTCTGCACATACACAAATATAATTTTTTTTCTAAAAACTCTAAACAGATCTAAGTATGTAATTTTCCTAATTCATATTCAGAAAATTAAAGTGACAGTCAACTCTGGTATATCTGAAGCAGAGAGCATGCAGGGCTATGATGAGCAAGCAGGAAAGTGGGAGTTAGTTTTGGACTGCTCTAGCCAAGTGCTAGCACAGACAAAAATGTATGCACCAAAGCATTCGTGACTGAAATATATCAATTGTGGAAGTTACAAAAAAACTTAAATGAGCGTTAACCCAAAATATCTAAAGCAATAATGAGATTAGAGACATGTAACACAGGTTTCATAGAAATTCCAATAATACACAAACAATAGAGAGGAGCTGCTTTGGCTGCCTTAAAAATTCAATTACAGTTGGAGAAAAATATTCAATGGCATGTGTAAAAGAGAAACAATCAGCAAGCTATGCTTGACAAACTGAACTGATTTTTTGGGGGGAATACAATCCATAAAGGGAATACGATGGTTGTATATTTCAGCTTTTGTGTCTGATAAGGTGAAGTGACTTCTTATGGAAATTAAGGCGTTGGTATTAAAGCATTTGAACCATTCATACAAAAGTGATTAGCACATAAAGTGAAAGGTTAGAGTAATTGGATGACATGTGGGTACTGGTGTCACTGAGAAACTTCTGCCAGAATCCCTTTTGTTTTCAATTTATATTAATACTAAAGATATAAAATCAAAGGAATAAGTTTGAATAAATCAGAGTTCCTGATAAATTAGGGACCTCGGAATGAAAATACAGGGGGACATAGACAAGTTAGTGGGAGTGGGCATGGACTTCAATGCAGAGAAATGTAAACTAGAATATTCTGGGTAAATGAACTATGTAAATAAGGCACGGTACCAACCGGGGGCCGGGACTGGATAATAAGATTAAAACTTATTCAAATCCATTAAAATGAGATTTTTGCCTTTTGTGGGCATTGACCTTGTGACATTACCAGGGAGGGGCGGGGAAAGTCAGGAAATGAAATCTCCCTGGAGAGAATCGCATTTTCTGACTCTCTCTGGAAAATCACCCCCTAGATCTCTGCTTGATATCCACCATTTTGAAGGCGGTTAGTAATGGGGTGTGAGACAACATTGTTCAATAAATCTCTGCAAACAGGACAAGTATCATTCCTTAGGGTATCCAATTTCACAAAAGGCAGATTATAGAATAGGTGCAGCTTTTGGATCATTTGGGATAAGTCTACTTATGGAAACCACTGTCCACTGTGAGGAACCTTGTAAATTCAAGTAGCATTCAAACTCTCAGAGGAAGCAAAGTGAGGCAGAATTACCTTGGTCTAGACTGAAATTTTAAAAGTTTCCAATCTGAGGCAGTCAGGGAACATAGGTAAATTCATGATACTTACATCTGATTATTGCATTGTTTTAGTAACGTTGAATTCTGTTGTTTTGATATTTCATTCTGTACAAGCTCCACTAAAGATGTGAAAATCGACTATACCAAAATCATTGACAGCATAGCACCACTTCAGTTGGCAGGTGGGCCGGCATGGTGGCACTGCTGCCTTACAGTGCCAGGGACCTGGGTTCGATTCCCAGCTTGGGTCACTGCCTACGCGGAGTGTGCCCGTTTTTCTTGTGTCTGCGTGGGTTTCCTCCAGGTGCTCCAGTTTCCCCCCACAGTCCAAAAGATGTGCTGGTTCGGTGCACTGACCACGCTAAATTCTCCCTCAGTGTACCCAAACGGGCACTGTATTGTGGCGACTAAGGGATTTTCACAGTAACTTCATTGCTGTGTTAACGCAAGCCTACTTGTGACACTAATAAATTTTTTTTGTAAGGCTGTACAGCAGATCACAAAATTCACTTATGTATTCGCTGTATAACTGTTTAACCAAAAGGATGCAAAAATACATACATTACAGTTGACAATACAAACAATATCCAAAAAATATGCCTTTAATTTACAGTACCTGAAGAAATCACTGCATGCAGCCAGAATACATCTATGACATGGAAACTTTTCTCCTTTGACAAATATAGTGAAGTCAAAGAATATGTTTTGCTCCCGGAAGTTCTGAAGTACATTCAAAACCTGTTTGCCATGTGTTTCAGCAACTAGAGAGACTGTTCTCCTTTCAGTCACTCCATTGCAAGCAGCCCTGGAAGCTGAATCCATGATTGAATTGGTTTCACGCCTCAAATCTGCAAAGGTAAAATATTCTGTATATTTTTGTTACAAATACACTTTGCAAGAAATTTATCTCTTACTTTCAAACATAGGTATAGCTCAAAAAAAGTTAGCAAATTAAATCAAATTTATCCAGATTTTGTACAAGCCTTTGTTTAAGGAAGAGAGTTCATTCATTTGTCTATGTTCCTACTGAGATTTCTGAGTGGTTATTTGACAACGTAAGGTAGGGAAATCAATGGCGGTTTATATGATTCTTTCTGATATGCAATCTGCAGATCATGTATGGCACGCTTAATGTGTACAAATTCCTCCTAGAAGATTATAGACAAAAGTTTAGAAATCTTAGGAAGAGGTAGAATTGGGCTTTTGTGAAATTTGCTAGGCAAAAATAAAATAGTATTTGATTAATGATATACAGCAATGAAGTTTGATCAATCTTTTGAAAACCTTAAGATGTTGTTCGTGGAGCAATTTTTAAAAATCAATATTTCTTTAGGAATCAAGTTTCACCTAGACCATAAAGTTTCTAAAACAAGGGAAGCTGCAGTTTTGAATGATAATTATGAATTATCCAACAAACTCAAAGGGCAACGAACCTTAGCTTCTAAATCACAGAGAAGCTGGGAGAGAGAAATTAAGTGATAATGAAGATACCAATAATTACAATTAGGTGAAAAGCAAGAAAGAGACAGTTGCTTCTCAGAGTAGTGAAAGAGTCTGTGTGAGAGATAAATATGATTCAAGAAGAATAATGTTATTTTTTTTCATAAAATAGAGCATGTGAAAGCTGATTGTTCAAAGTTGAAAAATCTGACAGTAGTTTTGTGCCAATGTCTACTGTTTCTGAATTTGTTAAAAGATAATGGTTCAACTCAAAAGGTGCCCAAATAATTAGAAGATCAAACTTCTGAAATAGAAGAGATACCAAAGCCTTAGGTTGACAGTAAAGAATTAAAACAACTGATAACGGGTTGAACCTGCCTGCATGTCCTAAACCACAGGTGTCAAAACAGAACTTAGCAGCAGAATTCCAGGCTAATGGACAATCAATTCAAACTAACTTGACTCTAACCGATGGTGTTACTGTGGAACTACAAGGACAGTTTTGAGTGCTAGTACAGAAAGCAAAACTTAAAAATTGTGGCTCCTGCTGACTGGGTAGACAAGGAACTGAAATAATATAAAAGCATGCAAGAGCTGAAAAAAAAAAGATTTTTTTAACAGAACATTAACATAACCTGAGCAAAATTTTTAAAGGAGAGAAAGAGAACCATAATCCTGTGTTTAAAGGCATGGAAAAGACAACAGAGATGGTTGGCAATCTGGATTTTGATATTAAAAACCTGTAGCCATGAACATGGAAGTCAAATGTTAGAATTCGGACCAAGAGATTCACACATTGATTCTAATGATAATAAACAGAAGCTGGATCCAAAGGGTAAAAATCATTATGAAGAGATTTCTTTAGGTCTACTGTTTACATCTGCAAAAGCCAGAGGGACCATCAGAAGATGTTGTTGACAGGGTTAACATAACCAGGTCAAGGATAAAATTGCCAAACATTCAATTTGAAATAATGGGAAATTAATGATCTTGAGAATGGAGATTTATACTGACACATCTCAGAGGATGAAGCTGTGAGCAGTGAAACAAATTCCCACATATATAAGAGGAAGCAGTGGGTTTGAACTCTTAACTGTTACATGTATATAGGTTAATAGCATTAGGACTGGATAGCATTTATGAAAACCCATCAATATGGTGATGGTTTTTCATTCATTAGGCGAGATGTGTTACAATTATAAGGTTTTTAAGATTGTTGTGTCTTGGGACTGTGTCTTTAACCTAAGATAAAATGAAAGGGGCTATATGACTTTTTATGAAGGATGACAGAGCACCTGAGTGAACTAATTGTTAGAGATTAAAGGGGGTCTAGATCTTTTTACTAGGAAGAAGGTGCAATGTATTTCTGCTTGGAGTCAATGGCAGAAGCCTGTGTGCTAACAGTGGATACACTACGGGAGCGATTTTACCATTGCGTCCCACCAGCCAGGGCGAACTGGTAAGATTGCAACAGAGCCAAGAAATCAGGCTTGTACCCAACTTCTTGCCTCTCACAAACTTACCAGCACTGGATATCTGATGCGAGGCTGAATATATTATTTAAATTTACTTAGATGTTCATTTAAACGTAATTAGCGAGCCCAGGACAGAATCATCTTGGCTCACTTGCCTCTGTGGCCTTGCCGGAGAAGGTTCTCTCCAGCGAGAATCATCAACCATCAACAGTGACCAGACATAATGGCCAAGGGAGGGGGGCAGTGCCAGCCTGACAATGCCAAGGCAGAAGGGCCAAGTGGAGCATGGCCTGGGGTGGGCCATTCAACAGGATGGGAGGACGAATTCGCACTCTGCACAGCAATCAGTGGAAAGGGGAGGGGGAGGAGAGGGGAGGGAGAGAGGGAGAAACAAACAATCAACATGGGCTGGGATTTGTAATCGTTCCAGGCAGGGGTAGTTGCTAAAGGTTGTTGAACTCTGCAGTAGCCCGGGGTGGGTTGTTGGGGTGCTGGGCTATTGAGGCCAGCTATAGCAGCAGAGACAGCAACAGGTTTCTGCTGGTCTCAGAGCACAGAAACCTGTACGTGCACAATGGTGCTGTCTGCTGCTATCAGCAAGCTTTTGGGTGATTTAGGCCCCGCCCACTCCTCCTACTGGTGTGCAGAGTGCATAAGATTTGACTGGGGGCCTTGCCGAAATAACGGATCTGAAACTCTCCGGTTTTTACCCCAACGAGCCTCCAAACTTCCTGAAGTGTTGAGAAAATCTGATTGTAAACATTTGTGCTTTAAACTTTCCATTTCATTCTAAATTGAGAGAGGGACTCTTAAGCATAACTAATCAGCATCTCAAATGGATACATAGCCCATGTGATTTATATTACCATAGTGATGGGCTCTGAAATGGAAACAGCAACCATGGATCCACTCTTGATAATGCGTTACAGGCTTTATGAAAATATTGCTTTATATCACAGACAGGGTGTCTCCGAGAGTCTGAGGTAGAGAGCAGCGAGAGGCTGAAGGTCGTATGGAGCATGCTAATACTAATGGAAGCTTGTGTTTGGATTGGAAAGACCAAAATTGTAGGGAATTAAAATAAGGCTGGAAGATTTACCAAGTATTAATTAGCGGCCAGGGGTCTCTAGGAAAACTCACCATGAAAGACAATTCTGAAGTTAAAAGAATGCAGGTGGGTAAGGAGATACCAAAAATCAGAAACAAACCCTCAAGTAAATCCTTGAGAGCTCATTTTGGACTAATTCTGGGAGAGCTGAATGTTTATTTAAAAGATAGTGTAACCTATATTTCATCATGGGTTTTCTCAGTTGTATTAAAGGTTTTCTACTGAAGTAGTGTTTGGTCAGTAGTGATTTTAGTCTTTGTTATAGTAAGTGTCTCAAAAGTGAAATCTTGTCATGTCATCCATTCAGCTGCTAACTGGAAATTCAAGTTTATTTTTTAAAAGTGACAGTTTCCATTGGAATGATAACACTTTAAAAAAACGCTGTGGCACACAGTGATTTTTTTTCCCACATGTAGTGTTTCTGTGTTAACACAGCCTGCTACTAAATAAATGCCTGACACACCCTAAAGGGTAGGAGGAGCTATAGAATTAAGTGCTTCTGGACCACTCACATCTCCGTACCTCAAGAAGAGATCTTGAAAGAGTAGCTTAGCCCTGAGTCAATCTAAAAACAGAAAGAAAAATATATTTTAAAAAGTATTCTTCTACAAGTAAATTATTCCCGATCACAGTAATATACCAAAAAAATGCAATTAATAAAAAAGTCTAGTTAAAATTTATGTAAGTCTTTTGACTGATAGTTTCATTTTAAAAAAACCGTTCCTTGCCAATACAACTGACATAACTGATCTTAAAAATCATTGTAAATACACAGCATCAGAATATTTCAGACATTTGTGCAAAAATATGCAACTTAACCAAGATGCTGATGATGCAGCTACAAAGTTCCACTCATTTCGACTGTATTGATCTTGATACTGATTCAAGCAGCTTGATGGTGCATTTTAGTTAAAAGAATTAAAGCTTATTTATTAGTCACAAGTGAGGCTTACATTAACACTGCAATGAAGTTACTGTGAAATTCCCCTAGTCACCACACTCTGGTGCCTGTTGGATCAATGAACCTAGCCAGCACGCCTTTCAGACTGTGGGAGGAAACTGGAGCCCCCGGAGGAACCCACACGGACACAGGGAGAATATGCAAACTCCACACTGATAGTGGCCCAAGCCAGGAATAGAACCCGGGTCCCTGGTGCAGTAAGGCAGCAGTGTTAACCACTGTGCCACCCCAACCCCCTTAGTTATTCACATTAATAAAACTAAGAAAGACAAAGCAAGATAGCTTTAACTTTCTTGGCGATGAGCAACACTTACTAACATTTAGATACGACTTAACGGTAGAACAATGCCATTGTTTAAATATCCGGTGTGGTGGATACAAAAGCTAGGCTAGAGAATCCGAAATAACAGGGCACTGAGTGAATAGAAATCCCATATCTCAAACTGTTGCCTTGCACTTAATGCGCAGAGATAAAAACTAAACCTTTCGCGTTTTAACCTTTAACCACACTGAATGCATCGTTTGTGGGGCAACAAATTATACAAGCGAGGGACATTGCCAATTCCTTCAGCAACGCACTTTAACCGGGGCGAAAGATTCATGCTTTTTTCACATACCCAATGAAAGTGAAAAACGAAAGACGCGCCTTCCTTACTCTGAGTTGGGTTTATTCCTTAGATCCGCATCAGATAACCGCAGCTTGGGTCCCAGGAGATTTTATCCGCAACATCCACCCGCAACACAAACCTTGCCCATAACACCTAACACTGATCCCACCTTTACCTCCCATTCGTTACACCTTCCATCGGCGGAGTGGTACGCACATTATATAGATAAAAAAATTAATCCTCGGGGTCCAAACCGAGATGGTATTTTAAATTCCGACAGATACTCACTCCAGACCACCAGCTGAGGATCACAATACCATAGCGACCGGACAGGAAGCGCCTGCTTAGAGCCGGACGTGAAGTCACAGGCACCGGCGCCATCTTGAAGATAATAGAAAGCTGAGCCACTCCTGGCAAAAGGGGCAGTGCCAGGACTGCTGAGGGACACTTTTTGCTTTTGATGTCTGAGCGCTGCAGCATGTCATGGTTGCAGACAATGAATCTGGGACCCTTTTGATTTGGATTGGATGTCCATGTCAGTCCACCAATTCTCTAGTTCCCTTAGGATATTATCCCATTCTCAATATGACTTTGTACTTCCTGAGTTTCCCATCCCATCACAAATGTTCTCTGTTGCAGACAACACAATGTCAATCAAAAATAGAAAATGCTGGAAAAACTCAGCAGGTCTGACAGGATATGTGGAGAGAGAATCAAGCCTTTGTTTTGGAAGGCCGAATTTGGCTTGGAGGACCTAAGGGCCTGTTCCTGTGCTGTAATTTTCTTTGTTCTTGATCAGAGCTAAGAACAAAAGATCAGACAAAATTTATACTGCGAAGGCAGGGGATGGGGGGAATGTAATTGGAAGGAATGTAAATGGTGATAAAGGCTGAGAAAGGTGCTAAGAGCATCCATTCATAGCCAATGTCAATGTCCCATTCAGGGTTAAAATGTAGCATGAGATATTGTAGACGAAAATAAACGTAGCTTTTTGGGCAGGTGGTCCACAACATTTTAAAACAACAAAAGTTTTTGTTCTCAGCAGGCAGGAGCGAAGCAGGATGTGGTACACTTTGAAAGGCACCTGAGCTTGACTTGCTGTTCTCCCACAATGCAAAATCATGCAGGGTGCAGCATGCTTGAAGTAATCATTGTCCTTAGGAAAGACTGCAATTTCCTTGATCCTCCCGAATACCCCATCCCAGAACTGTCATAGAATTCATACAGTGCAGAAGGAGGTCATTCAACTCATTGAGCCTGCACTGACAACAATCCCACCCAGGTCCTATTCCTGTAATCCCACACATTTACCCTGCTAATCCCCCTGACACTAAGCGTCAATTTAGCATGGCCAATCCACCTAACCCACACATCTTTGGACTGCGGGAGGAAACCAGAGCACCCAGAGAAAACCGATACAGACATGGGAGAATGTGCAAACTCCACACAGACAGTGACCCAAAGCTGGAATTGAACCCAAGCCTCTGCCATTGTGAGGCAGCAGTGCTCACTACTACTGTGCCACCGAGCTGTCAAAATACCTGAAGTGACTCCTCAGGAGCCCAATGTCTTTCTCCACGATCTGCCTGGTGCAGACATGGATCTTATACATTTTTAGTAGGTGATGCTTCATGACATTTTGAGGATAGGGCTTAACCTCAATTAACCAAATATTAGGCTGATGATCTTACTAGAAAATATGTTTTAAATTGTGTATAAATTTCTTACAATAAATACCTCTTGCATTTTTCTAGCATACTTGCAGGGAGGTGGCAGTAGTATTGTCACTGACCTGGTAATCCAGAGAGCCAAGTTAATACTCAAGGGCCCAGAGAATGCTGGAGAAAATCAGCAGGTTTGGCAATCTCTGTGGGGTGAAAAAACAGTTAATTTTTCAAGTCCGCTTGACTCTTTGTCAGAACTGAAGAGAGGAAGAAATGTTTTGAATAGTAAACTAGCTGGGAGAGATTACAATAACATGTGGCAAACTTAAGAACACGAGACCACACTAACCCTGGTTATCTGTACTTGAAACAAAAATTATATTGCATATTGAACAAAGGGTTTGTAGCCAAACAGGCCATCTAAAATGGCGTTTTGTAAAGCATTCTGGGACAACTGGGTAAGAAACTAAACTGACAGGCTGCAGTTTAAAGACAAACAGGCTGCAACCCTGACGAGTGAATACACAGGATATGGGCCATCTCCAGGCTGAAAGAGACTTTCTGGTCACACTGGGTTGTGTGCCAGACGTAAAGGCACCGTGAATCCTTATTTAGGAGGAAGGTATGTGACCTATGTGCCTACAACACCTACAGGCATGGCCGCTGGGGACACACCCAGAGATCGGTGTGGTAGCACCTGATTGGACTCTTATCGATCAGGGTGATCAAGTCCTGATCGATTGATTGGCAATGGCCAAAAAAAGGGTGTGAAACCAAACGGGGTGTAAAGGGTGCTGCACAACCAGGAATCTCTCTCTCTGACCCCACAAACAAGCTACAAAGACGGAGAGCCACCACACCTGAGAAGGGAGGAAAGAAAGAAGATCAGAGCCAGGGTACCACACCAGACTAAAGGACCAGACTACGCAGACAACTACCAAGACCAGTGCAGAAATAAAGGCCAGTATCTGTTTGGGTATTTGTCAGTCACACAAAGTTAAGTCAAGGTCTTGTATTGTACTTGAATTCTAGCATTTTTTGTAAGGTAACTTATTGTTGGTTGGGTGGGTGATTATTGATTGTGTGGGTTTAATAAATATTGTTTGTACTAATAAGACGTCTACTCAAAGTTATTTGTCCACCGTATAAGGGTTAAAACAGACTGATTTTTACAACAGGTTTAAGATAAAGGTTGCAGTCTAAAGTTGTGGAAATGGATTGGTACTATGGTATGATGCTTGGTTGAACAGCTGGTGCAGCCACAATGGGCCAAAGAGCCTCCATCTGCACAGTAACAATTCTGTGATTCATGGTGACCACGCAAAGACAATGGGCCCAGGGTAAGAGCATTGCTGGCTCCAGAAATATCATGAAGCAGACCATTGGCATTCTTAAGAAATTGTTCCTTACCTGGATGGTTTGGTGACTATTACAGAGCATGTCTCCAAGATAACAAGTCTCCAGAATTCATGGTCTGATGCATTCTCCACAACATCACTACTAAGCGAGTAAAGCCCTTGCACTAGGCATATAGAGGCAATCTTGGGAGAGGAGGAGACAGCAAAAATACATCTGAGACCCTTTTGTTCTGGATTGGATGCCCACGACTATCCACTGGGGCTCTAGTTCCCTTAGGATATCGTCCAATTCTCGACATTATTTCACACTTCCCAGTTTTCCACCTATCTGTGATGTCCCATCACAATATCCTCTTGGCCAAAAACATGCAGTGAAAGTCACCACCAAAAACCCTGACACGAAAACTTTATCCAACAATATAGATATAAATGAATGATTTGCCCTTATGCATCCCCTTAGTGTAAATCTTGTGGGTACCTTTGCCTGGTATAGCGCTCCTTCATGGTGCTAACCCAGTGACCACATCATAGAACATAGAAAAACTACCGCAGAAACAGGTCCTTTGGCCCACAAGTTGTGCCAAACATATCCCTACCTACAAGGCTTATTTATAACCCTCTAAGTCCCATGTACTTACCCAAAAGTCTCTTAAAAGACCCTATCTAATCCTCCTCCACCACCACTGCCGGCAATCGATTCCATGCACCCACCACCCTCTGAGTGAAAAACTTACCCCTGACATCTCCTCTGTACCTACTCCCCACCATCCTAAACCTGTGTCCTCTTGTGGCAGCCATTTCAGCCCTGGGGAAAAAGCCTCTGAGAATCCACTCAATCAATACCTCTCAACGTCTTATACACCTCTATAAGGTCACCTCTCATCCTTCGTCTCTCTAAGAAAGAACCAAGCTCTCTCAACCTATCCTCATAAGGCATGCCACCTAATCCAGTCAACATCCTTATAAACCTCCCCTGCACCCTTTCTATGGCTTCCACATCCTTCCTGTAATGAGGTGACCAGAATTGAGCACAGTACTCCAAGTGGGGTCTGACCAGGGTCTTATACAGCTGTAGCATTATCTCCTGACTCCTAAACTCAATTCCTCGATTGATGAAGGCCAGTACACCATACACCTTCTTAACCAAATCCTCTACCTGCTAAGTCAATTTGAGCATCCTATGAACCTGGACCCCAAGATCCTTCTGGGTCTTCCACACTGCTAAGAGTCTTACCCTTAATATTATATTCCGTCACCCTATTTGACCTGCCAAAATGAACCACCACACACTTATCTGGGTTGAAGTCCATCTGCCACTTCTCTGCCCAGTCTTGCATCCTATCTATGTCTCATTGCAACTTCTGACATCCCTCCAAACTATCCACAACACTTCCAACCTTCGTGTCATTGGCAAACTTACCAACCCATCCCTCCACTTCCTCATCCAGGTCATTTATAAAATCACAAAGGGCAAGGGTCCCAGATCAGATCCCTGGGGCACTCCACTGGTGACCAACCTACATGCAGAGGAAGACCCATCTACAACCACTCTCTGCCTTCTGTGGGCAAGCCAGTTCTGGATCCACAAAGCAATGTCCCTTTGGATCCCATGCCCCCTCACTTTCTCAATAAGCCTTCCATGGGGGACCTTGTTGAACACATTGCTGAAATCTATATAAACCACATCTACTGCCCTTCCTTCATCAATGTGTTTAGTCACATCTTCAAAAAACTCAACCAGGCTTGTGAGGCACGATCTGCCTTTGACAAAGCCATGTTGACTATTTTTGATCATACTATACCTCTCCAAATATTCATAAATCCTGTCTTTCAGGATCTTTTCCATCAACTTACCAACCACTGAGGTTAGACTCACCGGTCAATAATTTCCTGGGCTATCTCCTCTCCCTTCCTTGAATAGAGGAACCACATCCGCAATCCTCCAATCCCCCAGAACCTCTCCTGTCACCATTGATGACTCAAAGATCATTGCCACAGGCTCTGAAATCTCTTCCCTCGCCTCCCACAGTAACCTGGGGTACATCCCATCTGGTCCCGGCGACTTAGCTATCTTGATGCTTTTCAAAAGCTCCAACACATCCTTCTTAATGTGAACATACTCAAGCTTTTCAGTCCGCTGCAAGTCTGCACTACAACCATCAAGATCCTTTTCCACCGTGAATACTGAAGTAAAGTATTCATTGAGCACCTCTGCTATTTCTACAGGTTCTATACAAACTGTCCCATCGTCACATTTGATAGGTCCTATTCCTTTACATCTCATCCTTTTGCTGTTCACATACTTTTAAAACGCCTTGGGGTTTTCCTTAATCTTACCTGCCAAGGCCTTCTCATGACCTCTTCTGGCTCTCCTAATTTCCTTCTTAAGTTATATATATTTATTAAGTTATATATATTTATATAGAGGAGGGAACCGAGTGTAGGGTGTCGAAATTTGCTGATGACACCAAGATTGGGGGAAAGGCAAATTGTGCGGAGGGTGTGGAGAGTCTGCAGAAGGATCTGGATAGGCTGGGCGAATGGGCCAGGAAATGGCAAATGGAATTTAATGCTGGCAAGTGTGAGGTGGTCCACTTTGGTAGGAAGAATGGTAGGAAGGACTATTACTTACGTGGAGAAAAACTGCAGCAGGCGACGGTGCAGAGGGACCTCGGGGTCCTTGTGCACGAGTCGCAAAAACCCAGCCTGCAGGTGCAGCAGGTGGTCAGGAAGGCGAATGGGATGCTGGCCTTCATAGCGAGGGGGATTGAATATAAAAGTAGGGAGGTCTTGCTGCAGCTGTATAGGGCATTGGTGAGGCCGCAGCTGGAGTACTGTGTGCAGTTTTGGGCACCGCACCTGCGCAAGGATATTTTGGCCTTGGAGGGAGTGCAGAGGAGGTTTACTAGGCTGATACCGGAGTTGAGGGGATTGAGCTATGAGGAGAGGCTGAATAAACTAAGCTTGTACTCGTTAGAGTTTAGAAGAATGAGGGGAGATCTCATTGAGACGTATAAGATGATGAATGGGATGGATAGGATAGAGGTGGAGAGACTCTTCCCGCTCAAAAAAGACAGTAGGACTAGGGGGCACAGCCTCAAGATAAAGGGGGGGCGGTTTAGAACGGAGTTGAGGAGGAACTTCTTCACTCAAAGGGTGGTGAATATCTGGAATTCTCTGCCCGTTGAAATGGTGGAGGCTGCCTCGCTAAATATTTTTAAGAAGCGGGTTGATGGGTTTTTGATAAGAGAGGGGATTAAGGGTTATG
Organism: Carcharhinus amblyrhynchos; assembly: GCF_965287045.1. Taxonomy (NCBI): domain Eukaryota; kingdom Metazoa; phylum Chordata; class Chondrichthyes; order Carcharhiniformes; family Carcharhinidae; genus Carcharhinus; species Carcharhinus amblyrhynchos. The sequence goes on along the minus strand of NC_137333.1, from coordinate 67,569,414 downwards.
GGGAGAGGGCGGGAAAGTGGAACTGAGCCACGACAGATCAGCCATGATCTTATTGAATGGCGGGGCAGGCTCGAAGGGCCAGATGGCCTACTCCTGCTCCTATTTCTTATGTTCTTATGTTCCTTCCTATAAATCGTATACTCCTCTAGATCCCTAACATTACCGAGCTCCCTGAACCTTTTGTACGCTTTTCTTTTTGACTAGATTCGTTACAACTTTCATGCACCACAGTTCCTGTAACCTACCAAAACTTCCCTGTCTCATTGGAACGTTGTCATGCAGACTTCCAGACAAACGTTCCTTGAAAATCTGCCACATTACTTCTGTACATTTCCCTGAGAAAACCTCCTTCCAATTTATGCCTCTAATTTCCTGCCTGATGGCTTCATAATTCCCCTTACTCCAGATAAACATTTTCCTAGCTGGTCTGATCCTATCCCTTTCTAATGCTAGTGTAAAGGAGGTAGAGTTACGATCACTATCCCCAAAATGCTCTCCCACCGAGAGATCTGACACTTGTCCAGGTTCATTACCTAATACCAAACCAAGTATAGCCTCTCCTCTTGTAGGCTTATCCACATACTGTATCAGGAAACCCTCCTGAAAACACCTAACAAACTCCTCCCCATCTAAACCCCTTACACTAGGGAGATTCCAATTGATATTTGGGAAATTAAATTCTCCCATCACGACAATTCTATTATTACATCTCTCCAGGATCTGTTTCCCTATCTGTTCCTCAACATCCCTGTTACTATTGGGCGGCCTATAGAAAACACCCAGTAAAGTTATTGATCCCTTTCTGTTCCGAACCTCCACCCACAGAGACTCTGTAAACAATCCCTCCATGGCGTTCACCTTTTCTACAGCCATGACACTATCTCTGATCAACAGTGCCACTCCCTCATCTTTTTTGCCTCTCTCCCTGTCCCTCCTGAAACATCTGAAACCCGGCACTTGAAGTATCCAGTCCTGTCCCTGCGTCATCCAAGTCTCTGTAAGGGCCACCACATCACATTTCCAAGTAGCAATCCATGGTCTAAGCTCATCCACTTTGTTAACAACATTCCTAGCGTTAAAATAGACACAACTCAAACTTTTGGTCTGAGTGCTCCCCTTCTCCATCACCCACCAATCCTCCCTCTCACACTGTCCACAATCTCTATTTGCGAGCTAACCTCCTCTCTCCCAATCACTTCATTTTGAATCCCTCCCCACAACCATTCTAGTTTAAAGTCTCCCCAGTAGCCTAATGGATGAAAGGCTTTTAATTTCACTTGGAGACTATGGATATCTTGCAGGACACCATCAAACAACTCTGGACTTAAGAGATACCAGCATAGGACTACACCACCTCAGCAAGGCTGCAGTAGTCTGGGTTGATTTGCTGACAGCAAGGACACCACAATAGAGGTAATGATGAGAGCATCAATCCTAGGATCCAAAGAGATCCTAGTGCACCACAGAATCACTGGCACACCCTAAGGTGGTGCCTTCAAGCTTGGTTTCATGGCTACAAGAAGGATCTCATGATCTCTATACATCAACCGTAGGTGCTGTGAAGTTAGATGACTTCCACCTCTGCTGTAATAAAAGTTGAGATCTCACATTATAGATACGTCCACAAGTCATGGAGTTGGCTATCACTTTCATACCAGAAAGCATAGTCGCCCAGCTCCTACCACACTCTATAACAGGCTCTCTGGCATTTCCTTATTTGTCACCACATCAAATTTGTCATCTTGGATCCCTGACAAAACTTGGTGGCAACTTTGCCCTTCTTGGAGCTACAGGCTACAGACCACTTATGTTTGGTTACTCACCACATGCTGTTCCTAACTCAATACACCTTTTAAGATACATACATTGTCAATATCTGAGCAGTGCCATCTGCTCCCATTGCCTCAAAGCTGTTCCTCCAGGGCTCTTGGTCCACGTGGAAACATGGCCTCTCTCCTCTTTGACTTCAGGCACCACAAAGGAGAACCTGGGAGTTCTGCTAATATCCCCACTGATGTTAAACACAAGGGTATTCCAGATTGCTGAAGGGATGCTTGGAACACAAGTAATTAACTGTTTATTTTGCAATCTGGTATGAGGAGAAAGATGAAATCTGATGAGTAAAGTTTTAGTCTTGTAATCATTCAAATAAACATTTATTAAACTATAAAACACACAAGAAAGGCAACAATACAAAACAAAAACTATACTCAACTACAATAATGGCTACACATACAGTATACTTCTATTAAACCTGTTCTCTACTTTTCTAAACTCCGAAAACATACATCCCCAAAACAAATCCCATAGATTTTAACACCATGAGCCAAATCCAGCAATGATTGCCACACATGATTTGTATCTTTCTTTTGGGAAATTTTCTTCTGTTTCAACTGGCAAACACCCATTTAAAACAACAGTTTCCAGGCAAAAGCATGTTTTAGGCGAGAGCACAGCTTTCAGATGGTTGTGACTGTGATCGTTTCCGTCCGTTATCTCCTCTTCTTCCTATGGGACCAACTTTGCCACTGTTTATTCCTTTTGATTTCATTTTTCTTGAACATCTTGTCTTGGAAGTCCCTCTTACTAACATTTCCTACATATGCTTCCCCCCTTTCAGTATAGAATTACAACAGTCATTCTTACATCTCATTTTGAACTCTTACCCTCTGTGGTCACAATTCTCTTGTCACACCTGCCACAGAAATTGTAGTAGGTGGATAGGACGGACCATGCAAAGGTCCATTGACCTTGGGCGGGATTCTCCGGGTTTTGAGGTGAATGTAGCTGGAGCATCCCACTCTATATCTTTAACTCCTGCAATTCTATGCCCTAATGTTATCCACTTCACTTAGGTAAATATCTATCCCCCTATTAATAGGCTAATTGCATATCAAAACCCTCATGCAGTTGAATCCTTACCAATTTCCTTTTATCTAATTATCTTTTTTTAATCCCAGCTTCTCTTCGATGTTGTTCTATTTGATGTCCCTGTTACAGCCACTCGCAGTATAGGCAAGAGTAGGATCTTCCTTATTATGCCTGCAGCTCCTTGGGAGAGGGACAGACTAGCTGGACCACAAACTAGCCATATATGCTGCAGGTCCCCTAACTGAACATTGACAGGACTAATCAAATGCTGATGGCAAATCACGAACCCCAACATCCAATAATAAGAGCAATCAACTTTAATGCAATGTCAATTAATGGAGGCAAGTTCTTTACCATTATTGAGACTGGAGCTCGAGGGAAAAAGTTAATCATAGAGAGTTAATTTTCCATTTAAAGAAAACAAACATCTGTAGCATCATGGTTGAGAGAATGGAAAAGAATATCTAAAGGCAGTGCTTATGTTTGAAAGAAGAAACATTGCCTGTTGGAGAGTCTGGAAACTTATTGTATCGTAAATTAGAGGGAGATGAGTGAATATAAAACTTTTCAAGTTGGCTAGAACTATTTCACTAGAACAAATAGTCCAGAAAGGGACTAGCTCAAGGCATGCAAGACAGTTCAATCATTTCCACATGACTTGTCTTCGCAGAATACTACGCATCAGATGGCAAGACAAAGTACCAGACACTGAAGTTCTCTCTAGAGCAAGTCTACCATCAGTCCACACACTACTGATAAGAGCGCAGATGTGGTGGGCAATTCGTGTCATCTCTGTCAGATGAGCGCATACCCAAGCAGCTTTTTTTTTGGGGAGCTCTCTGCTGGAAGACACTCGCATAGAGGGCAGAAGAAACATTACAAAGATACATTGAAGTCGCTTGACATAGATATGATCACCTGGGAAACACTGACACAAAAGCACCCTACCTGGTGCTGCCTCATCCACAAGCTTACGAAGCAAGGTGCGTTGCTGAAGCATAAGTTAAGTGCAAGCTGCGCAAGTTCAGAGCCACCAGCGCAACAACTACAGTGCCTACACAAGTATGTCCAATATGTGCCAGGACATTCTGTGCCCGAATTGACCTGATCAGTCATCTTCGGACACACCTCATCCAGCCTCAAAGTGACTAATGGTGGTGTCGAGGTCCTCAACAACGGTGGACGAACAACAAGCTCAAGGAATCAGACCCAGAAGGGCATTCAAGATATTTGGAACTATTCAGTGCATTACAATTGCTTCATATGCTAGTCATGCACAGAATGTTAATGTGTCTACAATGGAAAGCTGATGGTGTGATCACATGACAGGGAGGCAGTTTGATAAAAGACACTTTATACCCAATACTTTTTAACTGGCATTTTTTTGAAATGTTCCATTACAGATTTTTTTTTGAAAGGCTGCAAAGAAGACGACAACCCTAAGGAAAGAGATCCCAGTTTAGTAAAAGCAAGAATCCCGTTTATAAGTCACCTCAGGCTGTAAAATATGTTTCACATTTCCTTCACAGGAGAGGTTCCACCACAACTTAGACAAAAAGCTAGAAACTTTAAATCTGTTCAGGAAACCCAGAGAGAATCCTTCAGGCCTGCATTATTTTCAATGACCATCTTAAGGACTTTAAAGAAGTGATCCATCCTTCTAATAATCAAATGCACATGATATCTTAAAAAAAATTCTGAGTCTATCAATTTGGGAAGTGTTTGTTTCATTTTGGATTTTATAATGAAGATTTATCCTTTCTTTTTGGTTTGAAATTTACATAAAAGTCAGTTTTGTCTGTTTTTAAAATCACACCACTGGAGAGATTAAGACACTTTTCTGAAATACATCTTGTTGCAGTGAGAAGAGAAATGTGGAAGAAGGGGAAAATACTACTATGATATAACTACCATCCCAACTACTAACAAAAAAAATGTAAAAGCCCTAAATGTGCAGTTAACATGCTATTAATAGCAAACTGTTCTGTTAGGGTAAGATGGTTAAACTCTGTAAGACTAAGTTTGTATAAGATGGTGAAAGGATACATGGCAAATTTTGCTGGATTTACATCCCATCATATTTTACTATTTGGCTGAAAGAACCATTACTCCAATCTTAGTTTTAACTATACAAAAACTGAAAATGTATTGTAGAAAGTCTAAATATGAAGACTTGCTAAGGGTAATAGCATTTATTCACAATAATGCCAGGAAAATGAAAATATTAAGCACACAATTCCCGTGACTTAATAGTCATTGTGTCAAATTATCACTATGCAGTACAGATAATCAACAATACTTTAAATTTCATGACTGAAATCATTATTTCCTAAGTTATTTTGAATTGATATTATCGCAAATACAAATGTGTTTCCTCTATAACTTGGTTGAGAAATCCTAAACAAAGACAAATCTGTTGATTTTTCTGTTCTGTTCATCACCTATTCAAACCTTAGTCTCAAAACGTCAAAACATCCTTTGGTGTCATACCCTAAATCATAGAATCTAACCATGTGAACTGCTGGAACAGACACTGGTATGGATCTTTTGAAGGACTCCATCTTTAACAAAGAAACATTTCTTCATTATTGCATTGGAATATCAGCCTGAGTTATTTTAGAAATGTATTTTGATTTTTCTTTTCATTCAAAGGAGAAAGTGTTATCAACTGGACCATTTGGCTGCAAATAAGATTGTAAAGCCATTCTCTTTCTTTCAGTTGTAGTAACACAGCAGTCTCACAGGCTTTTAAAAGGGTAAAATGAACAGGAAAATGATCCAAGTGTAAATACTTTAATGAGATCTCAATGTAATGTTATTCATGTTTCACATAAATGCTGGACTTTAGAATCTTCTAAAAGACGTGATAATATGAACTGAAGACTACAGGTACTTGACTGTTAGCGTGTTAACCAGAAAAATGCGAGTGATGAAAGATTAAATCGAGATTAAGCAGTAATCAAAAACAATACATTTTTCATTGTTGAGAAAATTTAAATTTGAACATTTTTGAAGTTTAAGCTTTCAATATAAAGAGTTGCTTAATATTACAAAGTCCAAATTCACATACAACTTATTAATGAGTTAACTTAAACCAGTTTTTCTTCTGGCAACTGGAGATGATTTTAATGTAACTCATTCAGTGGAAAACATGTGGGTTCATATCACACCCAGCTCGACTTTTCTCTATTGAATTCAATGCAGTGTAAAATCAGATGCTATGTAGATAGTCCCCTAGGATCTCCCGAAGCAAATATGCATTTGACATTGATAATTAAATATTTTGGAATGGATACTGGATGAGAAGTATAATTAATGAAATGGTGCATTAAAGAATGACTTAACTAATCTACTTTAAATGCACATAAATTTTGAAATTGATCCAACATAATCTGCTATTTTGTTGTCATTAAATGCTGCAGATATCAACTTAAACAAAGACTCCCTGGGAGAAGACAGAACTTACGAACTGAATTTAAACTGTGATTTTAATGCTTCAAAGATTACACCACTTGTTCTACATTATATCCAACAACTATTCAATTAATTGTGCAAACACTTCAACTTGTCAATACATTATTCAACATTTTTTCTATAATTTAAAGTAACAGTTAAATAGTGAAAGTTAATTTAATTAACATTTAGTTAATAAATGCAAAGATGATTGTTCTCAGAATTCAAGAGAATGAGTTTTTTGAATGAAAGACAAAGCATAATATTTTATGCACATGATAGCATTCTAGACTTTTTGAAGTACAATAAACTCCACCTTTTACGTTTACTGAAAATCAAATCTTCAATATTTAAAAATATCTCCATTCTTCACCTTTCTTGCTTTTAAAATGAGTAAACATTAAGAGGATTGTAGGGACAGAAGTAAGATTTCAAGCAATTGTCCCATTTAAGTAAATTTAATTTAAACTGCCTTTTCTCTCCTGAAAAGTAACATACCCAGTGGAAAACATGTGGGTTCATACTGACTGCTTGTTTTATGCCTAGCTTGATTTGCCTCCATTGAACTCAGGTGGAGAATAAAATTGGATTTGTGCAATTCAGGTACTAAATCCAAACTCAGCTGACTTGCTGGCAAATGAACAAGTTTAAATTATATTGTTAGCTTTAAAACTCAAATATATCCTTCTTGGAGTTTCTCAAATTTCTGGTTGAATGCTTTCTTTTTCCTCCAGCTTTGTTTGCAGAAGTACCATTAGTCCATTAGAGCCGGATAAGTCTGCAAATAAATACATTTTAACACAGTACCAAATTAAAGAACATGGAAGCTTAAAGAAGGATTTTAATATCAATGAGAAATAATATTTTACCTATTTAATTTCCACATGTTTTCCAGTCTGAGGTGTTTAGTTATAAAAATGAATTAACACATGCAACGTGAAGAATGAACTAGCTAGAACAATTACTAGCATTGAAAGCACAAGTTTACATGACTTTATGCAAGAAGTTTCTCAATTCTAAACTGACACCAATATAAGCAGCTTTATTTCTGAAATTAAGTGGATAACATCCTACCCACCACAGCTCTGCCTTAACACATTATATCTTTGTAACAACATTAATTTACTTTCTTATACATATTCTAGGTTTTCTTGGTGCTAAAGCATATGCGCATTTAGTTAAAAACAGCAAAATCATTTCTAACTAATATCTAAATATGAGAAATAGAGACATTGTAATACAAATCTCTTATTTCATAAAATAGCAACTTTGGAGAACCTTATCTTTAGATGTTTTACTAGTGACAAAGGAGACAGATTTAAATTCAGTTAAGTAAGAATTGCAGATGTGCAAAAGTTGTGAAACTCATTGACCACAGATTAAAGAAATTTGATGAGATAATTGGTTCAAACAAATGAATGCTCTGTCCCTTATTAATATGACATTAATACTCTAACCATACAAATACAACATTAATACACTGGTCCTGACTAATATACTGTAGGCAACAAATAAAAAGCACAATTCCAAAAACACAATTTTTAAATAAAATCCGGAGGCTTCTATCATTAATTCTGAACTCTGACTGGATTGTAATACATTTATATGCTCCAGCAAAACCTTACACTTCAACTTTTGTTGATGGGTGAGATGGAGGAAGGGAAGCAAAGAATAATAGTCATTACTATTCCATTAAGACTCTAATATTTAGCATTATGACAGATGAGGGTATGAGGGCAAAATGAAGTGTTTACAGGCTGCTTAAAACAAAGCTGCAGGCAATTTAATGGCAGGTCACTTAATTAATAAAGGTTTGTTTGGTGAAGAAGAAAAGACATGCATCACTTTTAGTATGGTATACACAGGTGAGATGAAGATATATCTGAACACGATGTGCTGCATTTCCACGTAGCTAATAGGTCTTTAAGGAACTTCACAATGTTTTAACTACATGTCCTCCAACTATTTTAAACACCATGTGGCTTTGTTTACATATATGTTACAATAAGGAACAATAATGCTAAAAATGTACTTTTTATCCATTCTGCAATCAGATATCAGATTTGTAGATTAGATATGGCACCAGTGTGAAGAATCACAAAATTTCCTATATACCAGCCCTGGGAAGTACTTCAAGCCAAATGTCAAATGTGTGCGCTCTACTGCACACATGTATGCCAAATAATTTTTATTTTAAATATTAATAAATAAGATTAATAATGTTAATCAAAGAACAACTATAGAATACATATGTTGAGAAGAGATAATTCTCTGGATATATGACACACAATTTGTCACAGAACTTCCAAAGCAATTCTGTCAAAATAGAAGATATTTGCTCCACTTAATCTACAGTTAAACCCAAAGTACAATCATAAAGTACATTTAGCCACCCATATTTAACAGGCTGTTAAAATTACCAAATATATAGTTTAATTTGATAAAATGGAAAATGTGTGTATGGTTATGAAAAAACACTATTCTTTTGATCAAAATACATTCTTCCTTAATAATTAATGTCTGGAATTTTGTTAAGACCATGATAAAACTTTTAAACTGAAGGACATTACAGAACTACAGACCACAGCAATACAAAGCACAACAAAAATACAGCTTAGCAGTGCTGATGTATGGAAACAATAAAAAAATAGAGAAGACTCTTCCATTGATTAGAATGCAACACTCCATACTGCTGCAATATGAGCAACTGTTTATGGAGAATACCTCCAGTGTTCATGTGAATGTACAGCATGTGTAGTTCTTTTAATTGCACCAAATAGAGAACTATTATACTTAAAACAAAGCATGCATACAGTCACCATGGTCGTCAAATATGCTGGTTGTGATCAAGGCTGTGATTTAACGTCAGTTTCTTAAAATCAGTTCACGCACAAATATAGAGGTGAGGCAGTGATGTGACTTATGGCAAGATGAAGATTTATAAGTTCATTAGATTTTCTGAGGCTGAGAAACGGGGGCACAGGGTCATGTCTGGATTTTGAAGCTGCTTTATAATCTGTTTGTGAAACTTTTCTCGAACACGATTAAATTCCATTATGTCAAGAGGATCCTCTTCAATCCAGAATTTGTGAAATTGCTGCATCAGGTAGCCTGTGTATAGCACAGGAAAAAAAATGTTGAAATTGCTCCATTTTGCAAAAAAAAGCATTAAAATCAACAAACAATTGTAATTACAACACAATTAAATTTATAGTTGAATTCCAAAAGTAAAAGCAGACCATGCTAACTTACAAAGCTTCCACTCTAATGAGGAAGTGATATAATACATGACATAAGAGGTGAGTTTTTAATAATTGTAACAAAGGTAGGTGATTCGCACATATGCTGACAGCATAGAAAAGCCTAATTTATAACAGGGTGAAAAGAAAAGGCTGGAATTTTCCAGCAACCTAGTGCATTTGCAAGTGATAGCTAAATCTATATTTGAATTTCTATGTACAACAGTTACCGCTTCCCAGACTTCGCACATCCAGAGCTAGGCTCCAGATCACTGTAAAAAGTCTGACAACACCAGGTTTAAATCCAACCGATTTATTCGATAGTAAACTCACTAGCTTTCGGGTTTGTCCCTTCGTCAGGTGAAGGGACATTCGTCAGGTGAATGTCCTTTCGTCATTCACCTGACAAAGGGACAAACCCGAAAGCTAGTGAGTTTACTATCAAATAAATCGGTTGGATTTAAACCTGGTGTTGTCAGACTTTTTACTGTGTTTATCCCAGTCCAACGCTGGCATATGCAGGAAGGTTTTTTGACTCAGTATGTAGATAGGCCAACTAGAGGTGAGTCTATATTGGATTTGGTGCTGGGAAATGAGCCAGACCAGGTGCTAGACTTGGAAGTTGGTGTGCATTTTGGTGATAGTGACCACAATTCGGTTACGTTCACCTTAGTGATGGAAAGGGATAGGCATGAACCTCAGGTCAGTAGTTTTAGCTGGGGGAAGGGTAATTATGAGGCTATTAGGAGAGAATTAGGAAGTGTAGGTTGGACTAGGAGATTACAGGGACTGGGAACGTCCGAAATGCGGAGTTTTTTCAAGGAGCAGCGACTGCGAGTCTGTGATAGGTATGTCCCTGTCAGGCAAGGAGGATTTGGTAGGGCTAGGGAACCGTGGTGCCCTAAAAAAGTTGATTCGTTGGTTAAAAAGAAAAAGGAGGCTTATGTTCGGATGAGGCTTGAGGGCTCAGGTAGTGCATTAGAAAGCTTTAGATTGGCTAGGAGGGAGTTGAAGAGTGAGTTAAGAAGGGCTAAAAGAGGACATGAGATGACTTTGGCTGATAGGATTAACGAGAATCCTAAGGCGTTCTATAGGTATGTCAAGAACAGAAGGTTGGTTAGGGCAAGATTAGGGCCAGTTACAGACAGTAGAGGGAAGTTGTGTGTGGAACCGGAAGAGATTGGAAAGGCATTGAACCAATATTTCTCTTCGATGTTCACGCAGGGGGACATGAATATAGCTGAGGAGGACACTGGGTTGCAGGGGTGTAAAATAGACAGTATTGCAGTTGATAAGGGGGATGTGCTGGATATTCTAGAGGGTTTGAAAATAGATAAGTCCCCTGGTCCGGATGGGATTTACCCTAGGATTCTCTGGGAGGCAAGAGAGGTGATTGCAGAGCCTCTGGCTCTGATCTTCAGGTCGTCGTTGGTCTCTGGTATAGTACCGGAAGATTGGAGGATAGCGAGTGTTGTCCCATTGTTTAAGAAGGGGAACAGAGACTTCCCCGGGAATTATAGACCGGTGAGTCTTACTTCTGTTGTGGGCAAGGTTTTAGAAAAAATTATTAGGGATAGGATTTATAGTTATTTAGAGAGTAATGAATTGATTGGAGATAGTCAGCATGGTTTTGTAGCGGGTAGGTCGTGCCTTACTAACCTTATTGAGTTTTTTGAGAAAGTGACCAAAGAGGTGGATGGGGGTAAGGCAGTTGACGTGGTATATATGGATTTCAGTAAGGCGTTTGATAAGGTTCACCATGGTAGGCTTCTGCAGAAAATGCAGATGTATGGGATTGAGGGTAGTCTAGGAAATTGGGTCAGGAATTGGCTAGCAGATAGGAGACAGAGGGTGGTGGTTGATGGTAAATATTCGTCATGGAGTTCGGTTACGAGTGGTGTGCCTCAGGGATCTGTTTTGGGGCCACTGCTGTTTGTAATTTTTATTAATGATCTGGATGAGGGTATAGTTGGGTGGATTAGTAAATTTGCTGATGACACCAAAGTCGGAGGTGTGGTAGATTGTGAGGAAGGGTGTCATAGTTTGCAGGGAGACTTGGACAGGTTGCAGAGCTGGGCCGAGAGGTGGCGGATGGAGTTTAATGCGGAGAAGTGTGAGGTAATTCACTTTGGTAGGAATAACAGATGTGTTGAGTATAGGGCTAACGGGAGGACTTTGAATAGTGTGGATGAACAGAGGGATCTAGGTGTATGTGTACATAGATCCCTGAAAGTTGGGAATCAAGTAGATAAGATTGTTAAGAAGGCATACGGTGTCTTGGCGTTTATTGGTAGGGGGATTGAATTTAGGAGTCGCAGCATCATGTTGCAACTGTACACAACTCTGGTGCGGCCGCGCTTGGAGTACTGTGTGCAGTTCTGGTCCCCACATTACAGGAAGGATGTGGAGGCTTTGGAGAGGGTGCAGAGGAGGTTTACCAGGATGTTGCCTGGTATGGAGGGGAGGTCCTATGAAGAGAGACTGAGGGATTTGGGGTTGTTTTCGCTAGAAAGGCGGCGGCTAAGAGGGGATCTTATTGAAACATATAAGATGATTAGAGGTTTAGATAGGGTGGATAGTGATAGCCTTTTTCCTCGGATGGAGAAAGCTAGCACGAGGGGGCATGGCTTTAAATTAAGGGGGGGTAGTTATAGGACGGATGTCAGGGGTAGGTTCTTTACCCAGAGGGTGGTGAGGGATTGGAATGCCCTGCCTGCTGCAGTTGTAAATGCGCCTAGTTTGGGGGCGTTTAAGAGATCCGTGGATAGGTTTATGGATGAAAAGGGATTGGTTTAGATTAGTGGGTCATTGTTTTTTAACTGGTCGGCGCAACATCGTGGGCCGAAGGGCCTGTTCTGCGCTGTTATGTTCTATATCCACATCATGACTCCAAATCACTCGCAACATTACAAAATTTTTATATCCAAATTTGCAAGTAACATTAAGGCATATTAAGACATTTCCATCCAAAGCAACTATATTTCAATAATAAAGACTCAAATATCTTTTGTTGAATCAACGTCTAGAATCTACTTACAGAAGACTTTGTGGAAGTGAAAAATCGATGGTGCTTCAGGAGCGACATTATACAAATGGGTTTTCAACGCCCCACTCACTAGCAGAGTATATGAAAGGTCAGTGATATTAATTCCCACTATAGCAAAGGAAAACCTGTAATAGAAAGAATAATAAATTGTGGAAACATCTAAGAATTGAATATTCTTATTCACAATTCAAAATATAATGAAATCAGGAAAATGTAGCACTGAAATGTGTAACAATCTTTACAAGACCATTAACGAAAAAAAGGGAAGTTAACGAATAGAACTATGTCACAAAATAAAAACAAACCTCACCTTTATATGAAAAACTGAACAGAGTAAGCACTACTAACTTATTGTAGTTTGTTAAGACTTAGAACATGAATTCAATCACACTTAAGTCCCTTATACTTGAAGATCTTGAGGATTCATTCACTTTTTTTTGAGCCAAACCAAGCATTCCATGGCTCACTGGAATTCACTGATTTGTCCTCCATGGTCCAGATTTTCTCCAACGTACAATATTTCATCTCGCTCTCTCTATTAAATAAACACGGGGTACCTTTTGAAATCTAATCACCTGAGGTCTGTTTGCCAGTTTCTTAATTTCAGAATAATTGAAGGGCCAGTAAATGGTCAGGACATACTTGGGCACTTTTCCCTTTTCAATGGACAAATGCCACTGCTGGAACATCTTGGCAAAAGTACAATATGTTTTAGAGTACAGGTCTTCAGTGCCACAGTTAGGATTTTGCCAGAGCCTTTGCTATTCTAGCACATTTAAATATTACTTGATGTCAGGTAGAATATTCAATGGAAGATAGTTTACTTTACACAAATGAAGCCAGCAAGAGACAAGTTTTTCTGCTGAATATATTTCATAAATGAATTCCCAAGCAGATTGTTATTGGATGAAAAAAGCCTAAAAGTTGCAAATGTAAATCTTAATGAAGGAATAGTTTTGAAACCATGCTACAGTGTTCCAATACGGAATCAGCCGATTGAAATGATAAGAAATGAAAAATAGTTAACAGCCAAATCTCTATATTCTGTACAACCAATATAATAGCAAGACCCAAAAAGACTTGCGTTATATCATTATTACATTCCTGGGTGCTTACGTAGCTTCAAAGCAATTTGGTTTGTACGTTTTGAGAAAGGGATCACTAGCATTGCCAGTGAGTTGTTACTAAAAGGCTATTCTCTACCATGCTACAAAGTAAAAGTTTATCCATTAGTCACAAGTAAGGCTTACATTAACACTGCAATAAAGTTACTGTGAAATTCCCTTAGTAGCCACAGATCGGCACCTGTTTCGGGTCAATGCACCTAGCCAGCACATCTTTCAGAATGTGGGAGGAAACCAGAGCACCCGGAGGAAACCCACGCAGACACAGGGAGAATGTGCAAACTCCACACAGACAGTGACCCAAGCCGGGAACCAAACCCAGGTCCCTAGTGCTGTGAGGCAGCAATGCTAACCATTGAATAGTATGATTTCTATTTCAGGATGATATTCACAACTTAAAAATAAAGGTCACTGAAGCTTGATAATAATATCCATTGTGTGATAAATAACTTAGCAATTTTATGTCTTAATAATATAGGCAGTCATTTTGAACATAAGCAACTTGGCAATATCTGTGCAAGTAATAATCTCCAGCTAATACCTACAAAATGATTTCTTGTATATTTTTGTTAAAAATGTAATTATCATTTTTCTCACTGGGTAACCAACCATGTCCAAAGAGACTGATGGTGAAATGTGCATCCAAAACTGAGTGCTGATTACTCAAGGCTTGGTTGCAAATAGTCTGACTTGCAAACATATGGCACTAATTAACCAGAAAAGATACATTTTACCATTTGATCCTTTTTCTCTCAGAAGAAAAACCTTACCTCAGTTCAGTTCAACCCTGGACAGCACCTGCAGTTAAGAACTATGCAATTGTCTCTATGTTAAAATCAGGTCCTAAAACTACTATGCAGCATTTTAGTCTGCATTAACTCAATAAACTGGCAGGCCACTTCATTCTTGATATTAAATGTTCATTCAAAGATGAACTTACGTAAAGTCTAAATTTGTCAGTCATAAGTACAATTGTTCCCTTAATATCCTCCTCAACAAATGTTTTCTCAAATAATTTCTACAGAAGGAAGTTCAGTATGCAACAGTTTATTTGATTTATTAATTTTTCCCATAGGAATACATCAGTGAAATACTCACCCAATTGCCTGATCAAACTTTTTCTTTTCCCATTCTTTTGTATTTATTTTGCTGTTTAAAAAAGAAAACAACAAATTAATTTTCACAAACCAATGCCCTTTTGATGTTTAATATCAATTTGCATGATATTTATGATTCCAAATGCATGGCAAGCAATTAAATTTAGTCACAAACATCTGTACACTTTTCAAACTGAATACATTTCACAGTTTGTGTTCACTTCAAGTTACATGAGCCAGGCAATAATTAAAATTAAGGCTGAATAGGAGTGTATTTTATTCTGCTCAATTTGTTTATTGGTTTTAAATGAGAGTGCCTGTGAATATCATCAATTACCAGATAATGGTGAGAAATTAAAAGTAAAAACTAAAACAGTGGGAAATACAGAAAAAAAAGCTAGAAATATTCAGAAGATCCATCAGTTCATAAGGGATGAAGACTCATTAGTGTTTTGGGTAGAAATCATTCAAACTGAAAATGGTTAGAAAACAAGTTGCTTTGCAAAGCTAACTAAATCAAAGAGGTAAGAACAACAGGAGTTCTGATGAAGAGTTATATTCGACTCAAGATGTCAAATCTCTATCCACAGATGCTGCAATACCTGCTGAGTCTTTGTTTTTATTTTAGATCTCCAGCATCACAGTATTTTGCTTTCACATTAGGGAAGAACAAATATGGTTCAAATATTTAAACTTTACTGCTTTACCTCCCACTTCAATTTCAGAATCAAGGGATATAGGGAGCAGGCAGGAAAGGGAAGTTAAAGCCTTATCAACTATGGTTGTATTGCATGGTGCAGCAGGCTAGAATGGTTTACTCCTGCTTCTATTTCTTGTGGGTTCTGCTTGTACATCAACCCTTCTCTTCCTTCTAATACTTCTGACACACAGGTGGCAATTTTAACCCTCAAATGTGGATAAGTTAGGGACGGTGAAATGTAAAATTTTAAAGGTCATGACCACAATCTGCCTAGTCTGTGTTTAACAAAGGCAGAACAGGAATTGGAGCTGGACTGCTCCTGGGAGACACAGGTTGATGAGTTGAATATGTAGTGAAGCTGTGGGGTTGAAATCAACTTCCCTTAAAGAGTTACCTTGGCTTGGCAGGTTTTCTCGGCCTTGGAACACCTGATAGCAGAAAGGAGGCAAGAACAGCCTCAGGGAAAAGGCAACTGCCTTCACAGCACTGCTTGCAAGTATAGAGGGGTAGGACTGTTTTCTCCTGGAATGAGATTCCTCATAATTGCCATCAGACCCAAACCCCACACCACAATCACCCTCAAACCTGATCAGGAATTGGAAACCCCATCTCAAGGATTGATCAACCACCCCAGGTCAGGGATCTGATCCCTACCTCCCCACTCTCACTATAGGTTCTTTATGGTCTACAACCTATTCCAAAATGTCCCCCACCAAACTCCAAGTCAAGTCTATCAATTAGGTTGACTTGCAGTTGGCGACCGTGTCAGGAAAACTGCACATAATGCAAGAAAAACATCATGGTTAGAACTCCATAGCATGTGGAGAACCCAGACTTTCAGGTTTCCCGCCCTAAACTCCATTCATATACCAGCAAACCACCCATATCAATATCAGAACCATAATTACAGAAGGAATGTGGATCAAAAATCAGTTGACTGGAAAACTCACATGCAATAATTTTTCATTAATGATAACATATCACATATCTCACAAACTTACTTATTTTGCCGAATTATAATGGTACTAGTTTGCGATGCCTGTGATGTCGATAAGGTCCTATGTAAAAGGTTTATGTACAAAGAGCTCATTGGAGCAGATCTTTTCTTCTTTTGTGGGATATGGGCATCACTAGCTCAGCTAACGTTTATTGCTTCAAAAGACGTACTGGTTAGATGCATTGACTTTGCTAAATTCTCCCTCAGCATATCCAAACAAGTGCTGGAGTGTGCCCATTAGGGGTTTTTCACAGTAACTTCATTGTAGTGTTAATGTAAGCCTACTTGTAAGGTAATAAATTAACTTTAAACCTAATTTATAGAATCCCTACAGTGCAGAAGGAGATTATTCTGCTCATTGAGTTTGCACCAATTCTCTGCTAAGAAATCTTAGCCAGGCCCACCATCCTGCTTTATCCCCATATCCCCACACATTTATCATGGCTAATCCATCTACACATCTTTGGACTGTGGAAAGAAACTAAAGCACCCGGAGGAAACCCACACAGACACAGGTGACACTGTGGAGTTTGCACATTCTCCCTAAGGCTGGACACTGAGCCACTGTGCCCCTGAGAACCACCTCTTGAATCGCTGCAGGCTAAGTGGTTTAGGTATGTCCACAATCTGTGAGGAAGGGAATTCAGTAATTTGATCGAGCAATAACATAGTTCCAAGTTGGAATCGTGTGGGGCTTGGAGGGGAACTTGCAGTTGGTGGAGCTATCATGCATCTACTGCCCTCATCTTCAAGGCAGTAGAGGTCGCTTGTTTGGAAGGTGTTGTTAAAGGAGCGTTTGAGTTCCTGAAGTGCATCTTGTTTATGGTACACATTGCTGCCACTGTGCAATGGTGGTGGAGGGACTGAACTTTTAAGGTGGTAGATGGGATGCCAGTCAAGTGGGTTGCTTTGACCTGGATGCTGTTAAGCTTTTTGAGTGTTGCTGGAGTGCACTTATTTAGGCAAGTGGAGAATATTCTAACACATTCCTGACTTGAGACTTGTAAACGGTGGCCAGGCTTTGGGCAGTAAGGAGATGAGTTACTCACTGCAAAGTTTTCTGGCCTGCTTTTGCAACCGCAAAATTATATGATTGGTCCAGATCAGTTTTTAGTTACAGGGATGGAGGACTGGCTAACTAACAGGAAACAGAAGCAGAGTAAATGGGTCATTTTCAGTTTAGCAAAATGACCAGTGGAGTGCCACAGGGATGAGTCTGGAACCTCAAATTAGTTATGATCCATATTAATAATTTGGGTGAAGGGACTGAATGTATTATAACCAAATTTGCATACTATAAAAAGATAAGCAGGAAAGCAAATTGAGAGGGGTATACGATTCTTTGAAGATAGGTTAAATGGGTGGGCAAAAATTGGGCAGATGAAATATGGAAAAATATTAATATCTCCATTTTGGTAAGAAGAACAGAAAAATAGGGTATTATTTAAAAGATGTCTGATTGAAACAGAAGATTCTGAGGGGGCTTGACAGGGAAGGTATTGAGGACCTATCCGCTCATGGGGAATCTAGAACTAGCAACAATGGAATAGGAGTAGACCATTCAGTCTGTTGAGTCGCTCACTGAGCCTACGCTGCCATTCAATTAGATCGGTACTAATCATTTATCTCAACATCATTTTGTGCTTTCCCCAAATCCTTTGATGTTATTATATCCATAAGTCTATCAGTGTCTTGAATATGCTCAATGGAAGAGCTAGGGGGCACAGTTTTAAAATAAGGGATCTCCCATTTAAGACAGAGATGAGGAGGCAGTTTTTTTTCAGCCAGTTATTAATGTTTGGAACTCTCTCGCCCAATGAGCAGTGGAAGCTGCATCCTTGAATATATTCAAGGCTGAATTGGGCAAATTTTTGATTGACAATATATTTCTATAATGGGCCAGATTCTCTGCCCCCTGGTGGCAGAGGTGGCTTGTCATTGGCCATCAGCAGGATCTTCTGGTCTCACTGATGTCAAGTGTTTTCTGTAGCTCATTTATCCCTCCGCCAGTGAACCCACTGTGTGGGGAGTGGCGGGGGAGGGGTATTTTCGTCAGGACCATAACATCCCACCGGTTGGTGATGTTAGTGCCGTGCCAAAACACTGACAATATTTTAAGGGACTTGGTTTAAAATCAGTAACTGGATTAAGAGGCTATTTCTTTGTCTTGGGAACATTGATTTGTTACAGTCAGACATGCATACACTTTCAAAAATAGATTTCTCAGCATCCATGATTGCCCATAAAGAATGGCTATGAAACAGTGAGCTCAAATGCAAAGCAAGATACATATGAATAAATGAAAATGAAGTGATAGTAGTACCTTACATCTTCTTTGGTTAGTTGCCTAGAATGAAATGATGAAATTAATATCTGACAATGGTCAATGAATACAACATTATTACAATATGTGAACCTAGGATGGAGAAAATAATCCACAAGACAGGAATCAAATGAAAATGTACATTCAGAATAACTAGTAAAAAAAGTGTGCATGTATGTCCATCTGTGGAGGTCAGGGGTTGAAATGTTGTACATACTATATTTGCTAAGTTGTTGAATTTATTTCAAGTAGCAATCGCAGGATCAGCATGTTTTAAAAAGTGATATTTTTGTTTTGTTTACACAATTTTAAAAATTATTTAGGGTGTGAAGGATGACAATATTACATTGATAAGGTAACTGAACTCATCATTGTAATGTAACAAATATGGTAATATAGTTGTCACCGAAGATGATCACTTCAACTGTATGTTAATTTAGCTTTGTCAGATAACACATGACTCACAATTTCATCTTTTACCTTCTGCTCCAAAATAGGTCTCCCTACTAGATTAGCCCATATCCTCATTGTTTTAGTTTGTAATATTCAACACTATTTCAGTGAGATGACTCAACAGACTTTTATTTTGGAGTTGACCTTCAATAACATTAATCTTGCAATTCTATACAAAGAACTCTTTAGTGTGCTTTTAATGATAGAAGTGTGAGTGCACAGTGCTACAAGTGTGTTGTTGATGTTTCTGGGAGCTAAAAATCATACTGAATATAATATAATATATTATAATAAATATATAATATATTATAATAAATCATACTGAATATAATACCATGATCTTATTGAATGGCGGGGCAGGCTCGAAGGGCTGGATGGCCTACTCCTGCTCCTATTTCTTATGTTCTTATGAAGTAAACCATTGAAATTGAACTCAGAGGCTAATGACAACACAATGTTAAATAAAGCATCTGACCAAAAGAGTAAGTTACCTGTACTTTGGTTGGTGAGAATCAAAAAGAACTTGGCGAGCAGTTGTGTTGTCATGTTCTGCAAAAAAACTGAACCAAAAAAGAGAGAAAATTTATATAGCTTATATAATTCATACACAAAAGGCAGGAGAGGAAAGAATTAAGAAGAGACTTTTAAAACATTACTTATAATTTATACTTACACCAAGTTATATAACCCCAACATCCCCATTCCTCTGAAGTCAGTCTTTGGGTCTTCACCTTGGAAACCTATTTCACACCATTGCTTGCTAATTCGACCACTCAACGTTACATCAGGGCGAAGCAAAGTCCACAGCTAACAAGATTCGTAGAAAACAAAAAAATATTCTGCACAAGTTGCCTTATTGAAAATCAAATTAAAATAGGAAGATGAATAAAGAAGATAGTATGAATCCAAGTTCAATGTCCCATCATCAATGTCTGCATGGCATAAAATACAATTATTCCTTGTTTGGCATGCCTAATGTGTTCCCCTCCCCGCCACCTGCCGGCAAAATTCTACTGGCTACTATGAACCCAACTGTTCCAAAATCGTCTTCCTAACTTGCTACCCTCATTCACTTAATCTTATTAATTGACTTCTCGCTCGCCATTTCACACAAACTGCCCCTCTCGCTCCCTTCCTTCCAACTTGCCACTTCCTTCTTGACCTTCCCACTTCTCTCCACAGAACTCCTCTTTTCCTCTGGCTCGCCACTCCTCTTGATAATTCCCTCTTTCAACCCTCCTGCTCACCAGCTCCCCTCCCCTGACCTTTTTACCCTTTCCCACTTGCCTCTTTCTTCTCTAAATCTGCTCCCTTCATACATCTAACCACTGCCCTCTCTCGATTCCTTTGCTCACTCTCACTGCAAAGATCCTCTTCTGAGCCCTTGCTCACAGGAGAGTGAAGCAGCGTGAAGGAACCAAGGGTGTCTGAAGAGGGAACCGGAGCGGTCAGCAGGGAAACAAAGTGGCAGGGTGTTTAAAAATTATAGACTAAGCATACACAGTTACAAAGCTCTTGGAGCATCTGTAATAACTATACTGTAATATATCTGTAATAACCATAAAATGAAAATGGAGGCAATGCTACTCAAATAAGTTTTGTTTATTACAACGAGCACTAAAATACATTATTAAAACATGCTTCCAAAGATGAATATATGTTACTTTTAAAAAACTGCTCTTTATGATGCAGGAAATGTGAATATTATAGGTCACAATATTTACAGGAAGGGAACCAGGAGTGAATATTTTAAGGGGTGGAGGAGGGAAATGAATAAGGGACCCAAAATGCACGGACAACATGAATCCAGAGCTTAAAATTTTCTCACTCAGCAACCAGTTGGTTTGACAAATTGGTTGGCTGTTGGGCTGAAAATAAGCAGTGGAAGAAAGAAATCCAAAATTGTCAACCAGGAGTGAAGTGAGTTGATTAATCACTGCAGAAGATTTGTTGGAGGGGCTTGGCCCAGAAACAGTGCTGTTAAGAGCATTAAACTGCTTGATTTTGATTTGATTTGGTTTGATTTATTGTCACATGTATTTACATACAATGAAAAGTATTGTTTCTTGCATGTTATACAGACAAAACATACCATTCATTGAGAAAGAAACGAAAGAGTGCAGAATGTAGTGTTACAGTCATAGTTTGAATTTTCAAGATCAACTTAATGCAAGGTAAATCGGTTCAAAAGTCTGATGGCAGCAGGGAAGAAGCTGTTCTTGAATCGGTTGGTACTTGACGTCAGACTTTTTTTTTTCCTGATGGAAGGTGGAAGAGAGAATGTCCAGGGTGCATGGGGTCCTTAATTATGTTGGCTGCTTTGCTCAGGCAGCAGGAAGTGTAGACTGAGTCAATGGATGGGAGACTGGTGTGTGGTGATTTGGCCGTCCTGCCTTTGATTTTCATATTCAGTTTCCTGAGCTCTGGGAAACTTGACCAGTCAGCATTAAATTTAAACTGATGCCAAAAAAAGCTGGAACAAATCTCAAGTTATAAATTACAGACATGCCCCTCCAGAGTGGGTTACTTAAATGCCTCAAAACACGCACACAACCTCACCTGTCAGTCTTGCTGGGATTAAAATTTCACCAAAAATGGTTTTTATTAAAGGAAGTAATACTATTGCTATTACTTCAAAATGTTGCTTCATTTCTAAAAGTTATTCAAGGACACCTGTATTTCAGTGTTAAACACAGGTTGGTAGCACGTGAGCATTACGTTTTTTAAAAAGGGAAAAATCAGAGGTTCTTTCAACATGAAATCCAATTCATGACACTTGCCAAGTTCATGAAGTGATTTTTTTTTGTCCATAAGTTCAATACAGGAATACTTTGGATGTTGGAAATATGAAATGAAAACAGAAAATGTGGAAATACTCAGCAGATCTGGCAGCATCTACCTTCCCTCTGCCACCTCCCCCCAGCCTCCTGCCTTTTTTTGGATGGCAGTTGTTGGTTGCGATGTAATTTTCTCTATTTAGACTTTCCTTAGGCCCATCTTTTGTTTCGATAGTGGACCTATTACCATCTCATTTTACTTCAATTCATTATTCCTTTTGTCATTATCTTTTCTGCCTTTCACCCTACCACAGACTTTCTTTCTCATTCTTTTCCCCTCCTTTTCATTGTCTCTGTACTTGTTTCAAATATTCAGTTTCTAATTTTTCTAGTACTGATCGAAGATTTTGACAAGGAAATTATTTTTCTCTTCACATGTGCTGTCAGACCGCAAGTATTAGCACCAATTTCTTTTATCCCAGTAAAGATCAGTTCTTTTAATGGAATGAGGCACAATGTGGAAGATATGGAGTGATTTTAAAACAAAATCAGGAAAGCAAAGACAGAGTATGAGTAGGTACTGGCAGCTAACAGAAAAGGGAATCTAAAAGTCTTCTATAGGCATATAAATAGCAAAAAGGTGGCAAAAGTAGGGTTGAATAGGGATTTACCAGGGGATTTGTGCATGGAGGCAAGGGCCATAATTGAAGTTCTATATGACTACTTTGAATTTGTCTTTAGGAAGAAGATTTTGTCTAAGTCATGATGGAAGAGGTGGTAGTTGAGATGCATAATGGGTTACAATTTGAAAGAGGAAAAAGATAGGCTGGCTGTACATCAAGTTAAATCAGCAAGGTTGAATCAGATGCATTCAAGGATACTGAAAGTAGTAAGGGTGGAAATTGTAGAGGCATTGGCCATAATTTTCCAATCCTCTTTAGATACAGATGTGGTGCCAGAGTTCTGGAAAACTGCAAAAGTTGCAACCTTGTGCAAAAATAAGAGGGCAAGGTTAAGCTCAGCAACCACAGGTCAGTCAGTTTAAAGCTTATGGCATGGAAGCTTTTAAAAATAATAATTCAGGGCAAAATTAATAATTTGAGAAAATGTAGGTTAATTGAGAAAAACCTGCATGAAATTAAGAGTGAATCATGTTGCTAACTTGCTTGAGGGTGATGCAGTAAGTATAGTGTACATGGACTTCCAAAAGGCATTTGATAAATCCCACAGAAAATTCTTGTGAGCAAAGTTGTAGCTCATGGAATAAAAGGGACAACAGCAATATGGGTAAAAAATTGGCTGAATGATAGGAAAATGAGACCAGTGATGAAAAGTTGTTTTTCCAGACTGCAGGATAGTTTTTAATACATCAGTGTTATTACCACTGTTCTTTGTGACATATATTAATGACATAGACTTGCTGCACACAGCACAATTTCAAAATTTGTGGATGACACAAAACTTGGAAGAATTGTGAACTATGAAAAGAGCATTGTTGAACACCAAAAGGACAGACAGGTTGGTAGAATGGACAGACAAGAGGCAGATTAAATTTAATGTTGAAAAGTGTGAATGTTTTTGTTTTGATAGGAAGATGAGGAAAAGCAACATTAAAATAAAGAACACAATTCTAAAGGAGTGCAGGAGCAGAGGGAGTTGGGATGTGCACAAATCAGTGAAGGTGGCAGGCAGGTTGAGAGCTCAGTTAAAAAAGGATATAGGATCCTGGGCTTTATAAATAGGGGGAGGGAGTACCAAAGCAAGAAAGTAACGGTAGACGTGTAGAAAACACTGTTTTTACCTCAACTGGATTATTCCATCCAGTTTGGAGCAGTACACTTTTGGAAAGATGTGAATGCATTCAGAAGGAAAAAATTCATGAGAATAAAGTTATTCATTCCTGGAACCAGTTGCATAGATGGATTGGAGAAGCTGGGGGTAGTTTCCATGAGGAAAAGAAGGTTGAAAATAGTTTTGACAGAGATAGTCAAAATAATGAGATCTGGACAGAGTAAACAGGGAGAAATTATTCCCATTGTTGGATGGATCAAATACCAGATAAAACTTATTTAAGGTGTTTGAAAAACAAAAGCAATAGTAACGAGGAAAGCTTTTTTTTAAAAAATGCAATGTTAGGGAATGGAATGCACTGGTGGAAGAGGATTCATTGCGACTTTCAAAAGAGAATTGGGTCATTGTCGGAGGAGGAAATATTTTCGGGACTACATGGAAAAACAGGGATACGTATGGCAATATGTGATCTTTCTGTCCGCTAACCTTCAACAACGTTTCTTCATGATGTGGATTTTCTGAATCATACTGGTCTCTGCGGAGTCTTTCAACTTCTGCAATCAGTTTTCGATATCCTACAATCTGTAGGAGACAGGCTTGCAGAGAAATCCCAAACCTCGGTCGAACAAAATAACAGTTTTTAGGTTGTTTATATTGAAAATCTGGAATAGTATTTACACACATACTATTCTTTTTGTGCTGTAACTAAGCAGCCGACAGTGCAGCACTTCCCCTAGCTTGTGATAATAGTACATTGTTAGAATCATAGAATCCCTACAGTACAGGAGGCGGCTATTTGGTCCATCAAGTCTGCACCGACCACAATCCCATCCAGGTCCTATTCGTGCCACCAATTGAGAGATCAGGCCACAATTTAGCATTTTAAATGAGCTCCACCTGCCTTCAGTAGAGGCCTCATCAACTGCCTTGATTGATGCCTTATTATGGGAGCTGGGAAGATGGTGGGATTTTAAATGAAGATTTTAATTCCTCACTTCATCAATTTCTTGCCCATTATAAATTATGGACCTTTCCTTCCTGAGTGGGATTTAATATGGAGCTTGTTAACTACTTTTAAAAGCTCACACTGAATCAGCCAGAAGTTGAACCTGGCATCTTCTCATCCATAGTCAGATGCGTTAACCAGTGCGTCACTGCTCAAAACCCACTGAAGTTAAATTTAATCTCCCTCCACGTACATGCCCCTGCCCCTTCTCTGCTTGTTGCGCTTTCAGTGCGGATATGGAGACAGAGGAGAGGTTGGGATTAAAATCAAGATGAAGGTTCACTGACCCGAGTTAAGAAGGGAAACAAATTCAGCCACAGTTCTTGCCACAGTTGCTAACCTGAGATACCTACTAGCCAGTGTGCATGGACAAAGGATATACAAGCACTGGATCCAGTTTGATCGTGACACCCTCTATGTTTGAATCTCAATTATCATATACCACTTAAAGTCACGTGAGGTAGGGTCTATTATTGCAGAGTCATTATACATCTTTAAAAGGGAATTAGATGTTGTCCAATGGTAATTGAATGTAAGGGATTAAATTACTTGGGAAAATTAATACATACATTTACATCATAAAAGCCATTCATTAATTGTTTGAAATAATAGGCAGATATACAGATTTACTGCTCCTTTTCCTTCCATCCTCCTTCCCCACCTTCTTATTTGTTTTATTTCCCTTCTATCTCCTCTCCTTCTTCTACTCCTTCTCCACATCACTCCAATTGCCTCCTCTCTTGTATGAAGGTGTAACACTGCTGGACCATGAAAAATTAAATTGAATTTGATTACCCGCATGAAGTACCATGAAACTGCCTAATGGAGTATTGCATTAAAGATTTAATGTTTAACATGTGATAATTCAAAAGTGGACTCTTTGGAAATATAGAAAAAAACCTCATCCTAAACTGGAACCCTGGGAAAACATCTGCACTCCCATGACCACCACTAACTCCTTTGGGCAATCCCGAGCCTCTTTTGTATGGTTGAGGTTGCCTCATTTCCCAGCAAAGAGATCTACTATACTCACATACAAACAGGATTGGTGTAAATGCCAACAAATTTAAGATTGCTTTTTGCAAAACAATTCTACGTTCAGCGATAAATACTTCTAACCTGAAATTCAATCCTGGATATATTCATTTCAATGAAAAGTAATACTTAGTGACTGATGTAATGGAATGGCATGTGAGGATAATCACTGGTTTATATCATGGACAAGATTTTGTACTTGTACTACATCATCAAATATGCTAAAAATCGTAGAAAGTGCACAATATAAAGCCAAATTTCATTACTGTGGATTGGTATCAGGATTAATTTTTTTCAGTTGCATGATGTTATCCACAGTCTTCTCGATATCGTCTATATGAGCGACTACAGCAGACTGGAGTACCTGCCAGACAGAAAGTGAATAGATTAAAGATGTACAACCAAAAATATACTGTAAACTAAGTAAAAATGCTTCACCAAATTTTAATTTTAAGCAAATTTTTATATCACAAACTACTGTACACCTGTTTAATTTTCAGTGTTGTTATAAATCGTACATAAATTGAAAGATATTTCAAAATTAATGCTTATACTGCCTGCTAACATTGATGCTGAATGTAGAAAAACAAAGCTTACTTACTGGCATCTGCTTACATGCCTTTGATTACTATGAAGTTTTGACCAGTAGAATTAAATACGACTGCCCTGGAATGTCCAAACTATGCTAGTGATGCCTAGTATCCAGCTAAGGCATGGTTCCTAATAGTTTCAGTTTGAAAACATTGAGATAAAATAACCTAGTACATTCAAGGTAAGTAGCATCAGTAATGTACGACAAGCAACCAGCAACAAGGGGTGGAGCAGCAAAAATAATATGGACAGGGGAGCATGAAAATGGTTAGAAATAAGGAAGGTGCTGAATTGGCAGCCAGTTGAATGAGCAGCAGAGAAGTGATCATCTCTATACTGTTTGTTCTTAGTTGTTTGCAATTTTCCTTGGTAGATGGAAGTATTTTTGATATCAAGTAGGAAGGAAAAGGGGTGGTGCAAACTGATAGCCCTTGAAAATAGTCACAATGGTCAATTAACTCTGTCCATTGGGTAGTTCTTTTAAGGGCCTAACAAGTAAAACAAACTCAAATTAACTTAGGGACAAATTAAGAGGGGCAGACCCCCAAAAAGGAAGGGGGGACGGCCCAAACAGAAACCAAAGTCCAAAGGAAAACTAAAATGTTAAATCAAAATGTGAGTGTAAGAGTATATAACACACACCAGCCCCTGCGGTGCCCAACGGACACGGAATCTGTCCATTGGGTATAATGCAGGTTCCACAGCATCTTTGTGCTGCCTGCTTAATTACATGATTGCTGCTTGTAACCAGTACTAAATGCACAGTTGATGGGCTGCATTGATCATTGCAACACCAGTAGTATTATTCTAAGTTCTTGATCTGCAGATTAGACTCTCTGTATCTCTGTCCCATCTTGCTTGCTGCTTTTTGACTCTCTGCTTTCAGCACTTTCAGCCCTGGCGTCCTGAGGTTTCCTGCCCGAGTTGGTTGACCTCACCCAGTTGCATGCTTTAAGTCTAATGTATCTTTCTCAGCGCTTTCTGGAGCCTGAGCAATTCCCAATGTTCTTGTTAAGGTAAGTTCTGTCTCTGTTAATAGTTATTTTTATAGGTGAGCTTATTTGTGCCACAAACCAACCTCTCTCTTAACATTTCATTGAGTGTCAATCTGAATTCACATTGTTCTGCTAACTGTCTTAATTGTGTCATGAACATTGCTATAATTCCCTCTGGGTTTCTCACTAGAGAATTAAATTTATATTATCGCATTATCACTGACGGCTTTAGGTAATAGCACCCTATGGCCAGTTCAAACAGCTATTTGAATACTTTTGCATCTGGGGCCTCTGGAGAAGTCAGGCTTCAAATTAGATGATATGTCTGAGCCCCGCAGGCTGTTTGAAGGATTACTTTCTGCTTTTCCTAACCCACCCCCGAACCCCAACTTAATTGGTCTAAAAGATAATCACAGATGCCTCATATATTGGATCAATTGCTCTGTTTCAGAGTCAAATGGTTCCAACTTTCCAAATAAAGTCATTTGGCACTCAAGTTGTTGTAGTGTTTCTTAACAAAAGGTTGTGATTCAAAGGCTGTTCTCCTGAGTTAAAGCAGATGACAAAAAAATTCCGATTTTATCTCATCACTAAATGTAATAACTGTGAGGAATTGACAAACAACAAGACAAGTAAACAAACAGGAGGCTTATTTTGGAAAAACTATATATGTTGGACAATAAGAAAGCTTGGAAACTCAATGACTCCCAGACTCCAAATGTCAACAACCAACTTGCGATTGGCTCGATGGGTCATGTGATCTCTGATAAAAGGGGCACATCACCACAGCCAGCAGTACAACTGAAACCACTGAAGATCATATAATCCCTACAGTGCAGAAGGCCATTTGGCCCATCACGTCAACAACAACTGCACTCTATCCCCATAGCCCCATGCATTTACCCCACTAATTGCCTTGACGCTATGGGGCAATTCAGCATGGCCAATCCATGCTAACCTGCACGTCTTTGGACTGTGGGAGGAAACCGGATCACCTGGAGGAAACTCACGCTGACACAGGGAGAATGTGCAAACTCCACACAGTCACCTGAAGCCGAATTGAACCTGAGTCCCTGGTGCTGTGAGGCAGCAGTGTTAAGCACTGTGCCAACATGCTACTATTACAATACACTATTGATGAGGATGGGATGATAGTATTCCCATTTTCACACCACATTTTCTTTTCATCCTAGAATCTTTGGACATAAGCTACAGACAGTTTCAGCATATACCTTTTACTTTGCAACCCCTCCCCTCAACATAACTTCACCCCTACTTTCCTTACAGAAACCCCAAAATTGCAACCTGACCAGGCAGTGTAGGAAGACTGAGGGAATAATGAAAAAGATACACTGCCACTTCATTTCATACTTGCAACTATTAGCTCATATACTGATACTTCATCTATCTTAGATGATGGATTAGATTTGCACATACTAACACACTAGGCAAAAGAACACAGCAGACAGAACTAGGAGCAGGTGAATGGCAGGGTTGCACAAATGTGCTGTTGTAGAGGAATTAAGTAATGATTTTTGATAATTAAAGCTACAGAAGGTGCTTGATGGCTGTACATAATATGTCTTGGTGCATTATTGGGGGCATAACTTGGCATGGTGGGCATGAGGGGCAACAGGTGTTGTAGTGTGTGTGGTTGCGGGGGTGGGGCGGGGAGACGAGTTGGAAATTTTGCTGATTCGCAGATGAAAATCCAGCTCCTGGACTCCAAAGATTTAAATTACAAGGAGAGATTCCACAAATTATGCTTATATTACTGAAATTTAAAAGATTAAAGTGTGATTTGATTAAAGAAGTTTAAGGTGTTAAGGGGAGCAGATAATGTAAACGCAGAGAAGCCATTTCCAGGATTGAGGCATCATCTAAAAATGAGAACTTTCAGGAGTACAATTAGAAAACAATGCAACACAAGGGTGATAGAAATTTGAAGCTCTCTTCAGCAATTGATAATTGATGCTTGACCAATTGTTAATTTTAAATCTGAGATTGAAAGATTTTTGTTAAGCAAAGCTGTTAAGGGACGAGGCAAAGGCAATCACTTGGAGTGGTCACAAGTCAGCTAAGATCTCAGTGAACGACAAAACAGGCTCAGAGCGAAACACTCCTATTCCAATTAATTCATATCCTGATGTGGTTTTTGCATTAATAATACTACATTGCATGCGAAGTATTCTACTTACTTCATTCCTGGAGGACTTTAATGATTCCTCTGGCAAGAAAAATAACAAAATCATATTATTCTAATGCAGGCAAGTGTACTGACAATTCATACTGAGCTGGAAATGTGGAGATGTTAATCTCCTGCCTGTCATTGTATTAGCAATGTTTAGTAACATATTTACTGCAATCTGCTCTCATCCTTTCACTGCAATTTATGCCAAAACAGTGCAATTAGTTTCAGAATGCAGTTGCTGTTGCATCCGAGAATGAAGCAATCATATACAAAATGACATGTGGGGCCAGGGAAGCACCATGAGAGAGTTAAGTAGAATGCCATTATTTTTAGGAAAGAAGAACAGCATGGTGGCCGAATGTGAAGGACCTTGAAGAGGAATGTAGAAGCATCAGAAATGATTAAAAACTGATACTTCAGAGAAGCAAGCAGCATTTTGCAGCAAAAATGTTGATTTTACATCCTTTAAAGCTGAAAACCCAAAAGTGTTTGCCATAAAACTGTGTTCCAAAACTCCATTTAGTTTTCCTTGGCTGCAGCTGAGGATCCTTTCATATGACACTGACAATGGCCACCTCCCAACTTATACCAGCGGCTTCAAACAATCAATTGAAAGTGGAATTAATAGCAGCACTACCGGTCAAAACAGGTGGTGATTTTTTTAAACACTGCATTACATAACCAGAAGTTATAATTAGCTGAAATTTAAAGTCAGTTTGAATAGTACAGCAAGAGAGAGTGTCAAGATGGATTTTGCATCTTACAATTCCTTCTATAATGAATTTACTTATCAGAAGGTAGGTAGCAAGTGATAGCAATGTTCTCACTATGGGAATGCCAAAGAACTAATTTGTAAACAATCAAGATGTAACTTGGAATGAGAGAGACATATCTCCCAATAGTTTACGAACAACAGGACATTAGATAAACACTGAAGTTCGTCATCTGCCTTTTGCTCTCAGCCGAAAAATGCTAGTCAGTGAAAAAGAGAGGGCACCTACCTATTTTCAATGTCCTTTCAGCTCCAGGCTTCCTGCTGTAGCAGATTCTTTGCAACTCACATTTTCCTGTTATTTTTCGTAGGGCAAATTTGAGAAAACGCCACAAACATTTGCAATAAATGTACAGACACAGTTGCACCAACATCCTGCAATCAAACAATAAAAATAAATCAAAAATCAAAATCATTTCCAGAGAAGACTGCAGTCTTCAATAAATATAAAATACATCAACAAACTAAGATTTAAGAGCTTGCATGTTAATTCATGCTGAAATCTGCATTATTTCAGAAACAAAACACAGTATTAAATATTGAAAAATTTTGTTTTGCAGTTTATGATAGAATCATTTTTCCAACAAGACTCAGAATGCCCTGGTGTGATCTTTCAGAAATTTGTGGAATCCTGTCAGCTAATCTGCTTCCCACCTTTTATGCAGCATTGCCAGCAGCTGATGTGATAGGGAATCCATCACAGCTAGGGTCTCTGACATATTCCTGGGGTTTCATCAGACGACCTCCTGCTTCCAATCACCCTGCCATATTCTCTTTTCTCCCCATTTCCAGTAATCTTATAATAAACCAAAGTGTAGAAAGGAAATGAAAAATATCCACACCATGTTAATAATTGCTCCTGGTTTGCCATTAACATTGAACAAGAAATCAGACTTTGAATACGAAAGTGTCATGACAATTTGGAATGATTGACAATCCCAGCCACAACTATAAATTCACTTTACCATAATTCATAACATAACTGAAGCAATACTTTACAAGCACACTTTATTGTAAGATTAAGCATTAGACAAGAACACATTCATTCAATTTAATGAAATTATTGATGATAAATTTAATGAATTCTGCTATCACCAAAGGTGATGCTTTTTTTCCTTTTAAATGCTCACGTTTTTTGATTCATCTTATTTTGCTGTCCTAGACTGGTTTTCTCTGCAGTATCATTCAGCTCACTGCACCTACACAAGGTCTCAGAAAGATCTACACAATCTGTCCCATTCCCTAACTCTTTCCAAACATCCTTGTGCCTCTTTTCCTTTCCAGATTAATCTGATATCCTTCTGAAAATTACTGTTGAATCTACCAACAGAATCGCTGACCATACTTCTACAACCTTCCCGTTCTTCTTAGCTGTTGAGTTTGATCTTGTTTAACCTCTCTTGTAATCCTCCCCTCCCCATCCAATGGATAATTACTTTTATTTCTTCCCAGGCTACAGATAACTTAAAACGGAGGAAAACTAGTGACTGGTTCCCAGACCACTACCAATACGACTCAAAGCTAGATATTGGAAAGCAACCACAAGTCAGTTGTCTTCAGATTACCTCTGCTTGTAAGAAAACAGATGGCCTCAGTGTTGTACCTGTAGCTGAGCTATAGTAAGAAAATCAAATCTGCTCTGTGATGATGTGACACGCCATTGCCTCTAAGAAAGACAATTCTGGAAATCAAATCAAAGCCAGGAGTAAAGAAAATTGCAGGTGGTACTGGTTATTCATGTATGAAAATCAAAATCCCAGAACTATATGTGTGTATATATATTACAGCTGACTACTGTAGAACTTGCACCCATCCTTTGCAACAAGAAGATGGTCACCTGTTTCAAAACACTTGCAGAATGTTTTCTTCACGATGCAATGCCTGATGCCAGTGTCACAGTCTGAATACCCATTCAGCTGACTACTGATGGGTCCCTCCAGAGTAGTCCAGGCAGTGGAAGCTGTCAATTGTATGCTCTATAGTGTTTCTTGTTACAGCATGGCTCTCATTTTGTACGCAAATGGTGTTCCAAGCCAGAGCTATGAGCTATGCCAATGAGTGGATAACTGTTGTCACCCAGTAATCAGCCTTTAAATTGCTGCGGTGTGTCAAATATAGGTGGATCAGAAAGAAAGAATTGTGACCACTGCCAGGATAACAGAGTTTTATCAGTAAGATGCATTGCCTCTAGATTGAGGCAGCTTTCCTTACTGCAAAATTAATTTTATACATAATTGGTCAACTCTGTTAAGCATCACCTGTTGCTGCTCAGGAACCCCCTCTGGCATTGCAGTCTCTGGTTTGCTGGAGAGGAAAATAGCAGGCTCAGAAGATGCATCATTTGCTGGCCTCTGTTTTGTCTGGGCTCTCTTCTCAATCAGCTAAGATTTTTGTTTTTGCTTGTCCCTTCTAGTGCCCTTCAAGAGAGTCAGCTTCCAGCATCTGTCTCCTAGTTGTCACGGTTAATGGACGGGGGTGTGTGTGTGTGTGTGTGTGTGTGTGGGGCGGTGGTTTCTAGCCCCCCCATGGCATCTTTCTTGCAGTGGCGCACCATTCGCTAATGGCGGGATCTTCTGGTCCTGCTGTTGTCAAAAGGATTGCCCGTTGACTGCATCCCACACCATCAGGAAACCAACGGCCAGGATGTATACTCGGCAGACCAGAACATCCTGTCAGTATGAACAGCTGGAAAATTCTAACCAACTGGAAAATATTAGCCATCTTCATATCTCACTTGCAAGTGTCCTTGTGGCAAAGGTATGGACACAGAGGAGGTCATGACCCAGTGGCCAATTCACTGAACAGAAGGTTTTTGGGTTTATGGCTGTCATCCATCCACTCGACATGCCGAGCCATTTTACACATCATTGGCTTAGTAATGTGAATGCTGATGAAATTGGTCTGGGGTGCGATGAAACCAGAAGATCCTGTTGCTGGTGATTGGTGCACTGTCTCTCACTGCAAGAAAGGTGCCGTGGGGAGACTCAAAAATCTCTCCCCCTGTCTCCCCTCCCCCACCCCCACCCCCACATCGACTCTGACAAAGATTGACAATTTGTTCCCATAACGAGTTTTCTCCCTATACTACACATCTTCGCTAAGAATGGATCGTTTATGAAAGATTTCAATTTCAAAATCAATGTTGGGACAACCATTAATCAATCATCCACCTTTCTGCTCCCTAACCTACATTGTCTCCTGGTCAAGTAACACTTTGATGTTGAAAATCCATCCTGTTGACCAAATCACTCCATAGCCTCGTCCCTCTCTATTTCTGTAATCTTCTCCAGCCCCACAATGTTCTTCAGATATTCTTTAATTCTGGTCTCTTAAGCATCCCCAGTTTTAATCATGTGGCACTATCTTCAGATGCCTGGGACCCATGCTCTGGAAAACCCTCCCTAAACCACTCTGCCTCTCTACCTCACTTTCTCTTTTAAGATGCTCCTTAAAATCTAGCTCTTAAGCATCTGCTCTGAGATCCCTTATCTGACTCAATGATATACTCAGTTTAATAAAGCTCCTGTGAAGTGACTTGGGTTATTTTATTACATTAAAGAAACTATAAGTTGTTGTTTACTTTTGCATCAAGCATGCAATGGGATTGAGTGAGACGCAACCAAGGATATTGAAGGAAGCAAGAATGGAAATTGAGGAGGCACTAGCCATAATCTTCCAGTCTTTTCTAGACTCAGGGAAGGTGTCAGAAGGCTGGAGGATTGCAAATGTTGCGCCCTTATTCAAAAAAGATTGTAAAGAAAGCCCTGGCAATTACAAACCAGTCAGTTTAACAGTGGATTAGTAACTAGAAATAATTGTCCCATGGAAAACTGTGGGTTGACCAAGCAATTCTCAAGGGGAAATTCTGTTTAACTAACTTGGAGTTTTTTGAAGGGGTAACAGAAAGGATCAATGAAGGTGATGCTGTTGATGTGATGTACTTGGACTTTCAGAAGGCATTTGATACAGTTTACAAGAATGGTTCCAGCGATAAGAGATTTCAGTTATGAGGATAGATTGGGATCATTCTCCTTGGAGAGAAGGAAGCTGAGAAGTGATTTGATAGAGATGTTCAAAATCATGAATGGGCTGGACAGAATAGATAAGGAGAAACCGTTCCCATTTGTCAAGGATCAAGAATGAAAGTGCATAGATTTAAGGTGATCTGTAGAAGAAACATAAGAAATAGGAGCAGGAGTAGGCCATCTAGCCCTTCGAGCCTGCCCCGCCATTCAATAAGATCATGGCTGATCTGTCGTGGCTCAGTTCCACATTCCCGCCCTCTCCCCATAACCCTTAATCTCCTTGCCTATCAAAAAGCCATCAACCCGCGTCTTAAAAATATTTAGCGAGGCAGCCTCCACCACTTCAACGGGCAGAGAATTCCAGAGATTCACCACCCTTTGAGTGAAGAAGTTCCTCCTCAACTCCGTTCTAAACCGCCCCCCCTGTATCTTGAGGCTGTGCCCTCTAGTCCTACTGTCCTTTCTGAGCGGGAAGAGTCTCTCCATCTCTATCCTATCCATCCCATTCATCATCTTATACGTCTCAATGAGATCTCCCCTCATTCTTTTAAACTCTAACGAGTACAAGCCTAGTTTATTCAGCCTCTCCTCATAGTTCAACCCCCTCAACTCCGGAATCAGCCTAGTAAACCTCCCTCCAAGGCCAAAATATCCTTGCGTAAGTGCGGCAACCAAAACTGCACACAGTACTCCAGCTGCGGCCTCACCAGTGCCCTACACAGCTGCAGCAAGACCTCCCTACTTTTATATTCAATCCCCCTCGCTATGAAGGCCAGCATCCCATTTGCCTTCCTGACCACCTGCTGCACCCGCAGGCCGGGTTTTTGTGACTCATGCACAAGGACCCCGAGGTCCCTCTGCACCATCGCATGCTGCAGTTTTTTGCCAAGTAATAGTCCTTCCTACCATTATTCCTACCAAAGTGGACAACCTCACACTTGCCAACATTAAATTCCATTTGCCAGTTCCTGGCCCATTTGCCCAGCCTATCTAGATCCTTCTGCAGACTCTCCACACCCTCTGCACAATTTGCCGTTCCACGAATCTTGGTGTCATCAGCAAATTTTGACACCCTACACTCGGTTCCCTCCTCCAGATCATCTATATAAATGGTAAATAGCTGAGGCCCCAGCACCGACCCCTGGGGCACTCCACTAGTCACGAACTGCCAATCTGAATAGCACCCATTGACCCCCACTCTCTGCCTCCTATTTGACAGCCAATCCTCTATCCATGCTAACACCCTACCCCCAACTCCATGCCCCCTGACCTTCTGTAATAACCTCGTGAGGCACCTTGTCAAACACCTTCTGAAAATCAAGAAAGACCACATCCACCAGCTCTCCTCTATCCATCTCCCTAGACACATCCTCATAGAACTCCAATAAGTTCGTCAGACACGACTTCCCCTTAACGAAACCGTGCTGCGTCTGCTCTATCAAACAATTCTCAAGATGCCTTGCTATTTTCTCCTTGATCACGGATTCTAACATTTTACCTACAACAGACGTTAAACTAACCGGCCTATAATTCCCTGCCTTTTGCCTGCCACCCTTCTTAAACAACGGCGTAACATTAGCCGTTTTCCAATCTTCCGGCACTTCCCCGGAATCCAGCGATGTTTGGAAAATAATCATCAAGGCATCCACTATCACTGCCGCCATTTCTTTCAGAAC
This sequence comes from Carcharhinus amblyrhynchos, assembly GCF_965287045.1. Classification (NCBI taxonomy): domain Eukaryota; kingdom Metazoa; phylum Chordata; class Chondrichthyes; order Carcharhiniformes; family Carcharhinidae; genus Carcharhinus; species Carcharhinus amblyrhynchos. The sequence goes on along the minus strand of NC_137333.1, from coordinate 67,533,252 downwards.
CCTTGGATGCATTCCATCCGGTCCTGGGGACTTGTCCACAATCAGTCCCTCCAGTCTGTCGAGCACCGCCTCTCTAGTAACAATAATGTCATTCAGGCCCTCCACTCCTCCAATTTTTCCAAGGCTAACACCCGGCAAATTATTCACGTCCTCCTCCGTGAAGACCGAAACAAAAAAGTTATTCAAGGCCTCAGCCATTTCCCCATCCCTTACCACTAAGTCCCCCCTCTCATCCTTTAAGGGTCCAACGTTCACCCTAGCCAGCCTCTTCCTTTTTATATATTTATAAAAACTCTTGCTATCCTTTTTTATATTAAGCGCTAGCCCAGCTTCATAGTTTATCCGACCCTTCTTTATCAACTTCTTTGTCATTCTTTGTTGACATTTAAACCTCTCCCAATCCTCTTCTCGCCCACTACTCTTAGCTACTCTAAACGCATCCGCTTTTAATTTAACACTTTCCTTTACCTCCTTCGTTATCCACGGCTTATTACCTCTCCTCCTATGATCCTTTTTAACCATCGGAATAAATTTCTGCTGAGCACCAAGAAAGATCTCCTTAAAGATCCTCCACTTTTTCTCAGCAGACCTACCTTCCAACGCGCTCCCCCAATCAACATTCGCCAATTCCTCTCTCATCCTACTGTACTCCCCTCTGTTCAAACAAAACAAATATGATGACAGAAAAAAACTTCCACACAACAAGTGGTTCAGGGTGCTGCCTGCAAGTGTAGTAGATGCTGGCGCAATTGAGGCATTCAAAAGGGCACAGACGACTACCTGGATAAAAACAAATATGCAGGAGTATGAGGAAAAAGTGGGGAAGACACTAAGTCATAATACTTATTTGGAGAGCTAGTGCAGACATGATAGGTTAAGTAGACTCCTTCTGTGTTGTAACAATGTGGTGACTCTGTGAACATAGTTGATTATTCGACATGTGTCTTGATAAACATTCACAAAATACACCCCAGGGAATCAAAATAATTAAACATGCATGATGGGTTATTAATCAACAATATAACACAATCAAGATCAACAGATAAAACACATGTTAAACAAAATGGGTAATTGGTTGAAGGATGAAGATATTTTCTCACTTGTCTCCCTCTTTAAGTTGTCCAACATCAAGCCTGATAATGCTGATGCCCTTGGGTCAGCCAAAGGAAATAAACAAATAGAAGCCTTGGATCAGGGTTGCTACTAAATAGCAAACTGTTGATGGCACTAGTAGACCCAAAGGAAATAAATGTTCTGTAGATCAAATTTTTAACATACAAAATCTAATACACCAAGAAATTGCATTATGCATCTCATCATTCCAATGTCAGTTGAGAATCACCACCATCAATATTGTAAATTATTCCCAAGTTATTTGCTATGCTGGCACAGATCCAAGTTCAGTAAAACTTGCAGATTCTCCTGTTTATTAATTTTCTAAGATTTGTCATGATTTTTTAAATAATGTTTACATGTTGCAATGGGAAACTTGCAAATTTGACTGTTAAAGCTGTAAATAATAGGGTTTTTAGACTATGCCTGCTTACTTGCTTCATCTCACTATATGTTTCTGTCTCCTGAAAGATTAAAGACGCATACAGTTAGACACTCCTGAAAGACACAATATCCAGTGCACGTTAGAAGGGATACTATTTGCATATCTCTGGATTATGACTGACATTTACTTATGAGCAGTATGATCTGATCTCCGGACACAAGGAGACTGCTTACAGGAATGACGTGCTGTTGAACTGAAGGAACTATCAGTAAAAATTAGAACATATTTATTTATAGTTACTGGTCCAATAAATCATTAGTGAGAAACTAAAACAAGATTTATAGCAGGTTATTAAAATACAAGATACTTTAAACTGTTAAAGAAGAGTTGCAAGGATAGATATTAGTTGGAATGCAGTTTCTTTTTCTGTAATAAATTATCTAAATTGGAGGTTTAAAAAATTCTGATATCTTGGGGCTTTCCCTGATGGTTTAGTGACTTTAGATGTATTGTTTGTGCTAAGTTAATCTTGGACAATGTACTACAACTGATCTCACTATCCTTTGGATGAGGAAAGAAAACAAAATCACCAGCCATGGTTCTTGCTGTATTTGCTGTGCAGTAATACTAACTGAAATTTACATCGAAGTTGAGCAATGACAGAACTTGACTCAGTTGTGATGCTTATGCAGTTAAATACCCTACAGACAGTCTCATTAGATTAACTTGATTTGAGTACTGGAGAACATTTGCTGTTCTTTAGGCCATATCCTTGCAAAGCAAAAGTATCGATGCAATAGGAGGTGAATAGGGGATGAAGGAAGGAAAACAATAGCCATGTGCTTAGAAATGTAAACATCTTGTGTACCAAAGTATTTATACAGAAAATTTATATTAATAATTTCACATTTATCAGAAAGGTTACTCGGACTATACCGATACATAAAATGTGTAGAGCACATTACAAAGTTGACCATGTATTTTATAGTTTCCACTGAATGTAAAAATCTACAGTTGCTGCAGGTGTAAGGACTACATAATCATTTGTTAATAAAAATCACCTTCTCAGTAATGTTAATTCAATCAGTTTTCACAATTCTTAATTTTTTTACATACTGCACAGAATTTTCACACTTGCATCACTAACCTCTCATTTCTGTTATATACTGCAGTATAAACCAACATTGGATTGGTATCATTGCACTTTTACTGGTATTTTTATTCAGCACAGAAATGTGATGGAAATTAGACATTAAAAACCAGAACACAAAATTGATACAATATTTAAGATTAGTATTTTTAGATCTGGAAATCAATTTTTCTTTAATAAGTCATGTGAAGTTGCTACTTAGGAAGTGAACATTTTTCTAGATTCGTATGTTGGTTTCAAATGTTTTCATCTTGCATAAAGCATTAACTAGATGCAGGGTAAATCTTCATCTAACAATCAGTTTCAAATTTATCTCAATAAGGATTCCCTATTACATCTTCATGATATTACTATTTGTGACAACAACCACTCTCGTGGCATTTGAGTGAGTCAACTAATTCTGGGCAGATTTGCAATTGAACTCACATTTGCTTGGAACTGGATTGGGAATAGCCAAATTGGGACTTGGACAAATTTAAAGAAGATATTTTAGTCTCACCAGTGCAAGATGGTTTGAACTTAAATTACAAATACAACAGTACTGTTTAACCCATCACATGATCAATGCTACAAGTGATGACAGGGCTTCTGATCAAGTTTATCAAAAATGCTAACAACACGCAGGAAGGCATTTTTAATTGTTTCTAATCTGCCGTCAGAAAGTTTATACATTTTTTGGACACTAAAATTAAATAAGCATTCAATCTCTCACAAGTTGTCCTGTATATTCTGTTTACGTAATACTCAGATGCACAAAGAAGCAATGGGCATAGGCATATATAAGTTTGAAACAGATAAAGGAATAGGTTGTTGCTTCAAGTTCCATTTTACTGGAAACTGTTTTGCATTTTGTTTCCCTAGAAACAAAGCGAATGTTCTTAGGTAATGGCAGCCATGCTGAACGAGCAGCCACAGCTGGATAAATGCATAAACAAATAGACATAGTACAAAGCTGTGCTAAACTTTTTTTTAAATCTTGCTAAATTAGGAATGTAAATGATCAGTTTGTGGAAGTAGAATAAAAGTTACTTTAGTAATCACTGATTTAGAAGTTTTCTAACAAACAAGTATACTGGATTGAATGGCAACTTATGAACTTGTTAACAGGTCTTCCGAATAGATTTAGACATAAATAACCAATAGTGGAACAGATTCAAATATAAGGAAATTTCTGCAACTAGGTTTGAAAGCCAGAGGTGGAATGTTTCTTAGAAGGTTTGAATTGGCCAGGGGAAACAACGAGATAAGAAAAGGATGATGTAAGGCTTATGCCTAATTGATCAATAGCAACATGCAAAGGCTCACATAGTTAATGACAGGTAAATGACATTAAAGGCATGGTTCTCAAGTAGAGTTTTAAAAAGAGCTTGATATTTTAGAAGATAATAAAACAAATCTTTAGAGAGTGAAAAGGCCTTGACAATAATATCCATCCAGGTCCAACCCTGAAAATGGTACAAAGAAAAAGTCTGTGGGAGATCTTGATGTAGTGGTGGTGGACAGAACTCCTAAGGATGGATTCATGCTAATGCCCTTGGGCAATTTGAGAAGACTTAAGACATGAGGCACTCAAGAGATGATGAGAAAAGGGGAAAGAGGAGAAAGAAGTTATTTGCATGCTAGCCATCCTGCCCAATCTGTTACTAGTCATATATCTAATTTAAAGTAATTTATATAAAGTATTGCTTCTTAATGAACTGCTTTAAACCCCATTGGATCACAATTCCCTTGATTGGGTAATCAGTGACTCCTGGCCAAATATTGCACAAGTTTTCAGAACAAAACAGTTTGATGGATACTTCACTGTATTAATGCAATTGCAAATAAACAGCACCCTATAATCACAGCACGATGATCAGCACTGCTGCTTCACAGTACCAGGGACCCAAGTTTGATTCTGTCTGTGCAGAGTTTTCATCTTCTCCCCGTCTGTGTGGGTTTCCTCTGGGTGCTCTGATTTCTTCCCACAGTCCAAAGGTGTGCAGGTTAGGTGGGTTGGTGATGCTAAATTACCCCTTAACGTCCAAAGATATGTTGATTAGGTGGGTTGGTCATGATCAATGCGCAGGACTGTGGGGATAGAATGGAGGTGTGGGCCTAAGTAGAGTGTTCTTTCAGAAAGTTAGCGCAGACTCGATGAGCCGAATAGCTTCCTTCTGCACTGTGGGTACCTATGGATTCTAAATTATTGAATCCACAACCTTCTAACTCAGATGTTGAGTGATCTAGAGACTTTAGCACATAACCAAGGGGGCATTTCAGCACAGTCAGTCCCTTCTACCCGCTCACATGGGTGTAAAGATTCAAAGGCACCAGTTGGAAGATCTAGGGAGATGCCCTGTTGTCCAACATAATACTTATCCCTTAACCTACACCATTAAAAAAAAACAGCATCTGGTCTTTATTTGTTGTTTGTGGAAGCATGTTGTGAGCAAATTGACTGCGCTGTAAAACAGATTCAGATAACCTGAGATTGCAAAAAGCATTAGAAAGAGGTTGATCATATGACCTCTTGAACAATTGTTAAATAAAATAATGGTTGATCTGATTATGGCCTCAACTCTGCCCCTCTTTCTAATGCTTTTTGCAATTTCAACAATACAGCAGGAAACTAATTTAGATAGTTAAAAAGATTAAGAAAGCAAGCTGCTGAACAATATTATTTGTGGTTATCCAGTCTGCTGGGACAAGTGCAGAATTTGGGAATTCTGAAAAATTTCAACCAATGCATTCACTCTCACTGCAGCCACTTTTGAACCCTATAAGATGACAACCATCAATTCCAGGAAATTTGTCAGCCTTTAGTCCCATTAGCTTTCCAAATATTTTTTTCTCGAGTGATAGTGATTTTTTAAAGTTTCTCTCTCATCTTTTCCCCTGAATTTTGTACTATTTTTTGGGATGGTTTCAATGTATACTACCTCTGAAGCCATACACAAAAATACTTGTTTAACATCTCTACAATTTTCTTGTTTTCCATTGCTAATTCCTCAGTCTTATTCTGAGTGACCATTGCTTACTTCAGCTACTCACTTCCTTTTTAAATGCTTGTAGCAGCAGTTTGTTTACTCTCATGCTCTATTTTCTCCCATTTTTAAGTTATCCATTACTAGTTTCTAAAATTTTCCAAATCTTCTGGCATGCCACTGTTTAGAACATTAAGACTTATTTTAATTTAATACCATCCTTAACTTTGTTAGTTAGTTTTTTTAAATGAGTGTCACAAGTAACCTTACCTTAACAGTGCAATAAAGGTACTGTGAAAATCCCTAGTTGCCACAGTCCGACACCTATTCAGTTATACTGAGGGAGAATTTGACATGGTCAACGCACCTAACCAGTACATCTTTCGGATTGTGGAAAACCGGAGCACCCTGAATAAACACATGGGGAGAATGTGCAGACTCTGCACACACAGTGAAGCAACCAGGAATTAAACCCAGGTCCATGTTGCTGTGCTGCAGCAGTGCTAACCACTGTGCCACCATGACACCTGTAGCCAAGGCTCAACTCTCCCAAACAGTCTTTTTTTGACGGAATACATTTTTATTGAAAGTTATGAAATATCTCCTTAAATGTCTGTCACTGCTTATCCACCACCATAATTTTTAACCTATTTTCCCAGCCCATTGTTGCCAATTCTTTTCATAGCTTTAGAAGAATTGTCTTTATATAGGTTTAAGACACTTGTTTCAGACCCAAGTTTCTCATCCTCAAACTGAATGTAAAATTCTATGGTGATCTCTCTTCCCGAGAGGATCTATTTCTAGGAGACCGTTAATTAATCCAGTGTGTAATTAAGTAAATATTATCAGATCTAAAGTTGTCTGTTCCATGGTTAGTTGTACAATGTATTATTCTAAGAAAATGTTCCAAATACACAATAATTAAGGATATCTTTGCAAATTTGATTAGTCCATTTAATCTGAATATTAAAGTTACCCATGCTCATTGCAGTACCTTTCTTATATGTCCCCATTATTTTTTGATTAATATTCTGCCCTATAACATTGCTGCTTACTTATTTCCAATGTTACTTTATTGGAACTAATTTCCAATATTATTTCTTATCTCCATCCAAACTAATTTAATATCTTCATTCTCTGAACCAAGATCATTTTTCATTACTGTACTGAAATGATCCTTTATTAATAGAACAATCCCATCTCCTGTTTCTTTCTGCTTATCCTTCTGAAACGTATCCCTGAATATTTAGCTCCCAGCCTCACTAATTTTGCAACTTTTTTGGAAAGCTCTCATCAGTTCAGTAATTTCTAACGGATTACAATCTGGGAGAACAAGAACAGCACACGCTCTGGAGAAGTATAGAATCACTGACACCAGCCTTTACTAGCACCTCAGTGGCATGAACGATATTGGTTCTTCAATCTGTTTTATTGGAACTCGAAGCTAAAGGTGGACTAGATTATTTATCAGAAATCGAAACACTAGTACTCTGCAGAGTTGAACACATGATGTATTCATTTAAAAATATTTATGTTGAATCATCCATTAGTGCATCAACAGGAATCACTGTTGTGCAGATAAAGTCCATAATTTTTGATCTTGCCATTGCAATAGGCTCTCAAGTTTTAAGATATTCACATACGAAGCAAGGTGCAGAATACAGCAATGAAACATGATAGGATAGATGGATAAACACTGTGCATGGTTTAAACAATCAGAAACTTCGTTTCTTTACCTTGAATAATAAACCATAATACAGACGTTGTTTTTGGCATGTTACATAATATTCATAGAAAGGTATTTAAAAAACATATACATTTAAGGTTTTCAGAAATGAAGTACTAGAATTAGCTTGCTGTTTAGAACAAGATATCCTATCTAACCCCTTTTAACGTGTGTCATGGGCTAAAATTATTAAGGCACGATTTCTGTTAGGTTAGTTTTTTTTGGTTGACATAATTAATTCCAATAACATTTTTAAAAAATCGCTAAAATTAAGGCACGATTCCCATTAGGTTAAGATTAACACAATTAGTTCCATAAAATAAAAATAAATTGTTAAGGCACAATTTCCGTTAGGTTAATTTTTTTTGTTTGAGACAATTAGTTCCAATAAAATAACGCTAAACGGGGATTTGAAAAGTGTTGATTCATTAGAGATGCGCTCATTTTCTTAGCTATGCTAAACGGTGCCATCTGATTCTGTGGGGGTGTAGCCGACTTTCATTTGCTGCACCTCCCTGTGAACTATTAGGTGAGGAGGGAAGGGCACGTAGCGCTGGCGACCAGCCGCAGCATCGTACTGCAGTGGGGAGGAGGGGAAGAAAAATACACGCTCCGTATTTCACAACATTTAATAAACGCAATCGATCCTGGAGCGTTCCCTCTCCTCGAGGAGATGGAGGTGATGGATTGCCATTCCGACACACACAAAGAGCATCTCCGACCTGACCCAACCTGGGAGGATGGAGGGAAAGAGGGATGTTCAAAACAAAACCCTCCACACACACACACACACACAGCCACATCTGGGGCTTTGTTTCCATCATTCGTTCGCTTATTTATTAAATAAATCATTCATTTATTTACCATCCAATTTTATATTGAAATAAAGAACGGTAAAACCCTCACTTGGCTATAAGGATTTTACAGAAACCGTTTCCACATCAAATATTTGTGGTTAATAGCCGGGAAGACCCAGGAGCAGCGACACAGGCCGGGACTCAATAATAAATCCGCTGCTGCTCTCAGCATCCAACTCCGAGCCCAGGATGCGCCGGGCGCTTCACACCCAGAGCTGCCCCTCTCTTTATTAACTATAAATCTTTCTGTGCCCGTTATTATATTCCCGCTCTCACACACACCTTCCCCGCTGTGACTGGAAGCCGCTCACTCACCTGGCCAGAATGCTGTGAGGCCAGGGCCAGGATAAGGACCACCGCAGGCAGCTGCTGACGCTGTTACCATGACACAGGCTGCGGTACCGGAAGTACAGGCAGCAGCGGCCGGAAGTCGGCTCCCTGCTCAAGCGAGCGGACGCCGGCAGCACCAACATGGCGGCGCCCGCCCGAGACAAGTCCAAATTGTCCAAAGAGCAGAAAAAATTACTGAGAAAACAAGTGAAAGCCCAACACATCCTCCTGAAGCAAGACGGCATCGCAACCGTGTCCGTACCGACAAAAGTCAGTTTGCTTTCTCTGTGATTCTCTCTCAACGGTAGTCATGATGTGGAGGTGCCGGCGTTGGACTGGCGTAAACAGTAAGAAGTCTCACAACACCAGGTTAAAGTCCAACAGATTTATTTGGTAGCAAACGCCACTAGCTTTCAGGGCTTTACCCCTTCGTCAAGTGAGTGGGGAGGCCTCAGTAATTTTTTTCTGCTCTTTGGACAATTTGGCCTTGCTCGGAGATGGATGCTGAGGCAGAACTCCCCACTCACCTGACGAAGGAGCAAAGCCCTGAAAGCTAGTGGTGTTTGCTACCAAACAAACCTGTTGGACTGTAACCTGGTGTTATGAGACTTCTTACTGTATTCTTTCTCAACAACAGTGGTTGCTTTCTGGGTGGGGTGGCAATGCACTTTGGGATGTCTGCTGGGAACAGTTTCTGCACAAAATGTACTGTCATCTGAGAATTTAAATATTTATGAACTTAGTCAGGACGTTACTTCATATCCTTTCCCCACTTCTTTGATGTCACTCCCTAGCAAACACCTGCTGTTTCCTTCCTTTGAGTCTTTATCTACACTCATTACTTTCAGTTTCTATAGCAATTCAATTTTGGCCCATCCATAAGGGTTTGGTACATACAGGGTAATTATAGGACCGAGTACAATACCGCTCACTGATGTAAAGGCAACTGAAGACCTAGGGGCAGTGTGGTTGTTCAACAGGGGCATGTTAAGATTTACAGGTAGGGCTAACTCCTGGCCTGTACTCTTCACGGTATTATATATGTGTATAGTTACAAATTGTTAATAAAGACTTCTGAACATAAAGAAGACTACAAACACTTTTAGGTAGACATATTTTGTAATCCAACACTCTTCCAATATCCATCGCCCCTGTTTCTCTTCTATTGACTTGTGCTGTCTCACTTATGTCATGTACTGCCCATTCCATTTATTTCCTCATTTACCTGACCAACGATGAGTCATCTGTCAAGTCCAGTATGAGGCATTCATCCTCAAATCCCTTCTTATTTATTTGACCATGCAAGTTCCAATACCCACCTTTATCCAACTGATAAGTAGACAATTATCACAACTCTATTGTATTCAATAAATGTATACCACTTACAATCTTTGGTGGATTCTAATGGTCTAGAATACTTGCAACTTTTTGCACAATCTCAGAATTTAAGATGTTTGACTACGATGGCCACATAGTTGGAACTTGAAAAAGTTTATCTTTAATATTCATACTGATTTTAGCAGAGAATTTAATTTTTAACTTGCTAATTTTATAAAGCACACAATGCCAGTAGAAACTTTATAGCTGCCTAACTTTAATCTTTGCTATATGAAACATATAAGATGATTAGAGGTTTAGATAGGGTGGATAGTGATAGCCTTTTTCCTCGGATGGAGAAAGCTAGCACGAGGGGGCATGGCTTTAAATTAAGGGGGGGTAGCTACAGGACGGATGTCAGGGGTAGGTTCTTTACCCAGCGGGTGGTGAGGGATTGGAATGCCCTGCCTGCTGCAGTTGTAAATGCGTCTAGTTTGGGGGCGTTTAAGAGATCTCTGGATAGGTTTATGGACGAAAAGGGATTGGTATAGGCTAGTGGGTCATTGTTTTTGTAACTGGTCGGCGCAACATCGTGGGCCGAAGGGCCTGTTCTGCGCTGTAATGTTCTATGTTCTATGTTCTATGTTCTATAACTCCTGGTGTAACATCTCTCGTCTTGTTCTTATTAGCACTTGGTTATAGCCAATGGTGGTCTGGGCAATGGTGTCAACCGACAGCAGCTGAATGAAGTACTACAAAAGTTTGGAACTGTTGAGACCCTTCTGATGCTTCCTCATAAACCACATGCATTTGCAACATATAGTACAATTCAAGAAGCGAGGGAGGCATACAATGCTCTTAATGGACAAAACATAAAAACGACTGAAAATACGCAACCTATCATTTTATATCTGAACTTTGTGGAGGAAGGCAAGTTCATTTTCATTTTTGTGATTTTCATGAGTACTGAATTGTAAAACTCAACAGTCTATTGTCAGTCTTACGTTCTTCAATTTATTGTAATGAATTTATTTAAGATACAAGGCACAGGACTACCTCCAAGCGAAACCAGCCCTCAATCGTACCCTCCAATCTCCAATACTGCAAAATACAGATAGCTACTTACAACTGGCATGTCTTATATATGATGTTGCTGAAAAACATGTAGCCAGATAAGAACGTAAGGAATAGCGGCAGGAGAAGACCTTGCGCCCCATTGAGCCTACCCTGCCATCCACTATGATCATGGCTGATTTTGGACTTCAACTCCACTTTCCCATCTCTCACTGTACTTCCTCCAATACATGTATATCCTTCCTTAAATATGGGGATCAAAATTGCACAGCAGAATTCAAGATGTGGTTTCACCAAATCTCCGTACAAGCAAAACTTTTTTTATTTTTGTAATCCAATTCCCTTGCAATAAAGACCAAAATTTTTAATTGCTTGCTGTGCCTGCATGCTAGCTTTTTGTGTTCTTTGTACAACTACAGCCAAACTTCTTTGAATATCAACATTTACGAGTTTCACACCTTTTATAAAATATTCTGTTTCTTCTTCTTACAATTTGGAATATTTTGAACAATGTTGGTATCCTTATTCAAGGAGAGATGTTGATGTGTTGTAAGTAGTTCAGTGAAGATTTACTAAACTGCTTCCAGAAATGAGTGGGTTGTCTTACGAGAAGAAAGGTTGGAGATTTTCAATTTGCGTCCACTAGCGTTTAGAAGAGTAAGAGGTGACTTGATCGAAACATTTAAGATCCTGAAGGGTATTGAAAAGGTGGATGTGGAGAGGTTGTTTCCTCTTCTCAGAGAATTAACAATTATGGGTCGCTGTTTAAAAATAAGGTGTTTGTCATTTAAGATAGCGATTAGGAGATTTTTTTCTCCGAGGGTAGAAAGTCTCTGGAACTCTTCTTCAAAAAGGGCCATCCAGACTCAAAACATTGGCTCTATTCTCTCTCCTCAGATTCTGTCAGACTTGCTGAGATTTTCCAGCATTTTATGTTTTTGGCTCTCTTTCTTATCTATATCATTGGTTAACAATGTACACCATGGAACTGGATCCTTTCGTTCCCTCTCCACGTTCCTCTCCGACTTCGAGGAGATGTCCTTAACCCTGCATTGGACAGGAAACTGAGACTTTGATTCACTCTTTTAGCTGCAGAGCGCACCTTCTATTCAGCTAACTATACTGTCCCCTATTACTGTAGCATTACTTTTTACCCCATGCCCCTTACCTCCATGAATGGCCCCCTGCACCATGTTACTGTGGTCAGTTTGCTCATCAACCCTGCGGTCCCTGCCCTCATTCACATAAGTTGTGAGACCTTGAACCTGTTGGACAATTGCAGGAGCTCAGTTCTCCATGTATATCTTCAGTATTCCCATACATTACCTCAGTCACGGTCAGACTCTCCAGTCCCTGACCCCATGCCATATCTGAAGTGAAGTCCAGGTAACTTTCTCCAAACTTGATGCATTGCTTTATCTGAATCTTGAACTCCAGCTCATCAACTCTGTACTGATGTTCCTCAAGCTAAAGACACTTGCTGCAAATATTGTTAATCACACAGGTGTCTACCAGATCCTGCGTGCTACAATTGCAACACATCACTTGTCTTGCCACCTTTATTGTGTTTTATTCAATTAATAGGGTTTCAAGTTTAGGGATAATTCACAACTGTTATACGTAGTTATATAAAATCTCTTAACTAGAATTAAAAATATTCAGAGCATTTTTTTAAGAAATTCAAATAATAACAAGGGTTTTGTTTTTAAACTGGCCTTTAAAGTTAGTGCATTACATAACACTCATAACATTTTATATACTGGCTGTGAATCCAGCCAAAAGTCACTTAACAGCTATGGGTCAGGAAATAGCAGTCACAAAAGTATGGATGTAATATTAATTTGTTGGTTTAGTGATGTGATGGCTATTCTATAAATTCATTAATTCAGGTCTACTTCACCGTTATAAAAATGCTCTCAGAATTTGTATCACTGAATCATTACAAAAATATATGTAGCTGTAATAAATTATATTGATTTTATTTCACTTTTGCTCCCTTCTGGAGCAGTGTGCCAGTTAGTAATTAGATGTGACCTCAACAAGTACAATGGGACAACAATTATTAAAACTGTCCTGCATAAAAGCAATCTGGCTTCATAGTGGTACAGCAATCAATTGATCAATAAATTTGCCATCTGCGCTTTAGCATGATCACACAATTAACTGGTCCCAACTCTGGAGTAAAAAGGAACAACAGATTAATAATGCAACAAAATAGTAATCCTATTTTTCTCAAGGGTAGCTCGGTCATCTCGAGCACGTAAAGATAACGGACTCCAGTGGTTTCCAATGTTCATCAACAAAAGCCATAAAGGTGCCCAGCCTTGTCTTGGCAGAGCTGCCAGGTCATTGCATATATTCTTCTGAATATTGATTCTGCTCAATTTATCTCCTTCCTTTTTTTTGTTCCTCACAGCTGAAGTACTCTGAGGATCCAACTAATGTTCAGCTTTTTTGAAAACTAATATTGGCACCGTTGTTGTTCACCTGTTTGATTTGTCAACAACAGGAATGCATTAAGAAACTTTGTGCTAATTAAGCAATTTTAATTGAAAAATAAAACTCTTAATTTTTTTTAAAGTTGTTAGCAATGACATTCCTCCGTTGAGTCTACCACCAGGCCTTCTGGTAGTTGAAGACATTATTTCTCCTGAATATGAGAAAAGGCTTTTAGCATTTGCAGATGAAAGCCCAAATACAGCAATGGAAAATGGTGAGTGGTACAGAGAAAAGACAATGATTTAGAATCATTGAAATAATGGCCAATTTCAAGTTTATGCCCCTTGTAACCATTTGTCTATTAATTTTAACATGTAAGGCAAAGGAGTATTGCTTGGTAAGTTATTGCTATTTCATAATCTGATCTGTAGTATATAATATTTCTGCTGATAGCATGACCCACCCCACACATCATAGGATCATTAGGAACAGGAGCAGGCAATTAAACTATTGGACCCACTTTGCCATTCAACTTGATCGTTATTGATCGGCATCTCAGCTCCCATTTTTCTGCCTTTGCTCCAGTCTGCAACAGATCATGAAAAGGCAGACCAGTGACTTGTATTTTGAAGCAGAAAATGGGAAAAGTACATTTCTTTGAAGTGGTGTACCTGCCCTGCATCTAGTGAGGTGATTTTGATCAGTAATCTCCCATGGAAAATAGCATGAACTAATCTCCTGTTCTTCTGTGAGTAGTCCATTAATATACAAGTATGCTATTGTGTGTTTAGTTGAACCCTTTTAATACCATCCTATATTTATTATTTTAGTTTATTATTCAAAATGGCCAAATAATCATGCCTAAGTGATTTCAATATGAATCTGAATGGAAAACCATGTGCAGTGATTGTGGTAAAAGGGATCAAAACAGATGGCTGATGGCATTTAAATTAACATTGGTTTGCTCTGCACTTCGTTAGTAGATTTACCTTTAGCCCTAGGCAGCTGCTTCTAAATAGTGAATCTTTTCCATTTTTCTCATGATTTAATACTTCTTTAAACAACATGGACTATGACAGTATAAAATGATACAACTTTTATAAACCTTGTTAAATGAATGCCACATTTTGCATTGGAAGTCAGTCTTTAAGGTAATTTCTGTAATTTTGTCTTTTCTGATTCTTGTAGCTCAGAAATCTCTGAAACATCGAAGAGTAAAGCACTATGGCTATGAATTTCGTTATGACAACAATAAAGTAGACAAGGATAAGCCACTACCAGGAGGTATACCAGATCCTGTATGGAATTATTATGAGTGCTTGGATTGTAAGCAATTGCAGAGAATATCAGAAACAAATATTTTCTGTATTGCAGTGTGAGTGAAACTTGTCAATTTAATTCAAGTAATTTTTGTCTGTGCATGAATTTAACAGACTGATTGTTTGGCATTAGAAAATATAAGAATTTTGAATTTTATTGTCCATGTTAAGCAGCTGTCTTGACAATGTTGTTCCCTCTTAAGATGTAAGGAAAGGTAGATCTCTTTTGCTACAAGAAGTTCAGTTACTAGGAAATATACCAGAACTGCTTGGGAAGAGGACATTCTTTTGTTACAAATTTATAATTTGTTTCAAAAGCAATTTGAAACTTGATTGGTCAATATTAATTCACTTAATTAAATCAGATCTTTTAGCCAGCTGGTGAAGGACGAGACCAGAAGTTGATCATTACTCAATTTTAAATTTATTCACAAAATTAGACAATAGAAATGTGGAGTTTTACAATCCCCATAGAGATCAAAATCTTTTTAAAAGTTTGAACTTCTAGTTAATAGCTGAAACTTGTAAGTTTCAAGACTTTTATTGTAGCTAAATGTGGCTGATGTAGGCGACTTATACTTTAAAGAATAAAACTTTTTTCCTTTTACTTTTAACAGCTAAAAACACAACTTCACAGGTACACTTTACACTGTCCCTTATATAGTATTTGACTTGTCCTGGATCCAGTCCAAAGTGGCTCCTGAGGGTATACCTCTATTCCTTTGCCAGCCTGGTAACTTGGAAAGGTAAAGTCACCGCAGTCCTAGATGACATAGGCTGCTTTCCCCTTTGACGGGAGAGCTGACATGATTTAACCTGAGGAACTTATAATCTCAGAACTCTCTTTCACAGAGAGGGATTTTTCTGGAGATTCTCCCTCTGGCGCAAGTTAAATGAATCTTCTAGCCTCATTCGATCTCCTTATGAATTTGGTCTGTTCAGTCTGAGCATGAATGCATTCCTAAAGGTGAACCAGAGGAAGTTTCAGCATCTAATTCCTGGACCCTTGCGAACAGCCTATGTCTGAGAGTTTTCACAGAAATCTTAGAAATTCTTCCCCTTGAAACCCATCTCCTTGGCGATTTGAATCACAAATGAGGCTTTATATTGAGGTAGAACTGCTGATAACCAATTCTTGAGACCTCAACTCTCATCGGCTTGGATGTAAATTGACACTTTCCTTCCTATTTGGCAGTCCCTTGAGGTTGAGGATGACTTGCTTCCACTCTGGGGGGGTGGCTGAATAGCCCAATCCTGGAACTGCAGACGCTGCCATAGATTTGGCAGGTGGGTGGGTGGGACGTTCTTGATTCTGTGGTCCCTTTCTGCTGATTATGTGTGACCTCCTTGTGCTTCACCTGGTGATGCTTGAGGTGATTGATGATGCTTCTTCTCCAGCTTGTGCATTCTAAGGCTTTCAGAGTGTCCTTGTAGAGTTTCCTCAGCCCTCTTGGTGATCACTTGCCATTGTGGAGCTTATAGTGGAACACTTGTTTCAGGAGTCTTGTCGGATATGCGGACAGTGTGGCTGCTTTATCGCAGCTGATCGAATGTGACCAGTGCCTCGATATTAAGGATGTTGACATGTGACAGGAGTCTCATGTTGGGTGACAGGAGTGGGTTGGTAGAGAACCTTTGTTTTCTGGGTTGTTTAGTCTGAGGCCCATTCATTCATATGTCTTGGTAAATGCGTCAATGATAGTTTGATGCTTGGCTCTGAGTGTGCACGCGCACAGACGTCATCTGCTTTCTGTAGCTCAATGACCGAAGTTGGGTTGGTCTTGGTTCTGGTCTGGAAGTTTCAGAGTTTCCTGCTTGGTTAGCATCACTTCAGTAGGGAGCTTTAAAGTAATAGGGTGGAGCGTTGTTGCAAGAAAGTGGCGAAGAGCGTTGGTGCAATGACACAACCGTGTTTGATCCCAGCTTGCACTCGTATTGGATCTGTGTTGGTTTGATTGGTGATGATCACTGCTGATGTGTCAATGTAGAGCAGGTTGAGAACGATGACAGATTTTTGTAGGCAGCTGAATTTAAGGATGATGTTCCTAAATAATTCATGGTCGACAGAGTCAAAGTCCTTTGTAGGATCGAAGAAGGCCATGCACAGAGGTTGATGCTGCCTCCTGCACTTTTCTTGGATTTGCATGCTGAAGATCATGTCCATTGTGCCTTGTGATGGATGGAAACTGCACTCAGATTCTGGGAGGGGCTGTTGAGCCACAGGGAGGAGGTGGTTGAGGAGGATTCTTGCAATGACCTTTCTCATGGCAGAGAGTAGGGAAATCCTTCTGTAATTCCCACAGTTTTTTCTTGAAGATGGTCTAATTAAGTGACTGAGATCTCCCAGCATGCTGTCTTCCTTCCTGACAAGGATGATGAGGTTGTGGATTCTTGCCGAGAATGCCTCTCTGCTGTATTTTAATACTTCAGCCGAGATTACCTCTGTGCCGGAGGCCTTGTTGCTTTTTAGTTGTCAGATAGCCTTCTCATAGAATCCCTACAGCCCAGAAGGAGGCCATTGGGCCTATTGAGTCTGCACCGACCAGAATCCCACCCTGACCCTATTTCTGCAACCCCACAAATTTGCCCTTGACAGTAGGGTTAATTTAGTATGGCTAATCAACCTAACACGCACATCTTTGGACTGTGGGAGGAAACCCACGCAGATACAGGGAGACTATACAAACTCCACACTGACAGTGACCTGAGGCAGCAGTACTAACCACTGTGCCACCATGCCAATCTCATAATGACCTGGAGTTGCGCTGAGACGGTGGCAGGTAGCCTGTTGCGGGGTGGTTTTGAGGATACTTACATCGAAAGCTGTGTCTTGGTTGGGGAAGTCCTCAAAGTGTACTCTCCAGCAGGTACTGACTGCCTCTCTGTCTTCGATGAGTGCCTCTCTGTTTTTGGCTCTCAGTGGGGTGGGTCCCTGAATACTCAGACCATTGTACTGAAAACGCCGTGCACATTATGGTTGACAGTGAGTTGCTGAGTCGCCTGCGCTCTATCGGCCAACTATCTGTTCTTTAGGTTGTGGGTTCTTTGTTGCATCTTGGTCTTCAGTTGCCTGTAGGCTTGTTTCCTTTCACATGAATTGTGATGGAGCTGCCAGTTCAAAAGCACCTTATGTCTGCGGTCGGAGACATCCTGGATCTCCTGATTGTTTTTATTGAAGAACACCAGCCTTGGTGTTTCCTGGTTGAGAACCTGAGCATCTCCTTGCAGGTGCTGACTGTGGTGGCTTTTAAGATGGACCAGGAACTGTGAGCACTCTGCAGCTCTGGCTCGTTAGTCAGTGCCATGTTAGCTGTGAAGCGCCAACTGAATAGGCCTTTTTTCTCAGGGTCTTTGAGTCTAGTGACACTGAGTCTCCTGTGGCAGAGTATTTTCTGCCTCTGCTGATTGGAGGTCTAGTGACACTTATTGCTATTGATGGTTAGTCGTCAAATTAGGAACTATTACAAATATGAGATATAGAAGATGGTTATGTTTTGAGACAGTGTCATGAATTTAGGATCAAATGAGGGCATCATGTGATCTGTTTTAAAGTCTGCTTGACAACAGGCCTGGGTGAAATGGCTGTAAAGATGAAAGGGAGGCTTGGATTGTTTTGCTGGAAAAAAGGTGCAAGGTGATTGCACCTTGAGCGGATTAGTTGCTGGTTAGTCCAGCAGTTGTCGACTCTGGTCGTGGTATAGATGACGTGGACATCTTTTTTGGTTCTTGGCTTGGATGATGATATAGTCTATTAGGTGCCAGTGTTTGAAATGAGGCTGTTGCCATAAAGTCTTTTGCTTGTCCCTCTGATGGAACAGAGTGTTTGTAAGGACTAATAAGCTATCCTTGAGATCTCAACTGTCTCCAGCTTGGTAGTAAAAATTTTATTTACCACCAAGTGTTTACCGACTTGACATTCTTAACACTTCTTTGGGACTTTGGCAAGTAGTTGTCTAACCATTGTAAATGTAGATGATGCTACAATTGTCTCAAAGTGCAATCACCTTGCACCTTTTTTCCAGCAAAACAATCCAGGCCTCCCTTTCACCTTTACAGCCATTTCACCCAGGCCTGTTGTCAGGCAGACTTTAAAACAGATCACATGATGCCTTCATTTGATCCTAAATTAATGACACTGTCTCAAAACATGACCATCTCTATATCTCATATTTGTAATAGCTCCTAATTTGACAACTAACCATCAATAGCAATAAGTGTCTCTTTCTACTCTTTGAGCAAGCAATAATTAAAATTAACAAATTGACAGGCCCTTAAAGGGGTATTGTAACTAAAAACAAAAACTTCAACTGAAACTTAGCAAATTAAATTAAAATGTAATTCCCAAGGTTGGTAATGCATTCCAGTCCTGGTCGCAGAAGGCTGCATCCTCCTCCAGACACACCTGGGGCACAGACATAACCATGGAAGAAGGATGTGTCTCTTTATACTTTCAGTATGACAGTGAAACAAATAAGCTAACTAACACCCCTTAAAAGGGAACTGTAACAAAATCAAAATCTTCAACAGAAACATAAATTAAACGAAAATAACATTCTTGGGAGTGATATAAACGTAGAAACTAGAAGGAGGAGTAGGCCATTCGGCCCTTCAATCCTCTCCGCCATTCATTTTGATCATGGCTGATCATCGAATTCAATATCCTGATTCCCCCTTCCTCCCATATCCATTGATCGCTTTCACCCCAAGAGCTGTATCTAATTTCTTCTTGAAATCAGACATTTTGGCCTCAGCTACATTCTGTGATAGTGAGGACGTTCACCACCCTCTGGGTGAAGAAATTTCTCCTCACCGCAGTTTTAAAGGATTTACCCCTTCTCAAACTTTGAGGATGATGATGCACACCGGCTCCTGTGGTGTTCACCAGTCATGGAAGACTTCAAGTGAACATACTCCTTCTCCAAGGATACCCAGGCATAGATGTAACGACGAAAGAGGGGAATGTCTCTTTATAATGTCCAGTTTTCATGTGTTGGGTGAACGTGATAACTACTACATTACAGAAATACAACGAGCCTCTCTCTTTGTCCACAAGTCATTGTCCAATGAATGGCCCCCACATATAGACACAACAATAATTAACAGAAGTAATAAGGTTAAGGAATCCATGAGTGTCCATCCTGAATTATAAATGAAGTAAGTGAGCAGTTTCAAGCTGAAGATTTATTTGGAATTCTAGAAATGTCAATCTTTGATCATCCGAATTTTGGAACATTGATTTATTTTCACATCTCCAATGTATAAAGTTAGCTGCTTGCTTTAGCTTGATCTTAGGAACAGCAGAACCACTCTTCCCAGAGATAATTTGATTATTTCTGTCTCTATCTATAACATTCAAACCTATTCTAGACATTTATTTTGTTGATTTTGGTGCAAAATTATAAATATTCAAACAGTTTGGATAATTTTAGTTTTGTTTCTTTTATTTGATTTAGGTCTTCCTGAAGTTTGTGATGAGTTTTTAGACCAATGCATGGAAAAGGGATATGCAAAATTTAAACCTGATCAACTTACCATAAATCAATACGAGCCTGGACAAGGTGAAGGAAACTTAACTCTTTCAGTAGTAATTTAAGATGTTATTACAAGCCTGGGTCAGATAATTAATGTATGCTAGAAGACACTGGTAGAATCTCTTGTGTTACCTAAATACAAGTTTTGTCGACATATGATTTTGTGTCTTATTCTGCGAAAAAGGACATGGTTTACTTTCAACCTTTTGATACAACTATAAATGATACAAACCCAACTTTTCCTGAGTGAAAAAGTATAATTTTATATTATAGTACTTAACTATGTATTAATCAATTCTATATCTATCTCATTTTAGAAACTTCTGATTATACAGCATTGGTATCAAGGTTGACTTTTCAGTGAATGTGTAGTTTTATTTTGCATTTTACAGCAAAAAACATCAAATATCAAAATGGTGATTGGTTTTAAATGAGCCAAGTTAATAGTTTATAATTTTATTTGCCCTTACTTTGACAGGAATTCCTCCCCACATTGACACTCATTCACCATTTGAGGATGGGATCATCTGTCTTAGCCTTGGAGCAGAGGTAGATTCAGTTTTGTGTTGTCAGTTGCAAAAAGAAAGGTTGAAATTCTTAGCTTCAATTGTAGAATGTCTTACATAACAAAAGCAGTTGTAATGAAAATCTGGTTTCACCAAATAACTTTGTTTTAAGACTAGGATATTGGTACAAAGATTTCTTAGGCTGCTTGTGCTCTTAACAATTGACCTGTTTGTATCCTGAGAGCTGTGAGAGTTTATCTGGTGTTCTCAGTGCTGTGACATTATCACAAGGATGTTTTTGATTTAAGTCTCTGCTTTCTTTTAGAATGGTTAAGATGCATATGTACCACAACCAAAGCGTTGATATGATGCAAAACTGCAAACTTACTAATACCACAGCTATATTGTAAATGGAACTTGAATCCAACCCTGTCAGGTTTTAAAGGAAAATGGAGAGATTCCCCAGTGCAGTGATTCCCCCCTTTGCTTGCCCTGAATTAGAACAAAAGTTCAGCATTGGGGCAAAACCAAAACTAATGCTAAACATTCAATATAGGTGTATTCTCTCTCACTTGCTCTAAAGATCTGCATCTTCGTAGGTAGAATGATGGATTTGTGTGTTACCCCATGAATAACATGTAACTCCAAGCTGTCAGCAAGAATGTGTTAATGTAGCCTCAGAACAAAAGCAGCTTGAGGGGAGCACAAATTTTAAAATGCACACCTAAAGTTAGTTCAATTTGGTTGCAAAGTCGTATTTGTTGTAAAAAAGATTGAATAGCTTTTATGTAGTATAATCAACATTTATTTCCAAAGGTAATCTCATTGAAACGTACAAGGTTCTGGAAGTGCTCGACAGGGTAACACTGAGTTGTTTCACTTGACTGGGGAGTATAGAAATGGGACACATTAAAGGTTTATCATTTAGGACTGATGAAGAGAAATTTCTTAACTGTTAAGGTTGTGAATCTTTGGCGTTTTCTATCCCAGAGGGTTGTGGATGCTGAAGGCTGAGCTAACTAAATTTTTGATTTCTCAGAGAATACTCGCATTAGCTCCTGCACATATATGACACCACATGCAATTTCCACTGTCTTTCCAAATTGGTCTTTTAGTAGAATCTATTCAGTAGAATTATTTTGGCATTTGAGACATGTTCACCAGTAGCCATATTCTTTCCAAACTCCCTGCACATGGTTAACCCCACATCCATAAATCCTCTCACTTAGATCACAATGGCATATAATCCTCAGACTCCTTTTTCTGATCCCTTTAAACAGTCTGGTGTGTTCTGGCACAACTTTGACAGCAAAAGAACCAATCTTGGTAGTTTCTTTCCTGTGTTCCCAGGATGCAGGTGGCAACTGTTGGTTTGAAGGTTACCTGTACCACTTCAGCATCATCACTCGAGTTTTCTTTGGCGGGCAGCTCTTTTCTAAGACTGAACCTAATACTTTGAATATCTAATTTATGGTTCATATTCATATTTTGTGACCGTGTTTAGTTCTGGGATTGTTGTTTTTAACGTTTATTTATTAGTCACAACTAAGGCTAACAATACTGCAATGAAGTTACCATGAAATTCCCCTAGTAGCCACACTCTGGCACTTGTTCATCTGTTGTTAATGTAAGTTAATTAAAGTACTTATCTTCAGTGATTGTCAGATAACTGAAGAGATGACAGTTTACTTGATTACCCATGTTTGTTTAATAGAGTCAGAATAGAAGATTTGAAGCTATAACATAGGATGTAGGTTTACTTAGTTAGAGAAATTGTGATTGAGGAATAATTAGCTGAAAAGGTCTGTTTGAGTATAGCCCAGAGCAAGTCTGAAGATGTGCAGGCTGGATTGATTTGCCATTCTAAATTGCCCCTTAGTGTCCAGGGATGCATAGGTTAGAGGGATTAGTGGTAATTATGTAGGGATAGGGCCTGGGTAGGATTGTAGTTGGTACAGATTTGATGGGCTGAATGGCCTATTTCTGCACTGTAGGATACAATGATTCTGTGATTCTATGTTGTCATGGAAATAGGTGGCATTTAGAAAGGCTATTTGTCAGTGTGTTTACTGGGAGAGGTTTTGTTGTAGTTTGGACCTTGTGTGGTTTGCAGCTCACTGAGAGCAGTTAGCCAAAATGAATAATAGGCAGACATGTAAACACTAACTTTATCGTGCACCACATGGAAGGTGAGTGAGACCTAATCTTAGTTTGAGTCTTATGAGGAACAGAAGCTGGACATTGCCTAGTTTGAATCTAATGGGAATCTAATGCAGATACAGCAGAGTCTTAATGTGAAAGAAATCAACCAGCAGGTTATCCTACAAGTTCTGAGAAAGTTACCAGACTGCGGCCTCCACAGTCAAGAGAGGGTAAATTAAGGTTTAATGCTGAAAAAACAAGATAAGGAAAGTTTTGGGAGATCTGTGGCATAGTAATGAATGGTCCCTATGAATGTAAATAACTTTCAGATTGATGTGTCTTATAATGCTTGGAGGGCATCATATTAAAATAAATGATCAGTTCATTTTTTTCTGATGTTATCTGAAGGATAAAGGTTGGCTATTAGGATTGTCCTCCTTAGAGCAGAGGAGGTTGAGGGCTGACCTGATTGAAATGTACAAAATTGTGAGAGGCCCAGACAGATTAGTTACCCCCAGCAGAGAAATTACCAAGAGGTATAGGTTTAAGTTGATTGGTGGAAGGATCAGAGGGGATGTTAGGCTAAATCTTTTTACCTACAAGGTGACAGGTTTCTCAAATTGATTGCGTGATTTGGGGGTTGAGGCAATTCATTTAAAAGGTACGTGAATCTGCATCTGAAATATTGCACTGGGCAATGGCTTCTTTCTATGCCGTAACAGTTGTATGGTTCTATTACATCCAGGTGTGCTACCCATGCTCTTTGGTGCCATGTGATCTTTTAAATCTACTTGCGGCAGGCTGGGTCTGTGTTTATTTTACAGAAGTGCCTCAATCAGTACAATTCTCCCTTGGTACTGTATTGAACTGTCAGCCTATATTATGTGCTCAGGTCTCTGGATTCAGCTTATAGGCTTCAACCCATGACTTTCTGGCTCAGAGATAGCAGTGCTATTGCTGCTACTGTGGAATAAGTGAATGACAAAAGTTTAGTGTACACATACAGCAAGTAATTAGGAATTGATTAGCAATGTTGTAATTTGTAGCAAGGGGAATGGGATATCAAAGTAAGTATATTTTGCTACAATTGTACAGAGTATTGATGAGTCTACATCTGGAGTACTGTGTATAATCCTTATTTAAGGAAGCGTATGAAAGTGTTGGAAGCAGTTCAGAGAATGTTCACGTGACTGACAGCTGGAATGGAAGGTTTATGAAATGAGGAAAGGTTGAAAATGCTGGGTCTGTGTCTGTTGGCTTTTAAAAGAATGATAGGTGAACTTATTGAAACAAAAACCTAATGGGACTTGACAGGGTGGAAGCTGAAAGGATGTTTCACCTTGTGGGAGAGACTAGAACTATATGATACATTTAAGACGAAGATGAGAATTTTTTTCTGAAGTTTTGAGACTTTCGAACTGGTGGAGGCAAGGTCAATGAATATTTTTAAGGCAAAGGTGGATGGATTCTTGGCTAACAAAGAAGTGAAAGAATACTGAGGAGAGATGGGAATGTGAAGGAAATCAAATTAATCATCCTATTGAATGGTAGAGTAGGCTTGAAGGGCCAAATGACCTGCTTCTGCTCCTAATTCATATGTTCGTATGACACTTAATGGTCAGATTAAAGATAGTTTCATTAAGTGTTTTATGAGTGGTAGTGTGTTCTTCTGTTGAATATATTCATCAAAACAAAAACTGCTGATGTTAAAATCTGAAAAAACAATAGGAATGTTAGAAATAAGCAGCAGTTCAGGAAGCATCCCTGGGGAGAAAAACAAGACTTAACATTTCAGGTCTGTGACTTTTCATCAGATTCTCATGTGTTGGTAAGTTAGTTCAGTATTAGTTTTTATTACCTCATCAATGTCAAGAACTCTAATGTAGAAAACCTGCTAAATCATTTTTATTTTGGGTCATTAGCTTGATCTAAAGTTAACATACCTTTTTTGTGTAGCTGATTTGCAATAAATTGAACTCTAATTTGGACTGATGTTTTAAATATTTTATCATTGAATGAGTTACTCCTGCTCTTCTAAACAATTTCCCACGCTTGTGGATTAAAAACTGCAGAATTTGCACTTGTACAAGCTTCAGTCAAAACTAAATTCTTTAAGCAAGTGGTGCTAAAATGCTGCAGACCAGTAGGAAATAGATTTTTATATTGAGTTTATCACATTTTAAGCTCGCACTTTGAGCTGTATCACAGTTTTTGTACTCAGGAAAGTGAGGTTATGGAAATTAAAATGTGTGTTGCCTTCTGCTGATCTTGCATACCACTTGTTGTCTGGTTATTAGTGAGCATGTTGTCTGGTTATTAGTGAGCATATTGCCTGGTTATTAGTGAGCTTAATGCCTGATCTCTGTGAGCAGGTGGCATGCTGTATTTTTTGCTAGGGGGAGGTGTGTGTAAGTTGAAGAGAAGAGCAAGTGAAAATTATATCTTGGGAGGTGATTGGTGAGGTGAGGAATAGTATTTTCTTTACAGTATTCTGTGTCACAATTTTATGAAGAAATTTTTCTGTATTGAGAGCAGAGTAATTGACAATAGATTGAAATTTCTTACATTTGGATACTTGGGATGTTATGCAGTCTGATTAAAGTTGAAAAATGTCTTTGGTCAACACTAGTTCTTGTTTGCACTTCTAAACTTATGTTTTAATAAATTGATTTAAAGACCAATTAACTGCAGGCATTTGTGAATTTTTTTTATTCCTTGTGGTACCTTGGTTTCACTTATTCCCCAAATGAACATGTATACTTGAACTGATACTATTTTCTGAAATATAAATAGGAAAAAGGTCTTGATTCAATGTTGGAATTCTTGGTCAGGACACCAAGCTTTTGCTAACATGGCGATAAGATGGCACAAAAAAATGTACTTTGGCACCCAACTGATTAGAAAAAACAAGCAGCATATTTTGCTCCATTCAATGCAAATCCATAATTACTAATTCACAGTGTATAGTTCTGCAGTGAAGAAAGTTTGAATCATGGTTTACAGTGAACTGAAGATCTTATTTAGATTGCAGTACAATAACGATAGTAGTCGCATTTATCAACTCTCACATAACCAGTGTCCATTAAAGTATGCAAAGCCATATAGAAAGGCATGTGCTGGAATTGGCATGTACTGAATGGTCACTTGATGGCCACAGATGTGTTGCTAAATTTGTTGATCTGAAATTAGTGTGCAAATATCAAACAGAACTATGTTAAAGCTGTTGTGATCTCAATAAAGAATTACTCATAGTCACTGGCATGTGACTAATTTGAAAGGAAACGTGAGCACGAGGGTGAATTGATGTATTTATCCAGTTGAACTTGATTTTTTTTTCTCCTGAAACCTTATGCAATACTTGTCCCCAAAGAAGTGTAAGCACAATATAACATTATTTGTTAATGCTGTATGTGTGTTTCTGTGGGGGGAAGAAATATCTGAGTGAAATGTCAGTCCTTCAAATCCAATTGAAATTTAGTTTTTTATGAAAATTTTTTTTATTGAAGTGGAGTAATTATTTAATAGAACATTTCAAAAATACAAGATAAAAACAATGAATGAAGATATAAAAATTATGATAAAAATTGCTTAAATTGAAATTCAGAACTGATCAATTACCTTGGCCCACAAGCAATATTGGAAAGATGCTTATCTTCTGGATTTGGCAATCTTTGTTTCCCATTAGCTACTGAGCTTTCCTATGCTGGGAAACTCAGGGTTAAACCAATAGTGGAGAGAAAGTGTAAGGCTTGCAGTGTTGTTAAATATTTAAAGTGTGATCCACCTTCTGGGAATGGATTAATACCTGCCCCATCCTCCTCCTGCTAAAACCAAAAGTGGATGTGTTGGAGGGGTGTTGATTGTTGGTTTGAAATTTTTAACAAATTAACATTCCAAAGACCCAGACTCATGAAAAGGTTACAGGGAAAGCTGGCAGGATGGGGTTTGGAAACTTATTAGCCAGGATAAAATGACAGAGCAGACTTGATGGGCCAAATGGCCGAATTCTGCTCCTCTATCTTATGGTTTTATTTTTGAGAGTTGAAATTCCCCCATAGTTAAGCTGCAACTCTTGTCCATTTCCAGCAATAACTTAGCTTGCTTTTGACTTCTCATATTGTTTAATTCCAACATGTTTTGTGTTTTTAATTCCAAAAGCTTGGTCAAAGTGGTATGTTTTGATTAGGATGGGGAGGGAGGTAGAGAGCAGATTGGTTTTGGAAGAAATTCCATTGGATAGGGTCCTACACAGTTAAGGCACAGCCATAAATAACGAGTGAAGTTAAGAGATGAACAGGAGGCTAAATTAGCAAGAGTTTTTTTTGGTGGTGTGTTTGTAAGGCTGGGGAAAGTTACAGAGATGGAAAAAAGAATCTGATCACCTGATTGAGAATTTTAATTCTGAGGCTGAGGGACTGGAAACCAATGTCGGTCAGCAAAGATAGCGGAGGAAATCACAGGCTAGACTTGTCATGATGCACAAGTAGAAGAGGTAGGTCGGCAGAGGCAGTGAAACAGATGGTTTCAATCTTTGTGACAAAGGAGCCCCTTGCACCTGTTAAGCGTGCAGGAGATAAGAAAGATGTTGTGAGATGGTTGGTATAATCTTAGATCCAAAATGAGGAGACACAGATATAATTAGTTACTGGAAGAATTTTTTTTCTATTTTCTGTGTCCCATCCCTTCATCATTTGTAACATCTCTAGATGTTAGATTATCACAAATCTTCCCTGTTCTAACAAAGCCAATCCCTATCTATTAGATTACCATTAAACTTCAATAAGGAAGTCAGGGCTGTAAAGAGCAAAACTTCAGCGTGCAGAGTGGGGCATGAGGAGTGAGCCTTCAAGTGAGAAGAGTCACAGACGTTTACAGCATGGAAACAGGCCCTTTGGCCCAACTTGTCCATGCTGCCTTTTTTTTTAAACCCTGCAGCTAGTCCAATTGCCCACAGTTGGCCCATGTCTTTCTATACCCATCTTACCTATGTAACTGTCTAAATACTTTTTAAAATACAAAATTGTACCTGCCTCTATTACTACCTCTGGCAGCTTGTTCCAGAAACTCACCACCCTCTGAGTGAAAAAATTGCCCCTCTGGATCCTTTTGTATTTCTCCCCTCTCACCTTAAACCCATGCCCTCTAGTTTTAGATCCCCAACCTTTGGGAAATGATATTGATTATCTAGCTGATTTATGCCGCTCATTATTTTATAGACCTCGATAAAATCACCCCTCAACCTCCTACGCTCCAGAGGGAAAAGTCCCAGTCTACCCACCTCTCCATATAACTCAAACCATCAAGTCCTGGTAGCATCCCAGTAAATCTCTTCTGCACTCTTTCTAGTTTAATAATATCCTTTCTATAATAAGGTGACCAAAACTGTACACAGTATTCCAAGTGTAGCCTTACCAATGTCTTGTACAACTTCCACAAGACATCCTAACTCATATTCAAAGTTCTGACCAATGAACAGTAAGAAGCCTCACAACACCAGGTTAAAGTCCAACAGGTTAATTAGGTAGCACAAGCCACAAGCTTTCAGAGTGCTGCTCCTTCATCAGGTGAGTGGAAGTCATGTTCACAAACAGCGTATATTTACAAAGATAATGGTTGGAATGCGAGTCTTTACGGGTAATCAAGTCTTAAAAATACAGACAATGTGAGTGGAGAGAGGGTTAAGCACTGGTTAATGAGATGTGTACTGTCTCCAGCCAAGACAGTTAGTGAGATCCTGCAAGCCCAGTTATGGGGGTTATAGATAGTGTGACATGAACACAAGATCCCGGTTGAGGCCGTTCTCATGTGTGCGGAACTTGGCTATCAGTTTCTGCTCAGCGATTCTGCATTGTCGTGTGTTGTGAAGGCTGTCTTGGAGAATGCTTATCCGAAGATCAGAGGCTGAATGCCTGTGACTGCTGAAGTGTTCCCCAACAGGAAAAGAACATTCCTGCTTGGTGATTGTCAAGTGGTGTTCATTCATCCATTGTCGTAGCGTCTGCATGGTCTCCCAGTATACCATGCCTCGGGACATTCTTTCCTACAGCGTATCAGGTAGACAAAGTTGGTCGAGTTGCAAGAATATGTACCGTGTACCTGGTGGATGGCGTTCTCAAGTGAGATGATGGCATCCGTGTTGATGATCCGGCACGTCTTGCAGTGGCAGGGTTGCTGTGGCAGGGTTGTGTGGTGTTGTGGTCATTGTTCTCCAGAAGACTGGGTAGTTTGCTGCGGACAGTGGTCTGTTTGAGGTTGTGCAGTTGTTTGAAGGCAAGAAATGGGGGTGTGGGGATGACCTTGGCAAGATGTTTGTCTTCATCAATGATGTGTTGAAGCTCTGGAGAAGATGTTGTAGTTTCTCTACTCCGGGGAAATACTGGACGAAGGATACTCTGTCTGCCGTGTCCCGTGTTTTTCTTCTGAGGAGGTCGATGCGATTTTTCGCTGTGGTGCTTCGGAGCTGTTGATCGATGAGTTGAGCGCCGTATCCTGTTCTTGAGGGCATCTTTCAGCATCTGGAGGTGTCTGTTGCGATCTTCCTCATCTGAGCAGATCCTGTGTATACAGAGGGCTTGTCCATAGGGGATGGCTTCTTTAAGGTGTTTAGGGTGGAAGCTAGAGAAGTGGAGCATCATGAGGTTATCTGTGGGTTTGTGGTACTTGATTACCTGTAAAGACTCGTATTCCAACCATTATCTTGTAAATTGAGTTTGTATTTTTATATGCCCTGTTTGTGAACACGACTCCCATTCACCTGATGAAGGAGCAGTGCTCTGAAAGCTTGTGGCTTGTGCTATCAAATAAATCTGTTGGACTTTAACCTGGTGTTGTGAGACTTCTTACTGTGCTTACCTTAGTCCAACGCCAACATCTCACATCCTGACCAATGAAATCAAGCGTGCTGAATGTTTTCTTCACCAAACTGTTTACCTGTGACTCCACTTTCAAGGAGCTATGAACCTCCACCCCTAGATCTCTTTGTTCTGTAACCCTTCCCACCGCCCTGCCACTAACTGAATAAGTCCTGCCCTGGTTCAGTCTACCAAAATGCATCACCTTGTATTTGTCTAAATTAAACTCCATCTGCCATTCGTCAGTCCACTGGCCCAATTGATCAAGATCCCGTTGTGGCCGGAGATAACCTTCTTCACTGTCCACTATGCCACCAGTCTTGGTGTTATCTGCAAACTTACTAACCATGCCTCTTATATTCTCATCCAAATCGTTAATATAAATGACAAATAACAGTGGATCCAGCACCAACCTCTAAGGCACATCGCTGGTGACAGGTCTCCAGTTTGAAAAACAACCCTCTACAACCACCCTTTGGCTTCTGTCATCAAGCCAATTTTGTATCCATTTAGCTACCTCACCCTGGATCCTGTGAGATTTAACATTATGCAAAACCTATCATGCGGTACCCTGTCAAAGACCTTGCTAAAGTCCATGCACAACATCAATTGCACAGTTGAGTGAGGCATAAAAAGCAAGACTTCAGCAAGGGGAGCGGGACAGTTTAAAAAGAGCAAGATTTCAGCAAGAAAGGAAAGTGCAAAGCTTTTCTGAATCTGAAACAGCAACCCAACCCAAGCAGAAAAGCAACTCTATGGACAATTGAGAACTGAGGTCCAGCAAAAAATCCACCACCTAAAGAACAGATGGTGGGTGTTGACACCTGAGGTTTTTATCGAGCAGTCAAGGCCACCTATGGCCCAAACTCCCAAGAATCCACTCCACTGCCAGCCAAGAATGGTGGGTGATCATCAAGAAGAGCAGCAATCAACACCTGCTGGAAGGAACACTTTGAAGACCTCTTTAACATAGACTCCTCTTTAATGCTGGTATCCTTGACTCCATCCAGCATGCTCCCCGCCACCATTTCAGCACAGCCCAACCTGACGCAAAATAGAAAAGGCCATCTAATAGCTAAAGAACAACAAGGCATCAGGCACAGATGGAAGCCCCACCAAAGCATTAAAGCATGGTGAAGAAGCACTATAGGCATGAGTACATGTCCTAATTTCCCTTAACTGGATGGACAGATACATGTCACAAGATTTCAAAGATACTGCAACCATTACCATCTTCAAAAAGAAGAGAAATGTGGGGTATAGCACAAATCCTTGTACATGGCCTTCTCTGACCTCACAAAGGCTTTCAACACTGTCAACTAAGAACAACAAAGAACAAAGCACAACCCAGCACGGGAAACAGGCCCTTTGGCCCAACAAGCCCGCGCCGCCGCATCACCCTACACCTATTCTACCCTGCGTGTCTACGAATAGAACCCCTGACTTAGCCAGATTCAGGGGAGAATAGTGTCAATTTGGTAAAACCAATCAGCCTAAGAGCACATCTTTGGGGTGTGGGAGGAAACCGGAGCGCCCGGAGGAAACCCACGCATCCACAGGGAGAATGCACAAACTCCCACAGACACAGGCCCAAATCCATGTATCTGCACAGCTAGCAGTGCTAGTCACCGAGCTGTTGCGGCGCCCTTCTACCGGTCCAGGATCAAGCACACACACCGACACGAAGTACTAGGCCACTCCTGGAACCTCCAAGAGTAGCCCACGCACGACCCACCGTGTGCATGCCCCTCGTTTGACAACGAGGTGGACCTCCACCTGCGGAATAAAAGACAAAAACGTTAATCACAAGCCTGCCTTTCCGGTGTCTCCCGAGGTTCTAACCCTTATTTAATAACCCCTACCATAACCCTCCATCCTCGTTTCACTCATGTGCCTATCTAACTGAACCTTAAACGAGTCCAATGTTCCCGCCTCCACCACCCTACTCGGTAGCGCGTTCCATACCCCTACAACTCTCTGCGTAAAGAACCTTCCTCTCATATCCAAATTATATCTCTCCCCCCCTCATCCTTAAATCATGTCCTCTTGTATTTGTAACCAATCTAGGGAGCAGTCTCTCACTATTGACTCTGTCTATTCCCTTCAGTATCTTATATACCTCTATCATGTCCCCCCTCAATCTCCGTCTTTCCAAGGAGAACAGTCCCAGTTTCTCCAACCTTTCCTCGTACCCCAGCCCCTCCATGCCAGGCAACATCCTGGTGAACCTCCTCTGCACCCTTTCCAGAGCCTCCACGTCCTTCCGGTAGTAAGGTGACCAGAACTGGACGCAGTACTCCAAATGTGGTCTAACCAACGTTCTATACAACTGAAGCATTAGACGGCAGCTTTTAAACTCTATACCCCTTTCTATAAAGGCTAGCATTCCATAAGCCTTCCTGACAACATTCTCCACTTGTGTCGCAACCTTCATGGATTTGTGAACCTGCACTCCCAGGTCCCTCTGTGTTTCTATACTCCTAATTTGTCTACCTTTAATCACATAGCTCCTCTCTATATTATTCCTTCCAAAATGCATCACCTCGCATTTGTCAGGATTAAATTCCATCTGCCACCTATCTGCCCAATGCACCAACCTATCTATATCCTGTTGTATCACCTCACAATCCACTTCGGTACCCGCCAACCCTGCCATCTTGGTGTCATCAGCAAACTTGCTGATCACACCACCTACGCTCTCTTCCAAGTCATTTATGTAGACTACAAAGAGGAGAGGTCCCCGTACTGAGCCCTGCGGCACACCACTGGTCACTGGCCTCCAGCCGGACAAAGTCCCCTCCACTACTACCCTCTGTCTCCTATTATCCAGCCAGTTCTCAATCCACCTAGCTACCTGACCTCGTATCCCATGCGCCTTAACCTTTTCTACCAGCCTACCATGAGGGACTTTGTCAAACGCCTTACTGAAATCCATATAGATGACATCAACGGCTCTCCCATCGTCAACCGTTTTTGTCACCTCCTCAAAGAATTCCACCAGATTCGTAAGGCAAGACCTCCCTCTAACAAAGCCATGTTGCGTATCCCTAATCAGATTGCAACGCTCCAAATGCTCATACATCCTACCCCTAAGTATTTTTTCCATTAATTTCCCTACCACCGATGTCAAACTCACCGGTCTATAATTTCCAGGGTTGTCCCTACTACCTTTTTTGAACAGCGGTACCACATTTGCTACCCTCCAGTCTTCTGGGACCTCACCTGTGTCCAAAGAAGAGACAAAGATTTGCGCCAGAGGCCCAGCAATTTCATCTTTCACCTCCCTAAGCAGCCTGGGATAAATACCATCATGCCCCGGAGCTTTATCCGTCCTTACGCTACCTAAAAGCCCTAGCACTTCCTCCCTCGTAATAGATATCTCCTGCAACTGATCCTCAGCTCCCTTCAAGAGACCGCACGATTCCGAACCCCTCTCCTTCGTGAATACCGACGCAAAGTATTCATTCAGGAGCTCCCCCATTCCCTCCGACTCAATACATATCTCCCCACTTTTGTCCCTAAGAGGACCAATTTTCCCTCTAACTACTCTCTTGCTCCTAATATAGGAATAAAATGCCTTTGGATTTTCCTTAATCCTACCAGCCAAAGCCATTTCATGCCCTCTCTTCGCCCTTCTAATTCCCCTTTTTAGCTCCCTCCTAATCTCTCTATATTCCTCCAGCGCACTCTCCGTACCCAGTCGTTTCGACCTAACATACGCCTCCCTCCTCTTCCTCACCAAGTCTTCAATACCCCCTGTAATCCATGGCTCTCTAATCCTACCTTTCCCATCCTTCCGCTTAACCGGAACATACCTCCCCTGCAACCATTTCATTTTGCCCTTAAAAGCCTCCCACTTGCCAACCGTGGACTTGCCATCTAACAGTCCCTCCCAATCAGTGTCCTGCAGCTCCCTCCTAATCCTGCCATAGTTCACCTTTCCCCAGTTCAGCACACTCCCGTTCGGCCGGCACTCGTCCCTTTCCATTTTTATCCTAAAGTAGACGGACTTGTGGTCACTATTAGCCACATGTTCGCCTACCTCTACCTCTACCTGTGAGGAAATGGAGATCTTCCGCCATGTCAGCTGCACTCGAAGGATATCACCATCCTCTGCCTGTTCCATAATGACTTTCAAGCAAGTCCGCCACTGATCCAATTCACACTCAAATGGGGTCAAGCAAAGCTGTGTCATCGCAACAACATTCTTATTAAATTTCCTTGTTGCACTTCTCCATCTCACCCTCAGCAAGTGGAGTGGAGCTACTATAGAACAAATGTGAATCTGTCCCATCTGCACTGCCTGCAGGCCATATCCAAGGTCATCCCATCCTGTGTCATTGAAGTAAAGTATGCAGATGAGCAAGCAATCATCAACACCTTCACTGAGACATACAAGAGCATGGGCCTTGCACGAAACATCCGTTGGACAAACATTCTCAACTAACCTGCCTTCGCCACACAACCCTGCTCCCTGGTAATCAAAATCCACGACCCCTTCATCAGTGTGGACCATTAAACCACCAGCCTACTGTGAACAAGGGCAGTCATCGCCAACAAGGTTTAACAACCGCCATCAATGTGCCAGAGCAACCTTCAGTCGCCTGAGAAAGAGAATGTTTGAAAACCAGGCTCACCAACCTGGCACCAAGCTCGTAGTCTATTGAGCAGTAATGATAGGAGCGGCATGTTGGCACAGTGGTTAGTTCTGCTGCCTCACAGCACCAGGGTCCTGGGTTTGATTCCTGGCTTGAGTCATTGTTTGTGCGGAGCTTGCACGTTCTCCCCGTGTCTGCATGAGTTTCCAGCAGGTGCTCCAGTTTCCTCCCGCAGTCCAAAAGACCTATTAGTTAGGTGCATTGGCCGTGCTAAATTCTCCCTCAGTGTATCCGAACAGGCACCGGAGTGTGGCAACTAGGATTTTCACAGTAACTTCATTGCAATGTTAACATAAGCCTACTTGTGACATTATTAAATAAACTTTAAAAAAAACCCTCCTTATTTGGTTTGGAGATGCGAACTATGTACAACAGGCACTTTAAAACCCAGGAGATGTACCACCAGTACTGCCCAAGCAATATCCACTAGCAGGATTGGTGCACCAATATCAGTGTCCTCGCTCAAGCCAACATCCCTAGCACCGAAACATTGACCATGCTCTGGCGGGCCGTGTCATTCGCACTCCTGAGACAAACACTCTATTTGGAGTTTTGACATGACAAGGGAGCCCAGAAGGGTGGAGCTTCAAGGACACCCTCCAAACCTCTTTGGAAAAAGCGTATCAACCCATCATCACCTCTGAATCTCTGGCTGCAGACCGTCCAAAGTGAACAAAAAACAGCTGGGAAGGAGCTGGACACCTTTGGTTTCATTGCTAAGAGCAAACTGAAGCCAAGTGTCAACAACAAAAGGAGCGAGTGGCAACCCAGGTACCCCACCCACCTGCTCCTTCAACCACCACCTACCCCACCCACCTGAGACACAGGCTGTATGTTATGCATTGGACTCCTCAGTTACCTGAGAACTTGTTTATAGTGCAAAAGGGACTGTCTAAGATGGAGATTAGATTACCTTGTACAGTGTAATGGTGTGAAATAGGATAGCAAACCTTGGGCTTTTTCACTTGACTGATTTGACTTTACATGAACTGACTTCATAAAGCATCTGGAGATTAGTACTCATGCTGTCAATAAATTGGCTGAAAATAAGGGCGGGAGTGTTTGTTCATTTAACTCTGGGAGATGGCATGCTATTTTGTTTTGATGCATCACCTCTAGATGGTGCTCTGGATTAGAAAGCAAGCATCACTCTTGCTTTAGATGGTGACTGTATTCCATAATTGAGTGTTCTTGTTTTCTGATCCCACTTTTGTAGTTTAGCAACATGGAAATTATCTAAAGTGATATTACATGTAACCTTAAAAAGGAACTGCAATTGTTTACTAATGAGCACTGTAGGAATGTGCAAGCTCCATCCTGGAATAGATGACCTTGAGTTAATCTGAGCACTCTGTGCCTCGTGCTTTGTGCTAACTATTCATTTACCCATACATGAAACTTATGCATTCCTATAGTACAGCTGTGTGTGGAAGGATCTGACAAAGTGTTGTCAACACAAAGTAATGTCTCTTAAACTGTGAATTATAGCTCAAATAAAATAAGAGCTTGTGTAACACATACACATTCATTCACTTTGTCAGGATACCTCAGAATTTAAACACTCGTTTAAATTACTTTTAATGTATAGTCAATCACAGCAAGATTCCACTAACAGTAATGGGATAAGCGATCATTTAATATGTTTTGGAAGCGTTGCTTCGAGGAATAAATTCTAAATGGAATTTTTTTTGTGTGCCATTATATTTCCTCCTGGGCAGGAAGGTTAAAAGCAAAAAACTGTGGATGCTGGAATCTGAAATCAAAACATAAAAGTGCTGGAAAATCTCATCCAGGCTCGAAATGTTGGCTGTATTCTCTCTCCACAGATGCTGTCAGACCTGCTGAGATTTTCCAGCATTTTCTGTTATTGTGTGAGGAGAAAGATTGCTCAGTTTAATATCTATCTGAAAAAGGCACCCCTGACAAAGCTGCATTCTGAGTACTACGTTGAAATATCAGCCCTGACCATGTGTTGAGGTCCTGGAGTAGAGCTTGTGTTCTCAACATTCTCAGTGAGGCAGGTTGCTACCATGGGGTTAAGTTGGTGCATAATAGATTGCAAGATTCGTTCAAATTATTAATTGTTTCAGATCAGTCATTCTATTCTTGTATTCTATTTAATTTGGAAATGTTGATGTGTCTAAAACCAATTCTGTTCAATAGAATAAGTGTCTGCTGCTCGCAAAAAGAATTACTTGGCCTTGAAATTAGTGATTTGTGTCCAATCACAATTTGTTTTTGAAGACACGTGCCATCTTCCTCCATAATTGAATGCTCTTGGCTGCCCCCTCCTTTTTTAAAATATTTTTTACTTTATCCTTGTATTTAATTTTCCTTTTATATTATCTGAAACTGTTATTTTTATTTAAAGTTTATTTATTACGAGTAGGCTTACATTAACACAGCAATGAAGTTACTGTGAAAATCCCTAGTCACCACACTCCAGTGCCTGTTCGGGTACACTGAGGGAGAATTTAGCACTGTCAATTCACCTAACCTGCACATCTTTGGACTGTGGGAGGAAACCGGTGCACCTGGAAGAAACCCACACAGACACAGGGAGAATGTGCAAACTCCACACTGACAGTGACCCAAGCTGGCAATCAAACCCAGGTCCCTGGCACTGTGAGGCAGCAGTGCTAACCGCTGTGCCACCATGTCGCCCTTTGTAATTTCTCTCTGCTTAAGAGTCATCCTTCGCTTAGTACTGGAATTCCCACCTCTGAGCTGGAGGGTTGTAGGTTCAAATCTCATTCCAGACACGTTTGTGACTTTCTCACATAAAACAGAACTGCATTTCAGAAAAACTTAGACTTCAATTTTCTGGATGTAAAATGCAGGGGAAATGAATTACCTCCTGTGCTGTTGGACATGGTAGAGAGAATAGTTTACCCTTTCAACTTTCTTACTGCAGTTTTTATGTTGTTGATTGTATTTTGCATTAACTTATATATGGCGGTTCCACTGCAGATAATATACTGGTGTGCTTAAGTTGACAAAGTGATTTGGCAATGAGACAGCCAGTGGCCAACTACTTGTAGACTTTTTTTTAAGTGGAAATGTACTATTTGCTGGGATTGGTCTGAGAATTCTTTTGAAGTAATGCAGTGAGATTCAATAAAAGTGTACAGAAATCCAAATCTTTCCATTCAATGTGTGCATTTAGGATATAATTTTAACTCTTAGAGATCTCTGCACAGTAACATTTCTGACTTCAGGAGACGAGGAAAGTTTTAGAAAGATACTAGGTTTGAGTAGGTTGTGCACTAAACTAAAATTAAAATATTTTTTAGTGCACTTCCTAGTTTTAAATTTATAAAGTCTAACCTTGATTTCATTCAAACCAAGCATTATGAACCAGATTTTGCATTGATCCTGTCACTGTGTTGGTAAATTTTAAAAAATGCTTTCATTTTTGAAGGCTAAGTTTGCACAGCCTATAAAAAATTTATTATCAATAATAGATAGAAAACTTGGTTTTGCTTTCTCTGATTTATTGTAAGCCAGCTGCAAGTTTGATTTTTATTGATGTTACTACCATAGAGAATAAAGAGAATCAGTTGAAACGAGGAACTGTAATTGGAAATACTTCAAAGAATATGGCTTCTGAAGAGAAATCTGTCAGATAGTAGATTGATTCACTGTGGTGGGTAGTTTTATTGATTTTATTTTTCCCTTGTTTGATGGTTTGGTGAATTAAAATTAAAAATTGGACAGTTTTCTATTTTGACTGTGGCACCAGGATGTGTATGTCTATACTTTGTTCATTAATTGACAGTATTCAATTTATTGTCTTTTAGGGAGGGGAGATGGTGATGCAATGGCAGTGTCACTGAACTAGTAATCCCGAGGCCCAGGCTAATTCTTTGGGGATGTGGGTTCATGGTAGCTGGTGGAATTTAAATTGAATTTTTTTTTCAAAATCTAGAATCAGTGTGGTGACAATGAATTATACAGGTTTACTAATATCCTTTAAGCTTACTCAGTACGACTTGCCGGCGGCTCCACAGCAATGCAGTTGACTCTTAATTGCTCTCTAGGGCAATTGGGGATGAGCCACAAATGTTGGCCTTGACATCCCACCATTGGATGCAGTAAAAAGGGAAAGGAATTTTAGTAAATATTAATAATAATTGTTTAACATTAATCCGGTTAAAACTGCGTTTAGTGATGGTAGTAAGTATTTTCCTCTAGTCACCAGTTTGTGATTAATTTTCCACCATTTTCCATGGGGCAGTGTGTAGAAGAATTTCAATAAAGCTGCTGTTGGCTTGCTTACCAGTTTCACTATCTCCTGTTCCCTCCTTTTGAGGTGACAGCTGATGATTTCCTTCTCTAGACGGTGTACTTTCATTTTAAGAACATGAATCCTCTTGTGCAGGAATATACTCAAGGCTGAATTAAATGGATTTCCGACCCACAAGAGAATCAGGGATTATAGGCGACATGCAGAAAGTGGAGTTAAGGCCACAATCAGATCTGATCTTATTGAATGGTAGAGTGGGCCCGATGGTCTATTCCTGCTCTGATCTTATAAATGTATCTTTTTCCTGTGTCTCTAATGATGTGTTATCTGCACTTTAATAAATGGTGGCCTTGCCACTGACACCCTCATCCCAAGAATAATCAAAAAATATCCTCTGCCTCAATCGAGTGTTTCTGTCTATTGGGTGAATATTCTCTGTGAATGTGACTGTTACTCCATCAAGAGTTGGGATTTCAGAAGTTAGACTGGGACTGAAAGGAGGCCATTAGCCTCAATATTGGCATAGGCAGGGACAGAGTAGGAGTATATTTTGAGGATGGGACATCTGAAAGAATGGGTTTCTTTCAAGTCCTGCTGATTTTGCTTGGCTGTCTGCAGAATAGGCCTTTGGCACCAGGCTGCAGTCGGACAGTGGAGAGGAGGGAGAGAAAGGTTGAAGGCCTTGGGCGAAAAGGGAGCAGAAATGAGGGGCTCTGAGGGGAATTAGAAAGATTACTGAAGGCGGATATCAAAAGGGCCTCAGCATGGGGCAGATCAGGCAAGTGCTGGATCCAGCAGTTCAAGTGCTGGATTCATAATCCCTCCAATCCCCTTCCTTTAGCCAGCAGGTACACAAGATCTGGAAGCAGGCTGGCCAGGGTTAAATTTAAAATGGTAGTTAATTCTGCAGCATGCAATGACATTATAATTCTCAAATGACCAACCGATCAGTTGTCAACGTCCCTCTCCTGTTACTACTAAAACTGGAATAGGTGGGTTGGAGAGACGTTGGGTTGGGTTTTAGATTTTTTTTTAATGTGTCACCCAATCCAAACCATCTGTTTTTTAGAGTTAAAATAATCCCCATTGTTTAAAAAAAAGTGTTGTGAATAAAATTCTGTTTTGGGTTATATTAATATTAGATAACTTCAGACCTCACTAATTATCACTAATGCACCTTGGCAGCAATGAAAAAAAACACTAAATTTCCTTTCCTTCCTGTCAAATTGACATAAGACTTTGCGCACCTGGGGAGTAAGAATGCAAACCTTCAGATCTGTGGTGATTGTCAACTGTGACATTTAAATTTTTTTGCAGTGATGAGGGGCAATGAACAGATTATCTTTACCGTTAATTATAGAAACTCTCAGATGTTGGGATGCATGTCACATGGCCATAGCACATCAAAGCTTTCCATAGCAGTTATAAAACTAAAAACAAGTTCATTTAATCTGTTGGTACCATTCCAACCTGATGTCTGGTTTGTCCCGTATAGTATTCACAGTTTAAGTTTGTCAGGTGCTTTAATTTTGTTCCAGTAAAAAAAAATTGTATTGATGAAGGGACATGTTCTTATTATAATTAATGAGGAACCTCCACTATTGAATCTTAGTGTCCAGCAGATAGAATGTCTTCTCCTACCTTTAATAATTCTTACTGATACATCAGTGGTACCAGGATTTTTTTTAGAAGACTTCTGGTTCCTTAACCTGGATTTATTTCAAACCTCTTTATCTGACCAGCAAACCTTGTTGTAGCAGTATAGACTTACTGATTTAGTCCTCATCATGTTATGATGTTTTGCTTAATATGAAACCTATGAATCAAACCTATTCTAGTTCAGGTTGGCTGAAAGCTGTTGGGTTTTCCTGATTGCTTTGCTGGAAAAATGCTGTCCCTTTACACATCACTGAGTTAATGGAAACAACTGTCACAAGGACAGTTTTCTCTGATAGCAATCCCCCTCTGTTCTCTTTGGGAAGCAGAAAGCTTCATTCCTTTTGACTGCAGTTAGTGATCACCATGGGTGGCTGCACTTATGTTGGCTCAGCTGCTTGTTTTTCAGCTTCTAGCATCGCACAAATTATTGTTCCCCTGGATTAAATCAACCGTACCGTTGAGTCGTTTCTTCAAGAAGTACAGTCCAACATTATGTTCAGTGCACTTTTATATCCCCATGAATTATACAAAGCCAACTCTTACCAAGTCCTGTTCACGTATTGCATCTGTACTCACTTATCTACATTTGATAAGATGCCACATCAAAGGTTATTGTGGAAAACAAAAATTCATGGTTTGAGGGGGGTGATGGGGGTGACATTTCAGTGTGGCTGGCCAGCAAAAATACAGAGTATGCATAAATGGGTCTTTTTCTGATTGGCAGAATTTGATGAGTGGAGTCTTGCAGGGGTCTGCTTTAGAACCTCTACCTTTTACAATTTATATCAATGAATTAGATGATGGAAGTGAAGGCATGGTAACAATATTTGCAGATGATATAAAGATTGCTATGTAATGAGGCAGGTAGAATTAGGGATCTTCTTGTGAGGGACCCTCTTGGGACGAGTGATCATAGTATGGTTGAATTTCTGATGCAGAAGGAGGATAAGTAAGTCGGGTCCCAAACCTGTGTCCTCTGTTTGAACAGAGGGGAGTATGATAGGATGAGAACAGAATTGGCAGATGTACATTGGGGGCGCAGATTGGTTGGTAGGATGGCTGAGGAACAGTGGAGGATTTTTAAGGAAATCTTTTTCGGTACTCAGCAGAAATATATTCCGATGGTAAAGAAGGACTGTAGGAGAAGGGATAATCGGCCATGGTTATGTAAGGAAATAAAGGAGAGTATTAAATTAAAAGCTGATGCGTTCAGAGCGGCTAAAAATAGTGGGCGATTAGAAGATTGGGAAAGATTTAAAAATCAACAAAGAATGACTAAGAAGGTGATAAAGAAAGGAAAGATAGAGTACGAAGCTAAACTAGCTCTAAATATAAAAAAAGACAGTAAAAGTTTTTACAAATATATTAAGAAAAAGAGACAGGCTAGAGTGAATGTTGGACCCTTGGAGGACGAGAGGGGGGATTTAGTGGTGGGCGATGAGGAAATGGCTGAGGCTTTAAATAAGTTTTTTGCCTCGGTCTTCACGGAGGAGGACACAAATAGTTTGCCGGATATTAAAGGTAGAAGGATGGTAGGAGATGAGGGCCTTAATGCGATTACTGTCACTAGAGAAGTAGTGCTTGATAGACTAACGGGACTTAAGGTAGGAAGTCCCCGGGACCAGATGGAATGCATCCCAGGGTTCTGAAGGAAATGGCAGAGCTGATAGCGGATGCCTTAGTAATTATTTATCAAAATTTGCTGGTCTCCGGCGAAGTGTCGGAAGATTGAAAAACGGCTAATGTTATGCCGCTGTTTAAAAAAGGTAGCAGACAAAAGGCAGGGAATTATAGGCTTGTTAGTTTAATGCCTGTAGTTGGAAAAATGCTAGAATCCGTCATCAAAGAAGAAATAGCGAGGCACCTAGAATAGAATGGTTTGATCGAGCAGACGCAGCACGGATTCGTTAAGGGGAAGTCGTGTTTAACAAATTTATTGGATTTCTATGAGGATGTGACTAGTGCGGTAGACAGAGGGGAACCGGTGGATGTGGTGCTTTTAGATTTCCAAAAGACATTTGATAAGGTGCCTCACAAAAGGTTAGGGTGCGCTATTTGTGTTAGTGTGGATAGAGGACTGGTTGTCTAATAGGAAGCAGAGAGTTGGAATCAATGGGTGCTATTCTGGTTGGCAGTTGGTGACCAGTGGAGTGCTGCAGGGATCGATGCTGGGGCCTCAACTGTTTACCATTTATATAGATGATCTGGAGGAGGGGGCTGAGTGTAGGGTAACGAAATTTGCTGATGACACGAAGATGAG
Organism: Carcharhinus amblyrhynchos; assembly: GCF_965287045.1. NCBI lineage: Eukaryota > Metazoa > Chordata > Chondrichthyes > Carcharhiniformes > Carcharhinidae > Carcharhinus > Carcharhinus amblyrhynchos. The sequence continues at coordinate 67,490,723 of NC_137333.1, read as the reverse complement.
TGGTAAAGCAAATTGCGTGGAGGGTGTGGAAAGTCTGCAGAAAGATCTGGATAGGCTGAGCGAGTGGGCGAGGACCTGGCAGATGTAGTATAATGTTAGCAAGTGTGAGGTTATCCACTTTGGCAGGAATAATAGTAGGAGGGATTATTATTTAAAAGGCGAAAAGCTGCAGCATGCTACGGTGCAGAGGGACCTGGGGATCCTTGTACATGAATTGCAAAAACCCAGTCTGCAGGTGCAGCAGGTGATCAAGAAGGCGAATGGAATGTTGGCCTTTATAGCGAGGGGGATATTATATAAAAGCAGGGAGGTCTTGCTGCAACTGTACAGGGCACTGGTGAGGCCGCAACTGGAGTACTGTGTGCAGTTTTAGTCGCCGCACTTGCGCAAGGATATATTGGCCTTGGAGGGAGTGCAGAGGTGGTTCACCAGGCTGATACCGGAGATGAGGGGGTTGGACTATGAAGAGAGACTGAATAGACTGGGTCTGTACTCGTTGGAGTTTAGAAGGATGAGGGGGGATCTTATAAGATAATGAAGGGGATAGATAGGGTAGAGGTAGAGAGATTCTTCCTGCTTAGAAAGGATAGCAGGACTAGAGGGCACAGCCTCAAAATAAGCGGGGGGTGGGGGGGGGGGGGGTGCAGTTTAGATTGGAGTTGAGGAGGAACTTCTTCACTCAAAGGGTGGTGAATCTCTGGAATTCTCTGCCCGTTGAAGTGGTGGAGGCTACCTCGCTGAATATATTTAAGTCATGGGTAGATAGGTTTCTGATAGACAAGGGAATTAAGGGTTATGGGGAGAAAGTGGGAAAGTGGAACTGATCCACTTCAGATCAGCCATGATCTTATTGAATGGCGGGGCAGGCTCGAAGGGCTAGATGGCCTACTCCTGCTCCTATTTCTTATGTTCTCAGGTCGGAAAATATGTTGTGAAGAGGACATGAGGTTGCAGACAAATGTAGTTAGGTTGAGTGAGTGGGTAAAAATGTGGCAGATGGTGTAAAATGTTAGAAAATGTGAAGTTGTTCAGTTTGGCAGGAAGAATAAACAAGACTATTAATTAAATAGAGAACGGCTGCTGAAGTGCAGGGTGCTGAGGGATTAAGCTGTTCCAGTGTACAAGTCTCAAAAGGTTAGTATGCAAGTGCAGCACATAATCAAGAAGGCTAATTAAATATTATCTTTAAAGGGAGGAACTGAACATAAAAGTAAAGATGTTATGCTTCAATTAGTAAAAAGTCTGACAACACCAGGTTTTAGTCCAACCTATTTATTTGATAATATTCTCACAAGCTTTCGAGGGGTTACCCTCTTCGTCAGGTGAATGGAGAGTTCTGGCCTCAGACAGAGCATATAAAGCACAGACAGTTTAGAGATTACTGATTAAAATGCGAATCCTTACACCTAACCTGCTGTTCAAGACCTGAAGTGGCTGACAATGTGAGTGGTAGGAGCACTGATCACAGTTTAAAGAGATGTGTATTGTCTCCAGACAGTACAGTAAGTGAGGTTTTGCAAACCCAGGCAAGTCACGGGGGTTACAGATAGTGCGACATGAACCCAAGATCCCTGTTGAGACCGTCCTCATGTGTGCGGAACTTGGCTATCAGTCTCTGCTCAGCGACTCTGCGCTGTCGTGTGTTGTGAAGGCCGCCTTGGAGAATGCTTACCCGAAGGTCAGAGGCTGAATGCCCGTGACCACTGAAGTGTTCGCCAACAGGAAGGGAACAGTCTTGCCTGGTGACTGTCGAGCGATGTTCATTCATCCGTTGTCGTAGCGTCTGCATGGTCTCCCCAATGTACCATGCTTCGGGACATCCTTTCTTGCAACGTATCAGGTAGACAATGTTGGCCGAGTTGCAAGAGTATTTACCATGTACCTGGTGGATGGTATTCTCACGTGTGATGATGGTATCCATGTCGATGATCCGGCATGTCTTGCAGAGGTTGCTGTGACAGGGTTGTGTGGTATTGTGGTCACTGTTCTCCTGAAGGCTGGGTAGTTTGCTGCGAACAATGGTCTGTTTGAGGTTGTGTGGTTGTCTGAAAGCAAGAAGTGGGGGTGTGGGGATGGCCCTGGCGAGATGTTCGTCTTCATCAATGATATGTTGAAGACTCCGGAGAAGATGTCGTAGCTTCTCCGCTCCGGGGAAGTACTGGACGACGAAGGGAACTCTGTCCACTGTGTCCCGTGTTTGTCTTCTGAGGAGATCGGTGCGGTTTTTCGCTGTGGCGCATCGAAACTGCCGATCTATGAGTCGAGCACTGTATCCTGTTCTTACGAGGGCATCTTTCAGGGTCTGGAGGTGTCTGTCACGATCCTCCTCATCTGAGCAAATCCTGTGTATACGGAGGGCTTGTCCATAGGGAATGGCTTCTTTAACATGTTTAGGGTGGAAACTGGAGAGGTGGAGCATTGTGAGATTGTCTGTGGGCTTGCGGTACAGTGAGGTGCTGAGGTGACCGTCCTTAATGGAGATGCGTGTGTCCAAGAATGCAACTGATTCTGGGGAATAGTCCATGGTGAGTCTGATGGTGGGGTGGAATTTGTTGATATCATCATATAGTTGTTTCAGTGATTGTTCACCATGAGTCCAGAGGAAGAAAATGTCATCGATGTATCTAGTGTACAGCATCGGTTGAAGATTTTGTGCAGTGAAGAAGTCTTGTTCGAACCTGTGCATGAAGATGTTGGCATATTGAGGCGCAAATTTGGTCCCCATGGCTGTTCCATGTGTCTGGATGAAAAACTGGTCGTTGACATCTTCTCCGGAGTCTTCAACATATCATTGATGAAGACGAACATCTCGCCAGGGCCATCCCCACACCCCCACTTCTTGCTTTCAGACAACCACACAACCTCAAACAGACCATTGTTCGCAGCAAACTACCCAGCCTTCAGGAGAACAGTGACCACAATACCACACAACCCTGTCACAGCAACCTCTGCAAGACATGCCGGATCATCGACATGGATACCATCATCACACGTGAGAATACCATCCACCAGGTACATGGTAAATACTCTTGCAACTCGGCCAACATTGTCTACCTGATACGTTGCAAGAAAGGATGTCCCGAAGCATGGTACATTGGGGAGACCATGCAGACGCTACGACAACGGATGAATGAACATCGCTCGACAGTCACCAGGCAAGACTGTTCCCTTCCTGTTGGCGAACACTTCAGTGGTCACGGGCATTCAGCCTCTGACCTTCGGGTAAGCATTCTCCAAGGCGGCCTTCACAACACACGACAGCGCAGAGTCGCTGAGCAGAGACTGATAGCCAAGTTCCGCACACATGAGGACGGTCTCAACAGGGATCTTGGGTTCATGTCGCACTATCTGTAACCCCCGTGACTTGCCTGGGTTTGCAAAACCTCACTTACTGTACTGTCTGGAGACAATACACATCTCTTTAAACTGTGATCAGTGCTCCTACCACTCACATTGTCAGCCACTTCAGGTCTTGAACAGCAGGTTAGGTGTAAGGATTCGCATTTTAATCAGTAATCTCTAAACTGTCTGTGCTTTATATGCTCTGTCTGAGGCCAGAACTCTCCATTCACCTGACGAAGAGGGTAACCCCTCGAAAGCTTGTGAGAATATTATCAAATAAATAGGTTGGACTAAAACCTGGTGTTGTCAGACTTTTTACTGTGTTTATGCCAGTCCAACGCCGGCATACCCACATCATGCTTCAATTACACAGGGCATTAGTGAGACCATACCTCAAATTCAGTTTTGGTCTCTATTTAAGCAACGATGTAAATGAACTGGAAGCGAGTTAGAGATGGTTTGCTCGATCGATACCTTGAATTAGCAGACTGCTCTATAAGAAAATGTTGAACAGACTGAGCTTATTTCCATTGCAGTTGAGAAAAGTGAAGGATGGCTTGACTGAATTATTATCCTGAACAGCCTTGATAAGGTGGACTCTTCTGGGCTAGTCTAGAACTAGGAGGCATTATTTAAAATTAGGGGTCACCCTTTTAAGACAGAGATGAGAAGATTTCTTTTCTCTTAAGGGTTGAGCGAGAGAGTTGGAACCCTCTGCCTCAGAAGTCAGTGGAGACAGGGTCATTGAATATTTTGAAGACGGAGGTGGAAAAAATCCTTTTTGGCAAGGGAATCAAAGGTTATCCTGGGGAGATGGGAATGTGGAATTCAAAACACAAACGGATCAACCATGATCTAATTGAATGACGGAGCAGGCTCGAGGGACTGAATTGGCTACCTCTGCTCCTGTTTTGTATGTTCATGTGCACGTTGGTAGCTTAGTCCAGCAATGCTACGGTTTTAGAATTCTTATCTATGTTTTTAAACCTCTTCACAGCTTCACCCTATTCTACTTCTGTAATTTCCTCAAAGACGACAACTCTTTGAGATCTTGTAGCTTATACAGTTCCTGTATTCTGTACAACAATTTTTATTGCTCTGCTCTTGGTGGCTCTGTGTTCAGCTGCCTGGACTTTAAACTTTAAAATTCCTTCCCTATATTTCTCTGCCTCTCTCCTTTAAGATACTCTTTAAAACCTACCTCTTTAGCCAAATTTTGGTCACATGATCTATGATGTCCTTGCATGATTTGGTGTCAAATTTTGTTTTATAATGCTCAGCGAAGCTTTAGCTCGTTTTGCTATAAAGCCTTTAAAAATATTTGTTGCTCTGTCCAACTCTTGCAGAATTCATACAATGCGTTTGTTACATCCTCCTGCTGATTTAGTATAATTCAATACTTCACATTTAAAGGACGTAAAATTTTTCAGGGCAGCCTGTCCTGAATGCCTACTGAAATATTATAAAAATTAATTATAATAATAATTTGGGTCTCTGAACTTCAGTTGCTGGTTGATGTTTATGTGGAGATATCTTTTCCTTTGTGGTATCAGATCTCTTGATGCCTCAACACAACGATATAGCAGATTTGGAAAGTAGCATGTATCTGACACCTATTTTTGAGATACTATGTAAGAAGGATGTCACTACATTTCTACATGTTATAGCAAGATGTAAATCTTCCCCCTGTAGTTGTCCAATTATGCCTTCCTAATTGGATAGATTGGGTTCAATTATTAATTCACATTGTTGTCCTTTTTCATAATCTATTATGTGAAACAACTACTTGATTTCACTGAAAATTTGAAAAGAAATGTTGCGGTTTAGTTTGATAGTCCAGTCGTTGCCAAAGAGGCAATTCACACAAAATGAAACAGAATAATCTGATAAGGCAACTTGAATTCTTTTGGCAATTTTATTAGGTGACTTCATCTCCCAGGAGATCTAAGCATTTATTTTAACTGCTGTTGTCCAGCACTGTTTATTTTAAAATCTCCTTCATTCCTCAATTCACCAAAAGTTTCCATGTCAGTGAGAATAATGATTCCACTTAACAGTATATTTTAGAAGTTACATTTTGATTGCCAACTGGATCATGGAGATAGAGGGACAGTTTATTGCTTGGTATATACAACTCGCTGGTGGCAATTGTTTGGGACCGCCTCTTGATACAGTGTAGCTGGGTGAAGCAATCCTTGCACAGACTTTGCCCCAGTTTTGGTAACAACTTCAAAATTGCCCCAGGCATTTAAGGAGAGTTTTAAGTTTTCAATAATTTATTCCTGTGTAGTCTTTCCTTTAAAGTAATTGGATTGCTTTATAGTTTGCAAGAACAATCTCCAGCAACTATTTCTTGCGCATTGGTAGAAGGTATTTCGTGTTAGTCTGCAGAACTTGTTCTCCATGATCAGCTGTTTGTTACTAGTTTTAATAAATACTTATTTTAACATAGGATTTTTATTCTCATTTATTGCATTGAAAGTGGGAATAATTTCGAAGAGAGCTAGCCACACAATATTGTTATGAGAGAGACACTTGATGGATACAAAGGTGGGATATCAGTTAGTGGACAGTGAGTTTCGAATCCTCAATATGCTGATGACAGTATTCTGCTCATTATCACAGTGGAGGATCTTCAAGAATTAATGCATTATCTTGATCAAGTTAATCTGAAACATAATCTTTTTATCAATATTGACGTAACAAAGGTGGGTGGAAGGATCTGCAAAATTTTGATTAACGAAGTGTAGTTGAACAGGTTGATAGCTTCTGCCATCTTGAGTCACTCGTTACGCAAGATGCAGTTTATCAAATAATTTCAGACTAGATGAAGGAGGGTCACAGTATTGTGAATTCACTTAAAAGTATGGAGTTGTCACAACATCTCAATTATAACGAAAACACTTCTGAAAACCCTTGGGTTGCTGGTGTCAAATTATGGCTGTGAAAGCTGGAAGAGTGATGACACTCAACTAACCACTTGAAATGCAAGGACTCAGATATTACATGTGTCATGGATGGTCAAGTAGACAGATGAGTGGGTGATTTAAGGAAACACACATATTTCAGATAGGTGATGCAAACAGGTGAGGCATGTTTGGAAAAAGAGGTAATGAAAGCAAAAACACCTGGAGAAAATACACAAGGAGGACCCTAGATGGAATGGATAATATCAATATGGACTGGTCTCTCTATGGGACAGTGGAGAAAGATTGTTCATAGTTCGGCCAACCCTTGGGATGAGAAAGACAAGTCAGGCAGACACACGTAGGAACATCCCATTGCTATCATTTCTTACGTTGGAAATTAATTGTTGTAAAACGAAGTAACTTTATTTTGTACTTTTCCACATTGTGACAGCAGAGGATTTTAGCTTGCCAATTTTTAATTCATATCTTAGTTTATCTCCATTTAAATTTTAAGAGTTTTTTTTCAAATCTGTAGACAGTGATGGATTTCAAGCATCCAAATGGCCTTCATGTTGCAGTGATGTTGCCCCGTCGTAGTCTGCTGGTAATGTCTGGAGAATCCAGATACCTTTGGAGTCATGGGTGAGTAATGTACAGATTAGATAAATGGCAAAGCTTGCATAAATTGGAAAAACAAATTGGTAAGAGCAATTAAATTATCTACTTTTTGCATTCTTAATAACGAGTTTTTTTAAGAAACTATGAAAACACTGTTGATATAGTTTTTAACTGCCTGTCTTATTATCGTCTACTTGTGTTGTGCTGCTGACTGTATCCTGGTAGCCAACTCTAGTGTTTCACCTCTGTTGTGTAGAATGTACATAAGAAATAGGAGCAGGAGTAGGCCATCTAGCCCTTCGAGCCTGCCCCGCCATTCAATAAGATCATGGCTGATCTGTCGTGGCTCAGTTCCACATTCCCGCCCTCTCCCCATAACCCTTAATCCCCTCTCTTATCAAAAACCCATCAATCCGCGTCTTAAAAATATTTAGCGAGGCAGCCTCCACCACTTCAACGGGCAGAGAATTCCAGAGATTCACCACCCTTTGAATGAAGAAGTTCCTCCTCAACTCCATTCTAAACCGCGCCCCCCTTTTATCTTGAGGCTGTGCCCCCTAGTCCTACTATCCTTTCTGAGCGGGAAGAGTCTCTCCACCTCTATCCTATCCATCCCATTCATCATCTTATACGTCTCAATGAGATCTCCCCTCATTCTTCTAAACTCTAACGAGTACAAGCCTAGTTTATTCAGCCTCTCCTCATAGCTCAACCCCCTCAACTCCGGCATCAGCCTAGTAAACCTCCTCTGCACTCCCTCCAAGGCCAAAATATCCTTGCGTAGGTACGGCGCCCAAAACTGCACACAGTACTCCAGCTGCGGCCTCACCAATGCCCTATACAGCCGCAGCAAGACCTCCCTACTTTTATATTCAATCCCCCTTGCTATGAAGGCCAGCATCCCATTCGCCTTCCTGACCACCTGCTGCACCTGCAAGCTGGGTTTTTGCGACTCATGCACAAGGACCCCAAGGTCCCTCTGCACCGCCGCCTGCTGCAGTTTTTCCCCAAGTAAGTAATAATCCTTCCTACCATTATTCCTACCAAAGTGGAGTACCTCGCACTTGCCAACATTAAATTCCATTTGCCATTTCCTGGCCCATTCGCCCAGCCTATCTAGATCCTTCTGTATCCACGTATAAAGTTAGTGCTTTTAATTTAAAAAACTGAATTTGAAAAAAATGCTCAATTTGATACATCAAGCATTTGAAAAGAGAAATGCTGTTTTTAGTGGAGTCTTTTTTTTAATTAGGCAATAGCCCAGTTTTTAAAAGGAAAGGATCTACGAATATTTATGTTCTTTCATGTCGCACACACAACTGGAAGTAATGAAACTGCAGCAATTGTGTAAGCATGGCACTCGCCATTTTTTTAATTGTGTGGTTAATTCTATGGCGTGTATGGGGTGTCAGGGAGGGGTAATACCTTTGGTGGGGGAACATGTCGCGTCCTTTCAGGGCAGTTTGTCCACCCTTTGTCCCCACCTGGCACTCAGCTCTCACCTGTGGCTCCCCGTAGCTGTTTGCGTGCGACAGCGGCCACACCCTGGGCAATGGCCTCGACAAGCTGGCTAAACCAGGTGAGGGTAGCCGACGGGTCTCAACCCTTGGTGAGATAGGGAGATGTCTATCCCAGCATGTGAAGACAGAGTCCCGCGTATTGGTCTCTTCCGCTCAATGGAAGGTCCAATGGTCAAGAAGGTGGTCTCTGCAAGCATCGTGGAACGCGAAGAGCAGGACAAGACACAGAAGACATCCTGGTCATCCACTGCGCCTAGTCCCACCTCCAGCCATCTTGACTCTTGTCTTGCCTCTGGATCTAGATGGGAATTGGGAGGACGGAGTGAGACTAACGCTGCGCAACTCTCCCTCACTTTAATCCAGATCAAGTGCTAGTTTCAACACCATCATCATCAGGTTAATTCTATTTAGTATTCTTTATTCATTCGTGGGACATGGATGTCACTGGCTGGCCAGCATTTATTGCCCGTCCCATTTCTCAAGTGGTGGTGAGCTGCCTTCTTGAATCGCTGCAGTCCATGTTCTGTGGGTTGACCCACAATGCTGTTACAGCGGGAACTTCAGGATTTTAACCCAGCGACTGAAGGAATGGCAATATATTTCCAAGTCAGGATGGTGAGCGGCTTGGAGGGGAACTTGCAGATGGTGGTGTTCCCATTTATCTGCTGCCCTTGTCCTTCTAGATGAAATGGTTGTGGGTTTAGAAGGTACTGTTTAAGGACCTTTGGTGAATTGCTGCAGTGTATCTTGTAGATAGTACACACTGCTGCTGAGCGTTGGTGGTGAAGGGATTGAATGTTTGTAGATGTGGTGCCAGTCAAGCTGGTTGCTTTGTCCTGGATGGCGTCAAGCTTCTTGAGTGTTGTTGAAGCTGCACCCATCCACACAAGTGGGAGTTTCCATTACACTCCTGACTTGTGCCTTGTAGATTGTGGATAGGCTCTGGAGAGTGAGGATGTGAGTTAGTTACCACAGTATTCCTAGCTTCTGAGCTGCTGTTGTAGCAACTGTGTTTCTGTGGTGAGTCCAGTTAAGTTTCTGGTCAATGGTAACCCCAAGGATGTTGACAGTGGGAGATTCAATGATGGTTACACCATTGAATGGTAATTTATGAGAATGGAAGTTGTGGTAAGTTGGGGATGTTTGAACAATAGGCCATAAACATTAGCACTCCTTCATCAAATTACAGTTGGATATTCCCATTCATTGCTGAAGTTGTTGAGCAGTTTACGTCACCCACCAACAGTATGTATGTACTATAGTATAAAATTTGAGAATGGGAATCTTCAATAACACATTTATGTGCTAAACCCTGCTTGATCCATCCACCGTTTTCAGAAGCAAAGCTGATGTCTGTACCTTTATCATTTAAACATCTATTTCACAAAGTTAACCCTGACCTTCTTGAAACTTCCTTATTGATGAATTTTAACCTTATTTACAATTTCAGTACTGGCTATGATGTGCTTATCTTGGCAGTTGCATCTTGTAATTGCGAAGTGCTAATGATACCTGAACTAAGCAATAGGCATAGTGTTTACTGCTGATCTCAAAGATGCCAACAAAAATTAAGTGCCCTCTGTGGCATAGATTGTTTTCTTTCATAACAACAGTTTAGATGTCCAGGTGTCCCAGCAGTAGCGATATCAGAATAGCAACAATCACAGTGAAGTATCCATATAGGCCGCAAAACAGGAAGTAAAAAGCACTGATTATCATCACTTAATGAATGTTTAGATAAAATAAATAGATTGAGGTACAAAGTAAGATGTCATAATTAAACTTTAAAAGAAAATGTGAATTGTTTTTATTATAATAGAAAAATTTGATAAATTAACATCAGCTTTTCAAGGCCACTGACACTGTTTAATAGCAACTATGAACTTACACCATTGTTAGAAGTGGTTACTAATGGAGTAGCTTTTTAAAGAATTTTTACAATAAGAGTAATAGACGAAGTGGAAATTTTAATTGATTGCTTGGGAATTGTATTTTGGAGGACCACAAATCATCCTTCTGGACAAGTGCAGAATCACTGATGACAATTTCTGGATTTCTATGTTATCTTGTGCATGCAAGGACTCCTGAAGTTGCTGTCAGTTTTGGTATAGTGACAAATTAATTACTGTCATCAGCATAGACAATTGTCATCTTTTTGCACTCAACAGAATTACACCTAGGAAATTGGATGTGGTGTCTTCTCCAGAGACACAAAAGACTGGAACCATCACTGGTGACATCAGTAATTTGACCTTAAACAAAAGAGGAACACGGACAAGTTTTACCTTTCGAAAAGTCAGAACATTGCCCTGTAATTGTGGTAAGTGTTCTTTTTTCTGAGCCCTTCCTGTGCTGTGCACCATTTCCTGAATTTGGCTGGGTGATTTGATCCGAGTGTCTCCTTATGTAAGCCTTGTTATGATCCCAGTTAGTGTTATAACTAGATGGCAAGATCCCAGACTGGAACCCTGGCTCAAAGACTAACTTTTTTTAATCAAACATGGAGTAAATAGTGCCACAGGATTGCTAATTAGTTTTTATACCAACCTTTTGCACTATCCACAACTCTACCTATCTTTGTGTCATCTGCATACTTACTAACCCAGCAATCTACGTTTTCATCCAAGTCATTTATATCTATGACAAACAGCAGAGGTCCCAGTACAGATCCCTGCAGAACACCACTAGGCACAGATTTCCAGCCAGAAAAACACCCTTCAAATGATAGGGAAATTCTGTTTAACCACAGATTATGATGATTCAGAAGTTATTTTTGTGTTACCTGAAATGTACAAATGTTTTAAGTGTGTAATTTTCTTTTAGTTATAAATCCGGATATTTAAATATATTCAACTTGAATTAGAAAAACTATGTTCAACTCTTGTCTGCAGGTTACCCAGAAGTCTGTGATAGTCAGAGTTTCCGCAAATGCAGTGATCCCCCACCATCAGTCCCAAGCAGTGATGGAGATGCATCAAAGCTTGAACACAAGTATGTGCATGATGTCTATGATGAGATTGCTGGCCACTTCAGCAGTACCAGACACACCCCATGGCCGAAGGTGACCAAATTCCTGAAAGCACTGCCAGCTGGAGCTTTTGTGGTTGATGTTGGTTGTGGAAATGGCAAATACCTAGGTGTGAACAAGGACTTATTCATGGTAAATATGTTTCTTAATTGCCAGATACAAAATGGCTGTTTAACGTTTGAATTTTTAAATTATAGCAGTAATTGCATTCAGCATTGATTACTAAGAGTAGCTTTAAAGCAAAAAATCAAACTTTTCAAATTTTACAAGGGCAGTGGTATTGGTGTTTGGGCATCTCTGATGGTCTATAATTCTAATCTCTGAAACACCTACATTTTTAAATTACTTCTTGAACTCAAATTAAATTTAAAAAATTACACAATGATAGAAAATATCCCAAAGGTCACTATTCTGCTCTGTCCTCTGTGCTAGTACTAATGCACTCACCTATAACCCATTTCCCCCCAGATTCTTTTATTTTCCCTTGTTGGTAAACATTTTTCTTATTCCTCTTAAATTATGGTGAAATTTGCTGTCAAACCTACTTATTTGAAGTGTCCAATAGCCATAAGTTGTCTTTGCATGTAGAATCCCTACATGCAAAGGAGGCCATTTGACCCATTGAGCCTGTACCAGTAACAATCCCACCCAGGCCCTATTCCCGTCAACCAACCTAACCCATGACACAAGTGGTGTAAAATCTTATTTATGTGTTTAATATTCTCTCAGAAGCTTTAATCTGAATGTCAGATCACCTAATAAATGTAAAAGCAAAATACTGCAGATGCTGAAAAGTTGAAATAAAATAGAAAATGCCAGAAATACTCAGCAGATCTGGCAGCATGTGTGGAGAAAGAAACAAAGTAAATTCTTCTGGTTGAAACCTTTCATCAGAACTCAATACTTAGTTTACTAAGTTGAAACTAATAAATAGCAACTTGTCGATGAGATTCCGTAATTCATATTTTTAACAAGTTCCATTGCCGCAGTTTCTCTTGCTTTCATTTGACAGGTGGGTTGTGATCACAGCAAAAACCTTGCTCATATTTGCAGAGAGAGGAACTTTGAGGTCTTCATCTGTGATGGTTTACTTGTGCCCCTGAGGAGTGGTGTTTGTGATGCCTGTATATCCATAGCAGTTGTTCATCACTTTTCAACTGAGGTAAATTAAAACTTTTCTTTGGGAATTTACAGAGAATTGCAATATGTTCCATATTTTGTTTTGTATTTTCTTAATTTGAACCAGTAAATATTTGGTAAAGTAATACCGTCAGTTTTTCTTTATATGATAACTAAGTAAGATAAAATCACCTCATCTGTTTTCTGTTCCAATTGGAATTAATACGTGATAGATTCACATGGCATTATAACTTTGCTGAATAATCACAATATTTGTAAGAAATTGTTCATATGAAGCTAAAAAGGCATTATTTTTGCACAAAAGAATTTTACCTTTTTCAGTTTACCTATTACTAAAGAGATTATTGGGCGGCACAGTGGTTAGCACTGCCGTATCACAGTGTTAGGGACCTGGGTTCATTTCCAGTCTTGGATGACTGTGTGGAGTTTGCACATTCTCCCATGTCTGCGTGGGTTTCCTCCGGGTACTACAGTTTCCTCCCACACTCCAAAGATGTGCAGGTTGGGTGGATTGACCATGCTAAATTGCTCCTTGGTGTCCAAAGATGTGTAGGTTAGGTGGATGAGCATTGGTAAATGCATGGGGTTGGGGGGGTGTGGGCCTCGGTAAGATGCTCTTTTGGAGAGTCAGTGCAGAACTGATGGGCCAAACTGTATTTCAATGGATTCAATGAAAGCCAGCCTATCCTAGCGAGAGTTGAGAGATAAATTGCATAATCTATGTTTGCTGTTGAAAGATCAATTTGGGAAAGGGTTAATGATAGCAACCCACTGATCAATGCCAATGATGGTGGAGGAAGAAAATACTATAAACAGGCTTGTGCCAATTTTTGAATAGACTGATGCCACTCTTATAAAAACCCCATGCTCTTTAAAACTCATTGTTCTGCAGCAGCTTTCCCATTTTCCCTTAATTACATTTCAGCTTGTCTCGTCCAAGAGGCTCACCACTGACCGATTGCTTCCTGAGATGGTAACTGACCCGCATTCGCTATTCAATGTTCCTCTTGAGTTCGGAATAGCCACCATTGCTCTCAAGTGTTCACCCACCAAACATTCCAACTGCCACTCTCATCTTGGCTCCATGCTTATTTCTAATCACTTCCTGTTTCTTGAAACTCTAATTTCTGTTTTGCCTCTTCACTCTGGTCCTCTGAAGTCTACATGGTACAAAGTCTCAACACCAGGTTGAAGTCCAACAGGTTCATTTGGAATCATGAGGTTTTGGAGCGCTGCTCCTTCATCAGGTGACTCACTTGGAAGGTAGCAAATGTAACTCCTCTATATAAGAAACGGGGGAGAGAAAAAATTGGGAACTACGCATCTGACATCAATAGTCGGGAAAATGCTAGAACGTATTATATAGGATGTGATAACTGAACAATGCGAAATTAATGGCAAGATTGGACAAAGTCAACAGGGACTTATGCGAGAAAATTATGTTTGATAAATCTATTGGCGTTTTTGAGGAAGTAATTTGCAGAATAGATAAAGGGGAATCCATATTTGGATTTTTAGAAGGCTTTTGAGAAGGTTCCACACGAGGTTAATTATCAAAATCCGAACACGTGGGATTGGGGATAATGACATTGATTGAGGTTTGGTTACCGGACAGAAAGCAGAGTAGAATTAAACAGGTCCTCCTTCAGCTGGCAAGCTGTGACCTGTCAGGTACCGCAAGAATCAGTGCTTGGTCCCAGCTACTCATAATCTATAGCAATGATTTAGATGTGGGAAACAAATATACTATTCCCAGGTTTGCTGATGACGAGTTGTGATGAGGATGCAAAGAGGCTTCAAGAGGATTTTGACAGGCTCAGTGAGTGGGCAAGAACATGGCAAATGGAGTGAAATGTGAAATTATCTACTCTGGTAAAAAAAAAATTGAAATGCAGATTATTTCTTAAAGCGGGAGAGAGTGAAAAGTGTTGATGTCCAAAGGGGCCTGGGTGTCCTTGTTCATGAGTCATTGAAAGCCAATATACATGTGCCATAAGCAATTAGTTAGATGGTATGTTGACTTTTTTCGTAAGAGGATTTGAGTACAGGAGTAAAATGGTGTTGCTGCTGTTACATCGAGCTTTAGTGTGATCGCACCTGGAGTATTGTGTACAGTTTTGGTCTCCTTACCCATGGAAGGGTCTACTTGCCATAAAGGTAGTGGTACAAGGGTCCACCAGCCTGTTTCCTGCGATGGCACAACTGTTCTATGAAGAGAGCTGGGTCTGTAGTCTCTAATGTTTAGAAGAATGAGAGATGATCTCATTGAAACGTGAAAAAATCTTACAGGTTCAACAGGATAGATACAGGAAGAATGTTTACCCTGGCTGGGAGGTCTAGAACCAGGGGACACAGTTAAGAGTAAGAGGCAACCCAATTAGGATCAAAATGAGGAAGAATCTTCTCACTTGGAGGGAACTGAATTTTTGGAATTTTCTGGCCCAGAGGGCTTTGAAGGTACAGTCATTGAGTATGTTCAGGATAGACATGAATAGATTTCTAGTTATTAAAGATATGAAGGAATATGGGGATAGTGCAGGAAATGTAATTGAGGTAGAAGATCAGTCATGATACAGTTGAATTGATTTTCTATAGTGTTCAGCATGGGCCTTTTACCCCATGATAATCAAGTCACATGCGCCTCTCTCTAGGCAGAATTAGTATGATCTCACTATCAACTCAACGCAATCTATTTCACTTTAATGAAAACATTTTAAAACATAACCTTTTTATCACGTGTTACTTTTGTAACATCTACGATACCTTTCACTGAGTGGTACATTGTATGATGGGTTCTAAATGGAGTTGTATGCAAATAAATGTATTTGAGCAGTTGCCCACATCATGTTCCATTGTAAGCTATAATTACTACAGTATCTGTAAAATATGTTGCTCCATTTTGCACTGGATCTTGATTCATATAGGTGGCATGGTAGCACATTGGTTAGCACTGCTGCCTCAGCACCAGTGACCTGTGTTTAATTCCTGGCTTGCATCATTGTCTGTGCATGTTCTCCCTGTGTTTGTGGGGGTTTTCTCCAGGTGCTCCAGTTTCCTCCCACAGTCCAAAAGACACGCTGGTTAGGTTCATTATTCATGTTAAATTCTCAGTGTACCCAAACAGGAGCCGGAGTGTGGCGACTAGGGAATTTTCACACTAACTTCATTGCAGTGTTAATGTAAGCCTCCTTATGATACTAATAAATAAACTTGTAAACTTAAAACAGTTTTTTTAAAATCATAGGCAAGGAGGCTGTCAGCCATCAAAGAGATTGTGAGACTTCTACGACCAGGAGGCAAGGGACTTATTTATGTTTGGGCAATGGAGCAGGAACGTAACAAAGTAAAATCGAAATATCTCATGGAAAAACACGAAAAAACAATCAAAACCCAAGAAAATTGCACCACAATGCCAGAAGTGGATGAAGATCAAGAAACCAATAAAGTGGATTTAGCTTGTTTCAATCAGTTGGCAGATTTTAATAAAGACACTGTAAATAAACAAAACAGTGCAAGGCTGCCTGTTCACACAAATAGAACTGCCTTTGAGTCACAAGACCTGCTTGTTCCTTGGCATTTGAAAGCTGGAATTAAAGCTAATAGTGTCTCATCACTGCCACCTACTGGGCCCAATGAACTTGCAGTTTTCCATCGCTACTATCATGTTTTCTCTGATGGAGAATTAGAAAACATATGTAGAAGCATATCTAACATTAGGATCTTGCAAAGTTATTATGATCAAGGGAATTGGTGTGTGATAATTGAAAAATACTAAAATTGTCTAAAATGCTATTTTGTACATGTGATTCCAAATATAGATTTTATTTTGAAATTTGTTTTGGATCTATAAACATGTAATAGCAACATGTATTTTTAAAAATATATTTATGCTTAATAAAGAAATCATTATGCTTTTTCATGTCTAATTGCTTGCCTTTGTCACTCTTTAGCTTCAGAATCTCCAATGAAGAAAATGAAATTGCAAATGTTTTGATTTATTATTGTCACGTATTAGTACACAGTGAAAAGTATTGCTTCTTGAGCTATACAGACAAAGCATACATAGCAAAGGAAAGGCAAGAGTGCAGAATGTAGTTTACAGTCATAGCTAGGTTGTAGGTAAGTCCCTTCAAAAGTCTGTTGATATTCTTCGGTCGGTTGATATGTGACCTCAGGCTTTTGTATCTTTTTCCCAATGGAAAAAGGTGGAAGAGAGAATGTCAGTGGTAGATGGGGTCTTTGATTGTGCTGGTTGCTTTTCTGAGGCAGCGGGAGGTGTAGACAGAGTCAATGGATGGGAGGCTGCTTCGTGTGATGGATTGGGTGACATTCATAACTCTTTGTAGTTTCATGCGGTCCTGGACAGAGCAGGAGCCATACCAAGCTCTGATACAACCAGAAAGAAAGCTTTCTATGGTGGGTAGATGTTGGTGAGAGTCGCAGCAGATATGTGAAATTTCCTTAGCCTCCTGAGAAGATAGAGGCGTTGGTGGATTTTCTTAACTATAGCATCAGCTTGGAGGGACCAGGACAGATTGTCCGTGATGTAGTTCAAGATTTTTTTCCTCCCCTTATGAGGTGGGAGACAGCCTGATTCCAAGCATCTATCAGGATCAGTTTACAAAGAGAAGAAATCCCTGTAATATTTCTTAACTCTACCTGAAAAGACCCAGCCACACAAAGGATCATCAGCATTAATCCATTGTCTCTTTTGCTTTAATACGTTGGAATGTTATTGCATTGTCTTGTAACTACCGATAAGTCGCTACCTCACTTGTGATTAAGTTGCTTGCAATGAGAGGAGACAAAATAAATGCCTGGAATTTGAAGAGTTCTTCAGATGATGTCAGCATTCAATCATTATCGCTCTGAATCTGGATTTATTGCAAGTAGAGATTAAAATGAAAATTCTGAAGTTGTAGTTTGCCATTCACTTTATTGCATTGCGAGTACCGTTGCTGACCCCAAAATCCAGGCTAAAATCTTTCCTTAGTAAGTGCTCAGCCTAAATTATTTTAAATTGCAGTCGTCACGGCAAGTGATGGAAAAGTACAATTTGATGGAAAGTTTTCTGTAATAGTGAAGGAGTCGGTCTCAATTCCCTATCAATTCCACCACTACCAACGATGTCTGTGAACAACTTCCAGACATGGAAGCTAGCTGCAAAATAAGCAGGACTTTCTCCAGACATGTAGTCTGTAGTGGAAGAGTGTTTAAGGTGAGATGAGGGAGAAGATGGTAACTCTCCAAGCCCTCGTGAACCTACTTTACAGCAACGTGGGCAAGGGCTTCCATTGAATAAGTCCTACCACAACAAAACCTTTCAACAGTGGATAAGCTGATGGCTGAGAAGGGGAGAATAAAAGGTTGTAGCAGGGTCTTATCCTGTATTAGTGGGCTTGCCTCATTATTATAACCAGGCAGCATCTTGTTAAAACAGTGTAGGACCTGCCTCTCTCAAGAAACACCACACGCAATTCCTTCTAAGAATGTCGCATTTCCTCAAGCCCTTTGGCAATTAGCTATTAGTGACAGGCAGGATCATGATTACTAGGAACTGTGAGGAAGTCTTTTGTTAGAAAGAGTTAAGTTGAACCAGGTAGGAAAGCAAATATTAAAGGAGGAGAAGATGTTTGTTTGGCTTCATTTGATTGTTTCTTCAAGTTGGGTTTTGGTGATTTTTCCAGCAGCCCAGAGGAATATCAACTTTTGTCTGCACAGATCATGAATATATCCAACTGGCAAAGCTGAAATCAAGCTTACTTCTTTCTAGTCTAAGGTCATGATCAACCTTGGAGACAGATGCATGTGCCCTGATATTCCACTAATATAAATGAAGAATGTGTTCTTCTGAAATTCTTTCTGTTGCTTTAGATGAGACTGAATATCTTGAACATGTGTCAGGTACCTCAAAGGAGTGGCCCTAATCTATACCAAATTGTTCCACTTCCCCATTTCTCTACAAACTTATTTTGAAAATTTATTATTTGCTCTTTTAGGAAACATATACACACAAAAGGTGGTAGAAGTTTGGAAGTTCTGCAAACAGCAATCAATGCTAGATCAATTATTCAATTTATGTCGGATTCAGTAAAAAGAATAGTAATTGCCTGGTTAAAATCTTACAGTTTTGTATCCATATGATGAAAGTGCTGTTACATCACCAATATACATCTGGCATGTTTAGGGTGATGGTTTGTGTATAGAAGTGTGTGCCAGATATTTTGAGAAAAGCTTTTGAGGCTATCTTATGCCTATTGTTTTCTTTTGCCAATTTAAATAGTGGTGACTAGGGCATCAATGGTTTGTTTGTGTTGTGTGCTTTATGTTTAATGGAGCATTTATTGAGGCTATTGATGAAATTCTTCTAATTCTGCTTCTGTCTGCATTCAAATACCCATTATGTCAACACAAATATAGGAGATAATGTTACTATGTGACTGATCAGGATCAAAATCAAGAATAGCCCTTGAGGAAAATCTCAATGAGCCTTCAAAAAAAAATATATTGACCCTGCTCCACTCTTAATTGAGGCAGTAAGGTTGTTTGGTGCTTGCCTGAGCAGCCCTCTAGGATTAGCTCTGCTCACTTAATGAGAGGAAGGGGTTAGTAAAGTTCTCCAAAAAATGGCCTGCCTCATGCCAAACTTGCCTGCAAAATCACATTCAGCAGGATCATCCATCAGTGGTTGAGACGCACAAAAATAAACTATTACAATTGGATTTTGAATTATCAAGATATTAATGCATAACTCAATGGCATGAGAGATGAACAGTTATAGTATTCTGTGAACATCAACATCTAAATATTGACAGCCTCAATGCAATCTGTAGAAAAGATGAGGGACAAATCAAAGAACCTTGAGATAGCTATACTTCTGGGAAGGGAAATAGTGAAACAAAATGCAGAATTCATGGAGTCAGCTTTGCCATCTAAACTACCTGATGAAGAGACTCCACAAGCCCACATTATAACACTCAATCTGAAAGGCAATTAATCTGTGGCTCTCTTCAGTACTTACGCACCTACTTTGCACTCCAAGTACAAAGTAAATAAATCTCTTATTCCAGTATAGATGCAGCTGTACCATCGCAGTCAAAGATTGTACTTCTTAGTGATTTCACTGCCAGAATGAGGGAACAACCGTGCCTTTGGCCAGACACCATTGCAAAGTATGGACCGGGAAAATCCAATTCCAACGGTGCACTAAACGTGACCTTGTGATCACTAACATCCTTTTCTGGCAAGAAAACATTTCAAGATATCCAAGATCGAAGCACTGGTACTGATTACACTATGTGATTGTCAGGATCAGGTTACAGCTGACAAATGGGCAGACCACTGACTGACTCATTTGCTTGTTACTGGCATTTGAGGTAGCCCCTAAAATGAATTGACAGCCATGACACATATGGAGAAATCTCAAGGTTTCAGGCCTGTCAAACGACACCAAAATCAAGGAATTGAAAGAACAAATCAGCCAGAGACTACAGAAACAGAAGATACAACCAACAATGTCCAAGATGACTGGCAAACTTTGAAGTCCATCATCACTCATACATGCCAATAAATCCTTGGGCACACTGCTAAAAGACACCTGGTTTGATGAGAATGATACGGAAATATGCAAATCCATTGATTGTGAAAAGGTAGCACTCCATATCTAGTAACAACCTCTACAGAAAAGAATCTTGCCTACCAGACAGCCAAAACTGAAACTGAAAGACTATACAATTTGAAGAAAATAGATGGACAGAGAGGGCTGAGGAATTATTCAACTGTTCGTTTACATGCGTAACACAGACACCACGTTCGGGGCAGTCAAAGAAATTTGTGGGCCCTTAACCAAAGAACAGTACAGCACAGGAAACGGGCCCTTCAGCCCCCCAAGCCTGCGCCGCTCATTGGTCCAACTAGACCATTCTTTTGTACCCCTCCATTCCCAGTCTGCTCATGTGACTATCCAGGTAAGTCTTAAACGATCCCAGCGTATCCGCCTCCACCACCCTGCTTGGCAGTGCATTCCAGGCCCCCACCACCCTCTGTGTAAAATACGTCCCTCTGATATCTGAGTTAAACCTTGCCCCCCTCACCTTTAACCTGTGACCCCTCGTGTTTGTCACCTCTGACCTGGGAAAACGCTTCCCACTGTTCACCCTATCCATAACCCTCATAATTTTATACACCTCTATTAGGTCTCCCCTCATTCTCTGTCTTTCCAGGGAGAACGACCCCAGTTTACCCAATCTCTCCTCATAACTAAGACCCACCATACCAGGCAACATCCTGGTAAACCTTCTCTGCACTTTCTCCAAAGCCTTCACGTCCTTCTGGTAGTGTAGCGACCAGAACTGGACGCAGTACTCCAAATGTGGCCGAACCAACGTTCTATACAGCTGTACAATCAGACGCCAATTTTTATACTCTATACCCCGTCCTGTACCGGCAAGCATGCCATATGCCTTCTTCACCACCTTCTCCACCTGTGCTGCCATCTTCAAGGATCTGTGGACTTGCACACCCAGGTCCCTCTGGTAACCCTGGTAAGATCCAAAGATGACAAGACTCCCTTCAAAGATGGACAGTATTGACATCTGCTGCAAAGAGCACTCAGTAGAACTACTCAATGAAAACTCCATAGTGGACATGTACCTACCGAAGAACCTCTCAGAACATACAATCAGAAGTGAGCTGGACAATGTTCCCACACTTGACAAATTGGTAACTGCTGTCAAGCGGACAAAAAACACCAAAACCTCTGGTCTTGATAACATTCCTGTAGATGTCCTGCCCCATACGAGAACAACATGCATTCATGTAACACCTATAGTTAAATAAACCATCCCAAGATGCTTTACAAGCATTATCAAACAAAATGTCACACTGAGCCATATAAGGAAGCATTGGTCTGAAGGCTACTAGGTTTTAAGAAATGTATTAAAAAGAGGAAAAAGATCAAGAGATGAAGAGAAATATAGGGATAGAATTCCAGCTGGATTAGGGTCTAGACTGTTGAAGACGACAATCAATGGTTCAGCTGTTAAAGTCAGGCACCATCAAGAAGTCAGTATTGCTCTCAGGAGCTGAAAAGTTAGAGGAGATCACAGAGTTAGGGAGTGATAAGACCATAAAAGCCTTATCCCTCCCTAAAAACAACCAAGGTTAACTGGGAGCAAATGTAGATCAACGACCACAGGAGAGGTAGTTGAGCGGAAGTTAGTGCACGTTAGTACACGGGCAGCAGAGATTTGATTGATCTCAAATATGTCGAAGGTAGTATAGGTAAGGAGGCTGGCCAGGAGTGCATTGCAATAGCTAAGGTTAGAAGTAAGAACTGCTTGGTTGATGGTTTCAGCAGCAGTTAAGCTGAGGCAAGTTGGACTCAGGTGATGTTCCAAGAGTGGAAATAAATAGTTTTAGTGATAGCAAGGATGTGCTAGGAAGTTCCTCATGGGGGCTAAATATAATACCAAGTATTCAAATGGTCTCTTTCAACTTAAGACAGTTGCCAATGATGCATGGAACAGAGTTTGTATTGGGGACTGAAGACAATGGCTTCTGTCTTCCAGAAACTTAGTTGGTAGGAATTTCTGTTCATCCAGTTCTGGAAGTTGTTAAAGCAACCTGACAGTTTTGAGACATTGGAGGGTTCATGAATGTTGGTGGTGAGGTACAGTTGGGTATCATCCAATGTACATATGGAAACTAACCCCATGTTTTCACTAGGTGTCACAAAAGGGAGCACGTAAATGGGAAATAGGAGAGGGTGGAGGATATATTGTTCGGGGCACACTGAGTTTGGCATGGTTGACCACACCATCCACCTCCGACAGTTCTCCATTGTAGTTCAGCTGAGTGCCTTTGCCTGGTTCCACTTATCTATTCACTTGTTGGAACAGAATCATCCACATTGGTAGGGATTGAAACAAAGTCTTCCCACTCTTGAAGTCTTCTTACACTGTTAGCCCTGGTGTTTTCCAAGGATTTATCTTTGGCCTGCTCCAATTTTCATTTACATGCTGCCCCTTGGTTATATAATGTGAAAGCACACAGCCACCTCCCTTAATCCCTCCACTATTTCTAATTTGTTACACTGCTCATCCAACATCCAATATTGGAGGAACAGAAATTTGTGCCAATTGAATATCAGGAAGATCCAAGCCATTGTTTCAATCCCTGCCACATATTCCATTTTCAAGCCACCAATCTATCCCTCTCCAACAACTGTCTCAGACTGAACCAGATCATTTGCAAAACATTACATCCTATTTGATCCTGAAATTAGCTTCTGAATATTGATTGCCCCAACACCAAGACCGCTTACTTCCATCTGTGGAAGACTGCCCAGCTCTGTCCCTCTTCATCTCATTTTCCACAGAAATCCTTGTCCATGCCTTTGTTATATCTACCTCGATTATTCTAAGGCTCTCTTAGTTGACTCCAATTTTCCACCCTACATGATCTTGAGCTCATCCTCATATTGCTGTATCCTAGCTTGCACAAGCCCAAGCTTGCTTATTACTGCCCTGCACGCAATGACTTCCATTGTCTCCCAAACCAGCAAAGCCTCAATTTTAACATTCTGATCCTTATTTTCAATTCCTCTATGGTCTTATCCCTGCACACCCACCTTCCCAATTTCTGTAGCCTCCTAGAACCAGCCCTCTGAAATCTCTTGGGCACTGTGGACTCACCACTCCAAAACCGTTAACCCTGCCTTCAGCTTCATAGGCAGTAAGCTCTAGAATTTCTTCCATAAAATGCTCCTTCTTTAAGATGTTCTGTAAAATTCACCTTGTTGACTTAAGTTTTTCATCTAATGTTGTCCAAACATTTATATTACTTGGTGTCAAATTTTAATTGCTGCTGTGGAACTCCAGGGACATTTTAATGTGTTACACTAATCCTACAAAAGCCATGCTGTTGTATCTATATTGAAATACTTATTGTTGCTCATGAATGTTTACAATTTACAACAGGCAGTGCTGGATTTAGGTATAAGCTAAACAAGCTACAGCTTAGGGCCTCACAATATTTCAGAAGGTTTACAATGAAGAGAACATTTAAGAGCGGATACCAAATAAAAAGCACCAGCTTGAACAGCAACTTAAAAAATTACCAAAAGTTGACAGTTACTTTACTCCAGAAACAGATGAAGATCCACAAACCCAAGGTGATCAGCAAAGTCCAAAACAACCACAGCCTAACGCCTCTGCTACTGAGACAAGAGTCTGGTGTAACTTTTTACAAGGGGCTTCCAAGCTTTATATAGTTTAGGGCCTTCCCAAGTCTAAAAGCGGCACTGACAACAAGGTAGTTTTGAATTATTCTAGCAAAGGAATTGGTTGAATTACGCTATGAAGTGGTTCTATTAATATAATTTCTTTTTAGAAACGTAGTGAATAGCAGTATACTTTCACACATTCTGTTTTGCACCTGAACAGCAAACTGCCGGCCCCATCACCTTCCCTGGGACACACACACTGCGCGCGCCAGTCCTGGGACATTGCCTTGTCTTCACGACGGTCTCGCCTGCAGCTGCGCGACCGCCGTAAAGCGAGCGTTAACGGCAACATGGCGGACTACGGGGGCAGGTTCGAAAGTGGGACGGCAATCGAGGCGAGAAGAGAATTTAAACGGAGGGCGAGAGAAGAGATCTTGGCCAAGGTATTGTGTCTCAGCTCTGTGTGTGTCTGCGGCAGCCGCGGCCCCAGTCCTGTAAAAACCCCATCGCCAGGGAAGTGTCAGAAGTCGCCGCCTCATTCCTGACAACCGATGAAATGTCAGCTGCGTTTTTTTGTCGAATTGGCTTTTAGAGTTGACTTTTGCTGCCCATGTTTATATGTGTCATTCTAAAAGTGCGATCTATTATTCCCTCCAACACGGGGAACTTCAAGTCACAGCAATGTTAACTATCTGCTGCAGACTGATATCTTCTGTGATGCATCATTGGATTATGACTGATAGTGTCATTACAATCAAACCATCTTTCTAATTAGTAAAATGTACTGTGTGGCTAAAAGCTAAATACTGTAGAAGCTGGAAATCTGAAATTTAACAGAACGCCTTTCCACAGAGCTGCAGTTATAGGGAGGCGATGGCCTAGTGGTATTATTGCCATACGATTAATCCAGAAAATCAGCTAATGTTGTGGGGACCCGGTTTCAAATCCCATCACGGAAACTGGTGGAATTCAGTAGAAAAAATCTGAAGTTAAGAGTCTAATGATGACCGTGAAACCATTGTCAATTGTTGGAGAATGTTCTTTAGGGAATCTTTATCCAAAGTGGTCTGCATGTGACTCCAGGTCCACAGCAACGTGGTTGACTCTCAACTGCTCTCCAGGGGCAACTGGGGATGGGCAATAAATGCTCACTAGCCAGCCATGTCCTATGAATGAATTAAAAAAAATCTAGGACCTCTTCCATATATACATGTATATAGATATATATATATTTATTTATATTAGTGGTCTCCTCTGTTAAGAACCCAGCTGATGTTGAATGTGAAGGTATACCAAAACTCAGAAGGGTTTCTTGGAACAACATTTCTTAAAGGTGTATTTTGCAATTTGGTAATAATGTGAGCAAACCAGTGAGAACATGTCTAGTCTTGCATTCAAATAAAAGAATGTTTATTAACTTAAATGAAAACACACACAAAAAACCACTGTGCCAAACATACATACATTTAACTAAAGTAATGGCTACACACACCTGGTATCTTATGGAATTATTCCTTCTTTTTTTTCTGATCTATGAGAAAATGCCTGATGAAAGAGCAGTGTTCTGAAAGCTCATGATTCCAAATAAACCTGTTAGACTTTAACCTGATGTTGCAAGAATTCTTACTGTTTTCTATCTATGTTCCTGAACTCTGAGAAAAGCCCCTTGTCCCAAGCCAACATTCCATCCAGTATAACTCTTATTGGGTAAATTCAACAAATAGTTGCCATCCACAAGTTGTCCTCAAGATTAGGCAGCTATTGATTGGTTCAATGTAGGGTTTCTATATGGATTTCAAACAACTGCTTGGAGCCTAAAATTCTGTTGTTTGGGAGATTTCTGCTTCCTGGCTGGGTATGTCTGTGGTCGTGCTTGCTTACCAGATGTTGTCCTCACCTTCTATGAAACTAACCCTGCTATTTATATATCTTTTTGCTCTTTTGATATTCTATCTAAACAATGCCTTGGACCAGGCTTTTAGTGTATGGTGTAAACTGTATTCTTATCTCTCCACTTTGAACTCACCTGTGCTACAATTTTAATACTTCTCCCTTCTTCCCCCATCCCAGTCACTTAAATAAATATTTGTTTTCCTGCTCCTCAGCTAATTCACATATAAAAAACCCACCAGACAAGTGCATTCTGTAGTTCCTTTTTCATTCCATACTTCAAGCTTTATTTTATTCAAGTTTCTTGAATCTTTATTTTGTTCAAGTTTTAAATGTTAATTTTATTTAAAGATCTTGTCACCATTTATTTGAATTAAAAGTTACATTCCTGGTATTAGATATTTCAAACTTAAGTTCGTGTTAAACTTAATCATTCTGTTTTTGCTGGCATTATACTCTCCTGTATGCTTTCTGCACCAGTAACAAGTATCAGATCAATTATTTATTGACATTAGTGCATATAGGTTTTCAGAGCATATTCAATGAAATACCCCAGGGAGAGCTACAATAAAAGCTCAGGCATACGGTGCATAGTTTCCAATTACCCACACTCCACATAGACAGTCAGTGGTTTTGAAAAGTGGTTCAGACTTGTATATAAAGGTTCGTTGTCAAGATTGATTGTCTTCCCTTGTACCCACTCTTGCCTGTCAATCACGACCAGAGCATCTCCAATTTCTCTTTTTATCCATACAACTTAGATTTCAGAGTTCCTCAAGATCAAACTTTGCCCTCCTTTTTCCTCTTCAACATCAGATGCCACGAAGTCAGGTTTCATATGTATACGAATGGCATGCAGCTCTATTTCCCCACCATTTCTCCTATCCCTAGCAGTGCTCTGGCTTGTTAGACTGTTTAACATCCTTTCCTGGTTGAGTTGCAATTTCCTTCAGTTAAACACTAGGACATAGGTCCAGGAGTAGACCATTTAGCCCCTTGGGTCTGTTTTGTCATTCAATAAGATCATGGCTGATCTGTAACATTACTTTGTATTGCTATCTTTGGTCCATATCCCTTAATATCTTTAGTTAACAAAAATTGATCCATTTCATATTTAAAATTAACGGTTGGTCTAGCACAAACTGTTGTTTATAGCGGAAAGTTACAGCTTCTGCCACACCTTGTGATTAGAAATATTTCCTAATTTCACACCCGAAAGGCCTGGCTCTAATGTTTCGAATATGTTCCTTGATCCTAGCCTCCACAACCAACAGAGAAAATGTCTCTATGTTTGTCTTATCAGCTCCCCCTAATATCTTGAAGTACCAAAGCTCTTTGGTTTTCTTTCACTTCAGCCCCATGTCAAACTCTGTACCCTTGCCACCGATTGAATGTTTAATTCCCCTCCACATTTTCTCACGCTGTGGCTAACAACCTTGGCAGTGAGCTTTGACCTATGTCTTAACAATAACAATGAGCACCTTCTTCCGCTTTATAACATTCCCCATCAGTGCCGTGCCTCTGCCAAATTGCCCATTAAGTCCTCCCTTATGTCTTTACCACTTCCAGATTGATTATTCCATTTCTCCCCAGCCAGTGTCTCATGCTCCACCTCTCATGCCATTCTTCTAATCTAAAACTCTGCTGCTGATATCCTATAATGTGGCAAGTCTCACTTGCCCATCATCCAATCTTGCTGTGCAATTTTGATTTCCAGTCCTCTAATGCCTCGCTGTAAAATTCTCTTCTTTGTATTTAAATCTGTTCATGGCCTCTCCCCTCCTTTTCTCTGTTCACCAGCCGACCACTTCCCTGTATGTCTATATCCCTCAAACCTCTTGTGCATCCCAAAATCTCTTTACTACCCAATTAACAGTTGCCCAACTGAAATATGGACTAGCAAGTAAATATTTTTTGTTTTCATCTTGAATTGAGAACTGACTAGAATGTGATTGGGCAGATGATGTTTTATAATTTTTCAAGAGTATTTCATTGGGGATCTATGCTGATATTGCAACTCAGGTGATGTAGCAGCAGGGTCTGTATAGTTCATCTTGGATTCTACAAACTATGTGTATTAACAGTTCCCATTCCTGGTTCATACCCAGTGAACCATCTGCTAGAGAGTATACTTTTGTGGTTATCTTAAGAGGACTGAAGATAATCATGATTAAATGATCAATTGTCTCTTTCTGCTTGGAGCTGCACGTTAAGAAAAATCATTAGATAAGATATTAGGAGGATCAGCCTGCACTTGTTGAATCATTTCCGATCAGCAGTCAAGACTTTCAGAAAAGAGAAGGAAAGAAAGTTGACAACCAAATAATACTTACTTTCTTCTGCAGACACACTGTTGATTTGCAGTTATTCCATTTTAAAAACAATATTTTCTCTTGCTTTGAGAAATCAGCTATCAAAAATATTTTTTGTACTGTTTCATTATTGCAAAAGTACAAAGTTGCAGTTAATCACTTTATTTTTTACTAACAATTGAGTTGAAATTAGTACTTTGGGGTTCTGTTTCACCTGTATATTATCTTTGAACATCAGGTCTTCACTAAGCATAAATTTCCCATTCTACTTGTGCATCATTGTCATTTGGGTCCTTGTTCAGTCATTTTATTGTATCTTAATGAGGCATGACCTTTTTCTATTTATAAATGGTTCACACAAGGAAATAAATAATTAAAATTGATATTTTTAGATGGGTTGGGTACTAGGACACGAGTGCTGATGTGATTTCTGTTAGAACATTAAATACCTTTTCTTACGTATTTCAGCTTGTGGTGGTGGTTTGAGTTTTTGTATGTGGAAGATGTGAATGGATGGGAAAGGAACATAACATTAAATAGTTCCTTGTCTCCTGCATGGTGTCCTGCACTAGATTCTTGTTGCTAGATCTTTGTCAGTGCTGTTGGCCAGTGTGGTGACCATATTCACTAGGCTTCTCTTTCCATCCTGTGCCAAAACTACTGAGCACCACACTTCATCGGCAACCTGTTGCAATTGGGGCAGTTCTGTTCAAATAATTTTAGTTGATAAA
Source organism: Carcharhinus amblyrhynchos (assembly GCF_965287045.1). Taxonomy (NCBI): domain Eukaryota; kingdom Metazoa; phylum Chordata; class Chondrichthyes; order Carcharhiniformes; family Carcharhinidae; genus Carcharhinus; species Carcharhinus amblyrhynchos. Next base: position 67,462,009 of record NC_137333.1, on the reverse strand, counting down.
AAAATAATGTTTAGGCACTTTAGTTTGAATAGCAAATTATACACTGCCTAGTACTATTTAATTCAAATCTGTTTTGCACAAAAGATTCAAATTGACCATTTTGTAAATAAACAATATAACAAAATACTTATTTTTAAAAAAAGGTTTAAACATTCAAATATCTATTTGAATGTGATTGAAACTTGAGCAATGTAGAAACTACACAATCCACAGTTTCTGTCAATAAACGTAAAAGTACCAATGCCACAAAAACACTAAAGAAATTTAGAATGCTGATCATTGTTTTTTTCTTCGCAGTCAACTGGAACAAAGTTCGACTGTAATTTGCTGTTTAGGTTTTTACCAACTTGAGCATTCTTTGCTAATTTTTAAAACTAGCATGGAATAGGCTGGTTCAATTAGCATTAAAGATAGCTTCTACCCTCTGATGAGAGAACATTTCTGGAATTTTATCCTGACATTATTCGGGTCCAAAGGCTTTGCTGTTTCTAGTGCACCCAGGTGTCTCCTTAATATCATTTGGAGTGAGGCAAATTGGCTGGACACTGGCTTCTGCAATGGAGCGGACCTGTGAAGAAGGCTGAGCGGGATTGACTTTTAGCACAGGGCATTTGTGAATATTTCAACCTTGTCTTCTGGTCTTGTATGCTGTGGTCTACTATTGTTGACGATGCGGCAACTTAGAGAGCTTTGTCCTCTTTAATTACCTTATTATCCACCATCTTTCTTGATTGAAGAAAGATTATGGACAATCCACTGAATGTGGGGGAGTTGCTGAGCTTTGCTGTGATCCATTGTTTGTGATACCATGCAGCTTTTGCTCTGATAATTGTCATCTCCAATCCCCATTGTGCTAGGGTTGATTTCCCGGTTTGATGGTGACATCTGGAAGAGTGAGGGATGTACTGAGCCCTGAGGTTATTGATTAATGTGGTGTACAATTTTCCTCCTTAATGGTCTATTGTACATTATGAATGTCCTAATTATTGGTTGCTAAATCTGTCTGTTGTTTGTTCTTATTTGCACTGGTTTTGGCTACTTCAAAGCACGAAAACTAAGCTTATTTGATATTTTTAGTCATGTAAAGTATCAAAATATGTGTCTCAGCTTCCCCTAAGTGAGTTTTATGCAGCCCTACATAGTCTATTCTATTTAACATGAAGGTTACTCTAAACATTGCCTGGTCAAACTCCAAGGAAGTTGTGTTTTTGATACATCTGTCAGAAAAAAAATGAGAATTCTGTAAATAAATCTTAATTGTATTTCAACACCCCTATTGAGGAAGGTCTGACTGACTGTCATTGAAAGCTGGAGGCTCACAGTGTTGGTTTGTTGATGATCTGGCTTGACTGCCTATTGAGCATTTATCATTAGCACTATCTAATTAACAATATTACTGATAAATGCTCAATTGGATAATAAATCATTTCAATAGAACCTGCAGTTACAGCAGTTTAATCAGCAAAGAATTTTATCAATTGCAGGGAAATTTGCTTCCAAGGTCAATGAAACTTCCTTTGACAAAATTGATTGTGGATTGTAATCACAAAGACCATGTTGGATATTAAATTATACTTTATTCCTGCCTTGCTGGTGTTTCCACAAATAAAATATGTGAATTTTGAACTTGTTTATGTTTTGTATTCATTTTCAAGCACTAAGGTATCATATTTTAGATATTTGGAATACTGCATTGTATGCATTTTTTTTAACGACTGAGTGATTGAAAGAATATGGAAAGCACTATAGTGATTTATCTTCTGAAGTGGTGATATTTATTACCAATATATTATGCAGTCTTTGGTGATCATTCACTAGTGAGTATGGTTGTCCACTGAGAAACTCCGTGTCACTGGTCATGGGTTCTGTGTGTCCATGCATGGCTGATGAATCTGACCCTAGAGCTGCACCTTCGACTGCACACTCAGCGGGTGTTTCTGGGAGGTTCTTGGACTTCATTGGTGTTCCTTTCTCAGGCTTCTTTTCTAGATCTCCTCTGGCTGTTGGGTGTTTTGGAGAATTGTGTTCCTTCAATTAGGAGGTTCCTCCAGTTAGGTTTCTTAAGCAAAGGTCTCCCAGATATTGCTGTCTAAGTTGAATTTCTTGCGGTAAGCCTTCAGGGCGTCTTTGAAACACTCCTTTTGACCTCCTTGTTTGGATACTTTCCTTGACCTAGGCAAAGAAGATTTGCTTTGGCAGCTGGGACTCTGGCATCCTAAGCATGTAGCCTGCAAAGTTGGTTTTGGATTACCAGAACTGCGTCTGGTGCTCTTAATTCCATTAAGGATGCTGTTGTTTGTCTGTCCTCCCAGTTGGTGCAGACAATCAGTCTCAGATAACATTGATAGCATCTCTCCAAGGCCTTCAGATGGCATTTGTATGTAGTCCAGAAGAGTTGGGAGGAAGACTGCCTTGTACACGAGGATCTTGGTATCAGCACAGATGTTATTGTCGTCAAAGACTTTCATCTTCAGATGTTCAAAGGCAGCACTCGTGGATTGAATGCAATGTTGATTTCCATGTCAATGTCAGCTTTAGATGAGAGTTGTCTCCCAGGTTGGAGAAATGTTCCACATTTGGCAGGGTTTCTCCATTGGATTATTTCATTATGCAGCATTGATGTCTAATTTACAGAGAAGTTATTTGGAAGGCTGTGTCATGAAGGAGCTTGAGGTGTTGCCTAGTTTTATAACCCTAGGAAAGGTAATTCTGTTACTTTAAATGAAACATGGCCACAATGAAAACTAAGGTGAAAATCCACTCTGCTGAATTTCAATCTGATTTCAATAAAGATGAAATCTGTATTGTTGGCAGGCATAACTAAGAACTAGAGATGCATAAGACTCATCAAAAGTTTACCAGCAAGATCTGAGTTTTCCTTTTGGATTTTCATCAATAACCCCTGTTGTGCTTTATTGTATAAATTTATAATAACTTCTTGGGTGAGTCCAATAAATATCCTAAAGTATCCTTTTAAAAATCAGACAAGCTTCTTCATAAACCCGTTGGTATAGATCATGGTATTCTGACCCTTTTCAGGCAGCAAGTCTGATCATAAGGAAAAGGAGCAGGAATAGGCCAGTCAGTCCATTGAGCCTGCACTGCCATTTGATAAGATTATTGTTGATTTGATTGAAGCTTAAATCCACTGTCCTACCTATTCCCCAGAACCATTGATTCCCCTTGTCCATCAAAAATTCTTGACCTTTTGAGAGTATTCAATGGTCAGCCTCCACGCCTCCCTGAGAACTTCTAAGACGAACAACTCTGAGAAAAAAAATTGCTGCTCATTTCCATCTTAAATTGGAGATGCCTTATTTTTAATTTGTGCCCATTATTCTTAGATTCCCTCTCGGGAGGGGATATGCTCCCATCATCTGTCCTGTCAAGACCCCTCAGGATCTTGTATGTTTTGATTTTTTTCTCTCATTTTTCTAAACTTGCAACTTGCTCAACCTTTCCTTAGCAGACAACCTCTTCTTCCCAGGAGTTAGCCTAATGAACCTTCTCTTAACTCATTCAATACAAGTACATCCCTCCCGAAGGAAGGAGGGCAAAATTGTACACAGGTGAGGTCTCACCAATGCACTGTACAGCTGTAGTAAGAATTTGCTACTTTTATACTCCATCCTCCTTGCAGTAAAGGCCAATATTCCATTTGACTTCCTAACTACTTGCTGTACCTGCATGCTTTTGACTTATGTACATAACCCAGATCTCTCTGTACTGCAACATTCTGAAACCTCTCTATTACATAATATTCTGTTTCCCTTGGATTTTCAGCTATAACCCCTGGTGTGCTTTATTGTATAAATTTATAAAAATAACTTCTTGGGTGATTCCAATAAATATCCTAAAGTATTCTTGTAAAAATCAGACAATCTCATACTTTCTCACATTATGCTCCAACTTCCACTTTGTTACCCAATTAAACCTATCATTAAACCTATCTACATCCCTTTGCAGATTCCTTATGCACTCCTCGTAACTTGCTTTCCAATTTATCTTTGTCATCAGCAAATCTAGTTGCAATATAGTCTGTCCTGTTAGAGAAACAAAGATAGTTTTAAAGGATTTGTATTTGTATTGGTAAACATTGACAAAAAGCAAGGCTTCATAAACAGGACTGAGATAAATGACCCGTTAATCTGTTTGACAAAATATGAAAACTATAAGACCATCAAGTGTACCCCGTATGACTATCGTGACTTAATACTCCTTGCTTCTCCCAATATCCCCCTCACCTTCCTCACATTTACCCCCTCAGCCATGTAACCTCCTGGTAGAGGTTAAAAAAAGCCAAAACCAGCAAGGCTAAAGAATATTCTGTAAAATTCCTCTTCAACCCACTCAATTGATGAAAGCATGTCAAGGGGATTGCATGGACCAAGTATTTGTTGTAAAATCATACCTTCTGTATGCTGCAAACTTTGTTCAAATCAGAAACTGGTCCAGTACCCTCTTGGAGACAAACTGAGAGGCAACAGCTACAACACCATCTGGCAGCATATTCCAGATGCTCTCAATTCTCTGAGAAAAGAAGAACTGCCTAATATCTAATCTATTTCTACTCGTACATGTTTAACTTCATGTCACTTGGTTCTGTCAACCTGTTAAACTAGGATAATATAAAACCTTCTCCAGTTTGTTAATTATTTTATAAACATCTATCAGGTCACTTGTAAGTTTGCACCACTCTATACAAAAAAAAGTCCTTGAATCTATCAGGATAACTGCAATTCTTTAAGCTAGATATCATTCATTTGGCTCTCCTCTGTACCTTTTCCAACGTAACTACATCCCTGTCCATGGGGAGATTCAAAACTTGGAAAATTGTCTTTAACAAATCAGTATTGTCTGTTCTTTAGTCACACATCCTTCATCAGATAAGAATTAATTTTGATCTTGTCAATAGTCTTGAGTAGTTTTCCAATTGCTAATAAACCAGTCCCTTGTCACTTGGTTTATCCCACTGGCCTTTTTAAACATTTAGTCATTTATTGTAACATTTCCAATCTTCTGGCAACACAGTCATTTCCAAGGAAGACTGAAAGATTGTGATCAGAACTTTCTCTGCTGAGGAAAGCTTGGATGGAGACAACCTAAGATGCATCCCACCTGCACTAGGTGACTTAACTGAGTAATGCCAGTCACTCTGGATGGGATAAAAATAGAAATTATATCTCTCAACTTTCTCCCCATCTTTTTTCTTTTCGGGTTGCATTTGTGTTTGATCGATATTGACTGGAATCAAGTGTGATATGTTCTAAAAGTCAAGATAATATTGTCTTGTCATAATTTAGCTTAGTTGGTAGTACTCTTGCCTCATTCAGATGGTTGAAACTTCGCTGCAAGACTCAAACAGATAATTTAAGCTGACAATTCAGTATATTCCTGAGGGTGTGTTACATTATTGTTCTTCAGATGAGCAATAAAGCTGCGACCTTGCCTCACTGTATTTTATTGTGGAGTGATGATTTTGGTAATGTTCAAGATCCCTTTGCAGTACATGAATTTTAGCCAATGTTCCTCCAGCAATCAGCATCAAAAACAAATTGATCATTTGTTTTGTTGTTTATTAGATCTGCTGTGTGCAAAATAACAGCTATTTTTCCCTGCAGTTCTCAATGTTTGAAAATAATTCATTATGGAGAAATACTTTGAGATGTTAAGATGAGATATGACAAAAGTGGGGTAATTGGGTGATCACAATCAATTTCTGTCAGTTAGTCTGTCACTGACCCAGACATGAAGTCAAAAAAATTCCTAGTGGTGAGAAGCTTTGAGAACTGTTGGTGCATTGTCACATGCCCCTCCCAAACAGGCTACATTTGCTATATGCCATGTCTCAAATTACTCGCATTCTGAAATATTATTTTTGAAAGAAGTCTAATTCGTATTTGAAGCAATAGCATTTGCCATTTTTAGTCTTTCCTTAGGGAGCGTGTTCCATAGATTTATATAGATTATTTAAATTGGCAATGTTTTTACAAATTAGTTTTGAATTCACTGCCTTCAAACGCAGTCTGTGCCCTTTGGTTCTGCTGTTCTGGCAGCTTTTCATGATCTATATTAACCAGTTGTCTTAGAATCCTAAAAATAGCGATCTAGTATCTCGCAGTCTTGCTTTTTCAGTGAAAAGATGCCCAATTTACAAAATCATTGCATACAATCCAACTCCTCTATCCCCCTCAACTATACTGGTTGTTGTCTTCTGAACCACTTCAATAGTTGTAATATCAGATTCATACTGCTGCAGCCAGACTGTACAGAGCACAAAGAGTTGTTTAAAATAGGTTTTTGGTATGATGTAATTTGCCTGCCAAAAGCAATGATTAGTGCAATCTGTCAGCCAAGATCCTGCCTTCAGTGAATAGTAATCCTATAACCCACTGTTATCTAGAAACAGCCAGAATTTACTGGCACTGCATGAGGTCAGTTCCCCCAGTCTTTTTGTCAGCCTCACCTGTTTCTTCCTATGTATTTCTAATTCTGAAATTCTGAGTCAGTTCCAAAGTGTGAGATTGCACGAAGGGCAGTGGATGTGTGTTTGCACATTTCTCATGCCAAAATTTTATAACACCCCCTGCGTTTGGCTTCAATAAAAGAGTTTTCTTAGAACGAAAGAAAATGCAGCGCAGAAGGCGGTATTCATCCCCAGGTGCCTGAGCTGCTGACGGTCCTCTCTCCTGTTTCTTCAATCCTTTTATATCCATTCTTTTTAAACTTTTATTCCAAATTTTGGCCTTGTTTGCCTCAATAGTTCCTTGTACTGAAGCATCCTGTCATCTATGCACGTTGAGTTCAAGATCCCATCTTTCTTGTTTCATCCAGTGGGAATCCTCGGTCGATAAGGCTACTCTTATACTGGTTGCTCTTCTTTCGGCATTGCCATGTTGCTGCTCGACTGTATAGAAAATATCAATCCCCATATACAACCAATCTGCCAGTTAACCTCTCTGCCCCTTCGTCAAGTCTGAAATTCCATATCCACCATACCTGGTCCCCTGACCCTTAGTCATCTTATCTTCCCTAAAACTTCCCAGTTTCCATCGATTTCTGAAGTTATCATTTTGCAGTCTTTTCTGATTCAATATTCTATCTTGAGGGTACGATATTACGCATGATAACTGATATGTAGGAATATGGAGGTAGGGCCTGTGTGAGATTGTGGTCGGTGCAGACTCGATGGGCCAAGTGGCTTCTTTCTGCACTGTAAGGTTTCTATGATTCTAACTAAGTTCTGTTTCTTCTTAAAAAAGGTGTTAGCTTGCCAATTTCTATCCCCTGTTCAAATTAATCCAGGCGATTCTCTTTGCCTCACACAAATATAATCTGCCCCACAGTCCCCCCATGTTCTTGTGTTTTTTTTATTTAAGCTGGTTGAAATTGAGTTGGTGCTGTGATTTTTCTTTTTGCTTTACCGCTGGGAATCAACTGTTTGAATCATAGAATCATAGTGCACAGAAAGTGGCCATTCAGTGACCATGTGTGTTCTTTTAAAAGCCATTCACTTCCCTGCTCTTTCCCCATACCCCTGAAATTTTCTGATCTATTAGAATCAGAAATATTCTGGTATTTCTGATATATCAGAATATATATCTGATATACCAGAAATACATCAGATATATATATCAAAATATATATATCATATATATATATATATTTGATTCCCATTGAGTCAGTGCAAGTTCCCTTTGAGCTAGTGCATTGCAGGTAATCTTAACTTGCATCCCTCTTAATCTTAATCTTAATTCTTATTCTTCCTGGCTTTTTTTGTCAGTTATTCTAAATGTGCAGGAAGAATCCCAGTTTCTTTATTTTCTCTACATAACTGATTATTATAAATACGTGCAGGCATCTGTCAGCATCTTTAAAGAGAAAACGCAAGTTAATATTTCTTGTGTCTGAACTTCTTTGGATTGTCTTTTCTTGTTGATTTGTTGTGTATTTCAAACGTTTTAAGTTTATTAATTTTAAATTTCCAACATTTGCAGTTTTTTTTTCTTTTTATCTATTTTCATGTATTTTAGTTTTATTTCCTGCTAATCTCTTCTGTCCAAATTAGATTTTCCCCAGAAGTGTTCAAACTGGCTGTAGCGCCCAACATCCAGTATGTGGCACTGTTCATCTCATCATATTCCTCATGTATGTCAAAGTATTTAAACAAAGTGATTATTGTACCTGATTTCAGAAATTAGCTATTTATTTGTGGTTTCTTTCTTGAATTTATGGCACTTAATGCTGAAATTCCAGATGTGTGCTGAATTAGTTAATAAACAAATAAAGAAGTATCCAGACTCATATGTGAAGAATGGTTGATGTACTGAAGGTTCCCAGTCCCAAGCACCAGCAAACATCTTCAGCAGGGGAGAAAATCAGAGGTTGAAAAATAATCTAAAGTAAACTTAACTATTTTGTTTTGGACTAGTCCTGTAAATGTTTCTTGTGCATCCCTAGGAATCATGATACAATTAACTACTCTAAGTTGGTGAAGGACAGCTGATGTTTCTGCCCTTCTTTAAATTTAATATGGATTGAAATTAGAATTGTTTCCTTTTTAAAGCTATTCTATATTTTGCAAAACCTTCAGATTCTTATCGAATCAGTAGAATGGTGGCAGCACAGAAAAGAAACCATTTGACTCATTGGCCGGAATGTTACCGTCCCGCCTGCCAAGGGAATCAGAATGGGTGAGGGGCAAACCATGGAAAGGTCCGCTGACCTCGGGTGAAATTTTACGGTTTCTAGATGAACGAAGCCATGAAATCCTCATTAGGTTTCTGCAAGAATAATTCAGCTAGTCCAATTTCCCGCCCTGTTCTATAATGCTGCAAGTTTTGTATTCTCAGTTGCTTATCCAGTTTTTTTTCCAAAATTATACTTTATTCATGAATCTGTGAGAACATTACAATCATTCCAAAACAGCCATTACACAAGGAGCAATAATATTCAGGTTCTTTATGTACGTCAAGTCATATTCTGAAATGCTTCAATGCAGGAAAGGAAATGTTTCAGACATTTTACAATAAGAACATAAGAAAGAAACATAAGAAATAGGAGCAGGAGAAGGCCATCTAGCCCTTCGAGCCTGCCCCGCCATTCAACAAGATCATGGCTGATCTGAAGTGGATCAGTTCCACTTTCCTGCTTTTATATTCTGTCCCCCTCGCCAAAAAGGCCAGCATTCTGTTCGCCTTCTTGATCACCTGCTGCACCTGCAGACTGGGTTTTTGCGACTCATGCACAAGGACCCCCAGGTCCCTCTGCACCGTAGCATGCTGCAGCTTTTCGCCCTTTAAATAGTAATCCCTCCTACCATTATTTCTGCCAAAGTGGATAACCTCACACTTGCTAACATTGTACTCCATTTGCCAGGTCCTCGCCCACTTGCTCAGCCTATCCAGATCCTTCTGCAGACTTTCCACACCCTCCGCACAATTTGTGGATCACGAAAACTTGGATCCTAATCAACTGTCCGTTTGTAATTACGGCACCCGCTTTAGATAAACCTATAATGGATAAAAATTCTAGAAACAGTACATTTTATAGGAATTAATATAAATTATTTTAAACATATTTCATTGATTATTGTTGTGAAATTCAGTGACTGAAGCGTTGGACTGGCTAATCTAATTTTTGGAAAAAGTGTCACGTTGTTGATCAGTGTAAAATAATCAAAATATAAACAAAGTACAACAGAAAATTTCACTAATTGTATTTGGAAACTTCTGCCTTTGCTCATGGCTGCCAAATCAGTTTCCAGCCTTTGGCACACATTTGTGTTTTCACTCATTTATCAACTCACCAGAGCTGCCTGAATATAATAAAAGCAGAAAATACTGAGGATGCACAGCAAGTCAGGTCACTTGAGAAATAAAGATTAGTTCATGTTTCAGTGGAAACTTTCATCAGAATCGGCATAGTCTGTCAGAATACAAAATGGACCATCCAAAAAAAAGAGATGGAGGTTGATTAAAAATATGCAAACTACTTTAAGCAGCACATCCTTCAGGCTGTGGGAGGAAACCGGAGCATGTGGAGGAAACCCACGCAGTCATGGGGAGAATGTGTAGACTCTGCACAGACAGTGACCCAAGCCAGGAATCGAACCCAGGTCCCTGGTGCTGTGAGGCAGCAGTGTTAACCATTGTACTACTGTGGTGTCATAAATAAAATATATTATGCATATTTACGGGTTGTTTGGGGAAATTTCATGATTTTATTTATTCGATCACTTGATGTGGGCATTGTTGGCTAAGGTAGCATTTAATTGCCCATCTCTAATTGCCCTTGAAAGGTATTAGGTGTGACAACAACTAGAGTTTGCTTCCGATTCCCATTGACTTTAGTTTTACAAAAGCTCCTCAATGCTACACCCAGTCAAATGATGCTTTCACGTCAAGGGCAATCACCCTCCCCTCATTTCTAGAGTTCAGCTCTTTTGTCCACATTTGGACCCATGAGGTCAGGAGCCAAGAGGGCCTGTTGGAATGCAAACTGAACACCAGTGAGCAGGCAAAAGCTGAGTATGTTGCTCTTGATAGCGCTTTCGACAACCCCTTCCATCACTTAGTTGATAATAGAGTGTGGATTGATAGGGTGATGATTGGCCAGGTTGAGTTTGTCCTGCTTTTTGTGTCCAGGACATAGCTGGGCAATTTTCCACATTGCTGGATAGATGCCAGTGTTCTAGCTGTTTGGGAATAGCTTGGCTGAGAGTGCATCTGGTTCTGGAGCACAAGTCTATAATACTATTGCGAATTGTAATTACTATTATAAAATGTTCAGCTGTTTCTTGATTTCATGTGGAGTGAATTAAATTGGCTGAAACCCAGTATTTGAGAAGCTAGGAATCCTAGGGGAAGGCCAAAATTAATCATCTGCTCTGCACTTCTAGCTGAAGACTGTTACACAGACTTTGGCCTTCTCATTTGCACTAATGTGCTGGGCTGTTCCATCATTGAGATTGGGAATATTTCTGGAGCCTCCTCCTCCTGTTAATTGTTTTATTGTCCACTGCCATTCACGATTGAATGTGGCAGGACTGTAGAGTTTGGATCTGATCCATTGGTTGAGGTCACTTCGCTCCACCTAACATATGCTACTTTTGCTGTTTGGCATGCAAGTGGTCCTGTGTTGTAGTTTCACCAGGTTGATACCTTATTTTTGGGTCTGCCTGGTGTTGCTCCAAGTATACACTCCTGCACACTCTGAACCAGGGCTGATCCCTTGGTTTAGTGGTAATGGTAGAGTGGGGTGTATGCCAGGTCATGAGGCCACACAGATTGTGGTTGCATACGTTTCTGCTGCTGTTGATGGCCCACAACACCTCATGAATGCCTGTTTTGAGTTACTGGATCTGTTTGCAAGCTCTCTCATTTGGCACAATTGTAGCGCCACACAACACGATGGACAGTATCCTCGGTGTGAAGATGGGATTTTATTTCCACAAGGGCTGTGTGGTGAACGATACCACTTTCAGCAATTTGGATGCATCTGTAACAGGTTAATTGATGACGATGAGGTCAAGCATGACCCTCTTGTTGGTTCTCTCACTACCTGCTGCAGGCCCAGTCTGTCCATAAGGTCTCAGCAGTCTGGTCAGGAGCAGTGCAACTGAGCCACGCTTGGTGATTGAACATTGAAGTCTCCTACCTAGAGTACATTATGTGCCTTGTGACTTACAGTGCTTTTACCAATTGGTGTTCAACATGGAGGAGTATGATTCATCAGGGGTCAAAAGAGTAGGAAGAACAAAAGGGCATGTCTGATATGGAGGAGGGCATAGGTGATTAACTGACAAGAGGGATGATTGTGCAAGACAGAGGGTTGTAATACTTCACGTAAAGAAACAGAAGGTGACTCGAGAGGAGCTGTAAATGCCAACAGCAAAATAATTAACAGCACCTGCTGTCAACGATATTCCTATACTTAAAAACTATTAGTTTTAAAATTGCCTTTTGTAGTTTCCCAATGAGAGCCTAACAATCCATTTACATTTATGAAATTCTCCAGAACAGCTTAAGTTCTGAGTAGAATATTTAAAGTCAGAGATGTTGATGCAGATGTAAACCACATGCCTATCTTTATTTCATTATGGTTCTCTACATCTTCAAACTTACATTACTAAGCCTTTTGTGATTTTTGATTGAATGTATTAATTTTGCTTGGTTTAATTTAAGAGTGCACAACATTTTGTCACGAATGATTTGTGTCAGTTAGTACAATCCATAAGGTAATAATCTTGATTGACCATTTGCAATATTAAATGCTTCCACTGGGGAAATGGAAATTATTGGTCCATTACAAAGCTGCACTCCATGATTGTGCAGCAACACCACTCTGCGTCATTTGTCAAGCAGTTTGAAAATAAATATCCATTCATTTTAATTTTCATAAAATAATGGATTAGAATTTTTATTGCATTAAATTCCATCAGAAAAGCCATGTGTTTATTTTTGATTAACTATAAGCATAATAAAATCACGACTGCGTGTTTAGAAAGAAAAAAAGCTTGATGACTTCAGTAAAATCCTAATGAATACAAACATAAGTCTGAATATTTTATAACAGGGATTTTTTTTTCACAAAATGAATACTTCTCCTCCTTGGTTCATAATATAGACAAAGTAATACCCTGAACAAGTTTACTATTTAATCATTCCAGAGCAGCTGGTACCAAATTTGTACAAGAATTTGAAACTGACAATTGAAATCTTAGATTTTCACCAAGAGACTTTAGCTTATGATGAACCACAGCGCAGACTTTGCTGAAGAGGATTTTTGTTTTAAAGGAATTTATTTTGAAAGATCCCTGTACAAAGGGGAAATATATATTGGTATATATTTCCAATTGGTAGCCAGATGCTTACAAGGCTATCTTGCAGGATATTGTGACTGTATAACAGTTGACTCTTAATTCAAAGCCACTTAAATTAATCTGATTAAATTTTTGGGACACTAATTTTCCACTTTTTTATTTGCATTGATTAAAATTATTGAATAATTTAAACTTTTTTTTAATGCAAGCGACTGTCTTGACAAATCAGGAATAGATTGAACTGAGTTTCTGCCTTGAGGTTCACAGTATTAAGACACTTTGTTAACTTACTGAGCTGCAATATGCATTCTTTTCTACATTCTGTTTGCCCCTGTGATTTCTTTCTGCCTCTCTGCTGCCTTTGGCCATCTGATTTTTTTAAAATTGAGAAATCGAAGTGAATGGCTGAGATCAATAACATAGGATACAGCATGATTAAAAACAGGAACAAAATACTGAAAGTAAGAACAGGGGATGCTGCAAAAACTCAGCAAGTCTGCCAGCATCTTTTATTGGCCAATATGAAGCACTTCTTGCATTCTGAGGTGACTGCAATTGCTCTTTCACTTTGTACTCTCCAATGTGCTACCCTGAGATGCCTCCATCTTATGTTCTGACTATAACTGGTAAATTGTTGAGAGCAATGGACTAAGTTACAGAAGAAGCTGCACCAGCTGTTTATCACTTTTGTGTTAATCTAAGTACCAGTTACAGGTTTCAGTTAGTCACAATAGTTGTCATCTAAACCTAAGCAGAAAATGTTATCTAGGAAAATGTAATTGAGTGGCAATAGATTGCTGCTTTTACTTATTTTGATTGATTAAAATATGGAAATGTTATGCCTCCCAGACTTTTAGTTTATAGGAACTTTTACAGCATAAGTTTAACTGACGAAGGTTTAAGAAGTATCTGAGCACTAATCATTTGCTCAATGTTGTTTGGTTTCATAATTATTTTAATGAAGTTTTTATAGTTTATTTTAATTACTTATTTGCTATCTTCTCCCCATCTTTACTGAAAATGTCATTCATCGTCCAGATAGCTGCTACTCATGTGAGTCTTGGAAATTAGTGTTGCCAGACTGTTCAATTGAAGGGGCATCCAGGCCACGATTGATCCTAACTCTTCCTTACTTTCCAGTTGTAATAACTGCAGTTATGGCAGTGTAGAGCAGTTAAAAGTCCTAGATGATTCCATCACCATAGCTGGATGTAGCCCTTGCCTCTAGACGTGGAGGTACAGTGATATGCAGTCAAGGAGAGTGGGCCTCAAGAGTCCTCAACATTGGCACTGAACCCCATGAAATCTCAAGACTTCAGGTCAAAAATGCACAAGGAAACCTCCTGCTGGTTATCACCTATCATCTTTCCTTATAATGAATCACTACTCTTCCATGTTGGAGAAAAGCACTGAGGATATCAAAGGCATAGAATTTACTCTGGCTGGGAAATTTCAATGTGTGTCACCAAGAGTGACTTAGTAATACCACAACTAACCAAGGTCTTGGCTGCCAGACTGAGTTTGTGGCTAGTGATGAGAGAACAAACACGTGAACAACCTTGTTGACCTGATCCTCACCAAGCTTGCTGCATTTTGGACACACATTAATCCATGACAGCATTTGTAGGAGTGACCACTGGAATGGATTGAGATTCAATGTAGCAGTCTGAAAGTGAGTGTGCTGTGGGCCAGTAGCTGCTACTGAATGGTATAACACAACCTGTAACCTCATGGCACTCCATATCCATCAATCCTCCATCACCATCAAGCCAGATGACCCAACCTGGCTCAGTATGGAGCAAGAAGAGAAAATGATCTGACGTTGATCCAATGAACGGCACAACCTCCTGTGCTGTATGATTCTATTTTTCAATTTCAGGTTTTGGCTCTTTTTTTATATATAAGAGTCGCTGCAACAAACATATTCAAAGATTGTTGTTTTATATCTGGAACAGTAGTGATACGAATTCTGCAACACTGTGAATATAAAATCTGAGCAATGAAGGAGTGATTGGACATTATATGATAACATTTATTAAGCTTGGTCTTAATAAAAATGGAATAATAAGAAAAAGTGAAGAAGACTTTTAAAATGTAACATTGATTTCCAGTTTGGAATGCTTGCGACCAAGTCATTTCTGGATTTCAGAATTTTCAGGATTGAAGAATTAACTTAGAATACCTGACCACAACCATGCAACACTATAGATATAACAAAAAACTTGAAACATAAAACATAATGCAACATTATAAAGAAGAAATTAGAATTGTTTCACTTATCCATCTTTACTGAACCTATACCCTGAGGTATAGGTTACTTTTCGATCATCCTCCATTCCAGGTGTCAATTAAGTGAGCTTTGTCTGAACTGCTTCAAACATATCTATATCCTTTCTTAAATAATGAAACCAAAACTATACACTACCTCAGATGTGGTCTTGTCAATGCCCTGTATAACTGTAATAAAACAACCTTACTTTTATATTGCATTCCCTTTTTATATTCCGTTTGCCTTCCTAGTCACTTGTGGTATCTGCATATTCACTTTTCGTGATTCATGTACATGGAAGTTCAGGTCCCTCTGCACCAACTTCTGCAAACTGCCTGGAGTGGCATAGTGGCACAGTGGTTAGCACTGATACCTCACAGCGCCTAGGACCTGAATTCAATTTCCAACTTGGGTCACTGTCTGTGCGGAGTCTGCACATGTTCCCGGGTGCTCTGGTTTCTTTCAACAGTCTGAAAGGCTTGACGGTTAAGTGCGTTGGCCATGCTAAATTCTCCCTCAGTATAACTGAACAGGTGCCTGAGTGTAGCGACTAGGGGATTTTCCCAGTAACTTCATTGCAGTGTTAGTGTAAGCCTACTTGTGATACTAATAAATAAACTTAAAACTTAAACATTTAAATAATATGCCTTTTTTTAATACTTCTATTTCTATTGCATTTCTGTTGTTCTAATGATAATTCTAATGCTTTTAGTTGTAATAATTCCAACGCTTTTCCAGTGCTGTTTCTTTACTTGGAAAATACTGAATGTTAAGATTTATATATAGAGAATCTTCAGCATTAATATCTCAACGGAACCTTTTCTCATTCCATTGTAGGCTCAAGCTAAATATCAAAAAGAGGAGCAACAGAAGCAGCTCAAACACTTACGTGGTGAGGACACATGGATGTTGCCAGAAGTGAACGAGCGGCTAGAGGAATTTTCAGAGGTATTAAAAGTGTTTTTTTATATCCTAACTGCTTCAATTAATTCTTTCTGAGGTTTTATTGATTTATTACAATGGAGAAAGAGCTAGAAGTGGTCTGAGTTGTTAAATTAAATATCTTGGATGATATTGGTATTGATTTTTCTTTTGCATGAACAACAATAATTTGTACTTTTATTGCATTTAAGTAAATATCTAAGGGCATTTCATAATAGAGAAAATAGACTATGAAGATTAATGATGAGCAAAGACAGGTGGAAACTTTAAAGAAGTTTTTAAGTTGAGAAGATAAGTAGCAAGGGCTTAGGAAGAGAGTTCAAGATAGGTCAAGGCTCTTTTACTGAAGTGGGGGACCCACAGGAGGTAAGTTTTGGAAGAGGTTTAGAGCTTGTGAAGTGTTAATCAAATAAAACTGCAATTGTTTCCTCTTTGTGTTAATGGAATTATATCCATTAACCTTTCAGGTGGAAGACAGTTTGATTGTCCCGTTGATATGTACAGATAAGGTTGATATGTACAGATAACATAGATTTTGATGAAAGGTCACAAGCTGAAATGTTAATTCTGCTCCTCTCTTCACAGATGTTGTCAGACCAGTAGTTCAATTATTTTCTGTTTTTATTTTAGATCAGCACCTGCAGTAATTTTGTTTTGGTCCTGCAAATTTGTAGGTGCAAGCTGATGATAGCAGGAAATAAACACATATATCTGGTTAGGTGTTTAAAGTTGATTATGCTTGTATTGACTTTTAAATGGCTGTATGTGAAGACTAACCTGGAAGGCAAGATCCGTTGAAAGGAATAATACCTAGGATGATGGAAAAGTAACATACTGCAAAGGGATGATGGTGTAAGCTCAAAGGGGGTTGTAATGGGACAAATAAAGAAATAGTAGATTGGTCTAGATGAATGGAACAGTAGTAGCATTACCAGCACGTTGTTTGCAAAAGTTGGAAAAGTTGTTTTGATCTAAAATTGTTGAACTCAGAATACAAAAGGCTATAATGCATCTAATTGAACTATAAGGTACTGTTATTCAAACTTCTTTTGAGTTTCATTAGAGCAAAGAGAGAGGTCTGAATGGATGAAAATGCTAAGCAACCGATGACTCAGGATCATATTTGAGCATACTAAATGGAGGTGTTCAGCAAAGTGATCGCCCCAGTATAGAGGAGATCACACTGTGAACAGTGAATACTGTGTTATAAATTTTAAGAATGACTGCTCTCAATCTCTGCTGTACCTGCTTTTCAGTTATCCAGTTTTGGATACACCACTACTTTCTCTAGCTAAATATTGGGAAGACTGAAACTATAGTCTTTAGTCTCTGCTGTAAGCAATAATTTTCTTGCTCTAAACTCCAGATCCCTGTATGTGATTACTTAGTGTTTGCCTGGTAGATGCAGTGGAGTCTGCCTGATGACTTGTCATGTTGAACTAGCTCATTTGCATGCTTCCAGCATTATAATCAACAACTACACTCTATCCTCCATCGCAGAGATCTCCCTGCTTCTACCTCTGTAATGTAACCTACGTCCACCTTTAATTTAGTGCATTTGTGCTGACACCTTTATTCATATCTGTGGCAACAGCCGATGATTACACCATTATTTCCTGGTTGACCTCCCTATCTCCACCATCAGTAAACCAGCTCATCCCAAAGTCTCATCGCTTTTCCTGCATTTTGGTTTAAGATACAATAATTAAGATACAATAAGTCCTCACTTAAAGTTGTGGTTGTGTTCCTGAAAATCGCAAGTGGAACAATGTCAAGTGAACCATTGATTCCTCTGGGAACCTATGTGAAAGCAAAATTAGGTTCCTTTGGACATTTCCCACCCAAAAATAACAACATACAAGTTGAAAATACCTCCGTTCCTTTGCATTCCTTGCAAACTAAAATACATCATTAAATATGAAATAAGAACAATACAATATCCAATACACCCACCATACAGATACCAATACTTCTGGATTGAGCAGGCTTGATCTAATGTCAGAAATTGGTCCGTGCTGTTATTAAAGTCCAGAACTGCTTGAACTACCAACATCTGCCACTAGATGGAACTGGGCACTTCAGTGGGAGTTCAGCACCAGCGAAGCCAGAGCGAGCAACCAGAACAGGAACAGATCAGACAAGCAGACAGGGTCATCATTCAGGTTTGGGTTGACAGGTGACAAGTAATATTCATGCCATGCAAGTGCTGTGCAATGACCATCTTGAACGTGAGAATATCTGGCCACCTTCTTTTGCTGAAGTTGTGGATAGTGATGAAAATTGTCAAAGACTACAGCAGTATATAGATAGGCTGGAAAATTGGGCAGAGAAATGGCAGATGGAATTTAATCTGGACAAATGTGAGGTGATGCATTTTGATTTGATTTGGTTTATTATTGTCACATGTATTAACATAGAATGAAATGTATTGTTTCTTGCACACCATACAGACAAAATATACTGTTCATAGAAAAGAGACGAGAGACTGCAGAATGTAGTGTTACAGTCAGTGCTAGGGTGTAGAAAAAAGATCACCTTAATGCAAGGTAAGTACATTTAAAAGCCTGACAGCAGCAGGGAAGAAGCTGTTCTTGAGTCGGTTGGTACGTGATCTCAGACGTTTGTATTTTTTCCTGAAAGAAGGAGGTGGAAGAGAGAATGTCCAGGGTGTGTGGGGTCCTTAATTATGCTGGCTGCTTTGCTAAGGCAGCGGGAAGTGTAGACAGAATCAATGGATGGGAGGCTGGTTTGCGTGATGGATTGGGCTACGTTCACGACCTCTTGTAGTTCCTTGCAGTCTTGGGCAGAAGCCATACCAAGCTGTGAAACAACCAGAAAGAATGCTTTCTATGGTGCATCTGTAAAAGTTGGTGAGAGTTGTAGTTTGATATTCCAAATTTCCTTATTCTGAGAAAGTAGAGGCACTGGTGGGCTTTCTT
Organism: Carcharhinus amblyrhynchos; assembly: GCF_965287045.1. Classification (NCBI taxonomy): domain Eukaryota; kingdom Metazoa; phylum Chordata; class Chondrichthyes; order Carcharhiniformes; family Carcharhinidae; genus Carcharhinus; species Carcharhinus amblyrhynchos. Next base: position 67,443,036 of record NC_137333.1, on the reverse strand, counting down.
AACTATAGTACTGGCATGGGGGGGACCAGGACAGGTTGTTAGTGATCTAAAAACTTGAAGCTCTCGCCTCTTTCTATTTTGTTTCCATTGATGTAGACAGGGGCATGTTCTCCTTTATGCTTTCCGAAGTCGATAACAATCTCTTCATTTTGTTGACATTGAGGGAGAGATTATTGTCACCGCACCAGTTCACCGGATTCTCTATCTCATTTCTGTACTCTGTCTTGTCATTGTTTGAGATCTGATCCACTACGGTGATGTCATCAGCAAATTTGAGGGAAATTTGGCCACACAGTCATAGATATATAAGGAGTATAGTAGAGAGCTGAAAACGCAGCCTTGTGGAGCACTGTTGTTGAGGATGATCGTGGAGGAGGTGTTGTTGTCTATCCTTACTGATTGTGGTCTGTGAGTTAGGAAGTTCAGGATCCAGTTGCAGAGGGAGGTGCTGGGGCCCAGGCCATGGCGCTTGGAGATGCATTTCGTGGGAATAATGGTGTTGGAGGCTGAACTGTAGTCAACAAATAGGAGTCTAACATAGGTGTCCTTGTTATCTAGGTGTTCTCGGTTGAGTGCAGGGCTAGGGAAATGTCACCTGCTGTGGACCTGTTGCAGTGGTAGACAAACTGTAGTGGATCCAGATAGTCTGGAAGGCTGAACTTGATTTGTGCCACGACTAACCTTTCAAAGCACTTCATAATAAAGGATGTCAGATCCATTGGCCGATAGTCATTACGGCATGTTGCTTAGTTTTTCTTAGGTACTGGGATGATGGTCGTCTTCTTGAAGCAGATAGGGGCCTCGGATTGTTGTAAGGAGAGGTTGAAGATGTCTGTGAAGACCACCGCCAGCTGATCCGCATAGGATCTGAATGCACATCTGAGTGTCCCAGCCAGACCAGTCACTTTCCGTGGGTTGACCTTCAAGAAGGCTGCTTTGACATCTGCAATGGTGACCCCAGATACATGTTCATCCAGAGATTCCGGTGTGGAGGGCATGCTCTTGCTGACCTCTTGCTCAAAACGGGCGTAGAATGCATTGAGCTCATTGGGGAGGGGTGCGTTGGAGCCAGCGATTTTTACATGCCTTCATCTTGTAGCCTTTTATGTCTTACAGACCTTGCCATAGTTGGCAGGGGTTGGTGTGGCTATCCTGGAACCCTAGCTTGGTTCAGTACTGCCTTTTGGTATCTTGGTGGATCTCGTTAGATCATATCTGGCTTTCTTGTATAGGTCAGGGTCACCTGACTTGAACACCTCAGACATGGACTTCAGCAAGCAGTGGATATTCCTGTTCATCTATGGTTTCCGATGGGAAACACACGGATTTACTTCTTTGGCACACAATCTTCTACATACTTACTAATGAAGTCAGTACGATAGTGACGTACTTGTTCAGGCTGGTTGCAGATTTTTAAATACTGACCAGTCCACTGACTCCAAGCAGCCACGTAGGAGATCATCCTATCCCTCAGACCAACATTGCACAACTTTCTTTGATGGATTCTCCCGCTGCAGTTTTTGCTTGTAAGCCAGGAGCAGGAGCACAGCTTTGTGGTCTGGTTTGCTAAAGTGTGGGTGGGCGATAGAGCGATAGGCATGTTTAACATTTGTGTAGCTGTAGTCCAGGATATTTGGGCCTCTGTGGAGGCCAATTCAGGTGGGAGCTATAAAATAAATGGCAGAACCATCAGGAGCATAACACACAGTGAGATCTGGGAGTACAGATCCACAAATCCTGAAAAGTGGCAGCACAGGTGGAAAAGGTGGTGAAGAAAGCATTTGGCATACTAGCCTTCATCAGCCAGGGCATTGGCTGTAAATTGGCAAATTATGTTACAGTTATATAAAATGTTGGTTAGGCCCCATTTGGAATACTGTGTCCAATTCTGGTTGCCACACTACCAGAAGGATGTGGTGGCTTTGGAGGGAGTACAGAAAAGGTTTACCAGGATGTTACCTGGTATGGAGGATATCAGCTAGGAGTAGAGATTGGATAAACTGGGATTGTTCTCCCTGGAATGACGGGGGCTGAGGGGGTGACCTGATAGAAGTTTATAAAATTTTGAGGGATGTAGATCAGGTGAACAGTTGGAAATGTTTTCCCCTGGCAGAAATGACAATCACAAGGGGGCACAAGTTCAAAGTAAGGGGGCGAAGGTTCAGTGGAGATGTGCAGGGGACATTTTTTACACAGAGGGTGATGGGGGCCTGGAATGCACTGCCAAGTGAGGTGGTTGAGGCAGATAAGTTAGCGATGTTTAAGACTTATCTGGATAGGCACATAAACAGGCAAAGTATAGAGTGATACAGGCAGTTGGTCCAGTTGGACAACGTGATCAGGTCAGGCATGGTGGGCCAAAGGCCTGTTCCTGTGCTGTACTGTTCTTTGTTCTTAAAAAGTAAAAACATCACCACCATCTCCAGTCATTAACACCTTGGGGGGTCACCGCCAACCAGAAGTTTAACATAGATTGATAGGCAAGAAAAATGATCAGACAAGTTTGGGATAGTCGTAATGTCACTAAACTGGAAATCCAGAGTGGAGCAGATTATATGTTCTGGGGACATGGGTTCAAATCCCACTATGGCAGCTGGTGGAATTGAATTAGAAGCTGGTTTCGGTATAGCTGATAATGAAACCTTTGTCATTAAAAAAACATCTGGTTCACTAATACCCTTTAGAGAAGGAAATCGTTCATCATTACCTGGTATTATGGATTTGCCAAGTCACAGGAGTAACACAAATTTAACAAGGCAGAAAAGGACGTGATCTGCCCAGCAATAAGTAGAAACCTACCCAGCGACAGCCAGCATTCAAAAAACAAGATGAGATGTAGTTTTCCCAGGAATGAAAACAGCAGGCATCAAGACAGAAATAGATGTAAATTGCCCTATTGGTAGGAAACAGCTCAACTAGATGACTGAGAGATCAGGGAGATATATACATGTTAACTTCTAGAGTAATGGAATTTGAGAGATGTAGACAGCCAAGTACACAGAATGAAGAATTAAAGAGGAAAAACGGTACAATTGCCAGCACGCTCAGAAGCAGACAGGCCATTTTACATCTAGCAGCTGAGAGGCAAGTTCACATCTAACATCCTGAGGGTTCAGTCCATAGCTCTCAGTCAGCAGGCTGGGTCCACATCTAAGTCTTAGAGCCAAGGCAGTGCAAAAGCCTTCGTTATAGTAGTTTAAATATCATCACTGGACCAGGAAAAGACTTGATCCTTAGCCTTGTATTGTGAGATAACTATAAATTGGATTTGACTTATAGATTTATTTAACTTGAATGTTGTTTGAGAAGGGGGAAGTCTTGAGGAGTTCAGGGATTGTAGATATATTTTGGAATAAGGAGGGAATTTCTACACAAACTGTGTGTGTGTGTTTAGTAGTTCATATACTTAATTGCTTTAGAGTATTGTAGTCTCGTTTGTCCTTTAAATTTAATGAATAGTTATTCTCACTGGGCTTTCATGTGACTCCTCACACCACTACAAAACCAAAAATATACATCGCCATGAACGGTGTTTCAAGTTGGTAAACCCTCGCAGTTTGGTTTGTGACACTGATCTAGCTTACATGTAACTCCAGACTCAAAGCAATGTGGCTGACTTTTAACTGCCCTCTGAAATGGTCTAGCAAGCCACTCAAATGTATAAAACTGCTACGAAGTCAAAAAGGAATGAAACTGGAAAGACCTGCCAGTATCAACTTTGTAATCACAGTAAAAAGTCTGACAACACCAGGTTTAAGTCCAACCGATTTATTTGATAGTAAACTCACTAGCTTTCGAGGTTTCCCTCTTCGTCAGGTCATTCACCTGATGAAGAGGGAAACCTCGAAAGCTAGTGAGTTTACTATCAAATAAATCGGTTGGACTTAAACCTGGTGTTGTCAGACTTTTTACTGTGTTTACCCCAGTCCGACGCCGGCATATCCACATCATGAGTATCAACTTTGACAGTGAAAATGACAATAACACACCCAGCCTTGTCGACCCTGCAAGCTTCTCCTTAGCAACAGCTGGAGGCCTGTGCCAGAATCATACCTTACAACATGTTAGATACCACCAACATCATCTGTGGATATGTCCTGTCCCACTAGTAGGACCATGGACACAATGATATACAATGGGGAGGAATTTACCTTGGGAGTCCTCTACATTGACTTTGGACCCCGTGAAATCTCATACATGGGCAACAGCTGATGAATCAGTACTTCTCCATATTGAGCACCACATGGAAGAAGCACTGAGTGTGGTAAGGGTACAAAATGACTTTAATATCCACCACCAAAAGTGGTTTGGTAATACCACTACTGACTAAGTTGGCTGAGCCCTGACTCGTTCTGCAGCAGATGGCGGGGAAACCAACAAAAGCTAAAAAAACCTATTTTCCCTTGTCTTCACCAATTTACTTATCGTAGTTGCATCTGTCCATGAAAATATTGGTAAGTGTGACTATTGCATTCTTTTGTTGAGACAAAATCCCATCTTCATCATGTTCTGAGGCTATCATGCTGAATGGGATAAATTTTGAACAGATCTAGCAAATCAAGCCTGGGCATCATGAGACACTGTGGACCATCAGTAGGAGCAGATGTGTATTTCACCACAATCTATAACTTCATGGCCAGCATATCTCCCATTACCACCAAACCAGGCGATCAGCCTAGGTTCAATGAAGAATACAGAAGGGCATTCCTGGAGCAGCCACAGGCATTACCAAAAATGAGGTGTCAGCCTGGTGAAGCTACGATATAGGGCTATGTGGATGCCAAACAGCAGAAGCACAAAGAGCTGAGCAAAATGGGAGGTAATTGTTATTACTGGAGGTCCAGTCCCAGGATATCAGGACATGAGTTCCTCCAGGTAGTGTCCTAGACCCATCTATCTTCAACTGCTTTATCACTGATCTTCCTGCCATCATATGGTTAGAAGTGGGGATGTGTGTTGATGATGCACAGCATAATTTACAGCTTTTTGGGTAATGAATAAGTTCATGTCCACAAACAACAAGATCTGGACAATATTCAGGCCTGGGCTATTAAAGTATAATTTGTGATAGGAACTACTGTCTCCAACCAGAGAGAATCCAACCATCACCATTTGACATTCAATGACATCACCATCACCAAATCACTCACTGTTTAAAATGTTGGGGGTTACAATTGGCCAGAAACTGAACAGGGCCATCTATATCAATACTATGCCTTCAACACCATTATTCCAAAAAAACCCATCTCCTGACTCCGTGGCCTGGGGCTCAGCTCGTCCTCCTGCTGGATCCTGATCTTCGTAACCCACAGACCACAATAGGTAAGGATAGGCAACAACACCCCCTCCACGATCATCCTCAACACCGGTACCCCAAAACACTATGTTCTCAGCGCCTTACTATACTCCTTATACACCTATGACTGTGTGACCAAATTCCCCCTCGAACAACTCGATTTTCAAGTTTGCTGATGACAGCACCCTAGCCGGTTGGATCTCAAACAATGGTAAGATGGAGTACAGGAAAGAGATGGAGAGTCTGGTGAACTGGTCGATGACAATAATCTCTCCCTCAATGTCAACAAAATGAAGGCGATTGTCATCAACTTCAGGAAGCGTAAAGGAGAGTATGTCCCTGTCTTCATCAATGGGGAAGAATTAGAAATGGTTGAGAGCTTCAGGTTTTTAGGTGCCCAGATCACCAACCTGTCCTGGTGCCCCCATACCAATGCTATCATTAAGAAAGTCTACCAACGCCTTTATTTTCTCAGAAGACTAAGGAAATTTAGCATGTTTGCTACAACTCTCACCAACTTTTATGAATCTACAATGAAAGCATTGTTTATGGTTGTATCACAGCTTAATATTGCTCCTGCTCTGTCTGCAAGAAACTACAAAGGGTCATGAATGAAGCCCAGTCCATCATTCAGACCTCCTGCCCATTGACACTGTCTACACGTCCTGCTGCCTCAAAAAAGTAGCCAGTTTAATTAAGGACCCCACGCGCTCCGGACATACCCTCTTCCACCTTCTTCTGCTGGGAAAAAGATACAAAAGTCTGAGGACATGTACCAACTTTCTTCCCCGCTGCCATCAGACTTTTGAATGGATGTACCTTACATTAAGTTGATCTTTCTCTACACCCTGGCTCTGACTGTAACACTACATTCTGCATCCTCTCCTTTCTTTCTCTATGAACAGTATGCTTTACCTGTATAGTGCGCCAGAAACAATACTTTTCACTGTACATGCGAAATACATGTGACAATAATAAATCAAATTAAACATGGTTTCAGTGAAATTTTAAACATTACAGTGTTGGGTAATACTGGAAAGATTTTAGCTTTCAGAGATTACCTAACCAAGTATTCTACTATAAGAGAAGCAATTTATATTTTTCTTTCAAAAGGAAGGAATAGAATTTCAGTAAAGCATTGAAAGATGTAACCTGTATAATGAAGATTTATGAATAACATAAAGCAGAAGTAAGAAAACTGCCCTTTTAAATATTGTCACAGATTAAAAAAGACCAGTTACGGTTCTGTAAGCAATGAGCGAATTTTTGTCACTGTGTTTTCTTTGCCCTCCTAAAGACACAGCCTCATGCTGGATTATGGTTCCATGTATGGGCTACCTTGGTTCCTCAACAGTACATTTCACCAAACTATAAGGCCACATGAGACATTGCAGCTGAACCAAACACTTTTTATTTGTTCCTCCTTAGCAAAGGAGTGCTGAAGCTGGCACTAAGCAGAGTGGAGTCTTAAAAAAGTTGGCCTTTACTACTCTGTATGGCTCAGTATTCTATTAAACTGAAAAATTGAAATAGATCATAAATTTTCAACTGAAATATGTTTGCATGTGCCTCTTATCAAGCCTGTTTAGTTTCAATTTATTGAGGAGATTGATAATTATCTGAAATTAGTATAACAAAGACTGATCCACCAGTCAAGAAATCAAAGATTTCATCCAGCTCTGTGCAGAATGTTCATCAAATAAAGTGTTCTGAATTGAATCATTTAAAAAATAAGTTCGTCTCCAATTAATGTGTTTATATTCATAGATTTGAACACAGGTGTGAAGACATTGTCATAATGTTAATATGAAATTAGAGAGAAATTCCCTTGCCACTTGAGCATTCTTCATTTTAATTACTTGCAATTAAAATTTAATTTTGCTTGTCGTAAATGTTAATGAAAGATATGCTTCTACATTTCCCAGTTGATTTTCCCAAGAATTTTATCAAAATTGACATTATCAATGTTGCCATGAAACAGAGTAACGATCATATGAAATTTAAATTGCAAATAATTAAAATGAAGGCAGTCTTAAAGAGGCAATGGAATTTCTCAGTTGGAAACTAACAATTTCTTTCATCAAGGAGAAGGCAGCAATTTTATTAATTGCATTGATATAATCAAATATTTTCTGAATAATTGGAATCGAGTAGGGAAATTCTGGAACATTGATATAAGGAATTTCTATTATTTGTAATACATAATTTAAAAAAAAAATTTGTGGCCACTGGAACTTCTAAGTTGGTTATATACAGTGTGGATAAAAAGTTTGTTTATTTATTGGTCACAAGTAGGCTTACATTCACACTGCAACGTGAATGTAAGCCGACTGTGAAAATAATCTGATCGCCACAGTCCGGCATCTGTTCGGGTACACTGAAGGAGAATTTAGCATGGCCGGTTCGCTTAACCTGCACATCTTTGGATCATGGAAGAAAAATGGGGCACCTGGAGGAAACCCATGCAGACATGGGGAGAACATGCAACCTCCACACAGACAGTGACCCAAGTTGGGAATCAAACCCAGGTCCCTTGCACTTTGAGACAGCAGTGCTAGCCACTGTGCCACCATACCGCCCAACTTCTTCTGAATAACTTCTTCCTTCAGCTGTGACATTAACTTTCACTTGACTCCCAATGTCCATGTTCAGCCTGTATCATTTGGTAGGATGTAGGATTAAAATAAAGCCTGACCACGTTACATCAAATGCCTCCCTTTTAAAGTAAGCCATGACTAAATGCTCACATTTAGGTTGGCAAGCAAAATAAGAAACTGAAATGAAAATATGAAATCAGATAAAAGCAAAATATTGCAAATGTTGGAAATCTGAAATAAAAACAAAATGTTGGAAAAACTCAACAGATCTGGTAGTATTTGTGAAGAGATAAGCAGACTGGTGGAAGAGTCATATGGACACGAAACGTTGCCTTTGTTTCTCTCTCTACATATGCTATATTTGTTTTTTTTCCCAGCATTTTTTGTTTTTAGATTAAATCAAATGATAGCGTATGAAACAAGATTTCGTGCTGTGCTCCTTGGCTACGAAAGATATCCAGTGAGCCGATACACACTGTTGATTTCCCAATTTACCAGTTTCCTGAGTGGCAGCTGGGATTTACAAATCCTTACATGCCTCGGGAGCTTCTGCATTTGTGCAGATTGGGAGCAGACAATCCTTGCACAGTCCAGCATTGAGCTCTTTGGGGGCGCTTGTCGCTGTTCAATGCAGAAGGAATTGCACCAAAACTTGATCACGGATTCCAGGAGTGAGGTGCCCAGGACGGGGAGAATTTCTAGAAAGGGAACCCAGGAGAGGGGACAGGGAGACAGGTCCCAGAGAGAGAATTGGGGAAAGAGCCAACTGAATTAGAGATTACTAATAGGAATCATAGAGGAGAGGAGCTAAAAAGAAGCGTCAAGCAGCATAAGCACTATAGTTGACATGCTCCAAGTCATGAGGGCTTTGGAGAAGTCCTGGAGCACTGAAAAGGCAGTGGAAAGTTGGTGACCCTCTGCTACAGGCTGTTGAGGAAAGGGTAACCCTTTTGAAGCAGTGACGTGCTGTGCAGCACAACTGAAGACTGAGATTGTACCTGTAAATTGGTGCTGGAGTGCAGTATCAGGAACCCAGAGAAATTTAGTGTCGGAGGATGAGATTGAAACCCTGGGAGGTAAACAGCTGATTTGATTTGATTTATTACTGTAACATGTATTGACATACAGTGAAAAGTATTGTTTCTTGCATGCTATACAGACAAAGCATGCCGTTCATTGAGAAGGAAAGGAGAGAGTGCAGAATGTAGTACTATAGTCATAGCTAGGGTGTAGAGAAAGATCAACTTAATGCAAGGTAAGTCCATTCAAAAGTTTGACAGTAGCAGGGAAGAAGCTGTTCTTGAGTTGGTTGGTATGTGACCTCAGACTTTTGTACCTTTTTCCCTATGGAAGAAGGTGGAAGAGAGAATGTCTGGGGGTCCTTAATTATACTGGCTGCTTTGCTGAGGCAGCGGGAAGTGTAGACAGAATAAGTGGATGGGAGGCTGATTTGCATGATGGATTGGGCTACATTCATGACCTTTTGTAATTCCTTGCAGTCTTGGGCAGAGCAGGAGCCATACCAAGTTGTAATACAACTAGAGGGAATGCTTTCTATGGTGCGTCTATAAAAGTTGGTGAGAGTCGTAGCTGACGTGCCAAATTTCCTTAGTTTTCTGAGAAAGTAGAGGCACTGGTGGACTTTCTTAACAATAGTATCGGCTTGGGGGTTACAGGACAGGTTGTTGGTGATCTGAACACCTAAAAACTTGAAGCTCTTGGCCCTGTTGTTGAGGCAGTCTGAGTTGAAGTGACCTTTGGGGTGAGTTCTTAAACTCATTTCAGTAATGGTGAGCATGACAACTATCATTGATTAGTGTAAAATCCCATCTGGTTCACCAGCATCATTTAGGGAAGGAAATCTGCCATCCTTGCCCTTGTCTGGCCCACATGTGATTCCAACTCACAGCAGTGTGGTTTCACGGCCACCGTTACTAACGCTAGCTTTTTTAAATTCCAGATTTATTAATTGAATTTAAATTGTACCAACTGTCGAGGTGAATTTGAACCTGTATTTCCCTTGGAGGATTAACTTGGGCCTCTGGATTACCACTCTAGTGATATTATCACTCACCACTGTCTTCTGTTTACAGTTCAGTCAATTTGTGGTGAGAAAACTTTTACAAATGATGATTTGGAACAAAATCACTTGGAGAAATTTGGACTGATTATGGAAGGTCAGCATGAATTTGTTCAAGGCAAATAGTGTTAAACTGGTCTGATTTTGCTTTTTGATAGGTAGCAGGAAGCTTTGCTGAAGGTAAAGCGATTGATGTGGTGTACATCAACTTCCAAAAGGTGTTAGATATTGTACCATGTCGTAGGCTTTTTAAAAAATTCATTTATGGGATGTGGGTGTTGCTGGTTAGACCAGCATTTACTACCAATCCCTAGTTGCCCTTGAGAAGGTATGTAGTGAGCTGTCTTCGTGAACCGCTGCATTCCCTGAGGGTAGGTACACCTACAGAGCTGTTAGGGAGGGAGTTCCAGGATTTTGCCCCATTGACAGTGAAAGAATTGCAACTCAGTTCTAGTCAGGATGGTGAATGATTTGGAGGGAAACCTCCAGATGGTAGTTTCCCAGGTATCTTGTGCTCTGGTTCCATTTGAGAGGGCACCTGGGTCTTAGAGTAATGTTATGTCTGAAAGGTGGCATCTCCAACAGTGCAGTACTTCCTCAGTGCTTTATTGAAGTGTCAGTCTTCATTATGTATTCAGACTGCTAGAGAAAGATTGGAGCCCATAATCCTTAAGAGACAAGTGTGCTATTACTGAGGCAAGGCTGACACGTATTAAGATGCTTTTTTTAAACTAGAAGATTTTGTACTAGCTATTGGGGCGGTCAATGAAAAAATAATAAACAAAGTAAATTTATGTAGCCCCTTAATATGTCTGAATGTCACTGAATTGTTTCACAATGAACAATGCTTGAGTGTATGTGAGCAAGATGGGAACATTGTGTTACCATTGTTCCACAGATAACAATGAAGTAAACAGAAAATTATTGGCAAATGCGGTCAGGGCATAGGTATTTTCACATGTTTTGATCTGCTGTAATTTCCTTTACACGTACGTACATACATTCTGGTATTATTGTTCATATAAATCGGTTTTTGTTCACATTGTGTTTGTTAGAAACCTGTACGACTTTGATCCTGGCACTGCAGATGATCCCATATCATGGAATCATTTTGGTTTGTTTAGAAACTTGATGTATTGACTGGCTGAACATTCAATACTTTTGATGGATAAACTAAAAAAGGTGGGAATTTTTGAACAGTTAAAATGTGCTTCTTACAGGAACATTCAGTTAAATACAAGAAGAAAAAGGAGAAAAAGTCAAAGAAACGAAAAAAAAAGAAAAAGAATAAACTGAAGGAAAAGGCTGATGAATTCAGTGAAAGTTCTTCTGTATGTATTTGCTTAAGACAAGAAAGCAAAGCTTCTTGCAACAAGTTTTTATATTATTGTGATTGTTTGCTTCAAATTGAAAAGAATACACAATTGCAATTTTTTTTAAACTTGTTTTCATGTCACAACTATTCTAGAGTAATTTAGACTGCTATAGAGCTAGCAATGAAGAGGATGGGATTCCCCCTATCATGCTGACATTGGAAAGGCACATTTAGCTAGCTTAGGTGATGTTTATGAAATAGATGTGTCTTTATCCTGGCTTCAGGGGAGACCGTTACTGGAGCAATATGACATTTCTAGCTCTGACATGAGTCACTTGAGCTGTTTGAGTGAGGTTGACAAGTATACAAAGGCATCGTCAAAGTTGTGGACTGCTTTGCATTGTTGGCAAGTATCCGTTAAGAAGTAGTCGAGACTTTCCAATTAGCAGAGACAGGCGATTTACATCCCAGGTGTCTTGGATGAATTCAAACCCAAGACAGAGACAAAAGGACAGTGTTTCAGTGTAGCCTTCACCATTTGGTTCTTGGCATGGAGACATTCTGGATCAGTGATGTAAAAGAGGAGGGTGTGAGTTGACAGATATAGCTCAGAATCACTATGTTATTTGTTGATTCAAAGTTCAAATTGTTGCTGGAAATAAGAACTTGGGTTTCCAGAGCCTTTGACATAGCAGGGGTGGCACAGTGGTTAGCACAGGTTTGATTCCTGGCTTGGGTCACTGTATGTGCTGAGTCTGCACTTTTTCCCCGTGTCTGCGTGGATTTCCTCCGGGTGCTCTGGTTTCATCCCACAGTCTGAAAGACATGCTGGTAGGTGCATTGGCCATGCTAAATTCTCCCTCAGTGTACCTGAACAGGTGCTGGAGTATGGCGACTAGGGGATTTTCAAAGTAACTTCATTGCAGTGTTAATGTAAGCCTACTTGTGACTAATAAATAAAACTTTAATTAAGATGCCCCAAAGTACTTCACTGGAGCATTATCAGACAGAATTTGATAACAGGCCACTTAAGGAGACATTAGGATAAATAATCAATAGCTTGGTCAAAGAAGTAGGTTTTAGGGAGCATCTTAAAAAAGAAGAGTGGTGAAATAATTCAGTTGGGAAATTCCTGGGCTTAGGACCTAGACAGCTGAAGGCATGGCCAATGGTGAACCAAAATAATAGAGGGGTGCACGAGAGGCCAGATTTTAAGAGATACAGATTTTTTGAAAGGCTGTGAGGCTGCTTTGAGTTTGGAAATAATACAGTCATGGACAGATTTAAGCACAAGGATGAGAATCTTAAAATCGAAATGTTAGTGGACCAGGAGCCAGCGTCAGTTAATATCACAGGAGTGATGAGTACATGTCAACACAGAAGGATTTTTAATATTTAGTTTTGAGGCAGTATGGAAAATTAAGCTTTGTAACATAGCATGTCAACGTATTGTTTTTAAAACATTGTCCAGACCATCAATATAGAATGTATTTCAAAGCTTGCTATGATGGATTAATTTAATGTTACTTATGATTTATAAATTGAAACATATTCTTTAATAAATCAGTGGCCATTCTCACATCTAAAATAATAGAATTCAAGAGATTTGTATACATTAATTGTCCTGCTGTAAAATTTAATTGATAATTAGACCTTTGCACCCACTGTGACCTTAGATAACTAAACACTCTCAAGTAAGTGATTCATACCAGTATGAAGTTCAGTTGGATGATCAGGTCCACTGCTATTGTTCTGGGGCCCTTTAGTTCGCCTTTTTACTGTATGACATAGAGCTATTGCTTTAAAAGATACGTAGATATTTATATTCTCAAACATGAAATTTATTCGCTTTATAATTTTATTAAATATGCGATAAAATGTTATTTACTAAATTTGTGACAGCAGTAGTTCTAGGCCTGCAAACAGAGAAAAATAACTGATGCCTGGATTAACAGTTATATAAATCTGTCCTTGAGTAAATTATGTTAATGTGCATCTCTTGTACAAAATATTTCATGAATAAATGTCTTGTCAATGTTGTGAATGTCTACATTTAAACTAACTTGCCATCTGCTACTTCAACTACTTTACCTTTTTGAACCATTATCTTATTCAGCCTAAGTATCATAAACTTTGATTTGTTGATGCATCCTAACCTAAATGTACGTTTCATAGAATCCTACAGTGCAGAAGGAGGCTATTCGACCCATTGAGTCTGCACTGACAACAATCCTATCCAGGCCCTATTCCCATAATCTCATGCATTTACTCTAGCTAGTCCCCTGACACTAAGGGGCAATTTAGTATAGCCAATCCACCTAACCCACCTTGTGGGAAGAAAGCGGAGCACCCGGAGAAAACCCACACAGACATGGGGAAAATGTGCAAACTCCACATAGACAATGGCCCAAACTGGGAATTGAACCTGGTTCCTGGCACTGTGAGGCTGCAGTGCTGCTCGCATGTAAACCTATTATTAATATTGACCTATGAAACAATGCAGTTTGAAAATAATTGATATTTAGAAGATTTTAAAATTGACAGTGATCTTGAATAATTTCTAATTGACTTATTTTGGTTTTGGCGAATTCTGGAGTTCATGAATTTATGGTAAGGAAAATATTATCTTGAGTATTTTGATAAAGAGAGGCTTTGAAATGTAAAAATGACTATGGCTAGACAGAAATAATTTTAAGTTCAGCACTGAATGGTTAGGATTGCAGAGGGAAATTAAATCCATTAGGGTGTGAAATAGTTGCTATTTTGTCTTTGGTTTTAGTGTAAGCTGTTCGTACAACATTGAATTGACATAGGTGAAATAAGTTATTAGAAAATGTTACAGATTTTAACTGTGAAAACCCTTGAAATTATGTTAATTGGGTACTGTTCATACATTTATCAAAGTTAATGGTGAGTAATTAACTTAATGTCTTTTTATGCTCAAGGATTCGGAGATGGAATGGATTGAAGCTCCTACTGGCTCTAGCAGTAGTGAAAAGCCCTGGAAAATCCAGGACGAGCAAATAAGTTCTGCAAATATATCAAACACTGCTAAGGTATGAAAGAATTTTTCAGGACCCAGAAGTATTACAATGTCCATTTGGGAAGAAACTCTGTAATTGTTATCTGGTCTGACTTCACACCATTTGGTTGACATTTAACTACTTGTTAAGTGTACCTGTGGCCCAGGAAGCCACTCAGTTGTATCAAAAATACTGCAGAAACTATAACAAGAATAAAATCAGTCATACAACCCAAGTTGGTATACAAAGAAGGTGTACTCATTCCAGTTGACCCTGGAAGATTGCCCATATTAACATATGGAAATTTGTACTAAAATTGGGACACTACCTTACAAACTAGTCTGCCACAGCCTGACATAGTTATATTCATAGAATCATATCTTTCAGCTAAAAAACCAGACTCGCCCATCTTTAGATATGTTCTGCCCCCATTGGCAAGACAGACACACCAGAGGCAGCACCACACTTGTTTACAATCAGGAGGGAATATCTTTGGGATTTCTCAACATTGACTTTCCACGAATTCAAAGTATTTCAGATCATTAATGAGAAGGAAATCTCCAGCTGCTTATCACCTTCCACTTTCAGCTGATAAATCAGTGTTCCTCAGTGTTGAGCACCACTTGGTAGAAGGATATAGAATGTACTCTGGGTGGGGGACCACAGTGACATCACCTAGTGTGGCCGTGTAGCACCACACTGACTGAGTTGGCTGAGTCCTAAGGGATATGATTGCCAGGCTGAGTCTTCATCAGCATCTGGCTGACTTAAACGAACACATGAAACTGGTGAAGCTGCAAGACAGGACAGTTTGCATACTAAGCAATGATATCAGCATGCTATTGACAAAGCTATGCAGCTATGACCACTGGATCAGATCAAAACTCTGCTATGTCAGGTGGTGAAGATTAAACAACTAATGTGAGAAAGGAGGCTGTACGATGGCTCCCCATCCTCACTGATGACAGACCCTAGCATGTAAATGCAGACGACAATTTTCAGTTAGAAGTCCTGAGTGTATCTGACTGAGATTCCCATCATCACAGAAGTCAGCCTTTAGCCAGTTCAATAAACAGCTGAGTGTACTGGATACAGCAAAGGCTTTGAGCTCCTGACAATATCCCAAATAGTACTGAAGATTTGTGCTCCAGTAGCAGTCCTGTCTCTAGTCAAGCTGCTTTGGTATACGTGCAACATTGGGTCCTGCAAAGCTATTTCAAAGACTCAATAAGAGTCAACACGTTGGTGTGGGGCAGGAGGCACAAATTAGCCAGAACCGGTAAGGACAATAGATTTCCTTTCCTAAAGATATCAGAATTAATTGGGTTTTTACTCTAATCCAATAGTTTCATGGTCACTATACTGATATTAGCTTTTTATTCTGGATTTAACTAATTTAAATTACATTCTTTGACGGGTTTGCATTCTGGCCTTTTACCGTAGTAAACCCCCTTATATCTTAGTGCAGATGTGTTTGCCTTGGATCGCACTTTTTTTTTAGGAGCTCTCACAGGACATATTACCAGACCCGCCATCCTTAAGTGTTTTAATTAGCTAATTAGTTTATTTAGTTTTTTTCTTCTATGTATTCTATTAATCTTACCACAAATTCCTATACTGTTTTAAATCTTGGGAGTAGATTAGAATTTAGCCACTCCCCAGATACTCAGCAAACAATCAGCCTCTTCCCTTGTCGTGGAGCAAGAACCAATTCCTTCAGGATGAACAAGTAGGAAAAAGAAAGGAGCACCTCCCTCTCCTAACTCCGTCACCTCTACAAACATCCAGCATTTCTGTTGCGGTTGCATTCCCGTGCTAGGTCGCACTGAAATGTCTGAATTGATGTGCTCCGAAAATTAAGATCCTAGCTGAGCCCAGGTAGAGAAAACCCAATTCAAGTTTGTTTCCGTAATTAACTATCTATATCTGCTCCCCAGTGGGTAGCTTCTATCTCCTTTCTCGGCCCCCTGAATGAGATTTAGAATTTAAAAGTACTTCAGTTAAATATTATTTGTTAGATTTTTAGAAAGAGATTTAAGATTCCCCTGCAAACTTCGGATGACTCTGGCTGCCTCACAGTACTTCAAGCTTCTGGGTAACTATTAATTTGACCTCCCCAACCCCGACTACCCCTAATGGAACAACAACACCCCATCCAACTCCCTCTGGCTCACTCCAAAACCTACCACTTACCACCTTCTTCTAGCTTGAAAGTGAATGGACCTTTAAACATATCTGATTTATGGCAGCTCCCAGTAGAAGGCCTCAGGAACACGCTGCACAACACAGTTCTCGCCTGGAAGTTTGGGTGAGAAAGAATCAACAGGATTACGAGTTAAGAATCTAGGAGCAGAGTTGCAATCCAAATCTGATTGCCACTCCACGGAAGTCCAGACCCATTAACTGTTGTGTTAAACCTTCCAGTATTTCTTCATTGGAGGTGTGCTAGTTAAGTAACATGAGTTCAATCCTGCAAGCTTAGTTTTTTAACATTGCATTTATCGCCCTGAATTAAAATATTCTTTGATGTATTCATTTTACGCTAGAGGGAAGAATGGATGACGTTAGACTTCATGTCTTTAAAGACAGTATCTACTGCAGCAATCCGAGCTGAAAAACTGAAGGAGAAAGAAATGGAGCATGAGAAGGTGCAAGCCTTGGAACAGGTAATGAGAAAACATGAAAGCAAAAAATAATTACCATGAGATAAATATATTCAAGTAGCCAGTTCATTATAAGAGACTGTATTGTGGCAGTTAGCACAGTGGTCAGCACTGCTGCTTCAAAGCACCAGGAACCCAGGTTCAATTCCTGGCTTGAGTCATTGTGTGGAATTTGCACGTTCTCCCCGTATCTGTGTGGGTTTCCTTCGGGTGCTCTGGCTTCCTCCCACAGTCCGAAAGTCATGCTGGTTAGGCATATTGGCCATGCTAAATTCTCCCTCAGTGTACCTGAACAGGTACCGAGTGTGGCAAGTAGGGAATATGTTGAAAATATATATTTTTTAAATTGGTTGTTTGTCATCAGAGTGTATTTCATCCTGCATTGAAAGCAAATGCACAGTAATATCCGTTTTTCTGAGCAGAGATCTTTGATCAGATTTTCATGTTGGAAGCAGGAATCAGGAGACGTGACTCATCTTGAGGTTGCAATCCATGCTCAGAAATGGGGCTTACCTGGTAGAAAGCCACACTCTGTGCATTAGTTGGGCTACCATTTCAATCTCAGACCGGAGGTGTGACAGCCCACAAGTGGGTCCTCTGGAAGGCCCATCCTGGCTGCCATTTTTTTTTAGAGTTCTGATGATCCTCGTAAGTGCCAGCAACAAATCTGAGTCCCAATTGCCGTCACTTAAAAATGCAGATATACCTCCCTTCGATAGAATCGCTCCTGTCTTTACCCACTCCCTTACTGTGAACTTTTCTCCAATGCCACCCATAGACTTTGTAAAGTTCTCTCACTTAACTATCTATGTTTTTCTCGCCTTCTGTTCTGCCCCTGTGGCCATCCCCATCTTTTCTCATTCATTTGATTTGAATTTGATTTGATTTATTATTGTCACATGTATAAACATACAGTGAAAAATATTGTTTCTTGCGTGCTATACGGACAAAGCATACAGTTCATAGAGAAGGAAACAAGAGAGTGCAGAATGTAGTGTTACAATCATAGCTAGGGTGTAGAGAGAGATCAACCTAATGCAGGGTAAGTCCATTCAAAAGTCTGACAGCAGCAGAGAAGAAGCTGTTCTTGAGTTGGTACTTCTGTATCTTTTTCCCAACAGAAGAAGGTGGAAGGGAGAATGTCTGGAGTGCATGGGGTCCTTGATTATGCTGGCTGCTTTGCCGGGGCAGCCGGAAGTGTAGACAGAGTCAGTGGATGGGAGGCAGGTTTGCATGATTGGGCTACATTCACAACCTTTTGTAGTTCCTTGCAGTTTTGGTCAGAGCAGGAACCATACCAAGCTGTGATACAACAGAAGGAATGCTTTCTGTGGTGCGTATGAAAAAGTTGGTGAGAGTCACAGCTGACATGCTTTAGTCCTTAGTCTTCTGAGAAAGTAGAGACATTGATAGCCTTAACTATAGTGTTAGCATGGGGGTTACAGGACAGGTTGTTGGTGCTTTAGACACCTAAAACCTTGAAGCTCTCGATCTTTTCTATTTCATCCCCATTGATGTAGACAAAGGCATGTTCTGCTTTACGCTTTCTGAAGTCAGTGACAATCTCCTTTGTTTTGTTGACATTGAGGGAGAGATTATTATTGTCACAGCAGTTCATAAGATTCTCAGTCTCATTGCTCATTCCCATTTGAAGATTAAGGGTTGGAATTTTCTGGACGTTCTCTGATGGATTCTTCCAGTCCTGCTGGTGGCAGCCCATGTCAACACAAGGAAAGGCTGTGTGTGTAAAGCAAGGGCCTGAAAGAGTATTAAACTGTTCTCGCCCCGCTGCAGTGAACGATGACTTGATTTATCATTGTCAATGTATTGGGATACAGTAAAAAATATTGTTTCTTCTGTGCTATACAGACAAAACGTAGGGAAGGAAAGGAGAGGGTGCAGAATGTAATATTTTGCTGGGCGTCAAATTCTTCGACTTTGCAGCAGGAACGTGGTGTGAATGGCTGGTAGGATTCCGCCCAGGGAGACAGATTCATGAAAA
This sequence comes from Carcharhinus amblyrhynchos, assembly GCF_965287045.1. Lineage (NCBI taxonomy): Eukaryota > Metazoa > Chordata > Chondrichthyes > Carcharhiniformes > Carcharhinidae > Carcharhinus > Carcharhinus amblyrhynchos. Next base: position 67,424,060 of record NC_137333.1, on the reverse strand, counting down.
ACTAAATGTTGACACAATTGCTGATTGTACTATTGCTGTTGAGTGTTATGAGGCAGAATTTTCAAAGTGTGGGTTCTGAAGGGGTGGGGTGGGGGGCATGGGAAATGTAAAATCAGATAGGCCAGCAGTTCTCATGGGCAGGACTTTCTTCCAAGGGCAGACGGTGGTCCTGCACACTGTCAGTCAATGCTCAAATGTGTGCGTTATATGGCAGTAAGAGTTCAAGAGTTGGCAGGTGCGCATTAGGCACTCAAGACTGGTGCTGTGAGGCAGCAGTGCTAACCACAATGTTACTGTGCCACCTTAGTATCTGCTTTTGATTATGAGAGTCTATTTACTATTGACACTCACAATGCTTGACTAGTTAAGCTTGGGTGCGGATGCAGAGAAAAATAAAGAACTATAGAAACTGCTGGAAGCAGATATTTAAAAAAAAAACTCTTGCGGGTTCACAGAGGGCTTCCCTGATGAAAATCCTGCAAGATCTGATCATGGACCATTCGGTAGGGTTGGGCGAGCTTCCTACTCATACTTCCACAGCATGCCTAAATGGCTACAGGTGGAAAGATAGGTGTCAGTTCCACTTGCAACTTGCGGTGGCCAATTTTTTTTCTGTATTGTCTCTGATTCCATTTTGGGACTGCGAAATCTGGTCCCTTGTGTCTGTTTTAGAGTTATGGGCATCGAACCCATCATTGCAAAACGAAAGATAATTGGGTTTTTTATCCTGCCTAATTTTGCTCTGCATTGAAGTTACCTGATCCTGTGGGTTTCCCGACCATCAAGATGCTACCTCTTGGTTGGATTGCAAAGAAGTTTTTTCTACCCAAAACCAGGTAGTTGTCTCATAACATTTCTTTCCCTAAAACAACAGCTTCTCATTTCCTCCTTGCATTAGTCTCCTATTTGATAGTATTCCATGTTGGCAGTGTTAAGTAAAGATTTGATTTGATTTATTATTGTCACATGTGAATATATAGTGAAAAGTATTGTTTCTGTATTTGAAAGTCATCTGTATTAGGAGAGCAGGATGATTCTGATGCAGTTAGTGGATTAATTCTGTAACGGTTAGGCCTGGTTGATTTCCATAAACTGTCAGATTCTTTTAAACTTGTGATTATCCACATCTTTCTTGTTAAGGCCAGCTTTAGTAATAGGGAGTACATCCAAATTCTGTTGTGAATTAATTAACTTTTTTTCTTTCTTTGCCATATTTATTGAAGGTTGGGAGTGTCCAGACATTTTGTCCTCAGGTTACTTAGGTGTGTACAATGGGGTTTCACGGATCACATGAAATTTATAGTTGTCAAACAGTATTCTCAGTAGTTTGAATTTATTTCAGGCAGTGTGTGTTATTCAATCTAGATTTCCTGATCTGGGGTTTATCTGTTAATAAGGCAACAGTACTTAGAATAGCTTTTTCTAAAATTTCAGACCCAAAAACTTCAAACAGGCAAAAAATAACCAAATAAAGAATGCAATGAATAATAAAGGGAAATGCCTGGTATTTTCTGAGCTCCTTTTCCAAAGCTGAATTTGGACCACATGGGTATTTTAGAGACATGAATTTTGGCCATACTTTCTCCTGTTCTGGATGATTTATAATAGTACGCAATTCCTGTTCCCAGATATATTCCAGAAGAATATTCAGTCCTCCAAAAGGTGGAAGATGTTATATTTTGTTCTTACCATTAGTTGTACGTTGTACCAGTATCCACAATAATGTTCCATTCAGTGATGATGTTTTCATTGGAAGATTTTTTTTTCACTTTATCGCTGTAACACTCCTGGGATTGTTGTATTGTATCCTAGAGATATAAACAAGTAACCATTGTATTTAATCTGGTGTATTAGTGGGACAGTGTAGCCTTGGATGGGATAGTGTTTAGCTGAGCTTCTCAAACAGTTAATTACAGTGCAAAATGAGACAGTAACATTCCCAAATTTCCTCATTCTCAGTTAATGTTTTTCGCTCTACTCTTTCCTGCTGCGTTTTTGATTTGATTTGATTTATTATTGTCACATGTATTGGGATACGGTGAAAAGTATTGTTTCTAGCTTTAAACATCCGATTCTTATGCATGTGGTAGGCATGAAGTTCCAGTTTTGCAAGGCTAGAAATTCATGCCTAGTGGGTGCAGCAAAGGTGAATCCTGATGCAAAGCAGTAAGAAGGAGTTTGAAACTGTAATAAATGGGAAATTAGGGTTGGTAAACTGGCACCTATGCATTTGGTGCGTTGAAAAGCAGGAGAAAAAATGTCTCCATCAGTTTCATAGGTTAAGGGAACTAGCAACTGGGCAGCCAGTATGCTTGGCTTTGACACCTATGCCGTGTTGGTAAAAACTGAGTAAGAAGTCTCAACACCAGGTTAAAGTCCAATAGGTTTATTTGTAGCAAACGCCACATCATGACTACCGTCGACATGGTAAAAACTTGACACACTGCAGTATGACCTGAGTACCCAGGGCAAACACGCTTTGCTGCTTACTGGCAAACTCAAAAGATTACTGAAGGATTTACCAAATTAGTTCCTGGATCAGAGATTTTCACTATAAAGTTAGTTTGGAGAAGATAGGGTTGTTCTCCGTGGAGGAAAGAAGATTGTTGGGAAATTTAAAAGAGGGCTACAAAGTATTGACAGGGTTAGACAGAGAAAACAAAGAAAAGCTGTTCTCATTAGCTAATGGTGGAAGCACTAAGGGATACAGATTTAACGTTTTCGGCATGAGTTCCAGGGGGGGATGTGAGGAAGATCTTTTTAATGCAGTGAATGTTAATGACATGGATCTCGCTGCCTACCAGGTTGTTGCAAGTGGATATAATCAGTGAATTCAAAAGGAAATTGGATGGAACCATGAGGGAAGTAAACTTGCAAGAGTACAGTGAAATGGAACTAACTGAATTGCTGTCCAAAGAACTGGCATGGACTTGATGGGCCAAATGGTCTCCTTCGGTGCCATAAGGATTTTGATTCCATTTAAGTTTCCTACCTGCCTATTTTGTATAACTACTCTTTCAGGTTTGCTTCAATGATGTGTAAGCTTTATATTTGTAATAAGCTGAACTGATAAATGTCAGTGCAGGATTTGTTTACTTTTAGTGGGTATGAATAAATCCATTTGCAAAAATCCCCAAATATATCATACAGACACTGGAACAAAGCATAACAAGTTATTTTCTTTTGTACGTGCTGTAACTATGGTTATGTTTCCAATTTCTTTAATTGATTTTTCCCATTATAGGCTGAGATACACAAAAGAGAATTGAATCCTTATTGGAAAGATGGAGGGTCTGGCTTGCCGTCTGAGGAAAGTGACTCTGCACCAGTTCAAAAAGGTAAATGTGATGCCAATTTCAGCTCAGTGTCGTGGTTTATATTGCTTCTATTTCAAATGCATTGTTACTTTCATCATCTTGCATCCTTATTTATTTGAAATGATAGGAGAATGATTTGTGGCCTTCCCAGTAACTGCAATAACAAATTTATTTTTGATAACTCATTTGAAATGTGTGGTTTATTGGGACAAAATAAGCTCTCTGGTTCCTCTGATGTCAAATTCTGGTTAGTATTAACATACACTAGAATTCCTCATTTGAAAATTGGTTGGTGAAGTTAACTACGGTCAGTGCTGATTCTGAACTTCTGCACATTGTTAAAAATAGGGGTTACAAAAGCAGACATAATCGAGGACAGAGCACAGCATCTGGAATTGGAAGAGACAACAGTTAAATCAGACATCAAGTGAGTTGGACTGAATTCGGTTGCAATAAAGTCAACTTGAACTAGAGAAAGAAATGAAAAGGCTGAACTGGAAAAAGTATCAGTGAAAAAAAAATAGAAGTGCAAAAGCTTGAGTTTCAAAGATAAAGAAATCAAGCAACATGAGCTTGGGTTATTGGATGAAAGAGAAATCAAGTCCCACTCTGAGCTATGATATAACTGAGTGTTTGCATAGTTCCTAAATTCTGAAGATAGAGTTGAGAGATATTTTATTTCATTTGAAAAGGTGGCCACAAAGCTAAACTGGCCAATGGATTCATGGACTCTCGTTTCACAAAGCTTTTTGGTCAGGAAGACTATGGACATGTATTCTAATTTTTCGAAAGAACATTCCTCAGATTATGAGATAGTTAAAACTGCAGAACTTAATGCTTATAGGCTTGATCCTGAAGCATGCAGATCAGCTGCAATTTCAGATTAAAGAAAAGACTAAATGAAACTTTTCTAGAATTTGCTTGGGGGGAAAGAAATGTTTGACTGTGGTTTCAATCAGTGAGATTAGAGTAAACTTTGGAGAATGTGAGAGAACTAAGAATTTAGGAACATGCCAGTAGCTGTTGGGTCACACCCAGAAGATTAAGTTTTTAAGGTAAAGGAAGCAGCAGTTCTGGTAGATGGGTATGATATATCACACAAGCTAGATCTCCATTGTTAAACCCACAAAGAATCTGGAGGAATAGAAAAGAATCTAATTTTAGGAAGAAGTCAGAAGCTGTTCCAGTTGGTTAAATGTTAGTGAAGAGAATAAAAGTGATAGAAAGAAATCAGTATGCTTTTAATGCCATGAGGCAGGGTAAAGAAAAGCAAATTGTTGCAAGTGGGATGGTAGGTCAGTGGGAGTAATAGGAAGCCTTAAGAAATCTTCAAAAAAGGAAATGGGTGTAAAAGTAATGGCACTAGTATAAATGATAGGAATTTTCACAGAGAAAGCTGCATCAGAAAATGAAACTTGTGAGAAATCCATTGCTTGTACAGTGGGGATAGCAGAAAATGCAAAGGACATTCAATGGACTCCTTCCTTCAATACTGATAGAATTTTGGCCCAAGATAATGAAGGAATGGAGATATATTTCCAGGTTGGAATGGTGGAAGGTTTGGACAGGAACCTCCAGCTAATAGTATTCCCAAGTGACTGTTGCCCTCGTCCTTTTAGATGCTTGTAATTGTGAGTTGGAAGATGCTATTGAAGGTGATTTCCGTCTTGTAGATGTACACGCTGCTGCCACCGAGCATTGGTGGTGGATGGAGTGAATGCTGTAGATGAGATGGGGTGTTCGTGGATGGGGTGCCAATCAAGCAGGTTGTTTTGTCCTGGCTGGAGTCAAGCTTCTTGAGTGTTTTTGGAGCTGCACCCATCCAGGCAGATGAAGAGTATTCCGTCACGCTCCGGACTTGTGCCTTGGGGATAGGCTTTGGGAAGATAGGACATGAATTACTCACCCTAAGATTCCTAGCCTCTGACCTGTTTTTGTAGCCGCAGTATCTATGACTGGTCCAGTTCAGTTCCTGGTTCAATGGTAACATCCAGGATGTTGATAGTGGGGGATTAAGTGATGAAGAATGCCATTAAATGTCATTGGGCAATGGTTAGATTCTCTTTTTTTTGGAGATGGTCTTTGCCTTGTGTACCATAAATGTTTCTTGCCATTTGTCAGTCCAGGCCTGGATATTGTCCAGATCTTGTTGCATTTCAACATGGATTGCTTCAGTATCTGAGGAATCACAAATAGTGCTGAACATTGTTCAATGATCAGTGAACATTCCCACTTCTGACCTTATGATGGAGGGAAGATCATTGATGAAGCATCTGAAGATGGTTGGGCTTAGGACAGCGATATCCTGGAAATGAGATGACTAATCTCCAACAACCACAAGTTTCTTTTTGCTAGGTATGACTCTCATCAGTGCAGAGTTTTCCCCCTGATTCCCATTGACTTCAATTTTGTTAGGATTCCTTGATGCCATACTCGATTAAATGCTGCCTTGATATCAGAGGCAATCACTCTTGCCTCACCTCTGGAGTTCAGCTCTTTTTGTTTGAACTAAGGCTGTATGTGACAGTACCGCACTGTTTAGGGGTGCAGAGATGTGGACTATTTCCTTCATTGCTAACTTCAAACATTTTAATGACGGCTCAAGAATCTATTTTAGTGGAGAACTACTGCTGCTCAGTAGTAAATCTTTCTAAGATTTCAAAGTTGAAATTAGTTCATATTTACAACTAATCAACCTTGTTATAAAAATGTTGATTATTTGATAATTGTCACCAAGACCTGTTATTTTTCTTAACGAATAAAATTATTATCCCAGTCACCTGCAAATTGGCATTGGGCCAAACTGATTAGGGAATTAACTTGTAGTTAAAGGGATGGTTTGGGGATGAGGGATTCTATTTCATGGCAACAGTACTGGGACAGGAAGGTTCTGGGACCAAGGTCCAAATGGAAAGGATAACTAAAGTTGTACATAAGATGTTTTATTAATACAATGCAGGGATTGGTGCTAGTGGTGGTGGAATCAGCTAGAAATTACAGAAACCTAACAGTGAAAGAATCGACGAGAGAGCAATGGACAAACTAAAGGAGAGAATAACACAAATGACCACAGATCATTATAGTTGTAGAGTGTAATGACAAAATAATTATTAAAAACAAAAGGATACAAACAGTAAATAAAAACAATTATGATTTGTGGTGTTGCATTATATATAGTATGGATAAACCAGAGTGGATAAGTTGAGAGAGGATCCAGATATTGTAGGGATGATTGAAACATAGCTACATAGAAGAGGGGATAGTGCCACAAGACTGGCAGACAGCTAATGTTGTGCCTGTTTACAAGTAGGGAAATTGAACAACTGGGGCAGTCAGCATATCATTGATGGCAATAAAGTTATTGGAATCTATATCAAAATAATTGTTAAAGTGTATCAAGACAAATTAATAAAAAACACCAGCATGGATTTCAAAATGCTAAACTGTGCTTATCTAATCTGATAGAATTCTTTGAAAAAGTGACAGGATTAGTAGATAAAGGATAATATGATGGATGTTATATACTCAGGTTTTTAAAGTAGCTCAGACCTTTAAATACAAAATTGAGGTAAGAGAGCAAAACGATCTAGGGATATTTTTGAACAGCTAATTAAAAACAGCACTGCAGATCAGCAAAGTGGGTTTGATTCCTGGCTTGGGTCACTATGTGTGGAATCTGCATATTCTCCCCATGTCTGCGTGGGTTTCCTCTGGGTGCTCCGGTTTTCTCCCACAGTCCAAAAGACGTGCTGGTTAGGTAAAATTCTCCCTCAGTGTACCCGAACTGGTGCCAGAGTGTGGCGACAAGGGGATTTTCACAGTAACTTCGTTGCAGCGTTAATGTAAGCCTACTTGTGACACTAGTAAATAAACTTAAAAATTAAACTTAAAAGCTACAAATGCATTGGGGTTTAATTCTAGGGTTATAGAACTCGAATGTAATGAAATTTTGCTGAACCTTTATAGGACCCTGGATGGTTTTGATCTTCCCAGAAGCTCTGGGGAAGTTCAGAAAAAAGTTAAAAGGTGGTACTTGAACTGAAAGATTGTACATATTGTGATCCTTTTCTTTAGAATATAGAAGACTTGTGGATTGGCTGATGGATGCCTTTAAAATTATGAAGTGATTAGAGTCATAGAAGTTTACAGTATGGAAACAGGTCTTTCGGGCCAACTTGTCCACGCTGCCCAGTTTTTACCACTAAATTAGTCCCAATTGTCTGTGTTTGGCCCACATCCCTCTACACCCATCTTACCCATGAAACTGTCTAAATGCTTTTTAAAAGACAAAATTGTAACTAGCTCTACTACTACTTCTGGCAGTTTGTTCCAGACACTCACCACCCTCTGTGTGAAATATTTTTCCCTCTGGACCCATTTGTTTCTCTTCCCTCTCACCTTAAATCTAGTTTTAGCCTCCTCTACCTTTGGGCAAAGGTGTTGACTATCTACCTTATCTATGCCCCTCATTATTTTATAGATCTCTGTAAGATCACCCCTAAGCCTCTACGCTCCAGAGAGAAAAATCCTACTTGATCCAGCCTCTCTCCATAACTCAAACCATCAATCCTGGAAGCATCCTAATAAACCTTTTCCGCCCTCTTTCTAGTTTAATAACAGCCTTTCTGTAATGGCCAGAATTGTACGCAGTATTCCACGTGTGGCCTTACCAACATCTTGTACAACTTCAACAAGACATCCCAATTCCTGTGTTCAGTGTTCTGACCAATGAAACCAAGTATGCCAAATGCCTTCTTCACCACCCTGTCCACCTGTGACTCCACTTTTAAGAAGCTGTATCTCTAGGTCTCTTTGTTCTATAACTGTCCCCAGTGCCCTACCATTAACTGAGTAAGTCCTGCTCTGGTTCGATCTACCAAAATGCATCACCTCGCTTTTACTGAAATTAAACTCCATCTGCCATTCATCAGCCCACTGGCCCAACTGATCACGATCCAGTTGCAATCTTCTTTCGAGTTTAGAAGAATGAGGGGAGATCTCATTGAGACATATAAGATGATGAATGGGATGGATTGGATAAAGGTGGAGAGGCTCTTCCCGCTCAGAAAGGACGGTAGGACTAGAGGGCACAGCCTCAAGATAAAGGGGGGGGGGGGGGGGGAGGGGGCGCGATTTAGAACGGAGTTGAGGAGGAACTTCTTCACTCAAAGGGTGGTGAATCTCTGGAATTCTCTGCCTGTTGAAGTGGTGGAGGCTGCCTCACTAAATATTTTTAAGACGCGGGTTGATAGGTTTTTGATAGGCAAGGGGATTAAGGGTTATGGGGAGAGGGCGGGAATGTGGAACTGAGACACGACAGATCAGCCATGATCTTATTGAATGGCGGGGCAGGCTCGAGGGGCTAGATGGCCTACTCCTGCTCCTAGTTCTTATGTTCTTCACTGTCCACTGTGTCACCAATCTTGGTGTGATCTAAAACTTTTAACCTTGCTTCCTAAATTTTCATCCAAATCATTAATATAAATGACAAATAATAGTAGACCCAACACTGATCCCTGAGGCACACCGCTGGTCACAGGCCTCCAGTTTGAAAAACAACCCTCTACAACCACCCTGTCTTCTGTCATCAAGCCAATTTTGTATCCAATCAGCTACCTTCCCTGGATCCTGTGAGATTTAACCTTATGCAACAACCAACTAAAGTCCATGTAGATAACTCTGACCGCACTGCCCTCACCTACCTTCTTGGTTACCCCTTCAAAAAACTCAGTCAAATTTTGAGAGACATGATTTTCCACTCTCAAAGCCATGCTGACTGTCCCTAATCAGTTGTTGCCTCTCCAAACGCTGGTGGATCCTGTCTCTCAGAATACTTTCTAACAATTTACCCACTATAGACATTAGGTTCACCGACCCTGCAGCCCTTCCTAAACAAAGGCACAACATTTGCCACCCTTCAATCTTAAGGTACCTCGTCTGTGGCTGTCGATGATTCAAATATCTCTGCTAGGAGAATCACAATTTTCTCCCTCGCCTCCTGGGATAGACTTCATCAGGTCCTGGGGATTTACGTACCTTTGAACGAGATTGAACAGGTTGGATATGACAGGAATATTTCCACTTTTGGGGGAATCCAAACCTAGGTTTATAAAAGCAAGAGGGTTACTAAAAGTCCAATAGGGAAAAAAGGAGAAATTGTTAGAGTAATTACAATGTATAACTTGCTACCACAGGCAGTTTTTGAGTCAAATAGCTTAAGTACTTTCAGAAGAAAGCTTGATGAGTATATGGGGAAAAAAGAATGTGAAGATGTACTAAAAGGCTGAGATAAGGAGATGTGTGAAATATAAGTACCAGCACAGACTAGTTGGGCTAAATAGCGCATTTATGGGCTGTATATTCCTTGCAATTGTATGTAAACTATTACCTTGGAGAGAAATATTTAAAAAAACCAGGAGCTGCAATCAAAATATTTAATTATTGAATTAAAATACTCTAAATTAAATTTGTATTCTGAAAAATGATTTAATTTTAAGCCTCCATCGGTGCACAATTATACCTGAACCATGATTCCAGTTCATTGGAATTATTCTAACCTGCTCTCTTTGTCTACAAAAAGTCATTCGTAACACTAAATGTAATGATATAACTATTTTGACTGTCTAATTCTAAAGACCCAACATGTGTACAACTGTTTTTAAATGGTTCTTGTTATCGTGTTCTATAACTGTTCACTGAATCATTGTGCTTGAATATGTAAACATGTTTGAGAAATTTAACCTGTAATATCTTACGTACATTGTTCAGTTAGTAGAAACACTGAAAGATTAAGTGTCGCTGTCGGGTTAGCAGACCTTTGTTTAACTTCTGATCTCTGTGTTTGAATCCAGGCTATTCAGATTTGATGAATGTTTGCTGTCTTCAGACTTCAGCAATAAGAGCATGGGCAGATTTATCCAAGCTCCTAATTTCATATTTATGGGTGGCACAGTGGTTAGCACTGCTGCGTCATAGCACCAGGAACCTGGGTTTGATTCCTAGCTTGGGTCACTGTTTGAGTGGAATCTTTATGTTCTCCCTGTGTGTGCGTGGGTTCCTTCGGGGTGCGCCAGTTTCCTCCCACAGTCCGAAAGACGCACTGGTTCGGTGCACTGGCCATGCTAAATTCTCCCTCAGTTTACCTGAACAGGCACGGAACTGTGGCGACTAGGGGACTTTCATAGTAAGTTCATTGCCATGTTAATGTAAACCTAATTGTGATACTAATAAATAATAATAAATTAGCAATTTCAAACATTGAGTTCGCCAAATATCAGCTCCTCCTCTGCTGCTGCAAATTGGAGGATTATTGAAGTTGTGACTGCTGAAGATACGATGGTGCTCTCCTGACCTATTCCCCCAAACTTTCGATTTTTAATGTACATGATGCATTTTACAGCCAGTTGTTGTCATACGACTCCTGAAATAATCAATACTTTATATATAAGACAGCAGCTAAAACAAATAGACAAAGGAGGAATTGTGACATTATTCCATCCTGAAGTTTTTGTTTACTCCTATTCCTTACCTGAAGCATGTCTTATGCAAATTAGAATATTGATTTAAGACTCCTTCCTGAATTTCTAACTTTGCCACTTCATGCCATGTTTTTGATGTTGGTAGGAGGGATGAGGATGAGAATACCTCAGAGCATTGATGAGTTCTCTGAATATTCTAAGCCTAATCGCTACGAAAACTCGATTCTTAAAGTGTCCAAGTCATGCTGTCTTTCTTCATTTTGTGCTTTAAGAATGACTGACATACAGATTGTGAATTTTCCTCTACCAGTTAGAGATTTATGCCCTCATTTAGCAACTTTTGAAGCGATAGTCGAATGCATTAGCTTGCTGTTTGCAGCAACAGCTCACCCTCTTAACACTTTGTGTTCAGAACATTGTAACATTTGGGAAGGGCCAAAAGAAAGCACAATATGAAATTTGGCAACATTTCTGAGTAAGAAGTCTGACTTCTTACTGTGTTTACCCCAGTCCAACGCCGGCATCTCCACATCATGACTACTAAGAACGTTTCTGAGCACAGGTGCATGGTTAAATATTTAGTGTCCTGAGTTGATGCCTGACCTTGCATTAACAAATGATCCACAGGTTGGGAATCCTGTTAATTGTTTTGACACTGAGGAATTCTCACCATGCTGCTTCCTGTTTGCTAGCTCATGCTTTATCCATGCTAATATGTTACCCCCTACACTGTGCTCTTGTGTTGTTTAACTTTTGATATAGCTTCTTATGTTCTTTGGAAATCCAAATACACCACATTTACAGGTTCCTTTTTATGCTTGTTACTTCCTGGAGGAAAGGAAATAAAAATAAATAAAGAATCTGGGCTGGTTAGGAGTCATTTTATTCAATAAATTAAGTAGGATGATTCATTGATTGGTAAGGTTCGTTATTTTGTATAACTAGAACAATAGTCCTCTTTTAGAAGATTGCCAATTTTAATAATGTCATGATTTCAATTTAAAGATAATGAATTTTGTAAATGATTGAACCTGAAACATATTCCTAATATTTTTGAACCAATAGCTGCTATGATAGAAGATGGTGGGCTGAGGTGGCTGAAACAATCGTACAAACGTATGAAGGAACAGGCAGAGAGAGAGCAGTGCCCTTTGGAGGATATAGTTGCTACAAGATACGGGGTAAAAGCTTTTTTAAGAAACCAGCCAAAATTATTATTGAATTGCTATTCTCTGTTAACCTTCAATTTCTAATTCCCAAACTTTTAATATTCCTTTTGAATTATCATGTTTGGATAAGAACCCACATTTCTATAGATCCATTCCCAATAAAGTTCAGTAATTGATCTCATGCACAACATTGCATTTGACAGATCACATTGATTGCATTTATTGTTCTGAAGCCTTCTAATGCTTAATCTGTTTACAGCCTGCAGTATGATTGTTTCTCTTACAATGTGTGTGAAAACGAAATAAATTTGCTTTAACAAAAAAATGTTCATTTTCCAAGCTAGTATAAAATAATGAGTTTAAAGCTTTATATTGCCATTCATTCAATTGTGATGAATGACAATACACTTCTAAACAGCAAACTGATGAACATCATTAATAGTTGAAAAATGCCATGAAGTAAATTTACACATAGAATTTCTTTTATTAAAAACATGATAACATTTCATTTAGTATCATTTGTCAAAGCCATAACAGAAGATTTAAATACCTTTTTTTACATAGAAAGCACTGAGTTGTATTACAAAATGTAATTGATGTTAAAACTAAGATGATAGACCTATTACATAGATGAGTGCCTGCGAACAAGAAAACTCTGGACACTCTGCAAGCCCCAGGCATTGTAATGCAGAAGTAGCTTTGGTTCAATGGAACAAAATTAAATTTGCACTTGAGATGGGATAATTCCTCTCCCAACTGAGTTTCTAGCTTGCAATTCCACATTTTACAGATTACACTAATGCTGATTTTGTCTCTCTATGCAGTTGTTTTTTTGCTAGAGCCATGATTTAGTTCCTTTAAAGTAAAAAAAAGTGATCTCAAATAATTTACTCCCAATAATATGCAGAGATACATTCTTACTTTATGTTGTTTGATTCCATTTGTAAAGAGTAATTTAACACTTCTACAGGTTTATTTATAGGAACAATCTGTCTTCAAATCTTTCTGTTTATTAAATACCCACTTAACATTGACTCACTGGTGGTTCATTTTAATGTTGTGAATGAAGTAAGGTCAATATAGCCATTTAACGTTGCCAGTTTCACTTGAAAGTTGTTTGCCACAGACTTCCTCTTCTGTGATCTACTTGCTCACATGACCTTTCCCACAGTGCTTCCACAGCTAACCTCAGCCCCTCTTCCCCTTGTGCCCACTCTTGCCTCCTGGCAAATATATATGTTATATCTGATTTGAGCTGATATTGGAACAGTCGAGCAGAGTATAGAAGGTGAAATGAAACAGCACAAGCATTAGTTGAGAGACAGGCAGTGCATTGTTGTACATAGTATCTCCTGAGCAGACAAAATCAAACTGTCTTGATGAGAAATGTTCCACGTTATCTCAAATATTATATTTGCACTGAAGACATATGTATCCATGAGCTGTGTTTCTCCTTGATACTTGATATGAAAACAGCAGTATTGATATCAGTATTGCAGAGGCAGTGGTGTAGTGGTATTGTTGCTGAATCAGCTGATCCAATGTCATCTCAAATCAGATGCATCATATAATCTAGAGATCCAGGGTAATGGTCTGGTGATCCAAGTTTGAATCCAACCATGGCAGATGGTGAAATGTGAATTCAATGAAAATCCAGCATTAAAAGTATAATAATGACCATGAAACCATTGTTGTAAAAATCCATCTGATTCTCAAACATCCTTTAGGGAAGGAAATCTGTCGTCCTTACCTGTTCTGGCCTATCTACATGTGACTCCAGATCCACAGTAATGTGGTTGACACTTAAATGCCCTTTGGAATGGGTAATAGATGCTGACCCAGCCAGCGCACCTACATACCATGAACAAATTTTTAAAAATGTACACATTTATATAGACGGTAAACAATTAGTCTTCCTTAGAGACAACTCGTTAGAAACTGTTAACTTTTAAAAATAAATTGGAATTCCCAGTGACTGACTTGAAAAAATTGCATGACAAGATTGTAACTTTCAAGACTTCTACTAGGTCTCGAGCAAATAAACATCAATAAAAGTAAAATACTGTGTGCAGATGCTGGAAATCTGAAATATAAATAGAAGCTGCTGGAAAAACTCAGCAGGACTGGCAGCACAGAGTTAATGTTTTGAGTCTAATATGTCTCTTCATCGGAACTGGTATAAATGCGATGGGTTTTATCCTTTTGAAAAAAGGGGGAAGGTTAGGTTGGAGGTCAGGAGAAATTAAATGACAAAGATATATGAAATACAAAGGCAGTGATAATGATAGATAATATATACACTGAAGCAGATCTTATAGTGGAATTAAGGACAGCACTGACTGAAACTAAATTAGCAGAATGCGATAATTGCAGAAAAAGCATTATCTTTGTCTGAAAGCAAAACATGAGAGCAAGATGCAGACTGGCACTTGAGAAGCGGGTACATCAAAATGGTGAATAGAGTTCATGGTCTGAAGTTGTTGAATTCAGTATTGAGTCCAAAAAACTGTAATATGCCTATTGGAAAATGAGATGCTATTCCTCTAGCTTGCATTGGGCTTCACAGGAACATTGTAGCAGGCCAAATACAGAAATGTGGGCATATAAGTGACACAGTGGGTAGCATAGCTACCTCACAGTGCCAGGGTCCCGGGTTCAATTCTGGCCCCGGGTCATTGTCTGTGTGGAGTTTGCATGTTCTTCCCGTGTCTGCCTGGGTTTCCCCCCGGGTGCTCTGGCTTTCTCTCACAGTCCAGAGATGTGCAGGCTAGGCTGATTGGCCGTACTAAATTGATCCTAGCATCAGGGGAATTAGCAGGGTAAATGCATGAGGTTTCAGGAATAGGGTCAGGATGGGATTGTGGTGAGTTCTGACTTGATGGGCTGAATGGCCTCCTGCTGTACGGTAGGGATTCTATGGTAAGCAAAATGGTGAATTGAAATGGCATATGACAGGAAGATCAGTGTTATGTTAGCTGACTGAGCAAAAGTATTCTGAAAAGTGGTCACCCAGTCTGTGTTTAGTGTCCCCAGTGTAGAGGAGATCACATTGTGAGCAGTGAATACAATAGACTTAATTGAAAGAAGTGCAAGCAAATTGTTGCTTCAACTGGAAAGAATGTTTGTGGCTCCCCAGCCAGTGATGGCTCTCTGTGAATGTCGGGTATCATCATCAGGGCAAACGTAGGAAATTACACTGCTCGGTGGAACCTTGCACAACTTTCACTGGAATGCAAACTGAAGGAGAGTTAAAGCAGTGTACCAGGGTCAGGTCGTTCACTCCACACAGGGACAGATTTCAGATCAACAAGCATGAAAGAATTAAGGAAGTAACTAACTTCTGACTGGTGCCCACCAGCAGTAACATTTGTGAAAGAAATTGCCTGTTTTGGCAGATTCTCAACTGAAACTGGGTTAGTTGGGAACATTGTGCTTAAGGAGTGACTCAGTAGGATTGATATAGGAACTTTCTGATTGGATGTTCGGTTGTAATGAAATTCTTTTAATTTTGAATATACAAAAATCAGTGTTCAAAATGGGCCATTCATAATTAATTTCATACTGGCTAGAATGTTTTTTAAAACTTAATTAATTGTCACGAGGACAAAATTTTTCCACAACCTATTTATTGTTATTACAAACAATAACAATTAAAATGATCTGTCAAAATCAACAAACTCCTGCATCAGAATGGATTGAGTCTCGATAGTATGTAGAAGGTAACTTAAATTCTGTTAATAATTAATTGATATTACACGTTTTGCTTAAGTCTACGTAGCTTTCCACTTTCAGTTCAATTCAATGCTTCAGTTCTAATCTGAAAACAGCACTCTGAGAAAGTTTTTGTGTGTTTTGTGGAATTATAGTGATGGGCAAAAAGTGGTCTTATTGGATTATTTTTATTGCAAAGAATTAAAACTGTACAATGAAGTGATAATGAAAACAATCAATATCGAAATGTAATAATAGTGAATATTTTTTTTTCTCTCCCCTTTAGTCTATGGAGCTATTCCAACAGAAACTACGAGAAGCTGAAAAAGTTGCAGTGTTAAAATATCAAGACGATGGTAGGCGGAGAGAGAGTTGGAAAAAACCAAGAAACTGGAGTTCTGATCAATATGAAAGAAAAGAATATGGTTCCGAAAGGGGACCCAGTGGAGACAAAGACAGATATAAGGGAAGTGACAGAGATACAGAAAGAAAAAGATCAAAAGGAAGTTTCCAGGACCAATTCAAGTGGAAAGAAAGGGATAATACACTGAAAGATATTGCTGATAGATACAAAGAGGTAGAAATGGAGTTTGCCAAAGATAAGTGTACAGATGATAGTGGAGAAATTAACAGAACCAGGGAAGAAAAATATAAGCAGACAGGGCAAAGAAATAATATTGCCAGAGATTTAGTAAGCGAAAATTTTCATGACAGGGAGAAGGAAAAAGTTTTATCCTTAAGCAATTTAAAATCTAAGTTTATGAAGCCTGAGGATGAAGAATGGGGCGTCAGATTTCCTAGTTCGTCTAACCGCATGCCAGAATCTCTCAGTTCCTATAGAAGTTGTTTTCAAAAACCAAACAATGAAAACGACAGAACGTCAACATGGGGTGCAGCCGATAATGGAAACAAGCTACCAGAAGAACCCACTTCATTTCTACCTCAGAGCAGTGTTTCAGAACATGAGGAAACTCCAAGCTCTATGAACAAATCGAAAAAGACCAAGCCTAGAGAAAGTAGTCCTATGCAAGCAGGATCTTCACAAAGTCAACAGAAATCGAGTTCTAGGTAGGTGTACTTCAATAAATAAGAATATTACCATCATATGAGTTATAAGATGGCTGTGCCAGAAAGAACTCTTGTGACTACAACAATTAACACTGATTTAAAACTGTATAGTATTCCATTAACAGCAAGTTTTAAATTACTGCTGATTGGGAGGGACTGCAGAAATAAATTATCGTGCATCAGAGATGAAGTTGAAGGTGTCATCGAATCCTGGGATGTAATTTCTGAGAGTTGGGCTCCGATATTCAGTATGAAAACCCAATAATTTCAATGTCTGTCCTCACATATTGAAAAAAAAAGCACACCCTTAAAAGTAAGATTTAATCTGTTTCCATATTATTATGATTTGGGATTATGTTTTATCCTCTAGCTTAGTAGCTGAGGCAGTGATGACTTCTCCATCTCGGATGACCTGCTTTAAAATACAGCCATGACTAATACTCTGTGACAAATGTCAAGTTTGTGGTCCATGTTAATATTTTAGTGATATTGTTTAGTTGAGGATAGATTAAAGTTTTAACTGTAGAAAATGGGATAAATGCAAATAAGGCAGCCTATGACACTTGAAAAGTTGGGGCCATGTTGACCTAAGGGTTTAACAGCTGGAAAGGTAAGTACCATAAACAGCATTTGGGTTTACTTAGCAGGAGAATTGGAGACATGTTGAGTGTAGTCCAGAGCAACGTTTTGTTTAGGGAGTTAGAGCTAAATTAGTTCAAAAGCATTCAGTGAGAACTCTGAAAGGCTATGTTGCTATGGAAATGGGTGGAGTTGAAGTTTGGACATTGTGGGGTTTGCAGCTTACAGAAAACCTATGGGAGCTGTTAAATGCAGTCAGGATGCAGAAGTCCTGGAAAATTGAGAAGGTGACGACAGGTTTCTGGTTCTGTGCTGAGAGAAGCCTTGGGACCCATTTTTAGCACAGTGCAGTGGTGAGACTGGAGTTAGGAAAAATCTCGGCGAAGCTAATGTCACTGAAAGAGCTGGGTTTGTTCTACTAATTAGAGATGGGAGTGCAACTTTGTGAATCCCATGGAATACTGTCTCAGGAGAAGTGATTGAGCCATCAGGTGAGGCAGCCTGAGTTGAAGTGGCTGTTCAGGAATTCAGAGGCTAGCTGTTTGAAAGTAAGGAGTTGAAATCCTTCAAAAGGGGGAAGAGTTCTAATAAGATTTTGTAACTCTGTGATCACTGACACCTTGTTGGGTTGTTGAGAAATGCATGGGATCTGCCTTGGTTGCTTCTGCAATTTAATATCACAGTTTGTTGGTTAATTCATATTTACCTTGTTAATTCTGAATGTTAGAATATTAGATATGTATCATAGATTATTTACTTTTCTGGCTTTTCTAGTAAAGTGTTTGCTTGTTTAGAACAGTAGAATCTTGTAGCTTTATTCTCCTATTTGTAACTGGGATTTCAAACTTTGTGTACGTGAAACAAAAAGTTATTTGTTCCCTAAGTAGATCAGAATAACTCAAATTTGGATGATTTCTCTGGGACATGCGTGCTTTTTTTTATTGTTTGACACACTATTGCAGAACGAACTGATTTTCTTGTTCCTCTTCTTAGATTAAATTAGCTGAATGCAGTGTGTAGAGGAAAGTTGGATGGGCTGCAATAATTGGCATTGTAGGGTCGTCGTGGTTCATGTGAGTGCCAACGACATAGGCAAAATAGGAACTAAGGATCTGCAGAGGGAGTATGATAATCTGGGAACCAAATTAAAAAGCAGAACCAACGAGGTGGTTATCTCTGGATTACTACCTGAACCACGCGCAAATTGGCGCAGGGTAAATAGGATTAAGGAGATGAATGCGTGGCTCAGGGATTGGTGTGGGAGGAACGGGTTCGAATTTATGGGGCACTGGCACCAGTATTGGAGCAGATGGGACCTGTTCAGATGGGATGGTCTTCGTCTGAATCGTGTTGGGACCACAGTCCTGGCGAATCATATAACTAGGACTATAGATAGGGCTTTAAACTAATTAGTGGGGGGGGGAGGGTGCAGGGGTGGGGGAAATTACAGAACCTGAAGTAAAGGAGAGGGTACGTATGTAGGTTAATGTTGAGGATGTTCCACTAATTAAAGGAGTAGAAGGCATGAGAGAGGTTAGTAGCGTTTCTACAAATAAGGCCCAGATAAAGGCTGGTATAAAGACACTTTACCTGAACGCACGAAGCATTCGGAACAAAGTGAATGAGCTGATGGCGCAAATCAGCACAAATGGATATGATCTAGTAGCCATTACGGAAACGTGGTTGCAGGGTGACCGGGTCTGGGAACTGAATATTCAGGGGTATCAGGCGTTTAGGAAGGATAGAAAAAGGAGGTGGGGTAGCTCTGTCAATAAAGGATAAAATCGGGGCAGTAGTAAGAGAAGGTATAGGCTTCAAAAAGCAAAACGTGGAATCATTGTGGGTGGAGATAAGGAATAGTAAGGGGAGAAAGACGCTGGTGGGTGTGGTCTATAGGCCCCCAAATAATAACTTTGAGGTGGGGTGGGCTATAAACAGACAAATAATTGATGCGTGCAGAAACGGAACGGCGATAATTATGGGGGATTTTAATCTGCATATTGATTGGATGACCCAAGTCGGATGTGGTGGGCTTGAGGAAGAGTTCTTGGAATGCTGTCGGGATAGTTTCCTTGAACAGTATGTAACAGAACCTACGAGAGAGGGAGCTATCTTAGATCTGGTACTGTGTAACGAGGCAGGTAAAATTAGGGATCTTCTTGTGAGGGATCCTCTTGGGACAAGTGATCATAGTATGGTTGAATTTCTGATGCAGATGGAGGATGAGAAAGTAGGGTCCCGAACCTGTGTCCTCTGTTTGAACAGAGGGGAGTATGATAAGATGAGGGCGGAATTGGTGAATGTAGATTGGGGGCGCAGATTGGTTGGTAGGACGGCTGAGGAACAGTGGAGGATTTTTAAGGAGATCTTTTTTGGTACTCAGCAGAAATATATTCCGATGGTAAAGAAGGACTGTAAGAGAAGAGATAACCAGCCATGGTTATCGAAGGAAATAAAGGAGAGTATTAAATTAAAAGCTGATGCGTTCAGAGCAGCTAAAAATGGTGGGTGATTAGAAGATTGGGAAAGATTTAAAAAACAATAAAGAATGACTAAGAAAGTGATAAAGAAAGGAAAGATAGAGTATGAAGCTAAACTAGCTCTAAATATAAAGAATGAAAGTAAAAGTTTTCACAAATATATAAAGAAGAGGAGACTGGCTAGAGTGAATGTTGGACCCTTGGAGGACGAGAGGGGGGGATTTAGCGGTGGGTGATGAGGAAATGGCTGAGGCTTTAAGTAAGTTTTTTGTGTCATTCTTCACTGGGAGGGACACAAATAGCTTGCTGAACATTAAAGATAGAAGGATGGCAGGCGATGAGGTCCTTAACACAATTACTGTTACTAGAGAGTTAGTGCTTGATAGACTAACGGGACTGAAGGTAGACAAGTCCCTGGAACAGGATGGAATGCATCCCAGGGTTCTGAAAGAAATGGCAGAGCTGATAGTGGATGCCTTAGTAATTATTTATCAAAATTCACTGGACTCTGGGGAAGTGCCGGAAGACTGGAAAACGGCTAATGTCACGCCGCTGTTTAAAAAAGGTAGCAGACAAAAAGCACGGAATTATAGGCCGGTTATTTTAACGCCCGTAGTTGGAAAAATGCTAGAATCCATCATCAAAGAAGAAATAGTGAGGCACCTGGAAAAGAACGGTTTGATCAAGCAGACACAGCACGGATTCGTGAAGGGGAAGTTGTGTTTAACGAATTTATTGGATTTCTATGAGGATGTGACTAGCGCAGCAGACGGAGGGGAACCGATGGATGTGGCGTTTGTAGATTTCCAGAAGGCGTTGGATAAGGTGCCTCACAAAAGGTTGCTGCAAAAGGTTAGGGTGCACAGAGTTGGGGGTAAGGTGTTAGCGTGGATAGAGGATTGGTTGTCTAATAGGAAGCAGCGAGTTGGAATCAATGGATGCTATTCTAGTTGGCAGTTGGTGACTAGTAGGATGCCGCAGGGATTGGTGCTGGGGTCTCAACTGTTTACCATTCACATAGATGATCTCGAGGAGGGGGCTGAGTGTAGGGTAACGAAATTTGCTGATGACACGAAGATGAGTGGAAAAGCAAATTGCGTGGAAGGCGCGGAAAGTCTGCAGAGAGATCTAGATAGGCTGAGTGAGTGGGCGAGGACCTGGCAGATGGAGTATAATGTTAGCAAATGTGAGGTTATCCACTTTGGTAGAAGTAATAGTAGGAGGGATTATTATTTAAAGGGCAAAAAGCTGCAGCATGCTATGGTGCAGAGGGACCTGGGGGTCCTTATGCACGAATCGCAAAAACCCAGTCTGCAGGTGCAGCAGATGATCAAGAAGGCGAATGGAATGTTGGCCTTTATAGCGAGGGGGATGGAATATAAAAGCAGGGAGGTCTTGCTGCAACTGTACAGGGCACTGGTGAGGCCGCAACTGGAGTACTGGTGCAGTTTTGGTCGCTGCACTTGCGGAAGGATATATTGGCCTTGGAGGGAGTGCAGAGAAGGTTCACTAGGCTGATACCGGAGGTGAGGGGGCTAACCTATGAGGAGAGATTGAATAGACTGAGTCTGTACTCGTTGGAGTTTAGAAGGCTGAGGGGGGATCTTATAGAGACATATAAGATAATGAAGGGGCTAGATAGGGTAGAGGTAGAGAGATTCTTTCCGCTTAGAAAGGATAGCAGAACTAGAGGACACAGCCTCAAAATAAGGTCCGGGTGGGGGGGGGGGCAGTTTAGATCGGAGTTGAGGAGGAACGTCTTCACTCAAAGGGTGGCGAGTCTCTGGAATTCTCTGCCCGTTGAAGTGGCGGAGGCTACCTTGCTGAATATATTTAAGTCACGGGTAGATAGGTTTCCCATAGACAAGGGAATTAAGGGTCATGGGGAGGAAGCGGGAAAGTGGAACTGATCCACTTCAGGTCTTGTTGAATGGTGGGGCAGGCTCAAAGGGCTAGATGGCCTACTCCTGCTCTTATTTCTTATGTTCTTACGTTCTTAAGGTTTTGCTTGGGATGGAATGTACTTTGCAGAGTTCTGGATGAATTGGAATTTGTGCAGGGTGCATTCATAGAGTCATGGAGGTTTCCAACATGGAAACAGGCCCAACTTGTCTATGCCGCCCTTTTTATCACTAAGTTAGTCCCAATTGCCCACATTTCGTCCATATCCCTCTATACCCATCTTATTCATGTAACTGTCTAAAAGCTTTTTAAAAGACAAAATTGTATCTGCCTCTAGTACTACCTCTACAGCTTGTTCCAGAGACTCAGCACCAGTCAGAAAAGCTTGTGAGAACAGCATTGCAGCAATCAAGTCCTGAAATGACAAAGGCACCAATGATGTTTTAGTGGCATTGGGTTGAGCTAGAGGTGAGGATAGGCAAAGTTTGAAGTGGAAGTAAATCTCTTGATGTCTGTTTGACTTTGGGAATTGAGACTTAACTTATTTATACTGGAGACCCGTTGATGTCTTTGTTTTATGCCGAAGACGAGAAGTAGACCAAAAAGACTTGAACAGGAAAGAAGGTCTTTGTTTTATGCCGAAGACGAGAAGTAGACCAAAAAGACTTGAACAGGAATGAGTGAAGGTGGAAGTGGTGGTCACAGAGTTTGGTGATAATAATGCATTCCAGGACTTTAGAGAAGTTTAAAATCTTAAGAGATATGAGAACAGGGCAGGCATATGGAAATAGGACCACTCCTCAACTGGAGGCAAAATATCAACAAACTGGTTGAGCCATGAGATATGTTTGCATGTTGTAAATTCTATTTATACAAAGTTCAATTGGAGAGGCGACAAGTATAATAAGGAGCTTTTTCTTTAAGGAAGTTGATGACAAATCAACTGTTAATCTCATCCAATATTATCCAATATTTTTGAACATCCTGCAATGAGTACTTTTTTGTAGAATTTTAGGACACCAAGCTAGAAATCCTTTCCTGTTAAGAGCATTTTAATTTTTAGCATGTGGACACCGTAAGATATATTTGCATCACAACTCTACCAACTACTATTATTGTCATTGATCACAGACTATGAATGAATTATTACTGAAGACCCTGTGAACCAATTTGATTTTCTATGGCAATTAAATATCCTTTTGAAAAGGACTCTTATCTTTGAAATACAGCAATATTCAGGACATTGCTTAATCTTTTCTCATTTTGAGTTCTGCCTAGATTATTAACAAGACATGGTAATTGATTTGCATATGTTTAAACATTCTGAAAGAAATGGCGGAGGTGATAGTGGATGCCTTGGTGGTTATTTTCCAGACGTCGCTGGATTCCGGGGAAGTGCCGGAGGATTGGAAAACGGCTAATGTTACGCCGTTGTTTAAGAAGGGTGCCAGGCAAAAGGCGGGGAATTATAGGCCGGTTAGTTTAACGTCTGTGGTAGGTAAAATGTTAGAATCCGTCATTAAGGAGGAAACTGCGAGGCATCTTGAAGGGAATTGCTTGATAGAGCAGACGCAGCACGGTTTCATTAAAGGGAAGTCGTGTCTGACAAATTTACTGGAGTTCTATGAGGATGTGTCTAGGGCGGTGGATAGAGGAGAGCCGGTGGATGTGGTCTTTCTGGATTTTCAGAAGGCGTTTGACAAAGTACCTCACAAGAGGTTATTGCAGAAGGTCGAGGGATATGGAGTTGGGGGTAGGGTGTTAGCGTGGATAGAGGATTGGTTGTCAAATAGGAGGCAGAGAGTGGGGGTCAACGGGTGCTATTCGGATTGGCGGGTGATGACTAGTGGAGTGCCCCAGGGGTCGGTGCTGGGGCCTCAGCTTTTTACCATTTATATAGATGATCTGGAGGAGGGAACCGAGTGTAGGGTGTCGAAATTTGCTGATGACACCAAGATTGGGGGAACGGCAAATTGTGCGGAGGGTGTGGAGAGTCTGCAGAAGGATCTAGATAGGCTGGGCGAATGGGCCAGGAAATGGCAAATGGAATTTAATGTTGGCAAGTGTGAGGTGGTCCACTTTGGTAGGAATAATGGTAGGAAGGACTATTATTTATGTGGCAAAAAACTGCAGCAGGCGACGGTGCAGAGGGACCTCAGGGTCCTTGTGCATGAGTCGCAAAAACCCAGCTTGCAGGTGCAGCATGTGGTCAGGAAGGCGAATGGGATGCTGGCCTTCATAGTGAGGGGGATTGAATATAAAAGTAGGGAGGTCTTGCTGCAGCTGTATAGGGCATTGGTGAGGCTGCAGCTGGAGTACTGTGTGCAGTTTTGGGCGCCGCACCTGCGCAAAGATATTTTGGCCTTGGAGGGAGTGCAGAGGAGTTTTACTGGATACTGATACTGGAGTTGAGGGGGTTGAGCTATGAGGAGAGGCTGAATAAACTAGGCTTGTACTCGTTAGAGTTTAGAAGAATGAGGGGAGATCTCATTGAGACGTATAAGATGATGAATGGGATGGATAGGATAGAGGTGGAAAGACTCTTCCCGCTCAAAAAAGACAGTAGGACTAGGGGGCACAGCCTCAAGATAAAAGGGGGGCGGTTTAGAACGGAGTTGAGGAGGAACTTCTTCACTCAAAGGGTGGTGAATCTCTGGAATTCTCTGCCCGTTGAAGTGGTGGAGGCTGCCTCGCTAAATATTTTTAAGACGCGGGTTGATGGGTTTTTGACAAGAGAGGGGATTAAGGGTTATGGGGAGAGGGCGGGAAAGTGGAACTGAGCCACGACAGATCAGCCATGATCTTATTGAATGGCGGGGCAGGCTCGAAGGGCTAGATGGCTTACTCCTGCTCCTATTTCTTATGTTCTTATGTTCTTAAACAAAATACAACTGCCCTGAAAAATTATTTAATTCTAGAATTTACAGATATTCTTAGTTTTGAATGAAGTGCACTTTTTAATTAAGTTGTAGATGCTGTATTTCAGACTACTGCTGTCACCTCTATGCCATCATAAATATTGAGGAGTGTTTTATTCTTTGAGGGAATAATGAGGGAAATGTCTAAAAATATGCATGAATATTAAATATTTTACTTTACAAATGTCCACTTGCATAAAGGAATTACATAAAGGACACCTGTTCTTTATCTCAGTTTACAGGTTATGTAACATGCTTCCAATAATCTTACATTCCATTTATAGTAGTTTGTGACCTTGTTGTATTCTAACAAGCTATCCTTGACTTCATTCAAGGTGACTGTTGTAATTGTAATGGGGATATGAATCTTCATGTACCAACCTGTCACTCTCAAATTAAGTGGCTTCAGTCTCAGTTGTAATTAAGCTGATGACCTGAAGGTATTACTTTATAAAACTTAATTGTTTAACACATCAGATTCAGTACAATTTTGCAGCCTTTGAACATTGCTGTTTTATTATCAATTATTATAACACCGTCCAAACTGCACATCAGGACTAATGACACCAACCGGAATACTGGAATTGGAATTGATGACCCAAAGGACCGGGAGTGAAATTGTTGGTAACAAATAAAGCTGAACAAAAGCTTCAGTTTGTCCTGCCTGTACAAAACAATTAGCAGTTCCCAGGTTAATTGTGAAAGCTAAAGCCTAAGGGATTTAGCAAAAGCTCAAAAATTTCATTGAAAATATTGAACAAAGGCAGGCTAGTAATAATATTGTATCTATTTTCACAACTTTATCAGAGGAAAGTATCAATTCCACAAACCTTTAATTTAACCATTTGTTAAATTGTCTTTGTAATCTCTAAAATATGTTATCTACGTGAAAGTTTAGTGTTGGAAACAGAAGAACTGTTGTTACCTTTAAAGCTAAGAGCTTGCAAGCTGGTTGCTGCCTAATAACTGTCCATGCCTCAGTTTATCTGCTGCTGAAACCCTCATTCATGGCTTTGTTATCTCTAGTCTCAACTATTCCAAACTCTTCTGGCTGGTTTTTCACCTTCTATTCTCCTTAAATTTGAGTTTATCCAAAGTTCTGTGTACGTATTGAAACTCGCATTCACAACCCAACAGTCACTAACCTGCATTGGCTCCAGTGAGGCAACACAAGCTTTTGGTCACCTGATCAAATATCTCAAGTAGTTTGGTCATATTTTGTTTGACACATTTGTGAGAGCTCTGAGATGTTATACTATATTAAGGGCCTTATATAAATTCAATATTTTGTTGATTATCTGATAATATAAGTTAGCAATCATCCCGTACAAAATTAGACCTTTTCTTAATTCTTTCAAATTTCCTGAATGCCATCTGGTTTGAATCTAGTAACATGGAGGCCGGAATTTTACCAGCATGCCCGCCCAAGACAATGCCGTTTCAGTGGGGCAGGTGTGCTGGTAAAATCAGGGCCGGAATCTTGCATACTGCTTGATACTGAGCTGCGTTTCTTTACTCATTCCTAATGCCATCATCAAAACAACTTATCACTTTCAAAACATCACCTGCCTCTATCATCTCTTATATTATGGCCAAGACTTTTATCACTTTGAGGCTTGATTTCTCACATGTTCTTTGGAGTTCTTTTTGGCCTGCTATTTCTCTCCAATGTTTTTAAAAATGTGCCTCTTATCTTGCCTGTATGTCTCTATGAGATTTGTATTCTTTGTTTATAACTTACTTAACTCTATGTCCATCTTGAATAGTAAACATTGCCAAAAGCTACATAATAAATCTATTTCTATTTTATTGGTCCTGAACCCTTAATGGGGTTAAAATAAAGATCTTCAGCCTCCCATGCATCTCTAAGGATATTAATATTGCTGAGTCTGGACATTTTTTTGTTATTCCTGTGTTTATTAGCTTTTATTTCTTTTTCCAGTTTTGTTCATCTCTTCCTCTTTTCTGTTTTCTGTATTTCTCTCTATCCGTTCACTTATTTTTTACTTTTCAATGCTATCCATGCATCTTCTCCAGTATTTATATCGCTTCTCTGTTTCATTTCATTCCTACTATCATTCACATTCTTGCTCTCTTCCATTACTACTACTTTTTTTGCTTCCTGCTATCCTCAATTGATGCTCTTTTCTGTTCTTCACATCTCACTCGCTCACAGTCTCTTTACTATTTTAGCAGACTGGAAAGCACACTGTTATGAGGCTGCAAGAGAAAGCATTTTTGCTTCTTTAGACATTGTAGGAGGTCAGGATCAGTCTGTGCTATAATTTAGTCTATCCATTACTTTCCTATCCATGACTTCATTCTTCCCTTTTGTGTAATCTTAACATTATCCACTTACTTTTATGAAAATTCTCATTTAATACTTGAGCTACATGTTCGACCTCTATCCAAAAGATTCTGCTTTGGATTTTTCATAGTCCCATTGTATTCACTTGCAAACTGCTAACACTTTGTTAGCTTAGAAAATATATTGGGGTTCAAATTAATGTTGCTTGCTAATCTTTATTGGTAACCTAATTTTAACTCTTCTGTTAAGCTTCCCTTCCCTCCTATATTATCCATAATCTTCCTAGTTATTGGCTGAAACTCGCTCCTAACATTTGTCACAAATAATCTTTTTTCGTTTTACTTTAACTTTTACACCCTTTGCCATGCAGGATCTATTAGCTTTGGGCGCTTCAATTATTTTCTTTCAAAGGAATGTGCCTAGTTGCACAGTCGCACTGTGGTTAGCACTGCTGCCTCACAGTACCAGGGATTTGGGCTCGATTCCGGCCTTGGGTCACTGTGTGTGTGTGTGTGTGTGTGTGTGTGTGTGTGTGTGTGTGTGTGTGTGTGTGTGTGTGTGTGTGTGTGGAGTTCGCATGTTCTCCATGTCTGTTTGGGTTTCCTCTGGGTGCTCGGGTTTCCTCCCACAGTCCAAAGATGTGTTGGTTAGTTGCATTGTCCATGTTAAATTCTTCCTCAGTGTACCTGAACCAGGCACTGGCGTATGGCAACTAAGAGATTTTCACAGTAATGTCATTGCAGTGTTAATGTAAGCCTACTTGTGACACTAATATATAAACTTTAAACTTAAATTTAGTTTACAATTGAACTGTCTAATCCCACTGCTGTTTTGGTGCTTTACTCTTCAATTGTATTTTCCAATTTACCTGTACTAGGTTCTTTTCATTGAAATTGGCTCCTTCCTAGTAGAGCATTTTATTTTTAATATTTTCTGGTCTCTTTCCATAATTAAATAGAATTATGTTGTGATCACTGTTGACAAGATGACCTCCTACTGTGGCACACTCCATTGCTGTACTTCATTTATCAGAACCAAAAGACGTATTGATAGAGGAAGCTCTTCTGTACACAACAGAAATCCCTTTCCCTGTCCTATGATTTTCCTAATCTATATCATTTTTCTCAGTTTTAGTAGTTTATTTATTAGTCACAAGTAGGCTTATATTCACACTGCAAGAAGTTACTGTGAAAATCCGTTAGTCGCCACACTCCGGCGACTAAGGGAGAATTTAGCATGGCCAATTCACCTGACCGGCACATCCTTTGGACTGTGGGAGAAAACTGGAGCACCCAGAGGAAACCCACACAGATACGGGGAGAATGTGCAAACTGCACAGACAGTGACCCAGACTTGGAATCGAATCTGGGTCCCTGGCACTGAGGCAGTAGTTCTAACCACTGTGCCACCATTTTCTAAGCTCTGCTGTGCTCTGATTCTGACTTCATCCTCAGGCTTATTTTTTCCAATCTCGCTGACTCTCTCATTGTTTCCATTTGGGCTCGCTCTTGCTGATTAAATAACCACGTAAATAAACACTTGCCCAGTGAGCTAATATGTACTTTATGGGAGTTCAAAGACTGAGTGTTTGCAGAGATAGGATTGTTGCTGTTTTTGTTACTGATCTCTAGAAATGAATTTTAGATAAATGAAATGATGACGAACCAAACCACAATGCCTCTTGTATTCATTTAAGTGTTGCTATCACCTTTAACAAGACTTTATCTTGTATTCCAACATAATTTGGTGGCGTTGTGTAGAAAGCAGTGTCAAAATATTGTTAACATACAAGATTGCATATTAGACAACTTAACACTAAATAAATCAAGTAAAAGGTTTTCCCCTTTTTATAACCATGAAAGGAACACAAACGTTGTGAAACTTTGCATGTCTTTGGTTGAGCATTATGAAAAGGTAACTCACATTTCCTTTCTCTGGGGTTTACCCCTTTCTCCCATGAAACAGTGCTGCTATTCCAGCCAGACCTCCAGCTACAAGAGAAGAGCCTCTACAACCTCTCAGTGAGGAAGAGATGAATAAACTGGGAGCAAAGATCATTAAAGCAGAGCTAATGGGAAACCTGGTAAGATTTAGAATGTTCATGTAACTAAATTGTAACGGTGTTCAGAACACTGATATTAAAGTATGTTTAATGTAAGTAAACCAAATGAGGCTGCTTTCAAATTGTGATTATGGCTACAGAGTCACAGTCATATACATTTACTTGAGATACTCCATGGCATCTTTTAATCAATAAAGGAAAAAGTTTACTAGCAGCCCCATTTGGAAATCTTCAACACTTACCCATTTTTACTGACGTATCTGGGGAGGGACTGCAGTCAAAGATGTATTTGAAAAATCTAGCCTAGTACATTTTCAAATAATTATTTTGACCACTCCAACTCAGTCGCTGACAATCCTTACAATCCATTGAACAGTCCTTTTAAACCAGTGTTTTCATGTTCCTGTGAGTTATTTTTGCTTTAAGAAAGCCTGTAGCACTACATATCATTAGCACACCTTTCTCTGCCACAATGTAAAAGTGTGCCCTATGTACATTGCTGCAAGGATCATTTATCTGGCTTTCAATTCCCTCACACACACACAAACTTACTGTTTCTACAGTACATTTAATTTCTAGAAAATGTTACCTATATCAGTGCCTATCTTATGCCCATGTCAGTTTTAAGCTTTTGAAGATAGTTCCATTCATAGTCAGCTGGCTTTTGTATATTTTCAAGGCTATGGGATTATGGGATACTTTACTATTGTTATAGGAATTGAAATTAATTCTTTTAATGTTGAAGATGCTATATAAATGCAAGTTTTTGATAATGAGGATGGAGATCAACTTAGCTGGAAAATTCTGTAACAGTTGCATCTGAAAGACAGTATTATGCTTCACCCCTGATTACACTAGTGTTGCTATGTTTCACAATGCATTAATGTAAGAGGTGTTTCCTCTCAACTATCTTGCAGACACTTAATATGGCTGCTCACTTATGTGGTGAACGACAAATGTAGAGTCAATTTATTTCTGTTGGCTGCAAATGGTAGTCTTGACTTCTGAAATTCAGAAAAAGAAGTATCATTCCTTTGAAGGTGTCCTGTAAATTATTCACAGAAGTTGCATTTTCCTTTGCTACTTAGAGGATATACACCTAACTTGAGATAAGTAGGACAGCGCAAACATTCATCATTTGGCCCATGAAGTCTGAGCCAGTTATTCAAAGTAATTCTGCTACTAACTTATCCAAAACTGTAGTAGTTTGTGCAGCTCTGTCAATACTGTGGCACTTGGTTCTTGTATACAGACCAGCATATGCACTGCTATCCTAGTCTTCTGGTTGATACAGAATTCCAGTAAATAGTTGTTTGATAATATAGAATTTGAGTATTGCTGAAAAAAAGGACTTGTCAAAGCTTTTCATCTTTTGCTCATCAGAACACTTTGCAAAAATACCAGTACAATGGGAAAACAACAATTTATATTGTATGAGAAGAGAATGATGATTGGTTGGCAAGTGGACCTGATCGGTAGAGGCATTGCCATGGAGAATGCCCTAGTTGATGGAGATTGACAGGTAACTGCTAAGCTGTTTGAAATTTAAACCTGGCAGTTTGACCCTGATTAAACAAGACATTACTCTGGGGAATTAATCAGTGAATAGCTGTCACTTAATTTGTTTAATTGAAACAAGCACAATGTATGTTTATATTCTTTCTATCGGCAAAAAACAGGGCACTGTGTATTAATACATATATAGCTTCCAGTACATGCCTGACTGATGATCTTAAATTGTTATTGGCATAATTCTTAGCACACCAAGGATTATTTAGCAAGTGTTGTCCAATCACAGAATCACATTTAATGTTGGACACTGTGGATAGGATGTTAGGTCCTCACTCCGAGACCAGAAAATCCCACCTGATGTCAATGGACATTTCCATTGTCCGCCCCTCACCTACTCCGATTCCATGGCAGGCAGCATGGTAGAATTTTGGCATATGTTCCAAATTTTGCAAGCATGGACTGGTTGGATGTAATCTGTACCTTGCCCATTTTGAACAGCAGCTGTTCAACAACAACATTTGACTCCTCCATTTCAGATGTGAATTTGAGATTGGTTTATCATTGTATGTCCAAGGTACTGTTTGCAATGGGCAAGTTACTGACTGTACCCAACCAGCCCATTCTTGTAAAACTCAAACCACACTATCCAACATTAGATTGGACAACATTTGCTAAATAATCTTTAGTGTGCTAAGAATTAAGCTGAAACCAATTTAAGATTGTCAATCGGGCTCATAGTATGGCGCATTTGTGCGTACTGGTAGCTACGTATATTAATATTCAATGCCCTGTTCTTTGAAGACAGAAATAACCTGTACACACATTGCGCTTGTTTCAGCTCAAGAAAGAAAATGACAGCCATTCACTGATTCAATCACAGTCAAGCTGCCTGAACAATGCTTAGCAGTTATATGTCAGTCACTGATGCATTCTCCATGGTAACACCTCTGCCAATCAGAGGTCACTTGAAAACCAATCAGCAATCTGTTCCTGTACAGTAAAAGTTGTTGTTTTCCCCTTATACTGGCATTCTTGTGATGTATCCTGATAAGTATACAATGAAAAACTTAAACATGTCTCTTTTTTTAGCACATTAATGCAAAGAAATCAGTACTAATGAAGTACTGATTGTGTACATAGTATTTCAGGAGCATTTAAGTGTCAGGAATACACTACAGGTGCTTACCAGATAAATTATATAACTACATCTTGGTTAGATTCTTTTAGCGGCCTTCATGACCATAACAGTGGTGAGATCCAGGGGTCCAGTAGCGAAGTCTTATCTCTATATGTTGGGTTATTACAATATATAACATGATTCTACAGTCATTGGTAAGTTAGTTGAATATACGTTATAATAGACCACACCTACGATTGTAAACCAGCAATTTATTTCATGCAGGACAAACCTAGTGTAATTTTCATAATGTATTATTAAATGCAGTTGGTGCTGAGCCAGAACTGCTATACAATTTGCTACAGTGCCACATGCCCCAAATCTCATATTATTGATGTCCATATTTTTGCCATCTTGTAACACTGAAAGAAAATCAGCGTTGCACTGAAAGCAAATGAATGTTGCAACATAAGCTGCTTAGTATTTATCTCAAATAGTGCATTTAAGTACTTGCATTATTGAAATTCTCCTTATTTCAATTGAATGAATCTGTGCCATGTGATAGGGAAAATGTATTATTCCCTACTTTGACACATTGCTGTTCAGGCTAACATTATGAAGTATGTTCAAAGTCAGTCTAGAATTTAAAATAATTGTCTTCAGCAGATGTAAGTCAAACTAATTGCGTAAAGTTGTGTAGTAGCATAGCAACAGTGTGCGAGAAATTTCAGCAATGCAGTATTTCACATATTACTCATTTTAAACCTCTATATCCTTGAATAGAAATAATTATAAGTAAAGGATAAATTAAGTGATGTATATGATTATTTATGTACAATGAATAGCTGTCCCAACAGATGAGAGAGGCAATATTTGTAGAGTACTATCTCGAGTGTAAGAATGTCCTTGATGGTTACATCAGAACAGAATTGATCAAATTAAGAACTAAGAGAGGCAATGGTACAATATTCTGTGCAAAACAAGCCACTAAACATTAGAAATACCATAAAGAAGAAAATCTTCAGACAGTCCAGTGGGTGATACATTGGAAAACTAGGATAATAATTGTGGGTAATTTTACCTATCCCAAAATAAACTGGAAATGCTTATTTAAAACCAACTAAAACAAATGTGTATGCAGATAATCTACACTTAAAATGCTTTTACAGTGAACATTATAGTGTACTCTTTGCATATCTGTCTATTGCATAATACTTCTGCCGTTTAGCGTGCTATAATCTTGAGTTGTGGCTTCAACAAACTGGCACTTCATATTTAGATATGGTTGGTGCTGCTGCTAGCACTCCTCATTTAACCAGTGTTGATTCTCTGGCTTGATGATGATGGTAGAGTCAGAGATGTGCCAAACCATCAGGTTCCAGGTTGTGGTGGAATTCTGTTACAGCTGATGATCCACAGTGCCCATGGATATCCAGTTTTGAACTGCTAGATTTGTTCTGAATTTATCCCATTTAGCACTGTGGTGAGCCACAGAATGATGCAGGGTATGTTTGCCGTGAAGATGAGAGTTTATCTCCACAGGAACTGTGCAGTGGCAATTTTTACCAATGCTATCATGGACATGTGTCAGATAGATTGGTGGGTACAAAGTTAAGTAGATCTTTTCCTCTTATTGGTTCTCTCACCACGTGATGCAAACCTAGTCTGGCATATTTCAGGATTTGGTCAGCTAGGCTGGTAGTAGTGCTATCAAATCACTCTTGGTGATGGACCCCCACTCCACCAGGGCCATCTGTCACTAGTTCTTTAGTTTTGCTTTCACAGAATTTTTTTGCTATCTTAACTTCATGCCATATCAGTACCTTCTTTAGTCTTTAACATGACCCTGAATACTCCCTTTGCCTTATTCTCATCACATCTTTGTTAAATCTCTCCTAGCTCTCACCCGCTCCATCCCTTTTAAACAGCATAACAATTTCCTTTGATGTTATTTTGATAATTTAAGTGTTATAGATTACCAGAACTTGTGGAATAGCCTATACACTGGATGTTTTCATTAATACACTCTAATTTTGTTATTTAAGGAACTGGCATCCAAACTTAAGGCTCAATTGGAAGAAGCTCATAAATTGAAAAGTCAAGGACAAAAATCTATTGCAGCAACTTCGACAGCACTAAAGAGAACAGAGAGTCCGGTAAGACCACATCTAACTTAGGAAGGTTTAATGTCCTCAGTGTATCTAACAATGTAGAAACTGTAGCTATAATATTTTGTCATTGTAAATTAATCTTTTGAAAAATTGAGTAAAATCACTGCAGTATGTCTTTGGTGTTCAATAATGTTGGAAGTATCTCCCTTCCCTACAAAAAAAACTTGTCCCATTGAATTTTACTGGACTTTGTTCCTACTTTTTAGCAAATGATTAAAATGATAAACACAGAATTGAGTCTTAATAGTTGATGGAACTAAATTGATTTGTAGCTTAAAAAGTGGCCACACTTTTATCATCTCCACAGATTGGACATTTATGCTTATGTTATCTATTCTAATGTAATAGCACCAACCAACCCTTACCATCTAAATTTAATTTTGAAGTTTTCATCCATATTTTGAAATCCATTTTTGCTTCTTGATCTCATTTTAAGTTTTAAGCAATAATGAGATGTTTCTCAATCTGTTGAAGCAAGTCATTAATAATAACGCTGTCTTAGTTCCTTAACTGTGCCCATCACCTTCTCGGAGGATATGCTGACCTGTATGAGTGCAGCAAACATTTATCAGAAAGATATTTGGGTTAAAATGGTTATATTACAGAGAGAAGATTACGAAGTGATCTAATTGAGGTGCTCAAGATGAATAAAGGAGATGCTAGGTTAAATAGAAAGTTTTCTCTGATGAGAGAGTCCAAAACGTGCAGGGCATAACCTTAAAATTAGAAGCAAGCAGTTTGTGCTTTACAGAAAGTTTTTCCAGTAATTCTACTTCTGACCTTTCCTCATGGATATGTTTCCATACAAAGTGGAGATTTCTTTATGTAGCTGGCACTTTCCAGTGCAACATGTGTGGAAGTCTGTACCATAGAAGTCTCCAGACTAAGTCACTAAAATATTTAAGGAAATAGATCTATAGGGCAGAATTTTCTGGCCCTTCCCACCAGCAGGATGTTCTGGTCCAGCCAAAGGTGACCCTCACAGCAGCTTCCCTGGCAGCAGGTTGGTGAGTCACACAAGATGCCATAAGTTGGGTGGGACCAGAAGATTCTTCTGGCAGCCAATGGTAAACTGCCTCCACTTTCGGGAAACACACTATTGAGGGGCAGGAATGGGGGTGGGGCAGTGTGTGCTGGATGTGGCATTGAGATAGAGTATCATCCATGATTATATTGAATAGCGGAATGGGTTCGAAGAGTCAAATTATGAACTCCTCCTATTGTATGTTTCTACCTTCCAGTACTTGGCAGGGTACTATTTATCACTGCCTGCATTAATTTAAGTTGTTCACTATTTATTTTGAAGTAATTGTATGAAATGATCTTAATTGAGACATGGAACCATTAACTTTTAAGATTCAAGATTTAAGAAAAGATCAGATCTTCAGGACAAATGTTTTATTCTTTTAAAAAAACTGGCATCTTTTATGACAATGATTGAGCATGGAATGGAAAGTACTGGTATAATCTACAAAATTAGAAATTGGCACAAGGCAGTTTTTGCTGCGGAAAAAAGCTTCATGAGTGTATTTCTATTATTATTTCACTGCAATCTAAAACAAATATTACCTTTTAAATATGTTAAACTAATTAAATAGAAAATCTTCATTTCAACTTTAATCTTTTCTTGTAACTTATCCAGGTGCAGAGGACTTACCAGTTTTTAATCAGTGTAATGTGTTATCTACCTATAAAACAACATAATAATGTATAAAATATAACTTTGGTTATTTTACATTGAGTTTGAAACCGCAAAAAAGTACAGCTACATACATTACTAGTACTTGTACTGGTGCCTTTTGTGCTCCAGCAAAATTATTGAAGTGAGCATCATACTTCTGACAATGTCTGGGCTTTATTTTTAGTGGGTCCTTAAAAAAAGCTGCTGGAGACATTGAAAACCTGGGCCTTTTTCTTATGAACCGTTGAACTGGTGGCACATAGATACAGCTGAAAGGATGTATCTTATGGCCATCACAGTAAAAGGTAATCTGCCTGTTTTCTGGAATCAATGTCTCTGAAGATCAAACAAAGCCTGTCCCACTGTTAAATTGATAGCTTTATGATCGAAAACTGGACAAACTGCGTACCAGTTTCTCTCTCCGCAAGTTTTTGTTTAGTGCTGTTTTGTCAAAATATAGGTACTTAAATTAAAGTTCTTGTAAACTATCCTCCAAATTTGATTTGGCAAAGTTGTATCTGCCTTGCAGTACTTATTTGTACTGATCAAAGCTGAAACTGTCTCACATGGGCACCAAAGCATAACAAATTTCAAAGTTGAAAAGGGATACTTTTTGCAACGAATGTATATATTTAACTGAGAAATTACATCTTTCTTTAACTAATCTAGTCAGATGAAAATCAGGAGGTGGTTCTTGTTCGAACTGATCAATCGGGGAGAGTGTGGCCTGTTGGTGCTTCAGCAGAATCCACAACACAAAAAGGAGGAAAAAAGAAAAAACAAATGGTAAATTTTACATAACTGTGAATTTGATTAATTGTCATAGCTTCAAGTTAACCACAGTAACTGCTTCCAAGAACTTCACTTGGCTCATAGCAGAGATGCCAAGATTCTACTTCAAATTAATTTCAGGACAGCTTGTTTGTTTTAATTTTTTTAAAAATGGTATCAAATCCAAACACTGCTCAGCAAAGAGATTAAAAGATTAAGGTTAAAACTTGTGGCTATTCGTGTAATCAAAGTACTATCCGGACATCTAGTTTCCAACAAGTCCGGACTGTTGGAGACCAGATCTGTGACTGGGATGTGATTCAGGACCCTGTGGATGTCCTGATGTGCTGAATCTGTGGGAATTGCACGGGAAGTTTAAACTTCAAATAGGCAATTTCCCTGCTTCCCAGGAACCTCCAATAATGTCTCTTAATCTGAATCTGAAAGACATGTTGGTTTGGTGCATTAGCCATGCTAAATTCTCCCTCTGTGTACCCGAACAGGCACCGGAATGGAAATACTATAAAGATGATGATCTCCAGACATTCCACCACATCACTGCCCCTCCAACACCCCCACTCCAAGGACCCAATAGCTGCCTCCCCGCCAGACGTGTCCAAACCAGCCTGCATTCCCCACCCCCCACCCCAATGGTCAGTTCTGATCACTGGCCTCCTCCCCTCACCCCCCTTGTCATTGAATGGTGCAGAGTAGTGGCAGGAGCCCTGCCTATGCCTGGTGGGCAGTGCCAAGGTGCCCCTTGGGCATTATTGCCACTTTGCCCCTTGGGCAATGCCAGGGGCCAGGCTGGCATTGCTACGCTGGCAATCCCCAGGGAACTCCATGTTACCCCCAACCCTCTGAGGGCGTGGGGGGGACTTCAGTGGCTGCCCTTCTCTACAGCAGGGTCAGGTTGCCAGCTTCCCATAAATGGGAAACTATTATAAACCCCACTGGAGTGAAACATGCCAGGCAGGGAAGGGTGGCTAGTGTGCCCAGAGACTTCAGTCCCGGGCCTGCTAATGACATGGAAATCCTAATTTAAATAATTTATACAACTCTGCACAATTTCTGGTGTGGAGCTGACGGCACCAGAAATCCAGCGGCTGGAGACTCGTGGAAGCTGTGCCACCCAGCGGGAAGCAATCTAACGGCCTCCGTTTGAGTCTTCAGACTAGAAGAATTGCCCCTCGTGTGTACCAATACTTCATGGACCTCAGTGGTTTATGGAGGCAATTCAACACCATCACCTTAAGGGCAATTAGGATTGGGCAACAAATGTTGAGTGATGAACACAGAAGTTAAAAATTTCAGCTGTAAATTCTTTTTGGCAGTTAATTTGGCTTTTTGTTTATGTTCGGTTAATTTTAAATTGGGTTTCAGCTTAAAATACACCTGACTTTAATAGCAAAATATTATCTTTTCCCTTACTTGATTCTAAAAGGGCAGTTTTACAAAAAAAGTACTTTTTCTTAATAATTCATGATTCATTCTGCTTGAAATTTGCAGCATTATAATATTAAATTATTTCTAAGGTTGACTGGCTTTTAGAAATTTTGTATTTTTGTAATACTTTGCACAACTATAACGGTGTAATTGTTTCAGATTGAAACGCACCATGAGGGAGAACGGATCAGGTACTTCCAGGATGATGATAATTTGAGTCTGCAAGACTTGGTCAGACAAGAAAAGATGACTTCCGCAGAGGATCAGAATGAAAAATTCTCAAGACTGGCTTCTAAAGTAAGGAACTCTTTTGGCCATAGTATATTACAAGAATATCCATCAATTTCTGTTACTAATGGAGTCTTGCCCTTTATGCATTACTCAAACTCATATTCTGTTTATTTGCACTGAGCTATTTGCTTGCAAAGAGGAGTAACCTTAGTTAAGGATGCAAGTGCAACTGCTTGGATTACTGTTGCTGTCCTCCTGGTTGCTGTAGTATTTTTGGTCTGCCTAGTTGTACAATTAATGGCACATTTCAATCCCGGAACTCGCTGTGAGCTGCATTATTTGTGGCAGCCTGCCTCCGGCTCTCTTCCTCCTCCTCGTACTTTGCATTCTTCTCCTACAGGTCGTGGAAATAATGGTCCTTGATTGAATGAA
Source organism: Carcharhinus amblyrhynchos (assembly GCF_965287045.1). Taxonomy (NCBI): domain Eukaryota; kingdom Metazoa; phylum Chordata; class Chondrichthyes; order Carcharhiniformes; family Carcharhinidae; genus Carcharhinus; species Carcharhinus amblyrhynchos. Next base: position 67,385,707 of record NC_137333.1, on the reverse strand, counting down.
GGTAAACTATTCTCCAGAATGACTATAAAATGGATGTGTCACATTGCATGTGAAGTAAGGTGATGGATGGCTGCGTGAAGAGATGAGGGAGCACAAAGAAAGTGAAGAACGGGTGATACTGAAACTTAAGTGAGTGTGAGCGGTGATGCAATGAGGTGTACTTGAACAAGACAGACTGAAGGATGGCGTAGATTGGCACCTATGGATGTAGGTGATTTAGAAATCGTATTCACTTTCCTGACCTGGTTAGGTTATTTAACCACTTGCATTGCACTGAATATCAGAAGCACAATGCTTTTGCAGTTTACCTACTCAGCCAGTTCCAACCACTCCTTGCTAACAGCTGTTGGTTTCCTGCTCTCACTGGCTGCATCTGACTGTAATTTCAGAGAGCCATCATTAAACCTGTGTGCTGTATTTGTTCTTTTTTACCCTTCTTTCATGGGATGTGGTTTTGCTGAGGAGGCCAGTATTAATAGCCCATCCCTAATTGGCCTTAAGAGCAGTTAAGAGTCAATCACATTGTTGTGGGTCACACCAGGCCACATCAGGTAAGGATGGCAGATTTCCTTCCCTAAACCACAGGCAGTGAACCTGATCTAGTTTTACAACAATTAAAGATACGTGGTCATTGATACTGAGACTGACTTTCAATTGCAGATTTTTAAATTTAATTAATTAAATTTATTGATTACTTAAGTTTAAACTCCACAAGCTGGTGTGATGGGACTTGAACCTGTGTCCCCAGAGCCTTAGCCTGGGGCTCTGAATTACTTGTTAAGTGATACCACCACTAAGCCATCATCTTCCTTGTCTTTTTACACCCATCCTAAATAACTCCTTATTCCTCCAAATTTCATTTCTGCATTGGCCCCTTGGTTGCTGAAATTCAGATCATTTACTGCAGTTTTGCATCTTGTCTCCTGCAGAACTTGAAGATATGACACTTGGAAGCCTATCGGTCTGATTTTACTTCCAGGTTTTGTGCACACATTCCCCCTTCCTTCAAACTTAGAGATTGATTAAAGTTGCTTGATACGTTTATTAGAAATTCTGTTTGCATGCTGCTTAAAAATAAAGAACACACCAGTGCCAACAGACACCAGTAGTTTATCTAACTCCATGTGAAAGCAGTCACTATCTACCTTGTCCAAATGCTTAGATGATCTTTACTTTATAACTGCCTACTGCTCAGCTGCTTTCTGTCTTGTATTCTGATTTTTCGAAGTTTCTCACACACCACCCCTTCAGGCCCAGAAGCACCAAGACGTGAAGTACCCTGCTGAATAAGGCATATCTAATAAATTGTCCGTTGCTCAGATCTCTGAACTTATTATCTTGTATTGTAAATTGAATTATAATTCATCTGCCTATTAAACAGTGAATTATGATAACATATAGTAATTTTTTTGCCTATATCACCTTTGTGGAGTTCAGTTTGGAAGCTCAATCCTTTTACTTCATGATCAAGTCCACTTCATGAAACATGAGCCAAAAGATCCAGAACAATGAGAAAATAAACATTTTGCCTTTTGCCCATTCACTCAGTATCACGAATTTCAAGATTAGAGAAAGTTCTTTTTCTTATGCCTCAGTAATGACCACTGACCCCAAAGTCAGAACGCCAATCCATCGACTGGTTTGAATTTTCTTGTCTAAGACCAAGCATCTGTAGTTCTTCTTTGCTTGAAATTTTCTTCTGAAGCTGTCTTTGATTTTGAGATATGATTGGACTCTGTGCCGGACTGAACTGCGTCATTTCGTTTAGTATTCTAAAAGTCAAGATGTGATCCAATTAGACTGGGTAATTTCCCTTTCCTAAATATTGACCCCAGATATCATTAAATTTTAATTAAATTTATAATAGAGTTCCTGTCATTGAGTACTGGATTCAATAACTGAATCCATAGCATTGACTAAAATCTATTTAATGAATCACAGCTAAACTGACTCATAAATAATTTACCAAGCTAAAAATGCTCCAAGATTTAGAACCAACGATGGATATTAAAAAATCTATGCCATATTTTGGCCAATGCTGAACTTTTAGAGATTGGGTGATTATGAAATTTTGTGTCTTTTGCAAACTTAATCTAAGTCTCTACCCTCACTGCTTCTAAAATCCAAACCATTACTTGTTGTTCTCTCCTCACATTACTCTGCTCAATGTGATTCCTTTTACTTTTTTGAGTTCCTGTGTGCAGATAAGTGGTAATGCAAGCTATTGATGTTGTTTACAAACTCCAGTGTCTACTTAAAGTTAACACATTGTTGCACCTCTGAGCTTTCTCAACGTGAAGCAGGGTTTTAGAGAATGTGGAGAAACAGAAAGCGAGGAACATGAAACATACATCATTTGTGTGAAGAGACAGCTTTTTAACCATCATATTTATAACATACTGCTTTTCATCCTCGTTGCTGAATCGATGTTGAATTATGTTTATATATAATTGTGTATTCAGCCTACACAGCAGAGAGGCGATGGAAAGAAAATAGGTTGAAAGGGACACGTCTGCAAATAAAGCAAAGTTACAACAACAAAATTAAGAGTAAACTAGGAGCAGTTGCAATGCTTGTATTGAATCCAGGTGAATGAATTGTACTTGTGCATATTTTTCATACTCTTTTCAGTCCTATGGTGTAGCAGTGTTGTGCAATAACTTGGGCTTTGTGATTGCTATTTTTCTTGTTGCAAGTGCTGATCAGTATACAGTCCACTAAATACATGGTTGACAGATTTCTTGAAAGAATGTTGAGAGCGCTCAGACGGTATTTAGTTCATCACCCCTTGTTTTCTTCCTTATTGTTTGAACATAAACCTCATTAGAGCACCCGACAGAGTAGCGCAGTGATGGATTTGTTCAGTACTTTGTTGCGATGGAGATTGATTTCCCAAACAATTTCTGTTCTATATATTGATTTGCATTGTTGGTAAGTAATGTCAAATGTTTTACTTGTGGGAAACATTTTTCAATATTTTATCTGAGGCATTAATTTTTTTGCGCAGAGGGCCAGGAGATTCTTGCGTCAGCTTATCTGTGGGATTCGTGCAAGCGATTGAGCCCTGCTTGCACCTGATTTTCGGCAGCATCTGCTCCGCATCGGAAATTGGCAGGGAGGTGCAAAGACAATTTACGTGGTTATTATAATATAAAGAACAAAGAACAAAATCAGCCCGGGAAACAGGCCCTTCGGCCCAACACCACCAGTCCCCCTCTCCACCCACGACCCCTGTCTAATGTTTTATGGCCATCCAGATTGAGGGAAACTGATTTAGGGACAATTTATTCCTGCCAGTCAGCCTAACAGCACATCTTTGGGGTGTGGGAGGAAACCGGAGCACCCGGAGAAAACCCACGCAAGCATGGGGAGAATGCGCAAACTCCCACAGACACCGGCCCAAATCAGCGATAGTCACTGAGCTGTCGTCTTGCCCAGTATCTGGTCCAGTTTAGGCACACACTAATGACCTGAAGCACTAGGCCAATCTCGAACAACCAAGAGCAGCCCCAGTACGACCCATCGTGTGTATGCCTCTCGTCGGACACGAGGCGGACCAACTTATAACCTGTGAATGAAAAGGGGAAAAAAAATTATTATTATACCATATCCATTTACCTTACCAGGGTCGCCCCAATGCTAATGACCCTTGTTTAAAACAATCTCCTATATCCACCCATCTCCAACCCAGTCAGTGCCTGTCTAAGTTACTCTTAAATGATTCTAGTGTGTTTGCCTCCACCACCTTACTTGGCAGAGCATTCCATACCCCCACTACCCTCTGTGTGAAAAACCTCCCTCTAATATCTGTGTTGTACCTCTCCCCCCTCACCTTAAGTCCATGGCCCCTTGTCCTACGTGTCTCTATAGTTTAATTAAACTGTATAGTTTAATTATGATTAGTGGGCTTGGGACTGAAGTCTCCAGGCCTGCTAGCATCTCCCACTCCGCTGGAGCATTTCACTTCAGAGCAGTTTAGAGTAGCTCCCCAATAACGAGGAATTAGTGGTCTGACTCATATGGAGTGAAGGGGCGGGTAATCAAGGCCCCGCCCCAAGAGGGTTGGGTGATGTATCTATCCTTGGGCATTGGCACCCTGGCAGTGCTAGCCTGTGCCCTGTGGCATTGCCCATCGACATGGGTGCCAGGGGGCACAGGCTGGCACTGTCAGGGTGTCAAGGGTGCGGGACCTATGGGGGAGCCTGATGGGGATGATCAGGGTGGGGTGGGGTGGGGGTTTCCTGTTGCCACTCTGCATAGAAATTGATGGGGAAGGAAGGAAGCCAGCGATTTGGGGCGAGCTGCGTAGGGTGGGGTCAGCCTGCTTGTGGGGGGATGGGTGGGTCGGCACTGCGGGGAATGGATGTATCTTGTCATGGCCATCACAGTAAAAGGTAACCTGCCTGTTTTCTGGAACCAATGTCTGTGAAGATCAAGCAAAGGCTGTCCCACTGTTAAATTGATAGCTTTATGAATCGTGGTGGGCCCAGAAGATTTTGGGGTCCGGGGGGGGGGCGGGGTGGGGTGGTCAGGACAGGATATTCGACACTTAGATTTTTTGGAGGAAGAATTCTGCCTATTTTTTCGGTTACCTTTTATAAGAGTTGTGTCTCCTGTAGTTGACTTCTTTGCTCATGGTTTTGCACCAACTAAACAAAGAGAACAAAGAACAGTACAGCACAGGGAAACAGGCCCTTCGGCCTTCCAAGCCTGCGCTGCTCACTGGTCCAACTAGACCATTCGTTTGTATCCCTCCATTCCCATTCTGCTCATGTGGCTATGCAGATAAGTCTTAAACAATCCCAGCATGTCCGCCTCCACCACTCTGCTTCGCAGTGCATTCCAGGCCCCCACCACCCTTTCTGTAAAATATGTTCTTCTGATATTTGAGTTAAACCTCGCCCCCTTCACCTTGAACCTGTGACCCCTCGTGATCGCCACCTCCGACCTGGGAAAAAGCTTCCTAGTGTTCACCCTATCTATGCCCTTCATAATTTTATACACCCCTGTTAGGTCTCCCCTCATTCTTCGTCTTCCCAGGGAGAACAACCCCAGTTTACCCAATCTGTCCTCATAGCTAAGACCCTCCATACCAGGCAACATTCTGGTAAACCTTTTCTGTACTTTCGCCAAAGCTTCCACGTCCTTCTGGTAGTGTGGCAACCATAACTGGACGCAGTACTCCAAATGTGGTCTAACCAACATTCTATACAGCTGTAACATCAGATGCAAATTTTTATACTCTACGCCCCGTCCTATAAAGGCAAGCATGTCATATGCCTTCTTCACCACCTTCTCCACCTGTGATGCCACCTTCAAGGATCTGTGGACTTGCACAGCCAGGTCCCTCTATGTGTCTATACTCTTGATGGTTCTGCCATGTATTGTATAGCTCCCCCCTACATTAGTTCTGCTGTTGCAATGTGAGACATTCTGAGAATCAGGAGATGAACCGAGGAAACTTGAGAGCAGTGGATTGATTAGCAGGAAGATACCAGAGATGAGAAGTGCTTTGATTCAGAACCGGTGGATGTGGTCTTTCTAGATTTTCAGAAGGCGTTTGACAAAGTACCTCACAAGAGGTTATTGCAGAAGGTCGAGGGATATGGAGTTGGGGGTAGGGTGTTAGCGTGGATAGAGGATTGGTTGTCAAATAGGAGGCAGAGAGTGGGGGTCAATGGGTGCTATTCGGATTGGCGGGTGGTGACTAGTGGAGTGCCCCAGGGGTCGGTGCTGGGGCCTCAGCTTTTTACCATTTATATAGATGATCTGGAGGAGGGAACCGAGTGTAGGGTGTCGAAATTTGCTGATGACACCAAGATTGGTGGAACGGCAAATTGTGCGGAGGGTGTGGAGAGTCTGCAGAAGGATCTAGATAGGCTGGGCGAATGGGCCAGGAAATGGCAAATGGAATTTAATGTTGGCAAGTGTGAGGTGGTCCACTTTGGTAGGAAGAATGGTAGGAAGGACTATTACTTACGGGGCGAAAAGCTGCAGCAGGCGACGGTGCAGAGGGACCTCGGGGTCCTTGTGCATGAGTCGCAAAAACCCAGCCTGCAGGTGCAGCAGGTGGTCAGGAAGGCGAATGGGATCCTGGCCTTCATAGCGAGGGGGATTGAATATAAAAGTAGGGAGGTCTTGCTGCATCTGTTTAGGGCATTGGTGAGGCCGCAGCTAGAGTACTGTGTGCAGTTTTGGGCGCCGCACCTGCGCAAAGATATTTTGGCCTTGGAGGGAGTGCAGAGGAGGTTTACTAGGCTGATACCGGAGTTGAGGGGGTTGAGCTATGAGGAGAGGCTGAATAAACTGGGCTTGTACTCATTAGAGTTTAGAAGAATGAGGGGAGATCTCATTGAGACGTATAAGATGATGAATGGGATGGATAGGATAGAGGTGGAAAGACTCTTCCCGCTCAAAAAAGACAGTAGGACTAGGGGGCACAGCCTCAAGATAAAAGGGGGGCGGTTTAGAACGGAGTTGAGGAAGAACTTCTTCACTCAAAGGGTGGTGAATCTCTGGAATTCTCTGCCCGTTGAAGTGGTGGAGGCTGCCTTGCTAAATATTTTTAAGACGCGGGTTGATGGGTTTTTGATAGGAGAGGGGATTAAAGGTTATGGGGAGAGGGCGGGAAAGTGGAACTGAGCAGCGACAGATCAGCCATGATCTTATTGAATGGCGGGGCAGGCTCGAAGGGCTGGATGGCCTACTCCTGCTCCTATTTCTTATGTTCTTATGTAATTCATAATAACTCACTGAAATTGCACTGGTAACTAATAGAAATACCGGTCTGTAACCAACGATAATTCATGAACTCAGTCTACTGGCTGTAATAGATATAATGCTCAACATGCTGCCACCAATGTGGCATTAACTCCTATAACTCCTTGATATTTGCCTTGCAATCATAGTGAGAAATCCCACTGCAGCAGAAGATTTGGCCAGACCCCAGTTGATTCTCACCTTCCAGAGGTCCTCTGGTGACCAACTTCCAAGACTCGCTCTGATAGCTGGCTCCTGAAACAAACCTGCCTCTAGTTGGGTTCCTGTGTCTGCCCCAGTTGCCAGTTCCAGCTATCCTCCTGTAGAGCAGTACCTCAGAACAATTGAATGCTACTATTGTTAGTCTCTGATGAGATGACTGTAAAATTTTTGACACAAAAGCTGCCTACGGTTAGTTTGCTTCCTGGAATGCATACAGATATTGGGACCATAGGGAATAAATGTTGGGTTTCTGTTTTCTCTGCACCAAAATTTCCATGTTGTGAATACACATTGAGTATTCAGGTGTGCCTGTCTGACATAATTTTTGTCCACTGATGTTAATTACAAAGCTGGCTCCGGGCACACACATGCAACTCTGCACATTGATGATTGAAGTAAAAAAAATATACTCCTAAAGCTGTGAACCATTTTTGGATCCTATACAGTCCAGTCTTAAAACTGATTTCAAAATAATACATCAGTCACATTAGATAAGACCTGCTGTAAGGTAAAATTCTGTGCAGAAGCACACTAATCCATGGTCAGCTTAAAGACGCTATATATCATGTGCACCCTCCAGGTACATTCTGCAATTACTCTGCACATATGAGAAATTTTCAGTCTACATGTTCCCCTGAGCAATATCAATGTACGTGAAAATTTGATTGGCCTTGGGAACGGGGGTGGGGGAGTAAGTTTCTAAATAAAAATTTGGTTGGCATTGATGTTTATTGACAGATGATTTTGACTGTTAGCTAAGGACAGTTGTTACAATCTGGTTAGGGACCTGTAACTTTCTGTTTAAAATAGACAAAGTTTGTAATCGTAGGAGAATAAACCCACTAAATTCCAAAAATATGCATGTTAGATGGATTGGTTTTGATAAAATTGCCCCTTGGTGTCCAAAGATGTCTTGGTTAGATGGATTAGTCATGGTAAATGTGTGGGGTGAAGGGGATCTGGGTGAGACTGTCAGTGTGGACTTGAGGGGATTCTATGATTTCACTGCTTTAAACAAACAAACTAAACTTTACTGAACAAGGTTAGAAAAGTAAAACAATCTACGGTCTGACAATTTTCCAACTCTACTTGCTTCAGATGCAAATCCCATTATGGCCTTTCTTGCTGGGAAGATCGCCAAATGAGATCTTCCTTGCCTCCTGCAAGTGACATGATTGTAACCAGGTTCACACCCAGTGAATTGAATAGATTCAAATATTTCTAAACAGCATAATGGCTTATCCTCTGGGAGAGTGTATGTATTCCCACACACACACACACACACACACACACACACACACACGCACACTGGTTTCCAAAAAAAAACTGAGTATAGCCCCTGTTGGTGAAGGATATGGCTGGCCAGTGTCCTGCCTCTCCAGGGCCTTCTAGGGAATCCCATTGTGGACTTCCCATGATGTTGAAAGGGCATTAGAGGGGGGGAGGGTTTGTGTCTGCATTGCGATGATGGGAGTGAGAGGGTAGAGGCCTGCATCCTAGGAGGGGGTGGGGGGAAGGGGCTCTGATGGCCCAATGATGGAGAGGAAGTGCTTTAACTTCAATTTGTGATTGGGGTGACCTTTTTAAAAAGGACCTAGGCTTGCTGGCATTTTTAGGCCCCTCAGGAATGATGGCGCAAATGATCGTTGCAATCAAAATGTATTCCATGGATTTCTCACCAAACCACCCAGACATCAGTGACCACTATGAATCACAAAATCTCTTTAAAATGCTGACCTCCTCATGAAGAATTGTGACTCTGAACTCTTCGAAGATCTAGTTCCTGAATTCCCTCAAAAGCTGCTACGTTTCAGACTGCCTCGGAAACTGCTCACTTCCCGATGATTCAATCTGACGCTGCCTTTCACAGAATTCACAAAGCTCCACTCCCACATCTGATTACTGGCATACTTTAAGTTCTTCCACAGATTGCTAGCTTCCCTGAACTGGCTTGTCCCTGGGTTTCTCAAAACTCCAGTCTCCTGGCTGCACCAACCTAAAAATGGCTTTTAGGCTGCTGTGAACTCTAACTGCCTGGCTTGGAACCAATGACCTTCCACAACTGTCTCTGCTTCCATGACTTTGCTGAGTTCTAATTGCCTCTAGCCATCTAACAACTGAGGAAGGTGGGACCTGTACACACAGGATGGTTTGTACTTGAACCAGAGGGGCACTAATATCCTGGGAGGGAAATTTGCATCTGCTCTTCGAGGAGGTTTAAACTAATTTATCGGGGGATGGAAAAATGAGATGTAGTCCAAGAGCCAGTGTTGAGGGTCGTGATGTACTGAGGAAAGTACCAAGGTCGTAGGAGTGTAGAGGCAGACAGGATGGTGGGTTGAAGTGTATCTACTTCAATGCAAGGAGCATCAGGAATAAGGTAGGTGAACTTGGAGCATGGATTGGTACTTGGGACTATGATGTCATGGCCATTATGGAGATATGGTTAGAACAGGGACAGGAATGGTTGTTTGCAGTTCCGGGGTATACATGTTTCAGTAAGGGTAGGGAAGGCGGTAAAAGGGGTGGAGGAGTAGCATTGTTAATCAAGGATAGTTTAACGGCCGCTGAAAGGCACTTCGAGGGCGATCTGCCTACTGAGGTAATATGGGCTGAAGTTAGAAATAGAAAAGGATCAGTCATGTTGTTAGGAATTTTCTACAGGCCTCCAAATAGTAATAGAGATGTGGAGGAGGAAATGGCAAAGCAGATTATGGATAGGTGCGGAGGTCACAAGATCGTTATCATGGGTGACTTTAACTTTTTAAATATTGATTGGAACCTTTTATAGGTCGAATAGTTTGGGTGGGACACTTTTTGTAGAGTGTGCAGGAGAGTTTCCTAACACAATATGTGGATAAGCCAACAAGAGGTGGGGCCACATTGGACTTGGTACTGGGTAATGAACCGGGCCAAGTGTTAAATTTGTTTGTGGGAGAGCACTTTGGAGATAGTGACTACAATTCAGTGTCCTTCGTTATTGCAGTGGAAAGGGATAGGGTCACACGACAAGGCATTGTTTATAATCGGGGAGGGGAAATTATGATGCGATTAGGCAAGAATTAGGGAGCATAAGATGGGAGCAGAAACTGTCAGGTATGGGCACAAAAGAAAACTGGAACTTTTTCAAGGAACAATTACTGCGTGTCCTTGATAGGTATGTCCCTGGTAGGCAGGAAGGAAGTGGCCAAGTGAGGAAACCATGGCTCACAAAGGAGGTTGAATGTCTTGTTAAGAGGAAAAAGGAAGTGTATGTAAGGATGAAAAAACAAGGTTCAGTTGGGTTGCTTGAGTGTTACAAGGTAGTTAGGAATGAGTTAAAGAAAGAGCTTAGGAGAGCTAGAAGGGGGCATGAGAAGCCCTTGGTGGGTTGGATAAAAGAAAACCCCAAGGCTTTTTACTCTTATGTGAGAAATAAAAGAATGACCAGGGTGAGGTTAAGGCCAGTCAAGGATAGTAGTGGGAACTTGTGCGTGGAGTCAGAGGAGATAGGCGAGGTGTTGAATGAATATTTTTCTTCAGTGCTCACTAAGGAGAGGGGCCATGTTTTTGAGGATGAGTGCATGATACAGGTTGATAAGATGGAGGAGGTAGATGTTCTGAGGAAAGATGTATTAGCAATTTTGAAAAACCTGAGTGTTGATAAGTCCCCTGGGCCAGATGGGATACATCCTAGGATACTTTGGGAGGCAAGGGATGAGATTGTGGAGCCTTTAGCTTTGATCATTGGGTCCTCACTGTCCATGGGGATTGTGCCAAAGGACTGGAGAATGGCAAATGTTGTTCCTCTCTTCAAGAAAGGAAATAGGAATGACCCTGGTAATTATAGGCCAGTTAGTCTTTCTTCAGTGGTCGGTAAGTTAATGGAAAGGGTCCTGAGAGATAAAATTTATGACCATTTGGAAAGATGCAGTTTAATCTGGGATAGTCAGCACGATTTCGTGAGGGATAAGTCCTGCCTACAAATTTGATTGAATTCTTTGAGGAGGTAACTAAGTGTGTGGACGAAGGTAGAGTAGTTGATGGATTTTTGTAAGGCATTTGATAAGGTTCCCCATGGGAGGCTCATGAAGAAGATAAGGATGTGTGGAATAGAAGGAAATTTGGCCGATTGGATAAGTAACTGACTGTGTCATAGAAGACAGGGGGTGGTGGTGGAAGGAAAATTTTCAGACTGGAGGCCAGTTACCAGCAATGTACTACAGGGGTCAGTGCTGGCTCCTCTGCTATTTGTGATTTTTATCAATGATTTGGAAGAGGGGGCTGAAGGGTGGATTAGTAAATTTGCTGACATCACCAAGATTGGTGGAGTAGTGGATGAGGTGGAGGGCTCTTGCAGGCTGCAAAGAGACGTTGATAGGATGCCGAGCTGGGCCGAAAAGTGGCAGATGGAGTTTAACCCTGATAAATGTGAAGTGATTCATTTTGGTAGGACAAACTTGAATGCAGATTACGGGGTCAATGGCAGGGTTCTAAGGAATGTGGAGGAACAGAGAGATCTTGGGGATCATATCCACAGATCTCTGAAGGTTGCCACTCAAGTAGATAGAGCTGTGAAGAAGGATTATAGTATGTTAGCGTTTATTAACAAAGAGTTTGAGATTAAGAGCCATGGGGTTATGCTGCAACTATACCAGACGTTGGTGAGACCATATTTGGAATATTGTGTTCAGTTCTGGTCACCTCACTATAAGAAGGATGTGGAGAGAGTGTAGAGGACATTTACCAGGGTGCTGCCTGGTTTGGAGGTTAGGTCTTACGAGGAAAGGTTGAGGGAGTTGGGGCTTTTCTCTTTGGAGCGGAGGAGGATGAGAGGTGACTTAACAGAGGTTTATAGGATGATGAGAGGGATTGACAGAGTGGACGTGCAGAGACTATTTCCTCTGGTGGATGTGGCTGTTACTAGGGGGCATAAATATAAGGTTCATGGTGGGAGATATCGGAGGGATGTCCGAGGTAGATTCTTGACTCAGAGAGGGCTTGGGGTGTGGAATAGACTGCCTGCTGTGATAGTGGAGTTGGACACTTTAGAAACTTTCAAGCGGTTATTGGATAGGCACATGGAGCCTACCAGAATGGTAGGGAGGGGATAGCTTGATCTTGGGATTGGACATAGCTCGGCCCAACATTGAGGGCCGAAGGGCTTGTACTGTGCTGTTATGTTCTATGTCTAGCTTCCAGGGATTCTGTGTGAACTGCAATGCATAGGAGGCTCAAACTGCAACCAATCCTCTCCCTCAGCCAACACACAGATAACTTGAAACCAGAGAACCTTACTGAGCTTCACCTATCTCTATGATGACATAGTTTGCTGGTGTTTATCCTCAAACCCATCTCCAAGCCAATTAATCTGCCTTTACAATTTTTCCTGCTAAGTTAGCCCATCTACTGTTTAACAGCTCCATCCCTTCCATTTTGAAGCTGTTAAACAAACATGGATAATCTTTTTCTTTTAGAAATCTCTAAAACCCAACATTTTAGTTACCTTCACAACAGGAGTTTTCCCAGAAATAAATGTTACCTTTACAATATTAACTGGAACCATGAACTAGATGATGAATTTAACAACATGGAACTTTGTGGAGCTTCTGCAACAATGCCAGCAGTTTAATATGTCAATGTAATTTATAATGTAGGCTTCATTAAATATTTGGCTATACTGGGACAATAATTCAGAGTTATCTGAAGTACAGTTAACATTTGAAACGAGTACAATTTTTAGGTCCTAACAGTAAGCTGGTTGTAACATTTTAGCATGCAGTCTGGAGTTTTAAAACCTGGATGTTGCATTGCACTCCAATACAATTCTCTTAATATTGTTTCCCAAATATGAGCAGTATTATTTATAGTCTTGTGTTTATGTATGAAGTTTCAAATTTAAGACTGGACATGAAATGTGATATTTTTCTGCTTCTAAAGGCCCTTTCAAACATAGGCATAACAGATTATGGAAAACACGTGCTATTATATAGGAAGCCAGACTAGAAGTAGATCCTTGTACTAATTGTCTTTATAGTAAGGAAGTATGGAGTAGGAATAACCATGTCACACCTCAAGCGTACTCCATCGTTGAATGAGATCATGGCTGGACTTCCACATACTCTTTCCTCTGGATCCCACAAATGTTCATAAATCTGTAACATTCAATCTTGAATATACTTATCATCTGAGCACACACAGTCCTCTGGGTTAGAAAATTCCGAAGATTCACACCCCTTTGAGTGAAAAGTAACTTTTTCATTTAAGTCCTAAATGGCCTATCTCCAATTATTAGGCTATGATCTCTCCTGTCACACTTTCAAATCAGAGAAAACAGTATCTCAACATCTAACCTGTCAAGACCACAAATAATTTTATGGATTTCAATGAGATCTCCATTTGGTTTTGTAAACTCCACAGAATGTGAGCCTTTTCTACTCAATTTCTCTCACAGGATAGCCCTATCATCCCAGGAATCAATCTCGTGAATATCTATTTGCACCCTCTGTGAGGCAAGCATATCCTCAAGTCAGGATATCAAAAGGTACGCGGTACACTATCTCTATAATCATGAAAATGCAGCAAGACTCCCAAGCTCTTATATCCCAACTCCCTTGCAATAATGACTAACAGATCATTCACCTTCCTAATTGTTGTATGTGTGTACGTCTCCCTTTTCTGTGATTCATGTATAAGACCACCCAAGTCACTAAACAAAGACTCTTAACCTATCACTGAATTTTAAACATTTAAAAAAAATTGTTTGTCATAGTCTCTAGAGCGTCAAAGCACAAATGTAATTTATTATTGATCATTTTTACCTAAAATTATCTTGTAAGTGCAGTATGGAGTGAATTTGCGATTGTTCTGTCTTTTGATGCAAGTTATAATGGTCTCTACCTGCCTATTTGGTTTGGGTCCCAATTCATCCCAAAGCTTCCTGAAACTTTTTTTTTACATAAATCATTGAGGCTAAACTCTAAATCTTTTGTTTCGTATTTCCTTATGGATGATTCTTTTATTCAGCTATATTTGAAATGCAGTAGCATTGTCAGATTACTGAGATGATGTGCTGCAGTGTTACAATCCGCCTGCTCTAGAACATAGTGATAGAAAGGCACTCTTCAAAGAATAGATGCAGGGCCGTTGAAATTTAATTGGTCCGCAAGAATGCATAATCGTACCTAATTTCCTAGTTTAGCACTACTGCTGTCTTGCGAATTAATCCATAAACATAATTGATGTACGTTCAAGTATCTTCCCAGAGTTGATAAATGCAGGAGAAAAAAGGCGAAATACTAATTGTTTTCATCAAATCAAATTTTGAGTTTTGGCATTAGAAATAAAGTTATACACAGGATATGTTTTGAAATGAAAGAGAACCTGAACCTTGCAAAAATACATTGAATTAATAGTCATATATTCACTGGAGGGTATGTTAATGAGTTAATTATATGAAATGATAAACTCCAGTAGTTATTTTGTCTTGATTGTAATTTTGCTCATCTGTAGTCACTTCCTGGAGTGAAAAAACATCCTTGGTAAAATGCCAGCATGTTTGATGTTGGAGACTCACTGAAAGGTCAGTTGTAAGTGAGATTAATTAAATCATGCAGAAGAGTTTATTAGGTTCATTTTACAAATGAGACAGTGATGTTCTTGCAGCATCTTGGAGTTTCACTTTTCTACGGCATTAACCTCTTGCTGGAAATTGATTTCAAGCACCTCCATTAGGTAACATTAAATAGTTGGTTTCATACACAATTCCTCACTTGGTGATATTTCAGCATCTCCCATTTCATTCAGGGCATCAGATATTTTCACACAGGACTCAGAAGTTCGTTACAAAATGAATTAACAAGGAGCAAACAACAATTTCCTATCCTTTCAGTCTGTTGGGAGTTCCTTAATTAGGGAAAAACATATATTCCTCTATTTTTCCATGTCTTCCTGAATATATCAATCTTTCTAGCCTTAGGAATGCATATGTGTTGGCAAGCCACCAAAACTTCACTCAAGCCATTATTTTTCATGCACAAGGCTGGATGGTGAATATTGATGGATTATTCAATTTTGGAGACCATCACAACCTGAGCCCGATTCAATTCCTTTTGCTCTCTTCTCAGTGGTCACATTGATTTTTCAACAGTGGCCACTGGATTGCAATCTGTAACAGGAACCGTGTGATTTTATTTTCTTCTTTCCCCGATCACATTGTTCCCCGAGACCTGTGGTAGTATCTAGTTGTGACGTAGATGAGGTGAATGATATATATTTTTAAATAACTCAATTTTTGAATCTATTTGAAAAGAATATTCATTATAAAACATAAATCTTAATAAAAGCATTTTTTAGAACAGAGTTGAGAAAACTAAGATGAGGAATATGTGTAAACTAGTTGTGATGCACTTGTTTGTACGTGGCAAATCTGTTCATTATAAAGAGTTGTCTAGGGTAGTCTTTGTATTATATTTTAAAAATGAAGGCAAGTAATTAGGATGTTATTTTGAAATAATTGAGCTGCTGTTTGTTTTTTACATCTCCTAGTTATGTAAAATGCAGTTGGTTCCACTTCTTATTGTGTGGTTTCAGAGAACAATATTAGCATGTTAATTTATCTAAGATAAGAAAAGGCACACATATACGTCTTCTAACTTCTACATCTTTTGAGCACCAACCATCTAGGAGCACTGATGTATGATTTGAAGAATGTGACTGATAGTGACAGAAATGAACTTCTTTTTAAACTAACTGGAAAGTGTCACACCCCATTTTAGAAGTGGCTAAATATATTCTAAGGCATTTCCCATTGCTTAGTGAGTGGCAATTAGCCGTCATAATCCCATACATGGCAGCAGGTCCAGTCACATGGAGTTTTAGGAACTCCAGAATCCCACAGCTGAGCTTCCACTGGAGAATGGAGCCAGCATTACATCCTCTCTACCTACAGATGTTGTCTGTCTAAATTCATGGGCCTGAAAATAGCTCGAGCACTAGCTGAAGGATAATAAGGCCAGCACGCCAACTAAAGATTGGTTTCACTTACTAGAAACAAAATCTGAAGGTAACATTTAAATGTGAATAAAATTTATTTTGTGAAGAGGAGAACGTAAAGAAACATATTGAGCGCAGGGTCCTCAGGCTACGAGGAAAGATAACTTTGCATCGTTTAGATGAGGCCCAGGTGTTAAAATGTCATAACCCCTTCTCTTTCTGGAGCAGCCTAAGAATGCTAGCCACAATGCTGGCTACAATGACTGTGAGATAGGGGAAGCTGCAATTTATGTAAGTGAATAAATCTCTACTGTAGCTTTTAAATCAAGTTAATCTTGGGCCTTGTGCCATTGTTTTGTTGTGTGATCAAGGACAAAAGTTGGTCTAACTATTGTTCAGTTTTATTTAAACTATTATTTCTGACATTTTTAACTGCCCATTTGATCTTTTTTTTAGTTCCTCGAGAAGATGGATAGGGATTACTACACATTGGACGACATGTTTGTGTCAAAAGCAGCCAGAAAAAGCCAGTCAGGCCAAGATGATGAAAGGCAACGGAATAAAGCTATTCATGAGCACAAGAGATTAGCTGGCCGCATGGAGAAATGCCAGTATTGCTTCGACAACCCAGAACTTCCAAAGCATCTTATCATTGCTATTGGTGTAAAGGTAAGATAAATAAGTTTGAAAGTTACTGCTATAAGTCACTTTTCAGCACAAGTTTATGGAGAAACAATTCCTTTATTGGGTTAGTCTAAAGTTGCCAATCATACTTCAAAGCCATGCGCTGAAGTATGAAAGGTACAGTGCAGACCATGTTTTGTGATAAACAGTGCATTTCCATAGCCGTGCAAAAAATTTAAAGGGACCATGCGCTGAAAAAAATGTGCCTCGAGCAACAGCTAAACTTTAAGGGTAAGATTGGTTCACAACGCTGCAGCACTGTCCTGGAGTTGCCAGCAGTTGACAGTTTATCTTGGTGACACTGCTGCAAGCAACTCAGGAGAATGCACATTCTCCTGAATTCGTTTTTCTTTGAACATTTTTGTTTTATCAGTTATAAAAATGTTGGCGATAGAAGTTATTTGACTGAGAGTCGGAAGTTTCACCTCACCATTTGTTCCTTCAGAGAGCCAGCACAGACAATGGGCTGAATGGCCTCCTTTTGAGCTGTACCTTTTGATGATTCTATCAGGCTAATGAAGAGTCAGACATGAAGATGACTGTGTCTAACAACCAGTGGCAAGAACATTGATTTGGAGGTGTTGGGAAGTCAAATGATTTGACAGCCTCATGAGTGATGCTACAACTGGTGTTTAGGGCTTTACTTGTGACCCTTTCCCACACTCAATTAAATCATACGGTTCTTTGAGTCTTCCATAAAAGCATTATACACATGAAGATAATGGACCCTTACAAATAAACCATCAGCTGCTGTAGTTTGTTTGACACAGTTTCCAATGGTTTTATTAACATTTCTGTAATCAAACATTATCGTTTTAGAATCTGGACACTTATCTGTGCTCAATGGGTGAAATAAGATGAAAAACAGACAGTAGGTTTCCACTCTTACAGTACACTTCAAGATTTTGTGTTTCAGAATATTGTAAACTGAAAGATTGATGAGTAATTTTAATCTTATGCCAACGCTGGAGAAATTTTGTCTGTGAACTTGTTGAATTGAAATTGTGCGATTTAATAGTACAGAGAATAGTACAGATTTGTTGTAAGAATAACAGTACCATTATCAGTACTCAAAATTACTAGGGAGTAAATCAGATACCAGCTTCCACTTTACATACCTGAACAGTTAAATGTGGAAATCAGCAAGTTGCTGCTGGAGTTGCCGTGCTCCTCCAGAACCCTTGCTCCAATAGAATTTTGCCAAAGGATTTATCACTCAAATAAATGAAGTGCGTAAAGTTGTGGTAATTGTCCATTAGATACCCACAAACCATATAAAGAATAGTGTAGAGCTTGCCATTCAAGTGTAAATGCATTTTTAATAGCATGATAAATTTAATTGCAGTTAACCAATCATCCTGCCATTGGAAATTTACTTTTTAAGTATCAAGTCTCAGTCCTTCAGGTATTAAATATTTTGCAGGAGATTTTTAAGAATTAAAACATTTTATTGCCTTTTCTTTTTATTTCTTTCGCACTCTCACTTCCATGTCCAGTTCCATTTGTTTTTTCTTTTTCTATTTCACTTTCTGTTACATGATTTTAAATTAAATTAAGCATTCCAATAGACAATTCTTGGTTTATCCACATGCCTCAGTAAAGATTGTTTAATCTGATTGGTTAAGGAACATTTCATTGCTTGCCCTGTTCATACATGTCACATATCATTTGTAGAAGGCTGTTTTGACTGATGATGCAAATTACTACGTAAAAACCCACAAACGTTTTGTGGGAAAGTCTAAACGTAATGAACTTCATTTGACCATCATTGATTGCAAAATTAGGCTTTTACCTTTATTTGCAATGCATTGTATTGCAGTGTAACTGCTGCAAACTTGCGAGGAAAATTATCTACATTTCACTACTGTGATACAGTGCATGGCCAGCAAACAGTATTCCAAAATATATTGGTGATGCTTTTTAAAATTTCTTTTGAAATATGCCTTTTTTAGTCTAAGAAATTAGATGATGGGTCCATTTATATTCATACCGCAAACAAAACTTCTTTTGAAATATGCAGCAAGCAAAAAGGAACATTGTGTTCATTTTGGTTTCATGATATGAATTCTGATATTTTCTTTTATCCCAGGTATATTTATGTCTGCCAAATTACCAGTCCATGACTGAAGGTCACTGCCTAATAGTACCTCTCCAGCATCACACTGCAGGAACCCTACTGGATGAAGACATCTGGGAGGAAATACAGGTCAGATTAAAACTGTAAATTACTTCTTTTGACTCAAAAGTACTTTTCTAGTTATTTTATTGAACCTAAGAACATAAGAAATAGGAGCAGGAGTAGGCCATCTAGCCCTTCGAGCCTGCCCTGCCATTCAATAAGATCATGCTGATCTGTCGTGGCTCAGTTCCACTTTCCTGCTCTCTCCCCATAACCCTTAATCCCCTCGCTTATCAAAAACCCATCAACCCGCATCTTAAAAATATTTAGCGAGGCAGCCTCCACCACTTCAACGGGCAGAGAATTCCAGAGATTCACCACCCTTTGAGTGAAGAAGTTCCTCCTCAACTCCGTTCTAAACCGCCACCCCCTTTATCTTGAGGCTGTGCCCCCTAGTCCTACTGTCCTTTCTGAGCGGGAAGAGTCTCTCCACCTCTATCCTATCCATCCCATTCATCATCTTATATGTCTCAATGAGATCTCCCCTCATTCTTCTAAACTCTAACAAGTACAAGCCTAGTTTATTCAGCCTCTCCTCATAGCTCAACCCCCTCAACTCTGGCATCAGCCTAGTAAACCTCCTCTGCACTCCCTCCAAGGCCAAATTATCCTTGCGTAAGTGCGGCGACCAAAACTGCACACAGTACTCCAGCTGCGGCCTCACCAGTGCCCTATACAGCTGCAGCAAGACCTCCCTACTTTTATATTCAATCCCCCTCGCTATGAAGGCCAGCATCCCATTCGCCTTCCTGACCACCTGCTGCACCTGCAGGCTGGGTTTTTGCGATTCATGCACAAGGACCCCAAGGTCCCTCTGCACCGTTGCCTGCTGCAGTTTTTCGCCACGTAAGTAATAGTCCTTCCTACCATTCTTCCTACCAAAGTGGAGTACCTCGCACTTGCCAACATTAAATTCCATTTGCCATTTCCTGGCCCATTCGCCCAGCCTATCTAGATCCTTCTGCAGACTCTCCACACCCTCCGCGCAATTTGCCATTCCACCAATCTTGGTGTCATCAGCAAATTTCGACACCATACACTCGGTTCCCTCCTCCAGATCATCTGTATAAATGGTAAATAGCTGAGGCCCCAGCACCGACCCCTGGGGCACTCCACTAGTCACCAACTGCCAATCCGAATAGCACCCATTGACCCCCACTCTCTGCCTCCTATTTGACAGCCAATCCTCTATCCACGCTAACACCCTACCCCCAACTCCATGCCCCCTTACCTTCTGCAATAACCTCTTGTGAGGTACCTTGTCAAACGCCTTCTGAAAATCAAGAAAGACCACATCCACCGGCTGTCCTCTATCCACTGCCCTAGACACATCCTCATAGAACTCCAATAAATTTGTCAGACACGACTTCCCCTTAACGAAACCGTGCTGCGTCTGCTCTATCAAGCAATTCCCCTCAAGATGCCTCGCTATTTCCTCCTTGATGAGGGATTCTAACATTTTACCTACAACAGACGTTAAACTAACAGGCCTATAATTCCCTGCCTTTTGCCTGCCACCCTTCTTAAACAATGGCGTAACATTAGCCGTTTTCCAATCTTGCGGCACTTCCCCGGAATTCAGTGATGTTTGGAAAATAACCACCAAGGCATCCACTATCACCTCCACCATTTCTTTCAGAACCCTTGGATGCATTCCATCCGGTCCTGGGGACTTGTCCACAATCAGTCCCTCCAGTCTGTCGAGCACCGCCTCTCTAGTAACCATAATGTCATTGAGGCCCTCCTGTCCTACCATCTTTCCATTGCTAACACCCGGCAAATTATTCACGTCCTCCTCCGTGAAGACCGAAACAAAAAAGTTATTCAAGGCCTCAGCCATTCCCCCATCCCCTACCACTAAGTCCCCCCTCTCATCCTCTAAGGGTCCAACGTTCACCTTAGCCAGCCTCTTCCTTTTTATATATTTATAAAAACTCTTGCTATCCTTTTTTATATTAAGCGCTAGCCCAGCTTCATAGTTTATCCTACCCTTCTTTATCAACTTCTTTGTCAATCTTTGTTGACTTTTAAACCTCTCCCAATCCTCTTCTCGCCCACTACTCTTAGCTACTCTAAACGCCTCCGCTTTTAATTTAACACTTTCCTTCACCTCCTTCGTTATCCACGGCTTATTACCTCTCCTCCTACGGTCCTTTTTAACCATCGGAATAAATTTCTGCTGAGCACCAAGAAAGATCTCCTTAAAGATCCTCCACTGTTCCTCAGCAGACCTACCTTCCAACGCGCTCCCCCAGTCAACATTTGCCAATTTTTCTCTCATCCTTCCGTACTCCCCTCTGTTCAAACAAAGGACGCGTGTCCGGGAACCCACTTTCTCCTCCTCCAGCTGCATCAGAAACTCCACCATACAATGATCACTCTCCCCAAGAGGATCCTTCACCACAAGGTCCCTAATTTTACCCGCCTCGTTACATAACACCAGATCCAAGATAACTTGCTCCCTCGTCGGCTCCAGCACACACTGTTCAAGGAAACCATCCCGGCAGCATTCCAAGAACAACTCCTCGAGCCCACCGCGTCCAACATGGGTCAACCAATCAATATGTAGATTGAAATCCCCCATAATTATCGCCGTTCCATTCCTGCACGCCGCACTTATTTGAAACATGGATCTTTATTTTAGTTTGAAATAAGATCAGTATTCCCTGACATTGCAGGGGACTTTCTAAACACAAATTGCAAGCAAAAGCTACTTTTACAAAACATATTTTCGCAAAGCTAATTAAACATAAAAAGTGCTTTGGATTGATGTAAAACAACAATAGTATATTTGAATGAACTCAAGATGAAAGGCAAATATGAATATTCTTAGTAAACTTAATTTAACCTTTCAAACATGTATATGAGTTTGAAAGCTCATGAGAAGGTCACTAAATGATAGCTACCAAAGCAGGCAATAAATATGATGACGGTGCAAGATTTAACTTTTAGGCTTCCTTCCAAAGTTTTAAAAGGATTGCTCCAGGTTAGTTAATTCAAAATTGTAAATCAAAACTCATTTCCTCTTAGTGCAATGCATTTTCTCCACTGCTACAGCAGATTAAAGTAGCGAGCAGCTGAGCCATATGAGTCAAGAAGGTTTCAAGACTTGGTTGTATTTAGCTAGCTGATTTCAAGGAGATTGTAAATGAGAAAATTAGCCAGACTTTCCATGCAGGACCACTAAGCAGGAATTATTGCAGACGGTACTTCTCAGTGGATATTCTCTGAACTTCAGTACCCTGCCAACAATCGGCCTCAACTTATTAACAAGCCTTTGCTGAGGTTCATGGGCCAAGAAAGCCCAAGGATGAACAGCACTTGTGGAACTATACCAAGGCAAATAGTTGTAGCCTAAATTTTCCAGTTGGTGTTATTTTAATGTCAGCATAGAAATCAGAAAATCGAAACTGATGTCTTCAGCAGATAAAGGCAGAAGAAGACAGAAAAAAAAGGGAAGAAAAAATTGCATGATGGTACTGTAATGTTCTTGGACTTTCTTACATAAATATTGATGTCACTGCACCTCTTATCTTGTTATTGCTATCAGAAAAGGCAGTCTGACTTGCCATTGGATAGAAATATTAACACATATAGTTTAAGAATTGGTTTCCCAAGTTCAGTAAGTCTACTTAGAATTTAAAATGCAATTTGTAATTTATTTTAAGTAGTGATTGTCCCATTGCCCCAAAAGGTGACTGTTCAGCATGCTTAAAAAAAAGACATGTTTACAATCTAGCTTGATGTTACCTCATGCATGACATTAAACCAAATCTCAATTTGCAGACTTATTGCAAAGACTCTATGTGAAGTCAGTGTTAGAGAAATGGATGAGGCATTATCTTCACATGCTTGTCCTGAAGGCACTTTGCTCTGATCTGCTCAAATGTTGAAATCGCTTTTTGACAGAGACTTCACCATTTGGGTCTATCCAAAATTATTTTTTTCATGTAAGCTGCAAGCCGCATGATTGGTTTTCCGATGTCTTTATATCTAAATCTGGGATGAGTTGTGGTGTGAATACCCGTGCTCAGTTGACTATAGAGTACTGCCTTTGGTATGCAGGAATCCACCATGCGAACCACTAGACAAATGCAGCGAATCTGACCTCTGATGAACATGCTCCTGATGCCAGGTTATGCAGCACTTTGCAAGAACCTCAGGACAAAATTTTCCATTTTGGAAATGAAATGCATTGTCAGGCAGGAAAGTCAGCATGATTCCTGCTGGGTGATCACGCACAATCTTCCATTTTTCGACTTATTAATTATACATCAGCAAGGAGTTCAGTGAATTTCATGGCAGAGAAGGCAGACATTCATCTGCCCCGCTATTACCTTATGGGGCCAAATTTAAAAGACACCCTGACAGACATTCACTGTAGTCCAGGTGTTCTGTCACACAGGGAATCTATGGTACTGAGAAGAACCAAACCATTAGTACCACATTTCAGCAAAGCCTCCCTGGGGATTCTCCTCCAGATGTGGGTATGCCGGCGTTGGACTGGCGTAAACACAGTAAAAAGTCTGACAACACCAGGTTTTAGTCCAACCTATTTATTTGATAATATACTCGCAAGCTTTCGAGGGGTTACCCTCTTCGTCAGGTGAATGGAGAGTTCTGGCCTCAGACAGAGCATATAAAGCACAGACAGTTTAGAGATTACTGATTAAAATGCGAATCGCTACGACAACGGATGAATGAACATCGCTCGACAGTCACCAGGCAAGACTGTTCCCTTCCTGTTGGCGAACACTTCAGTGGTCACGGGCATTCAGCCTCTGACCTTCGGGTAAGCATTCTCCAAGGCGGCCTTCACAACACACGACAGCGCAGAGTCGCTGAGCAGAGACTGATAGCCAAGTTCCGCACACATGAGGACGGTCTCAACAGGGATCTTGGGTTCATGTCGCACTATCTGTAACCCCCGTGACTTGCCTGGGTTTGCAAAACCTCACTTACTGTACTGTCTGGAGACAATACACATCTCTTTAAACTGTGATCAGTGCTCCTACCACTCACATTATCAGCCACTTCAGGTCTTGAACAGCAGGTTAGGTGTAAGGATTCGCATTTTAATCAGTAATCTCTAAACTGTCTGTGCTTTATATGCTCTGTCTGAGGCCAGAACTCTCCATTCACCTGACGAAGAGGGTAACCCCTCGAAAGCTTGCGAGTATATTATCAAATAAATAGGTTGGACTAAAACCTGGTGTTGTCAGACTTTTTACTGGATTCTCCTCCAGCCCAGGTTGATAAATCCCTAACCTGATGGACTTAATCCTAGGGTCTTAAAACAAGTGACTAGTGATATAGTTGATACATTGGCTTGAATTTTCCAAAATACCCTACATTCACAGAAGGTTCCATTAGATTGAAAAATCGCAATTGTAGCTCCTTTATTCAAAAAGGGAGGGAAACAAAAAAGCAGGGAACTACAGGCCAATTAACGTAGGGAAAATGGTAGTTATTGTTAAAGGTGTTAAGGTAGAGCACTTAGAAAAATTCAAGGCAATAAGGCAGACTCAGCATAATTTTGTGAAAGGGAAATTGTGTTTAACCATTTATTGGCATTCTGTGAAGGAGTCCCATGTGCCGTGGTTAAAGGGAAACCAATAAATGTGCTGTACCTAGATTTCTAGAAGCCATTTGACAAGGTGCCACATCAAAGGTTATTGCAGAAAACAAAAGCTCATGGTGTGGTGGGGGGGTGGTAACACATTAGCATGGATAGAAGATTGGCTAGCTACAGGAAACAGAGGGTAGGCACAAATAGATTGGAGCTGGGGCTTCATCTTTTTAGAATTTATATAAATGACTTGTATGAAGAAACCAAAAAAATTTTTGTTGCTAAATTTGCTGATTGGTTGTGAAGAGGACATAAGAAGGCTAAAAAGGGACATAGATTGTGAGGGGGCAAAGGTCTGCAGATGGAGTATAATGTCGACAAATGGGAAATTGTCCATTTTGACTGGAAGATGAGAAAGAATGGTAACATTTATTACAAGGGGAATTTGAATAGAAAAGTAGGGAAGTTATGCATCAGTTATACAGGGCATCTGGAGTACTGTTCAGTATTGGCATCCTTAATTAAGGATGTAAATGCAGTAGAAGTAGTCCAGAGAAAGTTTTCAAGACTAATACCAGGAATGGGCAGGTTGTTTGAGGAAAGTTTGGACAGGTCAGGCTTGTATCCACTGGGGTTTGGAAGAGTAAGCCTTGATTGAAGCCTTTAAGATCTCAAGGGATCTTGACAGGGTGGATGTGGATCTTGTTTCCTGTTGTGGGCAAATCTAAAACTAGGGGTCATTGTTTAAAAATAAGGGGTTGTCCATTTAAAGTAGAGATTAGGAAAACTATTTTCTTTCAAAAGGTAGTGAGTCTTTGTAACTCTCTTCCTGAAAGGGCAGAGGAAGCAGATCTTTGAATATCTTTAAGGCAGAAGTAGATAGATTATTGATAGATCCTTGGAGATAGACTGGAGGTTACAATCAGATCAACCATGATCTTATTGAATGGTGGAGCAGGCTCAAGGGGCTTAGTGGCTACTCCTGCCCCACCTTCATTGTTTGTACGTAAGGTCCCACATTCGTTCAAGGGTCAAAACTGAATCCAATGAGCTGGATCATCAGTTGCATTAATTCTCTCAGTCTCACCACAATGAGTAGCCTTTATTTTCATATCTACAAAATCAGCAAAATACATTGTACATCACCATGATGACTGACCAATATACCGGTCACCCTTAAATCTCAGGCAGATATTACTTGGGCTCAGGAGAATTGCTCATTAAGGTTAATGATTATCCTCTTACTGATGTCTTTTGCTTGTGGATGATGCAAGCATTTCTCACGATGAACAATATAATCCTTTCTAGAAAACGTACTTTGTAGTGATGTTTATTTGATGAGGATGAGTTTTAGGAAAAAGTTGTATTCAGTGTTGAGCAGCATAGGCTTTTACACCTCTCTGCAGTGAGCTGGACGTCGTTCCATTTTTAGTTCCCTACCTCCTCATGCGTGATGCTAAACTAGGAAAGTAAGGATTTATTGGGAACATTATTAATTTCAGCAGGAGGGGTATGAGTGTGTAATGTCAGATGTCTGTGCTCATCTAAGGGGAGGCAGTGGCATTGTCACTGGATTAGTAATCCAGAAACCAGGGATAATGCTATGGGGAATTAGGTTTGAATCCCACCAGAGTTGCTATATTTAGGCATATGTTTGGGAACACTGAGGGAGAATTTAGCTTGCCTTCCGGAAAAGCACTGAATGCTGGCCAAGCCAACGATGCCCACATCCCATGAATAAATAAAAATAAAATCTTGATGAAGCTGTTAACTGTAAGGATCTTGTATTACTCCTGGACATCTGCTTAGCAGAAGCCAGGGCAAAACGATTATAAAGCAGCTGAATGTTTGGCTAAATAAAAGCAGAAATGCTGGAAATACTCAGCAGTCTGGCAGTATCTTTGATGTGATTTATTATTTTCACATGTATTGGTATACAGTGAAAAATATTGCTTCTTGCTCACTAAACAAAGCATATCGTTCATGGAGAAGAAAGGAGAGAGTGCAGAATGTCTGTTCCAGTCATAGCTAGGATGTAGAGAAAGATCAACTTAATATGAGGTAGGTCCATTCAGAAGTCTGATGGCAGCAGGGAAGAAGCTGTTCTTCAGTCGGTTAGGTACATATCCTCAGACATTTGTATCCTTTTCCTGATGTAGGAAGATGGAAGAGAGTATATCCAGGGTATGTGGGGTCCTTGATTAAGCAAGCTGCTTTTTAGGCAGCAGGAAGTATAGACAGTATCAGTGGGTGGGAGGCTGATTTGAGTGATGGACTGAACTTTGTTCACGAACCTTTGTAGTTTCTTGCAGCCTTGGACAGAGCCCGAACCATACCAAGTTGTGACACGACCAGACAGATTTGATTTCTGTGGTGCATCTGTAAAAGTTAGTGAGAGTCGTAGCAGACATGCCAAATTTCCTTAGTCTTCTGAGAAAGCAGAGGCATTCGTGGGTTTAATTAACAGTAGTGTCGGTATGGAGGGACCAGAACAGGTTGTTGGTGACCTGGACACCTAAAAACTTGAAGCTCTCAACCATGTTGAGAGCTCTCATCCGAAGCTCTCACCCAAAGATGTGTGGGTTAGGTTAATTGACCATGCTAAAATTGCCCTTAGTGTTCTAAGACACGTAGGTTAGAGGGATTAGTGAGTAAACATGTAGGGATGTGGGGTTAGGGCCTGGGTGGGATTGTGGTTGGTGCAGACAGTTGTCGCACCAGTTTATGATTCTCTTTCTTTCCTGTACTCCATCTTGTCATTGTTTGAGATCCAATCCACTATGGTGGTGTCATCAACAAACTTGAAAATCGAGTTGGAGGGGAATTTGACCACATAGTTACAGCTGTATAAGGAGGATTGTAATGGGCTGTGGGGCATCGGTGTTGAGGATGATCGTGGAGGAGGTATCTATCCTTACTGATTGAGGTCTATGAGTTAGGAAGTTCAGTAACCAGTTGCAGAGGGAGGAGTTGAGCCTCGGGGCACAGAGTTTAGAGATGAATTTCGTAGGAATATTGATGTTAAAGGCTGAGCTGTAGTCAATAAATAGGAGTCGTGACATAGGTGTCTTTGTTATCCATGTGTTGCAGGGTTGAGTGCAGGGCCAGGGAGATGGCATCTGCTGTTGTGGCAGTAGGCAAAGTGGATCCAGGCAATCTGAGAGGCCGGAATTGACTCGTACCATGACTAATCTTTTGGAGCACTTCATAATAATGGATGTCAGAGCCAGCGGACAATGGTCATTAAGGCACGCTTCCTAACTTTTCTTTGCTGCCGGGATGATGGTTGTTGTCTTGAAGCAGATCGGGACCTCAGATTGTTGTAAAGAGAGGTTGAAGGTGTCTGCGAATACCCCCTGCGAATATCTGTTGAGAGAAAAACAAAGTTAACGGGCAGGATTCTCTGACCATTCACGCCAGTGCGACTCTCCCATCCTGCTGTAGTGAATGTAGTTTTGGTTGAGTGCGAAATTCTCCATCCTGTTTGGTTAGTGTCAGGATATGAATGGCCGGAGAATTCGGCCAACGTTTCAAGTCTCTGTCCTTTAACTTGATGCAGTCTGGATACATAGTTACTAAGGGATAGCAAACAGACAGTTGAAGTTGATAACTTTTTTTTGCACGAGAGAAAATGAAACAATGGAGTTTCTCAAGATTCAGTGATATATATTAATGAAAAAAAGCAAATTACTGTGGATGCTGGAATCTAAAACCAAAACAAAATGCTGGAAAAAGCAGCAGGTCTGACAGCATCTGCGGAGAGAACAGAGTTAATGTTTCAAATCTGAGAGATCATCCAGATTCAAAGTGTTAGCTCTGTTCTGTCCACAGAGAGGGGGTACAGGCATGGGAGTGGGTACAAAAGAAATTGTTCCATAGACTGAAAAGCTGGGGTTGTTTTCCTTAGAGCAGAGAAGGTTAAGGGAACATCTAGAAGTATTTAAAATCATAAAGTATTTAGATAGGATAAATAAACAGAAGCTATTTCCAATGACTGAGGCTCACTAAAGCGAGGGCACAGATCGAAGATCATTGACAAAGTGACCAGCGGTGATGTGAAGAAAAATATTTTTACAGAATGCATGGTTAGGATTTGGAATGCACTGCCTCATAGGTTGGTGGATGCACATTGAAAAGCAACTTTCCAAGAGAAATTAGATTAATACTTGTAAAAAAAATTCAGGGGTATCAGGAAAAAGCAAAGTAACTAGATTGCACCTCAGAAGAACTCGCAATGCGAGTGGCTTCCTTCTGTGCTAAACTATTCCATTTGACCTTGGAATCTGTTGATGAACCACCTGTACTCTGTGGAATCCATTTAAAAATCTATGCTGTAAAATTGAGGTAGGATGTTTCTGAAGGAGACTGGGGGAAGGAAACACAATGACCACCCCATGGACGTGGAGATGCCGACGTTGGACTGGGGTGAACACAGTAAGAAGTCGCACAACACCAGGTTAAAGTCCAACCAATTTATTTGATAGTAAACTCACAAGCTTTCGGGGTTTGCCCCTTTGTCAGGTGAACGGAGAATTCTGGCCTCAGACGGAGCATATAACAGCACACACAGTTCACAGATTACTGATTATAATGCGACACCAGGCCTGTATATAGGTGAACAGTATGCCTCCCTGTTCTTAGTGGAAGTCTGTGAATATATGACAATCGTGATCTTTAAGTAAATACAGACTTGGAGAGCTGTAAAAAGCAGCAAACACCCACTCTGGCCAAAGATCAATTGACATCATTCAAATAATTCAAGTTCAAAAATAGTTAAGAAATTTTGACACCAATTTTGGGTTCCTTTCCTAACCAAAGGGAATCTTGGTTAATATTTCCCAACAGCATTAATCCAGGTTCAAACACAAGACTTTGTTGTTTGGTGATTTTTTAAAAATAATTTGTTTCCTTTGCTGGAATGGGACTGAACTGTCTGCCTTTTTCAATAGCTGTTTCGAAAAACCTTGGTGAAAATGTTGGAAGACAAAGGTCTCGACTGTGTCTTTTTTGAGACCAATATGCATTTGAAGAAACGCTTTCATATGGTGTACGAATGCATTCCTCTACCAAAGGACCTGGGAGACATGGCTCCTATCTACTTTAAGGTAAGACCTGAATGAGGACAGAAATGGCAGAGACGGGTCCATTTATTGTTCTTAGAGGTAGAATGTTAAGAGTTATAGAAATAGGGTTCTGTTGCAGGATTTACTTACTGATTGACCCTAAAAGCAAGAGCTGATTTATGCAGATATTTAAGTAGAATGTTTTGGTATCTTAATGGGATATACTACCCAAGAAATTTGCAAAAATATTTCAATCCAGTTTAATCTCATTTGCTTATATTTCTAATCTTTCACTTTTAGGAATTACTGTTTTGGAAAATTTAGCCCAGTTTGCAGTTAAGAGTGAAGGCAGGCACAAATATGACACTTGTTCCACTTTTTTCTTATCCAAGTTCTGCAAAAGAAGTCTTTAAGTTTCAATGTGGTGAGAGGGATTGTGAGTTGGTTAATAAGAAATTGAAAGGGGAATGCTTGTAGAAGGTCTTCATTGCTGCTCAGGAAAGCTGCAAAGAGGCATAAATGATGGGTTGCACATCCATCCTTCCATCAGCATGAAGCAGGCCATTTAAGTGGAAAAAGAAGGATGAAAGTAAAAGAATGGCAGAACATATCAAGTGTCAGCAGAGATAAAGTTTTCAAGGCAATTAAAAGAATAACACAGCTAATGTTAAAACTGTGAAATAAAATTGAAAAATGCTAGAAAGCACATAGCTATAGTATCCATGACGTGAAAAGACCAGTTGAATTTTGATTGGAGCTCCTTTGTCAGAAATGAAAGTTAAGTGAGCCTGGTAATAACACTGAATAAAGAGGGGATAAGATAGAGCAAAGCAAAACTCCGAAGTCAGGAATGCTGACTTTTGGCACATAGCAGGGAATCGTCACTAAACAAACTTTTAAGAAAGAGTTGAAAGTATGAAGTATTTTTGAGACCTAAGCAAGGTCACAAATTATCATCAAAAGAATAAACAAGAATTCAAAAACTAATATAAGGCAGTGAAAAAGTATCGAAAATGGAAGAATAAAGAAAGGAAAAACTGGCAATGATAGAAATCTAAACTACATGGAAATAGAAAGAACATCAATAAAGAGAAAAGACTGATTTAAAACTGCTCCCCTTCTACCCCTTCCCCAACCCTCTCCAACAGCATAAAAACTATGGCCCAATTCTTCTGGTCTCTGGATGGTTCAAGCCCAGAGCTACCGGGGGTAGAGGGAGGTCCCTCAAAGGTCCCAGTGCAATCACTGCACAGAAATTACCTGGAAAATTTCAACCTCTATTGGGCAATTCCTGTACGGCTGGAACCTCTGAAACTCTGAATTGAAAGCAGAGACTTTGGATGGTTCCAACTTACTTAAGAGAATAGTTACCCAAGAAAAGTTAGAAAGTTTAAAACTAGTCCCAAATCCTGGGTAACTACACCTCTTATGCCCTGACAATCGTTCTTACCTAACTGCCGCTCCCAGCACCACCCCCACCCACCACCCAACAATCTACCCATCTACCATCCCAGCACCCTGTCAACTCATCCTACCCTCACATCCATCTACCTGCTACCCCACCCCTTCACTCATCCACATGTCACCCTACCCCTCATTCAAAGTCCTTCACCCTACCTCCTCACTGATATGCCACCCCTACCCTGCCAGCACTTACCTGCCATCCTACCCAGTCATCTATCATCCCAATGCCCTACACACCCACATACCACCCTACACATAACTTCTCTCCATAGCTTCTCAAAGTGCCTTTGGAACATTTAACCCTACCGGTTTATGGTAGCTAGTGCCATAAAAAGAGGGAGCATGGCATGGCATGGCTTCTAATGTTCCTACACCATGAAGGAAGGACTCCAGGAGTAGGTATGCTCCACATTTCTCAGGCAGCACAACTGTGAAATCTGTGCCTCAGAAATGGGATGTTCTAGTTCAAGTAGGAGCAAAGTGGCAATCCGAGAGCAATTAGCACCTCTCGAAAGATTCAGCCATTTGTTTCACTTAAGGATT
Source organism: Carcharhinus amblyrhynchos (assembly GCF_965287045.1). Taxonomy (NCBI): domain Eukaryota; kingdom Metazoa; phylum Chordata; class Chondrichthyes; order Carcharhiniformes; family Carcharhinidae; genus Carcharhinus; species Carcharhinus amblyrhynchos. The sequence goes on along the minus strand of NC_137333.1, from coordinate 67,354,251 downwards.
TACACCTGAAATCTTAACTTGCCCTCATTGTAAAAAACTGTGATGACTTAACCATCTCTTCATCGCTGTTCTTGATTTTGGCTGTGATCATGATGCTCTGCATTTTAAAGGCATTCTAGCTGACAATTAAGCATGTACCTAGAGTATATCCCATCTTCAATATCTGTGATCATGGAGATGCAGGCAGCAAATTAGAATGAATGAGGGACACCTAAAAGTGAGAGATAATTTGCTAAAAACATTTTGCTCTACAGTAAAATTCTCCTTTAATAACTTCAAATGACTTCACTGAATTAACTATGTCAAAAGGGCTATTCCGTATTTTATGTACGGTGTTATTTAAAAGAAGCCTAAAAGTCAACTTATTTTCAGATGACCTCCAGATACATATTTAATGTTATTAGTTTTATTATGTCCTACTCTTAAGATGTTATTTCTGACTAATTTGTACAATATTTTTCCCAAGTTTGATATAAATTAAATAGCTTGCTAAAATGTCTCAAACAACTGGTTACAAAGAGAAAGCACTTCTCCTTCTGAATTGTTGCCAGATATGAACTGGATGGTAAATAATATTGATGGTTGATTGATTACCAAAATATTTTGTCATTGAAATAGCATTAATCGACATTTAACATTATTTTTAATATTCAAACCTTAATGTAGGAAAAGTGTAGGATTTAAAAGATATAAGCACCAGATTGTGTGGGGAGCCTTGCACTCAGTCATCTTCCCAGGACTTTGAGAAACGCCATCAATTTTCTTGGCAGTTTAAAACAATAATTCCTCATGTGAACATGGAAGTCATATATAATCATTTTAATTTTCATAATATGGTAATGTTGACTCCATACTTGTAAATATAATGTGCTATTCCATAATTTTGAATTTATTTCCTTTTATCTTTTCGATGTAACATCTTTCCTCAATGTAGTTATTCTCATTTATCACAATAACGTACTTCTGTTTTAATATATTCAAAATACCATTTGTGTGATTTATAAAAGAAAGCAATAATGGAGGCTGATGAAGAGTGGGCCATAAACAAGAAGCTAGTTGACCTTTCCACAAAGGATATCCGCAGAGCTGTAAGTAATTATTTCTGTTATCTCTTATCTAAAAAATACTTCAAATACTGTATCTAAGGATATACTTTTGAGGGAAAATGTTCATTTTCCTTCCGGTATGATATGAAGCCTATCAGATGTACCAGTTGGATAATGCAAGTGTTTAAACAACTGCATTTCGAGACTGGCTGTTCATTTCAAAATGCACAGCTTCTCATGATTAAACTCCAGTCTTAAATTTCAGGCATGCGATTCTTTCATAAGAATAATCCCACTCTCTCTTGTACTTGGCTCTTAATGTAGCTCCACACCCATGCAAAGATAAGTCTCATATCACATTTTGATATGTGAACTTTTGTTTGCCCTGAATTTCTCTGCAAAAAATAATGTTTCATGCTCCATATGCCTCCCGAGGTCTATTGCACCATGAAAAGGTAATAAGCTCTCTTCAGTTTCATTGTGACTCAATCATCTAGAATTTGTTAATAAAATGAGGTTTGGCAAACAGCTACTTGGCCAAAACTATATCATGAATGACCAATAGCTAGATCATATACATTTGGAGAGCTTCTTTAAGACTTACTTCTCTAATTCTGTTCAATACTGAGGTATTGAGTCATCATAAAATTAGCACATTGCCAAAGAGTACAAATTCAGGAAAAACATGACAATGAAGAGCACATCATTCTTAGGCCCATACAGTCTAATACAATAACTTAGCATTTATTGCCATGTTGGGTTTTTGATATAATGTCTTTTGTAAATATGATGATTTTGCTTTCTCACAATAACCTAGGCCACTGAGCTGGGGATATTTTTGTTGTTCCTGATTTTTTTTATTCATACCATAAGGTGCAAAATTTAGGCACCTTGGCAAAAACAAGCAGTGCTGCATAGTGAGCATATGTTTGTTACTTTCTTTAGATCTACTTTGAATAGAGGAAAATAAGTTGGTTGATTTTGGGAATGATGCACTTGTATAAGGCAGGACTGAAAATGGAGCTGCTAGCTATTTAATCCTGTGCCAGAAATTTCTTTAGAAAATGGCTTTGATGTTAGGAGCTGTTTCCCTTCATTCCTATCAAGTCTGTATTTTTTATCAGCCTATGCCTGATTCTATGTCTACTTGCATTATTTGAGGCTCTTTTCTTACACTTGCCTATTATTTATAATGGTTGCATTTTGATAAGATTTAGGCATTTTCACTTGAGCTTTTTTTGAAAAAACCATGAGAAAACTATGAATTAAACTCATCAAAGATATCATTGTACTGAAGTGTGAAGTTGAAAGAAGTAATAAATCAGATAAGGAGATCAGAAGAAGAAAAAGTACTGAATAGATTTAAAGTTGGACTTGGGTTTTGCAGATGGGAATTGCAAACCAAATCCCAAAGGGGCATTTGGTCAGTTTATCTAGAGCCATTGAATTAAATGGCACAGAAAAGCCCTTTGGCCCATTGTGTCTCCACTGGCCATCAAACACCCATCTATTCTAATCCAATTTTTCAGCACTTGGTCTCTACCCTTGTATGCTATCAAATGCTCTTCGAATGCTTCTTAAATGTTGTTAGGATTTCCACCTTGACCAGTCTTACAGGCAGTAAGTTCCAGATTCCTGCCATCCTCTGGGTGAACAAGTTTTTCCTCAGATCCCCTCTAAATCTCCTGCTCCTTACCAAAAATCAATGTCCCCTTGTTATTGGTTCCTCTACTAAAGGGAAAGATTCTTCCTATCTGCGCTATCTATGTCCTTCCTAATTTTGTATACCTTAATCAGCCTGCTCTGCTGTAAGGAAAACAACCCCAGTTTAATCAGCCTCTGTTTATAGCTAAAGCACTTCAGCCCAGGCAACATCCTTTTCTGTGCAATCACATCCTTCCTATAGTGTGGCGAGCAGAACTGCGCACAGTGCTTTAGCTGTGGTCTCGTGAGTGTTCTATACAGCTTCATCATAACCTTCCTCCCCTTATATTCCATGGCTTTGTTAATAAAGACAAGTATCCCTTATGCCTTCTTAACCACCAGAGGTCCCTCTGGCTCTCTATACTTCCTAGCATCCTACCATTCCCTTGCCTTGTTTCTCTTCCCAAAATGCAACACCTCACAACTCTGAATGGCAGAGAAGGCTCGAAGGGCCAAATTGCCTATTCCCTTTCCTAATTCTTGTGTTTCTTATGCTTCTCTGTTTATATAATTTCCCTCTGAATTCCCTCTATATTGAGCCTCATTCTCAAATGTATCATCCATTTGGCACCTGTCATATTACTGCATCTATTTTGTCATCCAGGGAAGCTATAATGATGGCCTCAAAATAAGGGGGAGTAGACTTAGGACTGAGTTGAGGAAGAACTTCTTCACACAAAGGTTGTGAATCTGTGGAATTCCCTGCCCACTGAAACAGTTGAGGCTACCTCATTGAATTTTTTAAGGCAAGGATAGATAAATTTTTGAACAGTAAAGGAATTAAGGGTTATGGTAAGCGGGCCGGTAAGTGGAGCTGAGTCCACGAAAAGATCAGCCATGATCTTATTGAATGGTGGACCAGACTCGAGAGGCCAGATGGCCCATTCCTGCTCCTAGTTCTTATGTTCTTAATGATTAGACACAGTGTGAAATGAAAAGCCTCTACCAGTGGAATGTTGAATATACTGCCTCTGTGTATACTAGGAAAATTGCATTGATGCTAGCATTCACTATGACCATTGCGATTGTAACTCCAATTACATTGGACTTAATACCCAATATCACAGAAATGAAACGGGTTCTCTGCATTCAACATAAGGCACGTTTGGCACTGAGCATGTCACCAAGGAGAAAGGAATTTATTTTGTTCCCTCAACAAGGCCATCACAAACAAAAATCCAATGCTGAACAGAATTTAAAGTATCCACATTTTTATATTTGTGTTATAAAATTCACAGGACTTTTTTCAGGAATATCTTTGAATATTGCAACAACCACTTTTTTTAAAAATCTGTTGAAGGCACAGTTGGTTATTGTGTTAATTTTAAGCTAGCGTTTAGTGGAGCCTGCCTCCTGGTCTTCAATGCTGGTAGTAAAGGGACCTGAGCTACATTTCAATAGAACCAGTAAGGTGCTTCTTTGAAACAGAGAGAACTCACCAGTCCTCCTTAGAGGTTTAGATAGGGTGGACAGTGTTAGCCTTTTCCCTCGGATGGAGAAAGCTAGCATGAGGGGGCATAGCATTAAATTAAGGGGTGGTAGTTATAGGACGGATGTCAGGGGTAGGTTCTTTACCCAGAGGGTGGTGAGGGATTGGAATGCCCTGCCTGCTGCAGTTGTAAATGTGCCTAGTTTGGGGGCGTTTAAGAGATCCGTGGATAGGTTTATGGATGGAAAGGGTTTGGTTTAGGTTAGAGGGTCATTGCTTTTTAACTGGTTGGCGCAACATCGTGGGCCGAAGGGCCTGTTCTGCGCTGTAATGTTCTATGTTCTATGTTCTAAATACTGCAGCGGGATATTTTATAACCATGTGAAAAAGCAGGCTCTTAATTTACATCTTATTGAAAAGGCTTTTTTAAAAGGACAGCAGTCATTCAGTACAGCGCTGAGTTGGACTTGAACTACAACCTTCTAACCCAGTGAGTATATCTAAGCTGACATAATAGCTGGATGCATGACAAAGTTTAATTATAGCAATTAACCGCACTATGCATTTTTACTCTTATATGGCCGTGAGTATCTACCAGGTTGCGCTGTAAATGGTCCCCAGATTGTAACATCTAATTTGATCAAGTTGAAGAAGCAACCAGCAATAACTGTACCCAGCAGGCAAGAAATTCAATAATTAATCTAACACAACAAAACTGTGCCTCACTTATCACAGACTGCTGTTGGGACATTGTAAAATGAATTACCTATAGAATCATAGAATCCCTACAGTGCAAATGAAGGCCATTCAGCCCATCGAGACTGCACCAACAACAATGCCATCCAGGCCCTATCCCTGTAACTTCACATATTTACCCTTCTAATCCCCCGACACTAAGCAGCAATTTAGCGTGGCCAATCATCCTAACTTGCCCATCATTCGAGTGTGGGAGGAAACCGGAGCACCCAGAGGAAGCCCATGTAGATACAGGGAGAATGTACAAACTCCACACAACAGTCATCTGAGGCCGGAATTGAACTCAGGTCCCTGGCGTGTGAGGCAGCAGTGCTAACCAATGTGCCACCCAGCAGTGGTGTCAATTGGGAAAAATAGTTAAATAAACTTCCGTAATTTTTAATTTTGTTTTGCCCTAAGATTGTAGCGTCTAGAACATGCAAATTTTCCTTCAGCATCCCAGGCCCAACCATCTTCAGTTGCTTCATCAATGACCTTCCTGCGATCAAAATGTCAGAAATGGGGAGTATCATTTATGACACCTCAGATACTGAAGCAGTGCATGTCTAAATGCAACAAGATCTGGAAAATATCCAGGCTTAGGCTGACAAGTGGCAAGTAACATTCGCACCATACAAATGTCAGGCAATGACCATCTCCAGCAAGACAGAATCTAACCATCACACTTGATATTCAATGGCGTGTTACCAAATATTGAATCCCCCAGTATGAACAAAGAAAATTGCAGCACAGGAACAGGCCCTTCGGCCCTCCAAGTCTGCACCGACTAAACTAAAACTCCCTACCCTTCTGGGGACCATATCCCTCCATTCCCATTCTATTCATGTATTTGCCAAGACGCCCCTTAAAAGTGACTATCATATCTGCTTCCACTACTTCCTCTGGCAGTGAGTTCCAGGCACCCACTACCTTCTGTTTAAAAACAAAACCTGCCTCGTACATCTCCTTTAAACCTTGCCCTTTGCACTTAAACCTATGCTCCCTCGTAATTGACTCTTCCACCCTGGGAAAAAGCTTCCGACGCAGTCCATGCTCCTTATAATCTTGTAGACTTCTATCATCCTTGAGGTTATCATTGGCCAAAAATTGAACTCGACTAATCAACCCAATGAACCCAGTCCATCACAAAAAACCAGGCTTCCATCCATTGACTCCATCCACATTTCCCACTGCCTTGGAAAAACAGCTAGCGTAATCAAGGACCCCACACACCCCAGACATAACAATCTTCCACCTTCTTCCATCAGGAAAAAGAGACAAAAGTCTGAGGTCACGTACCAGCTGACTCAAGAACAGCGTCTTCCCTGCTGTCGTCAGGCTTTTGAATGGACTACCTCGCATTAAGTTGATTTTTCCCTAAACCCTAGCAATGATTATAACACTACATTCTGCACCCTCTCCTTTCCTTCTCTATGAATGGTATGCTTTGTTGGTATAGCACACAAGAAACAATACTTTTCACTGTATACTAATACACATGACAATAATAAATCAAATCAAATCTAACTTCTGTGGCAACAAGAGCAGGCCAAAGACTAGTTGATAACTCACCTCCTGGCTCCCCACAGCCTGTAAACCATATACAAGACACAAGTCAGGAATGTGATGAAACATGTGCCTGGATGAGTATGGCTCCAACAACATTGAAGAAGCTCAACGCTGTCCATGGCAAAGCAATCAGCTTGATCACTACCTCTTCGACAAGCAGTCAATCCTTCCACCACAAATAAACAATAAGAGCAGTATCAACATCTCCAAGAAGAACTACAGGAGGTCAAGAAGGTTCTTTAGATATCACCATCCAAGCCCATGACCAGTAACATCTAGAAGGATAAGGGCAATAGTTGTCAGGGAACACCACATCGGGAGGTTTCCCTCCAAGTCACCCACCATCTTGTCTTAGAAATATATCATCATTCCTTCTCTGTATCTGGGTCAAAATCCTGGAATTCTTTCCCTAATAACACTGGGTGTACCTACACCTCAGAGACTGCAGCACTTCAAGAAAGCAGCTCATCACCACTTACTCAGGGCACCTTGGGATGAGCAGTAAATATTGGCCCAGCCAGCGACACCCAAATCCTATTAATGATTTTTAAAGAAATAACCAAAGTTGTAGAAGACCTAATCAAATGCTTTCTGTGCTTGGCTTTCAAACTACATGACTTTATGTCATATAGGTCCCTCACTCAATGAAAGCATTCCCTCTGTTGACCGTCAGTTTAGACCAAACTTGAACTAAGAATAAGTTTCAACATCAACATTTCCTGTTTACATTCAGGTGCATGCAGCTACATGCCATGTCAAAAAAAATAAAAAGACTCATCAATATTAATAACTATTTCATTTCAGGTTCCTAAAGGTCTTCCTTATTTTTCTGTGGATTTTGGTCTCCAAGGAGGATTTGCTCACGTCATTGAAAATGAAGAGAAGTTTCCTTTTTATTTTGGAAAGGTAATCCCTAATTATTGGTACCTTGCATTGCTGTGAAGCTTGATGACATCAACAACGAACTTGATGTTTCCATAAATCATCTCGGCAAAAATTCAATCAGTAGAAAAGCTCATATACTGGTAAACTTATTGGCTCACGAAGACATCAGGCTAATTATTGTATATTGGATTTGTCATTCAAATTATAAGTTTGTGTTGTTGTTACGTTAGGCTGCAATAAGATCTGATGATTTAATATCAGGTGATTTTACTAGAAATTACTTGCTGCCTGTTGCTCCGTTATAGACATCCATCTTTCTCAGGAGATGATGGACAGAGTCTGTGATTTATGCTGCTTCCGGATTTAATATGATCGTCTGTGGCTTTAGAGGCTGACTGATCAATGACAGTTCTTTCTGCAGCTGGCATGAATCAATAGTATTGGCTCAAGGTTGACTGATTTATTTTCTTCTAGGCTGTTATTTCTGCCATATGGTCATTTTTTTGTCCTTTGCGTTTTCCAATGTCCTGCATGACTGCTTGTCTCCAGGCACTCTGATCTGCAGTAAGGACCTCCCAACTATCAACTCCAATCTGGTTAATTTTATGTCTCACTTGCAGATGCTTTTGAATTGCAAGCATGTGGGTCTGCTGCTCTTGTGCCAATAGCAGGTTTGCCATAGAGCATGTCTTTGTGCATGTGGCCATCATTCAAGTGCAGCATGTGACCCAAGCTGTGGAGTTGCCACTGACTTAAGAGGGCAAACGCAATGGGAGTATCCGCACACTGGTGTATTTTCATATTTGACACTTTGTCCTGCCACGAAGGAGCGGAAGTGGAAGCAGTTCATCCAATTTGCTAGGCTTGCATAAGTTGTCTATGCTTTGCTCTAAAGGAGGATGTTAAGAACACAAGGTGGGTACCAACTGCACAGCTTGGCCAATGTGCATAGGGCACGAGGGAGTCGGCAAAATGAACAAAGATAAAGATATGCTGTTGCCAAGGACTCTTTGTGATGAAGGGCTACTTCTAACAAGCTGCAAGACATGCAAGATCACATCACTGACATCAGCTAAAGCGTATTACTAGAGGTACTACCCTCAGCAATGTACTCATCACTCACAGCTATTATAGTGTTGACTATGTCAATTTCCACTCCCTCATGTGGCACAAGATCAGGACAAGGAGGCTATACCACTCCATGAAGAAAGGTCATCATCAGATCAATGTTCGTCATACCACAGACCCAGGAATGATCCAGGAGTTTCTCAATATCCTCTATCACGTTCTTTCAGACAACATCCACGGTGTGAGTGGAATCATATCTGTATGTTACTATCTGTGACTCAGCACTCGCTGTATATGGGGAAAGAAACTAGAGAAATTCTGACTGGTTTGAGAATTATTGGACTGAAATGGAATCAGCTATTGCAAGCGAGGAGAGCCCTCATGAAATACAAGCAAGTCCTCAGCAACAAAACCCAGATGTTTTCCGAGCTGCCAGAATCATGTTTCAGCAGACTGCTTGGCATTGCACCAGTCCTCCCCCATATTAATAATCCCACCTTCAGCTCAGAAGTCTTTTTAAAGCATCTAATTTAATATTGCATTTTAAAGGTTTGCTCCTTTCAAATCAGTGGTGCTCATCAAAATATACAATTCCAACAAAATGTGTGGTTTAAACCCATTTAGTGCTGAGATACTAGAGGAACAGAATTTTCTCATTTCAGTTAATGACTGTTGAATTGCTAATATCAGCCATGATCTTATTGAATGGCGGGGCAGGCTCGAAGGGCTGGATGGCCTACTCCTGCTCCTATTTCTTATGTTCTTATGAAAGGTTTTCAGTAAGGAGGTCTTATAAACCTAGAGTCTTCTGGTGCATTTGTCTTGCCTCCACCTAAGCCACGGACTGCATGTATATTGTCTACAATTCACAAGACAGATGTTCATCGAACTCTTTCGCCTCTGGGAACAGACCCTGGCCTTTAATTTCTGCATGTTGGGATCCTTCCTGGCTGGAATGAGTGGCACCCCTAGCATCTCCCAATTTGCTGTCCACTGCTACATCAGAGGTGAAAAGAATCTTTTCACCAGGAGAGGGGACTTTGTTGTTTTCTTTCTGAATAGAGAGTAACAGGTGGAGTGCACAGGGGTCTTAACCAAGATGTGGGCTTACGCATGGTGTAGGATGCCATTGACTGTATAGTACACATGTTGCTTTGCAGTCACTGAATTTCAATGCTGAGGTATACCATAACTGCAAAGATTAACTCTCACTGTGCAGTTGTTATGCAGTGATTCTCAGTGTATCATGTCCACTATCCTGGCAACATTCATGATGATTTCTTTCTGCTCCGATCCCCATTGTTTCACTTATGTCAAATCAGAGTATGACAGCCAGACAACACTTGCCTTATGATTCCCTTCTGCAAATCAATCGCATGCATTATGAAAAGCACCATCAAACAGATGATTAAGGTGTCAAAGCTACTATTCTGCTCCCTTAACTACTTTAGAGGAGCTCTGTACTTGCACGGGAGCAGGTATCCTAATTAGTGGTGGTCTGCCTCATGCTGCACAACCTTGGCACCATGAGGGTACAGCTCTTTTCACCATGGATTTAATGACCATTTCAGGAAGAGGACAGGACTTATTCAGTTAGCATCAGGCAGGACTTACTCAGTTAATGGTATGACTTTGTGGAGAGTTACAGAACAAAGAGATCTAGGAGCACAGGTTCATAGCTCCTTGAAAGTGGAGGACAGGTGGACAGAGTGGTGAAGAAGGCATTCAGCATGCTTGGTTTCATTGGTCAGAACATTGAATACAGGAGTCGGAATGTCTTGTTGAAGTGGTACAAGACATTGGTAAGGTCACACTTGGAATATTGTGTACTGTCCTGGTAGCCCTGTTATAGAAAGGATATTATTAAACTAGAAAGAGTGCAGAAGAGATTTATTAGGATACTACCAGGACTTGATGGTTTGAGTAATAAGGAGAGGCTGGATAGACTGGAACTTTTTCCTCTGGAGTGTAGAAGGTTGAGGGGCGATCTTATAGAGATCTATAAAATAACGAGGGGCACAGATCAGCTAGATAGTCAATATCTTTTCCCAAAGGTAGGGGAGTCTAAAACTTGAGGGCATAGGTTGAAGTGAGAGGGGGGAGATACAAATGGGTCCAGAGGGGCAATTTTCTCACACAGAAACTGGTAAGCGTCTTGAGCAAGCTGCCAGAGGTAGTAGTACTGGCCGGTACAATTTTGTCTTTTGAAAAGCATTTAGACGGTTACATGGGTAAGACGGGTGTGGAGTGATATGGGCCAAATGCTGGCAATTGGAACTAGCTTAGGAGTTTTAAAAAAAGGGTGGCATGGCCAAGTTGAGCCGAATGGCCAATTATCATGCTGTGTCTATGACTAAGAGGAGGTTGCCAGCACATCTGTGTTTCAGATGGGCTGTCCACGAGCACTCACTCAACTTTGGTTCTAGTGAATGGAACTGTCCAGATCCCCATTCCCACACCAGTCCCATACTACACAGTCCCCCTTGTCCACAATCCTGAGATAAAAGCCATCACAAACCGACATCCCATACTAACTTTATCAAGAAAAGCAGTGAATATTCCATACAAGACTCAGCTAATCACCTTTGTGCACTCCTCTGGTGCCTGTCTTCCATATGTCTTTGTTTGACCAAGTACATAGAACATTACAGCGCAGAACAGGCTCTTCGGCCCACGATGTTGCGCCGACCAGCTTTTAAAAACAAAACAACACTAACCCACTAATCTAAACCAATCCCATTTCGTCCATAAACCTATCCACAGATCTCTTAAACGCCCCCAAACTAGGCGCATTTACAACTGCAGCTGGCAGGGCATTCCAGTCCCTCACCACCCTCTGGGTAAAGAACCTACCCCTGACATCAGTCCTATAACTACCCCCCCTTAATTTAAAGTCGTGCCCCCTCGTGCTAGCTTTCTCCATCCTAGGAAAAAGGCTATCACTATCTACCCTGTCTAAACCTCTAATCATCTTATATGTTTCAATAAGGTCCCCTCTTAGCCGCCTTCTTTCCAGCGAAAACAACCCCAAATCTCTCAGTCTCTCCTCATAGGATCTCCCCTCCATACCAGGCAACATCCTGGTAAACCTCCTCTGCACCCTCTCCAAAGCCTCTACATCCTTCCTGTAATGTGGGGACCAGAACTGCACACAATACTCCAAGTGCGGCCGCACCAGAGTTGTGTACAGTTGCATCATGACGCTGCGACTCCTAAATTCAATCCCCCTACCAATAAACGCCAAGACACCGTATGCCTTCTTAACAACCTTATCTACTTGATTCCCAACTTTCAGGGATCTATGTACACATACACCTAGATCCCTCTGCTCCTCCACACTATTCAAAGTCCTCCCGTTAGCCCTATACTCAACACATCTGTTATTCCTACCGAAATGAATTACTTCACACTTCTCCACATTAAACTCCATCCGCCACCTCGCGGCCCAGCTCTGCAACCTTTCTAAGTCACCCTGCAAACTATGACACCCTTCCTCACAATCTACCACACCTCCGACTTTGGTGTCATCAGCAAACTTACTAATCCACCCAACTATACCCTCATCCAGATCATTAATAAAAATTACAAACAGCAGTGGCCCCAAAACAGATCCCTGAGGCACACCACTCGTAACCGAACTCCATGACGAATATTTACCATCAACCACCACCCTCTGTCTCCTATCTGCTAGCCAATTCCTGATCCAATTACCTAGATCACCCCCAATCCCATACATCTGCATTTTCTGCAGAAGCCTACCATGGTGAACCTTATCAAACGCCTTACTAAAATCCATATACACCACGTCAACTGCCTTACCCCTATCCACCTCTTTGGTCACTTTCTCAAAGAACTCGATAAGGTTAGTAAGGCACGACCTACCCGCTACAAAACAATGCTGACTGTCTCTAATCAATTCATTACTCTCCAAATAACTATAAATCCTGTCTCTAATAATCCTTTCCAAAACCTTACCCACCACAGAAGTAAGACTCACCGGTCTATAATTCCCAGGGAAGTCTCTTCTCCCTTTCTTAAACAATGGGACAACATTTGCTGTCCTCCAATCTTCCGGTACTATACCAGAGACCAACGACGACCTGAAGATCAGAGCCAGAGGCTCCGCAATCACCTCTCTTGCCTCCCAGAGAATCCTAGGGTAAATCCCATCCGGACCAGGGGACTTATCTATTTTCAAACCCTCTAAAATATCCAGCACATCCCCCGTATCAACTGCAATACTATCTATTTTACACCCCTGCACCCCAGTGTCCTCCTCAGCTACATTCATGTCCCCTTGCGTGAACACCGAAGAGAAATATTGGTTCAACGCCTCTCCAATCTCCTCCGGTTCCACACACAACTTCCCTCTACTGTCTGTAACTGGCCCTAATCTTGCCCTAACCAACCTTCTGTTCTTGACATACCTGTAAAACGCCTTAGGGTTCTCCTTAATCCTATCAGCCAAAGTCATCTCATGTCCTCTTTTAGCCCTTCTTAACTCCCTCTTCAACTCCCTCCTAGCCAATCTAAAACTTTCTATGCAGTACTCCTATGCAGTCCTCCACAGATACTGCAACATGGCTTGTGTTGACTTTCAGTGGCTTTGCAGGATACCTTCAAACCTAGAAGACTCAGCTTCGGACTGGGCCACCTTGGAATGAGCAGCAGGAGTTTGGGTTGACAGGCTAGCTAGCTGATGAGCAACAGAATGAGCACTGGTGGAATAGCAGTGGTGGGAGCATGAATGCTATCATTCTGAGGACAGCAGATATGTGCTCTGTGAAGCTGCTACCACTCCACAAGGGAATCCAAAAAATCTGCTGCAGCACAAATGGATGTCTGGAAGTCTCTTTGAACATTGATGTCTGCATCCATCCACACTTGAATAGCTGGTAGCATGTGCAAGCTCTGGGACATAGTGTGCAACTTGCAGCACTGATATATGTGGGGGTGAGAAGAGGCTATGAATGTGGAATATGAGTTATTGTTAATGGAGACTGGCAGGTGAATGAAGAGGGCAATGTAACTTTATTAGTAAAGTTGATGCACAGTGAGGCCAGTGTTTCATTTGTAAGGGAGGAGCTGATGACGATACATCATTGGCCTTGACCACTCATGTGAGATCATTAAACTTCTGGCAGCATTGAATCCAGATCCTTGGGCTTGATGATGATGGTTGCCAGCCTTCTTTCTCTGCTTTCTTAGTGTCTATCTGGAGGGCCTCCTTACTGCTTTTACCATTTTTGCCTGTCTGCAGGCACAATGCACCTTGTCTTTAAAGAAGCTGGCTTTAAATATTGTTTTCTCGCTTGAACTCGGGGGCCCCCCTCGCTGGTGAGGCAGGCAGCCACTCAACAGCACACTTCACACTGGCTGCACAAAGTTTACAGCTGCCTGCATTTACTTTGAGCAGGCATCGAAATACCCACATCCATTTTTGGAAGCCATTGAATTTTTTAATCTTCCATCATTCCAATAAATGTATTCCCATTTGTTATTTTTTTCTCCCAAAATATATATGACTTCACATCCAATTAAATTCCTTCTATGGAAATAGAATGATTGATTAAAGGTGTTTGGTAGAAAGAAAAGAGTTTGGCTAAGAAACTAATAACAGTTAGTCATACAACACGTCAACATTTTAAAGCATGGATTTGGGACTGAAATTCACAGATTACCAGAGACATGCAGTTGAAGGCAGAGTAATTGTAAAGAACACATCAATCAAAAATCAAGTAGGAGGCCTTGATACTAACTAAATTATTTAATCACAAAATCATTATACAAGGTATGACTTAAAATTTCAGTAAATGTGATCTTATTAGAAGGTGGGGGGAAGTTTGCGGACACTCAGTGAGCATTTCCGAGGAGAGGGAGGAAGTTGACCTTGATTCAGCTGTCAAAGGTATTGTGCAAGTGGGATAGGAGTGCCAAAGGGAAAATAGAGTAACATAAATGTGTGAAGGTTTTCAGAAGAAACATTGATGTAAACTGCTTCTTTTGTCTTTAAAGGAAATAGTTGGAGGCATGTTAGACCTGGAGCCAAGGCGTTGGAAGAAGCCAATCAGAGAAAACTTTGACGATCAGAGGAAGAAAGTGCTGCAGTTCTCACAGTGGTGGAAGCCATACAACTGTACTAAAAAATAAGGAATAATCTCACCTATTACAGCAAAATGGCAGTTTCTAACCTCTGACTGATTTCAAGATCCACTGCTTTTTCATGACATATTGAGAAATCAGTCTAAGTATTTAAGATATGGAGTTTGCTGTACTAAAGATAATTTAATTACAAATTTGTATTATTTTGTACTGTAAATAGAAAATCCAGAAGGCCTGGCATTTTGATGCTTGCAGTTGTGTAATTTTAATTCATCCTAGATTGGGATTCTAAATGTCATTATTTTCAGTTAAAATTTATTTGAGTGAATAAAATTTGATATTGTAAACAATGGTGAAATTCAATCATTTCACCCCCTTCCCTGGAGGCAATTAACCATCATAAATCCTTCTTTCAAGTTGTTGAGATTAACATAACCCCACATAAATGTTTTGAGCAACTACAACAACCGACTCGAAACTGTGACCATTAAAGTGTGAAGCAAAGGTCTCAGCCTGTGTTGCACTGTTTGCGAAGCTATAATGTAAATTCCTCAGGTGGTGAAATGAGGAACCTGAAAATCCCAGTATAAACAATTAGCTTTATTACGTCATACAAGGAAAAAAAAGTCAAATTCATTATCTATCCTCTCAGCCGTTTGCACGGAATTGAAATGTTTTTATTGTCTGAATCCCATTCCACAGGTTTTAACTGTACTATTTCTATAAAGCATTTGAATCTGCTAAATGCCCATCATTAGTTTGGGAATGGATAAATAATTCTGGCTCCTAGTTATCACAGGTGAATTGCCCATTCTTCCTATCTTGTTACCATTAAAGCAACCTTGTCATGTGGAGAATATGAAAATACATGGGAGCGCCATATCAAACCAAGACTTGTCTTTGTCTATGTCTCTTTGTAGTGTATTCTCACATGTTTACATAGTGTTGAATCTCAATTTATAATGCACCATGGAACAATTCACAGTTTGGTGCAGTGCTGAATCTTAATATTCAGATATAAATAAAGATTTTTTTAACAATTAGTCCTTACTCCTTCACAGCTTCTTGTCTTAAATGCTCAGAAGGATTCTCATTGTAAAGATATTTGAACTCTGAGGATGATGGAATAAATCTCATTATTCCAGCTCCGTGCCAATCTATTTTTAAAATTAATCCCTCCAATAGAACTGCAAGACTTCCCACTTCAACAGAGGTAATAGCTGCTGGATAGTAAATATTCCCTCCTGATAGCTGAGGGACCTGGCCAAAAGAACCCTCTCCAATAGAGCAACTGCGCACCTTTATGTCATTTATGTTATGTTATGTGATAAACATTAGAGGATTATTTCACATGGCATGAAATTTTCTGGCCTCCCGCCCACCCAGATTTGTCCCGTTGCACTGAAAGTCAATGGACTTTTCCCTGGCTCGCCACATCCTCTGTGGCTGGGCCCTCCACAATGGGGCCAGAAAATCCCAGCTATAATTGTACATGTAAAAATACTGTACTGATCATCAATCTTAATGCATTGATCATCCTATGTTTTCATTCTTGAAGTGAACAGTTGTTGGTGAGAAATGGAATAGGCGACAACATGCTTAGTATTATTCTGTGCAGTAAGATTATCCTCTGAGTAGATGAACCTTCAAGATCAGGAAAGTCCCAAGCTGTATCCATTACATGTGTTGAATTTATTGATCCCAGTTACATCATTGCAATATAATTAAAAAGTTTTTTTTCCCCCCTGGTTCCAATAAGTTTCACAAAATATTTTCTTCTGTGACTGTTTGTGTTCTCTGGATATATGGAAGTATTATGCTGACTGACGTCTGAAACCTAACTGGGATATGATTCTTGGAAGCAACTATTCCATTCTGGACTGAACCAATCATCAGGCTTGAGACTGCCCATTTTGATTCAGCATAAGTCATTTACTCGGGATAGCATTTTGACAATTGGTTTTCAAAGGTTTTTTTATTTCACCATGTCACTGTGAAATCTCAACAAGTGGGATAGTTAGTGAATATTAATCATTGAGAGTAAAGATGAAAGTGGCAAAATAGTCTCAATAATTAAAGTCTCTGGGATTACTGCATCAACCACCAATTGTAAAATCACAGATTTTTCTTTGAGTAATTAGCTCAGTGACAGGATGCAATGATGCTGAGCAGTTGGGTGCTTTTTCAGACTGGGTGGTGGTTTACAGTGGCACTTCCCCAAGTCAGTTTTGGGTCCTTTTCTTTTCAATTTTTATAAAATAACCTAGACTCTGGAGTAGGGAGCAGCATTATAATGCTTGCAGATGAGACAGATTGTGCCAAAGTATTATGTAATGATGAGAAAAGTTGAAGCCTTCAGGACTTCATAGACTGGACAGTGAAAAGGGTGGAAGCAAAGCAGATGACATGCTGAAGTGTGAAGTGATGTACCTTAACAGACCTAATATGGAAAAAAGTATATTGTAAATGGCACTATTTTGAAAAGTGCAGATGAGCAGGTGTCCATATACACACATCCTTAAAAACTGCCAGGAAAATGATTAATGAGCAGACAGGTCAGTTGGGTTTACAAATAGACATTTGCAGAGGAGATGTCAGAGATTGGAAGGGATGAAGCACAAGAGGAATTTGACAATAATGATGTACATCTTCAAATCGAGGCATTGCTTAATTTGGAGACAATGTTGGTTAGCAAGCACTAGGATGATGGATTAACAGATCTTGATACGAATTGAAGCAGAGGTTTTGAATCATTTCAAGTTTTTGAAAGGTGTAAAATGGGAGGCCAGCCAGATGTGCATTGTACTAGTCAAATCTGCAGGTAACAAAGACATGGATGACTGTTTCAGCAACCAATGAGTTGAGGTAGGGACAGAGTTGGACAGTGTTATGCAGATGAAAATAGGCAGTCTTGGTGATGCCATGGATATGTGGTCAAAAGCTCATTTTGGGGTCAAATTTGACACCAAGGTTGCAAGCATTCTGGTTCAATGTTACAGTTGACAGGAAGAGAAACAGATTCTGTGATTGGGGAAAGAGATTTGTGGCGGGTCCCGAAGACAATGTCTTTGGTCTTTCCAAAATTTAGCTGGAAGTGTCAGTTCATCCAGTACTGATGAAGGTGAAGGTTGCAATGGAAAGAATAGCTAACAAGAATTGATGAATTGGTACTGTGTCCTATTGATCATGCATAGCTATTAGCTATAGTCCACAAAAAAAACCATAGGCAAGTCTCCACTTGAGAGAGAGAATTTATTTTACATAGCTTGAGGGGCACCACTCCAAAAGCATGGAGCAAGGCAGAAGCAGGTTTCCAAGAACTACCACTATCACAGCAGGTATGTGGATTGAAACTGCACTGTTGGTATCATTCTGTATCACACTGACCACTGACCACCACAAGATCAATTGCAATGAAAATGCACCAATAATGAGGGTGTAAATAATGAGTTCAGTGGCGGGGGGCACAGTCAATCAGAGTTCTGACCTGCATGCTGTTAAGCATTTTGAATTATGTTCCAGTTCCACCCATCAAGGCAAGTGGTGAATGTTCTATCAAACTGTTAAATCAGATAGAATTTGTAAGGTCAAGAGATGGACCACTTATGGCAGAATATGCAGCCTCTGCCATGTTGTTACTTGCTGACATGTTATTAACATACCTGGAATCGTTTATGTTCTGGTTAGTGGTGACCACAAAGATGTTGATAATCAGGGACATGGTAATAATGATATGATTGAGTCATGGAGCTTGTGCATTCTGTTTTTTCAAGTTGACCACTAGCTGACAATTATTAACCTAATTTTATATGTTACCCAGGTTCTGCTCTAATCAGGCTTTATTAAAAAGGAAGATAAATAAAGGTCTGGCAGATGGTGTTGAGCATTTTGAATGATGTTGCAACAATGATGAAAGATTAATTCTTGCAATTTATACATTTTCAACCACAGCATGCATTGGGTAACAGTGCAGCTCATGTGTATCTGTGTTGTACAAAGTTAAAGAACATCTCCAGTTAATTTGCTCCATTTGCATTTATATAATAGAAACTAAGGAGCTAGCATTTGAGAGCAAAACAGTAATGGAGAACACATTTTTAAGAGCTGAAAGTTTGTGTGACAGAGGAGCAAGTGTTTCAGAATAAGACAGGTTATTTTTATCTTAATCTCTGGTTCTAATTTTGACTGGGTCTGCAGATGGACTGCCAGGATGCCACAGATCTTGTACAAACTAGTATTTGAAACAAGAATTGATCCAATTAATTACAGGAATTACTAATTCTAATGTCCCACATGTGGCCATTGTGAAATAATAATGGCATTAAATCATTCTAACATTCAACAGCCTCAGCTGTGTGACTTAAAAAGGCACTTTTATTCATTCATGGAATTTGGACATTTCCCATCCTTAATTTCAATTGAAAAAAATGAGACGCCTTCTTGAGTCCTGCAGTCTGAGTGGTGAAAGCATTCCCACAATTCTGTTAGGGAATTCCAGAATTTTCACTTAGCAGGGGTGGAGGAACAGCAATATGTTTCCAAGTTGGGATGGTGTGTAGCTTGGAGGGGAGCTTGCAAGTGGTCGTGTTCCTGTTTGCTTGTTGCCCTTTTTAACCTGATGTGGTGATAGAGGTTATAAGCTTGGAAGGTGCTTTAGTGAGCTTCTATAGTGCATTTTGTATGTGGTACTGCACATTGTAGCCATGTTGATGGTGGAAGAGATGGATATTTATGGTGGTAAATTGGGTGCCAACTGAGGAGACTCCCTTGTCCTGGATGTTGCCAAGCTTGAATGTTGGAATTGCACTCATCCACCTAAGTGGCGAATACTCCGTCATTCTCCTAACTTATGCCTTGTAAATAGTGGAAAGGCTTTAGGAATGTCAGGAGATACATCACTCACTGCAGAATACTCAGCCTCTTACCACAGAGTTTTTGTGGATGGCCCAATTAGGTTTCTGATCAATGGTGACTGCAAGATCTTGACGGTGGGTGATTTTGGCAATGGTAATACCATTTAATGTCACTGGGTACTTTTTGAACTGTCTTCTGTTGATGGTGATCATTGACTGGCATTTATGTGATGCCCAATCCTGAATGTTGTCCAAGCTTTGCTGCACATGGACACAGATTGCTTCATTATCTATAGAGTTGCAAATTGGAATTGTGCAATCATCAGCAAACATCCCCACTTCTGACCTTAGTAATTCACTCCCTATATGGTGTGTGCTTTGAATTTTTGAAGTTAGCAAATCAGTAGCATTATCACGTCTATCTTTCAGGCTGTTTTGAACATGTTAGTGGAAATTAGCCAAGTTCACCAGTGGGGGAAGCCACGATAGAACAAAAATAACATCATTTAACTTGCAAAATCATTTTACCTGATGTATCTTGTTTTAGCAGTTTAGCTAATGCTGTTGACAGCAGTAGTATTACGTACCTACAGCCAACTGCAAGCCAGAAATAGAAAGATTTGTTAACAGTTCAAATCCATTCTAAACGTTAACTCAAAAATTAAACTTTCTTTCCTATGTTGAGTGGCAGTACTTAATCAAAGATTTCTGACATTTGTGACATATTGAAATATCTACTTCACCTAGTGGAAAAACTTAATAGATATGTTTTATTGTCTCTATGTTTTCAACATTTTTCCCCTCCATTAACACTTGCTATCATAACTAAACGAAAATTGCTATTTGTCACCAGCAGGTATGAAACTGCAATGCCATTTAGCTGACCACTGACTTCAAAGCCCAATCTAAAAATCTTGATTAATTGTTAAATGTCATATACTAATAAATCTTAATGTACTGATGGAAAATCTTAACGTACTGATGGAAATCTGTGTTAAGAAATCATTTGAGACACATTTGCTTGTTTTAATAACTGTGGAATAAAGTATTTACATTCCATACAGACAGTGTAATCAAATATCACACTGGGATCATATGAGTTGTTTATATATAAAATTCTCTTCCTGTCCTCTTGAGAATTTATAGAGACAGACTTTTCAATAAATTACAAATGTCTTTATAAAGATTGCTGTCTTTATTGGAAGTTCAATTTTACTTTAATATCAATTTTTACTGTTAGTTCTCAGCATTTTAAGTTAACCTTTCAGCATTCTTTGTGACTTGGGGATTCTGACCAATTTTGAGCTTGTTGTTTATTCGAGAAAGTTGTTTAACATATTGGTAAATAGATAAAACAAGTTAGTGTTAATCAGAACTGATGGAGTCTGCTGAAAGCTCTTTGGTGCTAAATTGACAATCACGTTAAGTTTGAGTACAGGATAACTGTGAGGAGGTGAAAAATGTCACATTGGTGGAGTGGGGGTAGGC
The DNA here is from genome assembly GCF_965287045.1 of Carcharhinus amblyrhynchos. NCBI lineage: Eukaryota > Metazoa > Chordata > Chondrichthyes > Carcharhiniformes > Carcharhinidae > Carcharhinus > Carcharhinus amblyrhynchos. The sequence continues at coordinate 67,333,372 of NC_137333.1, read as the reverse complement.
ATATTGTTGGGTGGAGTATAGGGAACTCTTAGTTATATTAAACCTGAGCTGAGAATGCTTCATACTGATATTTGTCAATTGAAGAAGAGTTTCCAACACAAATGAGTAACCAAAAAAGAAAGGAAAATAAAGTCCCTTTTCTTTGACTGCATGTTAGTATTTCTGGACATGGTCATACATTTCTGCGGCAGCAGACATTAATCCAGGATAATATTGCCTCTCTGATGCCAGGGTCAAGGATGTCACTGAATGGCTGCAGAGCATTGTGAGCAAGGAGAATGAACAGCCAACAGTCGTGGTCCATTTCAGTATCAATGACATTGGGATAAAGAGGGATGAAATCCAGCAGACAGATTTTGGGAAGCTAAGAGATAAACAAGCCAGCAGCACCTCAAAGATGGTAATCTCTGGATTATTGTGACACACACGAGTGGATAGAGAATTGGGAGGATAGAGAAGATGAATGTGTGGCTGGAGAGAGGTGCACGAGAAAGGACTTTATATGTCTTCTGGAAGACATCGAGAGAAAATGTTTAGGAGAAGATTCTGAAGTGAGTGATTTGAGCGTTGAGATTGGAAACTTTCATGTGGAAGACAAACTTCCAGTGAAACTGATTGGCTCACAGACAAATGTCAGGGAGAGTTGATGAGAGATCCATAGCATCTATTTGGGGTGGCATATGCCACTTGGTTTCAGGGTATGGTGTGTCTGACCACATGTTGCCTATTAGTTTGCATGGACTGTGCCCTTGTTGTGAACATTAGAGTATAAGATAGATTTTGGATCTTGTGTTATCCTTATGAATCTGTACATACTCATAAATGTATAGTCGTGTGTGAATCTTTCATTCTTTAACAAATGTTTCATTCTTTTGTTAAAAGTTCATTAGCAACTTCTATGTTCGATAGTTGCCTTCCCTGTTTCTAAGCAAACAATAAGTTGGGACCTATCAAACTGAATTCCACCCTGGGAATCGACTTGTCTGGTAGTAATGTCAGCTGAGATCATAACATAATCTGGAACAAAATGAATATCACTTAGACGAATGTGGATTAATTAAAAAATTCCAACATGGATTTATTGAGGGTAAAATGTGATTAAAAATTTCAGCGTTTGTTTGATGAGGTATCATGGAGGGTTGATGATGATAATGTGGTTGATGTGGTGTACATAGACTTTTAAAAGGCATTTGATAAAGTACCACTACATGCTTGTCAGCAAAGTGGACTTAGATTTGCAAGTCGGAAGTGTTGTGAACTATGAGGATGTAAGTGATCAACTTCAAGAGGATATAGGCTGGTGAAATGGATGGACTTCATGTGGCAGATGAAATTTAACGCAGTGAAGTGATAAGTGATGCATTTTGGTAGGAAGAACAAGGTAAAGCAGTATAAAAAAAAGTAAAATTCTAGAGGTGGATTAGTGAATGGACTAAGGAATGAATTTACACAAATAATTGAAGGTGGCACAGAGTACAAAAGTATAATAGTACACAAAGTACACAGTCTGAAAGACACGCCTTGCCATGCTAAATTCTCCCTCAGTGTTCCCGAACAGGCATTGTAGTGACTGGGGGATTTTCACTGTAACGTTATTGCAGTGTTACCGTAAGCCTACATGTGACACTAATAAATAAACTTAAACATAAAATCAAGAAAGTTACATGAAACTCTCTGAAACACTGATTTGCCTGCAACTGGAGAATCCAGTTCTGAGTACCACACTTTAGGAGGGATGTGAAGGAATTGAACTGGGTGCAGAAATTTGTTTCTGAAAGGGGTTCCAGGGATGGGAGACATCAGTAACATGAATAGATTTTTTAAAGCTGGGGCTGTTCACTTTGGAGAAGAAATGGGTAAGAGGAGATTTGATTGAGAGATTCAAAATCCTGAGGGGTCTAGACAGAGTAAACAGGGAAAGCGATTTCTATTGGTTGAAGTGCCAATAACAGGAGGGCATTAGGTTATTGGCAAATTAACTAATGTCAACATAAAGGAATTTTTTTTTTAATATTGGAAGATGGTAGGATCTGGAATGCACTTTCTGAAAGTACGATAGAGTCAAATTTAGTATGACCTGAAGAGACAGAATTTACAGGACTGTTGGAAAAGGTTGGTGGGATTGGGGGAAGGGGCAGGGGGGCAGTTGTGGTGCGTGGTGGAACTAGCTGAATTGCCCTTGCTGAGAGCCCGCAGAAAAATGACAGACTGAATGGCCTCTTTCTATGCTGTAAACATTCCATGTTTCTACATATGTCTGGCCTCCACTTTTTTCAGTAAAATCCTGTGAACTAATCAGGGGAAGCAACCTATGCAGGTTGTTAAAATACTCACTCCAGTGGATAATATGGATTAAAGCATAGAACTAGAAGACACCAGTGCAAAATGAACACACTAAAGAAAGATGTACGATTAGACATTCATTATACAGCCATGGTTGTGCGGAATGGACAGCAAGACAAAACAATTATTTTTATGTCAGTTACCAGAGTTTCCTGGTTAGTGATACAGTCGATAGCAGCAGTAAATCACTGCAGTACTTTACCAAGCATTGTCATGAACCAATCCAATATAAGTCTATGATTGATTATGCTCTCTTTGGGCACAGTATCCGATGGAGGAGAACCATTTTTAACATCGGACTGGACAATATCTGACTAGAGGGTAACTGAGGGAAGACTGTCAGAAGAACAAAGTCTGGACTGAGAAATATAATTAGGCCTATTAAACCTACCTGTTCTATGTCATGCCTCTCTTACCAACACAATTAATTGTTGAATCCCTACCTTTAGCACCCAAGGGTGGGGAGGATTTTCAAATCAATGTTTTTTTCTTCATTCTTTCATGGGATTTGGACATTACTATCAAAGCCAGCATTTATTGCCCATCCCTACTTGCCCTTGTATCAGAAGACATTTAAGAGTCAACCACATTGCTGTGGGTCTGGAGTCACATGTAGGGCAGATTTCCTAGTGAACCAGATTGGTTCTTGTGAACATCAGTGCTGTTTCATGGTTACTATTACTGAGACTAACTTTATAGAATCCAATTCCACCAGTCATTGTGGTGGGATGTGATCCTATGTCCCCAGACCATTAGTTTGGTCCTCTTGATTACTAGTTCAGTGACCTTACCACTCCATCTCCCCATGGCATTACACTAGAAAGAAGACCTGAGCCATTTTCAGTTCTGATCTCATTTAAATTTAATTGATGAGTTGCTGGTGCCTGTATGGTGCAATGGGAAATTGGCTGCTTTCTGCATAAAACTGCTTCCATTGCTGTGACAGTTAGTGTGCTACTCATTCTGAACTGGCAAATATCCATCTGAAAGGCCCCAAAGCTTTACCGGGCAAAGGTCACTGAATCACTGAATTGAAAGCTTTAAAAAAATCTTCGGAAGGGCCTGGGACTTGCAAAGTGGAAAAAATTTAGTTCACTTGTAATTTACAGATGGATTGGGGTGGAGGCCACTTACAGTTTTGCAAATGGAACTACCTCTTATTTGGAAGTGGTCAGTGGCTTTGAATATGGGTGTACTTATGAAATTATTGTGCCAGATGAAAAAAAATTGTAATTTTGTAATTATTTGTTGCATGGGACTAATATTAATTATAAAACTACTGTTCTCATGGATTTTCTTAAAAACTATTTGAAACTTTTTGAAATGGTACAAGATGACTCACCTTGCATGAACCGTTTGACAAAAAAAATTGTACATTTTATAAAATCAAAAAGTCTTTGCAGTGTTCCTTCTTTCCCACTGAACCCCAGTAAATCATTATTTAACCTAAGGTCTTAGGCGCCCAGGGCATCAACTGAAAATTGCTAGTATTTTTCAAAGAGATGTATGGTTAAGTGATGATTGAAGAATAATTTTACTTATCCTTTGAGTTAGGGGAATGTCGAACATTCCTCTAAATGGCAGACCACTACTGCTATGATACACTGGATCTCAAAACTGGCCGATGAACTGATGTAAATCAAAGGTTAGTCAGCATGCACCTCACATCACAACTCAGTGTTCTTCCTGATGTTTGCAGCTGATCCCTGAACAACCAGCCAAGTATGAGCACTAGTTTGACACAATCCAGAGAAGACTTGAACATGGATGTATTGAGCTACTTTGGAAGCAGTGGAACATGGGATGAAGCATTAGAAGGACCAGCATTTGAAGTGAAAGCTGCAAGCGACATCAGAACACAACGCATTCTCCTGGTCAGTACTGGTACCATTATGCCCACTTTAACACATATTGAACTTCACAATTGATCAGACCTTCCTGCTTTCAGCTCTCTAGCATGCTCTATGGCAAATAAATGCAATTTAAGTTCTTCTACTCTCATTAAAAACAAAAGGCAACCATGGTCATCTTATGCCTTCACTTCTCATTTCTCCTGTGTTTAAAAATATGTTTCCCATCCTTGTGCAATCAATAATCGGTATAATACTGAGTGATGGCTTTTGGGGTGGAGAAGGCGCTTTAAGAACAAAGAACAAAGAACAACACAGCATGGGAAACAGGCCCTTCGACCCAACGAACCCGCGCCGCCATTTCAACATTGAGAGTCCCCTCTCCACCCATGACCCTTGTCTATGCTTATGGCATTCCACATTGGAAATCAGATTGAGGGGAGACTAATTTAGGGACAATTTGTTACACCAATCAGCCTAAGAGCATATCTTTGGGGTATGGGAGGAAACTGGAGCACCTGGAGAAAACCCATGCAAGCACGGGGAGAATGCGCAAACTCCCACAGAGACTGGCCCAAATCCATGTATCTGCACAGCAAACAGTGATAGTCACTGAGCTGTCGTGTTGCCCATTATGACAGTTTGGTCTAGAGAAGAAACCCTGTAGGCTCCATCTCTGACAGCTTGCTGTTGCTTCTTACAACATATAGCACTCTGAGGGTGTAGGTTAAATGCCTGCTGTCTTCTGACATGGCAATTGTGCAGATCAACTTCAGTTGATGTATTTCCCTGAATCTTTGCTAACCAGTGGAACGTTTGGTCTAGGCAGCTATCAGATTTAAAGCCTATATTTGTTCCAAATGTCTGAAATCCAGAATCACCTTATCATTTACTGCCTGATTGAAGCTGCCATACACTACACTGGTGCCTGTGGAAGACCTTCCATAATGCTGCTGCAAGGTATGCAAACACCTGTATTAGTCTTGTCAATTGCTGAACACCCTTGTGCAGCGACCTAGTTTCTGCACATAAATGTGATGTTGCTCAAACATACTTTGAAGAATACAGACAAGATGCAAGTCCCATTAAGTCTGAGCCAAAACAACGTCTCTGGAGCTTGTTGTAGCATTCATCAAGTTCCTTTTTTTTGTCTTTGAGCAACATATTGCCGCATTGTTGCTTTGACCAACTGGATGGATTGACTGAAGTGATGCATTAAAATAAACAAATAATATGGAGTTTTGAATGGTTTGGAGCAGAGAATTATTTCAGGGTTCCTACATAACCCCCTCTTCATTATTCCCGTTCTCATCATCTTGGCCTTCAAGGAACACATTTTCTTGCTGTCTCCATGTAACTTATCTCTTCTCCATCTTACTCTGTGTCTTCAGCTTCTGCTTTTGGCTTCTGCTTTACAGAAATCACTTGGTAATTGTATAGATGTGCACCCACTAACCTGCACTGTCACAGAAATCTCACTGTCTCCCATAACTGACATGATATCCCAATACAACATTGGTAATACTAGGTGAGGTCTAGCATTTGAGGAATGTTTCCCATTGCTCTTGAAGCTTTGTAAAAATTGAAGAAGGGATTTTGAAGCTCATTACATAAATCATTGGTAGTTGCCAACTCAGTGAAGGATAGTTAATGAATCCTTAAACATTTAGAAAGTTAAGACTGTGTTGCTGCCTACAATGTCTAATAGAAAGCACAGTGCCCATTGTTACCTTGCCTGTCACTATCAGTTTGATAAACGTTTTCATAGAATCCCTGCAGTGCAAAAGGAGGCATTTGGCCTATCATGTCGGCACCAATTCTCTGACAAAGCACTTCACCATGGTTCACCAGTACCCCCTGCAGCCTCCCTCCCCCTCTTTCCTGTGTATTTACCATGACTAATCCACTTAACATCCACATCTTGGGTCAGTCACTAAGAAGCGATTTAGTGTGGCCAATCGATGCAACCTGCACGTTTGGACTGTGGGAGGAAACTGGAGCACTTGGAGGAAACTCACGCAGACACTACGCCAGAATTGAACCTGGTCCCTGGCATTGTAACACAACAGTGCTAATCACTGTGCCACCTTTAAGTATACTGTTTGGCCATTCTGAATGTTATAAGTTGCATTTTGTGCCACATAGCTCCCACCACAGTTGTGTGATGATTTCTTCTGTGGGACTGACTTTCTGTCTTCTGCTGCCTTTTATACAGGTCTATCAACAGCTGCATCACTGAAATTTTGGGCTCTTTTGTCCAATTTGAATTTCCTGCTCTTTTTATTTAGGTCGAACACCTTGTTCTTCCAGTAGAAAACATTATTTGGGAGTTCCATAAAATATCTCGAAACACTTTTAAACCATTAAAACTATATTTAGCCTTAAAGAACGTTCACCACTAATTTTCAGATCCTTTTGGCTATGGCTGACAGTTTAAAGTGAGTTCTGATTTTTCCAACTGCACCTGAAGTTTCCTTGCCCAACTTACTCCGATGTTAAACAGGGGGTTAAACACCAATACCAGATGATGATAATGGTCTTGACACCACAAACAACAGATCGGGCCAATGTTGAACTCTTACTGAATACAAGAACAGACCAATAGTGCTTCTTTGAGGCAACTGCCAGCAGACAATTTCTGTTCTTCAACTTCGGCTTTCGCTCATAGCGCTGGACAACAGCCAGTTACCGGATACCGAAACCATCTTCAGGCTGGCATCAAGCAAGCACTCTGCAGTGGAAAATCAGTTTGCTTTCGCATAGCTGCTGGCTGAAAAACTCATAGGGCCAAATGGGTCATAAATGCTTCTCCCGGCTCCATGATTTTTATTTAAGCTAAGTCTTTAGTTTTTTTAAAGTGATCCTTTAAGATATGCTGCTTAGCTCAATATCTGATACAAAATTAGCATGTGGGGTGCACACTGAAGTTACATGCACCTTTTCTTATTTAAACAGGTGTACTTATTTGAGAAAGGAATATTATGTGATCAATAAAAACCTGCCTGAAAAATTATATCAGGCAGGCAAATGGGTGATTAACAGATATTCCTATTCAGGCCAGAAGTAGATGGCCAGCAAAAGCCCTTGCCACCGATATAAGTTAGACTGGTCCAGGTTTGGAAATGACTGGCAATAGAAAATCATATTGCAGTATTAGAGATAGCATCACAGACTGAAAGAATACATTGAACTATGAGGTAAGATGTGGGGATACAGTGATTTTAATAATACATATTGACAAAGATCTCCAACAAACATCCATAAAGTGATAAATATCATTTCTTCAAGTCAGTAAGTTTACATTTGTCTATCAATAATCAAGATCTCACAAGAACAAAACAAGAATAATCCAGGTTCTAAGGAATGCAACATCTGACGTCACTGATCTATAATATAAAGCTCATCTCAGTGATTCTAAACTTTTCTCTTGAAACATAAATAAATAATCTGATAAAGAGCATAAATTAAATGAAGCGTCCAACTGGATGGTGAAATTTAGGTAACACACCACAGCTAATATTACCACGGACACAACTGTTCCTATTCCTTGATAGTTTGCCCAGGATTGTTTGGTATTGGTGCTGAGGTCCCTCTATGCTTTCAGCTTTGCACTGCTGGCCAAGTTGTATTTGATCCACAGCTGTAGCTCTTCAGGAAAATCTGGGCATTCCACCTTCCTCTTACATAGAATCTGCAGCAACTTGTCTGGGGTGCTGTATAGTACATTCTGTCGACACAGCATGGTGGCACACACAAAGCTGTCCTTGCAGGAAATGAACTCCTGCTCGATATAGAAAGCCTTTTCATCCCAGCAAAGAATCTGTTGAAGAGAGAATACACATTTCAACAATAAAGTTGTTTGTGTGCTATCACGGTTGCACTGATTCCATTTGCCCAGCACAGATATATGTGCAGGGAAAGCAAGCCAAAGACAGAGTTATGACATTGCAACTCTAATTCAGCTTTAACATTCAAATAACTGACAATGATACATTCTGCTGGTTTTTGGTCAGCTTGGGCTGTGTGTGTGGTAAATAATGTTTAATGAAAATGACAGATTAGATGAAGGATTTTACTTTTACCGTTAATGTGTGGGGATTGTTTACGTATCTCATGTCCTTAGGAAGTTAAATGGTTGACAGAACTTTCAAAAGCGAGACTATAGATGCATTATGGAAAACAAAGGACTTGCTGTATTAGATGGGTTTTTTTCATTCCATGCTTATGTTTTTAAATTGCAACAAAAATCATAATTTCTATACTGTTAGAACAGATGTTCATCAATTGAAGTATATTGGATGATCCAGAACTATTTTACCCTTTGCAAAATAACCCAAAGCGTACAATCAATCCTAATGATAGGATTGTATCAGACAGTAACCATGTGCAGTAAATTCACCACAGTTTATTCCAACACAAGAGGTGGAGCAGTTCACGTGAAGCAGACTCACATCACAGCAGCTATGTTTGATTGGGTTGTACCAATTGTAATGAGCATATATCCGGCAGGTCACAGTATTTGATAACCTGATGAAATTACATGCTTTCAACGGCTATTCCAATAATGGATCAGATGTGACACTGGCTGAGAATTCACAAAGTGGCAATCCAACTAGGTGAAACTATGAAGCTGGGTTAGCGCTTAATATAAAAAAGGATAGCAAGAGTTTTTATAAATATATAAAAAGGAAGAGGCTGGCTAGGGTGAACGTTGGTCCTTTAGAGGATGAGAAAGGGGACCTAGTGGTAGGGGATGGGGATATGGCTAAGGTATTGATTAACTTTTTTGTTTCTGTCTTCACGGAGGAGGACGTGAATAATTTGCCGGGTGTTAGTGATGGAAAGGTGGTAGGACTGGAGGGTCTTAATGACATTACTGTTACTAGAGAGGCGGTGCTCGACAGACTGGAGGGGCTGATTGTGGACAAGTCCCCAGGACCGGATGGAATGCATCCGAGGGTTCTGAAAGAAATGGCGGAGGTGATAGTGGATGCCTTGGTGGTTATTTTCCAGACGTCGCTGGATTCCGGGAAGTGCCGGAGGATTGGAAAACGGCTAATGTTACGCCGTTGTTTAAGAAGGGTGCCAGGCAAAAGGCGGGGAATTATAGGCCGGTTAGTTTAACGTCTGTGGTAGGTAAAATGTTAGAATCCGTCATTAAGGAGGAAATTGCGAGGCATCTTGAAGGGAACTGCTTGCTAGAGCAGACGCAGCACGGTTTCATTAAAGGGAAGTCGTGTCTGACAAATTTACTGGAGTTCTATGAGGATGTGTCTAGGGTGGTGGATAGAGGAGAGCCGGTGGACGTGGTCTTTCTGGATTTTCAGAAGGCGTTTGACAAAGTACCTCACAAGAGGTTATTGCAGAAGGTCGAGGGACATGGAGTTGGGGGTAGGGTGTTAGCGTGGATAGAGGATTGGTTGTCAAATAGGAGGCAGAGAGTGGGGGTCAACGGGTGCTATTCGGATTGGCAGATGGTGACTTAGTGGATTTTCAGAAGGCGTTTGACAAAGTACCTCACAAGAGGTTATTGCAGAAGGTCGAGGGACATGGAGTTGGGGGTAGGGTGTTAGCGTGGATAGAGGATTGGTTGTCAAATAGGAGGCAGAGAGTGGGGGTCAACGGGTGCTATTCGGATTGGCAGATGGTGACTTAGTGGAGTGCCCCAGGGGTCGGTGCTGGGGCCTCAGCTTTTTACCATTTATATAGATGATCTGGAGGAGGGAACCGAGTGTAGGGTGTCGAAATTTGCTGATGACACCAAGATTGGTGGAACGGCAAATTGTGCGGAGGGTGTGGAGAGTCTGCAGAAGGATCTAGATAGGCTGGGCGAATGGGCCAGGAAATGGCAAATGGAATTTAATGTTGGCAAGTGTGAGGTGGTCCACTTTGGTAGGAATAATGGTAGGAAGGACTATTACTTACGTGGCGAAAAACTGCAGCAGGCGACGGTGCAGAGAGACCTCGGGGTCCTTGTGCATGAGTCGCAAAAACCCAGCTTGCAGGTGCAGCAGGTGGTCAGGAAGGCGAATGGGACTCTGGCCTTCACAGCGAGGGGGATTGAATATAAAAGTAGGGAGGTCTTGCTGCAGCTGTATAGGGCATTGGTGAGGCCGCAGCTGGAGTACTGTGTGCAGTTTTGGGCGCCGCACCTGCGCAAAGATATTTTGGCCTTGGAGGGAGTGCAGAGGAGGTTTACTAGGCTGATACCAGAGTTGAGGGGGTTGAGCTATGAGGAGAGGCTGAATGAACTAGGCTTGTACTCGTTAGAGTTTAGAAGAATGAGGGGAGATCTCATTGAGATGTATAAGATGATGAATGGGATGGATAGGATAGAGGTGGAGAGACTCTTCCCGCAGTAGGACTAGGGGGCACAGCCTCAAGATAAAGGGGGGGGCGGTTTAGAACGGAGTTGAGGAGGAACTTCTTCACTCAAAGGGTGGTGAATCTCTGGAATTCTCTGCCCGTTGAAGTGGTGGAGGCTGCCTCGCTAAATATTTTTAAGACGCGGGTTGATGGGTTTTTGATAAGAGAGGGGATTAAGGGTTATGGGGAGAGGGCGGGAAAGTGGAACTGAGCCACGACAGAGCAGCCATGATCTTATTGAATGGCGGGGCAGGCTCGAAGGGCTAGATGGCCTACTCCTGCTCCTATTTCTTATGTAACTCTGAGCAGCTTCTATACATCAGCAGTCTTTTGGTTCCATTCAGTCCATTTGGTTAAAACTCAGCAACAACACATTTGTGCACATAATTTGAAAGTTTTTAAAAATTCATTTGTGGGACATGGATGTCACTGGCTGGCCAGCATTTATTGCACATCCGTAGTTGCCCTTGTGAAGGTGGTGGTGAGCTGCCTTCTTGAATTGCGGCAGTCCATGTGCTGTGGGTTGACCCATAATGCTGTTAGGGAGGGAATTCCAGGATTTTGATCCAGCGACTGCGAAGAAACAGTGACATATTTCCAAGTCAGGATGGTGAGTGGCTTGGAGGGGAATTTGTAGGTGGTGGTGTTCCCATTTATCTGCTGCCCTTGTCCTTCTAGATGGAAGCGATCATGGGTTTGGAAGGTCCTGTCTAAGGATCCTTGGTGAATTGCTGCAGTGCATCTTGTAGATATTTCACATTGCTACTACTAAGCGTCGGTGGTGGAGGGATTGAATGTTTGTAGATGTGGTGCTCCTCTGTCCAGGATGGTGGTAAGCTTCTTGAGTGTTGTTGGAGCTGCACCTATCCAGGCAAGTGGGGAGTATTCCATTACACTCCTGACTTGTGCCTTGTAGATTATGGATAGGCTCTGGAGAGTCAGGAAGTGAATTACTTGGCTCAGTGTTCCTAGCCTCTGACCTGCTCTTATATCCACTGTGTTTATGTGGTGAGTCCAGTTGAGTTTTGGCTCAATGGTAACCCCAAGGATGTTGACAGATGGTTGCATCATTGAATGTTAAGGGGTGGTGGTTAGAGTGACTCTTATTGGTGATGGTCAATGCCTAGCATTTGTGTGGCACAAATGTCATTTGCTACTTGTCAGCCCAAGCCTGGATATTGTCCAGGTGTTACATTTGAACATGGTCTGCTTCAGTATCTTGAGTGGTCGTGAATGGTGCTGAACATTGTGCAATCATCAGTGAACATCCCCAATTCTGACCTTATGATGGAGGGAAGGTGATTGATGTAGCAGCTGAAGATTGTTGGGCCTAGGACACTCCTGTGAGGGATTCCTGTAGTGATGTGCTGGAGCTGAGATGACTGATCCTCCACAATCACAACCATCTTCCTATCTAGCAGGTATGACTCCAACCAGTGCAGAATTTGCTCCTGATACCCATTAATTTCAGTTTTGCTGGGGTTCCTTGATGCCACACTTGGTCAAATGCGGCCTTGATGTCAAGGGCTGTCATTCTCACCTCATCTCTGGAATTCAGCTCTTTTATCCCTGTTTGGACCAAAGCTGTAATGAGGTCAGGAGCTGAGTGACCCTCGCGAAGCCCAAACTGGGAGTTACTGAGCAGGTTATTGCTGAGCAGGTGCTGCTTGATAGCACTGCTGATGACCCCTTCCATCACTTTATTGATGATTGGGCGATAATTAGCTGGGTTGGATTTGTCCTGCTTTTTGTGTACAGGACATACCTGGGCAATGTTCCACATTGTTGGATAGATGCCAGTGTTATAACTGGTTAGGGGAATGGCAAGTTCTGGAGCACAAGTCTTCAGTGCTATTGACGGAATGTTATCAGGGCCCATTGCTTTTGCAGTATCCAGTGCCTCCAACCGTTTCTTGATATCACGTGGAGTGAATCAAATTGTCTGGACACCAGCATCTGAGATGCTGGGGACAACTGCAGCAGGCTGCGATAGATCATCCACTCAGCACTTCTGGCTGAAGATTGCTGCAAATACTTTAGCCTTACCTTTTGCACTAATGAGTGAGCTCCTCCACCATTGAGGATGGGATATTTGTGGAGCCCCCTCCTCCAGTGAGTTGTTTAATTGTCCAATGCCATTCTCGACTGGATGTGGAAGGATTGCTGACCTTAAGAGTTGATCTGTTGGTTGTGGGATCGCTTAGCTCTATCACTTGCTGTTTTTGCATTTGGCATGCAAGTAGTCCTGTTTGGTAGCTTCACCAGGTTGACTCCTCATTTCTAGGTATGCCTGGTGCTGCTCCTGGCATGCCTTCCTTTACTCTCCATTGAACCAGGGTTGATCCCCTGGTTTGATAGTAATGGTTGAGTGAGGGACATGCCGGGCCATGATGTTGCAGATTGTGCTGGAGTATAATTCCGCTGCTGTTGATGGCCCACAATGCCTCATGGATGCCCAGCCTTGAGTTGCTACATTGGTTCGAAGTCTGTCCCATTTAGCACGGTGATAGTGTCGCACAACACAATGGAGGTTATTCTCAATGTGAAGGCAGGATTCCATCTCCACAAGGACTGTGTGGTGGTCACTCTTACCAACACAGATGCATCTGCAGCCGGCAGGTTAGTAAGAATGAGGTCAAGTATATTATTTCCTTTTGTTGTTTCCTTCAGCACCTGCTGCAGACCCAGTCCAGCTATATCCTTTAGGACCCAATCAGCTCAATCAGTAGTGCTGCTGCTGCCAAGCTATGCTTGGTGGTGGACATTGAAATTCCCCACCCAGAATACATTTTGTGCTCTTACCACCCTCAGTGCTTCCTCCAAGTGTTGTTCAACATGGAGGAATACTGATTCAATCAGCTGAAGGAGGACGGTAAGTGGTAACCAGTAAGAGGTTTCCTTGCCCATGTTTAGCCTAAAGCCATGAGACTACAGGGTCCAGAGTCAATGTTAAGGACTCCCAGGGCAACTCCCTCCCGATTGTATACCAACCACTGTGCCACCACCTCTGCTAGGTCTGTCCTGCCATTGTAAGTTAGCAAAGTATGTAAAAATCAGAATTGTAATAAACAATGAGAATGAAAATCTGGATCCAGTATATCTTCAGGTAGTCATTCCAGGCTTCCTCATATTGCCTCTGGTTCTTTTTCCACTTTAATTTGGGATCCCCTGGTTTTCAACCCTTCTGCCAAGGTTTCTTCCCATGTATATGCCTTATGATTTTGCGCACTTTATCAAATCTCCTCTTAACATTCTCGATTTGAGATTTAACATTCAGGACATTTTACTGAAGGAGATCTATCCGATAAGGTATAGCAAACCATGGAAGTGGTGATGCAATCTGCAGATGGTGTAGCCAGTGAGGTACTGTGTGCAAGCTGTTTTCTGAATAGGTTGGGTGTATTTTTTTGATCTTTTGTGGGATGTTGGCATCGCTGGCAAAACTAGCATTTGATGCTCATCGCTAACTGCTCTTGAACTCAATTGAGTTCTGTTATGTTTGGGTTGTTATGGCATCATCAAGAGATTTCAGACTTTATTAGGAACAAAAGGTATTTATTGGTAAGAGAAACTTACGTACAGGAGGTCTGCAGCTCAGCTGCCCTGGGGCACAGCTCCAACCTTTACATGTTTACAACATGGCTTCTAGATTGGCACAGAGGACTTCACTCTCTGCTGTGATCACTCAGTTTCCACTGGTCCTTCAATCAGGTGATTCACTTCTGCTGTACTATCTTGAAGAGACAGACACCCCACAGTCTTGGGCTGTTTTAGAGGGCATTTAAGAGTCAATAGAGCTGGAGTCTTGTGTAGGGTAAGAATGGCAGATTTCTTTTCCGAAAGACGTTGGTAAATCAGATCGGTTTTTACAACTGATGATAGTTGACCTGAAAGTTGCTTTATAATCCTGATTGTATTAATTGAATTTAAATTCCACCAGTGCCATAGTGGAATTTGAACTCATCCCCAGATTAGCCTGAGCCTCTAGATGTTTGGATCAGATATCCCCACTCCACCACCATCTTTCCCAAAGCACCTGTTGGGTGCACTGACACTGCTTTCCGGGGAAACTCAAACTCGTTTGAACCAGATAAAAGACACACGGCCATCAGAGCTCAGGTCACCTAAGGGAGCAATGCAAGCAGGCTGAAAAAAAACAAAGGTAACAATGGTTCTTGCAGCCAGTTCTGTAGCTTAAAGCAGCTGACTGACCAGACTCAGCCATACAATGTCCAGCTTTGTCACAGGGTCTTCAGATAAATACAATATTGGTGGATTCACACCATCCAAACAATTGTGAGCAGAACAGAGAATTTGTTAGATTGTACCTGTGGAACTCAGCTTGATTGGAAACTGTTATCGAATGAGAATTGATTTTGAAAAGGAAATTTACCTGAGGATATTCAGAGCCTTGAAGAGCTTTGTGGCTGAAATTGGTGCCCTCTACGTTGTGAATTGCCCAGTAAATCCATTGGACTAAATATCTGCTATTTAATGTGTAACTTATAGCTTATATTGACTGATTGATTTTTGTTTGATTGTTCAAGTAAAAGTTTTAAGAAGTGAAATCTTGTCAACAGATTTTTTGTTGGGGTCATTCTATACATTTATTTCCTTTGGTTTGTTAATCTCTATGAAGTTCGTAACAAAGGATCTGAAGATGCTGGGGGAAGATCCTCAATTCAGTTTACTGGGGACAGGGGCTATGGCAAGGACAGAACAGAAAGAGAGGTCATTTGAGTTTGTGGGGAAATATTAACTGGCTACAAGTGAAGGGGTGAGTACAACACCCCTGGCATCATCATTCTGAGCAATATAACTACTAGGCCTGATTGACAGGCCAACATCCAGACTGCACCGGTAATGGACAGCCTGCTCACTTTCAAGGTAGGATTTCTGGCAGGCCTGCAGAATGCTACTAAAAGACTGAATGTATGAAGAGATGAGGAGATGGGAAGACATCAGATAGAAAAGGGTGCAAAAGAAGAACATTAAACAGACCTGGAGAAAGGTAGCAGACTTTGTCAATGAGAGGAGCATCACTCCTAGAACCTGGATTCAATCAGGAAAATGCATTCTGATCAGAGCAGCGAGTGAGAGAGTGTTCAGGTTTTCAATAAATCATTGAATGGTACAGTACAGGCAGAGGTCATTTCACCCCTTAAGCCTGTACCAGTCCCAGGCACTTTCCTTATACCCATGCAAATTTATTCCCCTTCAAGTATTTATCCAATTCTTTTTTGAAAGTAAATAACAAATTTGCATCCAATGTGTTATCAGGCAGTACATTTCAAATCGTTACCACCCATTATGCAAAAACATCTTTCCTTATGTTGTTTCTGGTTCTTTTACTAATCACCTTAAATCTGTGCCCTCTGGTTAATAACTCTTTAGCTATTAGAAGCAGTTTATCTTTATTTACTCTATTTAAACCTTTCAGAATTGTAAATACCTCTACCAAATCACTTCTTAATGGTCTCTGCTCTATAAACAACCACACATTGTCCAATTTATCCATAAAGCTGTAATGCCTCATTCCTGAGACCATTCTAGTAAATCTCCTTTGTACCTTTTCCAAAACCTTTACATACTTCCTAAAGTATGGTGCCAAGAATAGGTTATAGTACTCCAGCTGGGGCCAATTAATCTTTTATCCAGGCTTAACATAACTTTTTGGCTCATGTACTCCATGTGTCTCTGTATAAGCCTAGGATGCCATACGCTTTATTAATTGCTTAGTCAACTTGTCCTGCCAACTTCAGAGATTTATGCACAAACACCCCCGGGCCACTTTCTTCTGACATCCAATTCATCTGTTATACACTTTCCCATCTCCTCTTCCCCATAACACATTAAACACTTCCTCCCCTGCACCACATTCCTGTCCACCAGCCTGTACCATCTCTCTTCATTCCAATAACACCCACGTAACAGCCACCAGCAGCATTCTGTTCTGACCTGGTAGCAATTGCAAAACAATTAACTTCTCTAATAACGCATCTCTAACTTCAGACCGGCCATTTTCTTCACCACCCTTTCCTACTCAGTTTGTTTTTTCTCTTCCCTCTCAGCATATACCTATTCACATATCTCTCAATAAATCCCTCCCAGTTCCTGCAGGAAGAAATCCCTCACAGCTCAAGTGAAGGAGTGAACTAAGTGAGGACTAGCTAACATCCAAGTCTTTAGTAAAATGGAACAAACAGCCTTGGATATCGCAGGTCCATCAAGAGCAAAAAGCATTGGAGTTGGCAAGACTGGAATGACACTGATTGGGTATCTGTTTAATATTTGACTGTTTAATTATATTCATGCAGTCTCACAATCAGCTTGATGCCACTCATGTTGGATAGCAAAGCCAGTCACCGCTACTATCAGTGCCATTTAAATTCACCTCTTTCTCTAGTTTGTAAGCATCTGATGATGAGGAGAGCAATTCCTTCAGAAGGACCATCACACACTCCAGTTCCCCCAATTACTATACTGGGACCATCACTCAGGGTGGGCCTGCTCTTAGCAAAATAAAAGCAAAATACTGGGGACACTGGAATCTGAAACAAAAACAGAAAATGCTGGAAAATCTCTGCAAGTCTGACAGCATCTGTGGGAAGCTGAGTTCTGACGAACGGTCACCCAGCCTCGAAACATAGCATCTGTAAAGCCAATGTTTCAAGTCTGGATGACCCTTTGTCAGAACTCAGCTTCCTACAGATGCTGTCAGACCTGCTGAGATTTTCCAGCATTTTGCATTTTAAAACAGCAGAAAGGGGCATGGGTGGAAAAGAGAAAAAAAAAGGCAATGTCTGTGATGGGTGGAGAATGGGAGAAATTAAATGACAGAGGTGCTGCCTGCAGTATGGTAATAGTCTTCCTTTGTGATGGAGTGCTCAGCAGTCCACAACGTCAGATCTATGCCTCTGCAACCTTCATTATGGAAACTCCCAGAGCTACTGCCTCATAATGCAGCTTTTATGGTTAGACTTTGTAAAATAACATCAGATAACACTAGTATTAATGGCAATCACAGACAGTAACATTAGGAAAAATAGAATAGAAATACAGCAGGAATGAGAGAGAGATGATTTTTCAATTTCTCCCTTGGCAACATATTTGAAATGATACGAACATGCACTGGAAAATTATGGGCCTAGTACACAGAGTGAGGGAACCAGCCATGTGCAAGAACACAAAATCCACCCTTCTGTCAGCAATAGCGAAGCAGATCTAAAAGGAATTTATTTAAATACCCCGAAGTCAGAACCCTCTCTCTATGATAAAACCGCTAAGCAATATTTTCTTACATTTCTTTGGGGCTTGATTTCAATATTTTAACATCTAAAGAGGTGCATTTTGTATACCTGGACAGACATAGCTACATTTAAAGTTGGCAAGCACCTTCATGTTGTAGTGAGGTATCTTGTGACATGACAGTTCGCAGAAAATCAGCACAAGAGAAATAGATGGAAATCCAGGGTCACCTAGCTGCCTTGAAAGTTTATGGCAAATACTGTGACATTGCACTGAGTAACTATGTTAAACACATTGAGAGACAAACTGATAAGGCAATAGATTCCCCTTCTGATTTCACCCTTGGTGACACCTTGCCCTCAGTAGAGTTGTCTAAACAGTCAAAAACATGGAAACATTCTTTTACTGTTTAGAGCATTCATTTCAAGTATTGGGCTGCAGAGGATCAGCCACCAGCATGTTCAATTGGTGGATAAACTCAATTCAATTTAAATGTCCAATGGATGCATTTACTTTAATGCTCTTACTAAATACAGCAGTTTTTTTTGGAAGATTAAATTTATTATACTTCTTGTAGAAGAGCTCAACAAGGCAGCAGAATTTAAGGGTGAGGAATGAATAAACAAAGTTCACAGTTTAAAACAGTGTTTTATTTGCACCATGACAGCGAAATGGATTTTTATTAACTGATCGAACAGAGCTGTAGTGGAGTTGCAGCGTTTTACAGAAATATTGGTGAAAGTTCCATGGGAAAGCTCATATCACATCAGTTGATGCACTCTTTTTGAGACAGGACTGCTATACCATGAAATGCACAAAGTATTCAACGACAAAGGTGAAGCTGTGCTCACTATCATTTTAATGCTAAAGGTTACTTTCCGTCTTTTGGCACATCTGTCTTCACTTCGCACTAATTCTTTTTCCTTCAGTGCTTGCCTGTGCTTTCCCTTCTCTTTCACTGTGTCAATGCTTTTCAATTGGAGTTATCTATCCGAATCCTATTTTCCAGTGCTTTCCCATCGCTTTCTATACTGTTCCTTTCAAAATTCAAATCCAACTGCCTTATGGATAGGCTTTTTGAGGCAGACTTGCTTGCTCCTGCATCTGAACTATTGGACCATCTGGGCACAACAAATACAAGATAATCTTGTGGGGTGGAGTGCATTAATGAACAAAACATTACCAACTCAGTTGTTCTGCACTCACTGTGGCCAGGTAACCCACCAACTCCTAGAACAAAATAATTTGCCAGTGAATACTGGCCAAACAATCCACGACTGAAAAAATTCCAACCTTCACTCACTCTTGTGCAAGTAACTTCAAGTCCATACTGGAATCCATTATTGAATTGCCAGCTAATAAAAAAACCTTTCACTACTTCTTGAAAACATTTTATAATTCAAGTACATAGTGTATGCTGAGATTTAATGTGGTACAGAATTGAGAGAAATCCCTTCATAGGCAGCCTTTGACAGTACCCACATTCAGGTGGGGGTCAGTCACATCACACCAGGATACAAACTTGCATTTATGCCCCCACCCCACCCCCTAATGCTGGAAATCATGAATTAAAAACAGAAAATGCATTTTGACAATGTAAGAGTGGGCATAAATATTGATTGGGAAACCTATGATTGGGCTAAGAAACAATTGGAATGGCCAGGTTGATGAAGAAACACAGGTAGATAGGAAACCAAACTGGGAAACATCTAGGCAAAGAAGGCATTCAAAGCTGATGAGCAGACTAAGATCTACTTAGAATAAGCAGGTTCATAAGGCAGGATGGAATGCATGGACTGAGCAGATATGCAAGTTAAAAGACAGACTGGATAGACATGTGGGGGTGGATTCAGAGCAGCTGAAAAGGGGAGGGAGCGGGTGGGCTAAAGTTCAATTCTACACTCCGTTGGTATGATCAAAGCCCATGCAACTAGAGGCTGCGAAATGTTCCTATACAGGTGTTTCGGAAGAATCTGGGTGAAAGGCATCACTGGTGGCAACACAATGTTGTAGCCACTTGTTTGCCCTGCCATCTTGGGTCTACTTGCAACTGAGAAGTCATCTCATTTTTGCAATTATGGAACACATTAATTGCACTTGTGGCCTACATGGACCTCAGCCCCATATTGAGTCAGACTGTCAAAGTTACAAATGCACAATTATGTAGTCATCTAACTATTGTTAAATTTGCTCAGCAGTATAAAGAGATTTGAGAAGCCAGCATAGCTTTGAAGAGCTTCCACTGTAAAAGCACATTTGAAAAGAATGCGTCAAAGCAAAGGGTGGTTCACACAACGAAATTTCACTGCTCGACTTGAGTTTCTGTGGTACCTTTCATTCAAAATGATATTTTCAGCTGAAAATTTCAAATCAAGCTACAAGAAAATTATATCAATTTGGCTATTTTTGGAATGTCTGACCATTTTACATGATTGGGTAATAGTAAACATGGATTAAATCCAGAAATTTCCAACAATGACTCATCTGAAGAAGCAAAGCACTTTATACCTTATATAAGAGTCTAGCACATTTTCCAGTACAATATAGTCATGGTCAAGAAGGCAATCACATTCAGCTTAGCAGCATATTGAAAACGCAACAGTGAGAATTTTGAATTTGTCTTTCATTGAAGACAATCTATCTGCACCATTATCAAACAAATCTGACTGAAATCCCATTAATAGCTTAAACTGATGGAGCATTTTTCCATAATAGTAGCAAAATGGACTTTTAGTGCAGGCTTGTTCAATATATGATCCATGGACCACAATCCAGTTTGCAGCGCCTCTATCTAGTCTACAGACTCAGCATTCAAACACTTAAGTGAAGTGAAAATATCTGTAGGAGCTGCTGCTGCATTCAAGGTCTTTTCTCTCCCATGTTTGTTGCTGACAGGATCACAAGCGAGTGCTTGACTTGTTGCCTTTTACTTGTGTTGTCTTCTGGATCAACAAGATTTTACTTGCTATAGGAATGACTTGGTCAGTATTTCATTTAAGAAATATGTATTCACATTATTTTCACTCAAGACCTCATGATAAGCACATTACTTTCTGGACACATTCTCTGCCGTGGTCCCTGGAACCTTCTAGGCATCTAACCCTGTTGTCATGCTTACATCATCATGAACATTGTCTGATTAACATAATTAACCTTTTATACAATTAACCTCACCACTTCATCCCTTCCAAGTATAATCTCAAAACCGTGAAAAAACTATTTACTTTCCCACTTTCTCCCTGCAAAATCATGACAACACAATTGAGCTTGTTTGGTGCTTATAAAAATCTCCCTGATCATGCCTCGAGTATTCTTGCTTAAGGTTGCTGGTCCACACTTGGTTCATAAACTTCAGCATCACTTCTTGAGTTGTTTGCTGTAGGGTCCATCATATCATTTGCATCACGATAAGTCAATAATGCCTTGCAACTTAGAGTCTATGTTTCTTCAAAGAAACCAATGTAGCATTTGTAAGATATGATTACGGTTGTTAAGTTTGCTCTATGTCTAATCTCTTATCCACACCTTTTGTCCCAGTACTAACATGGGTAGTGCTGTCACTCAAAGCTGGTGATTATACCAATTTGGCTGTTTCTCTGGTGACACGTTATACAGTCATGATCTTGTAAGATGTTAGGTCTTTGGAATAAAGGAAGTTGGGTCTTTAGCTTTCTCCCCATCAGCAACTCTGCTGTCAAAAAGACTTAACTGAATGTTATTGCCGTGTAATAGTGTAAAGCCAACTTGAAGTCATTATTGCTTTTCATCAACATCTTGATTGTTTTTATGTCCCTCTCTGCTGTTCCATTAGCCTGTGGACGGTATGGCAAACTAGTCACATGCTGGAATCCATTCTGCTGAGCATTATCAGAATGTTCATTCATAAACTGCGGACAGTCGTCCAAGACTACCTCATGAATAATACTATACAAAGTAAAGATGTTTCAGACCTTTTAACACAGCTTCTGCAATTAAATCAACCAGAATAATAGTTAATGACTATGTGGTAGATTTTCCCTTAAGTTAAACAGATCCATTCCCAGCCTTTGAGAAGGTGTGGACGTAAAATGTTGAAAGTACCAATGGCTGTGCTGGTTTTGGCCGCTGATGGCCAAGAAATAGATTCTTCTATGGCTTTCGATATTCCTGATCACCAAACTGATTGTTGTGCCTATGCTCTGCATTTGATAATGATCACAGTGGAATTTGTGGAGAATATCTTCTTTCATTGCTCTTGGGATTATTAGTCTACTATTGAACTCTAGAAAGTAGTTAACGATCATCAGATGTTTTTATTGTTCATTGCACTGTCTTGACACACGATTGTTTGGGACATATTCAGGCTAACCATCTTGGCAATATGTTTTGACCTGACTTCATTCTGCACCTTTCAAGTGAGCTTCTTCAGAGCTTTCTTTCTGCAGAGGCTGATACGGATCTTGCTATTAATGAGTGTGTTTCCACCTCGGCCATTCTAAATTGCCCCTCAGTGTCAGGGATTAGAGGGTAAATATGTGGGGTTAAGGGGATAGGGCCTAGGTGGGATTGTGGTCAGTGCAGACTTGATGGGCCAAATGGCCTCCTTCTGCACGTAGGAATTCTATGACTCTATGACTCTAAAGCCTAGTCAATTGTAGCTCAATTTTTCCCCAGCACAGACTGCACAGTGGAATCATAGCATGCAAGTCTTAACTGGAAATGCTGCATCCTTGGCAGCATCTTAGCAAGCTCCTTAAAGTTCAGGAGATTTATCAGAGGTTTATGGTTCATCTCAATGCTGAAATGTAAAGCCTATTAAGTAATCTGAATTTTTTTCCAAGCTCATGACACCACTAGCTTGATGACATAAAACTTCCTTTTCAATTGTTTCACAGACTCCGTCATTAATCTAGAGGCTTAATAAACACTTTTTTTTTTTCTTGTCATCTTCCTGGATATTGAGGAATAGCTCCAATCTCTGTCAATGATGCAGCAACTGCCACTATTGTCAGTAGTTTGAGGTCACAAAGTGCAAGCATGACTGCGGAGATGAGTAGCTCCTTTGATTCAGTCCAATGCTGACCTTTTCCCAGCAGTCTCAAAGGTTTGTTCATGGCAGACAGATTTGGGATGAATTGCCTCATCTGGTTGACAATGCCCAAAAGTCTTTGTACGTCAGTAACACACTTGGGCTATGGAAATTCTTTATCAGCATGGACTTTGAGTATATTATTATCCCTCTTTGGCATATAATACAGCCTAAAAATCTGATTGTTTTCCCAAATTTGAACTTTTCTTCAGCTGGAGGCTTGCTCTGCTTATTTAAGCACTTTTAAAACCTCCCACAATCTATGGTCATACTTTTCTTTGGTAGCAGCTTGAATAGGCAGGTCATCCATGTGGCAAATAATTCCTTCTTTGCCTCAGAGGATGTTGAACATTGCTCTGAAAGATTCTGGTGCAGAGGATACGTGAAAGAGAAATCAAGTGCAACAAAAGCAACTGAAGGTGGTGAAAAATTTTGTCAACGACCTTGCCTCACAGTCAAAGGGGATCTGCTAAAATCCACTGCTGGCATTCAGCTTCGTAGAAAGAACACTAGCAACTTTGCCAGACTAACAGGAGACATGAGATGGAGCTCTTTTGAATGGTGTTATCTACTGTGTCAGTTAACAGAGCCTGATTTTGTCAATTTCTTTGTTTTTATTTTTTTTTGGGGGGGGTGGTTAGGGGGAGAGATTGCCTCTCTTGTTCTAGGGTTGAGGGTGTTCCCTTAGTCTGCTGGGGATCCTGATGTCCTTGGTGGGGGAGGAATGAGGGGAGCCTTTACATTGACATTGGGCCACCCTTTCTGATCTCTGTGGATGACAGTGCTAAACATGGCTTTTTTTTTTTGACCAAGCATCAGAAGATCTGGAATGGAAATTTGGCTGTGTTTCTGGGGAACAACGTGCCAGCTTTCAGTCAGAACCTGTCATCTGCCATTTTTTTAGGAAAATTTCACTTTATCTTTATATCCAGGGGTTGAAGTTTCTGACCCTTCACTCTAAAGGTTTGTGCTTCTCAACATCATTAAGCCAGTCCAATTGTCAGACAAGGGTGTGATCCCAGCTCCAATGTCCAGTTTAAATTCTGTTCTGTATTCTTAAGACTGCCAACTCTCCAGACCAGAAGTATTAATTAGGTTCCTTTATTTCTCCCAGGAAATCTTCATCTTCAATATCTTAACTTCCTATACTTCAGAATTGATGTTAGCCTGGTTCAGCTTTCTTCCCTCAATTTATGCTTTAGATCTGCAGCATTATTTAAAATATTCAGTTTTGCCACAAAGCATTCAGCTCCCCATCTGGATATTCTCCATGGTAATGATTCATTTTGGTGTCATATCTAGAACATTTTGGAATGGTTGGAAGGGCTCTTTCTGCCCCTTTGGTGGTTTTGGTGGGCTGGCCTCCCAACTTTGGGCCTTCATACTGGATTGACCCCTCCTGAGCCTGGATGTTACTCCAAAGTACATCCTGAATCAGATTTTGCAGCTCCAGCTGCCTTGAAACCTGTTTAGCCATCTCTAACATTAAATTCTAAACTGAAGGGAGTTCTTTCCCATGTCACGGCCAATATCGTTCCACTGCCAGAATCATAAAAAAAATCAACTAATCATTCATTCCATTTCTGTAAAAATGGCTATCATATTCACCTAGTTAGAAACAAGGACAACATTTCAAATTAATTTACTACATGTGAAGCACTTTGAGATGTGCTGGATGATGTGATAATGTATTATTTATTATTTTCTTTCCAAATGTAAACTTTGCAAATGACAAATCTATCCATGTAAAAGTTTTAAGCACATCCTTCACACTTCAGACGTCATGCTGCAAGCACTAAAGGTTTCAAAATAAGAAACTGAATTATTTTATGACGCTTTTTCTGGCCTGGCACTGGAAAATGCGGTCCAATCTGGAAACTTTCTTTATTAAGCAACAATTAAACTACAAATGACCTCAAGAAAATGTTTATTTAAAACAAGATTAAAACAAGCTTAACGAGGTCAGGTCAGTTTAAACACGTTTGTACTTTACAAGTAAACTGTGCATGACACGGCATTAAGCTGCTGCCAATATGGCAGACAATCCAATACAGATGAGCACCAGGTATGATGAAAGCCAGCTCCATAACTGCAAGGCATAGTCAGTCTCTTGCCACTTAGTCTGAGGAAATTGTCTGCTTCAAGATGGTGCCACACAGCATACCACCTGTGATATCCACAGCCTATTCATCTTGACTCAATATTCTTTTGCCAGACCATGCTAAAGAGAAAGTACCAACTTACTTTGGACCGAATCTTGAACTGTTCAAATAAATGCAGAGATCGTCTGTATCGTATGGTTGCAGCACCAAGCACCATATTAGCTTTTAACTTTCGTGTTACATGGAATATGCCATTGCGGATATAGAGGGAGATCCTGAAAAATACATAAAATGTAAGCAGCATCTGTAAAATCTATAAAATAAGGAGAAACCGTTTTAACATTATTCAGAAGTGTACAAAGTTCAAATCTGATTTATCTCAATGGAACAGTTTGAAACAATCCTTACATCTCGTTTAAATAAACAAAAACTTGAACTATATAAGAAATGTGCCTGTTTGGATATTTAATGGACAATTAATGAAATGCCATAAGGATGAAGAATTAATTTGTCAAAGTAATTACCTTTAATCTCTGGAGACCATAATTCAGAGTGGGAAAAGGATTGCAAACCTGTGTTTATGACTGGCAGACTAGACATGATAACTGACAATCAATATTGTTCCAACATTCTTTTTATTTTGGTGACCCAAGGATGGGAAAGTGTCAGACATGCATGATTTAGAAATGAAATGTGATATGCAAACATAGGAATTAGGAGTAGGAGCAGGAGTGGGTCACTCAGCCCCTTGAGCCTGCTTCATTTGATGAGATAATGGCTGATTCAATTGAAACTTCACCTCCACATTTCCACCTATCCCCTATAACCTTTCAGCCCCTTATTTATTGAAGAATCTACTAGCTGCAGCCTTAAAAATGTTCACAGACCTTGCTTCAATTGCCTTTTAGGAAGAGACTCATGACCCTCTGAGAAAAAAATTCTCCCCATCTTTGTCTTAAATGAGTGATCCCTTATTTTTAAGGTGACACTTGTGATTAAATCAAAATTGACTCAATCTGTTTCAGCGTAATTTGGACATCAGAGGCAGATGGCTCTCCACTATTGCTGTTTTCTTCCTCTCTCATAGATATGAGAGAAAAAAAAGCAAGGAACCCTGCCACTCTCAATGACTTGAAAGACTGTATCTATTCCAGAACATGCATTTAGACTGTGGCTTTTCCATTTACACTGATTTCTGGCCCCATGCCCAAGACCTTCTTTCATATTAAGAATGTTCCCCTCATACTCTGGTTCCTCCTGCCCTGCTAGCTATTTGTTTCTTCTCATCAACGAATTCAGAAGAACAGGAAAGGAGAGGAAAGGGAGGTAGGGTAGCTCTGTTAATAAATGGTGAGATCAGAACAGTAGTGAGAAATGTTCTGGTTTGGAGGATCAAAATGCAGAATCAGTTTGGGTGGAAATAGGAAACAGCAAAAAAAAATCATTGGCATCCCCAAATAGTAGCTACACTACAGGGCAGAATATAAATCAAGAAATAATGGAGGCTTATAAGAAAGGTACTGCAACGATCGTCCAAGATTTTTAATCTTCATTTCGATTGGACAAATTGGCAAAAGTAGCCATGAGGATAAGCTCATGGAGTGTATTCAGGATAATTTCTGATGACAATGTATTTTGGAATCAAGGAACAGGCTATTTTAGATCTGATAACACAACCAGATTAACTAATGGTATTGCTGAAACCTGGTTTAAGTCTAAACTTGTTGAAATTAAGGTGCACAATTCAACACCTGGACACAGAGGCAACTGGTCTGGCTGCGCAGACTCAATAGTCACGATAGAGAGATTTGGAGAAGACGATCCACAACACATGCTGCTGTGCCATACGGAAGAGGGTGGCACAGTGGTCAGCACTGCTGCCTCACAGCACCAGGGACCTGGGTTCGATTCCAGCTTGGGTCAATGTCTGTGTGGAGTTTGCATGTTCTCCCCATGTCTGCATGAGTTTTCTCTGTGTGTTCTGGTTTCCTCCCACCGTCCAAAGATGTGCAGGTTAGGTTGACTGGCTATGCTAAATTGCCTCTTAGTGTCACGGGGATAGTAGGGTAAATAAGTAGAGTTGTGGGGATAGGGCCAGGATGGGATTGTGGTCGGTGCAGACTTGATGGGTCAAATGGCTTCCTTCTGCACTGTAGGGATTCTATGACTGTTCTGGATTAACCACTCAGCAGACTGGTGAGGAGATTCCTGATTCAAAGAAACAAGGGCTGCGTAGAGTTAAAGACCAAGAATTCACAAGAGGGTCCCTAGCTACTCGAAGGCCATTCAATTATGCTCGAACGTTGAGTGAAAAGACTGTTTGAAAGGACACTGGAAGGTTCATCCTGGGAGAAGGGGTCCTGTTAAAGCCACGAGGAATTTGGGATTTTGAACATAAGATTACATTTCTGCTGAGATTGCTTTTTAACATACAAACATGGCATGGGTTTTAGATTTTGATAAGGTAATAGGGAATAACTTGCTCTGTTGTTTGGTGTTATACTTGTCTCCAAAGTAATGTTAGCTTCAGTCAGTTTGTTACAGTAAAAATCTTAAAATATGAAATCTTGTCACGTTACCAGTTGCATCGGTCACTGGAAACACATTTCGCTAATTAAAGGTTCTCAGTCTCTCCGGGGATAGTAACAAATTGGGGGCTTTTGCAACATATGAATTCAAAGTGGAAAACAAGTGCACTGGAATCTGCCAGAATTTAAACAAACAAGATTCCACAGTTACTCTTGCTGCATTCACTGAAAAGTCAGCATGGCTAGGTTCAATGCTCAGACATTCCTAGAATGAGATCTGTTTGCGGATGCTTTTCAGCAGTTAATTAGGAGTCTGTGGAAGGAAAATCAAGAATCGACTTGAAAGCAGGGCTTAAAATGATGGCATTGTTTAAGTATTGGCTCAACACTTCCAAAATTGAGTGAAAGGATGATCCCATTACCACTTAGGCAATTACAAATGAAACAACTTAAATTGGAAAGAGACAGAGCAAGGCAAAATGTGAATTCCAGAAAGAAAGGAAAAGGAAAGAATTTGAATTCAGAAAACGAAGGCTAAAGAAAAGATGCAAAAATTGAACAAAGCTCAAAAAGAAAAAGTTGAGGGGAAAACCTTGAATTGCAGAGAAAAGTGAGGAAACTTGATCTAAAATGAAAAAAATTTGATTACATGAACAAGAGATGGCACGGTGGTTAGCACTGCTCTCTCACTGTGGCAGGAACCCAGGTTTGATTCCCGGCTTGGGTCACATTCTCCTTGTGTTTGTGTGGGTTTCCTCCAGACGCTCAGTATTCTCCCACAGTCCAAAAGATGTGCTGGTTAGGTGCACTGGCTATGTTAAATTCTCCCTCAGTGTACCCAAACAAGTGCTGGAGTGTGAGAAGGGGATTTTCACAGTAACTTCATTGCAGTGTTAATGTAAGCCCAAGTGACACTAATAAAATAATCTTTGAAGTTTAAGAGATAGCAGGAAAATTTGATGACAAATCATATTTAACTCTGAATTGTATACTGGACAAAGAATATGTTGAAATTTGTTTGCACTGTTTGAAAAGATTGCTATGAAACTGCAATGGCTGAAAGAAAGTTGGGGTTCTTTTACTACAGAACCTGTTGTGTACAGAAGACTTTGGAACTGAACTCATCTCTTTCAGAAATATGGGTTTAATTATGATAAATTAAAAACTGTTCTCAACGCCCATGCATCAGTGCTGAAGGCTTACAGGCCAATGCTTATAAATGTAAGGAAGAAGCCATCAACTTCAGTGTAATTTACTAGAGGAAAGGAAATGCTTTTTGCTTGGTGGTATAGGTCTGAAGACCATAAGATGTAGGAGCAGAAGTAGGCCATTTGGCCCATCGGATCTGCTCTGGTTGAATAAGATTTTGAAATCCATGGAAAGGTAATGCTAAAGGAACAATTTAAGTATAGTATTCCTTTGAGAATATGGTTCCACCTAAAGATCATAAAGTTTAAGAGAACTGAAATAACAGTAAACAATTAATTGTCTCACAAAGCATGCCAGCAGCAGGCCATTGTTTATGAAATTACACTGAAACTTGATATGCAAGAGGTTTGTTGATACACAGAACCCTGGTTAGTAAGGAAGATGGCAAAAATGAAAAAACAGATCCAGAAGTGGAAAAAGACAGGCTGGAGGTTAAGTATGATTCAAATGTTCAAATTCACATGTTACTTCTGCCATAAGAAGGTGTATATAAAAGCAGGGTTTTTTCAAAATTAAAAGGTTAAATTAAATTAGCTGTAGCATTTGCAGGATTGCGTAGTATTTCTTCAGAAAATATTGTACCAATGAGTTATACTTATGATAAATCAGTATATACTTTAACATATTTACTGTGGGAGAGGTCAGAGCATAGAAAATTATGGGGTTTTATACTTAAAAGGTAAAAGGATCCACATGGTTGAAGATGTGGCATTAGCCCAAATTGATGGTTTTCTCAGGGGACTAGTATTACCCTCCAGAAAATGTATAAAATTAAATGTATCAATACAGGATATTGATCAGAGTTGTTTAGTCACTCTATTGCATAGCGTTAACCTAAAATGTGATTTGGTGACTGATTCCATTATTGTGAGGGTTGTGTCTAATTTAGTTATTGAAGGCATTATCTATTAGGAAATGACCCTGGCTGGTGATAGAGTATTGTCATCACCAGCGGTTTTCAGAAAATCTTAGTGAAGCTGCTAAAACTGAAAACGTGCCAAAAAAATCCAGGGACGTACAAAGGCCCATGACTTTCTGTAGCCATGCAGTAAAAATTATTGTTTCTGCTGTTTCAACTAAAGAGTTGAGATTCAGATTGCTGTTGTTAGAAGGGTGTTAGAGCATCAGATGGAAAACAAAGGGTTAATGGCAATTAGAGACAAGGCAAAGACAAATATGCAAGCAAAGTATGAACAAGGTATTTCAGAGCAGGTAGCTACAGTACTTAGAGCTAATGATGAAACAAGGAAAGAACTGCTATGAAAGTGAATGGTTCAGCTGCAACTAATACTGATGAACAGAGCCATGAGGAAGGATACACGTTCTTAAATATTAATTAAAACTTCAGACTGATGGAGCTACCACTTACTAGAAAACTAGACAAACTTTATGCTGAATGGGAAGACTGAAAGGAAAAATAACAAAATAATTCATGAACTGACTCGTAAAGGGCATCAAGATTTTTTGTCTGATCATTGGCATAATCTTAATAAAGTCCTTAATGCAGCTAATGAAGATTTTATTCAGTAAAAGAGTGAACATTTTGTACACAAGGGGCAGTTTTAAATTCATCTCCTGGAGAAGATTACTGAAGAATTAAATCCTAGAAACAAGTTTAGACGAGCGTAAATATAAATGAGGAAAATTTGGCTCATTGAGATTTTCTTCCCAGACTTGGATATTCAAATCATGCAGACATGGAAGAAACTGGCAATCAAGAGTTAAAAGGGTAACTCAAAAAGGTCAACACGTGATATGCGCTTCTTGATTAAATTAACCAGAAACCTGGGAACACCACCTTCTGCAAGTACCCTTCCAAGTCACTCATCATCCTGATTTGGAAATATATTGTTTCTTCATGGTAACTTGGTCAAAATCCCGGAATTCCCTTCCTTACATCTCTGTGGATGCACCTGAACTCAGGGTGGGAAAATCCCATTGGCGTGAACATTGACTTAGAGAGTTTAAGGCGGGAATCTCATCAAAAGAGGGAGATTTGGAGAAGAGAACAGGTGTTGCTATGCCTGACATGACAAAAAAAAGCTGTGTTCGGTGAACCATTAAGAGGAGACGCGTGATGTGTTAAAAGTCAAAACGTTTCCATAAGTTACATTTAAAGGTCAAAAACTTTCTATAAATTACATCACTACTGGAAGTCAATTCAATTATGCTCAGAAGATTCAGTGAAGAGCTGTTTAAAAGGACATTGGAGATTTGTCCTGATGGGAAAATTTATAATAATTCGCACCAACTTTAAATTTGCCTGATAATTAATGTTTAATTTATACCGATTCTGATTTTATGTTCAGCAAAAGTTACAAAAGTGACTTATTCTCGGTGATTTCATAATTTGGGCACTGGTTAGTAAATTTGGTTATTTTAACATTACAGCACGGTGGCATAGTAGTAGGCACTGCTGCCTCTCAACACCAAGCACTGCTACCTCACAGCGCCATGGACCTGGATTTGATTCTGGCCCTGCGTGACTGTGTGTGAAGTTTGCATGTTCTCTCCCGTGTCTGTGTGGGTTTCCTCTGGGTGGTCAAGTTCTCCCTCAGTCCAAAGATGTGCAGGTTAGGTGGATCAGCCATGCTAAATTGCTCCTTAGTGTCCAAAGATGTGCAAGTTAGGTGGATTAGCCACGGTAAATGCATATTAAAAGCATTTTTCTTACTTTTAATTCTTCTTCCCAGTTTTAAATGTGCTTTTGTCCAATCCCTTTCCATTTCCTGGTTAAGAGTGTGGGCACGTTCCTTTATCGCCTTTAAAAAATTGACACATGAGTTGATTTTCCCTTTCTCTCTGTGGGGAATTGCATGCTGCTATGTTTAGTTTATCATGTAGGAAACTGCAGGCCAGTTCTGGTTTCCTTTCAACATAATGCTGCACACTGCATTTAAGCTCCAACACAGCACACCCCCTAATTTGGCTTCAAAACATCTGCGGTTTAACCTGCACAAGCTAAAATTCCCTAAAAATTAATAAATTTGACATTTTTCACAAGCCAGATATTTTATACAAGTGATGCAGATGCACTGTACCGTAAACAAAAGAAGGTGGAAAATATCAAGGAAACATGTGGACACCTCCTCTAGCCATTTAATTACAATAATCAAGCAAAATACAAAATACTTAGTTCACCAATTGAAAGACGATATTTATTTGCAACACATTATTTTAATGATAATTATAGAAAAATAAGAT
Source organism: Carcharhinus amblyrhynchos (assembly GCF_965287045.1). Taxonomy (NCBI): domain Eukaryota; kingdom Metazoa; phylum Chordata; class Chondrichthyes; order Carcharhiniformes; family Carcharhinidae; genus Carcharhinus; species Carcharhinus amblyrhynchos. The sequence goes on along the minus strand of NC_137333.1, from coordinate 67,301,454 downwards.
TTGGTTGACTTATATGTAGCTATCCAGGGAATTCATGTAACCAATATTTTTCTTTATCTTAGTCCAGTAAAACAGACAGGATATGAAGCAATTTTGTACTGGCATATCCAATGAACTAATTTCTAAGTAATGATTACTTAATCAGCCATGCTACTGTAGATGACTAAACTCAAAAGTGAAGCAATTAAAGGACCAATTACAAAAATCCCACCATACACAAAATATTGTAAAAACAGTTCAGTAGTGCATTCTCTGTAAGAGTGGAAGGCTAACAATTAAAGATAAGTAAACAACTTTTTAAAAAATATTTAAAATGTTCCATACAACTATTAAGGCTTTCACACAGCAGTAGGTTCATTTTAGGACATGCTCTATAACACGATCTTTGAAGACTAGTCACCATTTTGTAAAATTTAAAATGAAAGATAATCATTTGTAGAACAAATCACAGCGTATTAAACAAACCACAGCATATTAAAATCAGATTTATTTTGTGGAGAAATACTAAGTCATTATTAATCATACTTTTTAAATCAACTGTGGCAAAAGATGAAGGCTGTTATGACTGTGGTAGACTTTTCAATTCAAGCAGCCATAGTCAGCACCCAGCACACCAAGACCATGTATGTTGTGGTTACATTAGAATAATGCTTCCTCTGCAATGTCCCAACAAGATGCCTCAGTCACTATCTCTGAAGAATACCACTGTGACATTTTCCTTTTCCCACAACGAACATCATAAAGTCAGCTTGTCAGTCAGTGCCAAATTGTGAGCAGTTTTGTGCTGACAGATTATATACATTCAAAATACGGTGCAAGAATCACAAGGAGTTGGTTTGCAGGTGCAGCAGGTGATTAAAAAGGAATGGAATTTTGTCCTTCATTGCTAGAGTTTAAAAACAGCGAGGTTATGTTGCAGCTGTATAAGGTGCTGGTGAGGCCACACCTGGAGTACTGTGTACAGTTCTAGTTTCCTTTCTTGAGAAATGATATACTGGCACTGGAGGGGCTGCAGAGGAGATTCACTAGATTGATTCCAGAGTTGAGGGGGGTTGGCTTATGAGGAGAGATTGAGTAGACTGGGGCTATACTCATTGGAATTCAGAAGAATGAGGGAAGATCTTATAGAAACATATAAAATTATGAAGGGAAGTTGTTTTCACTGGCGGGTGAAACTCGAAATAGGGAGCATGGCCGGAAAATAAGGGGAAGCAGATTTAGGACTGAGTTGAGGAGGAACTTCTTCACACAAAGGATTGTGCATCTGTGGAATTCCCTGCACAATGAAACAGTTGAGGCTACCTCATTGAATATTTTTAAGGCAAGGATAGATAAATTTGTGAACAGTAAAAGAATTAAGGCTTATGTTGAGCGGGCAGGTAAGTGGAGCTGAGTCCACAAAGAGATCAACCATCTTATTGAATGGTGGAGCAGGCTCGAGGGGCCAGATGGCCTACTCCTGCTCCTAGTTCTTATGTTCTTAAAATAGGGATGATGGTCCAAATGCTTTACATATAAGACCCTTATAGCCAACAGCAGAAAATAATTTCAATTTAATTCATTTCAACAATTAAATTAAGTTTGTACATCATGTTTTCCAACTTATTTTTCCTAGAATTGGAAACTAAGTAACGTCAGGAAAAAGGTCACTGACTTGGCTGAACTCAATGTCAACTCTACTGACATCTCATTTCGGAAATAGTTAAGATCTTGTTAACCGACAGATGGATTATATTAGTGATCTCAGCTGGCAAAATGTTTTCCACTTATGCATTCATCATACCAACTAAATATTATTCCTGAAAAATAATTTTGCATCTATTCCCCAACTTTCACGTGCAGCTTTTCAATGATAAAACGGTTGCCTTAGATTTTTCTTCCTTGCCCACTGACAGTTATGCATCTATTGGAACTATTGGTGACTTAAGTGCCTATTTCTGATAATCACATTTAATTTAACATAAGTGATAATTACCTAGCAAAGTCACATTCCCGCAAGTATCGAGAATTATTCATGTGGCCCAAGAAGTCAATGTCTTGCAACAGCACAATACCTAGAATAGAGCAGAATGAACATGATGCTGTTAGAAAAGGATCTGTGTTAATCCAAATAAATTACTAACATATCTATTTAAAAGGCAATATTGAAATTACAGGTCTAAGAGTTTAAAAATGTATATGTTGGAAACAGTGAGTGGTTCTGCCCTGTTTGTGAACAGAACTCCCACTTACCTGATGAAGGAGCAGCACTCCCAAAGCTAGTGGCTTTTGCTACCAAATAAACCTGTTGAACTTTAACCTGGTGTTGAGACTTTTTACAGGTGAGGTCCCAGAGGAGTGAAGAAAAGCCAATGCTGTTCCTTTGTTTAAGAAGGGTAGCAAGAATAACCCAAGTAATTACAGGCCGATAAGCCTTACATCAGTGGTAGGGAAATTATTGGAGAGGATTCTTCGAGACAGGATTTATTCCCATTTAGAGACAAGTGGATGTATTAGTGAGAGCCAACATGGTTTTGTGAAGGGGAGGTCGTGCCTCATGAACTTGACAGTTTTTCGAGGAAGTGATGAAAATGATTAATGAGGGTAGGGCAGTGGATGTTGTCTACATGAACTTCAGTAAGGCCTTTGACAAGGTCCCTCATGGCAGATGGGTACAGAAGGTGAAGTCGCCTGGGATCAGAGGTGACCTGGCAAGGTGGATACAAAACTGGCTCGGTCAAAGAAGACAGAGGATAGCAGTGGAAGGGCTTCTGAATGGAGGACTGTGACAACTAGCATTCCTCGGGGATCAGGGCTGGAACCTTTGCTTTTCATAATATAAATAAATAATTTGGAGGAAAATGATTGAAACTGGATTGATTAGTAAGTTTGCAGACAAGACAAAAGTTGACGGATTTGCAGATAGCAATCAGGACCATCAGAGAATACAGCAAGATGTAGATCACTTGAAAACTTGGGTGGAGAGGTGGCAGATGGGAGTTTAATCCAGACAAATATGAAGTAATGCATTTTGGAATGTCTAATATAGATAGGAAATATACAGTAAATGGCAGAACCCTTAAAAGTATTAACAGGCAAAAGGATCTGGGTGTACAGGTAGACAGGTCGTTGAAAGTGGCAATGCAGATGAAGAAGGTAGTCAAAAGGGCATACTTGCCTTCATCGGTCAGGGGATTGAGTTAAAAAATTGGCAAGTCATGTTGTCGCTTTATAGAACCTTAGGCTACACTTGGAATACAGTGTTCAATTCTGGTCACCACACTACCAGAAGGATGTGGAGGCTTTGGAGAGAGTACAGAAAAGATTAACCAGGATGTTGCCTGATATGGAGGGTATCAGCAATGAGGAGAGATTGGAGAAACTTAGTTTGATCTCATTGGAAGTCTACAAGATCATGAGAGGCATGGACAATGCGGACAGTCAGAAGCTTTTTCCCAGGGTCGAAGAATCAATTACTAGGGGACACAGCTTTAAGGTGCAAGGGACAAGGTTTAAAGGAAATGTACGAGGCAGTTTTTTTTTTAAAACACGGAAGGTGGTGGGTGCCTGGAACTCAACTTTCAACAACAAGCAGATATGATAGTGACTTTTATGGGACTTCTTGACAAATACATGAATAGAATGTGAATAGAGGGATATGGTCCCCAGAAGGGTACAGGGTTTCGGTTATGTCGGGTAGCATGGTCAGTGCACGCTTGGAGGGCCATAGAGCCTGTTCCTATGCTGTAATTTTCTTTGTTCTTTGATTCTCCAATCTCATTTATTTCCACTCCGATACCAGTGAGAATGGAGAATATAGCCTTCAGCCAAATCCCCATTCACTGCAGTGATACTGGAGAATCCAAGTCATGGGCAAGATCAGAAGTTTTTGCAGCATACATCTGAGAATCCTAACTGTCTTTCCTATTGCTAAACTGACTACAGTTTACTTATTTTATACACAGTCAACTAAAATCTAAAACACCAGTTGTCTGCACAGGCAATTCATCGAGATGAAAATGAGCAGCTATATGCAGGAGATATTGACTGCAACATTGACATAAAGGCAAAGTTTTGGAAGTTCAAAATCATCCAAAATTGCCAGGCCTTTTGTAAGTTACGATACGGTTCTTTAACTTGCTTCTTTAAAACTGTGAGTAAACTACAACACAGGTTGTCTCCATAGGCAATTTATCTCCCCTGAATCTGGCTAAGTTAGGGGTTCCATTCGTAGACACGCAGGGTAGAATAGGTGTAGGGTGATGCAGCGGCGCGGGCTCGTTGGGCCGAAGGGCCTGTTTCCCGTGCTGGGTTGTTCTTTGTATAAATTGTAAAACATTAGCAGGAAATGTAATTTATAGCTGCATTGACATTAAATGGTTTTAAATTTTGCTTAAGAATCATGTTTTCCTTCCAATACCAGAATGGCTGAATGATTGATTCTGCAATAGCTTACCTTAACAAAGCACCTTTAACATTAGAAAATGTCCCATGCTTTACAAGAGTATTATAAAAAATATGGCACTGAGCCACATAAGATGATGTTAGATAAGATACCAAAAGCTTGGTCAAAGAGGTATGTTTTAGGATTTGCTTTAAAGGGGGAAAGGAAGGTATAGGAAGGAAATTCTAGAGATTACAGCCTAGACAACTGAAGGCTCGACCACTAACGAGGAGTGATTATTAGTGATAATGCTCAAGGTTACACCTTATTTCAAGAGTTTTTACAATTAGACCAATAAGGTGAACGTGCAAGTGATTGTCTGTGGGAATGTCAACAATATATCTACAGGAAAAGGGTAGGATTACCGGCAACAACTTCTGGAGTCCACAAATGTGAAATCTAGAAGTCACTGACAGGGATTCTATATTTCTCTAATGTGTACTGTTAAGGCATCTCCAGGAGCCAATCAGCAACCACACTATTTTGCCTTTATCCTACTCTTAAGGCTCAGTCTTGCTGCAATATCCCTTGAAAATGTTACAAGTTGCAGAATGAGGTGCAACTGTGTTTTTAAAAGTGTGTATTAATTCATAATTACTTATTTACTTCTGTGGCCTTGGAAAACAAATTTTATATTTGTGGAATATAAATTTCTCTATTATGATAACAATTCAAATACTTAAATTGTTTTCTTATTTCAAAGGTTGTTTCCCATTTCTTAAAAGTTCTTTCAAGGAAGTGGACATCGTTGGGAAGGCCAACATTACTGTCCACACCTATCTGCTCTTGCTGAAGTGATGGCAAGCCATCTTCTTGAACAGCTGAAATCCAAGTGGAGTAGATACGCCAAAGTGCTGTTAGGAAGGGATTTTCAGGACTTCGACCCAGTAATAGTGACGGAATGCAGATATACATCCATGTCAGGGTGGTGTGTGTGGCCTGGAGGGGAATTGGTGATATTCCCAGGCATCTACTGCCCTTGTCCTTCAAGGTGATGGCAGTTGCAGATTTGGAAGGTGTTGTCAAAGAGTTACTGCAGTTGATGTTCAAAAGGACCTAAGTGTCCTGGTTCATGTGTCACTAAAAGCTAGCATGCAAGTACAGCAAATAAGTTAGGAAGGGCAAATGATATGTTGGCCTTTATTGCAAGGAGGTTTGAATACAGGAGTAAAGTAGTCTCACTGCAGTTGCATGGAGTTTTGATGAGATCCCACCTGGAGTATTGCTCAGTTTGTCTCTCCTTAGCCAAGGAAGGATGCACTTGCCATCAAAGGAGGTTCGCCAGACTCAATCCCTGGGGTGGAGGGTTTATTTCATGAGGAAAATTGAGGAAACCAGACCTGTATTCTCCAGAATTTAAGAATGAGGGGTGATCTAACTCACTGCTGCCACTGTGCATAAGCAGTGGAGGGACTGAATTGTTAACATGGTTGATGGGGAGCCAGTGAGTTATTATGGATGGTGTGAAGCTTGTTAAGTGTTGTTGGAGCTGCACACATCCAGGCAAGCGAAGAGTATTCCATCATACTCCTTTACTTATTGTCTTGTAGATCAAAGGCAGCCTTTGAGCAGTCAGGAAATGAGTTATTCAGGGGATTCAGCAATAGTGTTGTTGTTGAATATCAAGGGGAGATGGTTAGGTTCACTCGTGTTGGCTATTGACTGGCTTCTGTGGCATGAATAACTTTTCAGCCCAAGGTTGTATGCCGCCCAGATCTTGCTGCATAAGGACACTGGTTTTTTTAGCTTCTCTCTTAATTCAACAATAATCATTTATTTGATTTCTAAAATTTTAACTAAACATAAATATTATGACTGTGTTTAACTTCCTAGTTTGCTGCGTACAGATACTTCCAAAATCTGCTTACTGGCATCATTGCTGTTACACACAGAGACATCCCCATGTCAAATAATTTATGAATGAGAATATGCCGTTCTGTAATGGCAAATTAGCAACACAGGAGCCATGTAGAAAAGATTTATGACAATAATTTCATTGGAATATAGGAAAAAAGACATGCAGTCCCATCAAGCCTACAAGGCCATTTAACCAGTTAATGGGTGATCATCTACCTCTCAGCCATTTCCCCCCACTATCCTCATGTTCCTTGTTGTCATTAGTGTCCAAAAATTTACCGATTCCTTTCTTGAACATGCTGAATGACTGAATTTCCACAATTCTTGAGTAGAGAATTCCTAAGATTCACAACCCTCTGACTGAAGAAATTCTTCCTCATTTCAGTCTAAAATGGCCTATCCCTTATTTTGAGACTGTCTCACCTGGTTTGAGTCTCAACAGCTAGGGGAAACATCTGTCCAAGTATGCTGTCGTATCCTGTAAGAATTTTGCAAGTTGCAATTGGATCACCTCACATTCTTCAAAATTCTGGAGAATACATGTCTGGTTTCCCCAATCTTTCCTCAAAATGAACCCTCCACCCCAGGGATTGAGTCTGGTGAACTTTCTTTGCACTCCTTTGATGGCAAGTACATCCTTCCTTGGCTAAGCAGAGGCAAACTGAGCATCAAAACTCCATGCAATTGCTGAGAGACTTCTTTACTCTGTACTCAAACCCCCTTGCAATAAAGGCCAACATACCATTTGCCCTTCCTAACTTATTTGCTGTACCTGCATGCTAGCTCTTAGTGACACATGAACCAGGGCACTCAGGTCCCTTTGAACATCAACACTTTCAAACCTTTCAGCATTTGAAAGGTATTTGGCCTGTTTTTATTCTACCAAAGTAGATAACTTCACACATTCACATTACACTCCATTTGCCATGTTCTTGTCCACTCACAACCTGTCTGAATTCCTTTGGAGCCTCTTTGCATCTTCCTCTCAACTACATTTCCACCCAGTTTGTCATCAGCAAATTTGCAAATATTATATTTGATCCCCCATAAAAAGATTGTGAATAACTGTGGCCCTGATTCTTACACTACTCCACTATTAGCCTACCACCGTGAGAATGAAGATTCCTACTCTGTTTTATCTGTAAAACAACACTCAATCCATGCCAATATATCAACCCCAATCCCAAGTGCACTAATTTTATTTACTGACCTGTGTGGGACCTCATCAAAAGCATTGAAAAGGCAAATTATACCACATTCATTGGCTCTCCTTTAACCTACACTACAAGTAACATTTTCAAGTAATTCCATCAGATTTCCCTTTCATGTTGACTCTGCCCAAATTGGCTATTAATTTCTAAGTGACCAGTTATCACATCTTTTATACCAAATTCTAACGTTTTTCCTACTACTGAAATCAAATTAACAGCTCTGAAATTCTTAGGTTCTCTCTTCTTCCTTTCTTAGATAGTGGGGTTACATTTGCTATTTTCTAGTCTACAAGATCCTTCTAAGAATCAATTAAGTTTGATAGGTAATCACCAATGTATTCACTATTCCTATCGCCACCACCTTCAACACTCTGGCATGTAGCTCATTTGCGTCCAGACAATCTTCAATCCAATTTTTTTCCAAAATATTACCTGTTTATTGATATTGTCTATTTTGTATCTTCTTCTATGAAGAGACACAAAGTAGTTGTTTAGCTTCTCCACAATTTTCCTATTCTCCATTAAAAATTTCCTGTCTTTCCTGTAATTGACAACATTTGTTGTTGCCAATCTTTTCCTTTTCAATATCAAAGTTTTGACAGTCAGCTTTTATGTTACTCACTAGCTTGCCTTCATGTTCTCTTTTCCTGTTATCAGTTTCTTGATCACCCTTCGCTGGATATTGAATTGCTCCCAGTCCCAGAGGTTACCATTTTTTCTAGCAATGTTGAAAGCCTCTTCCTTTTATTTAATGCAATCTTTAACTTATTTTGTTAGCTATGTTTGATCCAATGTTCCTGTTGGATGTTTGTATCTTAAATGAATGTATATTTGTTGTAAGCCATACGAAACTGACAAATTATATTTCAGCTATGAGGAACTTCAGTTACATGATAAATTGCAAAAGGTAGATCTGTTCTCCTTGAAAGAGAGAGAATTAAGAGGTGATTTGACAGAGGTTTCAAAATCATGAAGGATTTGGACAGAGCAGATACAGAAAAACTGTCTCCTTTGGCAGAAGGATCAAGAACCAGAGGACACCAGTTTAAAGCGAGTGGCAAAAGAATCAATGGTGACAGAAGGAAAATATTTTTAACAGTGTGATTAGGATTCGAGATACTCTGTTTGCACTTTGGAAGCTGATTCAAAGAATTGGATAATTCTCCAAAAGAAATTTTAAAATTGCAGTGTTTCAGGGAGAAGGCATACAAGTGGCACTTAGGGGCCTTGCTCTGAGAGAGAGCTGGCATGTACGCAATGGGACCAGTTACCTTTTTGCCTTATATTAATCTATGGTACTATCCCACGTTTTCCTCCGTAAAATCGATTCTGATCGCGTCCTATTTGTTTGCCAGTCTGCTTTGGGAGAAACAGCCTCCAGCTCTAACAGCCAAAGATAGGCCGCTTTCATCCGCACTGTATTGTGGGTTGCTAACACCACCATTCCACCTCGTACTGACCATCACCTTCCCGGCCCCCCCGCCAGGCTGACCCCACGACGGCAGCCGCGGCACCCAATCACGCAGGCCCTGCTCACACCGATTGCCCAAGTCGTACCGGCGGCTTCCCGCCTGTTTGAAACCAATGACTCGAGCTGCCGCCGCCGCCACCTCCTCCCCCGTGCAAGAAGCCCGGCGCCTCGGCCGCGGCTTTCCTTCCCTTACCGCGGACCGTTTGCTCCTTCAGGATATCCTTCACTGGGGCATCGACTGAAGAGATTATAAACACCAGGATCCCACGTATGAAGTACCAGAAGTCGAAAAACGTGAAGGGCAGCACAGACAGGAGGGCCGCCACGAACCACATGCTGCCGGTCTGAGGGCGGAGAGAGAACAGTGACTACCGGCGGCCTCACCCTTCACCCCAGCATCACCATGGCTCCCGCGCGTCACAATGCGGTAAGGGAAGCTCGAGCCTTGCCACGCCCTTCCCCGCGTCATAATGCGGGAAGGCAGCGCAAGCTCAATGCCAGCCTTCCTTCCGCTTCCCGCATTACGGTGCAACAAAGAAGCACAAGCTCAGCCTTGGTCCCGCACGCATCACAGTGCAGCGATGAAGCGCGAACTCAACCCTGGCCCCACCTCCTCCCCAACGCGTCACAATGCAGAGAGGAAAGGTGCTTATCCGCACTGGCCCCGCCCGTCTCGCGTCACAATGCGGGAAGGCCCCGCCCCACCCTTCCCGCGCGCCCCCTCTCACAAAGCAGTGAGGGTGCGCGAACTGAGGGGTGGTTCCCACCAAACGTCAGTGTGTGAAAGTAGTGACGGTAAGCAGCAGACTGCTGGTAACGTTACCACAGAGCATCCTGATCAGAGAGGAACATTATTATAACAGCTAATAGCAAATTACTGCGAAATATGAAACGAAAACAGAAAACGCTGGGAAATCTCAGCCGGTCTGACAACATCTGTGGAGAGAAAACAGAGCCGATGTTTCTAGCTGACAAACTAGAATTTAAACTGCATTTTTTCCATTCAGAAAGGCAATTATGATTTAAGGGTTTAAGTGCTTCCCTTTAAGGATTAAAATCATAATGTTTTACTGCAACAAAAAGAGGCCCTTCAGCCCATCGTGCCTGCACCAGCCATCAAACACCTATGTATTTTAATTTCATCTCCCAGCAATTGGTCTGTAGTTTTGTATACTACGACATTTGAAGTGCTCATCTAAATGTTTCTTAAAAGGGCAGCACGTGGCATAGTGGTTGACACTGCTCCATCACAGTGCTAGGTATCCAGGTTTGATTTTGGCCTTGGGTGATAATGTGGAGTTTGCATGTTCATCCTATGTCTGCATGAGTTAGCTCAATCGGCTGGATGGCTGGTTTGTGATGCATAGAGGATCCCAGCAGCATGGGTTCAAATCTTGTTTTGCTTGAAATTATTCATGAAGACCTTACTTCAAAACCTTGCCCATTGGTAATCGTCAGAGTAATACCACCACCACTCAGCTGCCCTCAAAGGAAAAAGAAACTGGGCCTATGGCTACTTTATAGTGTGGTGAGCAGAACTGCACACAGTACTCTACCTGAGGACTAGTAAGATAATAGCTTCATCATAAACTCTCTGCTTTTATATTCTATGTCTTAGCTAATAAAGGGAAGTATCCCATATGCCTTTTTAAACACGTTATTACATGTCCTGCTGCCTTCAGGGATCTTTGGAGACTTGCACCCTCAGGTCCCTTTGTTCTCTGTACTTCCAAGCATCCTACTATTCATCATGTATTTCCTTGCCTTGTAAGTCCTCCCAAAATGCATCACCTCACACTTTCAGGGTTAAATTCCATTTGCTGCCCATCTGATCCTGTCATCTAAGAATGTCCTCCTTGCTATTTACCACACCACCATTTTTCATGTCATCTGCGAACTTATTGATCATATCTCCCACATTCAAGTCTAGATCATAAATGTACACTATAAACCGCAAGGGACTCAACAATCCATGCAACAGACCACTAGACAGAGGCTTCCAGTCACAAAAACAACATTCGACCATCACCTTCTGTCTCTGGCTACTAAGCCAATTTTGGATCCAATTCGCCAAATTGCTCTGGATTCCAAGAGCTTGTACATTCTTGGTCAGTCTCCCAAGTGGTACCTTATCAAAAGCTTTATTGAAGTCCATTTGGATGAATCAACTGCACTGCCCTCATCTGGACACCTCTAAAAATTCAATCAAATTTGTTAGATATGATCTTCTTCTGACAGAGCCATGCTGATTACTATCCCTGAAAAATCCATGTAGAGATTAGTTCTGTCCCTCAGATTTGTTTTCAATAACTTCCCTACCACTGATGTTAGATTCACTAGCCTGTAAATACCTGTTTTTTCCTGTTAGATTTGTATTGGTAAACATTAGAAATAAGGTATAGTTTTAAGTGTGTTTAATGGTCCAGAAGCAGGAAATTGCTGGCAAACTGGCACACCAGCTAGTACCAGGAAATTGTGGGCTCGTCCACCTCCAATTCTACCTTTTCCAGAGGTCAGAAAGTCAATCCTCAGAGTCAACTCCCACATGTATTCAGAAGACACCCTACTCTACCTCATTTCTATCTCTCCTAACTCCTCTGCTGGCTCTGTACTGTCAAACTATTTGTTTGACATTTGGATGAGCTTCAATTTTTTTCAGCTAAACATTGAGAAGGTCATAGTCTCTAAATTTATTCTCATCATAAAATCATTTGTTATCAATCTCATCCTTGTTTCCATCCATTTTCTCAGACTGAACATAACCTCAGCATTCTATCTGACCAAATGTTTGGTTTCCATTCCCATATCTGCTTCATCGCAATAACCACCTACTTCCACCACTTTAACATAGTCCTTCTGCTTCTGAAACACTCTTCCATGACACTGTCACCTCTGACATCAATTCCAGTGCTCTCCTGCTGGTCTTCACCCTCCATAAACTCAATCTCAGCCAGAATCCTGTTACCTGTATCCTATCCTGCATCAAGCACTGCTTGTCCATCACCCTAATCCTGCATTTGTGTTTGTAACATTCCAAACCTAACCTGGACAAAATCCAGGCTTGGGCTGCAAGTGGAAAGTAACATTCATGCCACACAAGTGTCAGGCATTTACCATCTCCAACAAGAGAAAATTTAACCATTGCTCTTTGACATCCAATGGCATTATCATTGCAGAATCCTCCATTATCAACATTCTGGGAGTTACTATTCACCAGAAATTGAGCTGGACTAGCCATTTACATTCAATGGCTACAAGATCAGGTCAGAGGCCAGGAATCCTGTAGCAAGTAATTCACTTTGATTTCCCAAAGCCAGTCCACTATCTACTAAGCATAAGTCAGGACTGTGATGGAATATTGTCCACTTGCCTGGGTGAGTGCAACTCCAACAATACTCAAGAACTTGACACCATCCAAGACAAATCAGCCCACTTGATTGGCTGCACAAACATTTACTCCTTCCATGACCGATGCACAGTGGTAGCAGTGTGTACCATGTACAGGGTGCACTGCAAGAACTCACCAAGGATTCTTAGGCAGCACCTTCCAAATCCATGACAGCTACCAACTAAAAGGACCACGGCAGCAGACACGTGGGAATGCTACCACCTAGACCTCCTTCAAGTCACTCACCACCCTGACTTGAAATTATATTGCCATTCCTTCAGTGTCACTGGATTAAAATCCTGGAACTTCCTTCCTAACAGCACTGTAGGTGTATCTGCATGAGATGGATTGCAGCAGTTCAAGACGGCAGCTCACAACCACCTTAAAGGCAATTAGGGTTGGCAATAAATGCTGGCCTAGCCAGCATCCCATAAATATATTTTAATAAACCTGTCACCTGCGTAGAAGTTATTTCAATGTTAATTCTTTATAAACATTTTTTATTTACGTCCTACTGCACCTCAGAATCCCTACAGTGCAGAAGAAGGCCATTCAGCCCACTGAGCCTGCGCAGCAACAATCCCACCCAGGCCCTATCCCTGTAATAAAAACATAAGAACATAAGAAATAGGAACAGGAGTAGGCCATCTAGCCCCTTGAGCCTGCCCCGCCATTCAATAAAATCATGGCTGATCTGATAGTGGTTCAGTTCCACTTACCCGCCTGCTCCCCATAACCCTTAATTCCCTTATTGGTCAGAAATCTATTTGTGACTTAAACACATTTAACAAGGTAGCCTCCACTGCTTCAATGGGCAGAGAATTCCAGAGATTCACTACCCTCTGGGAGAAGAGGTTCCTCCACAACTCTGTTCAAAATTGACTCCCCCTTATTTTGAGGCAATGCCCTCTAGTTCTTGTTTCCTTTCTAAGTGGAAATAATCTCCCTGCTTCTACTCTGTCTAGCCCCTTCATTACCTTATATGTCTCCATAAGACCTCCCCTCAGCCTTCTAAACTCCAACGAGTACAGGCCCAATCTACTCAATCTCTCCTCATAAGCGAACCCCCTCATCTTTGGAACCAACCTGGGACCTTCTCTGTCCTCCCTCCAAAGCCAATTTGTCCTTTCGCAAATAAAGGGACCAAAATTGCACACAGTACTCTCGTTGCAGCCTCACCAGTACCTTGTACAGTTGCAGCGGACCTCCCTGTTTTTATACTCTAGCCCCCTCGTGATAAAGGCCAACATTCCATTTGCCTTCTTGATCACCTGCTGCACCTGCAAACTGAGTTTTTGCTATTCATGCACAAGGACCCCCAGGTCCCTCTGCACAGTAGCATGTTGTAATTTTTCACCATTTAAATAATAGTCCATTTTACTATTATTCCTTCTAAAGTGGATAATGTTACACTTGCCAACGTTATACTCCATCTGCCAGATCCTCGCCCACTCACTCAGCCTATCCAAATCTCTCTGCAGACTTTCCTCGGTCTCCACGCAATTCGCTTTCCCACTCATCTTTGTGTCATCCACAAACTTTGTTACTCTACACTCGGTCCCCTTCTCCAGATCGTCTATGTATATGGTAAACAGTTGAGGCCCCAGCACCAATCCCTGCAGCACGCCACTAGTCACCAACTGCCAACTCACATTTACCCTGCTTATCCCTCTGACACCATGAGGCAATTTAGCATGGCCAGTCAACCAAACACACACATCTTTGGAGTGTGGGAGGAAACCCATGCAGACATGGAGAGAATGTGCAAATACCACACAGACAATGATCTAATGCCAGAATTGAACCCTGGTCCCTAGCACTCTGAGGCTGCAGTGCTAATCACTGTGCCACTCCCGTGCTTTGGTCCTCAAGCTCCTAACCTCCTCCTCCATTCCCAGAATGGATCCTGCTCCAGATTGTGTCCTTGCCTTCTCCCCATATTGTATAACTACCTGCAACAATCTACCTCTCCGCTTCCATTCCCAACCACTCAGCCTCCCTTTTTGCTTTGAGCTTCAATCCAGTGAATTTTGCCAAGTCTCCTTCACTGTGATATATATTCATTAATTTACATCATTCACCATTTCCCTCTCCCATTTCACCTAACTGTACCAAATTCTGCTCCCCAGATTAATTTTCTTTCAAACTTCACAATGGCAGCTTTTCAAGAACATGTCTAAATCAAATGAACTGATGCTGAAATCCCAGCCTAGAAGATACTTTAAACAATCACCAAACCATTCTGCAGACTGTTGAATGGCCTCATTTTATTACTAAGACCAGAGCTGCAACACGAACAAGCAAGTGACCTTTACAACCATTTGTATGGCCACAAACATTTACATTTTAATGACTTTCACAAGACAAACCTGCTACATGAGGATACACATATAAAATATCCCTACATTTCTGCTAAGCACAACATCTCCACAATTAAAGGTTGTAAGAGCAATGGGTTCTGGTACCTGACAAATATTTATGGAGGAACTAAATAAATTCTTAATCCCTTCACCTCAACTTTTCACTAAGGAACTATATGGACTTTACCTCCCAGTCTATGCCTGTTGTGAACTATGCTGAGGCTTGGTTTACTGAATTGCCTTATATCATGCAGGTTGGATTGAATTAACGCTTTAATGTACTAATGTCCAATTAAAGATACCAACGAGCTGCTGAGTGAATGAATTAACCTTTTCTTGACAAATCCAATAAGTTTTGCACTAACAATTGTTCATTAATTTCAAAATCATGAGTAGCAATATTTAAATATCAGATTTGTAAACAGCTGAAATAGAAATACTAGTAGATAGGGTTAACTAACAAAATGTATGCGAGGGGGGTATTATCAAATTACCATTAAGATCAGTATATAATTGTCAGTGTACTTTAGTGAGATTAATGTAGATTTCAGCTCTCCAGATTGCTGACAACTTAAAAGGGTAGGTAACCAGTCTATTGGACAGGTTATAGAGTTTATGGCCTGGATTTTACAGGCAGAAGGCAAGTCACAATATTGTGACCAAATATGAGTCCTATGCCAGCAGCAATAACCCTGGCTTCTTACTTGGATGCCACTTGGCCAGCTATCCAGATAAGGACAACAGGGTGACTCTCCTCCATTTTGAGATGCTCCCAGGAGGAGAGTTGGAAATTTCTCTTCTTCACGGCATGCTGTACGTTTAGCCCTGCAAGATTATTTCCCTCAAATGCCCATCCATTTCCTTTGGAAATTATTGATTGTCTCCGCTTCCACCACCCTCAAAGGCAGCAACTTCCAAGTTATTACTATTCATTGTGTTAAAATTTGTTTCCTCAGATCCCCTGTTTGACCACATTATGAAGAAACCTTCCTTGGCCATGGAGTGACACTTGAACCCAGATCTTCTGGCCCAGTGGAAGGGACAATATTCAGTGTGCCACATGACCTTCACTTTCTTTGTCTATCTGTCTATCTTAGACAAATTCGTCATCTTGTACACCTCAGTCAAATCTCCCCTTAATCATCTTTGCTCCAAAGAGAACAATCCCAGCTTCTCCAGCTTAATCTTGCAGCAAAAGTCCTTCATCCCTGGAACCATTCTGGCAAAATTCGTCTGCACCTTTTCAAGGACCCTCACATCTTCCCCAAAGTGTGATAAGCAGAACTGGACTCTCAGGGGCAAATTTTACTGTCCCACCTGCCATGGGAATTGGAATGGGCAAGTGGTGGACCATGGAAAGGGCCGTTGACCTCAGGCAAGATTTTCCAGTTTGGGGCGAACAAGGCTGGAAAGATACTTGAATTGTGCATGACCACAGCTTTTATAAAGGCTCAATGTAACTTCCCTGCTTTTGGACTCAATGCATCTATTTATGAAGCCCAATATTCCATATGCTTTGCTAATTACTCTTTTCAATATGACCAGTCACCTTCAAAAATATATGCACATGGATCCTGACATATCCCTGCATACTCTTTAGAACAATAAGTCTGCATTGCCTCTCCCTATTCCTTCTACTAAAATGCATTACTTCACACTTACCAGCATTAAATTCCAGGCGCCACTTGTCTGCCCATTCTGCTAGTACATCTCTATCCTGTCACAATTGATTTATATCACCCTCACTGTTCATCACACTTCCAATTTTGGTATAGTTGATAAATTTTGAAATTGTACTCTGTATTCTATATACTCTGTATTATATACTCTGTATATCCAAGTTCATTATATATTAAGAAACAGTGATCCAAATGCTAAACCTTGGGAACATTAGTGTCTACCATCTTCCATATTGAAAACAACCATTTACCACGCGTTCCTGTTTTCTGCCATTAAGCTAACTCTTATCCAAATTGCTCCAATTATCCAATTGCTCGACAGACTGGAGGGGCTGATTGTAGACAAGTCCCCAGGACCAGATGGAATGCATCCGAGGGTTCTGAAAGAAATGGCGGAGGTGATAGTGGATGCCTTGGTGGTTATTTTCCAGACGTCGCTGGATTCCGGGGAAGTGCCGGATGATTGGAAAACGGCTAATGTTACGCCGTTGTTTAAGAAGGGTGCCAGGCAAAAGGCGGGGAATTATAGGCCGGTTAGTTTAACGTCTGTGGTAGGTGAAATGTTAGAATCTGTCATTAAGGAGGAAATTGCAAGGCATCTTGAAGGGAATTGCTTGATAGAGCAGACGCAGCACGGTTTCATTAAAGGGAAGTCGTGTCTGACAAATTTACTGGAGTTCTATGAGGATGTGTCTAGGGCAGTGGATAGAGGAGAGCCGGTGGATGTGGTCTTTCTGGATTTTCAGAAGGCGTTTGACAAAGTACCTCACAAGAGGTTATTGCAGAAGGTCGAGGGACATGGAGTTGGGGGTAGGGTGTTAGCGTGGATAGAGGATTGGTTGTCAAATAGGAGGCAGAGAGTGGGGGTCAACGGGTGCTATTCAGATTGGCGGATGGTGACTAGTGGAGTGCCCCAGGGGTCGGTGCTGGGGCCTCAGCTTTTTACCATTTATATAGATGATCTGGAGGAGGGAACCGAGTGTAGGGTGTCGAAATTTGCTGATGACACCAAGATTGGTGGAACGGCAAATTGTGCGGAGGGTGTGGAGAGTCTGCAGAAGGATCTAGATAGGCTGGGCGAATGGGCCAGGAAATGGCAAATGGAATTTAATGTTGGCAAGTGTGAGGTGGTCCACTTTGGTAGGAATAATGGTAGGAAGGACTATTACTTACGGGGCGAAAAACTGCAGCAGGCGACGGTGCAGAGGGACCTCGGGGTCCTTGTGCATGAGTCGCAAAAACCCAGCTTGCAGGTGCAGCAGGTGGTCAGGAAGGCAAATGGGATGCTGGCCTTCATAGCGAGGGGGATTAATATAAAAGTAGGGTGGTCTTGCTGCAGCTGTATAGGGCATTGGTGAGGCCGCAGCTGGAGTACTGTGTGCAGTTTTGGGCGCTGCACCTGCGCAAAGATATTTTGGCCTTGGAGGGAGTGCAGAGGAGGTTTACTAGGCTGATACCGGAGTTGAGGGGGTTGAGCTATGAGGAGAGGCTGAATAAACTGGGCTTGTACTCGTTAGAGTTTAGAAGAATGAGGGGAGATCTCATTGAGACATATAAGATGATGAATGGGATGGATAGGATAGAGATGGAGAGACTCTTCCCACTCAGAAAGGACAGTAGGACTAGGGGGCACAGCCTCAAGATAAAGGGGGGACGGTTTAGAACGGAGTTGAGGAGGAACTTCTTCACTCAAAGGGTGGTGAATCTCTGGAATTCTCTGCCCGTTGAAGTGGTGGAGGCTGCCTCGCTAAATATTTTTAAGGCGCGGGTTGATGGGTTTTTGATAAGAGAGGGGATTAAGGGTTATGGGGAGAGGGCGGGAAAGTGGAACTGAGCCACGACAGATCAGCCATGATCTTATTAAATGGCGGGGCAGGCTCGAAGGGCTAGATGGCCTACTCCTGCTCCTATTTCTTATGTTCTTATTATGTTCAAACAGAAAATACTAAAAACGCTCAATAGGTCTGACAGCATCTGTGGAGAGAGAATAGAACCAACACTTTGAGTCTGGATGACCCTTCATTAGATCTGAAGACAAAGGAAATAGGACGAGATTTATACTGTAAGGGTGAAGGTTTGTTTAATTGACTAAGGTGCCATCGACAGAAAGACAAAGGGAATGTAAATGATGGTGATAAAGGCTCAGAAAGATGCTGATAGAGTCCATTAAGACATCGGAACGTGTAAATGGCAGAACCAAAGTGAAGTGTGTCAAAGGTCAACTTGAACCATGTGGTAGATGACTCTAGTGGAGAGGGGGAACAGTGGGGCGGGGGGGCAGGAGGGGGGGCAGGGATGAAAGTGGGGTGAGGAACAAGATGGAAAGTGAGATTTAGAAGTGGGCAAATGAAACAAAGGAAGAAATTAAAATTAAAAATGTTAATAACAGTGACTTTTTATTCCTCTTCCTTTTTTCCTTGTTGGAAATGTACCCAGTTGCACCTGAAGCACCGCCTCCTTTAGATCACCCATTGTTCCATTATCATTTTCCTCTCAATCTTTGATTCCATTTTATCCTGACTTATCCCATTGAAGTAGGCTTCTTCCAATTTATAAACTACTTTGGATTGTCTTTTGCTTCTTGTCCATTACTATCCTAAACATTATCACTTTTACCCAAGTGTTCTTCCAAATGCACTTTTCATTTCATAGAACCAGATCAGCAATGCCTTCTTCTTAGTTGGCCTTGAGAAATTCTGGTCAAGGAATGTCTCCTGAAACAACAGAGAAATCTCTCCTCTTCCTTACCCTTTATTTTAACATGACCTCAATTGATACTTAATGTTTTAAAGTTTACTTTTTAGTGATACTAATAGCGTTAGATTAACACTGCCATGAAGTTACTTTGAAAACCCCCTAGTCACTACAGTCCGGCACCTCTTCAGGTACACTGAGGGAGAATTTAGCAAGGCCAATTCATCTAACCAGCACATCTTTTGGACTGTGGGAGGAAACTGGAGCACCTGGAGAAAACCTATGCAGACATGGGGAGAATGTGCAGACTCTGCACAGACAGTGACCCAGCCAGCAATCAAACATAGGTCCCTGGCGCTATGAGGCAGCAGTGCTAACCACTGTGTCACCCCGCTCAAAAATTATCATTCCATAATTCTTACACATCTCTGATTTTCCGACAGATTTGCTCCTCTATCTCTATTCCCATTTTTAGAGAACTGCAAAATACCTCCAGTAGCATATCATTCCCTTTCTGCTTCTCAAGTCTAGCCCAATGACTTCTGACATTATTCCCTCAAGGGTCTATTCTCTTTCTGACACTACAATGTCTGTGCTAATCATTACTACCACCCACTTCCCTTTTTCTCTTCACTAGCTTTTCTGAATAGTTTCTATTCCTGAAAACTAAACACCCTAACCTCACAAACTTATGTCACATTTCCTGGAGACACTTCCTTCGCACATTGTCCACCTAGATACAAGAAGTGTCCTGAAGTTCCCACATGGCACAGGTATTGCAAGGAATAGATTTCAGCTGCCCGTCCATTGGTGTGCCCCAAGGCCTGTTGAATGCTTCACCCACTGTTGTACTTACCCCAATTAATATTTCTATTTTCCCAGCTCCTAGTTCAATCACGTCCCATAGTTTAGGGAGAGAAAAATTAATCTTGCGAGATTTAGTGGCACCCATGGCAAACAGAGCCTGGGGATTCCATTGGATAGAACATAATTGAGGCAAAGACCAATAATTTGGGGGGGGGGGGGGGATTTACGGCCACACTCATTCCGAAACTGTAAAATCCCATCTAACGTCAATGGACATTTCCATGGTCCACCCCTCGACTAATCCAATTCCCGTGATGGGCAGGCCAGTAAAATTCCATCTATGGCTCTAAATGGCAATGGAAAAGTCAAGATGAAAGCTCCGGGATAGGGCAGAGGGCAATTTCAAGTTTCCTGGCTTGAAGATTAACACCAAAATGACTTTGAAGAATGAAATCTAGGTTAGATTAGCTACATCAAGATGCATGACCAATAATTTAATGTCACTACATTCACTAGTGTAGAGTGTTACACTCTGTAGATGCAGGGCTTGGACTCTGGAGAAAAAGGATGAGAGGATAAAAACTTCTTAAATGTGAGTATGGCGGAGGATGCACAGAATCAACCAGATGGACAGAAAGTCAAATGGGTGAGCTGAATCAAGAGAGGAAGTTCAGGAATAACAAGGATTGCTGAGTGCAGTTAGAGAGAAGAAAATGGTGAAGTCTAGACATGAAGACCCAACTGCCTTGTCCTCCTTGAAGGAGAAATTGAGGGTAAGAAGAAAAATTGGATGTGTGGATAACATTGGGTTGAAGGAGAATTGAATACAGTCAGAGAAGAAGCAAAATGATGCCTAAGGTGAAAATGAGTGCATGATGGCCAACCTCTAGGTTACCTTCTATTTCTGATATGTAACTTGTGTCTTCTACTGTGAAGACAGAAACCAAACATTTATTCAATATCTGCTATTTTCTCATTCCCCATGATAATTTCTCTTGTCTCTGCTTCTAGGGAACAAACGTTTAATTTAGCTAATCTCTTCCTTTTTGTATACGTATAAAAGCACTTACAAGCTATTTTTACACTCTTGGTTTGTTCTCATATTCTATTTTTATCAATTTTGGCTGAGGTGCAGTTACATTTTTATGGGCGCTCTGAGATCTTCATTGCTATTGAACAGCCTTATGGCCCCTGAGAAACTACTTTATTGTGAAATGTCAAATTTCTCCATAATGATAAAACAATCACATCTTAAAGTAAAATAATATTAAGGAATTTTATTTGTGATTTTCAGCTGCTAAACAATTCCCTGTGCATGTCCCAATCATTTATTTCACTCTCTTTAAATCTGAATTAAAAATGAGCAACGTAGTGCATTTTGCTGGCTAATTTGAAGTATCTGAGAAGCCTTCAGTGCAATTGGCTGTTTTTCATGCTTGATAATGTTATTGGTGCAGGACACCTGGATCCTCTTGACTTCACACCAGATTCAAACTGACATCACTGACCTTTGTGGCAGCTTTCTTCAGGTCATGATTTTTGCCATTATTTCTGCCATTATTTCACTACTGACCCCAAAATTTGGCCATCAGGAAAGAAAAGAGTTGTGGGACATGTTTTTATGGCCTTACTTGTGCGAGACTGGAAAATCCCACTCAAGGACAACAAACATTTCCGTTGACTGCCCCTCATCTGCTTTGATTCCATGGCAGGTGGGGCAGTAGAATTCTGCAATAGAGTCACACAGCACAGAAACATGCCCTTTGGTCCACCATGGTCTCTGCTGACCATCAAATATCAATCTATACTAATCCCATTCATCAGCATGTGGTCCATGGTCTACTATGCCTTGGTGATTTAAGTGCTCATCCAGATGCTTCTTAAATGTTATGAAATTACCTGGCTCCACCACCCTCTCAGACAGCGCATTCTATATTTCCATCACTTCTCCAGCTGGTCGACTGTAACCACCCGCTCATTAGACTGCAGCTACCTCCTCTGTTTTATAAAATACACACCAACACTGAAATTGACTAATTATATGGTAAATTCAGGGCATGTTTCATTGCAAACTCAAGAATTGTTGTAATACCTGTTTCTCTTGGGTGATGCCATGTAAGTAACTAAAATTTTAAAATTGACCATTGAAGATAATTATTAAATAATGCAGCAATTTCACCTTTGCATTCATTTTATTGTTCAAAAGTCTAACTTCCTCCAATATCCTTCATTTATAGCATCCAGCAAGGAATGGGGAGTGAGCAATTGAACAAAGAAAGACAAGAACATGGCTTGTGACTGCGGAGTTAGCTGAGTCCAAAGAAAGGCTTCATTTTGAGGGAAGTAGTGTCTTAAATAGTGATATTTTTCAGGGGCCTTTGTTGAGCACAGTGTTGTTAAGAAAGAAGCAGTAATTTCAAGTAGAATTGTAGGGCAGACTTCTGAGATTTTTGGATCAAACAACAAGCTGCTGAAAATTATACAACTTTTAACTGCGGAGAATTTGCTGTGCAATAGGAATGAAAACATCAATTATTAAAATTCAGAAGTAAACTTTCTAAAACTTACTGGGATTTCTTAAAATTCCTCTTTTCCTTTTGCATCCGTCGTACCTGTCTGCAATACTTTAGAGTGAAGAATTGTGTGTTTTAAAAATTTCACTGAGACACATGAATTTAAGAGACCAAACCGGAGTAACCAATCAAAAAGATTAACGCTTCAAAGAGATTCTTTACAATGTCATTCAATTAAATAGGTTTAAGTCCAAATTATGATTTCTAAATACCAATAATTAAGCAATAACTTGATTCTTCACTTGTTACTAAGGTTAGTTCTTGAGATGGAATATTTAGCCTTTGGTGCAGACATTTGAAATCATTGCAGCTGCTTAGTCTTTCTGTTCTAACATCTACTGAATGTTACTTGGGTCACTATTCATTATACTGAGGTGTCTTGTTCAAACCTGGACATACTCTGTGATATGTAAGTATTTTATTTGACATTTAGTTTTGTGGAATTCAAGTTATGTTTTTCGAAATGTCTGTGGCATGTTTTTAAATGGCCAACTATCCTACGACGTTGTCTAAAAAATTCTTGAAGAAAAGTCCTAGCTGCTGTTTGATTTGGAAACCAAAGAACATGGGTATGCAAGAAACTATATCATAGAATCACTGAATTGTTAGCGTAGAAATAGGTCATTTGGCCCATCATGTATGCCACAGCCAACTGAACAATTTCACCAAATGCCATCCCTCTGTGTACTCCCCATAACATAGGATACTGTATGCTTTATTAACCATATTTTCAACCTGCCCTGCATCTTCAGTGACACCCAGGGCCCTCTGCTCCTGTACCCCCTGTATACTTGTATGCTTTATTTTGTGTTGTTTCTCCATGTTCTTCCTACCAAATAAATCAGTTTACATTTCTCTGTGTTGAATATTGTCTGCCACTTGTCAGTCCAATCACTAGCTTGTCTACATCTTTTTGAAGTTCTACAGTATCCTCCTAACAGTTCATAATGCTTCCAAGTTTTGTATCATCTGCAATTTTTACAGGGAGTCAGTCTCTCTTCAGTTATTCTGAAAGAAGGAGAAACAGGAAGTGTTCTTGAATGTCAGCTGAACAGCTAATTGCCGATTCGGGAGTGTTTGTTTGAGTTTTGAAGTGGTTGAATCCTACTTCCAGCACCAGCAGGAAACAGACTGACTTTCCTGCTGGCAACAGCACTTAGAATTCATTTGAAAAAAAAAGACAATAGGACTAGGGGGCACAGCCTCAAGATAAAAGGGGGGCGGTTTAGAACGGAGTTGAGGAGGAACTTCTTCACTCAAAGGGTGGTGAATCTCTGGAATTCTCTGCCCGTTGAAGTGGTGGAGGCTGCCTCGCTAAATATTTTTAAGACGCGGGTTGATGGGTTTTTGATAGGAGAGGGGATTAAGGGTTATGGGCTCGAAGGGCTGGATGGCCTACTCCTGCTCCTATTTCTTATGTTCTTATGTTCTTATGAAAGAATCGTGGTCAAAGTATTCATTCAATGCATCAGCGCTGCCCCCTATCTCCATTTGTAAAACCCCTATTTTCTCCCTGCACTATTTAAGTGCCTATTGAAGACTTTGGGATTCCTTTTTATCATAGAATAGAACCTTAGAATCCCTACAGTGCAGAAGAAAGCCATTTGGCCCATTGAGCCTGCACTGATAACAATCCCACTGATCCTCTATCCCCATTGCCCACATATTTACATAGTGCTACTCTGTATTGTTCTTTGTCCTTTTCCATAATCAACTTAAAGTTTATGATACAATGATCACTGTCATTTAAATGTTCTCCTACAGTCACCTGATCCACTTGGTCCATCTCATTTCCAAGCATCAGGTTGAGCAGTGCCTCCTTTCTCATTGGATTAGACACATACAGCCATAGAAAATTTCCTGAACAGATGCTAAAATCTTTTGCTTCTGTCTGCTCTTTATAGTGCTACTATCCCAGTCTAGATTCACATAATTAAAATTCCCCATTATAACTACTCTTCTATCCTTGCATCTTTCTGTAATTTCCTTGCACATTTGTTCCTCTACATCCTTCCCACTAGTTGGTGGCTACAGACTATAGAGCAATGTAATTGCACTTATTTTGGTCCCTCAGCTGCAGATTCTGGGAGGAATTTTCCCAAATTGCCTGAGATGAGTTTTTGATTTGGTTTGATTTATTATTGTCACATGTATTAACATACAGTGAAAAGTATTGTTTCTTGCGCACTACACAGACAAAGCATACTATTCATAGAGAAGGAAATGAGAGAGTGCAAAATGTAGTGTTACAGTCATAGCTAGGGTTTGGTGGTGGGGGTGTGGGGGGGGGGGGGGGGGCGAGGAAAATCTAACAACAGCCAAAAAAATTGAAACCCACTGGCATTAAATCATGTTGATTCTCCCAATTGCAAGTTAATGGTGGGCTGGTCTTCCCGCTGGCAAGTGGTGCAAACAGCATTTGAATTCAACAGCTGCCCACCAGAATCCATTGGGCCTTCCAATCTCTTGTCACACCAGCGGGAAGTTATGTTGATATTAAACCTGATTGCTGAAGAATGGCATGCATAAGGCTCACATTGTCTGTACCTTTAAGACTTAATTACCTGTAAAAACTCACATTCCAATCATTATTTTGTAAATGGAGTTTGTGTATTTGTATGCCCTGTTTGTGAACAGAAATCCCACTTACCTGATGAAGGAACAGTGGTCCAAAAGCTAGTGGCTTTTGCTACCAAATAAACCTGTTGGACTTTAACCTGGTGTTTTGAGATTTCTTACTGTGTTTACCCCAGTCCAATGCCAGCATCTCCACATCATGATCACCTAGTCAGATCAGTACAGCATCTAGGGTTGAGGAGTATAGGTGTTACCTTTCCTCCAGTGCCACACACCAGTGTCTATCTGTACAGCGCTGTGCTGTGGGGCTAATGCAGCCATTGCAGCAAAGGTCCAAAGTTGAACTGGAGGTTGATTGAGAGGTGAGGACAGAAGTTGGGTGTGGGCAGACAAAGACAAGAGAGCAATGTGGAAAGAGGGCTCTCCAAGGAATGTTGTGAGGAAAGGGCAAACACACAGGGTGGAATTTTATAAGAATGATTATAACTATCCAGCTAGTGTGAAAATGGGAGAGTTCCTGATCCATCTATTGGGTTTTCAAGCCCAATCCTACATACTGGGTCATTGAAAAAATGGTATAGACTGTTCCTAGTTGCTGCAGACAGTGGGCTGGGCATAATTCGCAAGCAAACCTATAGAGGGAGCTACTGTGCATGCGTGGTCCTCTGGTGAAGCTGCACATGCACACTTACAGCAGCAGGGGTCTGACAGACAAAGGGAGAGCAGTCAGGCCCCCTGCTGCTGAGACCAACCTGAATCAACCCCTCCCACCACAGTTGCAGGGGCCTGCGGCCGATTGCGAGCCACAAAACACATGGACATCCAGCCCCCATTCACCCCCCAACTGCCCAGATCGATTGCGATTCCCCTCCTCCGATATGATCCCATTGTAGAGTGTCAATGGGCCCTTCCCCTGATCCTTGCTAAATATATTTAAGAAGCGGGTTGATGGGTTTTTGATAAGAGAGGGGATTAAGGGTTATGGGGAGAGGGTGGGAAAGTGGAACTGAGCCACGACAGATCAGCCATGATCTTATTGAATGGCGGAGCAGGCTCGAAGGGCTAGATGGCCTACTCCTGCTCCTATTTCTTATGTTCAATCCTGTTGCAGAATGGCAGTGAGCCCCATTCCCCCTGATTGGGCTGCCCCCTTCAGGCCCTCCCCCTTCAGGCCCTGCTCCCATTGGTCCTGGCACCTTCAGGCCCCACCCACATATGCCCCACCCCCTGACACTGCCCAGTGGGCATTGTGTAGGTGCTAGGCTGTCAGTGCCATGGTGCAAGTTGGCACTGCCAGGCTGGCACTGTCCAAGGGGCAGCCCCCTTGCTGTCAACGTCTCTACGGGGTCTTAATGGCCTGTAGTTCTACCGGCAAGGCCTGTAGAAAGGCATCTGTAAGCACAACTCCAGCAGGAGGTACTGTGTGTGAGACAGGACCAGTGCCTTGAAGAAGTTTAAATTGATCTCAGAAAGAGGATATCTGATCTGTGGTTAAAATTTTTAAATTGTTGGTTCAGCTTCAAGAGGGTTTTGAAAATCCAAGATGGTGCTGCCATATGCTTCTTCTTAAAAGGTTTTATTGAGCTTGCCAGTTTTGATGGGCTCTCACAGTAATGATAATGGTGATATCAGCATTTAATGTTTTCAATAATGGTTGCCTGGATCGACTGATCAGTCTGCCTCACTTTAGTACAATCTTCTCAGGTCTTGGAAGTTTTGACATTTTAAGGCAGAGTTCTTAAAGCTGTCTATTCAGTCATGATTTTTTTTCTTTGTTTGGAGTGAGTTCAGCTGTCTCACCTCAGGCATAAGCATTGGAATCAAGTTTCTTGAACCAGGATTTAAATAGCAATTTCTGCCCATTGCCTAATTTAACTATTTTTACGTCTTGGTCTTGTCCAGGAATTTAAAATTTATAGCTGACCCCTGCCAGGGCTGCCAACTCTGCACATTCTGGGTTTTGAAGCTGGACTTTCACAGGATTCAATGGAATATTTTGCTGCAGTGAGGAATTTTATTTCTGCTTTCAACTTCCAAGCCTTTCTTTGGAGCCTTTCTCTGGTGGTTCCCTTCTGCACCTTTGCTTCTTGATCTTTTCTTTAGGTCAGATGCTTCTTGATCTTTCTCCTTCTGTTTTCTAGGATTTTTGTTTTCTTTTGCAGTCTTTCTCAGCTTTTGAGTTGTTCCGTTCACTGCCACTATGCAGTACAGTGTCGGGTGTTGTTTGTTAGGTCTTTTTTTTTCTATTCATTTGGGGACATGGGCATCGCTGGCTAGCCAACATTTGTTGCCCATCCCTTGTTGCCCTTGAGAAGGTGGTGATGAGCTGCCTTCTTGAATCGCTACTGTCCACTTGCTGTGGGTTAACCCACAATGCCATTAGGGAGGGAATTCCAGGATTTTGACCCAGCAACTGGGAAGGAATAGCAATTTATTTCCAAGTCAGGGTGGTGAGTGGCTTGGAGGTGAAGTTGCAGGTGGTCATGTTCCCATGTATCTGCTGCCCTTGTCCTTCTAGATGGGAGTGGTTGTGGGTTTGGAAGATGCTGTCTAAGGATTTTTGGTGACTATCAAAGATATTCATAGTCTTAGCTAGTTGAACGGTAAGTATTTATTAACTACTGGAAATTATATCCATAAGTGCAGTAAAGCACCAAACTAGATGTCTCCATTCTTGCTCCCACACACGCTTCTGTCCAATACTACACTGATCCCTAGGAGTAGGTCATGTATTCTCTTATATCACTTTGTCAGTAGTACAGTACTCAGTCTCACATCAACTCTTTATGTGCCACACCCTTATACTACACCATTTCCCCCAGTGCTGGTCCCAATATCCCAGGCATCTGACGCCCTCCCTTCTGCACAATATTTTTAGCCACGTGTTCAAGTACTTTATCCTCCTATTCCTGTGTTAACTTGCACCTGGTACTACTTTTGAGGTCCTGCATGCTAATTTCCTACCTCACTCCTTATATTCTGACTACATGACTCATTCTTCTTTCCACCTATGTTCATATCAACATTGACCGTGACTGCTGGCTGTTCACCTTCCCGCACTCAGGGTACTCTGCAGCTTTGTAGTTTCTATAGGTTAATATAGAAAGTATGTTTATAGTACATAAAATGGTATATAATTCTACAGAACTATTTTAAATCCAGCCAGCAGATATTAAGATCCCAGCTGATGTTATTACTGGTCAGGTCAGATCCCAGAATGTCAAGTCAGATTGCAGAGTGGAACCCACTCTGATAGACTTTCATTTTTTTGCATAGAAATATGGAGAGCAGCAACTGAACAGAGCCACAGAGGTTGCTGACATATTTTCAGCAAAAGAATAAAATATTTATTAAAGAAGAAAAGATTAACTATATTACACTTTTTCATTCCAGCTATACTTTTACAGATGTACAGATTTGTAAAGATAACACAAGTTATAAAATCTTTCTTATATTCTAATGTTCAGAGTAAGCTCACAGTCCACGGAAACTGTAGAACTGTGGTCAGATAGAGCACACTCTAAAACCACATAGCAGACACCACCCAAAACAAATGCTATGGATTGCTCAGCAATTCTCCACAAATGCTTGTCGCATTGTGAGCCAACTAGTCTCACTGGAACTCTGTCTACCACATGAAGGTTTCCAATCTCTGTACTCGAAGACACAGCTTGGAATTTTCTCGCAAATGGCAATTTCTCTCAGATGTATTCACTGAGGATCTAACTTTAGGGTTTCAGTCTCTTCTTCCGACATTCCTCTGTCCCAGATCACCACATGCAATCATGCTTCACCATCTACACAATAGTTCAGATACCCAGCCATGCCAACAGTACACCACTGCTTCAGAGGCCCACAGTAAGAACCTTGGGTCTCCTTGGATCTCTTGACATTCTCCCAAACAAACATTATTTCAAGTCTGCACCTTGCAGCCCCATCTTTTAACTTAAAGTCTCTGCTCCTCACTCTTAACCTCACTTAACAGGGCATTTTTTTCAGATTCCTGTTCTTTCCCTTTGACTAAAAGGTCTTCTTGGACATTACTTTTGAATCTCTCCCTGGAGTTTTCCATTCTTTAGTTTGGTATCTTCTCTCTGCAATTCCTTCTTCCAGTAGACTATTAACACTTGGTATCTCTCTTGAGATCCATGGTTACTTTAACTCAAGATCAACTCATCTAAGATTCTTAGACTTACTTTGTTCAGCAATCTGCTAGAACATTCAACTAAAGAGAATTAAAATGCTCATTTCACCTTAGAGCATGATCACCAGCTGGATCTCAAACTTCTTTCAATTCCCAGATGACCTCTCTGCTGCTAGGCAACAATGTTGTAAAATCTCATTAACATGCAGGCATCTTCTAAAGTGAAACTAAAACTCCAGTTTCCTTAACACACAGCTAAAGAAATATAAATTAAGTTTAATCTTAAAGCTATA
This sequence comes from Carcharhinus amblyrhynchos, assembly GCF_965287045.1. NCBI lineage: Eukaryota > Metazoa > Chordata > Chondrichthyes > Carcharhiniformes > Carcharhinidae > Carcharhinus > Carcharhinus amblyrhynchos. The sequence continues at coordinate 67,271,977 of NC_137333.1, read as the reverse complement.
GCTTAGTCTCAACAAATACAAATATAAGTTACTTAAAACTTTCTTTGTTTCATAACAGGGATAGATATGAAATATACTGCAGGGTTTTATAGTTAATACCTTTTATTCTGCTGATTATTGAATGCAAGATTTTCATAGGTTTTCAAGTTAACAGAATGGAAAGAAATCAAATGTTGTTAAGGATTATTATATTGGAATTTAATGTAGTGGCATTAAATTGAAGTACAGTGTGTGATTTTTAATTTTAAAAAGGTAGATTTGGGATGAAACAGGAAAACAGATGCAGAGACAGAAGGTCTTGGCTCACACTGACATGTTGCTCACCAGCCAGGAAGGCTACTCAATCTCACAGTATAATTTCTCCTTGCTAAAGCTCCTCAAATGATTGAGCAGTTTGTCATGATTAAACCTGGTATGCAGTATTGGATTTGGATATCTGGCACACCAACATGGCTGACAGATTGCAGGCTGCCTTGCATTGGTTTTTGCACCATACTGAAGGCAGCTATTAATCGTTCTAATATTTTATACCATGTATTTTGTACATTGTTGTTTAATTACTCATCTCTATGTGGTCAAATGTGGAACTTGGACCCACGACCTTTTGACTTAAAGACAAGAATGTTACCACTGAGCTAAGGTTGTCAGCTTGCCAGATGTCAAAACACTGATCAAATGGTACCTCAGAAAATATACAGATCGCTAAATATATCCCATATATTCAAAGCCAAAAATGTGTCACTGAACACTATTCCTTGCACTTTAGAAATTGCACATGGCTGAAAGTAGAGTTTGAAAAAAATAATGTACTGGAGGAGAAATCATGGTATGCTCAGGGTATTCAGGGGATGTGGAAAACTGCCACTGTCTCTTTAACTGTATTAAAGTATTCTAGAGACTGGAGTGGGACAGCATGCAGCTGCCAATATGGCTCAGTGGACAGAAAATACAGCAAATTGAGTTAAAAAAAAGAATTGAGTCGGAAAACAAGTGTTGACATTGCTTTATTAATGGTCCTAATAAATGGGATCAGGGAAGCATATTCTCTTCCACCTTCTTCCATCGAGAAAAAGATACAAAAGCCTGAGCTCATGTAAAATTTATTTATTAGTGTCACAAGTAAGGCTTACATTAACACTGAAATGAAGCTACTGTGAAAATCTCCAGTGCCTGTCGGGTACACTGAGGGAGAATTTCACATGGCCAATGCACCTAACCCACACATCTTTGGACTGTGGGAGGAAACCACTCAGAGGAAATCCATGTAGACACAGAGAGAACATGCAAAGTCCACACAGACAGTGACCCAACCCAGGAATCGAACCCCGGTCCATGGCACTGTGAGACAGCAGTGTTAACCATGTACCAATCGACTCAAGAACAGCTTCTTTGCTGCTGATATCAGACTTTTGAATGGACCTACCGTGCACTAAGTTGATCTTTCTCTTCACCCCAGCTATGACTGTAATGCTACATTCTGCACTCTCTGCTTTCTTTCTCTATGAATGGTATGCTTTGTCTGTATAGAGCACAAGAAACAATACTTTTCACTGCATACTAATACATATTACAATAATAAATCAAATCAAAATCCAAAATGGTGTCAATGTTATACTATTTAGATATTAAATGGTCAGTACCAAAAATCCAAACCTTATGGAGAATAATTTCCTTTTTCCTCCTGACTCATCTGTATTGGGAAGTGCATGATTATCTTTGGATTTCCTTAGTTATGTCACTGACTTCTAATTACCTGTTAAGACTCCCATTCCAACCATTTTCTTGTAATTGAGTCTGTGTCTGTCTCTCCCCTGTTTGTGAATCCAACTCGCCACTCACCTGATGAAGCAGCAACCTTCCAAAAGCTCCTGATACCAAATTAACCTGTTAGACTTTAACCTGGTGTTGTGAGACTTCTTACTGATTTCTAATGGTTTGGTGTCCTTTTGTTAATTCCGATTTTCTTTTTGCAGGGAAAGTAAGATCCTTTTGAACAAGTGGATTTCCTGGGATTTGCAATTCTAATCCTAAATTCAAAATCAACAGCGAACCACGTAATGCAGTGTAGTTTTAATATTGACACTTGTCTTTAATCCAAATTAAAAGAGCTACCCAAATATAAACGGAAGCGTTATCGTTGTGTGCGCATTTGTAACCTTGAAGTATAACGCTGGTAATTACTATTTATCTGCCTTGCTGCACATACTCTCTTTTTTAAACGTCCCGATGCTGAGTAATGGCATCAGTTCCGATAGAAAATGTGATGTGACACGCCGCGGGGTAGCAATTTGTCTCCTGATGTGTGCCATTAATGTCAAATGCAATTTACCAGTTTGCGTTGACGTGAGATTGCGCGCAGTCCCGTGGCTTGTGCAGCCTCCAGAGAAAAAAAATTATTCTGCTTTTAAATATGCAGGAGCGCAATTACTTCATTGGTTAGTCGAATGTGTTTATTTTCAGCAGGCGAAGTTTTTACATTCGTTCGTTTCTGCTCCCAGGGCTGTGAGTGTGCCTCACATCCATGGGTGCTTTGTTTGTAATATTGACCAATGTAAAAGGCATCTTTACTCATATATATTCAGCGGCCCCTTTTGACCACAGTGGCCTTTTGGATCATTTCATCAGTTTAACAAACTGGTCAAATTACTGAACTGGCAGCTATGTTACTGATCTTCTCTCGCCCTTGCTTCTAAGATGCAAATAAGATCAAGCCTCGGAGGAGGTGCTATGCTTACTCCAATCAGTTTGGACCATGTAGATCAAGCCCAAGACAGGAGGTGAGAGCCCTGTCTTGTCAGCTTGGATCAGGAATGTCTCAACTTGTTGAGACTCTGAATTGGACTTGATTTGATTGAATGGGATTAAAAAACCTTATCACTTTGACCAAGCTGTTGTTCAAACTCTCTCCTAATATTTCCTTTTGGATTTGGGTTTTGAATACTCTCCAGTGAGGTGCCCTGGAGGCGCCACATAATTGCAAATTGTAACTTGTTTTATTTTATGGATATGTTCTTTAACCCATCCCCAAACGACACTGGTGCAGTCCTCAGGTTAAGGCCTGTGACAAATTAAATGTAAGCAATTTATTTGGCAATTGGTTACATAGCACAGATTACTATTATAAAATATATAAATGACGAGCAATTAATCCTATTAATTTTCCGTTGTATGGTGGCATGGTGAGTTGTACTGTGATCCAGTTCTACAGAAAATTACAGTGCATACACCCAGCATCTCCCTCCTTTGAGGATTCATCCTGTCTCTTTAGATTATTTATTATTTTTCTTTACAAGTTATATGATATTGTTATTTACAAGTAAGCTAAAATTTACCAGGCCATTTCCAATTACCATCATCCCACATGTGCTTTTTCACATTCAGTGCATTGGACAAGGTACATTCCTGTTGGATATAGTAAGGTCCATATAGGCTTTATATTTGGTCTTTCAGAGCTAGCATATTTTTAAAAAGAAAGGTGTGTATTTTGTGGTACAGCTCAGTCAGAAGAAAATTAAAGTAAGCATTGAAAAGCCATTTCAACAATTTTATGTCAATGCTTTCTCTCTCAATGTGGTAGAAAATAGCTGTAAATGGCAAATTTGTATAGGACGAGAAATATTTTTAGTTTTCATTGAAATCTTAGAACATTATTCATTCTGACCCTGAGTTCCAAAAACTCTCCAATAATGCAGGAAAATATTGGGCTGCAATTTCCCTCAAAATAGCTAAATGTCATAACGGTGAGAACACTGGAGTGATCAGTACCTTTCTGTTAGGCATGGACCGGGTTGCAGTCGTCCCACACTCAGTCATTTTTGGGAGAGCGGTGAATTGTGTACCTGTTCTGGGTGGAAGGGGTGTAGGGTGTAAACACGCTGATGAGCCCGACTGCAATTTGGAAGAGGTCCCAAATCTCAGAGTGCACTGGAAGACATCTCCTCTCCTATGGACATCGAGACCCCCATTCTGCACCTCCCTTGTTTACCCATCCCTTCCCAACATAGATTACTGGCATTGGGGCTCTCCCAATGGGTTCTCCTTCAAGACCCCCAACTTGTGCTTCCTTCATAACCTCTGAAATGTTCCTCCTTTATGCTCCACCCCTGCATGACACCTACACAGCCCTCCATCATTGCCCCCACTCAGATGTTGCCCCAAATCAGGCTTCATCCCCACTCAGATCCCATCCCTTGGCCTTGACCTGCTGACACACTGACAGTTTCCAACCGGCACTGCCAGGATGCTCAGTGACACTGCAATGGTGCCCAGAGGGCACTGCTGGTGTGCCAATTGGATATTGTCCGACCATGTCCCCGATCATCCAGGGGCTTTAATGGCCTCTGAGCCACCTGGTGTGGCCATCGTGCCTGGTCTCTGCTAGTTGTCTGCCAAAGGACAGAAGATCCCAGGAGCTGGGACCATCCAGCGTGGAATGGGCTCTACATATTTAAATGCTACTTTAAGTATGCAAATTGGCCTCACTCCTTTTATGGGCACGATCCAATTTGTGCCACCAGAAAGGGAATTGCAAATTGTTTGGCACTGGGCACAAAGCCAATTTTTAGGTCCACAAACTTTTCCAGGATTGGTCATGATTTGCACTAAGCATGGCACAGTCGGAAAATCATCCCTTTTATGTTAATTATTATTGGGAACATTGAGCACTGTGTATATGTAATGAAAGAAAAGCAAAATACCATAGCTGCTGAAGCAGCTATAGTTCGTTGAATTGGATGAGAAGGCCAAATCAGATTCCTGCTGGATGTCAATTCCATTCCCAGTCTCCAAGCCCGCTGTGTCTGCTAAAATCAGATTCAAAGCCAGAGTGGGACAAAGCTGATGTCAGCTGTTTAACATAAACTTGAAGGTAGTTTGCAGGCTGATTCAACCCCCTCCTGTTATGCTCCTGACCAGAAGATGCCCAGGTGCCAAACAATCCAGGTCCTGATAAGTCTGGATCTGGTGCCTTGGATCCAATGTGTCCCCCTGCTGCTGCCAGGCTGCACAGGGAATCTCCCCCAAAGAACCTGGGGGTTGTGTAGGCTTGGGCTGTGGGGGAAGGGGTTGACCTCTAGACTCTTCCCTGGCATGGGTGTCTCATGGCTAGACTTCCCCTTCTCGTTCTGGAGAACATGGAAATCATTGTGGGCATTGAGATTTCAAGTAACTTTCTCTTAAAAACCTTGTCTGTGTTCTGTAAAACCTTTGAAGTGGCCTGGTCACATTAATATCCATGTCCCTTGAACATCTGGAAGCCATTAAAATTACAGCAGCACTCTATTCTGTAGAAGTGATTGCAGAAGCCTGGGGTGTGACCAGACCCTTTTGAAGTACTCTATGACAAGAGATGTCAGTTTCACCAGGAGGATTTGTTTGCTTTTTCTTAGAAGATCTAGGCATGACCAAATTTCTTTGATGTACTCTGATTGTCATAAGGAAGATCAGATGGTGCTGAAGCGAGGCAACTTCTTGCAAGCTATGCCCAGCATATCTTCTAAATCTTTTACTTTTGTTGTATGCTTCTAAAACTTCATTCTAACTCTTTTAAACTCTCTAACAATGCTTAACTCTACACTCTGCACTCTCTTGCTTCCTTCTCTATGAACGGTATGTGTTGTCTGTAAAGCATGCAAGAAACAATGCTTTTCACTGTATGTTAATACTTATGACAATAATAAATCAAGTCAAAAATCAAAATCAATTGTTGATACAATCATACCTCATTAACCCTAACCTACTTCCTCTTTACACCACATTTGTTCAGTATGGCCCCATTTTTATAACTTTCTTTCCAAGTCTCTGGCCATACTGAGAAGCTAAAATGTTTTGAAATGCTTTGTTTACGCTCAATTTCATGCTCCAGTATCTTTAAGTAGCATCCTTATTGACAGGTCCAGGCTGTTTCACAGCAGGCAGTAGGTTTGTTTTTGTTTTCTTTCACAGTTAATTAAATCCGAAGTGCTTCCTCTTTTCTAACCTGATTTTTTTTATAAACAGGCTTTTGGATTGATCTCACGCACCTATTCATGTCGGCAGCTGTGGTTCTAACTGCAGTTTTTAAAAATAGGCTTGCTCTTTGTTCTGAAGACCTTAGCTGATGTTCTTTTCACAATGGGTCTTCTTCAACCTCTCATGCTGGAAAAGCATGCCTGAACTGGGGTGGTTTTTCAGCCATTGAAGAGGCTTCCCATGCCACTCTGGCAATGTCCTCCATCATCCTGGCACTGACACCCTGGTACTGACACTACACTATCAGGGTCTGGTCACCTTAAGGGTCTGAAATCAGTGCCAGGATGGTAGTATTAGGATGGCAGGGGCAGTGCTAGGTTGGGGCCTGACAGATCGGGTCTGAAGGGGGGCCTGAGAGTGTGGATGTTCCTAAGTGGCGGCACTTAGTTATTTTAATGGAGAATCACGGTCACAACGAGAAAGTGCTGGTAACATTCAGCAGGCCTGATAGCATAGAATTATAGAATCCTGACACTGCAGAAGGAGGTCATTCAACCCATTGAGTCTGTACTGACTTTCCAACAGAGCATCTTACTCCGATCCACTCCCCCACCCTATCCCTGTAACCCTGCAAATTTACCCCACTAATCCCCAAACCAACTCATCTTTGGACACAAAGGGGTAATTTAACATGGCCAATCCACCTAACCTCTACATCTTTGGCAGGCAAACTCCCCACAGTCACCCTTGGCTGGAATTGAACCTGGCTTCCTGGTGCTGTGAGACAGTTGAGCTAACCACTGCATCACCCTTTCGCCCATCTGTGGGAGAGAAACAGAGTTAATGTTTCCAGTCTGATGTAACTCTTGTGTCAGTTGTGAAATCTCATCCTATTTCCAGTTGTCTTTAACTCTGCCGAAGAATCATTCAGGCTCGAAATGTTAGCTCTATTCTCTTTCCGTAGATGCTGTCAGACCTGTTGAAATTTTCCAGCATGTTCTGTTTATTTCACCAATGTGACTCTTCTTTGGGAACCTATGTCATGAATTCCATTTTAGTTTGCTAAAATGCCTAGGTATGAGATAACCAAGATTATCCTGGTGGACAATAGGATCCTCAATTTGTCCCAGTGTCTGTAATATCACACTTCATGGATAACAGCCACTAAGTCACTATTATTCGCTGATATAAAACAATACCAGCACAGTATATTGGCACTGGCTATTCCATAACTCATTCAGTGAAAATACAGTGACGTACATTACTATATGTACAGGAAGTAGATAAATATTGCCTTATTGGCTACTTTCATATAACACAGAAATCTCTCCATCTGTAGCTTCTTGATCATTTGAGCTGCACTGAGTCCTGTCTTAGTAAACCCATGGGTGTGCCCTTGATCAAGTTAATAATCACAACGCATCATATATGTATTATGTTAAAATCTATAGTTCATGTCTCATACCTAACATTTTGAAAATAAATCTTAAATTTCAACCCTCCAAAGAACTGCAGTGAGGTTTTTAAAAACACATTAACCTATGGTTTCGATGTTGACAGAGTTAATAGCCCAATGGCCTCCAGATGGTCGGGAGATAGGACTTACTGCTGAAGGTGCAAATTGGGAACCTGTGGAAGTCTTGATGCACTGAACTACATGGAAATATTCTGGGAAGTTTTGACTTTTGATGGGAAATCCCCTGGTTCCCTGAGACCCTCCGCAAATGTGTCTGATTCTGAGTAGGCAATTTCAGCTAGCTGTGTGCTACTTACCTAGGCAGTTTCCCGAGAAATGTTAACATTAAAACCTGGCTGAACTCTTGGATAACTAATGAACTGACTCCTCAACCACTCATACTGGCTGCCCCCCTGAGCCAACCACAAGTATCCCCCAACCAGACCCACCCACCCAACTACCCATTGACCACACCCAACCTGACACCCTGCGCCCCATCCCCCACAATCCAACCACACCCAACTACTCTCTAACCACCAAGCTACCTACCGCCTTGACCTGGCTACTGATTCCTAATGTATCTTTAACCTGACCCAACTACACTCTCCAATCACCTAACTACTCTCATACCTGATCAACCCCTCACAGATCTGCTACCTACCCAAATACCCCTCACCAACCTGCCATACTACCCACATACCCCCCACCCACCTGCCACATAACCCCCTCATGCAGCTGCCACCAAACCTCTCACTGACCTGCCAGCTTCCCAACTACCCCTCACCGATCTGCCATCCTACCCACCTCCCCTCTCCCCCATCTGTCAGCTACCACTGCCCCCTCACCAACCTGACTTGCTATCCTCCCCACTGACTTGCTACCTACCTACATCACCCATCTGCCACCTCACCCACCTATCACTCTATCCACCTACTACCTCAATTACCTGCCATCTCACCCAGCTAGCTGCTACCCACTTACCCACCCTACAACAACACCACTCATCCATTCATCCACTTACCCATTCGCTCACATTCAAACCACATCTTTAAACGTAAGCTGGTGCCACAAAGAAGAGGCATGCCCTGTCTTTCCCCACCTCCACTCCACTGCGTTAGAGCTTGCTGGGGAAATCTGTGCTATGCACTTCTGAAAAAGTCAGGATTGGAAGATCCTGGAAGAAATGTGGAGCAGCATCAGGTCAGGGAAATGTTTGAGTGGAGCAGCATCTGACAGTAATTGCTGTTCCTAGGAAGAGCCAGACCAATCTGTGACTCTGTGCCAGCTTTTTGCTAGTGCTGTGTTATTTAGTCTCACACCCTGGCTTGTTCTCTTCAAATATATGTTTATCTGAAATCTGATTCAACCACACTTAGAGGTGGTGCGTTTTTGATCTCAACAATATTTTGTGCGATGGAGTTTAACTGCAATGCTCCTCTAGTTCTTTTGCCAATTATTTTAAACCTATGCCATTTGGTGACCAATCCATTTGCTAGAGAAAATCATTACTCCCTTCTTGCTCTTACAACCCTTCAATTTTGAGCACCATTTTAAAATCTCCCATTAACTTTCTCTGATCTATGAAGAACAACTGCATCCTCTTATAGCTTGTAGAGTCTGAGCAAACCTTCACTGTACCCTGTAGAGGGCCTTAACACTCATCTTAAAGTGTGATGTCCAGTATTATCCACATACTCCAGCTGAAACTCAACCAGTGATTTGTAAAGTTTTAGAATGACTGCCATTTTTTTGTGTTCACAGAATTAAGTATCCCAAACACTTTCGTAACTGACTTAACAACTTTTCTCATCACCTTTAAGGATCCATTGATATGTATTCCAGGTCCCTTTGCTCCTGCACTGCCCTTGAAATAGTACAATTTAGATTACATTGCTGCTCCATGTTTCTACCAAAGTGCATCATTTCACACATACTAAATTGCATCCGCCATGTATCTGTCCTCTTCAGTAGTTTGTCTAAACTTCTCAGTTTAATACTATCCATCTCACTATTTACTATATTGCCAACTTCTGTATGATTTCCAAACTTGAATACTATACTCCCAAATACCAAATCTGTGTTATTTACATAGAACCAGACATGTAAAGGGCCTAATACTGACTCTCAAAGGACTACGTACTTCTCTATAGTCAGAAAAACACCTGTTCACCATTAACCTCTGCTTCCTATCCCTTAGCCAATTAGGTATACAAGCTATCACCACCCCTTTAAGGCTTTGTGCTTCTATCTTACAAATACATCTGTTACATGGTACTTTTGTCAAATGCCTTTTCAAAGTCCATAGATCCATACATTTCATCAACCTTCCCTGTTGCTTTAAAGAATTTAGTCAGATACAAATTGTCTTTAACAAATCTGTGCTGAACGTCCTTTATTAACCCATGTTTCTACAAGTGAGAATTAATCTTGACCTTGACACTGGTGTCCAGTAGTTTTGCTGTCACTGATGTGTCATTACCAGGGTTATCTCTGTCTCTCTGTCCAAAGTTGTGCGGTTAAGTTGATTGGCTATGATAAATTGCCACTGAGCGTCAGGGGGACTAGCAGGACAAATATGTAGGGCCATGAGGATAAGCGTTGGGTGGGATTGTGGTTGATGCAGACTTGATGGGCTGAATGGCCTACTTCTGCACTGTAGGGATTCTATTCTATGAATTCTATCCTATTCCCCTGTTTTGAAAAAAGGTGCCATATTTGCAATCCTCCAGTCCTCTGGCAAACCTTATCATAAATAGAGGAGTGAAAGATTGTCTTAAGTTCTTATGTTCAGAGCTTCTTCTAACTCTAACCTAGCTTCCCTTGGCAATTTAAGATGCCGTCCACTGAGGACACATTCCATTTTGTCAATTGACCTCTGTTTCTTTAGTCATCCAAGGTCTGCATACTTCCTTCTATGGGTGTATACTTGGTTTGTACCCAAAGTATCTCCACCTTGCTCATTTACTGTTTACTTGCTCACACTTTGTTCTCTTCCATCTTTGCTCACAAGTCCACCTTTTCCCAAGTCATTAAAATTGGTTTTCTTCCAATTGGGTACTTTCACTTTTTTTCACATTCAATAACTACTTCAAATCTAATTTGATTATGATCACAAGATATTATCCCACTGTGGCATTCCACTTGGCCTGTCTTCTTAACCAAAACTGGAACATGCAGGGCTTTCTCTCTCTCTGTTTTAGGAAGTTTTTTTATATTAATTCTTCTCCCGCTTTATCTTATTCTGTTTTCTCTATATTTGAATTTTAATAAATGTTTCAGGCTCAACAATGTGATCATTCTGCTTAGAATAATTTACATTAGGGGAAAGAAACTCATAAAATCAGCATTGCTCCAAGCGAGGAATGAGACAAGTGAGACATAACTCATTTAGTGTTAGTAAGTCCGATTAACAGAGAGTTTAAAATTTCCCTCGGAGCTACACTACAGCAGAAGTGACTACATGCTAGAAATATGTCTCAAACTCATTGATATGAGGTCACTTTAACAGTCTGTGTGCACTTCAACAAACGACATCTCACCAAGATAAAGAAGGTTAGTTTTAAAAAGGATTTGCAATGATTTATTGCTATCATCACTTATTATCTACCTGCTTGAATCTGAGGCTAGCCACACGGATTCCCACTGACTATGGCAAGACATAAGAGGCTACAAATTGAAGGCAGGTTTAATCACTGGCTTCAAAGCACGCCTCCCCAATGAGCTCAACACATTCTTTGCCTGTTTTGAGCAGCAAGAGCACACCCTCCATCCCGGAAGCCTCAGATGAATCTGTATCCGAGGTCACCATTACTGACGTCAGAGCAGTTTTCTCAAAAGTCAACCACAGAAAGCAATTGGCCCCAGATGAGAGGTGCCCTAACAAGCACTCAGGTCCTGTGCAGACCTGCTGGCTGGGCTATTCACAGAAATCTTCAACCTATCTTTACACCAATCTGAGGTCCCTACTTACTTCAAGAAGATGACTATCACCTTGGTACCAAAGAAAGACAAAGCAGCGTCCTCAATGACTATCATCTGGTGGCTCTTACATCCATCATTATGAAGTGCTTTGAAAGATTAGTCATGGCACAAATCAATTCCTGCCTCCCTGACTATCTGGATCCACTGTAGTTTGTTTATGACAGCAAATAGGTCCACAGCAGACACCATCTCCCTGGTCCTACACTCAATCCTGGGACACCTAGATAAAAAAGGCACTATGTCAGACTCCTATTCATAGACTAAAGCTCAGCCTTCAACATCATTGTTCCTATGAGACTCATCTCCAAACTTCGTGGCCTGGGGCTCGGCTCCTTCCTCTGCAACTGGATCCTAGACTTCCTAACCCACAGACTACAGTCAGTAAGGATAGGCAACAATATGTCCTCCACAATCATCCTTCCTTAGCCCCTTACTATACTTATACACCTATGATTGTGTGGTCAAATTCCTCTCTGATTTTCAAGTTTGCTGATGACACCACCCTAATGGATCAGATCTCAAACAATGATGAGACACAGAACAGGAATGAATTGGAAAATCTGGTGAACTGATGTGGCAACAATAATTTCTTCCTGAATGTCAACAAGACAAAGGAGATAGTCATTGACTTCAGGAAGCGTAGTGGAGGGCATGTCCTGTCTACATCAATTGGGACTATGTAGAATGGTCAACAGCTTCAAGTTTTTAGGTGTCCAAATCATCAACAACCTGTCCTGGTCCCCCAATGCCGACACTATAGTTAGGAAAGCTCACCAACACCTCTGCTTTCTCAGGAGGGTAAGGAAATTTGGCATGCCACAACTCTCACCTACCTCTACAGATGCACCATACAAAGCATTCTTTCCAGTTGTATCACAGCTTGGTATGGCTCCTGTATAAGACCGCAATAAACTACAAAGGTCATGAATGAAGACCAGTGCATCACTCGAACCAGCCTCCCATTCCATTCCATCTGTCTTCACTTCCCCCTGCCTCGGAAAAGCAGTCAGCATAATCAAGGAACGCATACACCCCAGAGATTCTCTCTTCCTCCTTCTTCCGTCGGGAAAAAGGTACAAAAATCTGAGGTCGTGTACCCATTGACTCAAGAACGGCTTCTTCCCTGCTGCTGTCAGACTTTTGAATTGACTTATCTCGTATTAAGTTGATCTGTCCCAACACTTTAGCTAGGACTGTATCATTACATTCTGCACTTTCTCCTTTCCTTCTCTTTATACGACATGCTTTGTCTGAATAGCACGCATGAAACAACGCTTTTCACTGTATACTAATACATGTTACAATAAGAAATCAAATCAAATGAGTTGCCATTGTATCTTTTGCTCTGCCTGTGAAAAATTTTATATCTGGTGCCCCCTCTCGTTCATAGTTATATGCACACTGTTCTTAAAGTGATCAGGCTGTGAAACTAAATTGCCTGCTTCCTCAAACTTACTGTGAAACATAATTCCTGCTCTGTATGGAGGGGTGCTGCTTTTACAGTGGAGTTGTCATTAGGAGCAGTGAAGCAGTGGTTTTGTGTGTGTGTGTTTGGGGAAAAGCAGGGCTGTGGAAGTGGGGTGGGGGGGAGTCCCTGTCAGGGGGGAATGTGTGTATGGAAATATCTCACACACACCGCTTTAAGGACAATTTCGGGCGACATGAAAGACGTCTGGAAACACGTGATCGTAAGGAGCTTGAGCTTTTGGAAACAGTTTCTTGTGGGGGGAGAAGCAGCGGGAGGGTTGTTGGGATTGGAGAAGGGTGAGCACTGAAGTGAAGGGAAGGAGCGTTGTCGATGACTAATTTCCTGCGGCGGTCGCGGTTATAAAGCTCGGGGATGCGCTGGGCTGAGGGACACACCAGCACTTGGGGCTGCGGCGCCCGCTCGTACTAAATGTGCAGCACCGAGTCAGCAATGTCCGGCAGGAAGATCTCATCCGAATCCTTCAGCTCCGCCGGCTCGGATTACCCGGAGAGTCCCGAGGAGGGCGGGTGTCCCTTCTCCCGGGTGCTGAATGGGAAGAGCTCGGTCTCCGGGGCCGGCGGCAGTGGCAGCAGCAGCAAGAAGGCTGCTCGCAGGCGGGTTAACCTGGACTGTCTGGGGGAGAGCATCCGGAAACTTGTCTTTCCAACGGTAAAGAGAAGCAGAACGGCACACACACACATACACAGACACTCACTTCCACACTCCTCTCCCATTCCAGCCGCTTCACTCTCCCTGCTTTCCCCACCGCATCTCCATTCACTCCACATTCACACACTTCCCCTGTGTGTGCGTCCAACCATCCCACTTAGCGCTCTGCTTGCTGCTTCATTGTCCGTCTCCTGTCCCTGTTCAATCCCGCTTCATCGCAGTAATGCACTGGTGAAAAGTTTTAGGAAATGTTATTAATGATGATTGGGACATGCTGCTTTATTATAGATCCAAGCTCTACTCCCTCTGGCATTGATCAAAGTTCTCTGTTGGCAGTTTTGTGTTCTTTCATTTCACGAATAGCAGGGATCCTTAAACTTCTGCTAATGGAATGAACTGACAATTAATGACACACACAATACACCTACAATTCGGCGCAATCCTTGTATTGATCAGGTGGATGTTTAAGTTCATTCTGTGATGTTCTTTCAAAGTTGTGAGGGTGTCGATGTGAGGACATTCTAACTTTAGCAGCGCCGCAGCTCAGCAAATGTTACCTGGCGTGTTTGGGTGCTCACCTATGGTGACTGGACTGATTTGACCCGATTAAAAAAACCCTGATGGTTGCCGTTTTTGCATTCACCTCACTGGCACACTGCTGTTACTGGAGGAAATCAGCAGAAGGAGGGGAATGAAGTGCTTAAAATTATCATAGAAATACTCGGAATCACATTGCTTACCTGACCATCTTTAAACCTCTTAGCTGCCGCCCAACTGGTGTATAGATTTTGTTTAATTTATATTTCATTATTAGTGCAATTTGCGGTTGTCAAATGGATCGTGTTAGAAATGCAATAGATATAACTCTGGGTCGATAGACATTACTCTGGGCTGTATTATTAATAGCAAGCATACCTTTTTACATCATTGTGTCCTGCCTTTTTGATTGTCTTCCACAGGTAATTTAATATAATTTGTTCCAAAGAATGCGTTATGAAGTACTTCGAAATGAAATATATTACTGTTACATTTTAGTTCATTCCCAATGACGCTTTGGTGACCAATGTGAATGATTCTGCAGCCCCAATGCTTGCTTTTATAGTTTGGAAAGTTGTAGATATTGGAAATTGAAACCTGATATTGCTGAGGAAAGTTACTGTGAATACTGGAAATAAAATCAGAAAAATGCTGAAAATACTCGATGTTTGTGGAGATAAAACAGTTAAGGGCTAGATTTTATGGGGCACTGTATTCTCCACCCAGCTCCCCAACTGACAAGCCAGTCGTCAGCCTGCCCACCTCAAGCCCGGCAGTGATTATTATTCAGTTGGGAGCAGCTTTAATTGTTTCAGAATGGCACTTTTGCTTTGGGTTCTGCTTTCTGTTTTGGGTCTGTGCTCAGTGCTGTCTGGTCTCCTCCTTTGTGTCTCATTTTGCTCCCTCCCATGTTCTCGTCTTTTTTTTTCTTTTGTCCTTCTTTCCAGGATCTCTTTTCTTGCCAGCTCTGCATCTTCTGTTTAAAGGTTCACTGGTTCTTTTACCCGCTGCCACCATGTTTTGTTGTGTAGTTGGGGTATTGACTATTCTCCCAAAGTTGGCTGCTCAACTCTGTAGTCTCTAAAAATCATTACTCTTTATTTACAACAAGTATTGACACATTTGAACCTCCGACACAAGATTGGAATTTCTCCTCTCTAATCACTCTTACTTCTCAGTTATATGATCTGACATCATTACTACATCAGTATCATGTGCCCTTCTGATGTTAACACTTCACTCTACTGAAGGGATTTCATAGAATCCCTACAGTGCAGAAAGAGGCCATTTGGCCCATCGAGTCTGCACTGAACACCATCGCATTCAAGCCATATCTGCATTACCCCACACATTTAGCCTAGCTAGTCCCCCGACACTAAAGAGCAATTTAGCATGGTCAATCTGCCTAACCTGCATATCTTTGGACTATGGGAGGAAACCCGACCACTCAGTTCACTGCCTCGCTGTCCGGATAGTGTGTAAGCAGAGACCAAGAGTCATACAGATCAATGACTGGTATCTTGGCACAGTCATGATGCCCTCATTCTAGGCAGTCAGCTGTGCTAATTGCATTTGAATCACTGACTAACTAAAGGGTGATAACTGGGTAACAAGAGCATTCTGCTGACCAAATGACTGATGACTGCAATGCATATATGTACAGTATGTAATGGGAACAATGAAACGCCATGTTGTTACACAATTATGATAGAAAAGGTTATTGATGAGCTGAAACTGGATTATTGAAGTACCAAAACAATGTTTCTACCACCTGGATCACTCTGGGCGAGTCTTGCAGTACTTGGATGTCAACATTTTTGAAGGTCTGCTGAATGCAAAGGAAGTGATGGCGTGGTGGTATTATTGCTAGATTATTAACCCAGAAACTCAGCTAATGTCATGACAGTTGGTGAAATTTGAATTCAATAAAAAATATCTGGAATTAACAATTTACTGATGACCATGAAACAATTTGTCGATTGTCGGAAAAATCCACCTGGTTCACTGATGTCCTTTAGGGAAGGAAATCTGCTGTCCTTACCTACATCTGGTCTGGCCTACATGTGACTCCAGAGCCACAGCAGTGTAGCTGACTCTCAACTGCCCTCGGGCAACTAGGGATGGGCAATAAATGTTGGCCAGCCAATGATGCCCATGTCACACAAATGAATAAAAAAAAATGCTGCAGACACTTGCCGTCATGTGGGGACAGCCCTGGTCACTGATCATACAGCAAGCAGCTCAGAGAGAGGAATATGAGGAGCAAGAGGAGACAATGTAAACAACCACTTTTCATCTGGGCTGTCCAGAATAAACACATTTGAGTACGATATCAATAACTGCAACCTTAAAATTTCATTCACTAACAGTCCCACATCTTAACTTTTCTCACTTACTAACCATCACGGCATCCATCGTGCCCCAATGCAAAATTATCAGCCACCACACCATTACAAGCTAAACTAAACTGATCAATGAAACTATTCTATATTCCCTTTTGTAAAGCTGTAGCATTGCTTCTTCCTCCTTCTTTGCAGTCTTTTCGATGTCAACAATCTGTTGCCTTTTTCGTTATTTTCTGAACATGTTCATGCAATTTTAATGAGTTATGTACTTTGATCCCCAAGTTTTCATGGATCATCACCATTTCTAGCTTTTCACTATTCAGAAAGTACCCGGGGTTTTACCTTTTTAGGTCCAAAGTGGATGAGTTATGCATTTATCTACATTGAATTCCATTTGTCATAGTTTGATCCATTGATTTAATCTACTAATATCTGTAATTTTACCCATCTAAACCACTTACAGACCTGCCTATCTTTGTGTCATTGGAAAATGTGCACATGTGGCTTTCTATCCCATCATCTAAGCTATGAATAAATAAGATGAACAAAGAACAGCACAGCACAGGAAACAGGCCCTTCAGTCCTACAAGCCGCACTGCCCATTTTAACACTGAGAGAGTGCCTTATTCAAGTCTTTGTCGATTGACTATGTTTTTGTCTACCTCTAGTGTGCGCCAGATTAAGGGAGATCCAGTTCAGGGACAATTTATTGACGCCAATCAGCCTAAAAAGCACATTTTTGGGATGTGGGAGGAAGCCGGAGCACCCGGAGAAAACCCACGCAAGCACAGGGAGAATGTGCAAACTCCCATAGACATTGATCCAAGCCAGAGATCCGACCGGGGTCCCTGTAACTGCACAGCAAACAGTGACAGTCACTGAGCTGTTGTGTTGCCCGTCAATTGGGATCCTTACGAGACTCTGTTGTGGAACTGCTGGTCGTCAGCTGCTTACAGACTTTGTTCCCTTCACGTGACCAGGTGAAGAATTTTGAAGTTTTAAAATCAGCCTTTTATTTATGAGCTAGAGCAAGAGCTCCAGCATGCCAGCTTGTGGTGTAGTCCAAAACACTGGTTCAGAATTAGAAAAACAGATATACTTCCAAGTTTGATTACAAATAATTGGCATATACCAATCAGAAGTCTAAGTTATCCATATCCACAGACAATTAACAATTGGGATTACATAATGTATAACATAAGGGTATAGTTGTTCAATTACACCTTGTTCATGTCTACCTAATTGTAATATCACCAAGCATGTATTTCTTTATTATTATCCATCCTCTGGACATGTGTGATAGCTATCTGTCTGACCAATGGTATATCAACCTTCCATGCCCTCCCATGTCCATTGTTCATTTTATAACTGATACTGACAAGCTGCAGTTACACGTGATTCAATGGAAGTCTTATATGTATATTGTCTGATTGAAGGCTTCTTTGTGATTGGGAGTTTTATGGTCCTTAACTCTTATCTGGGTCTGTTTTAATCAAGACCTGTGGTTTTCTCATAATTTTCCTGTGTGACTGAGTCTAGCAGCTTGAAGCTTACGTGATTTTAAAACCTGTGTGATTACTAACCCTTTCAGATACCATTCATCTCATCCTGCCATTAGAGCATTTTCCCACTATCCCTACTTTGTGCCTTAGCCATAGCCAAGTCAGTAATTTACCTTCAATTTCAGCCGCTTCAAATCTAACAAATAGTCTTTTATGAGGAGCTTTGTCAAATACCTTCTGGAGGTCAACATAAATAACATCCATATACAAAAGATACAGAAAGACACAAAAGTCTGAGGACAGGTACCAACTCACAAACATCTGCTTCCCTGCTGCCATCAGACTTTTGAATGGACTTACCTCGCATTAAGTTGATCTTTCTCTACAGCCTAGCTATGACTGTAACACTACATTCTGCACTCTCTCTTCCCCTGATCTATGAACAGTATGCTTTGTCTGTATAGTACGCAAGAAACAATGCTTTTCATTGTATGTATGTATGTATGTATATATGTGACAATAAATCAAATCACATTACCCTGCCCAATACGTTAGTCACCTATTCAAAAATTCTATTAGGTTTGTCAGGCTCATGATCTCCCTTTAAAAAGCCATGCTGGCTCTCTTGACAGCTTGAAATATTCAAGGTGTTCAGTCACTCTACCCTTAATTACAGACTCCAGTAATTTTCTGACAACTAGCTTCAGGCTAACTGGCCTATCATTCCTGGTTTTGCTGTCTCTCCAATTTAAAATAAGAGTGACATGCACAATTTTCAAATCTGAGGGAACATTTCCTCAATCCGACGAATGTTAGAGGATTATACTTCATGTTAACAGTATATTAATTAATACAAATGGTGGGCATTAACTGGGAATTCATTTGTGTTCCTATAACTAGGAACAGACTGAAATTGCAGTCACTCGATTAATAGGTGTACATTTATAAATCTATTTTTGCTGAGAAACACATTTCAAAAGGGTGTTTTAAAAAAAAAATTGACTCCCTATCTTCACAAGCTTTCTGGAAAAGACCAGTGAAGGCATGTTCTCACTCCCTTCCTTTGAAACGTTGGAATGGAATCAATCTTGTCCTGGCAATTTACAGGGTGGGATTTTCTGGCCGTATTTGCCCCACGCAAGATCAACAGACCTTGGCATGGTCCCCTACAATTCCCGTGGCAGGCGGGAGAGGAAATTTCCACCCACAGTGCTATGTACAATTGGGTGGAACTTCCCGCTCCCACCAGCAGTGGAAATCATAGTCGGCAGGGGGGAATTAAATTTCTAGGAAGCAAAACATGTTTCTTTATGGTGGGAAAAACTGTTGGAATTTTGTTCTTCTGACTTCCAAGGTGTGTCGAGCTTCCTGGCAAGCAATGTTGGAAAACTCATCTGCATGTATTAGCATCTAACTCATGCTAATTAAAAGGCCATCTCATCAAAATTATTCACCCTCCAAATTAAGTTCCTCACCAGCAAGAATTTATAATGTTTAGTTTATAATTGTCTCTATTTGGCATGCACCTTGCAAGCCTCACCTCTTCCACAACTTGCATAAATATTGCTTTCTCCTTCTTGGTACGTCACCCAACTTCACTCACGTGCCATGAACAAATTCTGCACCAAGACTGGACAAAGGAGGAAGCCAAAGGCTGGAGGGAGTGGGGGCTGGTGGGTGTTGGCAGCGGTTGGAAGGTTGGAGCAAAAGCTGAACATGGGGAGGCAGCCTTAGAGGGAAGTGGGGCTGGGGAGAGTGTCAGCGAGCCTGGTGGCAATGTCCAGTGGCGAGGATGTCTGAGAAATGTGGGGGTGGTGTGGGGAATGTCTTAGAGGAGTCAGTGATGTGGGAATCAGGGGGAGAACTCGTGGTACTGGTGATAGGAGGGAACAGTCATAGATAGAGAGGGGAGGGATGCAGTATGGTGGGCAGGTCCAGTTTGAGTGTCTGGTAGGTGAAGGTCTCATTGGAGGGGAGGTCATGGAGTGGGACAAGACAGGTGGCTTGGATCATTGAATTATACAGTGCAAAAAGAGGCCATTTGAGTCTGCACCGACCACAATTCCACCCAGCCCCTATTCCCATAACCCCTCTTATTTGCCCTGCTAATCCCCCTGGTCAATTTAGCATAGCCAATCAACCTAACCTGCACATCTTTGGACTGTGGGAGGAAACTGAAGCACCCGGTGGAAACCCACACAGACACAAGGAGAACATGCAAACACCGCACAGACAGTGACCCAAGCTGGGAACTGAACTGTGAGCAGCAGTGCTAACTACTGTGCCACCATGCTGCCCATAATGGATAATGGGAGGAGGCAGTGTCAGGGTGGACATGGGATGGTAATGGGTGCCGGCTCTGAAGGGAGGGAAAGCAAGTGGATGTGGAAGGTAGTAGGGCCCAGGATAATTTGGAGGGGGGGGGGCAGGATTCAAAGGTGAAGACAGGAGAGAAATGATGATATTAGATGGGTCTGTGGTGATGGGGAAAGTTGTGGGTGATTGCAGGAGGGTACAATGTGGTGCAGCAAGCTTGAAAGGTGAGGCATACCATTGTTCCAAACTCAGCCTGACCATGCAGTTTATGTTTAGTCAGTCAGTGAGGGCCACATTGCAGCAGCTTTGTTCCTGACTCGTGGTTCCATAACATAGAGGAGGGTATGGAGCTGCTCTTTATTCTGTGTGATTTGCCATCTGCTACAGCCAGAGGAGGGAAGGAGATGGGTGCCTCCAAGGAGCATGGCTGATAGAGAGCAGCCAACCTGTGATTCCAAACTCCATCTTCCTGGGTGAACAGTCATGGCTGATAACAGAGAATGACTAACTGTATAATCCATTACCAAAGCAATGGTCTCCCTATAGAGTCTCAAGGGTAGTGGAGACAAGCAGGAAACAGTCCATGTGAGGCTTTGTGTACATGGCTCCTATTCTTTTGGTCAAAAGCAATTTATCCACATGCCTTATTGTATGAACAACAGGAATATCCATCTTTGGTCCTCTAGGATGCCCTTTGTCTGCATGGGATGGATGGGGAAGGCATGGTTAGATGGAGGCCAGGTGAAGGGCTTGCTGGCTTTGAGGTGGAGGGAAGCCTGTAAAGGACATACTCATTTAATGGATCATTTCAATTCATCACATGCTTACTGACTTGTCGACGATGTAGGCCTGCTTTGGCAATGGCTGTCATCCAGAGGAGAAGGAGAGCATCACCTGGATGTAATTGCTCACCCCTGCAAACTTCTCCAGTATGAGCAGTGGCCGCAAGCACCCTGAAGAGGCACTGTTGAGCTTCTGGCCTGAAATAAATGAAGGTGTGTCCTGGTGCCCTTTTGATCAATTCCCATGGGGTAACGATGGACTGGGTGACTACCAGCCTGCTTCACTATGAGATTTGTTGAGTCCCTCACTGAAGCATTATTAATGAGCTGAAAATGTAAAATCGTGTGTGTCCACCCGCTCTGTTGCCTAAGGGGAATTATGCTAATTTTCCTGTCTGCCAACTGACTTAATCTCCAGAATGGATTTTCAGTAGGGCCTGTTGCCCCTGGAATGAGTGTGGAAGTTGTCAGATGCAGAGGTGGGGTGGATTAACATGGAGGGCTGGGTGTGTTGGCTGATGGATGTGGAGGGCTCGGTGAGGAGGCGAATTCAATGACAAAAATTTATAAATAAAGCAGGCTGGAAGTCACCCAGTCCAAAGTTACCCCGTGGGAATTGATCAAAACTGCACCAGGATACACCTTCACTTATTGCAGGCCAGAAGCTCAATACTGCAGATGACATCAAGATTGGTGGCATAGTGGACAGTGAAGAAAGTTATCTCCGATTGCAACGGGACCTTGATCAATTGGGCCAGTGAGCTGATGAATGACAGCTGGAGTTTAATTTAGACAAATGCAAAATGATGCATTTTGGTAGATTGAGCCAGGGCAGGACTTACTCAGTTAATGGTAGGGTGTTGGGGAGAAATATAGAACAAAGAGATCTAGGGGTACATGTTCATAACTCCTTGAAAGTGGAGTCACAGGTGGACAGAGTGGTGAAGAAGGCTTTCAGCATGCTTGGTTTCATCGGTCAGAACATTGAATACAGGAGTTGGGATGTCTTGTTGAAGTTATACAAGATATTGGTAAGTCCACATTTGGAATACTGTGTGCCGTTTTGGTCATCCTATTATAGAAAGGATATTATTAAACTAGAAAAAGTGCAGAAAAGATTTACTAGGATGCTACTGGGACTTGATGGTTTG
Organism: Carcharhinus amblyrhynchos; assembly: GCF_965287045.1. Classification (NCBI taxonomy): domain Eukaryota; kingdom Metazoa; phylum Chordata; class Chondrichthyes; order Carcharhiniformes; family Carcharhinidae; genus Carcharhinus; species Carcharhinus amblyrhynchos. The sequence goes on along the minus strand of NC_137333.1, from coordinate 67,249,821 downwards.
GGTTATAAGCAGAGGCTGGATAGACTGGGACTTTTTTGTCTGGAGCGTAGGAGGCTAAGGGGACACCTTATAGAGGTCTATAAAATAATGAGCACAGATCATCTAGATAGCCAATATCTTTCCCCAAAGGTAAGGGAATCTAAAACTAGAAGGCATAGGTTTAAGGTGAGAGGGGAGAGATACAAAAGGATCCAGAGGGACAATTGTTTCACACAGAGTGGTGAGTGTCTGGAACAAGCTGCCAGATGTTGTAGTAGAGGTGGGTACAATGTTGTCTTTTAAAAAGCATTTAGACAGTTACATGGGTAAGATGGGTATAGAGGGATATGGGCCAAATGCAGGCAATTAGGATTAGCTGGGGGGTTTAAAAAAAAGGTTGACATGGACAAGTTAGGCCAAAGGGTCTGTTTCTATGCTGTAAATCTCTATAACTCTATTGCTCCTTCAGGGTCCTTGCAGTCACTGCTCTGATAGAGAAAAATGTTGAGGGTGGAGCTATGTTCCATAAGGAGAGTGCTGGGTCTTTTTCATGAAAAAATTAAGTGTAAGAGAAGGTGACCTGGGGGCTGCAAATATTTTGTCCATTGTGTTTAACCTGAAAACTCAGTTTTGTAAGTTTAGAGAAGAAAAAGAAGTTCTAGAGAGTTGCACAGGACTAAGCAGTTATGTAAAGAGCTATGGAATTGACACCAAGGAAGTGTTTACTTGTGTCAGGTAGGTAATGGCATATGATGCCAATATTTGGGCAAGAGATTTTATTGGTAGGAATACCACAATGCCAGAACTGAGCTGTGACCTGTAAAGCGAGATCCAGTATAAAAGGAACTGCCTCCCAAAGTATGAACATGTTTGAAAGCTTATCGGAGTGAAAAGGGGGAGTAGCTTATGGTGACTTTACCTTTAATCTTCATCTTTACTAGCATATATGCCCTCATGGGAAATGTTGATGCTTGCATTACCTTTCATTCCATATTTTGTTTTAGAACTTGTGTTAAGAAGGCAGAATGGGTGGTTAGTATTTTGTATAGGAGTTTCCCTGCTTCATCTTTGGATTATGGGAGGAAACCAGAGCACCCAGAGGAAACCCACACAGACATGGAGAGAATGTGCAAGCTCCACACAAACAATCACCAGAACTGAACCCAGGTCCCCGGTGCTGTGAAACAGCAGTGTTGCCGCTGTGCCACCATGCCATCCATGTCATCTTGCGAAGGTAACTGCATATCTGACCATCTCTTGAACCAGCAACTCACAAGGTGGCACAATGGTTAGCCTCACAGCACTAGGGACCCAGGTTCAATTCTGGCCTTGGGTGACCGTGTAGAGTTTGCACATTCTCCCCATATCTGTGATGGGTTTCCTCCGGGTACCCCAGTTCCTTCCCACACTCCAAAGATATGCGGATTAGGTTGATTGGCCATGCTGAATTGCCCCTTAATCTCAGGGCAATTAGCACAATAAATGTGTGGGGTTGCAGGAATAGGGGCTGGGTGGTATTGTGGTTGATGTGGCCTTGATGGGCCAAATGGCCTCTTTCTGCACAGTAGGGATTCTATGATTCCCATCATGATCAGGGATGGTGAGCAGTGTGTCCCTGTAATAGAATCAGGCAATGTCAGCAGAAAATATCTGCTGAAATGTCAGCAGAAAATATCAATGTCTACAGAAAATATCTGCTCACAAGTTGTCTCTAACAAATGTTGCTATAGTATAAAGCGTTGCTTTGAATAATTTTTTTTAACAACTATTCCAAGAGTAGAGTTCCTTTTTAAATGACAAGAAGAAAGTTTCATTTAAAAAAAACATGAGATTTTCCTGATGTTAGAAGCTAATAAACAACAGGTCTCATCACCATAACCGATCCATCTCCGGAGTGAACCGTTCAATATTAGATCTGTATGAAAATTCTGAGCAGCTGAAAATGTAAATTGAAGGCACTGGAATAATATATTTCATATCCCTGATTTGTTGACCTAGGTAAAGTGTTCGAAAGAAAGGTATTAAGATAGAAAAAAACTTAAAGGCTTTGAGACAATGTGGTCTCCTGACATCTGGTTGCTGCTACCTTGATCCTTAGCAGATTTACTTCCATATTGATGTTTATATCTGTGAGGTTTGTTGTAAATTTACATTGGGGAAGTTCATTATTAGGTATATGAAATAAACTGAACATTAATATTTTTCCTAATGTTCTGTTGGTCCAGGGAGTCATCCTCTCATCATTTGTTTCCATCTGAAGATGGCTTAGTTCAGGAGATCAAGATGTAGAATCAATTCAGTAACAATAAGAAACAGCAGAGATAAGAAATCATTTATGGAATAATTTATAGGCCAGCAGGTTATACAGTAGCTACTGTGTAGTGTAGAGTATATGAAAAAGAAAACAAAAATAGGCATGCAAGGAATGTACTATAATAATCGTGGGTGGTTTTAATCTTTTGATTGATTGGATGATTCAGATAGGCAAAGAAAGCCTGGAAGGTGAGCTTACAGAGTATACATAGGACAGTTTCTCAGAGCAGTATATTCTACTGCAAATCAGGAGCCAGCTATTCTCAGACTTGGTAACGTACAGGAATAATTAATGGCCTCCTAGTATAGGAACCTCTAAGCAACAATGATCATAACATGTTGAATTTCATGTTTAGTTGTGAGTGTAAGACTAAAAAAAAAATCAATTGCAAGGGTATGAAGACTCTGTTGACTAAAGTAAACTGGGAAAACAGGTAAAAATAGGACAGTATAGAAGCAATGGCAAATATTTAACAAGATCTGACTTGTCATAGAAACATAGGAAATAGGAGTAGGCCGTTTGGCACTTTGTGCCTGCTCCACCAATCATTCTGATCATGGCTGCTCAATCAACTCAATAGCCTGATTCTCCCCCCTTCCCCACCCCATTTGCTTTGATCCTCCTGGCTCTAAGAGCTATATCTAGCTCCTCTTGAAAACTTGCAATGCTTTGGCCTGAACTGCTTTCTATGGTAGTGAATTCCATAGGCTCAACATTCTCTGCGTGAAGAAACTTCTCATCTCTTGTCCTAAAATGTTTACCCTGTATCCTCAGACTCTGACTACTGGTTTTGGTCTCCCCCCATCATCCGGAATACCCTTCCTGCATCAACACTGTTTGTTTAGTCCTGTTAGAATTTTATAAGTTTCTATGAGATCCCTCCTCATTCTCATGAACTTCAGCGAGTATAATCCTAACCGATTCAATTTCTTCTCTTACGTTAGTCCCGCCATCTCAGAATCAGTCTAGTCAACCTTTGCTGTACCCCATGTCATAGCAAGAACATCCTTCCTCTGATAACGAGACCAAAACTGCAACAATATTCCAGGTGTGACCTCACCAGGCCCTGAATAATTGCAGGAAGACATCCCTGCTCCTGTGCTCTAATCCTCTTGCTATGAAGGCCAACATGCCACGTATAAGATGATGAATGGGATGGATAGGATAGAGGTGGAGAGACTCTTCCCGCTCAAAAAAGACAGTAGGACTAGGGGGCACAGCCTTAAGATAAAGGGGAGGCGGTTTAGAACGGAGTTGAGGAGGAACTTCTTCACTCAAAGGGTGGTGAATCTCTGGAATTCTCTGCCCGTTGAAGTGGTGGAGGCTGCCTCGCTAAATATTTTTAAGAAGCGGGTTGATGGGTTCTTGATAAGAGAGGGGATTAAGGGTTATGGGGAGAGGGCGGGAAAGTGGAACTGAGCCACAACAGATCAGCCATGATCTTATTGAATGGCGGGGCAGGCTTGAAGGGCTAGATGGCCTACTCCTGCTCCTATTTCTTATGTTCTTATGTTCTTATGTCTTCTTTACTGCCTGCTGCACCTGCATGCTTACCTTCAGTGACCGGAATACAAGGACACGAGGTCTGGTTGTACATTCCCCTCTCTCAGTTTGTAGCCATTCAAATAATAACCTGCTTTCCTGTTTTTGCTAGCAAAGTGGATAACATCACATCTATTCACACTATACTACATCACCATGCATTTGCCCACTCGCTCAACTTGTCCAGATCATATTGAAGCACCTTTGCATCCCTCCTTACAGTGCACCATCCCACCCAGCTTTGTGTCATTTTAGAAATTACATTTAATTCCCTCATTTAAATCATTAATATATATTGTGAATAACTAAGGTCCTAGCACTGATCCCTGCAGTATTCCACCAGTCATTGCCTGCCATTTGGAAAAAGAACCATTTATTCCCAGCCTTTGTTTCCTGCCTGCCAATCAGTTTTCTATCCATCTCAATACTCTACACCCAATCTCATGCACTTGAATTTTACACGCTAATCTGGTTATGTGGGACTAAGTCAAAAGCTTTCTGAAAGAGCCTGTGGATATAGATTTTTCCACTGCCCCCCCCCACCACCTCGTTAACTCTACTAATCCAGTAGTAACATCAGCTAAAATGGTAACAAAAGGACTTCATGTGAAGAATGCATCTTCTGTGGCAAATGAAGGACAGCATCAAACTGAAAGAAAAAACATACAAAACCACAAAGGTTTGTGATAGGTTTCAGAAACCAGCAAAGATTGATCTAATAGAATAAGGAGAGACCAATTAGAGCAATATAAAACTGGATAGTAAGAGTTTCTAAAAGTATTTAAATAGGAAAAGAAAAACTAAAGTGAGCATTGATTCCTTAGAGGATTAGATTGGGGAATTAATAATGGGAAACAAGAAATAGTGGAAGTGTCGAACAGATATTTTGTATCTGTCTTTTTGATTTATTATTGTCACATGTATTTTTTTATGGGCTATACGGGCAAAGCATACTGTTCATAGAATATATAGGGAAGAGAGAAACAAGAGTGTGTGGAATGTAGTGTTACAGTCATAGTTGGGGGGTAGAGAAAGATCAACTTAATATAAGTTGGGTCCATTCAAAAATCTGACAGTAGCAGGGAAGAAGATGTTCTTGAGTCGTTTGGTACGTGACCTAAGACTTTTGTATCTTTTTACCAGTGGAAGAAGGTGGAAGAGAGAATGTCCAGTGTTCATGGGGTCCTTGATTATGCTGGCTGCTTTTCTGAAGCAACAGGAAGTGTAAACAGTGTCAATGGTTGGGAGGCTGGTTTTCCTGATGGGCTGGACTACATTCACAACCCTTTGTAGTGTCTTGTGGTCTTGGTCGGAGCAGGAGCCATACCAAGCTGTGATTCATCCAGAAAGGATGCTTTCTATGGTGCATTTGTAAAAGTTGGTGAGGTTGGTAGTGGACACACTGAATTTCCTGAGCCTCCTGAGAAAGTAGAGGCCCTGGTGGGCTTTCTTAACTACAGTGTTGGCATGGAGGGACCAGGACAGCTTGTTGGTGATCTGGACACTGAGAAGCCTGAAGCTATGGACCATTTCCACTTCATCTCCAGGAGATGTTCTCCACTGTGATTCCTGAAGTCGACTGATCATAAGATTGAAGAAATGATGGAGACAGAAAGCAAGATACTATAGGCAGTTTGGCCTAATAATTATCATTGGGAAAGTTTTAGAATCCATTATTAAGTTGGTAGTAGCAGTGGCAGCAGGATGAGGTCCTGAAGTGGGCATTGATTGTGGTAGGGCAAGAGGCCAGTCCATGGATATTCCCATCACAGACTTAATAAGGATTGAGGCTGGAGGGTGAGAAGGTCCCTACCTGATTAAATGCCTACCCTGCCACCAAACGTACCATGGGCATAAGATCCACCCAATGCATTATCAACATCATCTGATCTGGGGAATTACTAGCATTGCCTTGATTTTCTGACAGTTAATTACCTGTCAGCGTTAACCACTCCTGTCGCTTTTTCAGAATATTCTTTTACCAATTTTATTTTTGAGTCAGGAAATTTTGTCAGAAGCTGTAGGTGTTTTGTGAGGGAGTTTGAATTGTGTTAGAGAGCTACACACTTCGATAACCTGTGTAGGTTTGTGTGAAGAGGTACAATCATTAATTATTATTAATCCGTCTGAAATATTATCTGAAAAACTGTGTCACATATTAAAGCTATTTGCAAATTCTGATGTTTAATATGAGGGCTGGAGAACAAGTCACTTTGCATGAAATAGCGCAGAGTGTGGGAGTATGAGCCTATGTAGGAGCACAGTTGGCATGGCATGGAACATTTCACACATTTGTAGATCTCTGTGCACTGGCACAGTTCAATAATAATTATTGCTAAATGTCAACAGGTGTTATGGGACTTGACTTGACACTTCCGTGTAGTGCTGAAGGAGTCCTGCACTGTTACAGGTGGTGCCTTTCAGACAAAACGTCAAACTGAGAGTCCATTTGTAATCCCAGATAGTCTCATGCCTAGTAAAAATATCATGTTCCTAACTTTAAAGACATGGGGTAGGCCTTTCCAGTCATGTCTGCATTGGGACCAAAAATGCCTGCCCAAGGTCAATGGACCTGTTTCAAATTATCCGTCTTGCGTGTGGTGATTTTCATGGCAGACGGGATTGGAAGATTTGGGCCTTGAGCTTTATTCAAGGTGCACTTTTTGAAATTAACTTTAAAAAATGGAAAGTGCACAGCAAAGATGACGACCAGATGACCATTTGTGACTTCTGCATTGACAAAGAATTAACTCCGATCTCTGCAAAGTTCTTAAAATGTAAGTGAGTGGAATGTACTTCAAAGACATTCAAAATATAAAACCGCTTGTGACTTTACATCCCCTATTGACTCAAAATCAATAGCCCCCCTACTCAGTGTCTGTGAGCTCGACACTTAATAAAGAGAAGTAGAAGAATGAGTTCATCACAAGTAGGGTGTGAACATTCACCGACCACCCTCTCCCCGCCCCTTCAATATGTAACAATGGCTTCTAACTCCAAATCCTTTGTGCAGACAATAGAAATTGATCATGTGGTCACAAGATCAAAACTGATGTCAGTTAACAAATCTTATTACTCTAGAGATAAGGTGGGAGTGACTGTCCTTGGCATCAGGACAGCGTTTGACTAAATATGGCATGAAGAGCCCAAACAAAACTGGAGTCAACAGGAATCAAGGGCAAGTTCTCTGCTGGTTGGAGTCATACCTAGCACATAGGAAAATGGTTACCAACAAGTTCCTAAAAGGAGAATGATCCACTGGGCCTTTTACCCAGGAGACCCTGGGAGTGTCCAGCCCATCTGACTCCCTCCTTCCAGAGTCTGGCACACCTCAGGCACAGCAGACAGAAGAGCAAGTGGGCCAGGGCCCTCCAGGTCCTAGCCCTCCAGTGATGCCAGCCAAGGGCATCTCTGGCATCAGGGCACAGTAAACAGCAGGCAGCCTTCTCCTCAGACATGGATCCTGGGGGCACACCAAGACATAACAGGAATTTCATGAAGTTAAGAAATTGTAGGTGCACAGTGTGGGCACAGGTCATATTAGACACTCGTAGCTCTTGAACGCTGATATTAGTCTCATTATGATCTGTTGCTGAAATAAATCTAACTGATGTTCACCACTTCTAGACTGTGTAAGCTTAACTGAGTTTTAATGGAATGTTTTTCACCACCTTGATGCATTTGGTCTCGCAGAGCCTCAATGACCTCATCTCAATGCAACTGTTTCATTTGCAGTGACACGACTCAGCTATGATGCAAGGAGTCTTCAACCCTGTCCCAATCCCCCGATACAGCATAAGGATAGATGAATGTCAGCGCCCTTCATCACTCTGACAGGAGCACAGGGAGTCTGCAAGCTGCCATTAGATAGACAGGGGTCAGACATTAGCAGTATCTTTGAGGAATATCATAGATCTTTCCTCACTGCGATTGATCATCACCCTTCTGCATTGACTGCCAACTGGGACATGTGGCCACCCAATCCCAGCTCCCTGGTGTGCAACGATGAAGGTGTCTCTCATCCTCCTGCCTATGTACACTACTCTCACTCCTTCCGCCTCCTCTTCAGGCTCCCCGTTGGCACCCTCCTGCATTTCCTCTTCATCTGAGGACATGTACCACTCCTCCAGATCCTCGTCTGCAGTTCATCACCCCGTTGCAGAGTTGTGGAAAGTGCAGTGAACCATCACAGTGTGGGAAACCCTCTGGGGGCTTCAATGTAGGTCTCCAATGGACCTGCCTAGGCAGCAGAAGCGCACCTTCAGAAATGCTCTGCTTGATCACTGTGCGAGTCGCAGTGTGTGCCTCAGTGTCGCGAGTCTTTGCCACAGTTTGTGGTCTCTGTACTGGCTTCATCAGTCACGACCTAAGGCGATTTTGTTGTCTCCTAGGAACCATCCCTGTAGCCTGGGGTGTTCCTGGAATGATTCAGGGTCCTGGGACTGGCCACAGATGAAGCTGTCATGTATGCTTTCTGGGAAATGGACCCACACCTGCATTATGCACATCTCATGGTCACAACGAAGCTGCACACTGTGGGAGTGGGAAGCTTTCCTGTTGATGAAGGAGACTCTCTGGTGCCAAGGGGTGTGGAGAGCACATGGGTAAAGTCAATTGTTCTCTGCATCTGTGGAAAACCAGTTACCTGACTGAATCCCTGCTCACCATATTGATGCTCAAGCCTCAGTGCAATTGCACACTGATGCTGGAGTCTCCTCCTCCACTGGCTACATTTCATAATTACCCATGACCCTGTGAGGGATTGGCGAGAGGGAAAGATTAGTGTTCCATGCTCTGACGCACTGGCCATATTAATCTGGGAGCAGCTAGTCCAGGAACATGATCTGCAATGCTTGCATATTGACTCAGATCAAGTCCCCTTCCATTTCCAGAACAGAGGGGCCCCTTGAGTCTGCCCTCGAGCACCCTGCCTGGCAACTGGCTAGCAGTCTAGAGCCCCCTTTCCTTCCTCTTGAGATCACGGGGGGATCTTTCAGGAGGAATATGTGTTTAATCATTGCACCTGGCTGTGGACACCTATACAGTGAGGTGTGTGTTGGTTAAGCGGGTGGGGGTGAGGGAGAAAAGGAACAGTACAGACAGGCGATGAGGACCCTGGGGAGATGTGAACCCCTTGGCTCTTATTCCTGAGTCACCGGTGGCAGCCCTGACACCTAAAGCTGAGTCTTAGCCTTTGACTTGAAACTGTGGAGAGCTGATATTGCTAAGGGTTAACTTCTGAGGGCCAATTAGTGTAATAAACATGAACGTCAGGATACAAACTGAGCACAGTTGGTTCCTTCTTCAGATCAAAGCAGTGCTAATAGGCACCCTGCTGATTCAAGTTTGAGACTTAGGGAGCTCATTGCTGTCATCTCTTCATCCTTTGCCTTACTGGATAGTTAATCCTCAGGTGCAGCCAACCACCACCATTTTTAAAGAGTAGTAATAATTTGCACCAATTTGCATCGTGGCGGACGAGTTCAGAAGAATTGAGGTCTGGTCAAATAAGTATATTATAATGCATTCAAATCCATGCACATTAGGTCCAAATCCTTCCTTGGAGTGAACCAGATCACGCCATTGGGCTGGGGAGGATCACATTCTGAGATTTTGCTGGTGAAAATCATGTTTTAAGCTTCTTGTGAGGTTCAGCAGCCATTACGGGATTTGCGCCCATGGCTAACATGGTGGCTGAATTGAGCCTTCTGACTGGAGCAAAGCCAGAAACCAAGTTGTAGTCAAGCTCCTACAGTGAACATAGAACATTACAGTGTAGTACAGGCCCTTTGGCACTCGATGTTGTGCCGACCTGTGAGACCGATCTAAAGCCCATCTAACCTACACTATTTCAATATCATCCTTATGCTTATCCAATGACCTTTTAAATGCCCTTAATGTTGATAAGTCCACTACTATTGCAGGAAGGGCATTCCTTACTAATCTCTGAGTGAAGAACCTACCTCTGACATCTGTCCTATATCTATCACCCCTTAATTTAAAGCTATCTCATTTCATATTAGTCGTCACCATCCGAGGAAAAAGGTCCACCCTATCTAATCCGCTGATCATCTTGTATGCCTCTATTAAGTCACCTCTTAACCTTCTTCTCTGTAATGAAAACAACCTCAAGTCACTCAGCCTTTCCTCATAAGACCTTCCCACCATACTAGGCAACATTCTGGTCAATCTCCTCTGCACCTGATATGACTTGGTTCTGCAGGTAAAAGTATTGCTCCGTTTCTCAGTCTGTTTGTGATTTTCTGGGTAGGTTCTCTCCCCTCTCTGGACCAAGACTGACTGCCTTCAGGCTGCTGCTCTAGATGTAAGCTAATAAACGTTTCTTATTATAAGCTTCTTTTCAAATGACCAAAGTATCAGTGTTCACATTGTCTATACTGGTGGTCCCTGATGACATTAGCATTAACACACAATGGGGTTTGGATCTCCTTATGATTCACACCCATTTGGTATAGTTTCATTCTGCAGCCACTTGTTAATATGCAGATTCTCTTCCCACCATGTTGTTTTAGAAAACAATGTTCATTCTTCCATACATTTGTGGGAGTGACACAAATTTTTGGTCTCTCAAGAAATCACAGGGCATAGGGAGCAAGTAGGAGAACAGAGGTGAGGTCTGATTTCAGCCATGATGATATTTCTTGTGTTCATGTGTACTGTTTTTTTTTGTGAGTCCTTGTGAAGTACAAATTTGCTGTTGCATTTCATAGTTTACAATAGTAACTATACTTCAAAAGCACTTCATTAGGTTTAAAGTGTTTGAGGACGTTCTGAGGTTGTGAAGGGTACTGTATGTTTTTCTTCATTTAATGACAATTATTGTACTAGTTTGAAAACTGTTCTTGTGTATGCAGTATGCCCATCCATTGTCTTTTTATATGCCTGAAGGGCACCAATGGTCACTATCCCCTTTTGAAATGGGTGAGTTGCCAAAAATCTGAAGTAGCAAACATTAGGTTTTTAAGAAAGGCAAAAATGAGAAACATTTGGAAAGAATTATAAATGTAAACCAAATAAAATTATTGGACGGGAACTGTAACAGTAGAAATTCTAAACATACCAGTGATCATAGAACCCCTACAGTGCAGAAGGAGGCTATTTGGCACATTAAGCCTGCACTGACAACAATCCCACCCAAGCCCCATCCTGGTAATCCCACATATTTACCCTGCCATTCCCTTAATATTAAGGGGTATTTTAGCATGGCGAATCAACCTAACCCGCACATCTTTGGACTGTGAGGAAACCAGAGCATCTGGAGGAAACCCACACAGACACGGGGAGAATGTGCAAACTCCACACAGACAGTGACCCAAAGTCAGAATTGATCCCGGTCTTTGGCGCTGTGAGGCAATAATGATAACCCTTGGGCCACTGCGCTATCTATCATTATTCACTTGGATAATTTAAAACATGATTGAAGATCAATATTCAGATCATAGTAAAACAAGTTTGACATTTTCTAAAAAGCTTTGACATGCATCCAAATAGGTTTTGAATTGAAACCAATATATGTATTGTTGGATAACCTCCAGAAATGTTTATCATTCATGAAAAGTGCTCCTAATGGGCCAATGCTAAGTGAAATCTCCACAGTGGCTCATTGACATCTGATACTGTAGATAGCCATTGGTCAAACCATGTCATTTACCAATGCCTTAAACATGAAGGCAAGTAATGGATCATGTGCTCCAACACCTTCTATTTGAAAATGAGCCCAAAGATCTGCAAATTCATGTTAATCAGCGGACATTCAGCATGTTTCAACCTGTGCCAGTTATCCCATCACCTTACTCATTAACACCACCACATTCATTTCTGTATTATGTCCATCTCTGTGGCTGCTGACCTCTGCTGCAATCTCCATCCAACTTCCATTGGTCAGGTGGGAGGGCCTCCTGATGTAGTTAATGAGGAAGGGCATCTCCCACTGTTCTGGGACAGGAGGACCTCTAGGGGAGGAATCACTGAACTGAGGGATTATGAATTGTCTGGTCTTTAACAGTTGAGTGTGGAGGTCAAGGGTATGTTCCTGGGGTCAGTAGTAAAGAGGAAGGCTGAAACTGAGGTGATACTCTTGGTGTCCTATCAGCCACTGTCATGCCAATTCTGCGGTAGGCACTGAGTGCATGTCCAGGTGCCACCTAAAAATAATGTTTGGACCTATGACTCCTTCATCAACTTTCTGACCATTCCTGCTGCATCATTGGTTTTGCCCCACATGTGGATGGCTGCTGCATGGTTGTGTTCAGTCAGCTGTTCCTGCAAGTGGAAGTTCAGTCCATTTGCAGATTTGCCATTGGGACCTGCACCAAGAGAACTAAATACCCCCCTCATCTCTCTCTACCTCTCTCTGTATTGGAAGGTGAGCTGTGCGGAGGATGCAGAGATGCTTCAGTGTGATTTGGATAGGCTGAATGTGTGGGCATATGCATGGCAGATAAATGTGAGATTATCCACTTTGGTAGCAATAATAGGAAGATAGATTATTACTTGAATGCATGTAAATTGAGAAAGGTGGATACTCAGCAAGACCTTGGTGTCTTTGTGCAGCAGTAGCTGAAAGTAAGTGTCCAGGTACAGCAGGCAGTAAAGAAGGTGAATGGTATGTTTGCCTTCATAGCGAGAAGATTTGTATAGATGAAAAGGGATGTTTTGCTGCAAGTGTATAGGGTGCTGGTGAGGCCACACCTGCAGTATTGTGTGCGATTTTGGTTGTTATCTGAGGAAGGATGTCCTTGCTATTGAGGGAGTGCAGCAAAAGAAGGCTGTTTCCTGGGATAGCAGGTCTGTCATATGGGGAGAGATTAAGTTGGTTAGGATTATGTTCACTGGAGTTTAGAAAAGAGAGCGGGGATCTCATAGAAACATATAAAATTCTGACAGGGTTAGACGGGTTAGATTCAGAAAGAATATTCCCAATGATGGGGGACTCCAGAACTGGGGGTCATACTTTAAGGATAAGGGGTAAATCTTTTCGAACTGACGTGAGGAGAAATTTCTTCACCCAGAGGGTGGGTGAATGTGTGTGGAATTCACTACCACAGAAAGTAGTTGAGGCCAAAATGTTGTGTAAGTCAAAAGGGAATTAAATATAGCTTTTGGGGTTAAAGGAATAAGGGGGGATCAGGATATTGAATTTGATGATTAGCCATGATCAAAATGAATGGCAGAGCAGGGTTGAAGGGCCAAATGGCCTCCTCCTATTTCTAGTTTCTATCTCTTTCTCCATCTCCCTCAAAACTGGAATCTTTCTGATTCCCTTGGTCTCGGATTGTGGAGCTACCTATTGGAACAGCTGCATTAATATTTTAAGGCACGCCAGGATTTCACATTAATTAGTGAATACTTGATATATCTTTTGTGTCTCAGCGGAATATGTTAACTAAACTATGAAAGTTGGGCCCAGCACAAACCTTAACTGCAATCACTCAAATCCTCATTCCCAAAGCAAGCCATTACTTGTTTTGCTTTGCAAATTGGTGCTGAAGCCAGTCATCTTCTTTTCTTCAATTAGCAAATAATTTTCTCTAAATGAAATTAGTCCTGAGTGTTAGTGTGAACCAGGTAATAGCAAATTAGCTGTCCGTTTTAAACTCAGAATTGGGCAATTGCAGTGTAATGCACCAATTATGCAGTGTTACAACCAAAAATCATCTGACAACTGAAATATGTTATTTTGTTCAAAATATACTCTAGAATCTCATTGATAAATACAAACGTAACCATTGCTTATCATGTTTATATTTTCTTGACGATGATAGCAATGTATGGTAGATTACAGTGATCAAATCATGTCATTTATCATAAAGTTCTTTAGTGGATTCAAATATGTGATATTAACAAAACTTTATTCGGAGATAGCTTTTTTTAACAGTTTATAACTATTCTCCAGCCAGACATATTGTCTGCATAATCAGTCGGTTGTAATTCCCACTCTGATTGCATGCCCCCAGGCCCTTGTGATACACATAACTGACTTATAATCCTACAATTTACATGGCGCTTTTGAGGAGCTTTTCACTGCAGGTTACTGAAGGCTGCCGTTGGTGATGTATGAGGGAGTAGCACATTTGAAGCAATATTGTGAAGTAAAACAATTTACCTTCATTACATTTAAACCTGAGACCTGCCACCCATTTGGAACAAACTGCAGTCTGACTGCTAATTATTTTGAGTTTGATTGACAATGATGGGCAGATGGCAATATTAATCTATATGGTTTGACAAGTAATAATGTTTGGATTTATTTCACTAACTAATAAAGGAGAATCTTAGTGTGCCAATATTTTATTCCACATTGTCCATATTTCATGTCCAATTCACTTCAGCTTGTACAGTTATCTTAAGCGTGCTTAGTATTCATTCATGGTGCTAAGTTCAATTCACTTTTAGTAGTCAATTATTTTTGTGAAATGAGCCTATAATTTTATGTGAGCTACATGATGTAGATTGACAACTTACTGGGGGATATATCAAAAGGGACAAGTAAAGTTGTTGGCACCTGGAACTGGCCACAAGCTATTTGTAGTTTTCATTATTTTGCCCTGTAAGATTCCTTGTGAAAATAAAGGCATTAATAATTAAATTATTAGCTGTCTGCTAATATATTAATGATTAATGTGTAGTATTTTGTAAAAAACTTGTTTGGATTTCATATGGATCCAGTAGATTCTATATATTCAATACAACATTGACAGGATTGTTATGTATGTTTGTACAATGCTTCAGGAATGGGACAGTTAAAGCAATCACCCCCAGTGACAGGTGTGCAGGGCTATTCCACCTTTCCCTGGGGGTCTTTTTGGATTGGTTAGTTTTGCTGTACAAATGGATGATAACGCTGATGTGCTCCCAGTTTACAAACACGCACTGTCCCCAGTCTTCTTTTTTCTGATTGAAAAGTATTTTCTTCTGACTGAATGATGTTTAGATAAGCACACCATTGGATTTTCCTATTTAAATAAGTTCACTTATTAGTTACAAATAGGCTTATATTAACACCGCAATGAAGTTACTGTGAAAATCCCTTAGTCACCACACTCTGGCGCCTGTTCGGGTACACTGAGGGAGAATTTAGCACCTAACCAGCATGTCTTTCAGACAATGGGAGGAAACCCATGCAGACACAAAGAATGTGCAAGCTCCACACAGACAGTGACCCAAACCAGAAACTGCTGTGAAGCAGCAGTGTGGCACCACTGTGCCTCTGTACTGGGAGCAAATTGTATTTAACAAAGTGAAAGAGTGTATTTTGCTGTTATACTAAATCATTGTACACTCCCAGAGTGATATTTGGTTTTGGCTTTTGCATAGTATTGAGTATTAGAAAAAAACGATAGTCTTGCATTTATATAATACCTTTCATGCCTACTGAATGTCTCAAAGCATCTTAGAGCCAATTTCTTTGAAGTTACGTCAGTGTAATTTAAATTTTTTTCTTCACGAAATGTGAGCATCACTGGCAAGGACAGCATTTGTTTCCTATTTCTAAATATGTTTGACAGAGTGATGGTGAACTGCTGTCATCATTTGCTGCAGTCCATCTTGTGTAGGTACACCCATAGCGCTGATAGGAAGATACTTCCCGGATTCAGAACCAGTTACACCCAAAGGTATGGCGATTATAATTTCATATCAGGGTGGTTTGGTGCGTTGCTACAGCTTATCTTGTAGATGATACATACTGCTGCCATTGTGCTTTGGTAATGGAGGGAGTGACTGATTATGGAGGTGAATGTATGTTGATCAAATGGGCTTCTTTTTCAAGTGTTATTAGAGCTGCACTCATTTAGGCAATGGAGAGTGTTTCATCACACTCCTGATCTATAGATGGCTTTGAGGAGTCAAGAGGTGAGTTATTCAGCATAGAATATCCAGCCTCCAGTCAGCTCTTTTAGCCACAGTATTTATATTTGCATCCCACTCCTGACATTTCCATTTTAGGGGTGGAACAGTAGTTAGCACTGCTGCCTTACTACGCAAGGAACACAAGTTCGATTCCTGGTTTGGGTCACTGTGTGGAGTTTACACATTCTCCCTATGGGTGCATGGGTTTCCTCTGGGTTCTCTGGTTTCCTCCCACAGTCCGAAAGACGTGCTGATTAGGTGCGCTGGCCATGCTAAATTCTCCTTTAGTGTACCTGAACAGGTGCAGGGGTGTGGCGACTGGAGGATTTTCACAGTAACTTCATTGCAGTGTTAATGTTAGTCTATTTGTGATATTAATAAATTACTTTATGGCTGGCCCAGTTAACTTTCGAGTGAATAGTAACCCCTAGAATGTTGATAGTGTGTGATTCAATGATGGTAATGCCAAGGGCAGATGGTCAGATTTGCTCTTATTGAAGGTGGTCATTGCCTGGCACTCGTGTGGCACAAATGTTTCTTGCCAATTATCAGCCCAAGCCAAAATGTTGCCCAGTTTTGTTGCATATGGGCATGGACTCCTTCAGTATTTGAATTTAAGTTTATTTATTCGTGTCACGAGTAGGCTTACATTAACACTGCAGTAAAGTTTCCATGAAAATCCTCTAGTTGCCACCCTTAGATGACTGTTCGGGTACACTGAGGGAGAATTTAGCATGGCCAATGCACCTAACCAGCATGTCTTTCAGACTATGGGAGGAAACTGGAGCACCTGGAGGGAACCCACGCAGGCATGGAGAGAACATGCAAACTTTGCACAGAAAGTGACCCAAGCTGGGAATCAAATCCAGGCCCCTGGCACTGTGAGGCAGCAGTGCTAACCACTGTGCTAATTGTGAATGATACTGAATATTGTTCAAACATCAGCAAACTTCCTCACTTCTTCTGACCTTATGCTGGAAGGAAGGTCACTGATGAAGTGGCTGAAGATGGTTAGGCCTAAGACACTACCCATAGGGTCTCCTGCAGTGATGTCCCAGGATTGAGCTGATTGGCCTTCAACAGCCACATGTTCCTAATTTGTGCTAGGCATCACTCCAATCACTGATCCCCACTGTCCTCAATTTTCCTCTGACTTCTTCATGCCACACATGTTCAAATATTGCCTTAATGTCAAAGGTAGTCACTCTCACCTGAACTCCTTTGTCCAGTTTTGGACCAAGTTTGTAATGAGGTCAGGACCCTGCTAGAACCCAAACTGAGCTTTGGAGAGCAGTTATTTCTCTAAGTTCAAGTTGTTGGAATTGTGGTGATAGATTCCATCTCTTTGCTGATCGAGAATACGTGGCAGTAATTAGCCAGGTTAGATTTGTCTTGCTTTTTGTGGAGAGGATATACCTGGCAATTTTCCATACAGCTTGGTAGATACCAGTGTTGTAACTGCACTGGAACAGCTTGGTCATGGGCAAGATGAGTTCTGGAGCACAGGTCTTCAGTATTATTGCCAGGATGTTGTCAGGAGCAGTCTTTGTACTACTTAATGCCTTGAACTTTTTCTTGATGTCATTTGGAGTGGATTGATTTGGCTGAAGACTGGCATCTGTGATACTAAGGACTTCAGCAGAAGGCTGAGGTAGATTTGGCACTTCTAGCTCAAGATGGTTGGAAATGCTTTCACCTTGTCTTTTGCATTGATGTGTTGAGCTCCCCCATCATTGTGGATGGGGATGTTTGTGGAGCTTTCTCCTCCGGCTAGCTGTTTAATTGTTGCACTGGATCTGGCAGGACTGCAAATCTTTGATTTGATTTGTTGTTTCTGGGATCACAGCTGTTTATCTTATACAGCTGTTACTCTTTAATGTGTGTGAAGCTTGTGAGCAATAGGTAAAGATGTTGTTAACACATATATTTGTAGAGCATAGAGAAATAGCTTGAAGTTAAATAGATTGGATATAGTTAGGCATATTGATAACCCACTTTATGGAAACAACTGTGAGTTTAGTCACAAACATAGGACATAGGGTTCGATGCTGCTAACACAGCAATAATTAGGGATAATAAAAAGACTGCCTGTAATGTAGAGATAACATCAGAGATGTGATGTGCAGTGAAGCATACACCACATCCTGCAGGAATGTAAGAGGCCCACGTTATAAAAAGCAAATGGTCTGCAAGATGTGTTGTTTCTACAACTAAGCATAAAAGGGGAAAAGGTCACTGAGATGGTTGGGACAGCAGTGATTAAGTTGGCAAAGGATTGATTACCGCCAATCTGAACTGGACATGTAACAGTATTGGATAAGATGGATGAGTTTGCTAATGCACTCTTGTGATAACAGGAGACATTGTTAGATGGGATAGGAACTTAGGGCACCTCGAGCCAATAGGAGAATGTCAACACATAGATGGGACAGGGACCACCAATTAGGAGAGAACATCACATTGCAAAGCCATCACAATGCTTGTAAAAAAGGTATAAAATGTGCTGTAAATCTATGTGAGGTGTGCCTATTTCGCTAGACACCCGGTCTTGCAAGAACGTCAAATAAAATCTTGCTCCTTCAGAACTTGACTTGACTAAATTGTTTAACTGTGAGCTGTGTTTCTCACAATTGGGGGCTCGTCCGGGATCCTAACATCCCTGGTAGGGAGGTTGCCGGTGGCAACTGGGAAGACGCGTCCCGTTCCAAATTGAACGGTCCCAGGTGCTCATCGGTGGGCTTCTCTGCCACTGACTGTTAAGAATCCTAGGAAAGTTGTTCTGAACGAGTAAGTGGGATACGATAGGCACCGTCGTGTGGTCGGGCAACGCTGTGCACGGACCAAGGTAAGAAAAGTGACTTTTAAGTATTGCCTTGGCGACCGGGTCGTGGTCGGTAAACCATGGAAAAATGGGGGTAGTTGGAAGAAGTCCCCCGGGAAAGGTGTCAGGATTGGGGCCCCAGGTAACATCCCTCCAGAAAGTCCGTTGGGAAGGATGTTGGAAGGTTGGAGCACTAGTAGCTGTACTAGGGATAAAAACAAGACGACAATGAGAGGATATTGTTGTCTTGTTTGGGTGAAAGAAGCAATCCGGAGTCCGTCTGTCTTCTGGCCAAAGTACAGATCGGAGGAGGATTGGGTTTGTCATATTCTTAATGAATATGTGAGACAGAAGCAGCCGGTGTCCCAGAAAGGAATTGACTATGCAAGTTGCTGGATAATGTTAATTTCGGGGCTGCGGGGGAGGTTATGTGATGAGGAAGCAGAAAGAGTAGAGAGAAGTATGTCAGTGGAACTGGGAACCCTGACATAGGCTTTTACTGAGGTGCGGGGTGAACGCTAATAGCAGTTATGTATTTGGAATTGTGCATGACTATATGACTGTTTGAGAGAGAAGGGGATTTGTCACGGCATGGGGCACCCAAATCAAACAGGTCAAATTTATTAGAGGCCAGTGAGCTCCCACCAGTAAAGGGTTAAAAAAAGAGACAAGCAGGCTGACTCTGTATGGTACAGAGAGAGAGAGAGGGTGTAACTGTGTAATTGAGACCCTCATGTGATGTAATAGGTATAGCCAATCAAAGTGAATTGCTTTAAGTTTAATAAATTAGGTAGGGATCAGACAGAGATTTGAATTCTGCCAAGTGGGAAAGGTGGCATTACATTGCATCTTAAAGTTGTGAGGAGAGTTAACCATTTAGGCAAACAGTAGATTTGATTTTGTACTTGCCTGTGTTGGTTACAAAGGCAGAGCTGTAGAAATAATTAAACATGTAGATTGCACATTAGAATGCTTTCAGTATTTCTTCGTGCATCTGTGTTCCAAGTGATGTTTTGTTTTATTGTACCAGAATTGTAAGAATGTGCAAGGGTCTTGATTTAGTGAGGATATTTAAAGGTGATAAAAATAAATCTTATTTTGGATTTTCTGAATCAGGCTTTTGTTAAATAAACTGCTGTACTTTGACTCACAATTGGATTCAGAGGTATCTTTACCTACAAGAATTGGTGCTGAAACCTGGGATCTGTTTACGGGTCCGGTTGAATGGCCACAACCGGAGCTCCGGAATAGATTACCGAATTTAAGGGAGTGAATCAAAGTACAGTAGGTGCTCATCTGTGATGAAAGAGTGTGAGTGTGTGAGAGGTCTGAGCTGAGCACGTGCAGATAAGGAGGTGTCTGTCTTTACACCCAGCCTTAGACCAGTTGTTAAGAGGGGTAGCCCCCTATGCGAAGCTCAGAAGTTTGAAGTGAGTGTAAAGGCTAGAAAAGGATGCCTGGGATGTGATGTTCAGATGAGAGTAAGAAAGAATCTGAGAGATTGCCAGAGTAGAAGGGAAAGCCGGCTTAATAGTGTGAGCTTAAGGGTGTAAGCCCACGAGTGTAAGCGGTGGTACGGAGGGGACTGATCACCCCTGATAGGTATCACCGGACTGTGATAAGAGCGACCTAGGGGTGGGATCCATTTCACCCACTAGATCAACAATGGAAATGATTGGGAAAAAAAAAGGACGGAACTAAGATAATTGGAATTCTCTTAGTTTGAATTAATTAAACAGGTTTAAACTGGATTAATTGAACACATCTCAGTCTTGGGTAAAAAAATTGGGCTGATGACAAGGAGAGAATTGAAACGTCAGAATCACAGATTAGAGAGTTAGAAAAGAGAAACCAAACAAAGAAAATAGCAGTATTGTTAATACATCAGTTAGCTGGACTAATTGAACAAGTAGTCACTTCCACTAAGAAGTGGAGTGGGGATAAAAAAAAATTCAGAAAATAGAAGGGTGGAGTGAGAAGCCACTTGATGAATTGTTAAGAGAAGCACAGAAGGTATTTGTGAAGAGAGATAATGAGACAGAGAAACAGAATGCAAAGATAATGGTAGCGACCGTAGATGAGATTGTGAGAAAGAGGGTAAATCCCCTAACTGAGGAAAGGACACGAGGGTATCAGTATGTTGAACGGAAGGTGCGCGGAAGTAGAAAAGGTGGGGCACTAAAAGGTGGGGTAACACAAAAAACCCAAAAGGGGTGTTATCACTGTGGAATGGTTGGACATTTTAGAAGACAGTGCCCTGCATTACAAAGAGAAGAGAGGGTAGTGCCTCTCATGAGTATGGATGAAGATTAGGGAGGTCAGGGGTTCCTACCCCCGGGAATCCACCGGGAACCCTTGATAAATCTGCAGGTGGGTCCCCAACAAGAAGATGCGGTGTTTCTGGTGGATACGGGGGCCACTAGATCCTCTCTGAATTTTATACCGAGAGGAATAAAGTTAATCGATAAAAAATTAACGGTATCAGGAGTGAAAGGGGAAGGTTTTACAGTCCCCATGTTTGAACCAATTATGCTTAAATATCAGACTGAGAGGATGGAGGGTCAACTCTTATACATACCAGCAGTTGGCAGTAATTTATTAGGCAGAGACTTAATAATTAAATTGAGTTTGGCAATTGGAGTAGAAAAGAACCAATTAACAGTAACCATTGGCAGTATTAACAGACGAACAGGAACAGCAAATAGACCCGATAGTCTGGGCAGGGGAGGGAAACCGAGGGGGATTAGACGTTCCTCCTCTGCAAATAAATTTAAAAAAGGAGAGACGGTGTGTGTTAAGCAATACCCTATACCTTTGCAAGGAAAAAAAAAGGATTACAGCCAGTAATTGAAGGATTGGTTAGAGATGGACTGTTAGAACCCTGCATGTCCCCTTATAATACCCCTATATTGCCTGTAAAGAAGCCTGATGGAACGTACCGCCTGGTACAAGACCTAAGGGCCCTGAATCAGATAGTGCAGACACGACACCCCGTTGTCCCTAATCCTTATACTTTATTAAGCAAGATTCCTCCTGATCATGGATGGTTCAGTGTAGTAGACCTAAAAGATGCATTTTGGATATGCCCACTGGTGGAAGAAAGTCGAGACTTATTTGCTTTTGAGTGGGAAAATCCTATCACAGGACGGAAACAACAGTTCAGGTGGACAGTGCTCCCACAGGGGTTCACAGAGTCCCCAAATCTTTTCGGTCAAGTCTTAAAGCAGGTGTTAGAAAGATTTAAAAAGCCTGATGAAATCACGTTACTACAATATGTAGATGACCTACTAGTAACAGGAGGAGGAAAGGAAAAGGTAATAGAAACAACAAATAGCTTATTGAATTTTCTGGGACAACAGGGATTCAGGGTGTCAAAGAAAAAGCTGCAGTACATAGAGAAGGAAGTTAAATACCTTGGACACCTAATCAGTGAGGGAAGGAGAAGAATAGATCCAGAAAGAATACAAGGAATCCTAGATCTAAATATACTACGGACTAAAAAGGAACTTAGGAGGTTCTTGGGATTAGTAGGATACTGTAGATTGTGGATCGAAGGGTACGCACAGAAAACTAAACAACTATATTTGAAACTGTTAGAAGAAGAACCTAATGTTTTAGAGTGGACAGAGGATCTAAGCTGATAATAGAAACGAAACTCCCTTGGACTAAGTGCTTACCAATAGCACTTTTGCATATTTGTACACCTCCTCGAAAGGATTTGGGTTTATCCCCCTATGAAATGCTATTTGGACTGTCTTATATGGGAGCAGTCGGGGAGTTACCGGTTCCTGAAATGAATGATCAATTTGTAAAGAAATATATACTGGGCCTGTCCTCCTCGATATCTTCCCTTAGGAAACAAGGATTATTGTCGCAGACTCCAGCCCTCGACTTCACGGTACATACAATTCGACCGGGAGATTGGGTCCTGGTAAAGTCATGGAAAGAAACTAAGCTGCAACTGGAATGGGAGGAACCATATCAAGCACTCCTAACAACTGAGACAGCAATCAGGACTGCTGAAAAGGGGTGGACACATCATACTAGAATCAAAAGGACTGGTAAAACCTCCAGATAATTCCGACACGTGGAAGGTCGAACCAACTGAAGAACCTTTAAAGCTGAAATTTAAAAGACTCTAAATAATCAATTTCTAGTAGCGGCGTGAGCGCGGGAAAGAAACTGTTTTGAATAAGTTCTCTCCTAAAAGGTAACGAGAAAGGGATAGAATGGAAGGGGTAACCTGGATAATGCTTTCCTTCCTCTTGTCTCAGAAAGTACTTACAAGTATGGGATATAATTCAGATAAATTAGAAAAGGAAAGGAAAAATACTATAAGCTCAATTACGATTCTGGATCTCCCTACAACACAGGTGGTAGAAACTGACCTATGTTCTTTGGTAGTGTGTGGAGATCTGGTGAGCCAGCGAAAATATTCGGTAGAATCCTTACAATTTTATGCTGATGGAAAATATCCTTGGGGTGGACTCCCTTCCATAATATCCCTTCATCAGAAATATATGCAGTCCAGATCAGAATGCTTAGACAAGAAATGCAATCCTATATATATATAACAATAAAAGGGACCAAATGGACCAACAAAATAAACGGTCCAATTCTAGATCCTAAGAACCTCTCCTGGTACTCTATAGCTGGTGGACCCTTCCTTACGGTTAATTGGACCAGAGACTATCAACTGCACCAGGCAGTATTTAGAATCAGGGTAAAGGAGGGAGGAAAAGACAGCAAATTGAAATGCTGTTTCCAAATCTATGTAGATAAAAATTTGAAAACACCCGACCGAAATGATCAGGTTCCCCAAAACGATCCAAGAGCAGTAAAAGTAGTAGAAATACACAACCTAAAACAAACCCTTGAAATAGAGACTGGGTATGAGGAGACCAATGCCTGGGTAGAATGGATCAAATACACTGTAAAAAGCTTAAATAAAAGCAATTGCTATGCCTGTGCGTCTGGGAGGCCAGTGGCTCAAATAGTACCCTTCCCTCTGGGATGGAAACGCGACAGAAGAGGTGTGGAGTGCATGTTAGCCCTGTATCAAGAAAAGGAAGCATGGGGCAATCCGAACTGCACATCCCTATCCCTGATGTTCCCTCCCGTGGAAGCAAAGAACTTAAAAACTCCCCCTCAGTTTCTCACTGCTGTTGTGAATCACACTTCATGTGTGAACCGACAAGGGGCAGAGTTAACTCATAATATGGGGGAGTTAGAATCATGCTCAGAGATCAGGAGCATTACAGAGAACGGAATGGGAGGGAACTATTCATCATTGAAAATCCCCAGAGCAGATATATGGTGGTATTGTGGAGGAAGGGTACTGAGGCCAACTCTACCCCCCCAGTGGAAAGGTACATGTGCAATTGTCCAATTGGCTATACCATTTACCCTGGCATTTGAAGAATCGAAAAAGATAAGGAAAAATAAGAGATCAGTGATAGGAATTTCTTTTGATGAAAAGATATATCTAGATCCCATAGGAGTGCCTCGGGGAGTCCCAGATGAATTTAAAGCTCGAAATCAAATTACAGCTGGGTTTGAATCCTTGTTTTGGTGGGTGACAATAAATAAGAACGTAGATTGGATAAATTATATATACTATAACCAACAGAGATTCATTAACTAAACCAGGGATGCTGTCAAGGAGTTGGCGGAACAACTAGACGCCACTAGTAGAATGGCGTGGGAAAATAGGATAGCCTTAGATATGACGTTAGCAGAAAAAGGAGGTGTATGTGTAATGTTGGGGGGAAAGTGTTGTACCTTTATCCCAAATAATACGGCCCCTGATGGCTCTATAACCCGAGCCTTACGAGGACTAACAACCTTAGCAGAGGAAATAGCAGAAAACTCTGGGGTAAACAACGTATTCACTGTCTGGTTAGAATCCTGGTTTGGAAAATGGAAAGGAATGGTGGTGTCAGTACTAACTTCCTTAATAATAATGGTAAGGATATTGATAACCGTGGGATGTTGCATAATCCCCTGTGTAAGGGGACTGGTCCAAAGGCTTATTGAAACAACACTAACCAAGAAAATGTCTACGGTAGATCATGGAGAGAGAATGAATTTATTGAAAATTGGAAATGAACTGGATGATGAAGTAAATAAAATAGCAGAACAAATGCTCCAGGACTTTGAAATGTGAGGATGGATGGATGTGTCAACAACAAATTAAAAAGAAAAGGGGGGAATTGTGAGCAATAGGTAAAGATGTTGTTAACACATATATTTGTAGAGCATAGAGAAATAGCTTGAAGTTAAATAGATTGGATATAGTTAGGCATATTGATAACCCACTTTATGGAAACAACTGTGAGTTTAGTCACAAACATAGGACATAGGGTTCGATGCTGCTAACACAGCAATAATTAGGGATAATAAAAAGACTGCCTGTAATGTAGAGATAACATCAGAGATGTGATGTGCAGTGAAGCATACACCACATCCTGCAGGAATGTAAGAGGCCCACGTTATAAAAAGCAAATGGTCTGCAAGATGTGTTGTTTCTACAACTAAGCATAAAAGGGGAAAAGGTCACTGAGATGGTTGGGACAGCAGTGATTAAGTTGGCAAAGGATTGATTACCGCCAATCTGAACTGGACATGTAACAGTATTGGATAAGATGGATGAGTTTGCTAATGCACTCTTGTGATAACAGGAGACATTGTTAGATGGGATAGGAACTTAGGGCACCTCGAGCCAATAGGAGAATGTCAACACATAGATGGGACAGGGACCACCAATTAGGAGAGAACATCACATTGCAAAGCCATCACAATGCTTGTAAAAAAGGTATAAAATGTGCTGTAAATCTATGTGAGGTGTGCCTATTTCGCTAGACACCCGGTCTTGCAAGAACGTCAAATAAAATCTTGCTCCTTCAGAACTTGACTTGACTAAATTGTTTAACTGTGAGCTGTGTTTCTCACAAGCTCATTGTTGTAGCTTCTTGATTTAAGTTGGCATCTCGAATTTAGGTGTGTTGGATGCTGCTTTTGGCATGCTGTCTTGCACGTCTCATTGAACATGGATTAAACCTCTGTCTTGATGGTAATGATAGAGTGGGGGAAATGCTGGGTTCACAATTCTGATGCTGCTTTGGCTCATTGTGCTTCATGGATGCCCAGTTTTGAGCTGTTACATCGCTTCTCAATCTATCCCATTTTAGCACAATTGTAGTGCCACACAAAACAATGGAGGGTTTCCTCAGTGTAAAGAAAGGACGACTTCTCCATAAGGTAGCCTGAATGTTTATCTTCTGTATGGTGTCAGTGATAGATGCATCTCAGATGGGAAAAATGAGGAACACAACAAGCTCCCATAAATAGCAGTGTGATTTTGACCAAATAACCTGGTTTTGCAATGTTGATTGTGGGATACACGTTGACCAGGACAAACTCCCACTGTTCTTCTTGAAATGTGTCACAGGATCTTTTGCATCCACCTCAAAGGCAAGCAGGCCCAATGTCTCTTCTGAAGGACAGCAATTGCCTCAGTAAGCATTGGTTTAATTTTTGCCCTTGAGCTCTGGAGTGGTTTGTGAATCCACAATCTTCTGAGCCCAAGGTAAGAGTGCCACCCACTGAGCCATGGCTGTCAAAGAAGACTTGTGTGAGGAGTCTGGCCAACAAAAGATGGTGTGTGGAAAATAGAGGAATGTTTGGCAATCCAACTCTCTTCCATAAATCAGAAGTCCAGCTGTTGGCACTTTATAGGCTTGTACTCAACAAAATATTTTTAGAATAGGTATTTTTAGAAGTCAATTTTTAAAAAATCCTTGTCATTTATTTCTCTTTCTCTCTTTGTCCAATCTTACTCTTCTCCCCACCGCCCCCCCCACCTAATTTTGACTCAAATTTACTGTACTTCCTTCTCCAGCATTCCTGTTTCTTTCTCTATCCTTAATTCTGATTGGTTAAAAGATAGACTGTTTGTCCTATTGTTCATCAAATTCCTGGTGCACCATCCCCCTCACCGTGTTGCCATCAACCTGCACTTCCAGCAATTTACAGTGTAAAAGAGTTTGGAGCTGAGGGGTGAGGTGAACAGTGGAACTTGTGCAGTGAAAGGCCTCACTCAGGCAACTCCTTGGCCAAAAGAATCTCCATCTAGTGGCATTAAACAGGAGGAGGGAATTTGCTCTGGTGAGTGGTCTTTCCACATACATAGAACTGTGCAGAGAACTTTTACGACAGAGTGATTGTTGTTGAACTTTTCTACTCCCGCTAATTGTCAATGCATTTCATCACAGAAAATAAAGCTGGAAAATCTCAGCAAGTCTGACAGCATCTGTGGAGAGAGAATAGAGGAAAAGTTTTGAGTCTCGCTAAATATTTTTAAGACGCGGGTTGATGGGTTTTTGATGAGAGAGGGGATTAAGGGTTATGGGGAGAGGGCGGGAATGTGGAACTGAGCCACGACAGATCAGCCATGATCTTATTGAATGGCAGGGCAGGCTCGAAGGGCTAGTTGGCCTACTCCTGCTCCTATTTCTTATATTCTTATGTTCTTATGTTCTAGATGACCCTTCATCAAAGCTGTTTATTAATTGCCCATTCTTTTTCCAAACAATGAAGTATATCTAATCTAAAATCTGTTTGTATTGGTTAAGTAGTTTATGCTGTGGATATTTGATGCTGATGACCTTTTATGCCATCTTGTTACTGCAGCCACAGACGTTACAGTGGGCACTGCAGAGGACGTTACAATACTTTGAGCAACAAGTGATTGGGTGAGTGTGATTAGCTTGGCAGTACCAATGATCTTTGCAATAATGCTTTCTGTGCATCTTGGCAAAAATACACATCTTGCAAGTAGTACTGTGAACACTACTACAGTTTTACATGACACTTAATGAAGGATCATAATTTATATTCAGAAATATTTTGTGCAAATATGCGAACTTAATTTAGACATATTGCTGTTGAATGTTTCAAAATTGGCTTTGTCAAGATGATTTCCATGTAACTAACTTAAAATCTCAAATGTCTGGTACTTTACATATTATTGCCACTTATGGTGTTTAATTTCAATAGCAAATACTGAAATTTTAGAAGACTTCCAAATGACAATGAATGTTGTTTACGTTGAATCCATTGAATATGGGATTTTCTTTTCTCTCTTTGTTGTATTTTTGCCTCCATGCTTTTCCCACCACTGGTCTCCCAGGATGAATTGGGCATTGTAAGGTCCTTACATTTTGCTTTGATGTGCCCTATCTTGTGTCTACTAAAAATAAATAAAATTTATCTGACCAACAGCAGGTTCATTTCAATGACCAGCAACAAGGCCAGTGAATGGAAAGCTAAATGTGGGTGTGGCTGATTATGCCAATAGTGGCAACTGGCATTTTAGTTCTGTGAGTTGCATCTTTTTGTTAAGTTTGTAAAGTTCCAATTGCAGCCAATTGCATTACAATATTGCCAAAGGATTGTGGGAGCCTTAGGAATGGGATAAATTGAATAAAAATCTCCTACAAATTATAGAAAACCATACAATTCACCCTGGTTTCTGAATCATAGAATCCCTATAGTACAGAAGAGGCCATTCAGCCCATTGAGTCTGCACTGACTCTGACAGAGTATTTTACCCAGGCTCTAATCCTGCAGCCTCACACATTTACCATGCTCAATCCATCTAACCTACACATTTTTAGACACTAAGGGAGACCGGAGCGCCCAGAGGAAATCCATACAAGCACGGGTAGAATGTGCAAACTCTGCACAGACAGTCACCCAAGGCTGGAATTGAACCAAGGTCCCAGGAGCTGTGAGGCAGCAGTGCTGAATACTGTGCCATTGTGCCACCATTGAATCATTAAAGTTTGTTATTCTCTACTCATTAGATCTTATTCCTTCCTAGGTGCCAAGATAATTGGATGGTACTTGCTTCCCTTGTGGCGAGTTTGGTGACGGAAAGGGCACTTAATCAGGCGGGTGGGGATGATGATTGACTCTGTGGTGGGAAGGTCCCTGCGCTGCCAACAATTGAGGTCCTTAAATGGACATTAATTGCCACTTAAGGGCCTCATCTCACCCCTACTGGTATTAAACCTACAGCAGGCGAGCTTGCCTCCACACAAGGAACACCACAAGCAAACCTCTGCGTGTTCCTTTGATTTCCTGGGGTGGGTTGGCCCTTGTTCAAAGGCACTCAATCCCGCGGCGGGGGCATCTGCTGAGTCACCGGGTCACCGATTGCTCAACATGTTGTGATAAAAGCACCATCTGACCATGGACAGTTGCATCATGTGATCCAGCAAGGTGTACAACCTTTTTCAATAGACAATCTATATCCAGATTGTTATCATAGACATAGGATAATGCAGCTGTATGCATTAGGATCCAGGTAGCAGTCATGATACTTTTATATTTCGGCACTCCCAAATGTTCAGTGGCCTGGAACATTTGAATGGCTGGCTTCTAGAAGTTGCTAATGGCCTCAATGAGAAATCCTTATACAGAGCTTGAGAGAAGGCATAATGATAGTCAGGATTCCACCAACTGAGCAGTCCATAATGCACTTTAGCTGTTTAGACTAATG
Organism: Carcharhinus amblyrhynchos; assembly: GCF_965287045.1. NCBI lineage: Eukaryota > Metazoa > Chordata > Chondrichthyes > Carcharhiniformes > Carcharhinidae > Carcharhinus > Carcharhinus amblyrhynchos. The sequence continues at coordinate 67,220,730 of NC_137333.1, read as the reverse complement.
AAGGACCCTGCAATTTGCTTTTTAGAGTCTCACTCGTGGTTGTGCTCTGCTGTGCCTTGCACAATCTAGATTCCTAGAGAGGAGAAACTTTGGCAGAGGAAGATCTGATGGAGACATATCTTCCTGAGATATAGGATGGGATTTTTCACCCAAAACTGGAAAATCCCACCCGAGGCTGACAGATCTTTGTGTCTCTTGCCTGCTACCAATCCCACGCCAGGCAGGATGGGAAAACTGCGCCCACCATCCCCCCCCCAAACACCAAACCCCCATTGTCATCTAAGGCACTGTCATTTGGACATATGGAGGTTAGTCATCCCCACGCTGGCAGCGTTGTGCCTCTGTCTTCCTGATGTTGCTTCCCCTCCTCCACAGCCCTTGAGCAGCAGCAGGTTGCACATACCTTGCCAGCCCACAGCACGTCCCTATCCCTGGCCAGCTACTTTCTCTCTGCTCCTCCTCACTGGAGGAGAAATCTGCTACAGAATGAACCATTCCCATGGGCGACAGCGATCTGAAGGTTGGAGTGCTCAAAATTGATTGTAGTATTGTCTGCTGAGAAGTGTAACATTCGCACTATGCTATGGAATTCTGAAATACAGAAGATCAAAGGCAGGAGTATGAGTTTAAAAGGACTGACTTCAAAAAAGTGAGATATCAGTTTAAGCAAATTAACTGGTGGGATTTATTTAGTAATGGTTTAGTAGAAGACAGGTGAAAGAGGATAAATCCTGTGCAGGATGAAAGTACACCTCAGAGCAGGAAACATGGGAGAGTGTTTAGCCTCTCAAGCCTATTTTGCCATTCAGTGATATCATAGCAGCCAGACCCTCTATATATCTGCCTTTTCCCATATGCCTTAATATGTTAGTTAACAATAATTTACAATCACAGATTTAAAATCAGCATTGATGTGGCATTAATTGTCATTTGCGTTTTAACTTTCTACCACACTCTGCGTGTAGAAGTCTTTTATAATTTCACTCCCAGAAAGCCTGATGCCCCAAAGGCAGCAGTGCTTACTAAATACAACGGCAACAGCTCACGGAGGCTCTTTCAGATAACACCCTCCTAAACCTGCAACCTCTATCACCTAGGAGGACAAAGCCAGTAGCATAACAAACACCACCAACTGTGAGTTCCCCTGTAGCCAAGCACCATCCTGATTTGAAACTTTATCACCATTTTTTTCATTGGTATTGGATCAAAATTGGTGGCCTAATGGTATTGCCACTGGACTAGTAAGCCAGAGACCCAGCATAATGCTCTGCGCTCGCAGGTTCAAATCCTGCCACTGCAGATGGTGAAATTTGAATTCAATAAAAATCTGGAATTTAAAAAGTCTCATGATGACCATGAAACCATTGTCGTTAAAACCCATTTGGTTCACTAATGTGCTTTATGGAAGGAAATCTGCTGTCCTTATCTAGTCTGACTCTTAAATGCCCCTGAAGGGCAATTAGGGATGCACAACAAATGCTGGCCCAGCCAGTAACGCCCACATCCCATGAGCAAATAAAAAAAATTCCTGGAACTCCCTTCCTAACAGTTCTGGGATGAACTTGTCCCAGCTGCACTGTAGCAGTTCAAGAAGCCAGCTAACTGCCACTTTCTTGAGGGCCAATTAGGAATGAGTAACAAACTGCCTTGCCAGGAACTCCCGCATCCACAGAAATAATTTTTTAAAAACATCCTTTAACCCTAATAATTCCAGGAACACAATCCTATTTTGTATAATCTCTCCTTGTAACCTAACCTTTGGAGTCCAGGTATAATTCTGGTAAATCTACACTGTACTCCCTCTGAAGCCAACATATATTTCAACAAAAAGTAAAGATACTGCTGATTATGAAAGTAGGAAATTAAAAAGAAAATACTCTATATGGTCAGTATATAGAATTTTCCCATTCCGTCTGCCATGGGAATCATAGTGGGGGGTGGGAGGGGGGATCATGGAAAGATCCACTGACCTCGGGTGGAATTTTCCAGTTTTGGGGAGAACATGGTGGAAAATCCCACCCAGCAAATCTGTCAGCATCTGCGGAGAGAGGCAAAGAGTTTATAAACAGAAATTTCACAGGCTGAGGGAGGCAAGTGCAGAGGTGAGCGGGGTGGGAAATTGACCTGGCGTTGGGATCTCAACATGATTATACCCACGGGTTTATTTACCCCGAGGAAGGTACTGAAGGTGAATGCTCCTGGGATCTGGGGTAACTGATTAAGAAGTCTTAAGAAGCCACTTGTGAATTGCTTTAGCCCTGAATCCTGGATTTCCCAGCCTGTCTTCTGACCTGTCAACAACTCACCTAGGTCGCCCGGGTGAGTGCTTAGCAGGGAAAAGGCTTCTTCAGTGAAACTGACAAACTAAAAGCTTTGATTAGTTACACTGAGGAGCTGCAGCAATGACCTTTTAAGAGGCTGCTGTTCAAAGCATTTCTTCTTCAGAGAGTGCTCTTGTTGCTTAGCAGGTGATTGCCAACTTCTTGGAAGCCACTTCCCTGATCTAACACTTCACTTAGCATCAGCTGCACTTCCCCGCTTCCAACTTTCATGACATGGGAGCAGCTTATGGCATCTTACCTTCACCTCTGCTGAGAGTCGAGTCTATGTCAAACAACACTGACAGCGGCAGCCACACCAACAGCATCAGATTCCACCTCCTCCTCAGCCACAGAACTTCAAGAGAGTCAGGGGACAGAGGTAAATGTAGTGGCCATCACTAAAGAGAAGGTGCTAGGGAAGCTGAAAGGCCCGAAGGTGGATAAATCATCTGGACTGAATGGACAGCATGCCAGGGTTCTGAAGAGATAGCCGAGGAAATTGTGGAGGCATTGCTGGTGATCTTTCAAGAATCACTCAAGTCAGGGAAGGTCCCAGAAGTCTGGAAAAAGGCTAATATAACACCCCTGTTTAAGAAGGGAGGAAGGCAGAAGCTGGGAAGCTATAGGCCAATTAGCCTGACCTTGGTTGGGTGGGTAAGACCTTGGAGTCCATTATTAAGGATGAAATTGTGGAGAACTTAGAAATACATGGTAAAATAGGACTTTGTCAAAGGGAGGTCATGCCTGACAAATCTGTTCAAATTCTTTGAGGAGGTAATGAAAAAATTAGACAAAAGAGAACCACTGAATGGGATTTATTTGGATTTCCAAAAAAACCTTTGAGAAGATGCTTTACTGGAGACTGCAAATAAGCTAAGAGCCAATGGTGTTAGAGGCAAGGTATTGGCACGGATAGAAGATTGGCTGCCAGACAGAAGGCAAGAGTGGGGATAACAGGTGGTGACTAGTGGTGTTCCACAGGGGTCAGTGTTGGGACCACAACTTTTCATTATATACATTAATGATCTGGAAGTTGGAACTGAGGGCATAGTTGCTAAATTTGTGAGTGATACAAAAATATGTAGAGGGACAGATAGTATTGAGGAAGTGGGCAGGTTGCAGAATGACTTGGACAGGCTAGGAGAGTGGGCAAAGAAATGGCAGATGGAATACAATGTGGGAAATTGTGAAGTTATGCATTTTGGTAGGAAGAAGAGAGGCGCAGATTATTTTCTAAATGGGGACAGAATTCATAAATCAGAAGCGCAAAGGGACTTGGAGTCCTGTTTCAGGACTCTCTTAAGGTTAACATGTAGGTTCAGTTGGCAGTTAGGAAGGCAATTCAATGTTAGCATTTATTTCTAGAGGGCGAGAATACAAGAGCAGGGACGTGCTGCTGAGGCGGTATAAGGCTCTGGTCAGACTCTATTTGGAATATTGTGAGCAGTTTTGGGCCCCATACTTAAGAAAGGATTACTGGCCTTGGAGGGGGTCCAGAGGAGGTCTACAAGCACAAGAATGAAGGGATTGTCATTTGAGGAGTCTGGGCCTATACTCAACAGTGTTTATAAGGATGAGGGGAAATTTTATTGAAACTTACAGAATACTGCGAGGCCTGGATAAAGTGGATGTGGAGAGGATGTTTCCACTCGTAGGAAAAACTAGAACTAGATGCCATAAACTCAAGCTAAAGGGACAAGCCTTTAAACAGAGATGAGGAGGAATTTCTTCAGCCAGAGAATGATGAATCTGTGGAACTCTTTCCTGCAGAAAGCTGTGGAGGCCAGGTCATTGAGTATTTTTAAGACGGAGATAGATAGGCTCTTGATTAATAAGGGGAACAGGGGTTATGGGGAAAAGGCAGGAGCATGGAGAAATGAAAAATATCAGCCATGATTGAATGGCAGAGCAGACTTGATGGGCCGAGTGGCCTAATCCTGCTCCTACGTCTTATGGTCTTATAGAGAGAGGGGAATAAGTTCAGTTGTATAGTGCATTGACTGGATGATTTCTTTGCAGCTGAATGCTGGACAAGTCAGTGTCTGAGGCTTTATAGTGCTCTGCTTCTTATCTGTCATGCCCTCCTAAGGCTTTGAGTCCTTGCTGCATTATCTTCTGCTGTTTGATGTCCTTGGTCACTCATTCATATCTGCTTGGTTGAAGAGCCTTACTGCCCTTGGGAGATTTCACCTCACTGCTGCCTATCAGATCCCACAGCAGAACCTGTGGTCAGGAGTGAGAAATCTGGGAAGAAACCTGTCTATTTCAGTGCTTGCTGGAGCCTGAACATTCCAAGTGCTGCTCAGCTTCCCTTATCCATGCCACCATCCGTTTAATTAGAAATGCTTCCTTTGACAGAATGGGCAGATTGTTCTGTCACGCTCCCTAATTGGTAGAGGAGCTACAAGGCTCTGGTGAAGAGGCATTTGGAATCATGAGCCAATCAGGCAGAGCAGATAGGGATAAATTGTTCACGTTGGTAAAAGGGCTGAGAATAACAAAAGGACCAAAGGTGAGGTGAGGAGAATCTCTTTTAATCAGTGGGTGACTAGGATCGAGAATACACTGCCTGAGGGTCTGGTGGATGCAGAGTCAATCATGGTTTTCAAAAGGGAAGAGAAAACCTGAAGAGGAAAAATATTGCAGGGCTATGCAGTAAAGGTAGCAAGTAGGACGAGTTTAGTTCCTCTTTCAGAGAGGTGACATCAATATGACGGGCCAAATACTGTCTGTATGCTGTAACCATTCTATAATTCAATCGATAGCTTGTCAGTTCATTCTGTCATCTGCACTACTCACAATGTTGCCTCTCTCTATGTCATCAGTAAATTTGGATAGATAGAATTATGGGACAGAAAGCAATTCATTAATAAATATGACAGAGGTCCCAGCAGAGACCAGTGGGAGATACCACTATCCAAGTCCTGTCAATTAGAGTCTTGTTCATCTTTGTCACAAGGAAGGCCGAGGTTGCAGCTGTAAGGACATGCATTATAGTCCCAGATTGTGGGTCGACCCAGGTAACAGGTAAATGGTTTGGGGGGAGCAGGGAGGAGGTGGTTTTCTAAGTGGGGGGTCCATAGGGAGAGATATACAGGGGGTTAGCAGCAAGGACAGTGGGGTGGCTCTCAGCAGGCACATTCACTTTCCCTCAATCAGGCACTGATCAAGGTCCCCCTCTCATGCCTACCAGGAAATGACAGACTGGTTTTAGCTGCCATGCATGCTGCATGGCAACAGGCCTGCCTACAGCTGGGTTTATATCAGTGATGGTGGGGTGATGCCTTTAAGTGGCTTGGACCTTTTTGCTCAGGTTAATCCTGGTGGAGGTGGGAAAGTGGCGTGTAAGGGGTGGGGGTTCAGGTCATCCCACCTAACTAAATACTATTCCCACCTCCACATTCACCACCAGACGGAGCAGGATATTCTGCCCAACATTTCAGACATGTGACCTGCAGAATGTCACCAGCCTCTTAGGAAGAACTTTACCAACTGCTTTCTGGAAGTCCTTATAAATAACATCCATAGAATGCTCCTGCCAACTACTTTGGGAAGCTCTTTAAAAGTTCAATCAAACTCATCAGGCCTGATTGCCCCTTCACAAATTTAAACCATAGACTAATTAAGTGTTGTCTTAGGTAGATGAAGAAAACAGCAGAAGCCAAACAAGGGAGAAGAAGAACTTTATAATTCCTGTGGGTAGGAAGGTGCAGGGTTTCAACTGGAATGAATATAGGAACTTGCAGAATTATTTAAACATAGTGCCCTAAATGATTACTTCCTCCAAATATGAACATGAAGTATGAGCAACGTGCCTCCTGAAGTGTGATAAACTAATCAGGATTGATGACTTCAATATAAGTAAGAAACAAGTCCCAGAAAAGCAAAGGGGGGCACAAAATGAGCAACAAAAAAAGTAAAAAAAAAATTGGTCTTGAATGTGTAATGCTGATTTACACAGGGGAGAAGAATTGTGAAGCGTTGACAGTGATTGTGAGCAATGTTCCTGTTATGCTGCATGGGCGCACAGCATCCTAACAAGTACCCAGAGGACTTGTTCTGGGATAAATAGGGACTACATACTGAAAGGTTGTACACAACAACTGGGTTTTAAAGGGAGTAGTAATGATGAGAATCGTTAAATATAGAGGAACGTACAGAAGACAGAAAACAAGTTACTCAGAAAGGGGATAAAGCAGAATCAGATAACTTACAAACCTATTAGTCCCTGAGGATTATCTGTACAATAATAACCTAGTAAACAGTGGTCAACATGCATTCAGAAGAGGATGATGCTATGTAGAAACATAGAAGATAGGAGCAGGAGTAGGCTCTTCAAGCCTGCTCCATCATTCAATATGATCATGGCTGATCATCTATTTCAGCTGCACACTGCAGTGCTCTCTCCATACTCTTTGATGTCTAGAAACCTATTTCCTCAAATATATCCATCCTCTGCTATTTCCTATAGTGGCACAGTGGTTAGCACTGCTGCCTCACAGCGCCAGGGACCAAGGATCGATTCCTAGCTTGGGCCACTGTCTATGTGAAATTTGCACATTCTCCCTGTGTCTGCATGGGTTTCTTCTGAGTGCTCCAGTTTCCTCCCACAGTCCAAAGATGTATGGGTTAGGTGGATTGACCATGTTAAATTACCTCTTAGATTCAGGGGGGATTAGCTAGGGTAAATGCATAGGGATATGGGGATAGGGCCTGGGTGGGTGTGGTTGGTGCAGACCCGATGGGCTGAATGGCTTCCTTTTGCACTGCAGGATTCTATGATTCAATGATATGCAATAACTTAGCCTCCTGTGCCTTCTGTGGTAAAACATTCCACAGGTTCATCACCCTCTGAGTGAAGACATTTCTCCTCATTTCAGTAGGAGGCTGACTCTCGGCCTTGAAGCAATGGTCCCTGGCACTCAGGGAAGTCACAGAGAAGGAGTTTGAGGAGTCTCTCATGATCCAGAATAAAGGAGCTTGAGGCATGGAGTCTAAACATTCCTGCTGAGGTTTGGAGCATTACTACTGCTCTCTACAAAAGAGTTTCAAAAAGCATACACCTTGGGATCACATTTGGCCCTGACCCTCCTCCTCACTATTATCAGTTGGCAGGAAAGTCAGTGGCTTCACGCTTTGGCTGCTATTTAAATGTGGAAAAGTAGATTGAAATTGCTAACTGTGGTAAAATGAGAGGGAGAGCAATGGGTTTCCCAGCCATCCCATTGTCATTGCCTGCCCACTCAGATTTGATTTGAGTTATTATTATCACACGTATTGGGATACAGTGAAAAGCATTATTTCTTGCCTACTGTGCAGACAAAGTATACCATAGATAGGGAAGGAAAGGAGAGAGTGCAGAATGTTCCCACAATGCAGGATTAATTGTACCTCCCCTATGTGCTTTGCTTTATATTGTAACACTACTGGCATTTCTAGTTATCAAATTTTGCTAAAATAACTCATTATTGTTGGATTACTTTGACAAATGAGGGCAATGCCGGTCTCTGTCTGATTATGACAAGTTCATGCTATAAAATCTGAGTACCCCACCAAAATGATTGAATTACATAATACATCCTGTTCTGTTTATCATATTGGTGTGAGAAATCTAGCGAGAGGTAACATTAGCCATCAGGAATAAGGAATTCCTGTCCAGTAAAATCACTCAAATTATTAAAGGACAGATCATTAATTCCCTCTCTTTTTCAAACTGGTTTGAGACATCGGCCGGGATTCTCCCAAAAAATTCTAATTGTCGAATTTGCATGAAAACTGGAGTAAGTCATGCTGGTTTTCTTTCACTGGGAGTTAAGAAGGGATCTCCCACACTCTGTGTACAGCAGAGTGCTCTAGTGAAAATCATGTTAAAATTACAGGGCCTATTCCTGCTGGAGAGGCCGGCAGCTTAACGCTGAGCAGGCCACTGCACACACGCACCAATCTGTCAGTGCCAAGATCAGCACATGCACCATGGCCCCCGTCTGCCTGCCTCCTGATTGCTGGCCAGCTTTATCACTACTCCTCCCTTCCCAGCCTGCCCCCATCTCCGCACTACCCCCCTCACCACCCTGATCACTGGCCTTCCTCCCTCCCCTGACTGCAGGGTGGCAGTGGGACTCCATCTCAACCAATCACCCTGCCCCCTTGGCACTGCCCCATGCCTGATGGGCAGTGCCAAGATACTCCTGGGCATTGGCACTTTTCCCCTTGGGCAGTGGCAAGGGGCCCAGACCTGCTGCCTGTGCCAGTGCCCAGGGGACACTGCCCCCCAGTGCCTGACCCTCTTGGGGGGTGGTAGGGAGGGGCCTGATTTCTCTCCCCTTACTCTAGCAGAGTCCAGCCGCCAGCTCCCCGCAAGTGGGGAGCTACTGTGAACTCTGTTGGAGTGAAACCTCTCCCCCGCCAGGAGTGTTAACAGGCCCAGAGGCTTTAGTCCCAGGCCCATTAATTGCATTCAAAATAGATTAAAATAATGTCCTCCATATGTAATACAGCTCCATGCCTATTTCCACTGCAGAGCTGACGGCGCTGGAAATCCAGCGCTGGGAAATGCACTCAGGGCCAAACGCCCAGCGCAGTTCGCACTAATCTGGCCCTGCTGAAATCTCCCAGCCCATTGCATTAAAAAAATCAGCACAGCAGGATGGGAGAATCACCCTGTCATCTTTATTGAATTGACTATAACACATGTATAAGGACCTATAATTCCCAGTGTTATATAATAGTGTACTCTTGAATTTGCCCAGCACGATGGTACAGTGGTTAGCACTGCTATCTCACTGCCCCAGGGACCCGGGTTCCATTCTTAGCTTGGGTCACTGTCTGGGTGGAGTCTGCATATTCTCCTCGTGTCTGCATGGATTTCCTCCGGATGCTCCAGTTTCCTCCCACGCTTAGAAAGATGTGCTCGTTGAGTGCATTGGCCATGCTAAATTCTCCCTCAGTGTACCCAAACAGGTGCCGAGTGTGGCGACTAGGGGATTTTCATGGGAACTTCATTGCAGTGTTAATGTAATGACACTACTAAATAAACTTAAAAACGCTGTCCTTTGGCACAGATTGATTTCAATGCTGTGACTCAGACGGACTGATATTGTTATTTGGAAATGTGACCATGTAAATATGTGAATGTAAGGGGACTAGTAGCATTTATATTATGACAAAATACATTACGTTATAATGATATGTATAAATCGCTGTCTGTTGTTCCAGATACTTTATGTGCTCCTGTGTAAAAATAGCAGCTAATCTCCACAATGTAATTAGAACTGTCATTTTGAACTGAAGGCCAGAACTTTCTCCTCATTCCCTGTCTCAACAGTGGGATCATTCGTTGGTTAGAAACCCATTGACCGATTAGGGAGGGCAGGTTGGATGACGTGCTGGATCTGTCAAATGAAAGATTTCTAATTAAAGGCAGCCAGCCTGGGCTGGAATGGATCACCTGGACATGGATTGATGAGGCTGCAACAACCACAGGGTTGGAGGGAGACCTGGGAAGGCCTCTCTGCGGCTTTCTCATTCTTACCTGGAGATCACGCTGCTGTACCTGAGGGGTTGCAGTGAAGTGAGCTCTCTGAGACAGAAGGGAGAGGACAAATTCTCCAACCAAGCAGAAGTGTCCAAGTAAGTTAGCAGCAGGATATACCAAATGATCAAGCCCTCAGGAGGATGGGAAAGGAGAGCAGTCTAACAATATTGGGTATTAAGCCCTACACTCACTTTCCAACATTCTCCTGCACAGCACTCCTCAGAACAACACACCTTTACAGCTCCACCATGCACTTCTCCCTCCTCAGGCACCTCCCATCCCATTGGAACAGCCACCCTCATCTTTCCCCTTCTCACATCCATGCCCTACAGTCATCCCCAGTTCAGTGACAATACCACTACTGCCTCCTTATAACGATTCGTGAAATGTGGGGGTTGACCTATGATGAATAAATTGGTATGTTACACTGTAAGAATCCGAGGTGATCTCATTAGAACATAGGAGTTTCTGAAGGGACTTGATAGAGTGCACACCAAGGGGGTGTTTCACCTGGCTGAGCAATCTGGAACAGGGGAATACTGAATTTGAGTAAGAAATTGATCATTTAGGACTGAGATGAGATATTGCTTCACTTCACTTCCACAGAATGTAGTTGAGGCCAAAACGTCTGATTTCAAGAAGAAATTAGATATCACTCTTCGGGCTGAAGGGATCAAGGGATATGGGAGGAAGGGGGGGATCAGGATATTGAATTTGATGATCAGCCATGATCAAAATGAATGGCGGAGCAGGCTCGAAGGCTGAATGGCCTTCTCCTGCTCCTATTTTCTATGTTTAAGAGGGCTGTAAATCTTTGGAACTCTGTATCTCAAAGATCCATGGCTGCAACAACATTGAATATATCTAAGGTTGAAACAGACAGAGTTTTGATCTCGCAGGATTCAACAGATGTAGGAACGTGAAGTAGTGACAGAAATCAGCTGTGATCAGACTAAACGGCAGAGCTTGCTTGAAGGGGCCATTTCGTCTACTCCTGCTCCTATTACTTTCTCATCTGGCCCTGGCTGCTGCTGTCAGTTTCATCGGCGAAAGATTTCTCAGCCTGTTGGTTTCATGTGAAGCAGTATCCCTGACTGTGTACCCACATCGCTAATCCTGGCAAGTTTCACACAGCTTAGGAAAAAGGCCTGCTGCCAGCTAAGTGCAGAATCCTTGGTTAGAAAATAAGTCACTTGTAATTGTAGATAGCTTATTGTACAGCTGCACAGGGGCTCCCGTCTGGCTGGAAACAAAAAAAAAAGTTGGAATGATGTCAGGTTCCTGACTTTTAGCTGATTTAATTCCCGCACATGCCCAAACCCAATCTCCTTGACTGGGCAAATTTCTTCAAGTTAGCAAATGATGCATTGGAGAAACACAAATCGTATGTTATTTAGCTACAGATTAGTGAAAAGAACAAGAATGTTGGCCAGGATTCTCCCAAAACAAAACTAAGTGCCCAACGGGCAGGAAAGTGGGAGTATGTCCCACCTATTATTTGGGCATGCTTAACCAGATTGAATCTCTGGCCTTCTGAACATTGCAGAGTGTCTCAACGGGATTCACTCTGATAAATAGGGACATATTCCTACCCAAGAGCTGGCAGCGTAGTGCTGAGCAGGCCACTGCACATACACTGATCTGTCAGAGCAGAGATCGGCACATGCGCAGTGGCCCCCATTGCCGGCCTCCCGATTGTTGACCTTCCCAAGCGCTGGCCTTCCCCACAACTTCCCTTGCCTCTACCAGTTACCATGTTTAGATCTGAATTCATGTCCTCAGAACGTTAGCCCCGGGCTTCTAGGTTACTAGTCCATTGACATTATCACAATGCCACCATCAGTTGTGAAGCTAGCCTCATCTTTGCAGTTGATAATAGGAGGAGCTAACACTTCCTGTATTTCAGTACAAGTCGCCTCAATGGGAAACATAATGTAAGATCAAGTGTGCAGAACCCAGATACCCAATTAACCTTTAATCTCTCACATTTGTGATAGGCCAATCATGGTGATGTTCGGGGTATTCTGCTGTAAATTTCTGGCTCTGATTTTGTTCATTAATGTATGTGTGTGGCATGTTTAAAAACTATAAATTCATATTTTGTTTCAGTTGCAGAGAATTAAAAAGAGATCCACAAGTGTCCAACAGATGCCCCTATGCAGATCACTCTGTCAGTGAAGAGATGGAAGATGTCTCAGGAATATTGCAATACTCAGCAAATGTTCTCGGTAGAGCTGTTTTGTTATACTATTTGTCACTTTAAGGGACAGTTTTATCTTACTGTAAAATCCTTTAATTCAGAACCTGCATGGGTGCCATTTTGGTTCTATTAAACAAGGTGACTGAAGCTTATGTTTGGTTTCTAGTAGCAATTATAATTATGACCCCAGACTAGACTCCCAAATTGTGTTACAGTCCCAGAAACCTCCTCCTCAAAAGTTACAATCTAATTAGGGACGAGTAACTTTTTTAAAAAAAGATGAAATTGAAATCTCAGTTACTTAGAGAATAAAACCACATGATTGCATGCTTTTAAACAAACAGAAGAATACTTGCTGTACAAAACCAGCAAACAGTCTACACTATCTATCCTATATGCTAGCATCCAGAATTAATATGAGGTAAACAGGAATAGGAACACACCACAACCTGAACATTAAATGGCAGATACAACCAAGACATGTCTCCTAAATTTCCTCAGGAACCCAGACAGATATCTGTGAGTCACAAACATTTTTTTAAAAACTCTACCTCTTTCATAGATACCCTCTGAGTTCCCTTAAAAGCCACTCCAACCCAGACTGTCCTCACAAGTAAGAAAAAGGCAAAATACTGCGGCGGATGCTGGAATCTGAAACATAAGCAGAAAAAAGCTGGAGAAACTCGACAGGGGCTGCCAGCATCTGTGGAGAGAGAATAGAGCCAACGTTTCGAATCAGGCTGATCCTTCATCAGAGCTGACTCGAAATGTTGAATCTATTCTCTCTCTCTACAGGTGTCGTCAAAGCTGCTAAGTTTCTCCAGCAGTTGTTGTTTCTGGCCTTACCTCGCCCCCACCCCTGTGTGCGCACACACACACACACACACACGCACACACACACACACGCACACACACACACACACACACACACACTCACAGGCTTTCCTTTGCCCCAACTTCTAGCTTCATGGAGCTAATTGCTGCTCTTCACTTCAGCTTCACTGTGTCAATAACTGTCCTGGCTTCATTTAACCCCTGTCTTCTCAGCAGCACAAAGCTAGCAATCTTCTGCTGCCTCTTCCAAATGCTCATCTGCGTGAGTAGTGCTCACCATGGACAGCTCAGCAGCACGAGGCTGATGGTGGTATTTCAACTGTATGGAGCTGACCCGTCCTCTTCGTCTGTTCCCTACATTGCCATTTAATCTGCCCCCATTCATATTTCCCAACAGGGTCCCACCTTTACTCTAAAGCAAGATCTGGTGTATCTATGTTGGGTATATTCTGTACCTTAAATGTTACAACATCCAACGAAAGGGCATATGGTGGTACAGTGGTTAGCACTGCTGCCTCACAAAGCTAGAGACCTGGGTTTGATTCCTAGCTTGGGACACTGTCTGCGTGGAGTTTTCACATTCTCCCCGTGTCTGTGTGGTTTTGTCCCATCATCAGAAGATGCATGTGTTAGGTTGATTGGCCATGCTAAATTGATCCTAGTTTCGGGGGGATTAGCAGGGTAAATATGAGGGTTACAGAGATAGGGTGGGATTGTTGTCGATGCAGCTCAATGGGCTGAATGACCACCTTCTATACTGTAGGGATTCTATTCTATGATTCCATGAATTCCACAGGACAAAATTACTTTTGCTCCACACCAAAAACACACACAAATATAAATTTCCTCACACTCCTCTGATTGGAGAATTTTGAATGCAGCATTATAGACTAAGGACTTGGTTATTCCCATTACTCTGATTTACTTCCACATTAAAACCTTTTTAAAAACCTAATTCACAATGCCAATTTCTGTCTTAGTTATTCTCCATTCACTTGAGCTCCTTTTGAAAAGATTACCTGCTTTATATAATTCATTTTTTTCATCATTCTTTCATGGGATATGGATGTTGCCGGCAAGACCAGCATTTGTTGGCCAACCCTAATTGCCCTTGAACTGAGTGGCTTGCAAGGCCATTGCAGAGGGCATGTAAGAGTCAGGCTGTGCGCCTGGAATCCATGTAGATCAGACCATGAAAGGATGACCGATTCCTTTCCTTAAAGGGCATTAATGGGCCAGATGGCTTTTTGCAATAATCAATGACAGTTTCATGGTCACCATCACTGAGACCATTTTAAATTCCAGATTTATTATTTAAATTTCACCAATTGCTATTGTAGGATTTGAAACAATGATCCTGGAGCATTTGCCTAGTTCTCTGGGTTATTAGTCTAGTGACATTGCCACTATGCCAGCATGAAGTGTAAGTTCCCTGTTTAGACAAACTCACACAGTGAAAACCTCTTATGATTGCAGTCAACTTGTGGACCAACTAAGATATCCTTAACCGAGAGAGGAATAAAGTTAAACTGAGGAAACTCAAGCAAACCTGTCTTTACTAAAAATGGTGGCGTAAAGGCTTGACCAAGCTAAGGCTAGGCTTGGTTTAACATCTCATTCGAACATTTCTGATGATGTGGCAATCACTCAGTACGGCACTGGACTGTCAGCTGGGATCATGTGCGCAAGTTTCTGGAATGAGACTGGAACCTCTTGACTCAGAGGTGGGAGTGCTACACTGAGCAATGGCTTACATTTCATTTACTGTGCAGCAAGTGGAAAGGCAATGGCCTGGTGGTATTATCACTTGACTATTAATCCAGAAACTCAGCAACATGTTCTGGGCACCCAGATTTGAAATCCAGTGATCCATGCTGGGAATCGAATCTGGGTCCCTGGCACTGTGAAGCAGCAGTGCTAACCACTGTGTTATTAATGTTCATTGTATTTGGGAGAAGTTAGCTATTTCAATGAAGCCCCCAGCCCTCTGCATCTGTGCCGGCATATCCATTGGATAGTTTATGTGCTCTCCAGTAAAGAGGGCATCTGTAAGTGCCTTGATGCATCAGTGTGCAACTGATTGTGAAACACTGCAGTGGTGTGAGGCTGACCTTTGGCAAGGCATGAGGATCTGCAGACTGTGGTATCATATCTCCTTGCACCATGTATAACTATTCCTCAGGTTAATCTGAGCTGCCTTCTGCACTGGTTTTCTGTCATTGCTCAGATATTTTCTTCAGAGCCAGTATACCCTTGTCTCAGAGTTAAGCCATGTGGTTGGTGTTACTCCTTCTCCTGTGCTGTCCCCAACTCTTGGCCTTGTCCCCTTCCTCTGGTTACAAGGTGCTTCAGTCCTCATGTCTCTATGATATAAATATACAATGGTGCCACCTGTACTCTGCAGCTTCTTTGGCATGCACCCTATCATCCTATTTGTCACACTGTCCTTCCTCCCACCCAGCGCCAAAGAGGGAGGCAAAGAGATGCTGTTGGGTGGCATGGTAGCACAGTGGTTAGCACTGCTGCTTCACAGCTCCAGGGACTTGAGTTTGATTCCTGGCTTGGATCGCTGTCTGTGTGGAGTTTGCACATTTTCCCTGTGTCTGTGTGGGTTTCCTCTGGGTGCTCCGGTTTCCTCCCACAGTCCAAAGATATGTGTGTTAGGTTGATTGGCTATGCTAACTTACACCTTAATACGTAGCTTAGAGGGATTAGTGGGTAAATATGTAGGGATATGGGGATAGAGCCTGGGTGGGATTGTGGTTGGTGCAGACTTGATGGGCCGAATGGCCTCTTTCTGCACTGTAGGAGTTCTATGATTCTAAGGTCACAGGTCTGTCCTCCAGTTCCCTCGAGTGTCAATCATACCCATTTGTGGCATTCCTTTAAACTTGTACTCTCCCTAGAGATTCCTTTTTATTATTCATTCAGGGGATGTGATCATCACTGGCAGAACCAGCATTTATTGTCTATCCCTAATTGCCCTTGAACTGAGTAGTTTGCTAGGGTCTCGAGTCACATCTAGGCCACACCAGGCAAGGGTGTCAGATTTCCTTCCCTAATGGGCAGAAGGAAGAAAGGTTGAACAAACTTGGATTGTTTTCATTGGAGCGTCGGAGGATGACGAGGACCTGATAGAGGTTTACAAGATTACGACAGGTTTGGATAGAATGGATAGTCAGAGTCTTTTCTCAGAGTCAAAGGGTCAATTACTCAGAGGCACAGGTCAAAAGCGAGAGGGGAAAAGTTTAAAAGAGATGTAAGGAGCAATTTTTTCATACAGGGGGTGGTGAATGCCTGGAACATGTTGCCGGAGGAGATGGTGGAAGCAGATTCTATAACAATGTCATCTAGGTGGTGTCCCTCTGCAAGCTCTGAGTTGATAGGAGAATAAAACTGGGGCAAGAATGGTGGCACAGTGGTTAGTACCACTGCCTCATAGCACCAGGGACCTGTGTTCAATTCTGGCTTGGATCACTGAGAGTGTCGAGTCTGTACATTCTCCTCTTGTCTGCATGGGTTTCCTCCGGGTGCTTCTGTTTCCTCCCACAATTCCACAATGTGCAGGTTAGGTGCATTGGCTGTGATAAATTCTCTCTCAGGAGACATCTGGATAGATGCATGAATAGGCAGGGAATAGAGGGAAATGGACTACGTAAAGGCAAGAAAATATTAGATTAGAGAGGCATCTATATTGGCACAGACTTGGTGGGTCGAAGGACCTGTTCCTGTACTGTTCTTTGACATAAGAAAATCAGAGTGGTTTCATTGTCATCATTAGACTTGTAATTCCAGATTTTTATTGAATTCAAAATTCAACATCTGCTATGGTAGGATTTGAACCCAGGTCCCTGGATTATTAATCCAGTGACAATACCACTACGCCAATGTTTACTTGCAGTCAGTTGCAAGTTTAAATTTGTCACCACTTCTGTGAAATACGCATGTGTGAAATCCATCCCTTGCTTGTACACCCACCCATCTCACCAAATGAAAATAAATCGTTTTAAATATGGGGGCAGGAATTCTGAGTTGCTAAGTTCTTTTTGGACATTTCACATTCTCAAGTTGACTTTGAACCCAGTTCAGAACAATTTACACTTCTATGTGAAATTAATTTAGTCAGTACAAATTTGAGGATCCATCTGGTTTAATATCAATCAGCTGAAGGAGTTCAGAGTATTAATGGAGTATTTAATGATGGGAAGTGGAAAGAACCACTCTGATGAAGTACAGGCTGTTTAGAGATAGGGGTTAATTGGGTCACATTGTTGGGCCAATACCCACGTTGGGCATTATGAGGTAAAGTATAGCTGATTGTATCTGGGGTCTATTATGTTGCAGGTATCACCCTGCCTCTAAGCCACTAGCTCTGGGTTTGAGTCTCACCCCAGCGTGTCCCACAGAATTCTAGCTATGGGAACAGACATGCCTGCCTTGTGTGCACGTAGGCACAGAAAAACTGATAGATAACTGGATAGCTGAGTGAACTAGGAGTACCTGATACAGATATTGTTTCATGTAAGTTAGAACCATTGCTGATTCTTGATAAAAATGAGATCTCTCCTTAAAACATATAGGCAAAAACATACTTCTGTTGCAAAGGCTGAAAAAGTGTAGCACTAATTGTTGTGCTCATCAGTTTATATATTTTTCTAATACAAAATAAGACAATTTTTGTAGTTAATGTATTTCTTGTCGTTATCTAAGCTGTTTATCCTTTCCAGGTTTGAAGTTTGAAGAATTGCAAGAAAGATTTGGTGAGGAGTTGTTCTGCATTTGCTTTGAAGAAAACGAAAGAGTTCTACGGGCAGTGGGCTGTACGTTACAGGATTTCTTTGGTGGGTTTGGTGCTTTGCTGGAACATTCTAGAACATCCAATAATAAACATGATTGGTATGAGCCCCCTTCTTTCCTATGCAAAGATTTAACTGATGGTACCTTGATGCTTCATTACTTTTATCCGCAAAAGATTGTGGGATTTGCAATGCCCGGACTGATCAAAGCTGCAGCGCAGAAGATCTATCAGATGGAGGTTTCTGTAGAGCAAGTGTTCAACGCCCCTGAAAAATTGTCCTCAGATGCCACAGACCAGAGTAACTGCCTTACTTTCATTATCAAAGTATATGATGGCGCAGCTAATACGAAGATACTTCCTCGGGGATTAACCCATTCTCCGTCGGATCTGAGGATAAGCATCTCCACTTTCTGCAGAACTTTCCCGTTCCACTTCATGTTTGACCCGAGCATGTTGATCCTGCAGCTCGGAGAAGGTCTCAGGAAACAACTGAAATCGGAAGCTCGTGCAGTTCTGAAATTTCAGAACTGCTTTGAGATAGTTTCTCCAAAGATTTGTTGCAGTTTCCAAAGGATTCTGTCAAAGTTGACCACCCCATTTGTCATTCAAGCCAAGCCGGATGGAAGTGGGCTAGAAAGTCATGACAAAGTAAGTGCAAGCTATTGGATTTCAGCCAAGGCTGTCAAGAGACGACAACATTTCTGTATTTGGGAATGAAGGAAAAAGCTAACTACTTGGCAATTGTGAAAACATCAGATGCATAGGCTGTGGGTTGGGCACTGGTGGGAGAATGAACAATTTGGGCTCACAAGATCAATCTCTTGGCAATCTTACCTTTCTTGTGTGCATCTGTTTTGTTTCATGGCAGTGTTATCTAAGTTAAAGTTTATTTATTGGTGTCACAAGTAGACTTACATTAACACCGCAGTGAAGTTACTGTGAAAATCCCCTAGTTGCCGCATTCTGGCCCCTGTTCCGGTACACTGAGGGAGAATTTAGCATAGCCAATACACCTAACCTGCACATTGTGGGAGGAAACAGAAGCACCTGGAAGAAACCCATGCAGACAAGAGGAGAATGTACAGACTCAACACTGACAGTGATCCAAGCCAGGATTGAACACAGGACCCTGATGCTATGAGGCAGCAGTGCTAACCACTGTGCCACCATGCTTGCCCCAATTTTATTCTCCTATCAGCTCAGAGCTTGCAGAGGGACACCATCATTTCTCTATTAATCACCCTGATGTGCAGAGTTTGCAGTTGAAACTCTTTGTTGCTGAGTCTGGTCTGCGCAAAAGGCAATGAGAATAGGTCAAATTAGTCAGGTCTTCAATTTATAAACTGCATATATTCCTGTGTTACAGTAGTTTTACAATTTTATGTGGAATCTTTCTCATAATTAAGTGTGTAGTTATTAGAATAGAAAATAAACCTTTTATTGACAGTTAATTGTCAAATTCTTAGGGACAGAAGAAGACCATTAGGCTCATCATTTTTCTCTGTCTTGCATTGTAGTGCTAAACTATTTCCATAATTGGTTGTAAATTGACATAACAAGGAGCTCGCTTCCTCAGATACTTCAAGACTTGTTTATGAATATTCTTATCATGTACTCCCTTGCTTAGTTTGAACTTGCACAGGGGTGAGATTAAAGGGTTGATCTAAAGGTGAAAAGCGTGCAATCCTTAACATTTAAAGGAATTGGCTATTTGAGATTAAATGGAAGCATTGGAAAAACCGTTGCAGTTTTTTCAAAGGGACAAATGGATTTTTGAAAAGCTTTCAACCTCCTGAAAGATTTTATGGGGGAAAATCACACAGTCAACGAAAGGGTGGAAAAAGTATATAGGTCAGTGATGGAAAAGCACCGACGTAGTCCCTTGTTAGATGTCTAGCGAAGTAGATATGGTTGAGGTGAATGTGAAGAAGATTGCCTTGTTTCGAACCCCAGGACCTGACCAAAGGCTGCAGTGTACCAAATCTGTCAGGTGTCAGCGACTATACTGGATCCTGTCTTCTGTACAATGTTAGCAGCTTTTGGGGAAAGATGGTGCATAAATTTTTTTTAACAAGTAGGCTTACTGCAGCAAATTTACTGTGAATATCCCCCAGTCACCATACTCCGGCGCCTGTTCGGGTACACTGTGGGAGAATTTAACATGGCCAACACACCTAACCAACACATATTTCAGACTGAGGGGAAACTGGAGCACCTGGAGGAAACCCACACAGACATGGGGAAAATGTGCAGTCTGTGCACAGACAGTGACCCAAGCCAGGATTGAACCCAAGTCCCTCGCACTGTGAGGCAGCAGTGCTAACCACTGTGCCACCATAAGCATAGCAAGGTAAATCAACGCAACAATACCACAAGCTGGAATATGGACCAAACCTCCACACCATAAAGTATTCCCTGGAAATCTGTTTCATCTTTACTACTTTTTCACGTGAACCTCTCAGGTTACTGGACAAATGTGGATGAGGAAAACCATCCAGTCCATTTTAATACACCCATACAGAGATTTTAGTCACTTAAATGTAGATGCTGTTATGAAGTTTGACTCACCTCAAAGTTGCAAGCAGAGGTCAGGCATAACAAGTCCCAGAGACATCGTAGCGTGCACCCACTCAGGATTTTGAGTTTATTGGGCTGTGGATGGGCCAAGCAAACCTGTGCAGAAAGATGAGAAAGGCAGTAAAACTCATGTCATGTGACTGGGAGTGGCACACCATTGAGTGAAGTCAAGTCACAGGTAGGGTACGGGGCAAGGGGACAGGGAGAGGTCTTAGAAAAAGAGTTCAAGATAGGACACGGGGACTGGAAGAGCTCCCAGTTAAATCATAAAGAGAGGAGCAAAGAAACAGACTCCAGCAGAACAAGGGCTGTGGTTAGCAGACTTCCAAGTGAACAGGGCTCGGGGAGCCTGTCAATCCAAGAGGGTAGTAAAGAGTTGGTAACTCTGTCCTGTGGACCACTGGAGCAAAAATACCCCTTTTGAAGCAGTAGTGTTCTGATGGCGCGAATGAAAAGCGGAAATTGTGTGTGTGTGTGCGTAATCAGGAACCTAAGGGAACAGAATTACAAAGAACAAAGGACAAAGAACAAAGAACAACCCAGCACGGGAAACAGGCCCTTCGGCCCAACGAGCCCGCACCGCTGCATCACCCTACACCTATTCTACCCTGCATGTCTACGAATGGAACCCCTAACTTAGCCAGATTCAGGGGAGAATAGTGTCAATTTGGTAAAACCAATTAGCCTAAGAGCACATCTTTGGGGTGTGGGAGGAAACCGGAGCGCCCGGAGGAAACCCACGCAACCACAGGGAGAATGCGCAAACTCCCACAGACACAGGCCCAAATCCATGTATCTGCACAGCTAGCAGTGCTAGTCACCGAGCTGTTGCGGCGCCCGTCTACCGGTCCAGGATCAAGCACACACACCGACACGAAGTACTAGGCCACTCCCGGAACTTCCAAGAGCAGCCCACGCACGACCCGCCGTGTGCATGCCCCTCGTTTGACACGAGGTGGACCTCCACCTGCGGAATAAAAAGACAAAAACGTTAATCTTACAAGCCTGCCTTTCCGGTGTCTCCCGAGGTTCTAACCCTTATTTAATAACCCCTACCATAACCCTCCATCCTCGTTTCACTCATGTGCCTATCTAACTGAACCTTAAACGAGTCCAATGTTCCCGCCTCCACCACCCTACTCGGTAGCGCGTTCCATACCCCCACAACTCTCTGCGTAAAGAACCTTCCTCTCACTTCCAAATTATACCTCTCCCCCCTCACCCTTAAATCATGACCTCTCGTGTTTGTACCCAGTCTAGGGAGCAGTCCCTCACTATTAACTCTATCTATTCCCTTCAATATCTTATATACCTCTATCATGTCCCCCCTCAATCTCCGTCTTTCCAAAGAGAACAGTCCCAGTTTCTCCAACCTTTCCTCGTAACCCAGCCCCTCCATGCCAGGCAACATCCTGGTAAACCTCCTCTGCACCCTTTCCAGAGACTCCACGTCCTTCCGGTAGTAAGGTGACCAGAACTGGACGCAGTACTCCAAATGCGGTCTAACCAACGTTCTGTACAACTGAAGCATTAGACGGCAGCTTTTATACTCTATACCCCTTCCTATAAAGGCTAACATTCCATACGCCTTCCTAACAACCTTCTCAACTTGTGATGCAACCTTCATGGATTTGTGAACCTGCACTCCCAGGTCCCTCTGTATGTCTATACTCCTAATCTGTCTACCTTTTATCACATAGCTCCTCTCTGCATTATTCCTTCCAAAATGCATCACCTCGCATTTGTCAGGATTAAATTCCATCTGCCACCTATCTGCCCAATGCACCAACCTATCTATATCCTGTTGTATCACCTGACAATCCAGTTCAGTACCCGCCAACCCTGCCATCTTGGTGTCATCAGCAAACTTGCTGATCACACCACCTACGCTCTCTTCCAAGCCATTTATGTATACTACAAAGAGGAGAGGTCCCAGTACTGAGCCCTGCGGCACACCACTGGTCACTGGCCTCCAGCCCGACAAGGTCCCCTCCACAACTACCCTCTGTCTCCTATTACCCAGCCAGTTCTCAATCCACCTAGCTACCTGGCCTCGTATCCCATGCGCCTTAACCTTTTCTACCAGCCTACCATGAGGGACTTTGTCAAACGCCTTACTGAAATCCATATAGATGACATCAACGGCTCTCCCATCGTCAACCGTTTTTGTCACCTCCTCAAAGAATTCTACCAGATTCGTAAGGCAAGACCTCCCTCTAACAAAGCCATGTTGCGTATCCCTAATCAGATTGCAACGCTCCAAATGCTCATACATCCTACCCCTAAGTATTTTTTCCATTAATTTCCCTCCCACCGATGTCAAACTCACTGGTCTATAATTTCTAGGGTTGTCCCTGCTACCTTTTTTGAACAGCGGTACCACATTTGCTACCCTCCAGTCCTCTGGGACCTCACCTGTGTCCAAAGAAGAGACAAAGATTTGCGCCAGAGGCCCAGCAATTTCATCTTTCACCTCCCTAAGCAGCCTGGGATAAATACCATCAGGCCCCGGAGCTTTATCCGTCCTTACGCTACCTAAAAGCCCTAGCACTTCCTCCCTCGTAATAGATATCTCCTGCAACTGATCCTCAGCTCCCTCTAAGAGACCGCACGATTCCGAACCCCTCTCCTTCGTGAATACCGACGCAAAGTATTCATTCAGGAGCTCCCCCATTCCCTCCGACTCAATACATAACTCTCCACTCATGTCCCTAAGAGGACCAATTTTCCCTCTAACTACTCTCTTGCCTCTAATATAGGAATAAAATGCCTTTGGATTTTCCTTAATCCTACCAGCCAAAGCCATTTCATGCCCTCTCTTTGCCCTTCTAATTCCCCTTTTTAGCTCCCTCCTACTCTCTCTATATTCCTCCAGCGCACTCTCTGTACCCAGTCGTTTCGACCTAACATACGCCTCCCTCTTCTTCCTGACCGTCTTCAATACCCCCTGTAATCCACGGCTCTCTAATCCTACCTTTCCCATCCTTCCACTTAACCGGAACATACCTCCCCTGCAACCATTTCATTTTGCCCTTAAAAGCCTCCCACTTGCCAACCGTGGACTTTCCAGCTAACAGTCCCTCCCAATCAGTGTCCTGCAGCTCCCTCCTAATCCTGCTATAGCTCGCCTTTCCCCAGTTCAGCACACTCCCGTTCGGCCGGCACTCGTCCCTTTCCATTTTTAACCTAAAGTAGACAGACTTGTGGTCACTGTTAGCCACATGTTCGCCTACCTCTACCTCCCCCAATTGCGGGAGATCAGATTGAAACCCTGTGAGGTGGCACATCGTTGCTGCCACCCAGGCTGAAGTGAATTGTGGGGAGAATTCCAAGGCAAGATCTTTGAAGGTGAAGACTGGAATCCCTTGTGACAGAGACCAAGTTCCAACTCAGTTGAGTCATAGGGCGGGATTTAGCATTTACTGCACAGAGTGTTGGCTGCCTGTACAGTTAGGTTTCATTGCCAGATAATCAGTCCAGAAAAAAGTTGCAGGGGTGGCCCATGCCATCATGGTGGAGGGGTGTGGCTGGAAAAAGCCAGCAACCAAAGAGGGCACCCTGATTTCTGATAGCAAACACAGGAACTCCCCCACAAGCACAGGGGAATCTCCACTTCCATGGACATGGGGAATCCCCAAAGGACACGGGTGTCACTCCCAAAGACATGGGACCCCCTCCCCCCCCCCCCCCCCCCACACACACACACACATACAAAGGAAATCTCCCAATGGAGATCCCTAGAGAGGAATCCCCTTGGCACTGTCCCTTGGGGCAGTATCAGGATGCTAGGGCAGTACCAAGAGTGAGTGCCAGGGTGACAGGACAGTGGTAGGGGCAGTGCCAGGATGCTGGGGCAGGGCTGGGGAACATGTCACAGTACTGCCCAGGTATGTCCCTCCCCTCTCACCTTCAGCAAGGGGGGTGGGTGGTTACACATACCTTGGCATCCTTGGTAGTTTCCCTTCACACCTGGTTTCCATTTTTAAAAGACAGGTGTAAACATCACTGACGTGATGGGAAATTTCTAGGGGGGATGTGATACAGTGGGGAAGCCCACTATATTTATTTAAATATATTGAAATGAGGTTCCCAAACTTCCTGTGAGAATCAGAAAATGAGATCTCATCAATCGATGAGCTTCTCAAGATATTTTGCACCCACATTGTCATTTACACTCGTGGTGAATGCATATGCAAAATCACATCAATAGTGTTCACTGATGTCTGGGTGGATTATTGATAAATCGATGGTATCTGGCTTGGTTGCATTTGTCATTTATTGTGCAGTGTGGTGTGTTCAGTCGCAGGTAGCCCTTTAATTCACATGTCCCTCATATTGACCCTGAATGCGAATGTATAAGATAGATATTGTTAATGGTTTTATCTTTCTGACCTGGTAAGTAAAATTTAGTTTTGTTTGTTTAAGACTCATGGAATCTTGTGGTTTTATTCTCTTTGCAAGCATCTTGAAACTTAAACTTTGTCTACCTTATACAAAATGCTATTGGTCCGTAATAGGCTTACAAAAGTGTCTAAATCCCACTCAATTAATTTCTCCAGCAGCATAGAAGATAAAAATCTATTAAACGTAACACAGTCCTTGAATGGACATGTTTCTCCTGATTTCTTAACCTCTTGGCCTTGCTGTCTTACTATTGAATGGAACTTGAAAACTGATGAGATTATTGTCTGCTGTTCCATTATTGAATTCTTGTTTTTGACAGATCCTTTGAATTTAAAATGAAAACCTGCAGTAAAGGAACACTTTTTAACTTTTAAAAATTCTATTAATATGAGAAGGTCAGCTAACATAGCAAAATTACAGAGGAGATTGCTTTTGGGGCTAGTACCGGGGTGGCATGGTGGCAAATTGGTTAGCACTGCTGCCTCACAGCGCCAGGGACCTGGGTTTGATTCCTGGCTTGGGTCTTTGTGTGGAGTTTGCACATTCTCCCTGTGTCTGTGTGCGTTTCCTCCGTGTGCTTCGGTTTCCTCCCACAGTCCAAAGATGTACAGGCTAGGTTGATTGGCTGTGCTTAATTGACCCTGAGTATCAGTGGGATTAGCAGGTAAATGTGTGGGGTTACAGGGATAGGGGCTGGGTGGGACTGGTGTTCATGCAGGCTCAATGGGCTGAATGGCCTCCTTCTGTACTGTAGGGATTCTATGGACTCTTGAAGGGGAGTATTCTGAGCACACAGATTCTAAAATACAAAATGCAGGTCAGCCTTCCATTTTACAATTGGGATGAAAGGCAAATGTTGCTCGTTGTTCCATTGGCCTTCGTAAAACCAAGCAGCATGGGATCATTTGTACCTGTGGAAAGACGAGAATATCCATTTATGCTCACAAAATGTTGCTCAATGTACAAAAGTCTCTGCTTTTTGTGATTATGACACTGTTTCCTCTTTCTTTTATATATTTCTGACTGTGTCTCAGGTGTGTTGCGTTATTGATTTGCTGAATTTAATCAACGGAATAACTTTTGTACAATCCCAGCCTATCACACTAACGGCCTATCCACTGTAGAGTGAAGGGGTTAATGGTAAAAATATCTAAATCACTCTGAGTTCTGATTTAAGTGGAATAAGCGAGCTGAGGGCACACACATAGCATCACCATGCAGCTCTCCATATCCAGAGGCCAAGGAATAATGGGTGGCGGGGCGGGGCCGGGGGTGGGGTGTGGATTGGGGAAGCGGGAAGTGTGGAGACAATGTGACTGAGATTGCAGAGGGAGGGGAAGTCTGGGACATCAATGACCTGAATTGTTTTTGCAGGGTGACTTCTTCAGTAGCTGAAGAGTAAGTTGTGCTTAGCTTCAAACTTCTTGAACCTCAGATCTGCCCTCGGAGCTTCATATTACTCTAGCTTTTCTTTTGGGGTAAATGGATTTGGTGCTCAGCGAAAGCCTACGATTTATAATGGGACTTGTGCTCATGGTTATCAGCAGCTAGCAGCAACAAAAACAAACACGTTTCCTTGATGTTCAATGTCAATATCGCCCACCTCAATACCTTCAGGGTTACCATCAATCAGAAGCTTATCTGAACCAGTCATATAAATACTGTTGCTATAAGATCAGGCCAGAGGCTGGGAATTGTGCAGCAAATAACTCATCTCCTGACTTTCCAAAGCCTGTCCACCATCTACAAGATATAAGTCAGGAGTAGTCTGGAATATTCTAGATGATTGCAGCTACAACAACATTCAAGAAGTCTGACACTATCTAGGACAAAGTAGCATGTTTAATTCGCACCCCATCCATCACCTTAAGCATTCGCTTCCTTCTCCACTAGTGCACAATGTCTGTAATCTACAGTGTGTACCATCTGCAAGATGCAATACAGCAACTTGCTAACTGCATCCTCCAAACATGTAAACCTCTACCACTAAGAAGGACAAGGGCACTAGATGTCTGGGAACACCATCATCTGCAATTTTTCTTTCAGGTCATACACTATCCTATTTGGAACTATAATGGCATTCTTTCATTGTCACTGGGTCAAGAAGCTGGAATTCCTTCCCTAACTGCACTGTAGGTGTACCTACACCAGATGGACTGCAGCAGTTCAAGAGAGTCGCTCACCACCATCTTCTTAAGGCAATCTTGGATGGGTAACAAATGCTGGCCTTGCCAGTGGCGCTCACATTCCGCAAATTTATATTAATAAATCTGTGTTTCATAAATTTATAATAATAAACCTTGACTGTCATGCATTTTCACCAGCAGACAAGGGCTCAAAAATTTTTGGATGCAGTTTTTTTCAGTGACGTATAGATAAACATGTGCAATTTTGTTTTGGCTTCTCCTATTTCTCTTGGGGCTGCCTGAATGCTGGTTGATCATCTGCCTCCATCTAATTCTGTCAGTCACCCATTCCAATCCCGCTGAATATAAGTTTCTCGGCACTGCAGCTTTCTATCTGGTTTTAAAGCTTCCCCTTCTTTCTCTTCCCAGCTCTCATGCTCACCTCCTCACATTTCCTCACTCTCTCTGCAAAAGGTGACTATGGCAGTTCAATCTTCACCAATCCTCGGATGTATTAGTTGCTGATGTTTCCTTTCTCATTAATCCACACATTGATCTCAGCAGCCGTATCTCATTTGTCTCCAATCATTTTTCTTCCCTTTTAGTGTTGTCTAAGATTTTGGACTTTATACAAGGCTAGTCTCATAATTGTCGTGTAGATTCTTCCTTGAAGTCTCAATTGTACATTTTCTCTCACCTAACACTCCAGTGTATCTCTTCCAATTACCCCAACCAAAGCTAATCTGTTGATTCCTCTCCATTTCCGTTCTTTCATCTTCAGCTATCACTGACTCCTAGTAAGTAAAGCTACTCATCTTCTCCAGATCTTCACCCATAATCCTTGCATCTTCACCCAGATCCCCTTCCCTCAGCTCAAACTGACTGTTCCTATATTGAGGCTGTGATACACTCATCTCCATACCCCTGTCTTCCGATGCTTTTCTCCAGATACAAAGTTATGTGCTCATCATCCTCACCAATGTTCAGTATCATCTTAAAAAATCATCGATCATGGCACTTTATGTTTCACTTGCTCAGTTGCAACATCCATGACAAGCAAGAAGAGGAAGGAACACATTGGTGCAATCCAATTTTGCCTTCAAAGCTCTGACTCCTCCCCCTATACTGCTTCTTATTCTTCCCTGGCACACCTTGCACGTGTCCAGTAACTGTCAAGATCAAGCAGTCAAAGAATTGAAGGAATTGTTGAAGAAGGCATGGTAGTTAACACTGCTGCTTCACAGCTCAAGGGACCTGGGTTCGATTCCCGGCTTGGGTCACTGTCTGTGTGGAATTTGCACATTCTCCCCGTGTCTGCGTGTGTTTCCTCCTGGTGCTCTGGTTTCCTCCCACAGTCCAGAGATGTGTGGGTTAGGTTGATTGGCCAAGCTAAATTGCCCCTTAGTGTCCCAGGATGTGTAGATTAGAGGGATTAGCAGGGTAAATATGTGGGGTCATTGGGATAGAGCCTGGGTGGGATTGTTGAATGGTTCAAATGGTCTCATTCTGCGCTGTAAGGTTTCTATGATTGTCTGTGAAGTGGAATCAGTCAGGGTTAAACAAATGTAGAAATGAGTGCAAATTGGAATGCAAAGACATTGATTGCTAGGGACAGATACCTGGGCCGGAATTCTGCCCAAAAAATTCGAAGTGTTGAGCTTGTGTGAAAACTGGAATTATTTTCGCTATTTTTTTCAGTGGGGGTTCAGAGAAGAATCTCCCATGCTCTGTGCACTGCAGAGGTCACCAGCATGCATTTAATTAAAAATCAGTGGGTGGTGCCTACTCCCGCTGGAGAGGTTGGCGGCATAGCGCTGAGTGGGCCACTGTACATGCACCGATCTGTCAGTACCGAGATTGACAAATGCACAGTAACTCTCACTGCCGGTCCCTCAATCCATGGCCAGCGCTATTGCTGCCATCCCCGTGACCCCCGCATTGCCAGCCACCAGCGCCCCCACAGCCCGATTGCTGGCCTCTTGATTTATTCCTGGGCCAGCCTGGAACACCGTCCCCCCTCTCCCTGCGATATCCCAATCCCCAACCAGGCTAACCACCCCCACCCCTCCTCCCACTTCCATTGATAGGCCCATCTGGCCCAGCCCATAGGTCCTGCCCTTTTTGCACTGCCCCATACCTGATGGGCAGTGCCAACATACCCCCCCCAGGCATTGGTGCTTTGCCCCTTAGGCAGTGCCGTGGGCCCAGTCTGGCATTACCAAGGTGCCAATGCTGGGGCACACCCCTCGCTGCCCAAACATCTGGGAGCCTCCGATTGCCCCCCCCCCCTTCACTCCAGAGGTTGGGCTGCTAGTTCCCCTTTAGTGGGGAAATACTATGATCGCTACTGGAGTGAACCACTCTGATGGGGGGGGCGGTGCTAATGGCCCTGGAGCCTTAAGTCCTATCATTTAAATGATATGAAAATGACCATTTAAATTGTCTTGGCACCTCCCCGCCGATTTCCAGCACAGAGCTGGCGCTGCCGGAAATCCAGCGTTGGAAGAAGCTATCGGTGCGAATCCCACAAAACGGCTGACGTGAGAATCTTCCGGCTCGCTGTGCTAAGTAATTAGAGCAGAGGGATGGGAGTATCACTCCCTCTGATTCTGGACAAAATATATGAAAATCTGGACACCAGAAAGGGACAAAATAATAACTTGGGAACAGCAGCTGCTAGAGCTAGATTAATAAAAGATGTGGGAAATGTACATCAGATCAAGGAGAGGGTGTTGTGACCATAGTGAAGGCAATGAAAGCAAAATTGTTTAGGAATGTGGTAAACCAGGAGAGAACAGGTAGCAGCAAATAAAGAATGATAACTAGAATCGATCTGGTGAGGTCAGAACAGCACTAAAAAATGAAAACAGCAAAGCAGAAGGACTGGATGAGATCCCAATGGAATTATGAACGTGCCAAGGTGAATTTGGAGTCCAGGTTCCTGAACAAGCTACTCAGTTTTGTTATGATAAGAGAAGAAGTCCCGAGGTGAAGCATTTTGATACTAATATTCAAAGGAAAAAGGCGGACGTTCAAGATTGCAAAACCTACCAAGGAATTAAAGTCCTCCATTCATGCTTCAAGATATGTGAGAGAGCCATAGACCAGATACTGAGAAAAATAGTGGAAATCCATGAAGGTCTGATGGATTGATGTCCGGAAGCAGTACCACCAATGCCGTTTTTGTTTAAGACAAGTGATGGGGAAATATTAGGAAGTTGTATGCAGCAAGATAATTATATTCATTGATCTAGACTGGGTGCTGAGAGAGAAAGTCTGAAGATATACTAAAATTCGTGGAGTCCCTGAAAAGTACCTATGATTATGGATGAATGTGTGCAAAGCAGGCAGAAATAATAATGATCTGATTTTTAGTTTACAGCTATAATTGAGAAATTACAAATCACTTTGGACCTCGCGTCTGGTTATTTTTGAGGTCTGTCCCCTCTCATTTAGTATCTTCAACTCAAGTGAGGCTTGTGTGCATGTAACTGGATGCTGACAAAGTGATGTTTTTGTTCTTGTTCT
Organism: Carcharhinus amblyrhynchos; assembly: GCF_965287045.1. Lineage (NCBI taxonomy): Eukaryota > Metazoa > Chordata > Chondrichthyes > Carcharhiniformes > Carcharhinidae > Carcharhinus > Carcharhinus amblyrhynchos. The sequence goes on along the minus strand of NC_137333.1, from coordinate 67,190,408 downwards.
TGAATGAAGAGTTTGCAGAGGTGGAAACTGAACAGGAATGAGTTCCATGCTGCTAGAAATCTATTTTCAAGTCCATTGCTGTGAAACATACATTTTACCCCTGCTGCTGAATCACATGGACCGATTTTTCACAGTCGGAGCAAATAAAACGTTTCCTTTTCATACTTTGTATTTCCCATTAACCAGGCTACCTTGTTTCACTCATGCAAGGGAATAGAAGCTTCAAAACATCTCAGCTATTCCTGCATGGAGTTGCTATGACACTGTCATTTTCTGTCTGATTTGCCTAAAGGAATTGTATCATGCTGGGCTTTAGATCCACTGTTGATGACAATTGGACACTCTTTAATGTTGAGGTGGGAAGAGGATTTTATACTTGCACAAGGAACTCACTGGTCGGTAGTCAGGATCAAGAGCTCCAACTGGTTACGCCAGTGATTCTGAGGCCGGCTGTGGAACCCCCATTGCTGCCCAAGTTATGATCAGTTAATTCAACAGTGACTTGAGATTGAACCTGTGGCCTTTCATCCGTATAGTTCAGCAACACTGAACAGTTAGGCAGTTCAAATTTAACATTTTTGATTTTTTAAAATATTATTGAACAATTTGAAAACTGAGCCTGCTGCTGATATATGCAAAGGGTAAATCTTTCAACCATTATCGTAATTATGAAAACTAAAGTTGTGCTTTGCATATTTTACCGGATACTTCTTACAAGATAAGAATTCATTGACATGATAGCGTATCCACTTCCATTGACACCATGCACCCGTCATTTTACTCACATCTCTGAATAGAATTGGATCTGTGAAAATTCCTTCATGCTGTCTTCAAGAACTCCAGTCGTTCATTTGTGGAACATACGCGTCACTGGTCGGCCAGCATTTATTGCCCATCCTTAGTTGCCTTTATTCAGAGGACCACTGAGAGCCAATCACATTGCTCTGGAGTCACATGTAGGCCAGACCAGGTAAGAACGACAGATTTCCCTCCCTAAAGGATATTGATGAACCAGAACTCATGGTGGAGATTGATTTTATTTCCTAGGCACTTGGTGGTATTTATGTAGCATGGAGTGAAACATGTGGAAGTGAGTTGAAGAATTGTGCAAAGATTCTCCCTTTTCCATGCAGACACCTTGGAGAGCATGTCAACGTTTCAATAAATGCGGAAATAGTACTTATTTCATTGCTATTCTACCTAGGAGGCATAGTACAATGTTGCGGAAATGTTTTCTTAAAATTGGATAAAAATTGCAGAATCCTGTTTGTTAGTATTGTGATTACATCGTAGAATCCCTACAACACAGAAGGAGGCCATTTGGCTGATTGAGTCTGCACTGATCACAATCCCACCCAGGCCCTATTCCTGTAACCCCCACACATTTACCCTGCTAATCCCCCTGACACTAGGGTCAATTTAGCATGGCCGATTAACCTAACCCACACATCTTTGGACTGTGGGAGGAAACCGAACACCCAGAGGAAACCCACGCAGACGTGGGTAGAAAGTGCAAACTCCACACAGACAGTGATCTGAGACCGGAATTGAAGCTGAGTCCCTGGCAGTGTGAGGCAACAGTGCTAACCACTGTGCCACCACGTCACCCCTCAGGAAAGTTGCCATAGTCTCAGATGACCATAGGCTGTGACTAGGATGATTTAACCTAAAGATCACCACACCTCAGGCGAGGAGCAAGGTTGGGAAGTTGGGCCCTTCATGAATAACCTCCAGACGGTATGGGAATTGATCCCACACTGTTGGTCTTGCTCTGCATTACTAACCAGCCATCCAACTAACTGAGCTAAACCCACCATAGCATAGCATAATTACATAGCAAGAGGGTTAATGTGATTGAATTGAAAAGCTTAGCATTGATAGGAAGGAGGTATTAGTGGTTTTAGTGGGTTTAAAAGTGGATAAATCCCCAGGTACCTGGTCCCTGGCTGTTTGCAGTGTACATTAATGATTTAGATGTGAATGGGGGTAAGTATGCAGATGGTACGAAAATTGGTGATCTAGTAAATAATGAGGAGGAAAGTCTTTGATTACAGGACACTGTAGATGGGCTGGTCAGATGGGCAGAATTGTGGCAGATGGAATTTAACCCTGAAAAGTGTGAGGTGATGCATTTTGGGAGGACTACAATAGCAAGGAAATGCACAATGATGCTGTCAGGCTTTGTAAATCGCCTCCAGCTGTGACCTTAACTATTTAAATCACCTGTCCATCTTCTTACAGCAGGCAGCCGAATCAGGTCACTGTCCACCAATTGTGCCGGAGGTGAAGGGGAAGGGGGAAGGGGTGGGAGAGGGATGGGGGTGTTGTTGTTGGTATTTGTCACCTTGACAAAGCTCCCCATTTTATTGCCAGCTGCCCCGGCACTAGGATAATTCAGCCCACTGAGTCGGTGGGGAACTCACATTTAACAAATTACTTTGAAATAAGCAGTAATTAAGAATAAGAAAGGAAATTGGATTTAATGGAAGGCAACAGCATTAGGAAGGCTTCATGGTCAGATATAAACAAACCACCCACCATAGCCTGTAAATACTCAGTTTTATTTTAGATCCAACGCAAGTGCAGATAATAATTATGTGCAATAAGTTTCCATAGCACCAAGAGAAAGAACCTATGAGATTTTAACAAGCTTATCTCAGCTATATTTTTTTTTCCTAATGATCTAATAAAAGGTTTAATCGTTAAATTTTAGGCATGTGAATTTTGAGAATGGCATTAGATTTTAAATTTTAATTATGAAAAATTATGGGCTGAAGCACAACAGAAATACTTCAAAATAGTAAGGGTGCAATCTCACCGACCGTTCGTGCCATGCTCCCACTGCAGCGAGGTTGGAGAATTTGGCACTAGCCAAATCTCCATTCACTGCAACAGGATGGGAAAATCCTGCTGGTGTGAACGGCTATAACATTCCGGCCTACAGCTTCTGGAATGTGTGATGGTGAGGAATCCCAGCCTTGAGGATAATTGGTTTCTACTCCATTCAGGGAAAGCACTGAAACAGGAATTATGATACATAGAACCATTGAGACATCACAGCACAGAAGGAGGCTATTCAGCCCATTTTGTCAGTGCCAGCCATAGGACACCCTGGTGCCCTTTCTAATCCCACCTTCCTGCACCCAGCCCATTAGCCCCGTAGCTTACAGCACTTAAGGTACTTTTTAAAAGAGTTTAGTGTCTCTGCCTCTACCACCAACTCGAGCAGTGAATTCCAGACACCCACCACCCTCTCTGTAAAAATGTTCTTCCTCATGTGCCCTGCCACTTATTTTAAATCTATGTCTCCTGGTTCTAGAATTCTCCACCAAGTGAAACAATTTTATCCTGTCCACTCTACCTCTTCTCCTCATAATCTTGTACACCTCTATCAAGCCACCCCTTAGCCATCTTTGTTCCCTAGGTAGCAACTTTTAAAGATTTTTTTCAGTCTTCAGTGTAGTTGAAAAATATTGCCACAGTGGAAGCTAGAGAACCCAAGAATAAGGGGGCAGTTAGTGCAGCGGGCTGGGAGAATCCCACGGCAGGTGATGCACAGGATTTGCGCATGCATTCCTGCAATGATAGCATTTCCCAGCGCCGGATTTCCGGAGGCATCTTCTCCGCACCACAAATTGGTGGGGAGCTGCATAATACACGCACATAGTAATTTAATTATCTTTTAACTGCAATTAGAGGGCCTGGGACTGAAGTCTTCCCCTTCCCTTCTCAGTCTCTCTCTCTCTCCGCCACCCCCCAACCTCCGGAGTATTTAATTCCAGCAGGGATTATATACCTCTTGTCTTTCATAGAGCTGGCAGGCACTCTGCATAGGGATCAGTGGAGGAAGCAGGGAGGCTTCCATCAACTCATCAGACTGACTAAAACATTTGATCCGGACCTTCAGAGCACCCTCCGTGCTCTCATCCCACGTACTCACCGCATTGGAGAGCTCTACACAAGGCAAACACACCTGGCTGTCCCATTGGCAATGGGACCCTTTGTGAGAACCTCTCCAGTTACGTCGAGGGCATCCTGAAACCCATTGTACAAAAAACCCCATCTTCTTTCATGACCCTACAGACGGCTACAGAAAGTCAGCACACATGAAGCAATTGAACCAGGAGCACGCCTCATCACAATGGATGTCTTGGCACTCTACACCAGCATCCCTCATGATGATGGCATTGCTGCAACTGCCTCAGTACTCAATGCCAACAACTGCCAGTCTCCAGATGCAGTTTTACACCTCATCTGCTTCATCCTGGCTAACAATATCTTCATCTTCAACAACCAGTTCTTCATCCAGACACATGGAACAACCCTGGGGACCAAATTCACACCTCAACATGCCAATATCTTTATGCATAGATTCAAACAAGACCTTTTCACCGCATTGGACTTTCAACCAATGCTATACACTAGATATATTGATGACATTTTCTTCCTTTGGACTCATGGCAAACAATCATTGAAACAACTATATGATGAGATCAACAAGTTCCATCCCACCAGCAGACTCACCATGGACTACTCTCCAGAATTGGCTTCATTCTTGGACACACGCATCTCCATCGAGAACGGTCACCTCAGCACTTCACTGTATCGCAAGCCCATGGATAACTTCATGATGCTCCACTTCTCCAGCTTCTATTCTAAACACGTTAAAGAAGCCATCCCCTACGGACAAGCCCTCTGTATACACAGCATTTGCTCAGATGAGGATTGCAACAGACATCTACAGATACTGAAAGATGCCCTCAAAAGAACAGGATATAGTGCTCGACTCATTGATCGACAGTTCTGGCACACCACAGCATCAACCTCCTCAGAAGGCAAACATGGAACATGGTGGACAGAGTACCCTTTGTTGTCCAGTACTTCTCTGGAGTCTTCAACGTGTCATTGATGAAGACGAACATCTCACCAAGGCCATCCTCACACCCCCACTTCTTGCCTTCAAACAACCGCCCAACCTCAAACAGGCCATTGTCCACAGCAAACTATCCAGCTTTCAGCAGAACAGTGGCCACAGCACCACACAACCCTGCCACAGCAACCTCTGCAAGACATGCTGGATCAGTGACACGGATGCCATCATCTCACGTGAGAACACCATCCACCAGGTACACGGTACATACTCTTGCAACTTGGCTATTATTGTCTCACTGATACACTTCAGGAAAGGATGTCCTGAGGCATGGTACATTGGGGAGACCATGCAGACGCTATGACAATCACTAGGCAGGAGTGTTCCCTTCCTGTTAGAAAACACTTCAGCAGTCAAGAGCATTCAGCCTCTGATCTTCAGGTAAGTGTTCTCCAAGGCAGCCTTCACAATACATGACAGCACAGAGTCGCTGAGCAGAAACTAACAGCCAAGTTCTGCACATTGAGGACGGCCTCAACCGGGATCTTGGGTTCGTGTCACACTATCTGTAATCCCCATGACTTAACTGGGCTTGCAAAATCTCACTAACAAAGGTTGGAGGTGTTGAGGATAGTGTGGAGGGATGTCAGAAGTTGCAGTGAGACATTGATAAGATGCAAGACTGGGTGGAGAAGTGGTAGATGGAGTTCAATCCAGATAAGTGTGAAGTGGTTCATTTTGGCAGGTCAAATAGGATGGCAGAATATAATAATGGTAGGACTCTTGGCAGTGTGGAAGATCAGAAGGATCTTGGGATCTGGGTTCATAGGACACTCAAAGCAGCTACGCAGGTTGAAGCTGTGGTTAAGGAGGCGTATGATGTACTGGCCTTCATCAGTCAAGGAATTGAGTTTTGGAGTTGAGAGATAATGTTGCAGCTATACAGGACCCTGGTCAGACCCCACTTGGAGTACTGTGCTCAGTTCTGGTTGCCTCATTACAGGAAGGATGCAGAAGCCATAGAAAGGGTGCAGTGGAGATTTACAAGGATGTTGCCTGGATTGGGGAACATGCGTTATGAGGATAGGTTGAGTGAGCTCGGCCTTTTGTTCTTGGAGAGACAAAGGACGAGGGGTGACCTGATAGAAGTGTATAAGATGTTGAGAGGTATTTATTGAGTGGATAGTCAGAGGCTTTTTCCCAGGGCTGAAATGGTTGCCACAAGAGGACTCAGTTTTAAGGTGCTGGGGAGTAGGTACAGAGGAGATGTCGGGGGTAAGTTTTTCACTCAGGATGTGGGTGCGTGGAATGGGCTGCCAGCAACAGTGGTGGAGGTGGATTCGAGAGGGTCTTTTAAGAGACTTTTAGATAAGTACACGGAACTTAGTGAGATAGAGGGTTATAGGTAAGCCTAGTAATCTCTAAGGTAGGGACATGTTCGGCACAACTTTGTGGGCTGAAGGCCCTGTATTATGCTGTAGTTTTTCTATGTTTTCGTGTTTCTAACTGTCCTGGCTGGAGACAGTACACATCTCTTTAACTTGTGCTTGGCCCTCTCTCCATTGTCATTGTCCATTGTCTGTACCTTGAAGACTTGATTACCTGTAAAGACTTGCATTCCAATCATTACCTTGAACACAAGTCCTCACTCAGCTGACGAAGGAGCCTGAGACTCCAAAAGCCAGTGCCAAATAAACCTATTGGACTTTAACCTGATGTTGTGAGACTTCTTACTATGCTTACCCCAGTCCAATGCTGGCATCTCCACCTCATCATTTCCTTGTTCATCATAACTATCTGCCCAGAGAGTTATGGGAAACCAGGGGCCTATATTCACTTCCTTATTGTATATTTAAACTCTTGGGGAGCGGCGATTTCATCAGAATTTAGCAGAGTGTTGGTCCCAGTGAGAAAAATGGTGAGTTTCTCTCCATAGAAACAGTTTGGTTTCCTCTCCTGATCTACCACACTGTCTAAAGAACCAGCTGGACGAGTTTCACAGGGGCCTAAGCGTGCCAGCGAAGCCCGGCTGCACTGAGATTGGTGAGACATGTTTAAAGAGTGGTCCCATTCAGAACATGAATGATCCACACCCCCCTGCCCACCACAGAGATCTCCAGGGCATCTCCCCCCCACTGATTGGAGTTGGCACTTCACTCCCAAACCACCTCCCCACCACAATAGTCAGGATACCTCCCCCCCTCCAACTGCCCTGAACATCAGGCCGTTTCCCCCTAACCCTCCACCCTCACAGTCACTGCTGACACCCAACTTTCCAGCCCCCCCACCCCTTCAAATGACCATCACCAGTATTCCCATTAGGATCCACTCCGGAGCTTCTTCTTGGCACAGGTTGGCATGGTGCCAATCTGCAATGACACGCAACTGCCTGACCCATGTCCCTCTTCCCCAGGTGGCTATATTCACTTTTACACCATCGGGGGTTCCCCATGGCAGTCACATCCGGGTGAACCTGTTGTAAACGTCACATCGGCACGGTGTGAATATATGGCGGGGGCTCACAATCTGGCAGGAGGGGAGGGCATGTTAATTATATTGAAATCTATTAAAATGTAGGCACAAATCTGATTATGCCATCGGTGAGGGGTGGCAAAATTTGGAAGTGGCGACCTTGCTAGTGAGACTCACGATTTCAGGGATTCCCCATATCTTGAGCCTAGGCCAGGCAATCTCACGGATGGCCAGTGTGGGCTCAAGATCCCATGTTCAGATACTGACTCTCTCAGTCTATTTCTCAGTCTAAGCTGTAGTGTAGCAATGTTCAGCAGTTGTCATTGACCTGAGCTGCTCTTCGTAGATTATTCATTAATGTGAGCTGCTCCTTTGCTTGAATTGATAGTCGCAATGTGTAATTAAGCAATTAATGCCACCGCGTGGATTTGATTGTGGAACCATCCAGAATGAATCAATAAATACCAAGCTTTGATGGACAAGGGTAAAGGATTGTGGAGCTAGTCATGAGTTCTACTGGAGGTTTGCAACTCACTCCATTCATTACAATGTGGTTGCTTTTGTATTTGTTCATTTGTTCCAGCTGCAAACTTATAAATCTATGTTAAACTGGGTCAGCAAGTTGGCTTCTGGGCATTGTCTTTCCCAGAATCTAAATTAAAACAAGAAAAATAGAAAAGCCTTATGTTTCAACCTTGCTGGTTTCCTACAGTATGGGCAGCACAGTGGTTAGCACTGCTGACTCACAGCGCCAGGGTCCCGGGTTCAAATCAGACTTGGGTCACTTTCTGTGGAGTTTACACATTCTCCCTGTGTCTGTGCGGGTTTCCTCTGGGTGCACCAATTTCCTGCCACTGTCCAAAGATGTGCGGATTAGGTGCATTGGCCATGTTAAATTGCCCCTTAGTGCCAGGGGAACTAGCTAGGGTAAATGCATGGGGTTATGGGGATAGGGCCTGGATGGGATTGTGGTTAGTGTAGACTTGGTGGGCCGAATGGCCTCCTTCTGCACGGTAGGATTCTATGAGTATCGACCCAGGTTCTTTCCCAATTTGAAAAAGGAAGCTAAAGTATGGCTGGTGTTTGTACTGTATTTTGATTGCTTTTCCTGTTCATTTATTTTCATAGCTATAGAATTGACAGCTGAGCTATTAAAATTAGATTATAATTATCATTTTGTTGCTAACAAGTGCCTCATTTCAGCTGCTTTCCAGAAACAATGGAAATTCTAAAAAACAGAATGAACAAGTAATCTTGCCCAAAACCTGAAGCGCAAATTGACTGTTGACAAAAAGCAACATGTCGTAGATGCTGGATCTGAAATGTGATGCTGTAAACACTGTGAGCCAGCATCTGTCAAGACAATACAAAACCTTTCCCCACAACTGAAAGATCAACATAGAAAACAGAATGAGAGCAAGAAAGGGGGAAGAATGGGGGTGGGAAGATAATGATCACACATGGGAAAATAAATAAAATGAGTGACCTTGGATGATGAACATAAGATATTGATCGATACTGCACAAAATAAAAGGGGTACGCTGAGAGAAATCAAAGGCACAGCAGACATTTAGAAGAGAAGGAATGATGAATGCTGCAGAAGTGCTGGTTCCCAAAGATCGGTGACGAAGACTTGGAACAAATAATAGTTTATTCACTAGCTGTTACATATTTGTACTCTGCCCATGCTCTGTGGAGAGCGCTCTCACTTCTGATCTCTTAAGTAACTGCATCATCACATGAGCACTCAGTCTACACGTTCTCCATTTAAGTTTGGACAACTGGTGCATGCAAATGTTAATTATTTGCAAATCATTTTATAACATACAGACTGAAAAGGTGAACAATACTTAACTATTTACATAAGGTGAAATATGGATTAAGCTATTATAGCTGGTGCATAGTCCATCACGTCTCCTATCTCCCCCCCCCCCCCGGCCCAAACCCTGGTCTGTTGTGTAAAGAGGAAGGACAAAGAGCTTTGTTGTTGAGCTTAGTTGTTGACTAGTTTGCTACATTGTCCTGGAACTTTGTGTGGGGTGTGATCATACGCCCTGAGCATGTCATTGTGCCAGTTGATTGTGCTCTAGGTGTTTTCAGGCTGGTGTCCTCAGCACTGTGCTGACAAGGGCAGACCCTGTGGTGACACGTTTCACATGCTGAGGAATACAGTAGTCTGTGTGATCTGGGTACACTTGCCCCGGAGATGCTTGGCTGAGCTTACTGCCCATTCCACAAGCCATTGGACTGTGGGTAAAGGAGGCTGCTCGTGATATGCTCTAAGTTTGGTGTGTGTGCAAATTCAGTGGAGACTAATTGGCGAGTGTTCTGTCATGAGCCTCTGAGGGAATCCGTGTGTGGCAAAGTGTCCCTTGGGCTTGATGCTGACTGTGTTACTCATCATGTTTGATAGCTAGTCGAGTTCAAACCACCCAGAATATGAATCAATTATTGTTTACCACTTGTATAGAAATTCAGCTGCAGTGAATGGTTATGGCCAGTCCAGGACCTCACGTAGATGCAGCGGTTCTTTTATTCCATGTGGTTTGAATGCATTGCACTGTGCACGTCAGGAGACTTTTGACATACATATCACAGAATCACACAATGCAGAAAGGACACTTAGGCCCATCGACTCTGCACAGTTACGTGGAAAACACCTATCCTTCCTACCTAATCCCATTTACCAGCACTTGGCCCATGGCTTGAATGTTATGCCACCCCAAGTCATTATCTAGGTACTTTTTAACTGATGTGAGGCAACCACCTCCACCAACCTCCCAGACAGTACATTGCAGATCGTCACCATCCTTTGGGTAAAAAAGGTTTATCCTCACATCCTCCTAAACATACTGCTCTTCACCTTGAACTTGTGTCCCCTCGTAACACCATGATCTACTTTTGTAACACACTCCCTTGCCTGGATGGATGGAGCTCCAAAAACACCTAAGAAGTTTGACACCATCCCAGAGAATGCAGCCCACATGATTGGCATCCTGTCCACAAATATTCAATCCTTTTACTACAAATGCACAGTGGTAGCAGTGTGCACCATTTACAAGATGCACTGCTGAAACTCTCCTTGGATCCTTATACAGCACCTTCCAAACCCATGAGTGCCACCATGTAAAAAAAAAAGGACAAGGTGTTTACACGGGAACACCACAATCTGGAACTCCCTCTCCATAACACTGACCATCCTGACTTGGAAATATATCACCGCTCCTCCATTGTCCCTGGGTAATAATCTTGGAACTTGCTCCCTAACAGGACTGTAAGTATACCTACATCTCAGGGATGGCAGTGGTTCAAGGAGGCTGTTCACCACTACTTTCTCAAAGGCAATAAGTGCTAGCCCAGCCAGTGAAGCCCACATCCTGTAAATTAATAAAAAGTCTAAAACAACTGTTCACCACTACACTCTGTGTACTGTCACTCAGCCAGTTCTGTATCCATGCTGCCGCTGCCCCTTTTATTCCACAGGTTTCAGCTTTGCTGGCAAGCCTACTATGTGGCTTGTTATCAAACACGTTAGGAAGTCGGTATATTATCAATCGCATTACTTTCATCAATCCACCTTGTAACCTCAACAAACAAAACTCAATCACAGTTGGATAACCTTTCATTAGAATATGATTTGCCTTCAATAAATCCATGCTGGCTTTCCTTGATTATTCTACTGCTGCTGCCTAAATAACTGTTCATTTTGTTCTGGATTATTGTTTTTCCCAGGTTAAACTGACTGGTCTGTAATCACTGTATTTATTCTTGAACTATTTTTTGAACAAGGGTGTAACGTTTGCAATTCTCCAGTCCACCACTGATCTAAGGAGTGTTGAAAGATTATGGTCAGTACCTTCACAATTTCCAACATTGTTTCCCTCAGCATGCTTGATGCACCTCACTCACTCCTGGTGAATTGTGAGCTGTAGGTACTGTAAGCTTTCCTAATACCTCTTCTTTATCAATTTTACACCATCTAGCATCTGAACGACTTAATTTCATTTTGACTTTGACAACATCTTTTTTGGTAAAGACAGATGCAAAGTACTAACTTAACACCTCAACTATGGTCTTTGTCTGCATGTGTTTATTCTTAATGGCATCCCATCTCTTGCTACTGTTTTACTATTTATATGCCCATGGAAACCACTTTTGAATTAATTCCCTTAATGTTAACTCACTGTCTCTTATACTCTCTATTTGCTCGATTTTCTTTTGTAGCTTCCCTGCTGATCATTTTATATTCAGCCTGGTTCTCATTTGTATTATCTAACTGGCATTCAGCAGATACACTCTTTTTCTGCTCTATCCTATTCTCCATCTCTTTTGCTGTCCAATCATGGGAATGCTATCCATCTTTACCCGAACCATCTCCTCTTTAAAAGGAGCTAATTGTTCAATGCAGTTTTGTCTGATTCAATCTACCTGGGACAGATATGTTCTCAACCCACTGAAATTGTCGCTCCTCCAATTAAGTATTTTTACTCCAGATGCACCTTGCTCTTTTCTGTAGCTAATGATCAGAAAGAGATGGAGAACCTGGTGAAATGGTGCAATGACCATAACCTCTCAATGTCAGTAAAATGAAGGACATAGTGATTGACTTCAGGAAGTGTACTGGTGGACATATACCTGTCTACATCAATGGGATGAAGTGGAAATGGTCAATCATTTCAGGTTTTTAGGTGTCCAGATCACCAGCTTGCCCTGGTCCCTCCATACTGACGATATAGAGATGCTGGCATTGGACTGGGGTAAACACAGTAAGAAGTCCCACAGTAAGAAGTCCATACTGATGCCATAGCTACAAAAGCCTACCAGCACACATACTTTAGCAGGAGGCTCAGGAAATTTGGCATATCCACTACGACTCTCACCAATTTTTACAGATATACCATGGAAAGCATCCTTTCTGGATGTATAACAGCATGGTATAGCTCCTGCTCCGACTAAGAATGCAAGAAATTACAAAATGTTGTGAATGTAGCCTAGGCCATCACTCAAACCAACCTCCCATCCATTGACTCTGATTACATTTCCTGTTGCCTCAGAAAAGTAGCCAGCATAATCAAAGACCCCATATGCCCAAACATACTCTCTTCCATCTTTTTCCATCAGCAAAAAGATACAAATGTGTGAGATCACATATCAATTAACTGAAGAACAGCTTCTTCCCTACTGCCCCCAGGATTTTGAAAAGACCAACTTGTTTGAAGCTAATCTTTCTCTACATCCAAGCAATAACTGTAACACTGCATTCCACACTCTTCCCTTTCCTTCTCCTCTATATACTCTGTGAATGGTATGCTTTGTCTGTATAGCACGTGCACGCAAGAAACAATACTTTTCACTGTATATTCCAATACATGTGACAATAATAAGTCAAATCAAATGATCACTGTTCCCTAAATATTCTCCTACGGACACTTGGTCCTATTTACCCACCTCATTCCCCAGAACCAGACCCAAAAATGCTTCCTTCCATTTGAGCAGGAAATATACTGATCAGGATAACTTTCCTGAACACACTTCAGAAGCTCTCTCCTTTCTCTACCCTTTACATGATTACTTTCCCAGTCTATGTTAGGATAAATTAAGCCCCTATTATGACTGCTCAATAGTTCTGCACCTCTTTGTAATTTTCCTGCATAGATTCTTCTCTTATATCATTCGCGCAGCAGTGTAATAGTTTCTATGTTGTCTCTTAACTCTAACCAAATAGATTCTGTCCTTGACCTTCCCAGGCATTGTTTCCCTACAGCACTACAATATTTTCCTTGTACAATATTGTTACCCATTTTCTTTCTTTCTATTCACATCTTTCCTCAACATCTTGTATACAGAGATATTTATTTAGTATCCAGTCCTGTTCCTTTTTGAGCCAGGTTTTCATTATCGCCACAACATCATATGCCCATGTGATTGATACTTATCATGCTTCATGAGTTTACATACTTTCACTATGAACCTAATTTAAACTTTCTTTTATTTGCTCTTAGTTTGATCTCAGGAAGTACCTTACTATTTCTTACTCAAGTTCCATCTATCCTAATTTTTTCTGTACTGTATTTTTCTTTTCCAGTACAATATATTGGTTCCCATTCCATGCACAATCGGTTTAAACCTTTTCCAACAGTATTAGCAAAACACTTTGCAAAGTCCTGGCCAATGTTGAGGAGCAACTCACCCAATCTGTACAGCTCCCCTATTCCCGAGATTATTTATTTGAATGTGATGGAAGGGCTGCTGAGCTTGACATGTAGATATTTCTATGCAATTCTTTTAAAGTAAATGGAATGTTTTATTGTGGAATAATATTCATTTTTGCAACAAGTTTAAATTGAAATGTTAGTTCTAGTTGTAGATCAAAGAGTTATTTATATTTAAAGATGCTTTGAGCATTCTGTTTAGTTAATAGCAAGGTCCACAGTCTGAGTTATGTATTATCCCTTTTCACTTTGGTATTTAATTTTAGAGGACTTTGGTTGCCTCATCAGCTTATCACTTTGTTCTTTTTCAAGGTATTATTTATTTAAGGCGATTTTTGGCATGTCTATGAATCTTAGCCATTCTGGGATACTGATTCAGCTACTGTTACTACTATCTTGAATTCTAGTCACCTCAGACCAGCTGAATTGCAACAATCTTTTGCAATTGTAGTTCTGATGCACACAATTTATTGTCAATTGGTGTGCCTCCTGCAGTCTGTACTGGCTATGTCGTTGTCACCTGTCTTATCTTAACAGTGGCTGTGATAACATCCATGATCTGAATCATGTTTTTCCCTAACTGAAAATGAATGTGTGGAGGCAGGTAGCAGAATGAGGCGCACTCATTGTTGAAAAAAATCAGTGTTCAAACATGTATTATCAGTGTGCGTTGGTTCTGGGGGTGGGGAGGAGTGCAGCAATAACGGCATTTTAAATTGTGTATTAATATGTATTTGTGTTAATTTTTATTTGAACTACATTATAAGTGTGACAATGAATAAAAACCTCAACCTATTTAAAGTGAGTAACATTGGAAATGTGATCTACTATTGTTTACATTTCTGCTACTTACTGACAAGACAACTTAATAATTAAATACTTAGCTTTCATAGGAGTAACATAAACCATTACAGAAAACACTGCTGGCTAACTAATAAATAATGACTGAGTTGGATTGTGTGAAGATTCTCTTTGTAATGTTATTCAGAGTGACAGGGGTATTTTGTTGACTGTAATTAGAGGTGATTTCCATTACAGTTTAGGGACCATATTAATATTCATAGTGGATGCTGTTCTACAGTTGTATATGTTTTATCAGGGTAACAAACATTTCAATCTTATTGATCATGTCTTGTCAGTCACCTAGGGTGTTAAGCTAGCTTACATCAATGGAATTTTAAAAGTAGCAAGCAATAAGCTTCTGGGATTTTAAATTTGTGTACAAAGTATTAGTGTTAAACTGAAGACTCTTAAGGCATTAAACTAACATAAATACTGTTGATTTCTGACAGTGCTGTGAAGAGGAACATAAATTGCACAAGAGCTTCACAACTCTAGGGAGCAACTTATTGATTTGGGCATCCAGCTACAATAAGCACTTGTTACCATTGTTGATGGGCGATGTGAGGTTGTCTATCTCACTGTTAGGAATTTTGGAGTATATAACGCTCAAAAGTAAATGAGGAAAGCATATGGAGGTCAGTCTTTGTCCAAATGCTTCTTTATCAGGTTAATGCTTAAAATGTCACTGTGCAACAATGATTAGCAGTGCTACCTCACAGTGCCAGTGACCTGGGTTCGATTCCCAGCTTGGGTCACTGTCAGTGTGCAGTTTGCACATTCTCCCTGTGTCTGCGTGGGTTTCTCTGGGTGCTCCAGTTTCCTCCAAAGAGGTGCAGGTTAGGTGGATAGGCCATGCCAAATTGTCCCTTGGTGTCAGGGGGACTGGCTAGGACAAGTGCATGGGGTTGTGGGGATAGGGCCTGGGTGGGATTGTGATTGGTGCTGACTCAATGGGCTGAATGGCTTCCTTCTGCACTGTAGGATTCTATGGTTCCATGACTCTGTGTCTCTTAATATGTATAACCATTAATCATTAATTGCAAAAATTAATGGCAGCACAATGGTTAGCACTGTTGCCTCATAGTGCCAAAGACCCAGGTTCAATTCTGGCCTTGGGCGATTTGTCTGTGTGGTGTTTGCACATTCTCCCTGTGTCTGCTTGGGTTTCATCTGGGTGTTCCAGTTTCCTCCCACAAGCCAAAAATGTGGGGGTTAAGTGGATTGCTAATGCCAAGGGGGATAAGCATACATGGGGTTCTGGAATAGGGACTGGGTGGGATTGTTGTCGGCGCAGGCTCAATGGGCTGAATGGCCTCCTTCTGTACTGTAGGCATTTTATAATTCTATGAAAATAGTTTTCATTATCAAATGGATGATGGTACTTAACAGCTTGTTGAACAAAGGTGTGGAGATTCTGATTTCCCACGTAACTGGTAGAAGATTGACAGAAGAATACCTGGAGAAAGGGGGCCAGTGGCTGAAAAGGGCTATTTGGGGCTTTTACCAGTTTCCCGCTAGAGTTATGGCAGCAAAGTTAGTAACCTGGAAACATTTCAAGGCTACTCAACAGCTTGTTGAACAAAAGTGTGGAAATTCTGATCTTCCACTGCAAATGGCAAAAATGTTCCAAATTGTATTACAGAGGGACTGTTGCATCCAAGTACAGATAAAAGAGTTGGTGGAGATAACTGAAGACAAAGTCAAAGGGGACTTTTGAAGGGACTGATGAGAGGGAATGGCAAGGTGAAGTGTCACGGCAAAGGATTTCAGAAAATGAATCCAAAGAGCAAGTGTGCATGAAGACGATAATCCAGTGGTTTACTGGGCAGTCAAATGTATCAAAATCAGAGTTTGGGCAAGAGATTTGGAGAAAATTACAGAGGTCAGGATGGAGTGAGTTTGTAGAAAAGTTTCTAATGAGGATTTTGAATTCAAGGTGGGGATCAAGAAGGGAGAGCTTTGGGCAAATTGGAATTCATGTAATGTTGAATTCTAGAGGTAGCTGGAAGGAGTTGGCAGTTTAAGGTTGGATTGCCCTTTCAGTTTGAATTCAATTTTAGGTAAAGTTGTTTGCCCTTAATAGTGGCACCACACAACGTCCAAAGTCGATCAAACTCCACTGCAATTATTTTGGAATGTAACAATAATACCTAATTTAGTGTAACATAAATAAAAAAATAAAAATATAGAACACATCAGAACATTTCAAAAATAGTTGATAGCCCAAATCTTAACAATCTTCCTCTTGACATGTGCTGACAGATCTGGGAAGCAATTGTACTTGTTTCAGGCTTTTAGCATTTATTTTTATAACATGCGCTTCTCTATTTCTATCAAATCAAAAATGAAACAGTCTGGAATGATACGTTGTAGATGTTATTCCATTTTGAATTTGTTTCGATGTTGGTTATTACAAAAACAAATTGGTGAACTTTTATATATTATTTCTGAATACAGTTATACCTTGTTTAGCATTCCTAATGGGTTCCTAACAAAACATGTGCTGAAGTAGAATGTGTTTAGTGAAAATCACATTTCTATTAGACAGCATGTAATGAGGAGTCTTATATTCCTGACTTCTCTTTTTAAAGTTTAGAGTTTATTTAATAGTCACAGTTAAAGCTTACATTAACACTGCAATGAAGTTACTGTAAAAATCCCCTAGTTGCCACATTCCGGCATCTGTTCGGGTACACTGAGGGAGAATTTAGCATGGCCAATGCACCTAACCAGCATGTCTTTCTGACTGTAGGAGGAAACAGTAGCACAGTGGTTACACTGCTGCTTCACAGCTCCAGGGACCTGGGTTCGATTCTCAGCTTGGGTCACTGTCTGTGTGGAGTTTGCACATTTTCCTTGTGCCTGTGTAGGTTTCCTCCGGGTGTTCTGGTTTCCTCCCACAGTCCAAAGATGTGTGGGTTAGGTTGATTGGCCATGCTAAAAGTGCCCCTTAATGTCCTGAAATGGGTAAGTTAGAAGGATTAGCGGGCAAATGTATAGGGATATAGGGGTAGGGCCTGGGTGGGATTGTGGTCGGTGCAGACTCGATAGGCCAAATGACCTCTTTCTGCACTGTAGGGTTTCTATGATTCTGTGAAATTGGAGCACCTGGAGAAAACCCATTCAGACACAGGGAGAACATGCAAACTTCATGCGGACAGTGACCCAAGCAGTTAAAAACGTAATGGCTGCCTTTGAACCTAGTGGCCTAGAATTCCTCTTTGTACCTTTTTTTAAATATGTTCATTTGTGGGACATGGGTGTCGCTGGCTGGCTAACATTTGTTACCCATCTCTAGTTGCCTGAGGGCAGTTGAGAGTCAGCCACATTGCTGGGACTTTGGAGTCACATGTAGGCCAGACCAAGTGAGGATGGCAGATTTCCTCCCCTGGAGGACATTAATGAATCAGATGGGCTTTTACGACAAGTGGCAATAGTTTCATTGTCGTCAGTAGATTGTTAATTCCAGATATATTTATTGAATTCAAACTCCATCATCTGCCGTGGTGGGATTTGAACCCAGGTCCCCAAAACATGAGCTAAGATTCTGGGTTAATAGTCTAGAAGATAACATCACTAGACCATTGCCTTCCCAATTTAATAAATTACTAACTTTTAACAACTTGCAGTGCAACTCTTTCACCTTCCCTTTGCTCACTACTTCTCTCCTCCAACTTGTTGCTTCTTTTCTATACCCCTTCTCCAGTTATCCTGTTGTAGGTATATTGCCTTTGCGCCATTCTTGCCCTTTGATGTTACCCAGCCTGTGGGCCCAGCTTTCAGCATATAAGTGGTAATTCCCTTAAACTCTCCACTTTGAAGTCACCTATTCAATATACCATTGTTTTCCCTTAGTCACACAGGTAAACATTTGTTTTTCCCTCTGGTATGTTAATTCACATATCAACGCACCCTTCAGATAGCTGCACTTATCAGTTCCCTTTTATTGCCTTTCTTTACTCTATCCCAGGTTCATTTTTAAAACTTAATTCTTACAGTGAGCATTAAGGTCAGAGAGTGAAGCAGTGGGATGGTCAGAGAGGAGTGTCGGTGAGTTGGAGGGTTGGAGGGGTGAAGGTTGGGAGGATCTGGGAGGAGTTAAAGGTTGGAAAGGTTAAGGTTGAGGGGTAAAGATTGGGAGGATGAAATCTTGGGCAGGATTTTATGGCCTTGCTCATCCTGAAACCATAAAATCCCGCCAGAGATCAATGGAGATTTCCATGGTCTACCGCTCGCCCGCTCTGATTCCCATGGTGGGTGAGACGGTAACACTCCGATTCCCATGGTGGGTGAGACGGTAACACTCCGATTCCCATGGTGGGTGAGACGGTAAAACTCCAGCCCTTGTCTTTTTTTTAGATGTCTGAGAAGGCTCAGTAACTACGCTAAAATGAAGATGGCAGTAGCGTTATTGAGGAAAGTCCTTAATTTATGAACTGCGTGAAAATGGATACTTGTTATTAGTACACAGTTTAAATGGGGACAACTGTATTGAATAATCCAGCCTCTGGCTGTAGCTTGACTATTAGTATTATAATCCCAAAAACCTGATGTCCTAATTTTATATTGTACTAAGCATTCCTGATTTTGATTCCTGTAAATGTACGGACCATTCGGCAGAAATATATGTAAAACCGAAAAGATAAAATTCTTCCAGCTCGCGGTGTTGCTTCTATAGATTTCCAGCACCATCAGCTTCATGCCAGAGATCGGCACAGAGATGCATAAATTATTTAAATGAACATTTCAGTGTACTTTACATCTAATTAGCAGGCCTGTGACTGAAGTCTCCGGGCCTGCTAGCCTCATGCCCTCCCCTCCCAACTTTGCCAGGAATGTTTCACTACAAAAGCTGATTGCCCAACTCCACTGGAGTGAAGGAGGCAATCGAGGCCTTCCCAAGAGGGTAAGGGGGTGCCCCCTGGGCATTACTATCTTGGTGGTGCCAGCCTGATCCCCTGGCACTGCCCAAGGGGCAAAGTGCCAATGCCTAAAGGGGCACTGGGGCATTGGGCAGTGCCAAGGGGGAGGGGCCTAATGGGGGCAGGGCCTCTGTGGATGATCAGTGAAAGTGGGGGGTCCCCCTGCCACTTTGCATTGGGATTGCGGGCAGAGGGAGGGAGGCCAGCGATTGGGCCGTGGGGGTTTGTTGCACAGCCAGCAGTGAGGGGTCATGGTGCTGGCCAGTGCTCAAGGAGGATCGGAAGGCCGGCAGTACGGAGCTACTGCGCATGTGCTGGTTTTGATGCTGACAGATCGGCACATGTGCAATGGCCCTCTCAGCGCTATGCTGCTGGCCTCTCCAACATGAATAGGCCCTGCCCACTGATTTTTAATGTGATTCACACTTGTGCACTCTGCAGCGCACAGAATGTGGAAGATTCTTTTTGAAAATCCTGCTGAAAAAACCAGCTGCAGTTACTCCAGTTTTTACGCAAATTCAACACTCAATGTTTTTGGGAGAATCGCTGTCAGAGACTTTACCAGCCCAGCCCAATGTGTTTGTGCTGTTAGGGGACACCCAAAGTGGTGGGAATGGGACTGGCTGACCAATCTTCATAATTGGTCTCATAACTGGCTGTCACCAGAAGATTGCTTCAGTCCTCTTGCGTATGCTGGAGACCCACATTGGGCTCCTTATGCCATGCCTTGGCTCATGGTGGCAAAATCCTGGCAACTAACTCCTCTGTAACAATGCATCATTTCTTTATTACATCAGTGATTAGATTACCCAAGCCTAATCAGAGCAGATGAGTTCCAAATGATTGTGAATCTGACCTGGGAGCATGGTTTTGGTTTTCACCATCAAATTGTATGAAATGTGATTACAAAAATACACTATTAAAGCCTGTGCATTGAACGCAACACGTGTTAGAAATCTACACCTCTGAGCAAATAAAAGCAAAATACTGTGGATGCTGGAATCTGGAACAAAAGCAAAAAATGCTAGAAAATCTCAGCAGATCTGACAGCACCTGTGGAGAGAGAACAGAGCCAATGTTTCGAGTTTCATCATGAAGGGTCACCCAGACTCAAAACGTTGGTTCTGTTCTCTCCCCACAGGTGTTGTCAGACCTGCTGAGATTTTCCAGCATTTTCCTGTTTTTGCCTTTGAAGAAATGTTTGGCCAGCCGATCTTCTTTGGATGTCAATTTTTGTCTGATCAAGCCTTCCGTGTGAAACACCTTGGTGTGATCTAGTAAAAGTGCAAATGCAACTTATTGCTGAGTCCTGTTTTTAAGAAGTGCCACTGAGCCTGAGGAGGTACAGCAGACCTGAGGTCTTTGCGCTTGGATTGGTTTCTAACATATCCCGCACTTTCAACCCATAGAAAACCTGTGGATCCAGGCACAGATTGAATGTCTGGCTCCTAACCTCCAAATCATCACTGGCCCATGCATAATTGTCTTTGATACAAATTATATTTTGCTATCTGCGCACAGCAGCAAAGATATTTGTTTATTTTGTGAAATGTTCTCCATGTTTGTTGATCTATGTAAGAAATCTGGCAAATTGCTGGATTCTGCAATGGCAAAGTGCCAAGTGTTATCAGACATATTCTTCTGCCTCTTTAGACAACATTTGCACATTGATGATTTTATTTTTGCCTGAAAAACGTTTTGAAGTTTGCTCAGCTATCAGCAGCACCTTTCCAGGCAGGTACAGCTACAACCAAGACAATTTCTTGCTCTTTAATTGCCACCCATCAGTGTGCAGATTTGTCTCTTGATTTTTAAGTTATACAAAACGTGGGGTCTGGAATTAAGAATTATCTTTAATGTTGTGCATCTTTAGCCAGTGGTGCAGGAAATCCTTTCAGTGTCTTGTGCCATTAAAAAGGAGAAAGTAGATGATCTGTGAATTTTTAATGCATTGGAACTTCAAAGTCTTGAGACACAAATCCAGCTAATGGATCTACCAATTAATTTTGCAGCTGTAAAGTGCACAAAACCTGCTGTGTGTTATTTCAACTTGAAAAGGTCGTTGTTCACTTTACGTTGGAGTTTAGTTTTACTCTGCTCCCTTTGATGAAGTACTGATTGACATTTAGGAAAATGATGGTTTTTTTGGAAACAACTTTAAATGATTTGCAGCTCAGGCAGCATGTGTGGAGAGAGAAACAGGATGAAAATCTCAGGTTGGTGGCCTTTTATCGAATCTGAGGAAAGATCGTTGAGCTGAAACCTTGGGCAAAATTTTCCAGTCCCTGGCAACCCTCAATTCACTCATGACTTTGAGCTACATTTGTCTGTCTTCCTACACTCCGTGCCTGTGACTGTTCCAACTCCATGTTAGGCTGTGCAGTCAGGACTAGCGTGAGCTGAGGGGGGGTTCAGAGGCAAGGCTCACCATACTAGACCAACAGTGGGGAGAAGAGGGTGGAAAGGCTTGACTAGGGTAGGGAGTTGAAACAAGACAGAAGCACGGGGCTGGAGGGCAAAGGATTCACTGCTGGAAAATGTCTGGGAAGAGGGTGCGCAGACACGTAACTGGGGAGAAGATTGGGGAAGGGTGAACTCAGACACATAACCGGAGTAGGGTGAGACTGGGGACGGGTGAACACCGAAACACAACTGGGCAGGGAGAGACAAGGGAAGGGTGCACACAGACACATAACTGGGGGAAGACTGGGGAAGGGTGTACACAGATATATAACTGGACGGGGAAACTAGGGACGAGTGCACACAGACACAAGACTGGTGGTAAACTAGGGAGGGGTGCACACAAACACATGACTTGTGGGGAGGGAAAGGGTGTTATTTGGGATGGAAAACACAAACAGTCCTGGGCAAGAGCACAAGTAGGCTTACATTCACACTGCAATGAAGTTACTGTGAAAAGTGCCTAGTCGCCACACTCTGGCACCTATTTGGATACACTGAGGGAGAATTTAGCATGGCCGATGCACCTAACCAGCATGTCTTTCAGACTGTGGGAGGAAACTGGAGCACCCAGAGGAAACCGACACAAACACGGGGAAAACATGCAGACTCCATATAGACAGTGAACCTGAGCCGGGAATCAAACCTGGGTCCCTGGCGTTGTGAGACAGCAGTGCTAACCACTGTGCCACCGGTCTAGAATATACAGAGAGCCCTGTGGCTGTAATTGATAGGACTGTGCTTAGAATGACTGTCCTTTTCCCAGTACAGGGAAAGGTGGCACTGTCCATCCCGTGACAGTCGTGTCCAGCATGGTGTGCATAAGGCCTGGTCAGTCCCACACAAATGGGGTTTCATATTGAGCCACAGATAGCACAGTCGCAGTCAAGGGAGGTTTCTATAGCCTGTAGATAGGAAAGAGGTAATGTAGGGATGGACACTTGATAGTTTCATTGTTGGCGTAAGGGTGGGCAGGGGGTATTCTGTAGGTCACAGTGAAATAGACATTGGTACATTTTGTGTGGTCCTACCACATTTAAGCTGTTCTTTCTCTTCACCCTATCTGTAACTACAATGTTTTATGCTCTGCACCCTTTCCTTTCCTTCTCCCCTGTGTACTCAGTGACTGGTATATTTGGTCTGTAACAGTTCGCAAGAAACAGTGCTTTTCACTGTATTTGAGTACAAGTGACAAGGATAAATCAATTCTATTCAACATCAAATGGTTCAGGGGGGATATCCACACCTGTAACAATGTGATTGAGGATTAGATGGGAGGAAGCAGAGTGATTGGAGGGAGAGAAATTTGAACATGATGCTCCTCCAGCACAATGGAAGGAGTCTCCACATCCCTGAGGGAGGGTTCAATTTGCCTACTTCTGCTCCTAATCCCTATGTCCCTATGTTCCCTGTGCTGTAAGTTCAAACTACCTGTTCTGCAGTCTTTTAACAAGCTCATCAAGCATTTAACTGGAGATGTGTGGATTTGAGATTCCTTGCCCCTGTAAATTACATTGAGTTTGAGAGGCAGTAGAATCCAAGACAGGTCCCCAGGGACACAATTTTCAAACCATGCTTGCACTTATTCCCATACACATTGGCATTTGAAAATCCAGCCCAAATGTCCCCATATAAATCGTACGCTGTGTTGATGTGAAAAATCTAACAAGGGTTGCTGTTTTGACAGATAAAACACTACCTAAAATAATGTATTTTTAATCCGTGGGGTAGAAAATTACATAATATAAATGTTAAAAGCTGCAGTGCAGTCAGGGATTTACAATCTTTCACTTGGTTGGATGAGTGCAGCTCCAACAATACTGAAGAAGCTCAACACCAACCAGACAAAGCAGCCCACTAGATTGGTAACCCTTTCACCAACATTACTTCCCCACTTAGTCCCTGTTCAGCACTATTCCAATTTTTAGGATCACCTGAAGTGTCCCCACCTCCCAATCCCACCCCACCAACCCCTGATTCAATGACTGATTCAATGATACAAGGGCTTCAACTTGAGTTCTGCCAGACGCAAGATGTCTTGGGCAGGGCACTCTCAGACTGTATCTGTTAGCTTACACAGCAGCCAAATATACAGTAGTGGAATGAGAGTATGTGAGGGTGGGCTGGGATCTCAGAGCAGAATTGCTAGCTGCAAGTTTAGACGTCTTCTGGGCACTAGTGTCTGCATTTCAGCCTGGACCCCTTTTCTATTGGTTTGTTCTAATACTCTGGATTTTCTATGAGTTGAACAAAGAGTCCTTGCAAAGTAATTGTACAATGGGCCAAATCGGAATTATGAATATGAATGCACTATAGAATCATAGGATACCTACGGTATAGAAGGAGGCCATTTGGCCCATTGAGTCTGTACTGACCACAATCCCACCCAGGCCCTATTCCCATAACTCTCATTTACCCTGCTAATCCCCCTGACATTAGGTTCAATTTAGCATGGCCAATCAACCTAACCCACACACCTTTGAACCGTGGGAGGAAAGTGGAGCGTCCGGAGGAAACCCACAGAGAAATGGGCAGAATGTGCAAACTCCACATAAACAATGACCTGAGGCCAGAATTGAACCTGGGTCCCTGATGCTGTGAGGCAGCATTGCTAACCACTGTGCCACCATGCCACCCTGGTGGCACAGTTAAGGTGCCAAATTTCCTAAATTTCCATTTGACTGCCCTAGCAAGTCTCAGCTATACCTTCCTCTCCATCAGGGAAATCAGAATTTCACAGTTGGTGGGTTACATGTCATCAGGAAGGTCACAGATGCCCTATTCCGGATATGGCAAGGAGGAAAAAGAGGATGAAGAGGAGAATATAGGTATTGCTGCAGAGGAGTTGAGTGCACGTACATTGGAAGCAGACTGTCAAGGCTATCCTAGGCCTCATGGTGATTGGCCTGCTGCAAGGGCCATGCTAATTCAGCAATGTTTCAACATTGAGCACCTCTCAGGCCCATGGCAGATCATTCTGCAACTCACCTCCTCTCAGAGAAAGAGGTTCTCCTGCGAACGCAGATGTCTGCCAGTGACAGTCTGATCAGCACCCTTCTCTGACAATCCTTAACAAATGGCAAGCCAGTCCTCAATGCTGTTTCAAAGGGTTCTCCAGATCCATGTTCCACCGCCCCCATCTAGTGCTGCTGATTGGGCATCAGACGTGCCCCAGGGACAACTAGGCGTTTAACATTTGAAAATAGTGTTGCTACACTGATGTTGATGCAACATATTATCCAGGAATCAGATTCCTGAGGCCAAATAGAAAACCCATCTCAAACTGTCACAGAGGCTGAGCGCATGTTTTACTGAACATTGCATTCGATAATGCATGACTCCAGGAGGCCATACTCCAGGTATGTGAATTCGTGAGACAGCAACAAATATAAGTGAAATAACACTAACTTTCTTTGATGTTTTGCCTACACTTACTGCTCAGAACCTCCATTTATAGGCCTCTTCATCAGTGCTTGATCTAAGGTGTGCAGCTGTGCAGTAATTGGGTGTGCGCTGTGCATGGAACACACTGGCCCTGCACAAGCACCGTTCCTTTAAGCTGCATGGCTGTGTGGCCATACTGCTATTTTTAAAGGATTGCGCAAAACACTAGTGGCTGCAGGCCAAGCAGAAACTAGAGGGAACATTGTTGTCCACAGGTACCTGGAGGTACTGCATTAATCTTTTCTCACACAGAAACCATGGCCCTGATCCAGATCTTGTCTGGTGCATCATCAAATAGCAGCTGGCTTAACTCAGAGACAGCTGCTCTGGTGAAGCAGAGGATCAAAGGCAGGCCTCCTGTGACATGTTGAGGTAGATCGAGTGGAACCTATAAATGCAGGTCATAGATATGGCCAAATATGGTAATGTTGCACTTCATTGGTGGGACCTTCATGAACTCCTCTGCCATAGCTCAGCGATACAAAGTGTTGAGAATTCATGAAGGATATCCAGCATTGACTCTTATTATAACATGATTTAAAGGTCAACAGCAACCAAGAATAACAAAACTACAAGTTGAAAGAGTACAAATTGAGGCCTTCCCGGCAAAATCAAATGAAGACATTGAGCAAAATGCAGCAACATATATTTGGGAAGCACCATATTCTGGGAAGAGTCAACTCCAAACCAGACATTGCCATTTTGATCAGAGCCAAGTAGCTGACTTTGTGTTGTGAGGGGAATAAACTCTCATCATAACAGTGCCATGACCCTGAGGTTTGATGGATGGAGCGATAGTGTTGTCAAGCAGGAAAATATAACTATGGGCTTCCATCTTTAGATGGATAGATGACCTTGTCTGCAGCAGTCATGACTCCTTCTGCTTTCCAGCTATCAGGGTAAAATACCTAACAGAACAGAGAAGCACACCTTGGAAAACAGTATAGTTCAAAGAAGGGCATTGCAAATGTTCAAAAGCGGAGCAACAGAAGGATCCAGTCAATCTAATCCATTAATCTTGCCTGATGAGAGGAGAGCTAGAAAATGGGATTATGTATGATTAAACATAAAAGCAAAACTGTAATGTTGAATTTGTATAAGTATTTATTCACAGATGGGGTATTATGTACAATCCGGAAGCATTAAGAGCCACTGAAAAGATATGACAAATATACAATGGAATGATACCAGCTCGGAGAGATTACATCCACGACAAAGGCAAGAAAATTGGAGCTCTTTCATTGGAACATAAACATTTAGTGGGACTGGTGTGGAGATTTTCAAAGTTATGGAAGGCTTTGAGAGGATAAATGGTTAAAGGTTGTTTTCACTCCTTGGTGATTTGTGGCTAGAGAGAAAGTAGACTCTGGATTATCTCTCGGAGAATGAAGGAAGTTAGAAGAATTAATTTTCCCCACACTCAGGGATATTAAAATATGAAACACTTTAACCACAAGTGGTTATTGAGACAAAGGCTACAACACCTTCAAAGAGTGAATTCGATAAATGTTTGAAAAAGTAACTACAAATTTAAAACGAAACAAATTGTGCACTTGAGGAACAAGTATGGTGGGCTGAATGGCCTCCAACTGTGCTGTTTTTCTATAATTCTCTCAGGATTTCATCCTGACCATCCAATATATAATAATAAAATGAAATGCTACAAAACTCAGTCTAATTAAATACCGAATGCTTTTGAATTGCCTTCCACTCTGAGCAAACTATGAATTGCTAATCACCTCTTATGCTCTAATATAACAGTGGTTTTGATCTCTTGCTCAGGAATAAAGCATCTCTCCACTAACACTTGTGCATTCTCGTCTATCTCACCCTGTATCCCCATTATATTCTGTTCAGAACTGATGTCTTCTGGTAAGGGCATTTAATTACACAGAGAGCAGGTTATGGATCAATATCTCAGCTTTTAAATTCAGAGTTAAAGCCCTTCCAAGTTGATAAAATTTGCAGTTATCACATCTGAGCTGTAAGCTGTGCTCTTTACAATTTCAGTTATTGTAACAGGTCTGGTCATGGCTTAGCTGGAGAAGATGCGCCTGGTTGCTGAGGAACTAGCAGCCAGCAATTGGGAATAAACAAGCGAGGGTCAGGTATTGTTCGTTGCTGCTAGTCAATCTTAAAAGAATTATGCAGTGCAACAAGATGGAAGTTGGAGACAACATTGGTCATGATTCAGGAATAGACAGGAAAGGGAATCAGAGCACTGATGTTCTTCATCGGTGGGTGCAGGGAGGGATTAGTTCATCAGTGGAGCTGGAAGAACCACCGGAGATGAGGATCAGAAAATCCCATTCAATGTTAAGGTTGGATCTGAGCGAATGGATGGCTGCCACTTCAGAGGGAGGTAACTCAGTGAGTGAGGGGCACAGGGAACTTGAAAAGGTTGTGGTGGCACTGGCCGTTCCCAGTGAAAATATCAAGAGATGGTAGGAAGACAATGGAAAGGGTCCAGATAGAAGGAAAATTCTGAAGGACAAAGGGCTCATTGTGCCAGGGAAGGGTTCCTGGACATAGAGTGGGCACGGAGATGATGATAACAGAAGAATTATGCTAAACTGGAACTCCACTGGGGTGGGGGCAGAAGGAGCTGAAGTTGAGACTTTCGGTGCAAATTCAAACTCAGCAATGTATAATCTGCCCCTGGAATTCTGTCAGCTTCCCTCTGGTAGATGCTTTCTGTAACAGAAGCAAAAATGATGATATGAATTTTTGGGCCATTTTGCTGCTCGAATGTCAGGAAAGGAAAATACAGAACAGCCCAAGTCCCAGAAGAATAATAAAGTGAAGTCTGACTGAAGCAAGTGGCTTTCAGCTTAATTAGAAGTATTTCAAGTGGAGCCTCATCAATGGCTCTTTGAAAGTGGAAACTAATTATATTTTACGCAATTTCACCATTTATAATATCCTCAAAGAAGTCAAGTAAATAGGATCTTCCTTTTCTAAAACCTTAGAGACTATTTTATACAGGTTATTACCACAAGATGCTTCTCTAACTTGACTTTCGTTACGGCTTCATTACTTAAAACAAATAACAAAGAACAAAGAACAGTACAGCACAGGAAACGGGCCCTTCGGCCCTCCAAGCCTGTGCCACTCATTGGTCCAACTAGACCATTTGTTTGTATCCCTCCATTCCCAGTCTGCTCATGTGACTATCCAGGTAAGTCTTAAACGATCCCAGTGTGTCCGCCTCCACCATCCTACTTGGCAGCGCATTCCAGGCCCCCAACACCCTCTGTGTAAAAAAAGTCCCTCTGATATTTGAGTTAAACCTCGCCCCTCTCACCTTGAGCCTGTGACCCCTCGTGATCGTCACTTCCGACCTGGGAAAAAGCTTCCCACTGTTCATCCTATCTATACCCTTCATAATTTTGTACACCTCTATTAGGTCTCCCCTCATTCTCCGTCTTTCCGGGGAGAACAACCCCAGTCTACCCAATCTCTCCTCATAGCTAAGACCCTCCCTACCAGGCAACATCCTGGTAAACCTCCTCTGCACCCTCTCCAAAGCCTTCACGTCCTTCTGGTAGTGTGGTGACCAGAACTGGACGCAGTACTCCAAATGTGGCCTAACCAACGTTCTATACAGCTGCAACATCAGACTCCAGTTTTTATACTCTATACCCCGTCCTATAAAGGCAAGCATGCCATTTGCTTAACCATATCCATTAGCCTTACCTGGATTTGTCTCTCTTAAATACAGATACGTCTGAAGTGGTGCATTTTGGTTGAAAGATTAAGGAGGTATCTTGGATACATAAAATCATAGAATCCTTGCAGTGCAGAAGGCAGCCATTCAGCCCATGAGTTTGTACTGACAGCAATCCCACCCATCCCTGTAACCCCACATATTTACCCTGTTAATCCCTCTGATACTAAGGGGCAATTTAGCATGGCCAATCCACCTAACCCACATATCTTTGGACTGTGGAAGGAAACCAGAGCACCTGGACAAAACCCATGCAGACACAGGGAAAATGCACAGACTCCACACAGTCACCCGAGGCTGGAATTGAACCTAGGTCTCTGGCACTGTGAGGCAGCAGTGCTAACCATTGTGCTACTGTGCCACCCTGGAGTAGTGAAACAAAGGAATCTGGGATAGCGATACGCTATGCAAATTAATATGGCAATAAGTAAGGCAAGCCAAACGCTGAGATTCATTTCTAGAGGGATAGAATTGAGAAGTGGAGAATTGATGCTGTATGTGCAGTGAGCCTGAATGGATTTGGCACTTGCACAGAATTCTGGTCTCCATAATATAAACTTATGTAACTGGAGAAGATGCAAAAGAGATTCTCAAGGATGATACCAGAACCTGGGGGATATAATTATCAGGAAAGGTAGACCTGGCTGGGAGCCTTTTCTCAAAAAAAGAGATAGCTGATGGGTGATCTAATAGAAATCTTTAAAATTCCGAAGGGGGCTTTGATAAATTAGGTAAAGATTTTTATATTCGCTAAGGAGGTCAAAACCAGAGAACATACATTTAGTAGTCACTAAAAAAAACTCAAGAAGGAATTCAGGAAATCCCTCTCACTCAATGTTGTATATTGTTGTATTACCCATAAATAACTGTAATTAGCTAGGAACTGATTAGCTAGGAACTAATTGTTATGTGTAAGTGTTCCAGGGGTCCATTTTTCATGGCTGTACTGGAGACTCATGTGATGTGCGCAACAGAACCAGTTCATATCAGCTCTTCTTTTGTACAAGGCGGCATGGCAAATATTAAAGACCAAAGTCTCATTTTTCCAGCATTAAAATGTGATTATTTCAAACATCTGAGAAACAAGAAACAAGGACACATAGTACCCAAACAGTGATACGAATATGGTACTGCTGAAATTTGTATAACATGGGGAAAGATGTGAAGATCATTGAAAGGTGTCGCAGACTCTTTTGTAATGATTTTAAACACAATACAAGTTTTTTACACAGTAAAATACACAACTAGAAATTCAATTCAAAATGCAGTTAACTACATTAATGGCTGGTTAAATTTGGCCAGTTCCGAATGCTCTATTTTTCTAAACTCCGAGTTAAATCTCCCCAAACAACATCCCATCAGTTTTAAACCAAAAGCAAAATCCAGCAAAAGCAAAATCCGGCAATAGCAATCTAGCAATTCCGAATGCTCCATTTTTCTGAACTCCGAGTTAAACCTCCCCAAACAACATCCCATAGGTTTTAAACCAAAAGCAAAATCCAGCAATAGTTACCATACTAGGCACCCAGATTTCCTGGGATTGCTTCCAATTTGGAATAGAGACAACGGGTTTCTTAAATCAGGCTTTCTGCAAACAGAACTTGTCGGCTCTGAGTGAACTTACTGCCATCTCAAGACCAGCATATGGTGAATTTGTCTTTGATACACTGTCTTTCTTTTCCATCTTCCCTTATTTGAATTAACCTTCTCAGAAGTCAAAATGGCATAATGTTCATTAGTCCAGTGCAAATGAGATGCTCTCACCCTGACCCTATGAAGTCCAATGTGGAGTCAAACTGGCTAGGATTTTGAAAAATGTGAATGCCCAGAGAAAGTATGAACTTAGAGGGAGCTTTCTTTTATTCAAGGTAAAAAAGAAAAAAAATAAAGGAGAGGTGAAAAATATCTTGGGGGCGTTCTTACTGGATCATCATGGTGGCCAGTCGGTGTTGGGAGCTGGTAGGATCACGAGAAAGATAAAAAACTGGGTTCATGCATGGTTTTCCACCTTTTGTGATCTTACCAGCACTGGATGGGCTGACTTAAATATTTAAATTCTAATTTTAATATGTTTAGTGAGTCTGGGATGCAATCATTCAGGTTCACTTGTCTTAACGGCCTCCCCGGTAGAGATCCTCAATGTGTGGGTCAGATATGGTTCCCAGCAACAGGGCTCAGATGTGATAGTCTCACTTGTGGGACCGGAGGCTATTGAGGCCCTGCGGATGACCAGTGACAGGTGTGGCAGTGCTCCCTGGGCAGTGGCAGCCTGGCACTGTCAGCCTAGGACCTTGGCAATGGCAGCTTATCATTGTCAGCCTAGGACCTTAGCAGTGCTAGCCTGGCATTCTGATACTGGGCAGTGCCAAGTGGTGGGGCATAAGGGGAGGGGTGGGACCTGAAGGGAGGCTGCGTGTGGAGAGCTGTGCACTCTGCAATTGGGAATTGCTGGGGTGGTGATCAACTGGGGGGGTGTTAATGGGGGTCACTATTAGCCATGGGGGTTGAACAGAGGCCGCAATTGGTGGGGTGTTCAAATGGGGTCACAGTCAGCCAAGGGCTGGGGACCAGATTGGCCAGGGGCAAAATCGGAGGTGGGCAGCAATCAGCAGAAGGACTGTAGGAGAAAACCGGAGCACTTGGAGGAAAACCACGTAGACATAGAGAGAATGTGCAAATCCAGAAGGGCAGTAACCCAAGCCGGCAATCGAAACATTGTGCTACCGTGCTTCATCCAGTTCTTGCCTTTGATGTTTGTTCAGCAGATATGTGGAAGTTCATTTTATGCATGAAACCAGGGAACATTCTAAAACACTCCTGCCTTTTTACCTTGGGAATAATAATCCCCACCACATTGTGGAAGAAGAAGCATGGAAGTGTTTACACATTTATAGTTGAAAGTGGGAACGTGCGATTAGGAGAGAAAATTAAAACAGTTGTTTTAAACTTGAAAGCTAATTGGTGAAGGATAGAACTCAGCTAATCTTTACACACTTTTATAAATATGTTTTTACAGAGTTACACATTAGAACCAACAGCCACCATTTCAGTATGTGTCGGTTTATGAGAGCTGGAGTGAATCTCCAGTTAAGTCTTCATACAGTTAACCACAGTTAATAGATAATGACCAGTAACATTGAGATTGATGTACAACAGATGTTATAATGATGAAATTTCATGCAGAAGGAAATTTGGAGGCAAAATTGATGAATATGGAACTTGTGCTAATAATGCCAAATTAGATCTTTTCACACCCAGTTTAAAGAAACATTTAGTTTAAAAAAATAATTTTCCAAGGTTTTGTTTCCAATATGAAGCCTGTCTAGCGAGGAGTACAGATCAGAAGTAGAATAATAACATACAAGTGGTTATTGTAAAACCTGCTATTTGTCCTGTAATGCTTCAGATTAGGAGCAGAGTCTCATAAAGTTCCCCAACCATTTTGTTGTTCCTTACTGTAATCTTAATTCCACCCATTTAACATAAACAATTGAGGGGCCAATTTTTGCTGTGAAGCTACAATGGTCTTTGTCTTTTTTCCCTTTGTAGCAGCCTGTCGACCTTTTCCAGTATTTCCTACAGCACCTACCGATGTCATACTGACTCCATTTAGGCAGTGTTTAAAGCATGGGGCTTTTCAACACACTAAGCATAAATACTGTTTTGCTTTCAGTTTAAAAAAAAACTTAAATAAGTATGGAACAAATATTCTTTAAAAATTTCTTAATGTGTATGTGCACTGAAAATTCAGAGAAAAAGGATATCACAATCTGATGCAGTGGCAAGATGTGTCCATCTAGGACCTCTGCTGCTGCTGCTATTCAATTACCTGAGGCTAGGAATGACAAACAGCCTGTTTTCTGGTGACAGTTGTGAACAACTGTGTCATTGTCCATGTGTATATTTAAGGCTGAGGTAGATTTTTGATCAGTAAGGGAATCAAGGGATACAGGGAAAGGGCAGGGATGTAGATGTGAGAAATGTCGAGCAGCCATGGTGGCCTATTCCTGCTCCTATTTTGTATGGCCTTATTAAGGATGCATTTACAGTACTTGTTCATCAAATAAAGTGGGAAACCTCAATAAGACTGTTCTGTCTGTGGTTCATGGTTTCTCCAGAAATATCCAGTACCTGCCCACAGCAGCTCTTTTGTGATAGTGTTGCAGGCTATAAAAAAATTTCTAAGCCTCCTTCAGGAATTAGCTTCAAGGTCATGAAGAGTATGCAGTAAATGTGTTTTAACTACTACTTATATTTTTTTCTTTTGATTTGATTTTTGTTGGGGGTACGGAGTCTCGATGTTCCGGCGTGGCTACAGCACTGACATTTAGCTGGCAATGTGGAAACTTGCCCAGGTATGTTCTGTACATAAGAAATAGGACAAGTGCAATGAGGCCAATTACCACCCCATCAGTCTACTTTTAATCATCAGTAAAGTGATGAAAAGGGTCATCAGCTATACTATTAAGCACTCATTTAACAATAACCTGCTAAATGACATTCAGTTTGGGTTCCATCAGGGTCATTCAAGTCCTGACCTCATTACAGTCTTGCTTTAAACATGGATAAAAGAGCTGAATGCCAGAGGAGGGATGAGAGTGACTGCCTTTGACATCAAGACAGTATTTGACTCAAATGTGGTATCGAGGAGCCCTAACAAAACTGAAGTCAGTGGGAATTGGGGATAATCCTGCACTGGTTGAAGAGTTGCCTGACACATAGGAAGATGGATCTGGTGATTGGAGGTCAATCATCTCAGCTCCAGGACATCTCTGCAGGAGTTCTTGAAGGTAGTGTTCTAGGCTCAACTATCTTCAGCTGCTTCATCAATGACCTTCCTTCCAACATAAGGTCAGAAGCGGGGATGTTTCCTGATGACTGCACAATGTTCAGTATCACCTGTGATTCCTCAGATGCTGAAGCAGTCCGTATACAAATACAGCAAGACCTGGACAATATCCTGGCTTGGACTGACAAGTGGCAACTAACATTCATGCCATACAAGTGCAAGCAATGACGATCTCTAACAAGAGAGTATCTAACCATTGCCCCTTGACATTCAATGGCATTACCATTACTGAATCACTCACTATCAACATTCTCGGGGTTACCATTGATCAGAAATTGAATTGGACTAGCCCCATAAATACTGTGGCTATCAGAGGAGGTTGAAAGTTAGGAATCCTGTGGTGAGTTATTCATCTCCTGACTCCTCAAAGCCTGTTCACCATCTACAAGGCACAAATCAGGTGTGTAATGGATACTCTCCACTTGTCTGAATAAGTGCAGCTTCAACAGCATTCAAAAACCTTGACACCATCCAGGACTGAGCAACCTGCCTGATTACTACCTCTTCTACAAACATTCAATCCCTCCACCACTGATGCGCTAAAGGAACTCATCAATGTTCCAAACCCATGACCACTACCATCTAGAAGGACAAGAGTGGCAAATATCTGGAAATATCTCCACCTGGAGGTTCCCCCTCCAAGTCACTCACCATCCTGACTTGTAAATGTGTAGTTCTTCCTTCACTGACGCTGGGTCAAAATCCCTTCACAACATTGTGGATATACCTACACCTCAGGGACTGCAGCGGTTCAAGAAGGTAGCTCACCGTCAATTTCTTAAGGATAACTAGGGATAGGCAATAAATGCTGGTCTTGTCACTGACACCCATATTCATAAATGAATAAAGAAAAAGTTTCTAATTTTCTCCAAAAATTGTTCTTTATGCCAATAATACAATGGTTAGTTTTATCCCCAGTAGCACCACAGGAAGCAAAAGATTTCCAAAACAGATTCCCCCTGTTTGACTTGGTTGGAAGATAATGATGGTTTATGGTAAGATACCAGGCAGATTAGGTTGCACGAAGAGTGCTCTGTACCATCCGTCAGTTTGGTCAGCAATTGCACTCAGAGGTAAAAATACCAAACTTTGGCATTATGATGCTGATTTTACCCAAAAGAAGCTGGGGGGCAAACAAATTAAGATGGATGAACACCTGGCTACTATTGGACAATCACCATATGACATGTTTTGTGTGTCATTGCATGTAAAAAGGCATGCCAGGGTTATAAAGGGTGTGTCTTCGATCCACCATGTTACCACATACCATTTCTATAAGTCCTGACACCCCTTAGTGCCTTTTTTGTGGTCTAGATTGGTTGAAGTTACCACTGGTGGTACAGAGTAGAGCTCTCCAATAATAGCTCTTTTTTCCCAGTTGATGTTAATAGTTACTTGGTTCCTCTTGCTGGCAAGCATTTTGCAATGCTATCTATTTAGATGGTACATGGCACAGTACAAGGGATCATGCATTTCACAAATGCCTCATGTAGCATCATGTCAGCCTCAGCCATCAAGTGGGGGTGCTGGATTGGTCCTTTCTTGCCTATAGATTCACGCCAACAGTTTAAGTTTCCTTTCCCTTCATTTTCCTGGTCAGTCTTGGCAAAGGCCAATGCCAAGTGTTTTCAGTATATTTGCCCTCCTATTGCGATAGTCTACTTTTGTCTTATCCATCCCTTTAAATTTGCAGATTTTTCTTTCCACCTCTAGTCTGTTCCTTAGCTTTGTCTGAACATTCATCTGTACTTATACAAATAAGCTAACCTGTAAAAATCAAGTGCATTTGAATCTTTTGAACCATTTGCATCTTCTAAAATCCCCAAATGCTTGTTCTGGCAATAGTGTTGATCTCCAACCTAATGTTCAGAGACAGTAGTTGTGGAGCTGTTTACTTGTCTCATCTTCATTTGTTACTATTTCTTCTATTTTGCACCTTTTGGGTCACTTAAATTTCTGAATTTGGGAAAAAAGGAGCTTAGAGAACTGAAGATGATCTGACATTACCTGTTTGCATTTGCTTGGGCTCTGTTTCTGACTTACTGCTGGACAGTGAGTGTTATTGTTGCTGTGTGTGGATAAGTCTCAGGCCAATGCATCCTACTTTTTCAGGGTGAATGACCCAGAGGGCGAAAAGTGGAAGAAAAGAAATAGGAAATGAAAACTGGGAAAACTCAATCAGTGTGGGCATAGATGTCAATAAATACATAATATTTTTCATGTGCGTAGCTTATTTCAATCATGAAGCTTATGAAGTTGTGAACACAGAATGGTGATGCATATTCAAAAACTATGATGCAGATAATTTTACTGGTGTCACAATTTTCTGAAGGACTCAATGCTTAGAAAATTTAAAAATATATTCCCTTTGTTGATCAAAATCTAGGGTATTCCATTGTGTTTTCTCAATCTAACACAAACTCATTTGATGCATTTTGGAGCTTATTGGTTTTTTTATGGGCTGTAGGCTTTGAATAGAGTGATAAATTGAGTTACTGATTTGGTATAAGTTGGTGCACAGAGCAAAGATAAGCGACAGAGTATTGCTGCGGAATTAATTACTGTAATTTGTGCAGTGTCCTAACAGGAAATTAAAAACCTGATGTGAACTGGTTACTACAGAGTCCTCTTCTAATATAGGCCTCCATTCTCCTGCAGAAGCAATTCTTTTGTATGTTGCAAGTCAAGGTTGGGTTGAGTAATACCTTTACAAAAGAGTAGAATGAATATATGGTTCAGAATGGAATCGAAGGTTAAAAAGATAAATAAAATAAAGATAGCTTTTTACAATGAGATAGTTCTCAAGCTATTGTTTGATGACTGGTTGAAGATGGATAACATATGATGGAAGACAGGATATACATTTGGAAAGAAAACACATTGGACTCTAAACATTAACTCTGTTTTTCTCTCCACAGACTATGCCAGACCTGCTGAGTCTTTCTAGTACTTTCGGTTTTTATTTCAGATTTCCTGCAGTATTTTGCTTTTGTGATATGTTTTTGGAGTAATTTTCTTGATTTGACTTTGGCATTTGGCCCCGAAACTGGGAAATCCTGTCCGAGGTCAACGGACCTTTCCATGGTCTGCCCTTAGCCCGCTTCAATTCCCATGGTGGGTAGAAGGGGAAAGTCCATCCTAGTATCTTTCCTTGGGATGAAGTTCAGCGGATTGTGAGAAGCCAGAATAAAGAGATTGTACATATCATGTGAAAGGAGTAGGAGTGGGCTTACTGGACTAAATAAAAGTATTGCCAAGCACTCATTGTTCTTAAATGGACTATTGCTACAGCTTCCAGCTTGAGGCAGCTTTGAAACTGAACCTGGCTCCATGCCTGTTACTGCGGAGCCAGGAAAACGAAGCCCTAAAATTCCTGGTGTTAACCTGGTGTTGTGAGATTCTTACTATCCCCCTTAGTGCAGGGCATTGCTCTAATTGATGCTTCCTCAGCAGGGTGCCTGCCGTTTTTTGGATCGCAATGGGTATGAGCAACAGTCTGCAAAAGTTGAATAACTTAATTTCTAGGATTTAGGATGAGATCATCAGGATAACAAAACCATTGAAGTCCAGTTCCAAGATATAGGAGCAGAATTCGGCCCATCAAGTCCGCCCTGCCATTCGATCATGGCTGATATGCTCCTCATCCCATTTTCCTATAAATTCATGAGATGTTCCTAACCCCTCAGAAAGATCTGCAGAAATCTAGTCTAAAAATATTCTAGCTCTTTCCGAAATTCCACTGTGAAGGCAGTGCAGAGTACCTAGTTTCATTCTTGCTTTGTGTTATCATAGCTGATCTTAGTTGGGGCTGGAAAGTCAATATGGCTTCCTGCTGCAACTGGGAAATGCAGATGTTTGGATGTGTGGCGAGTGGGATGGTCAGGTTCGGCTGTGATATTTTCACACTTGCTTGGCCACCCGAAACATGGGCTCATAACTGAAGACCAGCCACTAAGAGGTAATAGAGGGCGACTAACATGAACAGAACCAAAACACTTCAGTAGAGGGGTAGTAATTCAGTAGCAGTGGGTGGAAACGCCAAACCTATGTCCAACCCGAAGATTTATAATTCGAAGGAGATCTAAAGTTTATATTTTTAATGTGATCCTTC
Source organism: Carcharhinus amblyrhynchos (assembly GCF_965287045.1). Classification (NCBI taxonomy): domain Eukaryota; kingdom Metazoa; phylum Chordata; class Chondrichthyes; order Carcharhiniformes; family Carcharhinidae; genus Carcharhinus; species Carcharhinus amblyrhynchos. Next base: position 67,152,498 of record NC_137333.1, on the reverse strand, counting down.
AGCAGGCTGTTGTGTTTTAGAATTTGGAAGGGTGCCCACTTACTATGCAGCCCCTGATGTCCACAGTGCCAGGATTTGTAAACTCATTAAGAAGTTTGGAAAAGTTAGCTTTATGTTAAATTTGTTTGATAATTTTTCATTGTAATATTTAGCTTCTAGATGATATTGACTTCATTGTTATGCATGCAATACATCTGTAAAAGTATTCCCTTTCTGGGTGTTTTTGTTGTCTTTGCATTTCCTCTTAGCATAGGATTTTATTTTATCACCAAGTATTTAAAATCTGTTTTCATCAAATGCATTGTCAATTTTATTGCATTTTACTCTCATTAAGGGGTGGAAATTGCACAGTACTGACCTGACAGCACAAACTATAGAAGAAACAATCCCCACACCTGAACAGGTAGATCAGAATTGGGCTTCAGATCTCAGTTAATTAGACCAATAAGCTGTAGATGCCTCTTGCATGACCCAGTCAGCCTGCCAAAATAGGCAGACTCCAATTTTGGGCTACCAAGATTGCCATGTCCTACAGGTTGTTTCAGAGAAGGTGACTGCAAGAGCAGTGAGCCGGGGTTAGCAACAAGTTCCTGTACTTGATAATCCTATGTGTTATTATTAGTGATTAACTATTTTCTATGATCTATTATGACAATGGAGGGGGGCTATAAGTTCACTGTTTGATTGGCAGCTCAAAGAGGTTATTAAAAGATGACCTGTTTTTAAATTTGGGATGATGAACACAAATGTTTTTTTTTAAGTAAGGGACTAAGTACTTGAAAGGATTTAAATGAATTTTAATGCACGAGTTTTTTTATGTAGTGAAATCTATAATAGAAATTTAGAACATCATTTTATTTAATCTCAACATGGCCCCTGAGGTCTTCTCCTGATGGATACTGAGTAAGATACTGGCTTAGGTTCTTCAGTTTAGAATGATTATTTAACTTGACCATATTATTGTACGTTTTTAAAATCACATGACCTGTAAAGGTCAAGAATAGGTGGGGACATGAATTGCTATGAAATGGTACTAAATTGGATTAGGGCTAGAAGGAGCCATGAGACCATGAGTTGCCAAGTATAGGCATGGGGAGTGGGTGGGGTTGAAGGACTAGGAGGGTGACAACTAGAGGGCCTAGTGTTTAAGAAAACAATTTGGATGAAGTCCCAGAGGACCAAGGTAGATCTTTTAAACAAGGTTGGGGAGTGTTGTGGGTGGAGGCAGAAAACATCTCAAATGCAATGTATGATTATCCATCACAAGTAGATGCCCAATGGGGCTACTATCAAGGGCTGAAAAATCAATCTCTTCCAGTTAGTAGACATCTGATGGGCTGAATGGCTACCTCCTATGCTGTTATTTTCTATAAATATATCCAATCTCCTGACTTCATTCAATAAGAAGCTCAGGAGGGACAATTCATATTAGCTAAATAAGACATCAAAATAATTTTGCAGAACACAGACAATAGTAAAGGATTTTATCAGAAAGGTGCCTGAAATTTCCATCCTAAGAGTGATTTTCATGTTTTCAGGGCAACAACGAGAAGTCTAGCCCTGAGTGTCCCAGGTCACTTGAAGGTCCCACTGCCTCTGCTGCCTGGCAGTGACAGAGAAGTCCATGGGCACAGTTGGAGGCAGTACTTACCTCCTTGCTTCCCCTCAGAATCTACAGCGCCTGTAGGGTTCTTGCTTGTCAGGGCCAGTAGAGATTGGCACCTGCTGGGCTTCCAGCAGGGGGGGGGCAAGAGCACATTAGGAGGCTGGTGCATCTAGCTTCAATCCCAGTAATGAGACTTAAATACATTTAAATGAGCTTGGATAGGTTTCTCACCCTTTTTAAGTGAGAAGCAGATCTCTTCAGGCACTGCAGCCTGGGAGACTCATAAGGGGCTTGCCGTTCGGTGAGAATCATGATTTAGCCCTCTTGCCCAAGTCAATGGGCCAAATCAGGAATCACGACTGGGGCTATTGGCCCTGGAGAATCACCTCCTGTTTATTTAACCTATTCCTTCTAAATATTGCAAATTCATATTCACTTTCTTCTACTTTGGCTCTTTGTTATGTCGGAATACTTGCCTTCTCTGTCCATGGAAGCTTTGAAGTATGGAGTTGTTATGCTCCTTTTAAGGGAATTTGAAAATCAAAATTGAGAAGATAATACTCCTAGCAATAAGACGGTAGATTGCTGAATAGTTGAAATAGTGCTGAGTGCGGGCCAACCATGCAGTCTTGAAACTGGCTTAATTTCTTAGGCAGTTGAAAGGAATTCCCCAGAGTGTTTTCCAGAATTTGGTATATGTTTTCTCTTTTGCTTCCTGCAGGATACAGTGATGTTTGATGGATGATGGGCAAAGGTACACCCTCAATTGGACAGAGAAGACAGGTGGCCTTTTTAAAAAAGTGTTTCCATTAAGTTATTTTGTTTTGACTACACAAAGCTCTTCAATTATCTATAACAGCATTTTGTTCTATTGTTCAGACATTACACACTGAAGTTAATTATGCTGCTTGTTAATTACTTGATTAATTATCTCTACCTCCATTATCATAGAGATACTTCAAAGCTAAGAACCAGGTCATACTCCGTGCCATATCATTCACTGGAGCTGTGTGAGGAAATTGCTTCAGCAGTAAACTGCAAAGGTGCTGTAATCAAGTGTGAAGCATTTTCAGAATAATCAGAAAATGTTGGAAACAATCAACAGATCATACAGCGTCTCCAGAGAGTTGGAGGTCGGGATGCTGCTTCAGATTGATGACTTTCCATCAGGTTTTTGTCCAAAGCTCATCAACATGAAAGATCAACCCGACTTTTCATTTTCCAAAGGTCTGCCTGACTTACTAAAAGTTTTCAGCATTTTCTGTTTTTATTCCAGTGCTCCAATTTTAACAGTTTGCTCAGTTGCAAATTCTATTAGAGAGAAAAAATCATGATGGCTGAAGTAACTCCTCAGAGGCCAGTAGTGTCCCTTCACCCAATTTTCCCCCTTATTTATAAGCTCTGTTCCACTCCTAGAGTGCTTCAGATAGAAAGTGAGAATCCAGAGTGTCAAAAGACCTGACACTCTCATATTCATATACAGGTGAGGCTCCCTGATTGGGCAGGTAATTATGACCTCAGTCAGGGACCTCATACTCAAGAGCCAACCCCATGGGTCTCGTTGAAGTCATTACAATGGTCAATTGCACTAGCATTACATCTGCCATTGGGCGATATGGTGGCACAGTGGTTAGCACTGCTGCCTCACAGTGTCAGGGACCCAGATTTGATTCTGGCTTTGGGTCACTGTCTATGTGGAGTCTGCACATTCTTCCGTATCTGCGTGGGTTTCCTCCAGGTGCTCCAGTTTCCTCCCACAGTCCTAAAGGTTAGGTGCATTGGCCATGCTAAATTCTCCCTCAGTGTACCCGAACCGGTGCCTGAGTGTGGCAAGTCGGGGATTTTCACGGTAACGTCATTGCAGTGTTAATGTAAGCCTACTTGTGACACTAACACATACACTAAATTAACCTGGAGTACTGTTGGAGTTTGTGAGGCCTGTGCCATGTTGCTAGCAAATCTCCAGCCTGCCCACATCAGAATTACCTTCCTTTTCCCTTTCTCATCCTGAGGTTTCAGTCATCTCCCCTTTGGATCCCTATGGAAGGGGGCTGATATTATTCAAATGTTTGTTCTTTCGTCAGGAGTTCCATTCTCTCACTTTAACACCCCAGTAGGCCGCACTTTGAACTCATTTGAAGGCCAGTATTCCAGCTTGGAATAGTAGCAATATGCTTCACCCTGACCGGACTCACCACATATCATTAGCTTTGAAAGGGCTAAACAAATGTTTCACCACAAGACCAACCAGAAAATTCTAGAATGGATGGAGGAACTGGTGAATTGGCTCCTTGCCATTTTTAATCCAATGGAACCATAAAGGCATTGCATGACTGAACCATATATGGGGAGATTAAGTGGATTAGGGTACATTGGCACACGGTGTACATTTCCAGTTCATATAGCATCATAATAAATCTCAGTATGTTCTTTATCGCACTTTCAATATTCCTATTATAAAACAAGATTAAATTTGCATTTATATCAAACTTACTGAAAGTCAAAGTAATGTTAGATTTGATCATTTTGTTTTAAATTCGTTAATGAAAATTTGTGTAGAATATGGATTCTGCTCAGGTCAAAAAATACCAGAGGCTGCGATTCTGATGTTTTCTTTATAGTTCAAAGCATTGACAGAACTGTTTGAATCACAAAAAGGAGATTGAGTTATATTTAGAGAAGCATACAAGGGGGGAGGCAATAGCCTAGTGATATTATCGCTAGATTATCAAGACAGAAATTCAGCTAATGTTCTGGGGACCCGGGTTTGAATCCACAGCAGATGGTGGAATTTGAATTCAATTAAAAAAAATCTGGAATTAAGAATCTACTGATGACCATGAAACCATTGGCAATTGTCAGAAAAAACCCATCTGATTCATTAATATCCTTTAGGGAAGGAAATCTGTTATTTATACCCAGTCTGGGCTACGTGTGACTCCAGACCCACAACAACATGGTTGACTCTCAACTACCCTCTGAACAAGGGCAGCTAGGAATGGGCAATAAATGCTGGCCAGCCAGTAACACCCATGTCCCTCTAATGAATAACAAAAAATATCAAAATTAACCTTTGCATGTGGTTGACTCTCAATTGCCTTCCAAAGGCAACTGGGGATGGGCAATAAATGCTGGCCATGGTGAATAAAAAAAGATGCATTGATAGCTGTGAAATTCATTGATCTGCTCGATATTTAATTGAGAAGTTGGATCCCTGACATTCAACTATCTAAAGTGTCAATGTCTAATGATCCATTAGAAGTAAAACACAAGATTCCTTGATCTCTTGCAATTCAAAACAGGGCCCAAAATTCATGGGAAAATGGCACAGAAATGGGCCATTCGGTGAGCTTCACTCAAGCTCCTCCCATTATTCCTCTTCTAAATCTAACATTATGAGCATCTGTTTTCTGCTTCCTCATATGCTGCGTAGCTTCCTGTGACATGCATCTTTATTATTTGTTTTAACCATACACGGTGATAATGTGGCCCACATTCTCACCACTCTTTGGATAAAGAGGTTTCCTCTGAATTCCCTCTTGGAATTCTTGTTGACTACTTTTATGAGTTTAAGTTTAAAGTTTAATTATTATAGTCACAGGTAGGCTTACACTAACACTGCAATGAAGTTACTGTGAAAATCCCACATCGGCCACACTCTGGCACTTGCCAGGGACACTGGTGGAGAACTTAATATGGCCAAAGAACCCAACCAGCAGATCTTTCGGACTGTGGGAGGACACCAGAACACCTGGAAAAAACCCATGCAGACACAGGGAGAATGTGCCGACCCTACACAGACAGTGACCCCAAGCCTAACCCTGTGAGGCAGCAGTGTTAACCACTGTGCCACCGCACTGCCCTTTGAAGATCACTTCCCCATTTTTCAATTCTGCTTGTTTTATGGCCTTGCGTACTTGTGTTGCAACTTGTAGTGATTGAGGTATTTGTATTCAGCTTCAATCCAGCCAGAGTACCAGTATTTGGCACTGCACTCCAGGGAGGGGGTCAAAGCCTTTGAGAGAGTGCAATGTATATTTGCCGGAATGGTAACCAGGGTGAATGGATTCAGTGTATAGAATAGAAAAAAAAACTTGGATTTTCTCCAGAGAAGAGACAGTTAAGGAGAGATTTAATAGAGGTGTTGAAAACATAGAAGGATTTTGATAGCATATACAAGGAGAAACTGTTTCCAGTGGAAGAATAGTTGGTAAGTAGATTTCACTGATTTATGGTAATTTTCAAAAGTATTAGGCGACATTTGGAAATCACTTTTAAAATTGCAAGTTATGCACTGCCTGAAAGGGTTGGGGAAGCAGAAGGGAATTGAATAAATTCTTGGTGCATACGTTGACAGGGTCTTGGGAACTGAAGATGAAAAAACAAATGATGCAAAGACTTTGGGGAAGAGAAATATTGGATGAGATCATGTTTTACAGTCTTCTGTGTGACTTGTTCCTCACCTCTTCACCATCATCATTATCATTATAGCTGATCAGGTAGAATCCTTTTCCTTGCTGTTCTTCCTCTGTCCTGTTGTGATAGACTTTTGAATTCAGCTGATTTTAGAATGGATGAGCATAATTGCTTTCTGGTTAAGGAGAGAGCAAAAGCCGAGGATGCTAGTATTTATATGCTTCTCCACAGAGTTATCTTGTGACTGTCAAGCTGTGTACCAAGGAACCTGCAACCAGTACTATTTCACCTATTGTTTAATCAGGGAGGCTCTCTGTCAGAGCTATGGCCTGAGCTGCTAATTATATATTAATTGAGTTCAATTGTCTGTAGGTGGTGGCTATTAACTGGGTATTCACCTGTGCTCCTATAAATAGGAGCAAACTGTTGGGGTTTGAGATGCATAATTTTATCATGTAAGTAAAAGCTTAATAAAGTTGTGTGCAAATTGGTTTTGGTTCCATAAATCGCTGCCAGGCTTTCTCGAATATAACGTGGCAGTAGAGAAGGTTTGCTTAAAGGTGAAGTTGGAAATTTAAGAAAATAAAAATCAAACGTAAAACTAAAGTCCTCATGGCCATTGTGAAAAATGGAAGAAAGCAAATTAAGTGGTTTGGATAAAATTATCCTCCAATGTTCTCAGAATCTGAACCACAAAACCAGTTGGAGAATGAAGTGAACATGTTGACATAGGTTATGACCCTATTAAAGAGAAAACCTTGGCAATGTCGCTTCCTGCAAGATGTTCAATCAGAAATAAAAGAATTAGTGAGATGTTTACCATCAGTTAGATAACAATGAAGGTTTGGACATCTTGCTAGATTAAATCTGCAAGGAACATGATCTATTAAGTACCTATAAGGCATGATCAGACTTTGATAACTTTTAGTTAACAACTAGTCATTTGGTGGTGGTATATACCAGAGAGTTTTACATACTGCATAAAAGATAGACAAAGTACAGTTTCTGGATCCCACAATTGGTGTCATTGTTTAAATGACTGGATTGTGCCAAGGTCTTCCTTATGGACAGGCTACTGATTCTAATTGGTGTTCAATTTTCAGAGAAAAGGATTAGATGTCTGTACCTTAAAAAATTCATTAAAAAATAGTCATTTCTTTCAGAAGGCATGGAATAAAAGATATATTCTATGGTGCCACAGAGGACAGAAAACTCAATAATTGTCAGATTTCAAAATGATCTAGGACCTAGATGCAGGTATCAATAGAAGGATTAAAATAGGCAGGATGAAGATGAAAATGCCTTTAGTAGATCTGACTATTAAAACAGAAGATGATATAAGAACAATGATGATGGACAAATGAAACCCAGGAATGCCCAAAAGCTGCTTCAGATGTGAATCAAAGTATCATTATGCAGTGAACTGCCCAAAACAAAGAGACAAGGTCCTCATGATGAACACATGCCAAAGAGAATTCTGAAGAAGAGAATGAAGATAATGATGAATTTGACCTAATCATACCGATCATAAGCAGTTTTGGTCCTGCAATAAATATGTTGGTTATGAACTCTTTAACTGTGCTGTACTAGAAGTTGCTATTGTTTCAACAATATGTGTGACAGATTAGTTCAGATGTTACGTGGTTAATTGATGGAAGGTTAAAGACTATAAAAGAACAGGGCTGCACGTTGGCACAGTGGTTAGCACTGCTGACTCACAGTGCCAGGGACCTGGGTTCAATTCTGGCCTTGGATGACTGTCTTTGTGGAGTTGATACATTTTCCCCGGGGCAACCCCCATCCCCACCCCCATGTCTGCATGGGTTTTCTCTGGCTGCTCTGGTTTCCTCCCACAGTCCAAGGTTAGCTGAATTGTCCATGCTAAATTCTCCCTCAGTCTACCAAGATGTGTTGGTTAGATGGATTATCCACGATAATCAGGGTTACAGGGATAAGACAGGGAAGGGGGACTGGATAAAATAGTGGGTCAGAGAGTTGGTGCAAACTCGATGAATATTTTATTCTTCTTTTAATTTATTCGTGGGACATGGGCATTGCTGGTTGGCCAGCATTTATTGCTCATCCCTAAATGCCTGAGGGCAGTTGAAAGTCAACCACATTGCTGTGGCTCTGGAGTTACACGTAGGCCTGACCAGTTAAGGACGGCAGATTTCCTTCCATAAAGGATATTAGTAAACCAGAGGGGTTTTTACTACAATCGACAATGATTTCATGGGCATTAGTAGATTCTTATTTCTGGATTTTTTAAATGAATTCAAATTCCACCATCGGTTGAGGCAGGATTTGAATCTAGGTCCCCAGAACATTAGCTGACCTGCTGGATTAATAGTCTATCGATAATACTGCTAGGCCATCACCTCCCCTGTAATGGCCTCTTTTGCACTGTAGTTACAATAGAATCCCTACAGTGCAATTAGGACCACGAAAAGGATTTGTTCTTCCATATGAAATAGCTGGAGTAAGCCATTTTACAAGCATTGATTTAGTCTCTGGTGCGCTACCTACGTTCAATGGGAAAGGCACAAATGAAATTTGACACTGGGTAAAATAAGGCAATTATTTTTGGAAAGTCAGTTGAGCTGCAGTTTACCCAGTCAGAACATTATTGTAGCCTCTTTAACAAAACTTGATGTTTCTCATCAGAGTGTTAGTCAAGTATTAATGGTATAAGATGATAAGAATCTGAAAACCTAGAAGTTACATAGGTAATTTGCTCACCCTGTTTCTCAAAGGTTAAAAATCCTGCTAAAAGACATAGATGCGAGTCAATGAAGAATATACAGAAGTAACAGAAGAGATTAGTGAGAAATGTGAAATCTGCAAAATGTATGGCAGGATGCTGCCAGATGCTATTGTAAATCTTTCATTGGTATGTGACTTCAACAAAGTAAGACTTCAATTCAGGAGATTTATTGTACTATAAAAGAGAGGATTGGGGTGGGGGTTGGGGGGGGGGAAATGGAAAGACCCTGGTAAGGCAGTGAACTGTGTTGGTAATACAGTACAGTCCTTATCAGACATGATAATCACACAGTTAAGATTCATTCCTCATGATTAATTAGATTGAATTACAAATTCCCAACTTTGAGCAGTTGACAGAAATAAACAAAGCACCTTGTACCTCAAATGTTCATGTGTTTTGCGGTGAGGGTCTTGAGGAACAAAATGTGGTAGGTCAAGAGATTGATAGGGGTAATGGGAGTGATCACGAATATCAGTGCTGTCACATCCATAGGTCAATTGTCCAGCGTGGGTACTTGGGTGACATATATTACAGAATCAGTGAAACCCTTAACCATAGTTTAGCCGAAAAATGACATGTACATTTTAGAGAATGGGCTGTGTGTTTGTGCCCATGGTACGTAATAGGAGTCAGACTAGACTAGCAGTTTATCAAGTGAGTGACCTTTTTTTCCCCTCTGGTACTCATCTGCAATTTTAGAGGGTGAAAAGTTGATACTTAATGCTCCTGACATCTTCCTCTAAAGACACACAAGTCTTTTTTCTGAGATTACCCACAGTCAACACCAAGCACCTGTCCTTTGGTATTATTGCTCTAGTTGTATCTGTAGATTGACTACATTAAAATGTTCTGCCCTTTTGCCAATTCCAAAGTTTTGCTTCCCTCGTTTGACTCCATTTGATTTCCATTCTTTACAAGCTCCATAAAATCTCAAATGATCCATCTATTGCAACTACCTTGATGATCTATGTGGTCTTTCAAACCATATGAATAAATGCTGCTGTGCAACTCCCCAGACCTGTGCTGTATACCTTCAAATATTCTATGCTTCCAAAAGCTGAATATGACAATTTCCAAATTCTTCTGTACCATAGATCCATGTTACTTGGGTGTTGCATTTAGTTACACCAAAGGATAGTTCAATGAATTGACCCTGGGGTAACTTTAACCGAACCCACCTGACAAGTGGTGTCGGCACCAGAGGAGATTGGCAGGAAGTAGCAGTGGCTAAGCAATACACTGTTGGGGCAAACGGCCCATATCAGGTTCATTAACTCTAATTTGATGCTATTGTAAACATATTTGACTTATGCAAAAATGGGAATGTAACAACTTGTATTTCTATAGAGACAAATTTGAAACAATCATTAATATTTGAATTTCTTGCTTTCATGTCAGAGTGTTAGATATGTTAAAGTTTTTATTTTAGTAGTGTCACAGGTAGGCTTACGTTATCACTGTAATGAAGTTACTGTGAAAATCCCCTAGTTGTCACACTCCAGTGCCTGTTTGGGTACACTAAGGGGGAATTTAGCATGGCCAGTGCGTCGAACCAGCACGTCCTTTGGACTGTGGGAGGAAACTGGAGCACCTGGAGGAAACCCAGACAGACACAGGGAGAATGTGCAAACTCCATACAGACAGTGATCCAAGCTGGGAAGTGAACCCAGGTTCCTGGGGCTGTGAGGCAGCAGTGCTAACTACTATTGTCTTTGAGTTTGTTTTTTGATATTGGAGATCATCCCAGAAAGGAAATACAATGCAGCAATAGAAGCATTTAATTTTGAACATGATGGATGCTCCGAAGTACAGCAGCAATAGGACAGCATGCAAATCTGTCTGCATCATCCTGCATCAAGTCCTTTAAACCAAAATTAAATACATTGTGCATTGTCTGCTTGTTTTATTGTTCCTTCGGTTGACTTCTGGTTTGAGGAGCTGTTTGAGGATTATTGTGCAATCTGCTAATAAAACCTTTTTCTTTCTTCTTAGGTGATGGAAATTAAGGGACAAATGATTCATGTACCTGAGTCAAACTCTATTCTGTTCCTGGGCTCGCCATGTGTTGACAAACTAGAGGAGTTAATGGGACGTGGTTTGCATCTTTCAGACATACCCATCCATGATGCAACTCGTGATGTTATTTTAGTGGGTGAACAGGCTAAGGCCCAGGATGGCCTCAAGAAACGCATGGACAAATTGAAAGCAACCCTTGAAACTGCACACCAAGCCTTGGAAGTAGAGAAGAAGAAGACAGTGGATTTACTTTATTCCATCTTCCCGGGTGATGTTGCCCAACAGCTTTGGCAGGGAAAATCAGTGCAGGCGAGGAAATTTGATGATGTTACCATGCTTTTCTCTGACATTGTTGGCTTCACAGCCATTTGTGCACAGTGCACCCCAATGCAAGTGATTAGCATGTTGAATGAACTGTACACCCGGTTTGACTACCAATGTGGAATCCTAGATGTATATAAGGTAATTGCACAACACACTGATATTATGATAGTAATGACTACTTAAAGATTGAATGACACAATAGGCCATTTATTTTTTTTTAAAAGGCACTGTGGTATTAACTTAGTAATTGATTGGACTTGTAGTAAGGTTGTCAATCTTAATTCCAATGATCATATGTTGAGAAAAGAATGTGTCTGAAGCTTTGAGACAAATTTATTTCCAAGTCTGCAGAGTAAAAATACAGATTTTTCTAATTCCCCCTATTACCCAATATGAACACATTTTAATACTCTTTTAATGAAGCCCAGTACTTCCTCAATTGGACACTGCTGCTCTTGATTACTCAGGGGAGGTTCGCTGATGACTGCACAATATTTAGCACCATTCGCGACACCTCAGACACTGAAGTAGTTCATGTGCAATGCAGCAAGATCTGGACAATATCCAGGTTTGGGCTAAGGAGTGGCAAATAACATTCACAGCACACAAGTGCCAAGCAACGACCAGCTCCAACAAGGGAGTTTTGAGTCATTGGCCTTTGACCTTCAACGGTATTAACATTGCTGATTTCCCCACCATCAACATCCTAGGGGGGTTTACCATTGACCAGAAACTGAGCTGGACTAGCTATATATGGCAGCCAGAGCAAGTTAAAAGCTAGGAATCCTGCAGAGTAACTCGCTCCCTGACTCCACAAAGCCTGTCTGTCATCTACCAGGCTCAAGTCAGGAGTGTGATGGAATACTCTCCAATTGTCTGGATGAGTGCAGCACCAACAACACTTAGGAAGCTTGACACCTTCCAAGACAAATGGCATCCTTTCCACAAATATTAATTCCCTCCACCGCCAACACACAGTGGCAGCAGTGGATGCCATCTACAAGATGCACTGCAGGAACTCACCAAGACCTGAGACCTTCCAAACCCACGGCCATGCACCTGGCATGCAGAGCTCCACATTGGGGCTGCAAATTTTGAAAATCTACTCTTTTAAAGCTTACTGAAATATATTGTATGGACAAAATAATAAATTGTATCAAAATCTTCAAAATAGTATGTGGCATAGTTGTTCTTATTTTGATGTGTTCAAAAGACCATTTGAATACAGCCCAGGAGGGAAATTGGCAAGTAATCAAATCTTTTTGTTCATTAAAATTTGGTTAAACTTAGTTATTCGCATGCGATTCTCGTCCGATTTTCCTTTACATGTTGTGCCTAAGTGATCCTTTATCCCCAAAGGCAATGAGAGAAAAATCTGCCCTCATCTTTAAATGTTCAGAATGCATTTTGATGATCTCATCTAATGTGACTTACTCAAGAGTAACCTTGAAATTTTTGTTCATTTTCATTTTGTGTAGGTTTTGGAAGATGTTACCAAAAGGGTTATTTGATGCTTCGGGGTGAATCCTTCAAATCCACACAAAATCACATTTTTAAATGCAGGAAGTGTTACTGGTCAGGGTACCTGCTGCGTCCTGTGTGTGAAATTGTGTTTCATTTCAGAGCATCACCTCCTCTGTAGCAACTAAATGCTAGTTAAAGGCAGATTTCAGTCAAATCCTTCAAATTAAACAACAACATAATTGATGGAGCAATCCTCTGGCTGCAGCTCAAAGTCAGTTACCTGCCCATAGTAATCTTCTTTTGGGCTATTAAGGTTGTTAATGGTGCGGGCAATCTCAATTGTGAAATTTGATGGAATATAGCACAGAATATTGTCTCAGCTCCTCCTCCCTTATGTGTTGGATTTTGTTTTTGGAAAGTGGTGGCGTAATGTCCCTGGGGCTCTGCTGCTGAGGAAGATGGACTGAAGCAACAGACCACAGAATCCCTAGAGTGCAGAAGGAGGCCGTTCAGCCCATTTTGGGAATAGGGCCAGGGTGGGATTGTGGTCAGTGCAGACTTGATAGGCCAAATGGCCTCCTTCTGTACTGTAGGGACTCTATACCTTAGATGGCTTTGCGCCTTCATATTATCAGTTGTTTCCCTAAGTTCTCTCATATTTGCCTGTTTTTACTACATTACTATCTTAAATCTCCCCTCAGTGTTCTACTTGACCTTTCTGTGAGGACATTGGCACTAACTGGTTTAGGACAGCGAGTAAAGAGCATCTTATCCAGGCCCAACCCCCCTGGCCTATTCCCATAACTTTGCATATTTACCATGGCTAATCCACCTAACCTACACATTTTTGATAGGCAATTGATTTTGCGAAATGTTGTAGCTAGAATTACTCATTTCTTTTTTGTTATAATTTGTATTTTTTTCCTATCTGCCAGGGCTAGAAAAACATTGTACTAGCCACTGATTAAATGAACTGTGCACTCAGCTTATCTACAGCCAGAAATGACAGCTTGTCACTAGCTGATGAGTTCACACTCTTTGACAGTAGCATTGGTGGTTCTTAGTCCCTGTCGAGGCAGCAGTACTGAATCATTTACCATACAGTGTTGTTATCTTTGTCCTAAACCCGTTGGGTTTAAGGCAGCAGTTTAATTTACTTATTGTCCTAAACCAGTTAGTGCCAATGTCCTCATAGAAAGGTCAAGTAGAACACTGAGGGGAGATTTAAGATAGTAATGTAGTAAAACAAGCAAATATGAGAGAACTTAGGGAAACAACTGATAGTGTGAAGGCGCAAAGCCATCTAAGGTATAGAGTCCCTGCAGTACAGAAGGGGCCATTTGGCCTATCGAGTCTGTACTGACCACAATCCCACCCTGGCCCTATTCCCGTAACCCTCATTTACCCTGTTAATCCCCCTGACAGGGGTCAATTTAGTATGGCCAATCAACCTAACCTGCACATCTTTGGACTGTGAGAAGAAACTGGACAAAACCCTCGTAGACATGGGGAGAAAGTGCAAACTCCACACAGACCAGAAACGAACTTAGGTCCCTGGTGCTGTGCAGCAGCTGTGCTAACCACTGCGCCACAGTGCTGCCCTCTAAGTAGTAAGCTCAAAGAGCGGTTGGGCTACTGAGAGATGTATGACAGATAGAAGAGAGGCTAAGGAAAAAGTGTGTAGGAAAAAAATAAGGAAAATCAGAGAGAGAAGTTTACTGAGGCATATAAAAGGTTATAGTTGCAGTTATGCAAAGTATTAGAAATAACCTGACAGGACTAAGTCTGCAATTTAGAAACAAAGGTGATGATTTTGTAGCTTCGACAGAAACTTGGCTTTATTTGAAGTAATGCTAAGAATGGAATGTTCTTAATCCTGAACATTTTTGGACAGAAAATGAGTCAAAGGGGAGGTGGCCAAAATTATTTAAGAACATGATTATAGTTGTGGAAGAGAAAGATTTTATTGATAGTGGGGCTTAATCAAAATCTGCTCAAAACAGCAAACAATAAAAGACCCTGGAAATACATCATACGTGACGCAAAAGTTGTCAGCAACCTATGAGAGATTTGCAGGGGGCAACAGGTATAAGAGGAAGAAAAGACTAGGAGAGATCAAGGATGTGATTATTGCTTTAAATCCTCCTCCCAACTGGAAGGAGATATTGGAAGTAGTGATTAAAAGGGGGGGGGAAAGTGGTGTCAGCAGTGGCCTGTGGATTAATGTCACACTGAGAGAAACAATCCCCATCTCTCTGCTCCACTTTCAACAATTTTTTTTGCAAAATTGATCTTCTTGGTGCTGGCCTGGATCATCATATTTTCCTCTTGAATTTCTGCAGGTGGAAACAATAGGTGATGCGTACTGTGTTGCTGGTGGATTACACAGAAAGAGCAGCAATCATGCTAAACTCATAGCCCTAATGGCGCTGAAAATGATGGAACTATCCGAGGAGGTGCTGACACCCAATGAAAAACCCATTAAGGTGAGCAATAGTACTGGAAGCATAAATAATTCCAAAGTTTTTTTGAAATAAACTGTTTTTCTTTTGAACTGATCGGCTTCTAACAGTTTCATTTTGTGTATAAAGGATATCAATATTGGCTCTTCAGCTACTGCAAGACAGAATCATGCAAACTCGTGTCTGCTTTAAGCTTAGACTAAAATTTCTCATGCATTTTGTTAAAATGGGTGACATTTTATTTTGACATTCGAGCTAAGTGACACATTTGTTACGGTGGAGTTGAATGTTGAGAGTGGCATTGAGCTCTCTGAATATAATTAAAATATGTTGAAGGAAAAAAGATAATAAAAATATGCCGCAGGAAACCACATAAGGAAAGTGGCGGGGGTGGGGGGGGGCGCGTTGATGGTTGCTGTTTTAGTTTTAGGAGATAAGTGGGATAAGTGCCAAGCTTTCAGTGGTAATACTGGAGGATGTCAATCTTCCTGATAATGGCTAGAATGCACAAGGAGCATATGCGCCAGAATTTATTAACATTGTGATAGTTTCATATAAAATGTCAAGGAGCTCACAAAAAGTAATGTAAAATTGGATTTAGCTCAAACAAAAGTGGGGAGGAAATAAGTAAGTGAGCATTAGGGGTCCAAAAACCATAATGGTAAAACGCTCCTTGTTAGTTCCCTAGTCACTTTTCTCTTTCTCAGAGTTAGTCCTTCCTCTTCCAATTGTTCTGTTCTCTGTTAAGATCTACCCAAAGACCGTTGTTGCAATGCAGCACTGAAATTCTAATTATTTTCAAGGCAAGTTACCTGAGGATACCTATCTGTAACTCACTGGTCTAAGGTAAATAAGGCCATTGTCAGGTGATAAACTCAAATCTACCAGTTCAATGAGGAATCGAACTTTGCACCAAGATTGTACCAGCAAACCATAGGGGGAGACGATGGCCTCCTGGTATTATTGCTAGACTATTAATCCAGAAACTCAGCTGATGTTCTAGGTTCAAATCCTGCCACGGTGGAATTTGAATTTGATAAAATGTATCTGGCCTATATGTAACTTCAGAGCCACAACAAGGTGATTGATTCTAAACTGCCCTCTGAAATGGCATAGCAAGCCACTCAGTTGTATCAATTGCATGTGAACTGCTGCATTTCAAGTATTCAGCTCACCACCACCTTCTCAAGGGCAACTATGGATGGGCAACAAATGCTAAATAAAAAGAAACATGAGGGCAAACCATAAAACCAGCTGATGTTAAGGGTAGGAGAGAATATGTGGAAAATGTAAAATAGGAAGAGATGTTAGAATGAAAACTTTTGAAGGGAAGCAAAATAGTTTCAAAGGGGTTACTTCAAAGAAGTAACTAATCCCCAGAATTGATTAGATACAAAATAAAAAAGTACGACCAGTTTGCCTGAGTAACAAAACTGTGAAAGAGAAAGCATATAGACCTCTCATATGTTTAGAAAGTGGAGAGGATGGAGAGAATCACTAGAGGTGGGCTGAGGAATGCCACAAAACTGATCAGAACTACAAATTGAAAAAGCATAGCTGAGAACACAGGGAAGTGGTACCAGCAGACAGACATGTTGAAGTATGAACCATTATTTTTCACCACTTCAAAACGAAAAGGTGGAGAGATTTAGTTTAAAGAGGTAAAAAGTTGCTGTGGTTCAAGGTAGAAAATGTTCCACTCTCAGAAAGTTTTCACCACAGATCCTCTTACTGATATTTCTCAGGGCTCAGTGGACTGAAACCAAATTCCGTAAAATTAAAAAAAAACAAACGTGGCTCTCATTTTCAAAAATAGGGGCAATTACGGAGCCACCTTATTTCCACTATTGGGAAAGTGTTTGAAAATATCCTCTCAGATCCTAAAAGGGAGCATTTAATGGGGTTTTGAACCCATGACCTTCTAACTCAGAAACAGGATTGCTACCATCGAGTGAAGACTGACAACCAAAGACATGTATTGTGATAGACAGGACAGTGACAAGTTGAACAGTTTTTACCTACTCTCTGTCTGTAAGCAGCGATGTTTTGAAATATTTTTAAAGTAGGCTAAGGCATGTTTTCCTCAAGCCTCTGTCTGTGTGACTCTTTTTACAATTAACTCAGAAGTGCAGTTTATTTCATATTGAAACCTGAGGAGGAAAGGGGGGACAGACGCGCGCGCGCACACACACATTAGGAAAGACATATACTTAATTTTTGTGGGTATTAAGAATGAGGTATATGTTTGAGTTTTAGCTTAATTTGTGTTTATGTACTTGTGTGTTAAGAAAGGGGAAAATGTTCAGTTTATTTTCATTTTTAAGAGTTGCCTGCAAGTCTGTGGGCTTGTTTAAATGCCTGCACTGTTACTGAGGCTTTTATAACGCTAAAGCAAACACAGGGCGTACAAAGCTGACTGTTGCCTAGCAACCACAAGAGATGGTGAAAGCAGTTTAAGTTAGTTTGGAACAATTTAACCCAGAGAAGGAGCTTTCTGCAGAAAATGCCAGAAGAGGCATGACAATACACAGAGATAGAAAGCAAGTCTCAGAAACTAAAGAAGAAAATCTGAGAAACCAGGTGGAGAGCCGGAAGAAAGGTCCAAGAAGAGCTTCCAGTTAAAAGAAAAGAGAACAGGAATGTGGGAATAAGGTTCAATTCAGTGAAATGAAAAGTGAAGAGCTGAGAGAGACTCTAAAATGGCAAAGCCATGGGAAGTAAATGGAAAACCAAGTTGGCTTGTGTAAAGCCAGAGGACCAAAGAGACCCAAAGGTTGGAAATTCCTTACAATGATGGTGAAGCATTAATGTTCTGTTTGTATGGTTGGATATCTGAGAGAGTGTGTAGAAGGCAAATCTTGAATGTATTCCCTGATCCAGGTCAGAGGGACCTGAAGTGGAGATTGAAATCCTGGAGGTGGATCCTTGGTGAAGCTATCTGAGAGAAAACATTGTAAAATTAAGTCATATTCTGGTCTCTGACACCTAGGAGTACCTTCACTCTAAGTTCATTAATTAATCCTGTCATACTACACAATATCAAGTCTAATATAACCTTCAGTTGTGTCCAAAATGTGCTGCTGTAAGAAAATATTTCAAAAGCCTGCTAAAAACTTTTCTTCCAGGCTATTACTGCTAATTTGATTTTTCCAGTTTATCTGGAGATTAAAATCACCCATGATTACTACCTCCACTTTATCATAAGCACCTAATATTTCTTCTTGTACACTTTTACCTACATTAGGGGGCCTGTAGAGCATTCCCACTAGTGAATTCTTTCTTCTACTCTCAGACCAGTTCTATATCCTAATCTCCAGACCAAGATCATCTCTAACCATTGCACCAATGCCATCCTCGATTGGCACTGCTATCCACTGTTACTCCCTCACCTTTACCTAGTTTCCTATTCTTCCTTACTGTAATATGTCCCTCAATATTCAGAACCTAACCTTAGTCATCCTGTAGCCAAATCCCCGTAATGGATATCAGATCATATTTACTTACTTCAGTTTGAGCTACCAATTCATTTGGTTTATGAATTTACCAGGATGTCGCCTGGATTGGAGGATATGAGATTTAAAGAGAAGCTGGACAAACTAGGGTTGTTTTCTCTGGAGCACAGTAAGAAGTCTCACAACATCAGATTAACGTCCCAGCAGGTTTATTTAGAATCATGAGCTTTCAGAACGCTGCTCTTCGTCAGGACTTTGTAGAATGCTTTTGACATACCTGAAGATGGAGCAGTGCTCCAAAAGTTTGTGATTCTAAATAAACCTGTTGGACTTTAACCTGGTGTTGTGAGACTTCTCACTGTGCCCACCACAGTCCACATCATGGCTTATCTGGAGCAGCAGAGGGGAGACCTGATAGAAGTCTATAAAATTATGAGAGGGTTGACAGTCAGAACCTTTTCCCCAGAGTTGAAATGTCTAGTACTAGAGAACATGCACTTAAAGTGAGAAGGGGAAAGTTCAAAGCAGATTTGAGGAGCAAGTTTTTTTCACACAGGGTAGTAGGTGTCTGGAAGGTACTGCCAATGTTGGTGGTGGAGGCAGATATGATAGGGATGTTGAAGGGGATTTTAGATATGCACATGAATATGCAAGTAATTAGAAGGATATGGACCAAGGGCAGGAAGAAAAAATTAATTTAATCTGACATCATGTTCAGCATAACATTGTGGGCTGAAAGGCCTTTCCTGTGCTGTACTGTTCTGTGTTCTATGTTCTATGAATGCTCTGTGCACTCAGATACAAAGCCTTTAATTTTGTCTTTCTGTTATCTTTGAACTAGATTGTTAGTGCATTGGGTTTTTTTTCTCTCTGTTCCTTCCTGCATTTTCTAAGCATAATTTCCTATATTAATATTTTCCTCTTTTACCTTGTCTCTATTCTTGGATACAGCACATTTTTCCACATTTGATCCCTTTCCCCCATTATTTAGTTTGAAAACCTCTCTACTTCCCTAGTTAACAAGAACACCGGACCCAGCATGCTTCCTGTATAGACTGTCCCAAAGGTACAGTTTGCACTTTTCCCAGTACTGGCACCATTGTCTGACGAATGCACTTCTCCCACACCAGTCTTTGAGCCACATATTTATCTCTAATTTTACGTATCCTATGCCAATTTGCATATGGCTTGGGTATTAATCCAGAGATTATAATCTTTGAGGCTCTGCTTTTTAATTTAGTGCTCAGCTCCTCAAATTTTCTATGAAGAATCTCTTTCCTAGTTCCACCTATGTTGTTGATACCTATATAGACTGGGACAACTGGATCCTTCCCTTCCCACTGCAAATTCCTCTTTGACCTTGAACAGAGGTCCCAATTCCTGTCACTGAATTGGCAACACAGCCAATAGGACTCTCACTTTTCACTGCAGCGAATAGTGTCAATCCCCCTTTCTACACTGTCCCCTACTAGCATTACATTCATTTTTGCTCCCCCTCTTGAATGGCTTCTTGTATCATCGTGCCATGGTCCCTTTGCTCACCTCATCCAAGCATGCTGCGAGAATCTCAAACCTATTGGACAATGCAAAGGTTGACACTCTTGTCCTCTGTGTCTGCTAGCTGCTCCACTCTCAATCACACACCCCTCCCCCCTCCACCCACCTCCACCCTCCTCCACCCACTGTCCTTGGTTACTGACCAAATCAGAAGACCCCATGCTAAATTGTATGACTGCCTCCGGATGCAAAACATCTAAGTAACTTTCCTCTCCCTAATGTGTCATAGAATCTGAAACTCAGCCTCCAGTTTAGTTGATACCTACCTGTCCCATGCAGCAGACTTTGAGCCAAAATTACTTAAGTCGCAAACACCTGTTGCATATGTATTTTTTCTAGATCATTGTGATACCCAAGAACTCCCACATGCTGCAATCTTGACACATAACCTGTCCTGCCATCCCATCCTTGATATATTTTAATTAATTACTTAATTATATTATTCACTTCCATATGTTGCTTTTTGTATATTTTATCAATTCATCCACTTACCTGGTGTCTGGGACTAGCTTTGGTATAAGAACTGATAATGTCCCAGTCATTAGATTTTAGATCCATGTTGTGTATCGTGTGTTGAGAAACTCTTGTCTGGGCAGACCCACTGACTCTGCTAGAAGAGTAAGCTCATCAAGATGTCAATGATGTCCATTGTTTCCTCAAAGATCATAATTTGAAATTGACCTGGACTGTTCCAAGTGTAAGATGTGTCTGTTAAAAACTCTGCAATAGGCTTTGATCTGTGAGTCCCCTGGTTTCTTGATTGTAATGTCCTTACAACTGGGTGTGATATAATGATTATAGTGTCCTTACAACTGACTATAATTGATTATAATGTCCTTATAACTGGGTGTGAGATTCCACGCTATAAGAAGGGGATGCTTTTGCTTTTGTAACTCTTGTTTGTACAAAGGGCTAATTCTGTTATCTTGTGACTTGTAGTAGCCATTGGATTCAGCAGCAAGTCTGTTTTAAAATAGCAAACCAAACAAGTATTAAAGTCTGATGTACACCGTTTGGATTCCTTTCATGCCTTATTAACATCGCTGTAGACTGTTTGCATTTTTAATTTTGATAAATAATTGATTAACTATTTCAGATATTCCTTGGTTTTGAGCACTGAAAAATGAAGAGTTCACTGCATTCTCTGGTGGCTGTGCAGTGATGACTTTCTTTTCTAACTGAATTTGCTGGATCAGTTGACAAATTTCTCAGTGATAGGAACAGAGGGGGCGATTCTCCTGGCCTGCTGTGCTTCTCGAGTTTATTTTTGGGTGAATCACCCCCAAAGTATTTTTTCTCCTTTTTACAATTGAGTTGAAGGTGTTCTGAAAGCTGCCTTATTAATTCATAAGTTTGTGTTCATTCCGCTTTATCCTTCCAGTAATCTATTACAATTCATAATCAATGTTACAAATTCCTCTGTGTAATATTAATATTGCATTGCACTGCAACAGTGACTGCACTTCAAAGAAAGTACTTCAGTGAAGCATTGTAAAATGCAGTGAAGCAGGGAAAGGGGCTATTTAAAATTGATTCTTTCTCAAACAAAAATGGTTTGAAATGATTTAGAATTGCATTTGATGAACTTTGGAATGAATGAATACTAAATAAGCTAACCAAATGAACATATCGCTTCCAAAACATGGAAATGAATTATATTTCCTTTTTAATAGCACATATTTCTTCATGAATATGCCTCTTAGGAGCAATTATCTGAACTTAATACTAAAGATCATGCTGTATCAGAATCCTATCAAGGTGATATGCTACACAGGAGATTTTTTTGTAACATCAATCGCAGTTTAGCAGCCACATAAAGATGAGAAACATGGAGATAATTTTTCACATGCACAGGCTGCAGTTTTCCCAATAGAAAGCTTCAAAACAAATCATTTACCAGACATCTTTTAGAAAACATGTCAGTCACTTAGTCATTGACCTTACTGTAACCACAACATTTTGATTGTGCTGCCAGCTTCAAAGAAATGGTGAACTTTGATTGATAGAATAAGAACATTGTAAATTACAACTGCATTGAAGTTATGTGTAAAAGAGTGACAATTGGACTAAAAAGGAATTAAGTGCTTTTGGAAAAGAATATGGGAAGAAACGAATAGATCACTTTGGAGAAGATGGATAAATGATTCTTCTTCGTCTTCCATCCTGAACTTCAACTGCATATTTGTACTGGAGACACGAACACCAGCCAGTGAGGAAGCAAATGGTTCGCAGGGCATTTTGTTTCAAATAAGTGAGTTGTAACAGGAATAATACAGGCATCAGGGGAAGGGCAGAAAGTATGTGCTTAAAGGGGCAGGTGTACCACTGTTGGAGACACACACAGACTAGAAATTTGAATAGTTGACAGAGTCAATTCTTTGTGGAATTATCTAGAGGGAAGGCAATGTTGCTTTTTAGCAAGTGTAACTTGTTGAAATTTGAACAGGCCTTTGATTTGATTTGATTTATTATTGTCACATGTATTAGTATAGTGAAAAGTATTGTTTCTTGCACTATACAGCCAAAGCATACTGTACATAGAGAAGGAAAGGAGAGGGTGCAGAATGTAGTGTATTGTCATAGCTAGGGTGTAGAAAAAGATCAATTTAATACAAGGTAGGTCCATTCAAAAGTTGGATGGCAGCAGGGAAGAAGCTGTTTTTGAGTCGGTTGGTATGTGACCTCAGACTTTTGTATCTTTTTCCCAATGGAGAAAGGTGGAAGAGAGTATGTCGGGGGTATGTGGGGTCCTTGATTATGCTGGCTGCTTTTATGAGGCAGCGGGAAGTGTAGACAGTGTCAATGGATGGGAGGCTGGTTTGAGTGTTGGACTGGGCTCCATTCATGACTTTTTGTAGTTTCTTGCAATCTTGGACAGGGCAGGAGTCATACCAAGCTGTGATACAACCAGAAAGAATGCTTTCTATAGTGCATCTGTAGAAGTTAGTGAGAGTTGTAGTAGACATGTCAAATTTCCTTAGTCTCCTGAGAAAGTAGAGTTGTTAGTGGGCTTTCTTAACTATAGCATTGGCTATAGCAAGTGTATCAGTTCCACTTTCTCGCTTTCTCCCCATAACCCTTAATTCCCTTGTCTGTCAAAAACCTATTTACCTGTGTCTTAAATATATTTAGCGAGGTAGCTTCCACCACTTCAACAGGCAGAGAATTCCAGAGATTTACCACCCTTTGAATGAAGAAGTTCCTCTTCAACTCCAATCTAAACTGCCCCCCCACTTATCTTGAGGCTGTGCCCTCTAGTCCTGCTGTCCTTTCTGAGCGGGAAGAATCTCTCTACCTCTACCCTATCCATCCCCTTCATTATCTTATACGTCTCTATAAGATCCCCCCTCATCCTTCTAAACTCCAATGAGTACAGACCCAGTCTATTCAGCCTCTCTTCATAGTCCAACCCCCTCATCTCCGGTATCAGCCTAGTGAACCTCCTCTGCACTCCCTCCAAGGCCAAAATATCCTTGCGCAAGTGTGGCGACCAAAACTGCACACAGTACTCCAGCTGCAGCCTCACTAGTGCCCTGTACAGTCGTAGCAAGACCTCCCTGCTTTTATTTTCTATCCCCCTCGCTATAAAGGCCAGCATCCCATTCGCCTTCTTGATCACCTGCTGCACCTGCAGACTGGGTTTTTGCGACTCATGCACAAGGACCCCCAGGTCCCTCTGCACCGTAGCATGCTGCAGCTTTTCCCCCTTTAAATAGTAATCCCTCCTACTATTATTTCTGCCAAAGTGGATAACCCCACACGCCCTCCATCCACTTCCGGGATGGAGGGTGTGCTCTCACTGACCTCTTGCTCAAAATGGGCATAGAATGAATTGAGCCCATTGGGGAGGGATGCATTTGAGCCAGCGATTTTATCTGTCTTCACCTTGAGGACCTTCGGGACGTATTTCTGGTTGAAGAATTTAAAACTAGTATCCTTTTGGGAATAAGGTGAATGTAAGGTTTGTAAAATAAAGGTTGCTATAGCAATAGCAGATGATTATGAATTGACTCACAAACATATGCGTAACAGATCCATTTAGAAACTATGAAAGAAACTGGAGAAATTGGCATTTGTTAGTGAGAGGAAACTTATCTTGAGAAAGGCAGCTAGGGTAAAAAGACTGAAGCTCCTCAGGTTAGTAAATTATCCAAGGGATATATTCAATTTGAGGAGGCCAACTTGTTATTTTTGTTATAAAAGATGACACGTAAATGTGGAACATTGGAAGAGGAATGCAAAGCTGTAGCATTGAAGTTGTTGCATTGAAGTCCTTCCAGAGACTGCTGTCCTGATGGATAAAGGTTTTGGCAAGCTTATCAGTTCTCCTGTATTTTACTGATGGGGTAAAACTTGTAAAAGTTTTCTGCTAAGGGCGAGACAGGCAAATCAATTGTTATTCTTAGAGATTTAGGAGCAACACAGTCAGAAGTTCTGCAAAAAGCTTGCTGAATGTCAAGGTATTGATGTCTGGTATTGTTAGAAATCATTTACCTTTTTACTTTGTATTCTAAAATGTGACTACTTTAATGATCTGTTTGCTGTGCGCGGAGGGGAGGGGGGGGGGGTCATTCCTAATTTATCTATGGATGGGGTGAATATCTTGTGCTGTGATCCCAGTTGCTGTTCATACTGGAGAAGTCAGATCTCAGAGTGAAAGCTGGCTTGATAGATCCTAACTTTTGTTTTCTTTAAAAAACTTTGAGGAAAAGTACTGAACAAATCCATAGGACTCTGCTGATGAAATTTTAATACAGAAGATAAAATATTTGTTAAGACAAGAAAAGTGAACTGGATTACATCAGAGAGTGTAAAGATCTCAATACAAATGCAAGGAAAGTATTCAAATGCTCCTTGTTTCTTCATATCTTCGCAGATATATAAATTAGTGAAAAGTTAGCACTGTGACAACCTATGTGCTTTAGGAAGCATGTAATTTCTTTATGTGCAATGTGCCTTTGTTACAAAATGTGCTGCGGAGTATTTTAGCAGAAGATTAATTGGTTACCTGATTATCACATCATTGGGTTCCCAGAAACGGCCTTGTGACCTCAGACTTCCCTGAGGGATGAAGCTGTGAAGTAAAGGATAAGAAAGCCAATTGCAATGGGAACGATTAGGCTGTTTACTGATTGGCGGTTCAAAAGACAGGTAATTCATGTAAAGAGCTCACAAGCAAAATTCTCTCTGAATGGAACAGTTTTCTGCTTGGCAGGCTTTAACCAGATCCTAGTGTTAAAGCAGGGCTCTAAGAGTAGAGTTGAAATTGTGTGTTAAAAAGACACTGAAGGCAGGGAGAACAAAGGATTATGGATTGGATAATACTCACTGTTGTGACTGAAGTGATACCAGATACCACCAGACTATTTAAATGGATCGGAGAAGGGAATCTCTGGGGCTTTTGTGCCACCAGGATCGTTGTGACCCGATTGAGAGAGGATTTGTAGAAGCGTGCTTTCTCAGTGGTGACTGTCCATTGACTGGGTGGAATACGATCCTGGTCAATGGAGGACATTTACCCTTATGCTATCTTTAGTGAGCTGGCATTGACCATGTCTGAAAATTCTTATTTTCTGAGATTTTTTTCACTTTGATTGATGAATTTAATCAATCCCTTTTTGTTGCTTTATTCTATGACTTAATGGAGACCGTAATTACTATTTTTGTTAATGATTTGTTTAATTGTTCACTCTTGTGTCAGACATTGTTTGGAATAATTGGAATCCAATTTAAACAGTGCAACACTCAGAATACTCCAGTCTTCTAACATAGTCAATACCCTTGAGAGCAGGGAATCCAGTCTGACACCATAGTGCTTGAAAGTGGTATTGACCTTGTTATTTTCCCTAATTCTACTGATGGAACTGTCATGCAAGTGGATCATTTATTACAGTTGGCATCTTTTATAGTGCCTTTTGAGAAGCTTGTGTGAAAGACAAGCCTTCAACAATAGAGGCTTAATAATTATTAATTTTGTTCTTGAACAGAAATTGCATTGTAAAATTGAATCTTTTAAAACTTATGATTAGACAATCTGCTGGTAAGAAGTGTCAAACTGAAGGACTAGACTATTAAAACTGAAATTGTGCGTCACTTTTATATTTAATTTGTTCTTCATTTGTGATTCACAGTGCAGTACAAATTGATTAATAATGTTCTACAGTGGAACTTTTCACTTCCCATATTCAGTAAAAATATTCAAGGTTAAAACAGTGATGAAATGCATTGAAAATACCTGGGGGATGCAGTATCTTGTGTCATGATTACTCCAGTTGTAAAATGCTGAAGTTGATATTCCTTGGGTGACAATTCTGGCGGCATGGTGGCACAGTGGTTAGCATTGCTGCCTCACAGTGCCAAGGACCCGCATTCAATGCTGGCATCGGATAACTGTGCGGAGTTTGCACTTTCACTCCATGTCTGCGTGGGTTTCCTCCGGGCGCTCTGTTTTCCTCCCACAATCCAAAGATGTGTAAGTTAGGTCAATTGGCCATGCTAAATTGACCCTTCATGTCAGGGAATTAGCAGGGTAAATATGTGTTGGGAGGATTGTTGTTGGTGCAGACTCAAAGGGCTGAATGCCTCCTTCTGCATGCAGGGATTCTACAGTTCTATGAATTCCCTTGGGATCAGTGGAAAAGAACAAATTATCACGGAGTGCGGGGAAGAGGGGCAAGCACTCAAAGCTGTACAGTGACCACCTCGCTGACCCAAGCAGCTGGAAGCTTTGTTGCCTGCCAATCATTGTTGTGACGGAGAAGGTTACACTGGTTACATCCTGACCTGGCTTTAACTTCTCCACCCCTCCAGTTTTAGGGTGATCTGTAACTTTTATCAAAACTTCAGTGCATTTTCTGAGCCCACCCTGTTAGTTGGGTCCATGCCTGCTTGTGTGAATGTCATTTTTTCTTAATTCGCTGGACACACCATTTACCAGCTCTTCCCCCACCTTGTTATACTCTTGGGAGACCAAATTAACAAGGGAGGAAAACAATTAGCAGATTACGCTGCCAATGATCAGGTCAATTTTGCATCTTCAACTTCTCAAATTGTTGTGAAGTTGCAAATTGAATCAGATAGGCCAGGGGCCTCCTTCTTCAAATGGACATGTCCAGACTGTATCACTCTGTGGATTTTACACTTGTTATTGTTCATGGTTTACTCCAAACACAATGGAGACACACACATGTGCAATTGCAGCAGCAGAGGCCTTACAGGTCTGAAAGAGATGTTGCTGCAGCCAGCCTCCATGAATCCCGCACTCCCCCCTCCGTGGCCGACCGCGAGCCCCACAGAATCTGGAAATATTGCCCCCACCTCCTGCCGCCCAGATCAATCGCACTCCCATATCCCCTGCCAAATTCCTGCAGAGTGGTAGTGGGCCCTCTCCTTCCTCCACCGATCACAACTGCAAAGGGTGCAATGGGCCCCTCCTCCATACTGGACCGCCCAGGCCTGGCCCTGTCCAGACCTGGCCCAGTCCAGACCTGGCCCTATCCCTTCTGGTCCCACCCCCTTCAGGTCCTGTCCCTGTTCCAGTCCCATCCCTTATGACTTGCCTTTTCCACCCCATCCCCTCCAGGCCTCACCCCATTGGCAGTGCCCAGTGAGCATTGCCAAGGTGTCTAATGGGCAGTGCCAAGGTGCCCAGTGGGCAGTGCCAATATGCCAGGCTGGCACTTTCAGGCTGGCACTGCCCATGGGGTACCCTCCCTTGCCCCTGACCTCCCCAGGAGGCCTCAATGGCAATAGGGCTGTTCCCCATTGCTGGAGACCAGGTGTTTTCCTCACCAAGGGGAACCACTCTGGCAAGACCACAAAGGCAACTGAGGCCAGATGATTGCGTCCCAGGTTTGCTAATTACAGGGAAATTAGAATTTAAATATATGTAAATAAATTATTCAGCCTCTTGCCGGAAATGGGTGAGAGGCTGAATGTGCCAGTAAAGTTGCGTGGATGAGCTGGTAAAATTACAGCCTTAGTGTCCTAAGGTGTGCAGGTTAAGTGGATTAGCCAAGGTAAATGTGCAAGGTTGAGGGGATGGGGCAGAGGGGAGGGACCAGGTGGAATGTTCTTTCGGAGACTTGCTGGGCTAAATTGCCTCTTTCCACCCTGTAGGGATTTGATGATGTTGTTGAACTTCCAAACCACTCTGGTTAGGCAATACCAGTATTGGGCAAGTGACGGAATTTGTTTTTTGTCCAGAGATCCAGCGGAAGCCTGGGCAGTCCGCAGGAAACCCTGACAAGCCACAGTAACTGCAGAATGGCAGTGTCATCTTTGGCTTTTTAAAACCATGAGTCAGTAAAGTCTTTAAAAACCTCCCAGCCTGATTCCAAAACTTCAAGTTTATCAATAAAGAAGTAGACAGACAAGGGAATTAAGGGTTATGGGGAAAAAGCGGGAAATAGAACTGAGCCACTTCAGGTCACATGATCTTATTGAATGGCGGGGCAGGCTTGAAGGGCTAGATGGGCTACTCCTGCTCCTATTTCTTATGTTCTTATGTTCTTAGAAGAATCCCAAATACCCAGCTTTATGATCTGCTGAAATGGAAGCTGATGAAAAGACTTGAGTATATTATCATTGAGGTGTACTGTACACCTCCCACTTTCTTCATGCGTAGCTTCCCCTTCTGTGTTTGTGCTTTCACAATGTCAATAATTGCTGCTGCGCAGCCTCTGCAGGAGAACTGGGGGAAGTAGAGAGTTCTCACAAAGAAGCACCGCCACTTGACCTAACACCTGTTAACACCACTCACATACTAACTGTTCCAGACTAGTTTAGAGTCAGAATCTCACATTTGGTGAGTCACAAGGCATGAGTGGGCTGCAAAAAGGACTTAGGATTTGGTTAGCATATGTGTGAAATCTTTGGATGTGAGATTGAAATTTGGTTTTGTTGCAGGGGCTTAAATGAGGACACTACTGGGGCTGGATATAGGAAATGTATTACAGTGGCACAGTGGTTAGCACTGCTGCCTCACAGCACCAAGGACCCGGTTCGATTCCTGGTTCAGGTCACTGTCTGTGTGTGGAGCCTGTGCATCCTCCCCGTGTCTGCATGGGTTCCCTCTGGATGCTCTGATTTCCTCCCACAGTCTGAAAGATGTCCGGGTTTGATTGGTTGGCCATGCTACATTGACCCTGAATGCCAGAGGGATCAGCAGGGTAAATATGTGGGGTTACAGGGATAGGGCCAGGGTGGGATTGTGGTCAGTATAGACTCAATGGGCCGAGTAGCCTCTTTCTCCAATGTAGGGATTCTATGCTGATGAACATACATACCAAGATGCTCGTAGGTATGTTGGCATGAGTACCCGATGGTATACAGCCAGTTGGCCAAGAGAATGGAGGAGACTGTCTCTACAGGACAACGTGCATCACTGTTTGCAAACCCCACTTCCAAAATAGGAGTGGGGAGAACCTCAATGGCAGCTCTGCTAAACCCAGCCAGGATGCAATGTCTGCCAACCCTTGCAGTGCATCAGGGGTGTGCTGATGTGTAGGTGCTGCTGTGGGAGCTCAGACAGAAGTCACCAGACACAAAGAGCTGCTGTTCTGATCTGGATGCAAGTCTCATTGCTGTCTGAAACATGCAGGACCCTGCAGCAGTCCAACAACATGTGCTCCATCTTTATTAAGCTTGCTAAGTTGCCACCCATGGCAGCTCACTTACTGTCCTGTCTGGAGACAATACACATCTCTTTAACCTATGCTTAATGCTATTTCCACTCACATTGTCTGCACCTTTAAGATTTGATTAGCTGTAAAGACCCGCATTCTAATCAGTATTCTGCAAACTGAGTGTGTGCTTTATATGCCCTGTTTGTGATCAGAACTCCCCACTCACCTGATGAAGGGGCAGAGCCCCGAAAGCTAGCGGCATTTGCTACCAAATAAACCTGTTGGACTTTAACCTGGTGTTGTGAGACTTCTTACTGTGTTTACCCCAGTCCAACACCGGCACCTCCACATCAAGATCCATGGGAATGGCGATGGCACAATAAGCATAAAGCCATTGTGCTTTTTCAGGATGATAGCAGTCATACTTCAACAACTACCATTCTGCCAGCGGCTTTGCTGCCTCTCACCCAGCCAGCCCAAACTGCTACCACCCTTACAAGGGTGATGCAGTCTAAACAGAGACCAACAAGTGCTACAGCTGCTCAAGGGCATACTGTAAGGTCATCTGCAATTTCTACCACTGTAAGTCAGCAGCCTTCCACCAGCCATGCTGCAGCCACTGGGATAGGAGTACTAGATCAGGTGCTGGGGGGCTGCTAAAGGATGAATGTTTCTTGATTTCTTGCATTATTGAAATATAAAATTATTGTGGGATAATTTTTACTGTTTGCCTTTGTTGAGTGTTGGTGACCAAGGGGACATTGTCATGTTTGAACAGGATAAACTTCTCTGTGGATTGATGTTGGAGTTGGGGAGGTTCCTTTTAATGAAAATGAAGGCTCTCTATGAGGTTATTCTTGTATCATCCACTTGTAAATGGTGCATATGGTCTCATCCCTTCCTTCTCCCTCTCCTCACCTTCCTGGGATCTGAGGATTGGGCTCTCATAATTGCTAAGTTTTGGAGGTCACAGCACTGCCACAATCATGGAGACCCTCTTGGGCATATATTGCTGAGAATCCCCTGAGTGATCTAAGCATTGACAAAATCCTTATTAACTATTACTAAAAAAAGTCAAAAATGTAAAACAATTTGCAATATTTATCTTATGTTCTAACGTTCAGGTTAAGAATGAGGTACATGTGAATTAACAAGCCCAGTGAGAATGGACACATAACACTACACAGTAAATGCTAAATGCAACCTCAACAGATTGCATTGATTTCTCATTAACCAAGCCAGACGTTAGTCACAACATGAGTCAACCACGTTTTGCTTTAGTAGCCTTATGATTTGCTTCAATGTAGTGGGTGGCACAATGTCTTTCATTGAATGTCTCTGACCTTGCATGGTGAAGTAGTGGAAGGCAATCGTGAGACATGTGTGGAAGGGGCAGTCCTTGTTGCTGGGCATCCTGTACATGCCTGTATGTTAATGTTTGAGTTATATTCAACAATCCAGGGAAATGAAGTCTCGGAAGGTGAGATTGAAATCCCATGAGGTGAACCGTTGATGAAGCCATCCAAGTTGGGGTGACTTCTGGAGAGAATTCTGAGATGAGATCTTCAAAGGTGAAGGTTGAAAACCCTGGTGAGACAGATAGAATTTCAGCGAAATTGGTTGACTCACATCTGGCTCGGTTAATGAAAAATCAATGCAATCTGTTTAGGTTGCATTTGGCATTTACTGTGTAGTGTTATGTGTTCACCCTCACTGGGCTTGTTAATTCATATACACCTCATTCTTAACCTGAATGTTAGAATATAAGATAAACATTGCAAATTGTTTTTCCTTTTTGACTTTTTTTAGCAACATTTAGTAATAGTTGTATCAGGCTCCTATTGATTGACTACACCTCAAGCTTCAACACTATTATTCCAACAAAACTCATCTCCAAACTCCATGGCCTAGGGCTTGAGTCCTCTATCTGCGACTGGATCCCAGACTTCCTAACCCACAGACTCCAATCAGTAAGGATAGGCAGCAACAACTCCTCCATGACTATCCTCAACACCAGTGCCCCACAGGACTGTGTCCTCAGCCCCTTACTATACTCGTTATACAACGATGATTGTGTGGCCAAATCCCCCTCCAACTCGATTTTCAAGTTTGCTGATGACACTACTGTAATGGATTGGATCTCAAACAATGATGAGATGGAGTGCAGGAAAGAAATAGTTGGGGGAATTTTCCCATCCTGCCCACCACAGGAATCATAGTGGGTGGGGAGGGGGTGGGGGAGGGGTGGCAGACCATGCAAACTTGACCACTGGTAGAATTTTCCAGTTTTGGGGAGAGCGCAGCTGGAAAATCTCACCCAAAGAATCTGGTGAATTGGTGCAATGACAGTAATGTCTCTCTCAATGTCAGTAAAATGAAGGAGATAGGCATCAACTTCAGGAAGTGTAGTGGAGGACATACCCCTGTCAATGAAGTTTCTAGGTATCCAGATTACCGTCAGCTTGTCCTGGTCCCCCCTCGCTGATGCAATAGTTAAGAAAGCCCACCAACACTTCTCCTTTCTCAGGAGGCTAAGGAAATTTGGCATATTCATTATGGCTCTAACAAACATTTACAGTTGCATCATATCCTTTCTGGATATATCACAGCTTGCTCTGACCAAGAAAGTACAAAGGGTTGTGGTTGAAGCCCAGTCCATCACGCAAACCAACCTCCCATCCATTGATTCTGTCTACACTTCCCACTGACTTATAAAAGAAGCCAGCATAATTAAGGACCTGACGCACCCCAGACATTCTCTCTTCCACCTTCTTCCATTATGCAAAAGATACAAAAGTCTGAGAACAAAGAGAACAAAGAACAAAAAAATGTACAGCACAGCAATAGGCCCTTTGGCCCTCCAGGCCTGTGCCAATCATGATGCCTGCCTAAACTAAAACTGTATGCACTTACAGAGTCCATATCCTTCCATTCCCATCCCATTCATGTATTCCTCTAGTTGCCTCTTAAATGCTGCTATCATACCTGCTTCCGCCACCTCTCCAGGCAGCGCATTCCAGACATTCACCGCCCTCCATGTAAAAAATCTGCCTCGCACACCTCTAAACTTTTCCCCATGCAGTATTATTAAAATGGGATAAATTGGGGAACGTTAATGTACAAAGGAACCTAAAAGTTCTAGCACACCAGTCATTTAATGCAAGAATGCAGTTACAGCAAGTAACTGGGAATGGTACATTGGCCTTCATTGCAAGAGAATTTGAGTGCAGGAGCAAAGATGTCAGCTGCACAGGGCCTTGGTGAGACCATACCTGAAGTATTGTGCACATTTTTTTCTCTTTATTTAAGAAAGGATACGCTTGCCATAGGCAGAGTGCAATGTTTGATTCCTGTGATGGTGGGATTGTTGTACAAGGAGAGATTGGGTTAACTGGCCCTGTATCCACTGTCTAACCAATAAAACATTTATAAAATGCAGTCTGACCAAGTCATTTCTGGATTTCATAATTATCTGGATTATAAATAATGTTAGAATGGCGAACTACAAATATATGTAACAGGAAACCCCATAGATACTTACCTGAAACATAAAACAGTGATAAAAATTGTTTTACTTATCCAAATACTATGGGTGGGAATTTCTGGCACTTCATGGCCATGTTTTTGGCGGTGGAGGCAACTCACTATTGGCCGCCGACAGGATCTTTGGTCTCACCAATTCTGTGGCGTTTTGTGTGTTTTGCCTGTCCCAACACTGGGGAAACAGCCATGGGGACTTGCCTTCGGTGGGATTCTGCTGGCATGAAGGGCTGGAAAATCTTGCCTTATATCTTCATGGTTCTGCTCCCAAGATACTGTGCTAAAGTAAAGTCCAATGACATCAACAGAATACTACTCAATAAAGTTCAAGGCACGTTTTTTCTGAACAATATATTTCTGGACTGGAGATGTTACAGTGTATAATTATCTCAAAGGATTTCATGATAAAATACCACAGATTGAGCACAGTATTGAAATATCAGAGTCACAGCCAAATGAGTTACAGAGAAATTCCGTTTCCACCACTGTTACAAAAATTATGTGCAGGAGGGCATTTGAAAAGCCAAAGTCCTTAGGTTCTGTGCTACAGATGAGAGTAATTTTATAATGGGACATGACAGATAGCCGCGCTATTATTTCACCTTTGAACAATGGAATGAAAGCCTTTCTCTCTACTGACTGCAAAGGTTGAGCTGTCAGCTTAGGGCGGCAGAGTGCATGATCAGCCATGTGCCGGGGGAAATGAGGGAACTGTGAGTTAGAGACAGCGAGGGCTAAATTCAGAAACTGGCAAACAAGTCCAGGGATCGGGATGCATAGTTAAACTACACCTGTTGATTATGATCCTGGTTACACAATATTTCATGCTGTCCGCTTATTTCAGTGTCTAATCACCACCAACTAACCTGTTGATTGGCTGGGATCAATTGGTAGGAATGCTATATCATAGATAGCTAAGATCACATAAATCTGTACTGTTTAAAACTAACCTGATCTCTCAAAGGGTGGCCGGAGCAGTTGTGCAGGAAGTGAATCTGACCTGGAAAAGAGGTTGCAATGGCACGGCATGATAGAGAGTAGGCTGCAAAGGTTTTGGATGCTTCACTGGAGGACTAGCTGGAGGAGGTGGACATGAGGAGAGGAGTTCTGTATTCACAAAGAACCACAAGACCCTCCAGGTACACTTTCAGAACTGAGTAGGAGCAGACAACTATGGAGGTGAATGCCAGGAGTCAAGACCCCCAGACCTGGATGCAGTGCGGCAAGAAATTGAATGACCTCACACTAATGGTCAAAATTAATGAATGCACCTTCAAATGCCTACTAACTGCAGTTTTAGCCTCTCGCTGCTCAAATATATCATCTATCTCAAGCTTCACCACTCCAGGACTGTAATCATTAAAGATGATGGTATCCTCAAATTTAATCCTCCTTCTCACACTGGAACTGGAGCAGGCCATTTGCCCCTTCAAGCCTACTCCATCATTCAGTTAAATCATGGCTGCTCATCTACCTCAATGCCACTTTCCACACTATCTCCATGTGCCTTGATGTCATTAGTCTCCAGGATTGTGTCAATTTCTGTTCTCAATGCCTGAACTTCCAGAGCCTTCAGAGGTAGAGAATTCCAAAAATTCACCGCCCTCAGTCAAAAAAATTCCTCCCCTGTTCAGGCTTAAATAATCTACCCTTATCCAAAGATGTATGGGTTAGGTTGATTGGCCATGCTAAAATTGCTCCTTAGTATCCTGAGATGCATTGGTTAGAGGGATTAGGGGGTAAATATGTAGGGATATGGGGGTAGGGCCTGGGTGGGATTGTGGTCAGTGTAGACTCGATGGGCAAATGGCCTCTTTCTGCACTGTACGGTTTCTATGATTCTTTGATTCTGAGATTACATCTCCTAGTTTTAGATCCTGGAGAAACATCTGCAACCACTTTGTCACACACTGTAAGAATTTTGTAAGTTTCAATGAGGTCACTCCTCATTCTTCGAAATTCCAAATGCACCTCCTCCTTATTCCAGAATCTCTTCTGATTTACAAGCTGGAGATGATGTAAGGATACACCATTTGCTTTTCCCCTGACTTCTTGCACCACAACTTTATACTAGTAGTTCAGAAATCCAAGAAATGCAACTTGTTCAAGCAGAGGGGGAAGCAGCAAGAATATAGTGATGATCGCCTGTCATTTAATTTCACAATCCTAGCCATCAACTCAGATACTGACATTGTCCATCATTTAAAGGTTACCATAGAGACAGGATCTGTACATAGTGAGGCACATGGTACAAGTGGTCTATATCTAGGCAAGGGGTAAGCATATCGCAGATGCCAGTTCACTGGAGGGCAGGGTCACACTCGAGTTCTACGGCAGTGGAGGACTTTGATGGGGCAATCTAATGAAAATGGCTGAACTGTATGTACAATAGAATGCTTGGTGCATCGGGAGTCTGTCAAAAAGCCTCGATGTCAATGTCCATGGAGAAACCTGATGCCAATTTGCCACAGTCTTTGCACTGAGCTGGGAGCCCATTAATTCCAGCACTGGAACGAATAGTGACAATTCAGTTTGCACACTTGTGGATCCGGTCATAATGTAATGGCTGATGGCCAATGTCTTATCTTCTATTATGACATAGGCAACAGCCACCTGTAAGACTTCCTGGGATTCAGGGACCACAAATACCAACATAAACTACCGATTAGTCCTCAGTCATTTTAAGATAGTTCATTAAGAAACAGCAGTTTATACATAATCCAGCAACTAATTTGGCAGAAAAAGGTTTTGATCTGTAACAGTGGAAATCCTGGACGGTGGGCGGATAAATTCTTGACATAGTGTGGGTTGATCTCATCTTCCACATCCTCCTCTTCTATTCTGTACGACAAGCACTGTCACCTCCCCAGCACCTCAGCAGCAGTCTATCACCCCCTGTATGTGAGCATTTGTTAATGTGCCCTTTCTCTGGGAGCTGGTATCTT
This sequence comes from Carcharhinus amblyrhynchos, assembly GCF_965287045.1. Classification (NCBI taxonomy): domain Eukaryota; kingdom Metazoa; phylum Chordata; class Chondrichthyes; order Carcharhiniformes; family Carcharhinidae; genus Carcharhinus; species Carcharhinus amblyrhynchos. The sequence goes on along the minus strand of NC_137333.1, from coordinate 67,116,326 downwards.
ATCCAGCATCAACCGTCTATTGAAACTATTCTGACCAATGCGCACCAGACAGGTACTCAAAACATCAGAATGGTTAACATTCTCCCCTGTGTGTTACCCTGCCCGAGGTCAGAATTTTATTCTACATCATATTGAGAGTCATATCCTGGCTGTTTCTGAACATTTCCATAGATAAAGTGGGTACAAAATGCCATCCTAATAGTTTAGGAATGTCAATATAGCAATGCAAACTGTAGAAAAACCAATGAAGCATTCCAAATTATTGCAGAAAATACCTGTTCGTTCAGGACCCTAATTTCTTAAACACCCAACATTTGAGTGCTGCAGTGTAAGTTCTGACTGCCACCAACATGGCAATGGATTACAGTGTGCCAAGGATGTCACGCCACATGAACAATTTAGTCTCCATCAAATTACCAGGATTGTGGTGGTGCCACCCTAGGAGAATGTGTGTGGCTCCATGGAGCCTGAACCTGCTGTGCTATCGCAGGAAGACAGCACAAGTCCCCCAACCCTTGCTGCTCCACCACGCATCTTGCTATTGCCTGCCAGCCAATCAAAGAAAACTGTCACTGCCCATGCTGAGATGATGCAGGCTCCAGCCAGGGAATCCAGATAGAGAACTGCTCATGGTCATCCTCCAAGGTCAGTCTGCCATGTTCCCCACTGAATATTAGCACCCTGTCACCAGGCATGCTGCAGCCTCTGGTCTTGCACTGAGCAGTAACATTGGGTCAGGCACAATCTGAGCGAGTGCACTGGAGTGATTATTGACTTTTGTATGCAGCATGGCATGGTTTCATTTACAAAGTTGGTGTGAGATTTTTGTTTGAGGGGCACTCCAGACACTGACACTCAGTTATAATGAGAAGGTAAGGTTTAGGTCTGAGGTTGCGGTTACTGCTACCGCATTCAGATGAGTCCCTATGGATAGCCTGATCAGAAAGGGGATTTATTTATATACTATTAGTGTCACAAGTAGGCTTACATTAACACTGCAATTAAGTTACTGTGAAAATCCCTTAGTTGTTCTGGCACGTGTTCCGGTACACTGAGGAAGAATTTAACATGGCCAGTGCACCTAACCAACATGCCTTTGGACTGTGGGAGGAAACTGGAGCACCTAAAGAAAACCCAAACAGACACAGGGAAAATGTGTGAACTACACACAGTGACCCAACGCTGGAACTGAATCTGGATCCCTGGTGCTGTGAGGTAGCAGTGCTAACCACTGTGCCACTGTGCTGCCCCTGATGTCTCAGTTGCCTCCTTCCTTCCTCTTCTTCCTCCTCCAGCTCATGCTCCTGCCAGCTGCTTGTTGTAAATCGGGTGGGAAGGGCTGTCCCTCATGATGGCAAGACTGTGATGAGGTTTGACACCACTCTGCCAAGAAGCATTATTGCAGTGTGCCTGCTCTGTTAGATATCACATTGCAAGATGCCTTAAAAGCGGAATAGGAATAACGCAAATGCTGGCCTTGCCACAAAATAAAAAAAGGTGACTACTTGGCAATGAAGGCTATTTGCTGATCAAATGGCTAATAACTCTGCTGTGAAGCCCACAAGAATGTGTGCACCATGCATAAAATGAAAGGCTGGATGGAACTGTGGCAAATGCCACATTTCATAATGTACTTTTTATAGTATTTTACTGAATAATCTTTTCTAACATGTTTCTCCACAGTGCTACACCAGAAGCTGCAGCATGACTGGCGATTTCTAAATGATGTAAAGTATCAAACATACTTAAAGTGAGACTGATGCTGTTGGATGTGGCTGTGAGACATTGACTAAGACAGTATATGCTGAAGCCAGACCTGTGAATACTAGTTTGCCACCACCCTTTAGAAAGGAAAAGCTTTGTGAAATTTCTCTTTGAGCAACAGGGCATTGTCTGGTCATGTTACCAGATGTTTTATAGATTAGAAAATCTAAGACTGTTGACTTAAAAGGGGGTTTTAGCTCTGAGTTTATTTCAGATAATGTCTTATAGGAAGTCAGGGTAGAAGAACTATTAAGGTGTTCTTGTGTCTTTATTTTAATAAGTGTTTAAATTTAATATTTAACATCTTCATAAGTAGTCCAAGGGCTACTTACCTTGACTTCAGATACCTCCCCATAATATACAAATTGAAAACTGTTGTGGCAACTTGTTTCGAGTTTCCTTTTGCGATTTTGGCAGCCGGGCACTTACCATCTGTTGTGTGACAACACCATACAGGATAATCATTACAAGGTCTTGATGTTCAAGAAGATTACCTCGATGCTTTAGTATCACAAAGATTCATCAGTTCTAAACATATATGTAGGGGTAACTAAACAGGAACATGTATTGCAAATAATTATTCTTCTTTGGGGATGGAGTATCTTTTAAAAGAAAATGGGTTGTTGTAATATGCCTTTAAGGGATGGCTGTCTGACATCATTAGAAAAGAAATGTCACATGATCCTCAGTTTCACCTTCAGACTGTGAGCAGAACATATAGAGTCCTGCTGCTGATGTCTTCAAGTTTTCTATCCATGTATATATGGTCTTGAATACCTAGTTTAGATAAATGAACTCACAATGTTTTTACCTAATGCCTAATGTGTGACCGGTGCCTTCATATCACTGCAAAAAAAATTGATTGTTATTTTTAAATAGCGTTTGATGGGGTAACGGATCCTTCCTACTACTGAATACGTATTCAGCTGTAGGAGTTAAAAGAGGGTATAAGCTGGAACATTCAATTCCAAAATGGCACTGCCATCCTCAAATTAGCATCCTGACTGATGTCATTATTTGCCTGGTCTGCATACTTATGGGAACCACAATGCACCCACCAAAGTGAACTCTGGCTTGATTCACTATAAAAGTGTACACGCATTGTGATGCCGTTTTGGACTCTAATGACTCTCATAATACCCAAAAAACAGGTCAAACCCAATCCCAATCTCTCACCCAAAGTCTGGTGCTGTTGAAATCGGCTGATTTTCAATCAGTACGTAAGCTTTTCAATTCACAGCAGGGGATATAATCTTCAACACAATGTTTTACCTGCCCCATAAGAATTAACATCCGCTAAGCAATTACTGCCATTCAGAGATGGCAAATTGCTACAGAGGAAGCCTGAGATTGTACAGGGAGGTTATAAAATTATAGCGTGGGACAGAGAGAACACAGACAGATGGGCAGATTGATGGATTTTGAATTTGAGACACATCTGATCCGAGAATAGAAAATGAAATGACTAATGACCAATAATTGGGTGAAAATGACACTCAGGCTTTAAAATGTACAATAAAAGGGTTAATGTAAAAGAATTGAGGTTATTTGCACTTATTACTAATTGTTATTATTAATTTGTGTTCGTTATGCAGTAAATGCCAATAACTATTTGGAGGGGGAGAAAGGAAAACAGATATTTCGCTCAATCTCTCAAAAATGATTGCACTTTATTTAGCTTTTAGCTGGAACAGCATTATGAAAATGTGCTCATTAGAGAAGACAAGGTAAATGGTTCAGTTTTATTGAACTGGCAATTAAAGTCCAGCAAATGTGTTTACCAGCTTCGGAATGCATAAGATTGTCAAGTGTAGCAGCTGTATTGAAATGAACACACAATTATCTGCTTTCTATTTCTTTCAAAATAAATGTGAAGAGTTCATTAATTTTAATAACCTCACAATGAGCTGAACAAATGGAACTTAACATTCAGCAGGTGTGTGTTAAAATATTTTCCCCAAACATGACTGCAGTGAATTAGATCAGTTATACATCACTCTTATACATTCATGCTCAAATATCATAGCCAACATTGACTTTCACGGTGTGTGGTAATTTTTTTTAAGCAACAGCACTAATGATAGAACTTAAAGTAAAAGACGAGAAAATGCGAATTATAGAGTCTTCTCCTTGACATTTTCAAGTCATGCAACTTAGTACCAAAAATATATCTGACACTGGCTTTGAACCTGAGAAAACTTGGCCTTGTTGCCCCACTGTGTCATATTCATCTCCTGTGCTTTTGGCCCTTGTGACGTATACAGGAGTTTGCTAAATAAGTACCAATACATGAGCAATTTTATGCTGCACGCATGTTCATAGGGAATGCCAATTCACTTACTGAAACTCATTTATCGAGCAGAAACTAAAGGTATTTACCCTATCTCATTCCTGGATTCAAGCTTTATAATCTTACATTAATTTTCTAATTCATAGTACTGTTTGAAATGAATGAAACTACTGTCAGTGAAGCTATTAATCTGCTTATCATTGATTTTACAGCTTTGTTGTCTGTTATTCAAGTAACACCTTCCAAGAGCTTTTTTTTCACTTGGAATCAATGAGGTCTGGCCACAAGTCTGTTATCTAATCTTACTTGTTTTTCTTTCTGAATCTGCTGTACGTTTAAAACATTTTCCATTTGTATTTTAGATTTCCAGCATTCTCTTTTGATCCTCTTAAAAATAATCTGAGGTTGAGCAAAATGTGGTCAAGATCGTATGATAATGTGGACTAAATTTTCATACAACATTGTCATTCATGTTTGGTACATCTGTCCAGTTAATTACAAATGAACACTGGCAAGTATTTCAATAGTTTGCACCTACACTGTGTTTTGAGGTGAAATTTTATATAGTTTGTACATAGTCAATTAGTCATTGTCCATGAAGAACCAAAAGTACCTCTATATCTGTGGGGGACAGACAAGTAGTTATATAGCTTGAGGGATGCCACCCTGCATCAAACATGGGGCAAGGCAAGGAAGTCGGCCTCCATGAGCTATCACCATGGGATTAAACTCATGTCATTGACATCATTCTGCATCACGCTCTAGCCATTTTCAGCCAACTGATCCCCCTATAAGTATGTATGTGTATTTTAATGGTTCATTTCCTTGCCTTCTACCCTCTAAATATTATCTACGTTTTAGTTGACAGAAGCAGTTTTGCTGCCACTTACAGAAAGAGGAGAGTGCTTCTCATTATAAAGGATATGTGGAGAGTAGGCATGAAATTTCTATTTCAGTTTTTCTGACTAATCTTAGAAATGCTACCATGGTAACAGCGGTGCTTTGGCAGAACTGCATTGTGGAGTTCAATATTTCTTTAAGGAAAATGGTCTTGTTTAGATGGCTCATCATTGGCAGATTAGGTGTATGGGGAGGGGAGGGTAGAAATTTATTTTAGGCAGTAATGCAAAATGGGAATTAGCATGGGTTGTCCATTATATTCACAGCCCCGTACTTGGTTCCATTGGAATCAATGCAATTTATTATCGGGATGAGCATATAATGGCTGGCCATTGCTATGGCAAAAGTTTTGCACAGATTCCCAAGACAAGCTTCCACCCCAAAATAAAAGAGGCCTGCTGGTTCCCAATCAGGCCCGAAGCACTTGCAAATGCTTTATATTCACCGAAGAAATTTGAATATTACTATTTTAAGAGCCTTTTTTTTCCGCTACAAAAAACCCATTGATCCTAAACAAGTTTATGAAAGGTGGTCATTATTTTTAGGAACATATCTTTAATTTATTCACTAGAATATAAAATTCAAGTTTATAAAAACAGCTTTATAGCTTGCTGTCTTATTCTTGTTCCAATGATGATTCTGAAAATGACTGGAGGTTTGTCTTCGAATTCCCATTGAAAACCTAAATCCCACAAAGTGGAATATTAGAATATAAGAATTATCTAAAATTAACAGATGTCAAAATGTTTATTCAACAACATCCAAATTAAAGTTGACTGTGAAGTTCTGTACACGAGGGTTCTCCTTCATAGAAACCAATATGATGGGTGGTCCACTATATTGGAAGCATATGTAAGCCAATTACCAGGCAAACAAAAAGGTGCTACACATTCAAGGGCAGATTTTTACAGCTCCATTTCAGGTGAGAATGTTCACAGAATGACCTACCCTGCCACCTACCTGCCTGCACCTGACCCGAGTCCCAAGTAAGTGCCAGTCAAGGTGACAAATCCAGCTCTGTGTCAATGAGGCACTTAGGTCGTTATTGTTAGGACCTGTATGAATCCTTTGTGGCCCCAGGGTGCCCAATGGGCACTGTCCAGCCATGTCCCCAACCACCTGGGGGCTCAATGGCCTCCAAGCTCCCCAGTGGCCATCACACCATCCACTAGCAGAGACCAATAGTGATTCTTGCCAGTCTTACGCTTGCTTGAAGATTGAAGATCCCAAGGAGCAAGGAGGATCCGGCATCGAATGTTCTATGCATATTTAAATACTACTTTAAATTTGCTAATGGGCTTCATGTCCTTTGTGGCATGATCCAGTTTGCACCATTAGCAAGGAACATGGATGATTGCAAATCGTTTGGTACAGGGCGTGAAACTGATTTTTAGGCCTGTGCGCTATTTTCTGGATTCAGCATGATCTGCCCCAGGCGCGGCGAGATTGGGAAATCACCCCCAGTATCTATACGACACAGATGCATGATGTTTGGCTGCTTTAACATTCTTACTATTAATATGATTTGATTGAAAATCCAATTGTTTAAATAGACATTATGTTCCCTGCTGCTGCTCTAACCATGGTAGAGGGAGGCCCATGTCAGATCGGTAGCCTGACAGCTTTTACTGGGTAAGCTAGTGTCTAGCAGGAAGTGGGAACCTCCCTTTGGGTGGGGCATGCCTGATGTGCCCATCAAAGATACCCCACCCTCCCCCCAATGTCATACCCTCCCGTTAATCCTCAACCCCAGCCTCTCTACCTGGACGATTAGAGGGGTGAGCCCAGCTATATGGGTGTGAAGTACATACATTTATATTCTTATTTGAATGTCACTCACATAGGACATTGAGGAGAATTCAATGTTGCAAAAATGACACTAGTAGTATGCGATTCTGATAAAACTGTTTAATTGTATGAACTTGCGTTATGGAAGTTATCTTTCTGATGGTCTTTCAATAAGAATGCAACGAGCTGGGCGTTGATGTGTTAAATATCAGTGTTATTGCTGATAAGTCCATGTTCTGTAGCTAGGTGACAGGATTGTCGATCTCAGATTTATACTACCAGGCTACAGAAAAAAGATCGACAACTCCCAATTCTAGGACCTTGTTTTAACAATACTGAGTTCTTGGAATCCAAATGAAAAGACCAACATTAACGCATCTTAATTCAACTATTATTACCACCTTACTTTTTTAATGGAGAAATCAGCACATCATTAATTCTTGATGATGCGAGTGTTTCTCCAGGATCTAATTGAAGGCTGCAAGCATAATCTTGCTTTTTAATTATTATCCATTTTAGAAGGGGTCATTGTTCTTAAATCAGTTCAGCATGAATAGTGATGCACATTTCTCACATCTTGCACGTGCTGTACATGTTAACATAAGATGTGCTTCTGCTCGATTTTCTATAAACATTACAACAATGTGTATTTATTATCATGAATTTAGCTCAATCAAAGTGTGATTGCTTTGGACATTGTTCTTCGTTGAGACACCTATTACTGTTGTACAAGAGAGGCAGACTTTTAAAGGCTTCATTCACAGATGCCCTGAAGTTTGAGATGATCTTTATTTAAGGAATATCGTTCAGGTAGTTGACATTTCACACCTCTGGAGTAGAGTAAAGGTTCAGTGATGGAATGTTTTGCCAAAACCATGGTTTCCAGACTGTTGTCCAAGGAATGTGAGCTGCTTTTGTTCAGTAGACTTGTGACAAATGTAAGGTTTCTAATGCAATAGAGAACTAAGGTAAATACAGAAGGTGCAGAGGGAGAGAAGGAGAGCCTCTTCCTGCCCCACTGCTGCACCACCAGCTCCTGCCTCTTGCCAGGTCCCAAGACAGGCAATGCACACATCCAAATATATTCCATCCGGCCACATGCCTGTGCTGTTTCTGGAGGCACCATAGACACTGCCAGATCGCCTTGAGTATTACAATGAAGCCTGAGGTCAGCACCTAAAACAGCATGGACAGAGGTGGACCCAGAAACAATAGAAGTGTGAGAGGAGAGTTGGGACATCAGCATCTAAACCAGCTATGCAGTGTGTCACTCCAAAAGCAGACCAAGTGCCTTCTGAGTAAAATCAAAGCATGACGTCAAAGGGAAATAGGTAATTGATGGATTGATAAGTATTCTTCTTTTATTTTTAAAAACCTAGTTCATTTGTTAGTAATTGTAAGATGTTAGTATTAGCAGTAATGTTTACTGGCAGTAAATAAGCATATTAGGAGTAGCAGGGGTTATCAATTAAAATGCATAAAGGCATTAATTCACATAAAGATGGTAGTACAGGTGATGTATTGCAGTTACAGTATGTGGGAATAATGGATATCAGTGTGATCTAAGGCAAACATGTGTACTGTAACTGTTTGTGACTCAGTGAGCTGGAGGTTGAGCTGCAGACTGTGATGCAGCAGGGATGGGAAACACTACCTGGAACAGGCTCAAAGGGCTAAATGGCCTACTTCTGCTCCTATATTTGTATATTTGTTTATATGTTCATCTAACATTCCAGAAGGCAGTCATACCCCTGAGGCTAAGGTTGTATGATTTAGTCAGTAGTCAGCAACAGGAGGGTATAGATTCCTTATAGTGCAGAAGAAGGCTATTCGGCTCATCAAGCCTGCACCAACAACAATCCCACCCAGGCCCTATCCCCTTAGACCCATGTATTTATCCTGCTGTTCCCCCTGACATTAAAGGGCAATTTAGCATGGCCAATCAACCTGCCCTGCACATCTCTGGACTGTGGGAAGAAACTGGACCACCGGGGGGGAAACCCACACAGACACAGGGAGAATGTGCAAAGACACATTCTTGATGGAATTGAACCTGGGTGCCTGACACTGTGATGCAGCAGTTCTGATCACTGTGCCACCGTCCTATCCTTACGTGATTGCAAGTGAGGCAAATAAGGGGACTGAGAAGGTAGAGGTGGAGGAACCTCAGCTCTTCCAAACATCCAAAATGTACAGCGTTCTTGCAGTTTGTATGGATGGCAGCAGGGCTGCAAGAAGGATGAGTGAACTGACCGAAGTGCCATGGTATAGGGAGGAAAGCAGATAGGGGGAGTAAATAGGATGGTTGTAATAGTAGGTGGCAGTAAGATGAATAGATACAATCTTTACAGCCAAGAACGTGGGTCTGGAAGCTTGTGTTGTCTGTATGAAACTAAGAAAGAGGTTCTGTTGAGGGCACATGAACTTCTAGAATCCAAATTAAAAAGTAGAACTTCAAAGATAATAATCTCTGGATTATTACCTGAACCATCTGTGTTGGGTCAATAAGATTAGAACATAGAATGCTACAGTGCAGAAAGAGGCCCTCTGGCCCATTGAGTCTACACCAAACACAATCCCACCCAGGCCCTAGCCCCATACATTATACCCACTAATCCCTCTAACCTACGCATCCCTGGATACTAAGGGACAATTTCTTAGCATGGCCAATCAACCTAACCCACACATCTTTGGACTGTGGGAGGAAACCCACACAGACATGAGGAGAATGTGCAAACTCCACACAGACAGTGACCCGAGCCAGGAATCGAACCCAGGACCCTGGAGCTGTGAAGTAGCAGTGCTAACCACTGTGCTACCGTGTCGCATTAGAGAGATGAATGCATGGTTCAAACGATGTGTGGGAGAAATGGATTTCAATTCATGGGGCTTTGGCACCAGTATGAGGGAAAGTAGGGGATGTTCCATTGAGCTGGGCTTGACCTGAACCATGCTGGGTCCAGTGTTCTGGTCAGTAATATAACTAGGGTGGTAGAGGGGGTTTAAACTAAATAATGGAGGCAAGTGACCATTTGAGAGGTGAAGCAGTAAATCAAAGGGAAACAACGAGTTATTAGAGCAGAGTGGTGATTTGGGTAATGCTAACTGTAATGTGACAGGAAGAGAGAGTATAAACTGAAGAATGCACTGATAGATAAGGTCAGAGATTTCAGAAATGGTAAAAAGTCAAAATTAGAGGCTGTGTATCCAAATGCTGCAGCAATTGTAACAAAATTGATGAATTGTTAGCTCAGATGGAAATATGTATGACCTGATAGCCATCAGACAGACATTGTTGCAGGATAGCTAAGGCTTGGACCTGAATATTGAAGGGTATTTGACATTTTGAAAAGATAGGAAGCTAGGAAAAGATAGTGGATTAGCTCTGTTAATTAACAATGTCATTAGTACTGTAGTGAGAGATGACTTTAGCTTGAAAGAGCAAGATACAGAATCAGTTTGGGTAGAGACAATAAATAGGAAATGTGAGAGGTCACACGTGGGACTAGTTTATCAGTTTCCCAACAGTAGGACAGAACATACAGGAAGAAATAAATGGGACATGTAAGAAAGGTGCCATGACTTTAATCTACACATAGATTGGGCGAATCAGATTGACAAAGGTAACCTAAAAGTTTACAGAGTGCATTAAGGACAATTTCCATGGACTCTATGTTCCAGTGCCAACTATTCTAGACCTGGTAATAAGCAATGAGACAGGATTAATCAATAACCTCATGGCAAAAGAGCCTCCAGGAGATAGCGATCATAACATGTTTGCATTTCACATTTAGTTGAACCTCTTTTTTAAATCTCATTCACTTCTCCTTTCAGCTGTTTCATCCAACCCTTGTGCTGCCAGAACAACAGTTGGCAAGGTTCTTAAATATTCTAATTCTGGTGTTGCTGCAGGAAGAGGAATTGATGTAGTGACAGTTTGATGACCTGCAGCAATGTTTTAACTACTTACCAGGACAAAATCTACTGATGAAGGTGCTTGGATGCTAATTACTAAATGGCAAAACTGAAACTCAGTCTAATATTAATGCCATAACAGAGCTCATGCTAAATTAGAATACTTCTATAATTGCAGGACCTATAAACTGTGTAAGAATCATAGAATCCCTACAGCAAAGAAGGAGGCCATTTGGCCCATCAAGTCTGTACTGACCACAATCTCACCCAGGCCCTGTTCCTGTAACCCTACACATTTACCCTGCTAATCCCCCTGACACTAGGGTAAATTTAGCATGGCCAATCAACCTAAACTGCACATCTTTGGACTGTAGGAGGAAACCAGAACATCCGGAGGAAACATGGGGAGAAAGACATGGGAAGAAAGTGCAAACTCTGCACAGACAATGACCCGAGGCCAGAACTGAACCTGGGTCCCTGGCGCTGTGAGGCAGACACAAGGAAGCTGAATCTTGTCTGATTGACAAGTGGAAATGCATGGTTTCTGGCTGAAATGCAAAGAGAAAATGCCAGAGGCCCAACTCCCTGAGCCTTTTGCATTGCTGGAAGTCATAGGATTTCCCTGTGGCAGGGCAGAATAAGCATTCTAATACACCTAAATGAGGAAGATCGGCCTTAATTGAGTCTCTGGCCTCATTTTCTGTTCAGAACACTAATCCATCCAAGATGATCTTCTGAGATGCCTTCTGGCTGCGATTGTTGGACACAAGTGGGAAGATCCCACAGTGAACGCCCATTATTGCTGCTGCAACAGACAGATTTCTGTGCCTTAGTTTTTGTCACAGCCCCTGGTAGGAACATGCTAGTGACCTGAAGCTAGAAATACAGATGGGATCAAGTCCTGATAAGTGAACCACAGTCCTCCAGGTGGCAGGTCCCCATTTGGGAGGGGAATGGATATTGTGGGTGTGTGGATCATAGTGAGGTAATTCAAAGGTATGCCTTGTGTGAGGTGGAGCTATCCTGAGGTTCACCTGCTCTTTAATGCCACAAAGTCTAATTTTGGATGTTAACACTGCTTTCGGTCGATCAACAATGAACTGATGGATAGCGAGGGAAGTATGCAGGTTGGAAGATGATTTTGTTCTTACTCAAACCGTGGGTGGAATTTTCCTGTCCCACCTGCCATGGGAATGGTAATATGTGGGGGCGGACCATACAAAGGTCTGTTGGCTTCCAGTGGGAATTTTCAATCTTGGGCTGAGCGTGGCAGAAAATCCCTGTGTTATTTTACTTGTCAGGGAAGCAGAGGTAGTTTTAGGTGAGCCATATCTGTATTGTTAAATATTAGATTTAAATGGGTTTAACTTAGTGCTCCTATGTAAGAGTAACACTCTAGTGAGATCATGCAAAGTTGTTAGTATATGTGCAGGCTGGGTTAGTCCAGGCTGTGCCTCTGTTGTGCTTAGAGAGGGTTACAGAGTGAAAAGTAAAAAGTCATTCCTTAGTAACCATAGAACCATGGAATCCCAACAGTGCAGAAGAAGGCCATTCAGCCCATCGAGACTGTGCTGACTCTCTGAAAGAAGAAACATACCTGTGACAATCATCTGATGGGAATCCAAGAGGAAATACATAAAAGATCAATTGAATGGTACCTGCCATTTGGTTTCAAAGTGGGGTGTTATCCTTGAAATCTGTGTACATTTGTGCAGCTAAAGGGAAAATAAAGCAGTGTTGTATCATAATGAAACTTTTTGTATTTAATAATCTTTTTGTTGTTATAAACTAATTAGCAATCTTGTGATTCTGTTCCTCCCTGCTTTCTAAAAAAACTAAAAGTTACACTCTTGAGCTAGGATTCCATTCTGGGATCTTGCTGTCCAGTTATAGCATGAACTGGGATTGTCACAGAGTGAACTAATTTCTGTGAGATTGATTGTTGTATTAAGCATTGAAGTAAAATGAATGATTCTGGTATTTAACAAGATAACTTTTTTTTAAAGTTACGGATTGGGATCCATTCTGGTTCTGTACTGGCGGGAGTCGTTGGTGTGAAAATGCCTCGTTATTGCTTGTTTGGCAACAACGTGACTCTGGCCAGCAGGTTTGAGTCAGGAAGTCAACCACGGCGCATAAACATCAGTCCCACAACATACCAGTAAGTACAAAACATGGACTAATACCCAATAGTACTAATTATGGGAGGCTCTTTGACGATGTCTTCCATGTCAAGAGCCCTGGAATTCAGACTGGACCTAGGAGTGTACAGAAAACAATCGTATTTAATGACCACCAGCTCACAGATTTGCTTTACTGCATCATGAATTCACAATACATGGAGTAAAATTACACTGACATTTCAGAGGTGAAACTCCTTCTTGCTTTTCCTGGCTCTACATGAAAACAAGTCTCATGAGATTTTTAATTTTATTTCTAATTGTCTCCTTCCTGTCGTGATGGTTCTGCACCTTAAGGGCTGTAAGCTCCAGAGCTAATGGGCCAAGTGCCAGAAGATGGGATTAGAAAGGACTCCTGGGTGTCCTTGGTTTGGCACGGACAAGATGGGCTGAATGGCTTCCATCTCTGCTGTAACTTTTCTATGGTTCTATAGTATTAGACAGGATTTTTTCTCTTTGCTATGCTTGGGGAACGTTACATTAAATCTTTATCTCCACTGTGCTATACCAGGATATCTTATGACTTCCCTGAAGTATATAGTCATAGAGGTTTACAGCATGCAAACAGGCGCTTCAGCTCAACTTGTCCAAACTGCCCAGTTTTTATCATTAAACTAGACTTAATTGCCCACATTTGGCCCATGTTCCTCTATGTCCGTTTTACGCTGTAACTGGCTAAATGCTTTTTAAGACAAAATTGTACCCACTTCTACCACTACCTTGTTCCAGACACTCACCACCCTCTAAGAATAAAAAACAAAGAACAATATAGCAGAGGAACAGATCCTTCAGCTCACCAAGTCTGTGCTGTCACAAATGTCCTCTAATCTAATATTTTCTTGCCTCTACATGGTCAATATTCCTCTCGTCTCTGCGTATTTATTTGTTTATCTAGATCCCACTCGAACGTTGTTATAGAATCTACTTTCACCACCTCCTCCAGTAGTGCATTCTAGGCATTCATTGCCCTCTTTGTGAGAAAATTGCCCTTTACATTTAAACTTTCCCCCTCTCACTTTCAACCTATGCCCTGGAGTAATTGACCCTTCCACCCTGGGAAAAAGACTGACTATCCACTTTATCTAAGCCTGTCATAATCTTGTAAACCTCTATCAGGTTCCCCCACATTCTCCAATGCTCCAATGAAAACAATCCAAATTTGTTCGACCTTTTTCATAGTCCGTATCCTCCAAACCAGGTAACATCCTGGCAAATCTCTTCTGCACCCTTTCCAATGCATCAACATCCTTCCAGTAGTGTGGCGATCAGAATGGTACACAATACTCCAAATGTGGCCTTACCAAAGTCTTATACAATTGCAACATGATTTTCCAATGCCTATACTTAATGTCCCTGACTGATGCCACACTTGGAATACTGCACGCCATACGCCTTCTTGCCCACGTTGTCCACCTGAGTTTCAGGGAACTGTGGATCTATACATCTAGATCCCTCTGTATGCTAATATTTCTAAGGGCTCTACCATTTATTGACCTTGTGGAACACTGCTTATCACAGACCTTCAGTTAGAAAAGCACCCTTCCTCTGCTATTCTCTGCTTTCTATCCCCAAGCCAGTTTTGTATGGCTTTATGGCTTTTGTTATGGCTTTACTAAAGTCCATATATACAACATCCACTGCCCTGCCCTGGTTAATTTTTCTTGCTTCCTCAAAGAACTCAACCAATTTGTGAGACATGACCTCCCCTTCACAAAACCATGCTGCTTATCACTAATAAGCCTATTCTCTTCCAGATGTGAGTACATCCTGTCCCTCAGAATCTCCTCCAATAATTCCCTCTTGTCTGAAAAACTTGCCCCTCCTGACCCTTTTGTATCTCTCCCCTCTCACTTTAAACCTATGCCCTCAGTTTTAGACTGCTCTACCTTTGGGAAAAGATGTTGACTATCTTATGTATGCCCCTCATTATTTTGTAGACCTATATAAGATCACCCATAAACCTCCTATGCTTCAGGGAAAAAAATCCCAGTCTATCCAGCCTCTCCTTGTAACTCAAACCATCAAGTCCTGAAAGCATCCTAATAAATCTTTTCTGCTCTCTTTCTAGTTTAATAATATTCTTTCTATAATAGGATGACTAGAACTGTATTCCAAGTATGGCCTTACCAATGTCTTGTACAACATCCCAACTCATGTTCTGACCAATGAAAACAAGCATGCTAAATGCCTTCTTCATCACTCTGTCCACTTGTTATTCCACTTTCAATGAGCTATGAACTTGTACCCCTAGATCTCTTTGTTCTATAACTCTCCCCAGTGCCCTACCATTAACTGAGTAAATCCTGCCCTGGTTCAATCTACCAAAATTCATCACCTCGCAATTATCTAAATTAAACTCTATCTGCTATTCGTCAGCCCATTGGCCCAATTGATCAAGATTCCGTTGCAATCCTAGATAACCTTCACTGTCCACTATGCCACCAATCTTGGTGTCATCTGCAAACTTATTTAAGTTCTCATCCAAAGAATGGGGGAAGATCTTATAGAAACATATAAAATTATGAAGGGAATAGATAAGATAGAAGCAGGGAAGTTGTTTCCACTGGCAAGTGAAACTAGGACTCGGGGGCATTGCCTCAAAATAAGTGGGAGCAGATTTAGGACTGAGTTGAGAAGGAACTTCTTCACACAAAGAGGTGTGAATCTTTAGAATTCTCTGCCCAGTGAAGCAGTTGAGGCTACCTTGTTGAATGTTTTTAAGGCAAGGATAGATAAATTTTTGAACAGTAAAGGAATTAAGGGTTATGGTGAGCAGAATGGGGAAGGGGAGCTGAGTCCATGAAAAGATCAGCCATGACCTTATTGATGGCAGAGCAGGCTCGATATGCCAGATGGCCTACTCCTGCCCTTTGTTCTTATGTTCTTATTAAACATTAATATAAATGACAAATAACAGTGGACCCAGCACTCATCCCTGAGGCACGTTGCTGGTCACAGGCCTCAAGTTTGAAAAACAGCTGTCTACAACCACCTTCTGTCATCAAGCTAATTTTATATCCAATTGGTTAGCTAGAATCATAGAATCCCTACAATGCAGGAGGAGGCCATCCAGTCATTGAGTCTGCACGGGCCATAATACCATCCAGACCCTATTCTCGTAAGCCCACATATTTACCCTGCTAATCCCGCTGACACTAAGGTCAATTTTGCATGGCCAATCAATCTAATGTGCGGGTTTGGATTGTGGGAGGAAACCAGAGCACCTGGGGAAACCCATGCAGATGCAGGAAGAATGTACAAACTCTACACAGACAGTGATCTGAGGCTGGAATTGAACCTGGTGCCTGGCACTGTGAGGCAGCAGTGCTAACCACTGTGCCACCATGCCACCCCCCCTCATCCTAGATCCAGTGAGATTTAACCTTTTGCAACAACCTACCTTGCAGTACCTTGTAAAAGGCCTTGCTAAAGTCCATGTAGACAACTGTACTGCTCTCATCTACCTTCTTGGTTACCCCACCAATAAACTCAATCAAATTTGTGAGACATGATTTTCCACTCACAAAGCCATGTTACTTGTCTCTAATCAGTCCTTGCCTCTCTAAATGCTTGTAGATGCTATCTCTCAGAATACCTTCTAACAACTTATCCACTACAAATGTTAGGCTCACTGGCCTCTAGTTCCCAGGCTCATCCCTGCAGCCCTTCTTAAACAAAGGCACAACATTTGCCACCTTCCAATCTTCAGGCACCTCGTCTGTGACTGTTGATGATCTAAATATCTCTTAGGGGACCTGCAATTTCCTCCCTAGCTTCCCACAATGTCCTGGGATAGACTTCATCAGGTCCCGGAGATTAATCTACCTTGATTCACTTTAAGACTTCCATCAATTTCTCTGTATTTTGTACGTCTCAGGACATCACTACTTATTTTCCCAAGTTCCTTAACATCCATGCCTTTCTCAACAGTAAATACTGATGAAAAATATTCATTTAGGATCTCACCCATCTTTTGATATCATATCGTATCATGAGGCCTGTCCTGTAGTGGCAGACGGAATAACCAGTGACAATTCCAGTGGTGTTGAGAGTGGAGTAGACCTCACTGCCAGTGTTTTGTCTAAACCCGCAGGGGCACAGTCATGCAGCAATCCAGAACATATATCACAACTTACATTCTCATTAAGATGCAATATGTGCAACAGTCTTAAGAGGATCACATAAATAAGCTGTACATAAATTAAAAATTGGAACATGCTCATCACCAAAAGTTTTAGCCGTTTACAGTAGGGTTACAGAGGGCAATTGCCCCCTTACCTCGTATTTCCTCATGATCGCTATTAATTTAATGGTTGTAGTTAATAATAGAGAAGCGTCTGGACAGTATTTCAGACAGGAAACTTCTGAAGGATTATACAGCCAAATCTATGTTATACCACTGGGAGGCAATGGCCTAGTGGTATTATTGCTAGATTATTAATCCAGAAACTCAGCTAATCTTCTAGGGACTGGGTTCAATCCTACAACAGTAGATGGTGAAATTTGAATTCAATAAGAAATATCTGGAATTAAGAATCTACTGATGATAATTGTCAGAAAATCCCATCTGGTTCACTAATATCCTTTAGGGAAGGAAATCTGCCTTCCTTACCTTGCCTGATCTACATGTGACTCCAGAGCCACAGCAATGTGGTTGACTCTCAGCTGTTCTCTGAACAAGGGCAACTAGGGAATGGGCAATAAATGCTGGCCAGCCAGCAACGCCCCTGATGAATAAAAAAATGCTGTGGCATACATTTATACAGAAATCAAGAACTGTTCTGTCACCATGATTACAACTATTTTTATTAAACTTTACTTCTGATAATAAACTTGGAAAGGTGTTTCTGCTGAAGTAGTTATTTCACTTTGACTTTTGGCAATGGTATTGGGCTGTAGAGAGCACTGAGGTACCAAATACCCTCACCAGATACCAGACAAGGTCTCTTAAACCTCAGCACAAAGCACAACAATGTGTCAGATCCCTTGTTACTGTGCATTCAGCAACAACACCAAGCAACCCAAGCTCATTTGCATTGAGTGTTATTAAATGCTGGCCTTCATGATAGAGTCTGGTACAAATCCAGCTTGCTGCACCTTGTAAAGTGTGCTGTTCAGCAGTATTCTAATTGGAACCTGCAGCCAGTGAGCATGTGTTTGACAGAAGGACCTGCTGCAGGCTAGCAGATGCTGATCTCAGTCAACATCATTAATATGAGACTGTAAAAATCAAGTAAGTGCTCTTATTAATGCATTTGAATATTTTCCAACACACTCCTAACAATAAACTTCATCACCATTACAGAATTAATTGGTCCTTGCGAACATCTACCTCTCTGAGAATGGGGAAAGGCAGCGCGTTTAATTATTTTGACATTTGCAAGCCAATTTTCAGCAGCCAAAAATTTTCATCTCCCTTATGATTGCGCTATTTTAACCATTGCTGCCTATTTTGGTATTTTACTATATTACTTAATTAATTTCATATAGCTTAATTAAAAATAGGATTGTGCTGCACTCATTTGGGAAGTGTGAAACTGACACCTAGGATCCGGTATGATGAGTAACACGTGCTCCCATCCTGAGCCAGAATTGAACCTCCTGCCATATTGGATTGATTGCATTCATTGGCATTCAGAAGTAACATATAACAACAATAAGTTGGTTGTAGGAATTCTTTTTGAATACAACAGTCACACAGCCCTTATAACTGCCATCCTTATGAGCAGCATAAGCATCAGGGTGGCATGGTGGCACAACTGTTAGCACTGCTGCTTCACAATGCCAGGGACCCAGGTTCAATCCTGGCCTGGGATCACTGTCTGTGTGGAGTTTGCACTTTCTCTCCGTGTCTGCATGTGTTTCTTCTGGGTGCCCTGGTTTCCTGCCACAGTCCAAAGATGTGCAGGTTAGATTGATTGGCCATGATAAATTGCCCCATAGTGTCAGTGGGATTAGCAGGATAAATGTGTGGGGTTACAGGAATAGGGCCTGGGTGGGATTGTGGTCAGTACAGACTTGATGGGCCAAATGGCCTCCTGCTGTACTGTAGGGATTCTATGACTCTATGATTCTGTTCTTGTATATACTTTTCCTTATCAACACTGGACTTGAGGGTTGCCTTCATTTGATTCCAAATATTAATACCAACACTTATTTGAGAAAAAATATTTACAAGAATTCATTTGATAATTGGATATCAATCTAGTATAGAAACACCCTTGTGTAAAGCCATGGTACTTTGTCTGCTAATTTACTTATCTGATTGTGGATCTCAAAGGCTTCAGCTTCTTCCACAGTACCCTACAAACCCACTATTTCTATTACTTTGAAGTATAGGGGCAGTAGGCACCTTGGAACATCAACTTTTCCAAGTTCTCTCCATGTCATACATTATCCTGACTGGCCCATATCTTGTCACCCCTTCTTTGTCATAAGGTGAAATTCCTGGAACATCCTAACTAACAGCATTATGTGAGATCCTTCACCACATGGACTGCAGAGGTTTAAGCAGGTTGCTCTCTACCAACTTCTCAAATGCAACTAGGGAGGGTAATAAATTCTGGCCTTGCTAGTGATGCCAAGAATGAATATTTTTCAAAAGTTGGAAGGCTGCTAGGTTCCCTAGGTTCTCTGTAGTGAGGACACTACAGATGGCCTCCAGAGACCCTGGGCATCCTTGAGCAGTTCTGGTCCCCAAGTGCCTGGCTGCATCCTTAGATGATGTCCTTTATAGATGGGTTGGTGTTTGTTGAGCACATTGGGTATTATGTATGTATTCCTTTTGCTTACCACATCTAAAGTCTACACTCCTGCTCACATGACAGGATAGTTCATAATAAAATCTGTAGTGGGTCACTCAGCCCATTGAGTCTTCTCTGCCATTCAATAAGATCATGGGTGACCTGATTGTGGCCTTAGTTCCACTTTCCTGTCTCTCCTCCATGACTATGTGGCACCCATCCATCAATAGTACAATGGACCGGAACAGAAAAGGACTCAAATTGAGTGAATTTGAGCGAACATCTTGAGTATTCTTATATAAAACAGCACTCACAAAGTAGGGAGAATCTGAAGTTGACATCTCTCCCTCAAGCCAATGAGATGGTGAGGGGAAGAGTAGTGATGCCTGTGTAGTGTGATGGGGTAACATGAATATTTAGTGGTGCTCCTCTGTAGTCAAGTATTGAGGATGTTCAACTTGTCTGAGATGGATCGCAATGTCTTGGAGGGAGGGGGACCTGTCACTTTGACATCAGAACACCCTTTATAAATATTGCCCGAATCTCTGAAGAGCTGCTCTTTGCCAGCGTCTTTAGGTCCTGCATGTAAATTTCTCCAACCTTCAAAAAAAGTTGAGTGGATTTGGGATCCCGCTGATGCATCCACTGACATTCCAGCCAAAACTCCATTCATTGCTGCAGCACCAGAAAATTGCAACCACATATGCAGTTGGAGGCTTTGGCTGCATTTCTCGCTGGAGACCATACAAGATCTTTTGGGAGAAATACGCCCAGTGGGTGGGATTTTCCAGCTCTGTCTTGCCAGCAGGATCATTTGGTCCTGTGAAAATCATTGAACTTTGAGCTGAACCACTAACTAATCTGCAGCAGGGCCCAAATGATTGGGCTAGAAAATCCCAGCCATTCACTTTTGGCTTTTTTCCCACCTTTTTAAATCCCCATTTGGTCCATTTGAAATTCATTGGATTTGAATTTCAACCTGAAACGTTAACTGTTTTTCTCTCCACAGTTTCTGCCTGACATGCTGTTTTTTACATTTTCATAGAATCCCACAATCCCACCCAGACCCTATCCCCAAGCTGGGAATTACACCCGGGTCTCTGGCGCTGTGAGACAGCAGTGCTAACCATTGTTCCACCGTGTCGCCCTGTTTTCTGTTTTTATTTCAGATTTTCAGCATCTGCAGTATTTTATTTCTGGGCATGTACGCTCTCTGTAGCTTTAATGTCCTTCCTATAATGAGTATTCTGAAACAGCACACAGTGCCCTAACTGTGGCCTGAACATTGTTCGTGCAAATTTATCATGACCTCATACACTTTTCTCCATTTATAAGACCCAAGTTATCAATGGCAATTTTTATGATTTTATCTACCTACATGTCATTGCTCAGATAATTATTTGAACTCCTGTGCCTCTCTGTTCATCCACAATTTTCAGCATCTTTCCATTAAGTGTATACTCTGTTTTGCTCTAAAATTGCATCGCTTCTCAGTTGTACATTGTTAAATTGCATCTGCTATATATCTGCTAATTCCACTTACCTGTCTATTCATTTCCACTGTCCTTTTGCTACATTATCTGTGACCAAGTCGACTTAGCGCCCAATCACTGGAATTTTACTGGCCCGCTTGCCATGGGAAATGTAATGGGCGAGGGGGGCGGACCATGGAAAAATCCATTGACCTCGGGTGGGATTTTATGGTTTCGGGACGAGTGAGCCATTAAATCCTGCCCAGTGTCTTTTCTTTGTGTGTGTGATGGCTAGGAGAAATCTCTGATTCAAACTGGGCCTTTTAAATCCTTTTTAAACATTGGAACCAAGAAAAAAGCTTGTTTTTACTTAAACTTTCTGACTTTCTAATTGCAAGCAGTATTGAGTGTTCATTATTCAATGCTTTTCTATTGCCTACAGCCTGGTAAATAAAAAATGTTATGATCTTGGTACAGGACTTTGTGTTGTTTCATTTGATTCTTTAAACCTTTGTTTCATTTTAAATGTAGGCTATTAAAGGGAGATGACAGTTTTAAGTTCATACCACGCTCCCGAAGTGACCTTCCAGAAAACTTCCCAAAGGAAATTCATGGAATATGTTATTTTCTGGAGGCCAATACTTCCCTGCATTCATCAAGGATGATAAGCATGCCTGCCTGCACAAGGAAAAAATCATACAATATTGGGACTATGTTCCTACGGGAGACCAGTTTATGAATTGAAACGTGTTCTCAAGGTGGGTTTGGGAGCACATCGTGCACACATGGTGAGAAGGAAGGCATCACGCGCAGGCTTCCTAATAGCTGAACACTTGCCTGAACGCTGTATCTGGAAGATTCAATTTAAAGAGGTGATAGATGTGTTCCGTGTTCATTGAAAGCATATCCCCTTTTCTGTTAAGGTGGGAAGAAACAAAGCTAGTAATATCCTGCTTTATATAATTTGTGTACAACAAAATTAGTGGCAAACATATATAGGTGTACAAATGCCATGTTGAAAGATTTTTATTGAGCATCATGTAATGAAGAAAGAACATGATTTAAAACTAATATACACAGTTGTGTTCTCTATTAACCTTTTAATGGGGCACCCATCACCACTCTGCTTTCTGACCTACATTGACTCCTGGTTAGACAATGCCTCGACTTTGAAATACAAAGAAAATAGAACAAAGAAAACAACAGGACCTTTGGCCCTTCAAGTCTGCACCAACCAATCTTACTATCTTTATTTTTAAATTTGTTCATGGCCTCACCCCTCCCTATCTCTGTAATATGCTGCAGTTCAAAAACCTTTTGAGATATCTATGCTCCCCTAATTCTGGCCTCTTGAGCATTTCCTAATTTTAATTACTCCACCATCACAGGCTATAACTTCAGCTGTCATGGTTTGAAGCTCCTAATCTCCTCAACATCGCTATGCTTCTTTTTTTCCCTCTTTAAAAATGGTCCTAAAACCTACCCTCTTTAACCAAGCTTTTGGCCTGCTACCCTATGTCACATATTGCACCATATTAAATTTAGTCTAGCAAGGTTCCTGTGAATCACCTTGGGGCAGTTTGCAACATTAAAGATGCTATACAAATAGAATTGACATTGTCTTTGCTGTATTATTGCTCCTTTGCTGAAAGATGGTAGAGATATGATAAGCCAAATGCACTTCTTCAGTCCTGGAAACCTCAATGATTCTATATTCTGCACTTTTTGATTGTTTTCATTTGTAAAAACAATCTTCAAAACACAAAAAAAGGAAGAACAATATTTTTAGTCTGAGAACTTGAGTGAAACAGGAAAACTAATAATGCAGAAGATTGGCAAGTTTAAAAGTAAGAGAAATAAATAAAATAGCATTTAATTGATGACAAATGTTAGGCTTAAAACCGTGTGGATTGTAGGAGGAAGGAAAGTCTGAGGGAAGACGTTCCACAGCTTTGATGTGTGCAGAAGAACCAGTTTATGCAGGAGACTGTGTGGTATTTCTGATTGTAACATGATGAGGTTACATTAGTAGAAAGTAAATAGAATGTGGTGTGCTTGGAGTTTAATAGGGGAAAAAATTGCAGGTTGAAAGATTATTTCAGTGTTAATTTATCAGTAAAAGAAAGCAAAAAAACGAGTGATGTGGCGAGAAAGTGAAGAGAATGCAGATGACAAAGGGATTGATTCCTTATCGAAAGAGATGTTCATGTGCATCATGTTCAAGAGAGTGAGGAACGTGTTAGAAGGGCTTCCTTAGGTGTGGGAGCAATGATCAGATCTTAGATGAGCTTTGGTTTGATAGAGAGTTTAACCACAAATCTATGTTTATTCAGAATGTTTTAGAATAGAATACAATTCCTCCAGGACAGAAGGAGGCCATTCGGCCCACCGAGTCTGCATCTCAGCCAGGCCCGATTCCCATAGCCCCACATATTTACCCTGCTAATCCTCCTGACACTATGATCATTTTAGCATGGCCAATCCACCTAACTTGTACACCTTTGGAATGTGGGAGAAAATTGGGTTTCCAGAAGAAACCCACGCAGACACGGGGGAACATGCAAACTCCACATAGACAGTGATCCGAGGCTGGAATTGAACCCAGGTCTTGACACTATGAGGCAGCAGTGCCACCTTTTATTATACTTTATCGTACATAAAACCAGTTAATACTTAAGACAAAAACATGGTTGTATCCATGTCAAAAGCATTCACAAGTTAATGAATTGTAAAAATACATAATTAGTTGACATGGAACTTCAAAGTCTCTCTGTTTCCCAATTCAGTTTGTTTCATCTGCTAATTGTTGTGAACAGCCATTTATTTGTATTTGTATTTGTATTGCTGGTATCAAATTCTGTCAGAACTTTACAGTGAGTTTAGAATATCCTTATTAACATTTGCTTGGTAATGAAGGATATGGGTGGTTGTTGAAGACTTTCTTGCAATCTCCTTTCCCAAATCCTGATATTGCCTTTAAGCACACTGGCCTCGCTCTTCCTGGAACTGTAAAATCCTGCCTGAGGTAAACGGACCTTTCCATGGTCTGTCCCCTCACTTGCTCCGATTCCCATGGTGGGCAGAACGGTAAAATTTCGGCCACAATCTATTGCGTAAGTTACAGTGTAGATGATAAGAGCAGGAGTGAAATATTTGATTGCCATTTCAGTTATACTTACTTATCTTTGCTCCATATCTTTCAAAACCCTTACCTAATGGAAACCCGTCAGTCTTGAAAAAAGTGGATCCAACATTCCAGCCATTTGGGGGAATAAAATTCCAGACTTCCTAAAGAAGGTCTTCATTATTTCCCTATTAAATAACAAAAGTCTATGTTTAAGAATATGTATCTTTGTTCTGGATTTTTCCACCAGAGGAAATAGTGGTAGAATTTCATGGATCCAACAGTTAGACCGAGCATGATCATTGCGGGGGGGACGGGACGGGGGTGGGGGCAGCATCCCTTTCACATTTTTGTGTGTCAGATTTTTTTTCAACTCAACCAACAAACTCACCTACTCTTTTTATTTAAACAATGTACAAATACAAAACACAGTACAAAATACAAAATACACTTTCAAATTACAAACCAGAATACAGTACAATCTCAGTAATAAATTACAAAAGTAATACCCGATATAACACAATATCAACAATAAACATGCCATTTTTAATACAACAGCACAAACCAACATTGCACAATAACAGACAGCTAGTGAGCATTGTAAGTGATCCACAACCAGTCTTCCAAGGTTGCAAACAATTCACAGTGACTGCAAACTAGCAAGCTATAACATAAACACAGTACTGACAGCTAACACGCTGTCCTTTAACCAATAACAAATAACTCTGGGTGTCAGATTTAATGAAGGGAATGGGACAGCCCTGAAGCTGGAATCAATTAGGTGGTACGTCAGTTAGACTCAATAATAAACCACTCGATCACTGAGCCTTTTGGGATTTAATGGTGGCTCAGGGATTTAATGGGACTCATTCATTTAATGTCTCCTGAAGACCTCCTGGTAAATCTTGCTGGATTTGCCAGTAGCCCACCTTGTTAGGGTTGTTGAGGGAGAGAGACTCAGTGCCTGATCGGGCACTGACCCAGCATCTGGAAGTAGGAAGGCCACTGAAAACCACCCCCACCTTGCATCTGACTTCTCTAACTCTCCCCACCCTAGTGAACCCCTCCCCACAAAACCATCCTACCTGATATGATGGTTCCTGGCGAAGGCTTTGGAGTATTATCATCAGAAGTGCTAATGGCAATGAAGAGCTGTTGACCTCTGATTGGATGGCAGCTCTCGGTGACGGGATTTCTGCCCAAGTGGGGCTTTGATTATATGGGATACATTATGCTAACCAGTTAGATGCCCGGTTGCAGACAACTCGCATCAGGCCTCCTGGACAGAAGTGGCATGGGGCTTCAATTACTTTGCCAACCATTGAGGGGACACCCACCACAGGAACTAAACGTAGCTCAATTTCTCTTTATCTACCATATCAAATCTCTTCTTCATTTTAAAGATTTCAATTAAATCATCCTTCAACCTTCTATGCTCTATGGGATATACTCTACATTTATATATATAACATAGCCTCTTAATTTAACCCTTTAAGCCCTGATCCCAATCTGGTGAATGGACACTGTACCCTCTTTAGGGCTTTCCTAATGATCAGTGTCTAAAACTGAAATGTAATGCTCCAAATGGAATCTGGCCAAGGCCCTATACAACTGGAGCATCACTTGAAAACATTTGACTTCCAATCCACTCGAGATAAAAGGTCAACATTCCATTAGCCTTTCTGTTTTAATTGCCTGTGGTCTATTATTTAACAATTTGTCAACATGGGCACCTAAATCCTTTGCTTTCCAACAACTGTTAATCTCTCAATGTTAAGAAAATATTCCTATTTATTTTTCTTAGATGCAAAGGGGATGACCACATTCTTTACCCATATTGAGCTCCATCTTCAATAATTTTGCCCACTTGCTTAGTTTATCTACACCTCTCCTTCTTCCATCAATGTAATTTACTGTGCTTCCTAATCCAGGGGTATCTATCAATTTAAATATCCAACACTATTCCTTCATCTTTCTAAGTCATTGATATAGGCTATTTGCCTCCTGCCTCACAACTAATTACCAAACTATATCAAAAGGTTCCTTAGTTTTTCATTTTTGCTAGTCATTTCTTGTGTAAACCCTATCAAATGCCTTTTACAAGTCCATGTAGATATTATCAACAGACAATGCACATCCAAAATGCTAATAGCTGCCTAAAAAAATTCAATCAGTCACGCATGACATACCATCACAAATCCAAACTGACCCTCTTTGATCGATTAATGCTTATCCAAGTACTTAATCACTGGACTGAATATTAACACCTCAAAATAGATGGGTTGGCACTGAGTTAGAGTTGAAATTCAAAATAAACGAAGCAGGAATTCAACACATTTCAAACCTGCTCAATTCCAGTTTTAACTGAGGTGATCAGAAGCAACAAATCCATTTGTCAAATGTGGGTTAGTCATTTAAATATTATATTGAGACTGCTTTCCTTCATTTTAAGTCATTCAATTTTTAAGTCATGTTGCCTGGGTATCCTAAACCTTAGGAAATATGATCATGATTGAGACAGGAAGCACTGAATGCATAAGGATGTGGGCCAGTAGAAGCAGGAAAATCCAAAATGCAACCCAGTAAATACTAACACCTTGTGAGCTGGCTGTTACACAACCCTCCACTATAGGCTTCCTCATCACCATCTGCCTTCTCAGCCACCACTAGGTATCTCCACTGTGTGATTGTGCTCCCTCTCATCTGCCACCCAGTCATCTGCCTCTCCTGAATACCATCTGCCCTCCAGGTCACCATGGTTTCTGACCTGCAATAAAAATGCCCTGCTGCAATCAGAATCCCAGCATCAATCAGGATCCTCAACAATTAAGGTCCTCTGTGACCAGACTCCTTCCCCAAGATTGGACTCCCTGCATTCAATCCCCCAGGATCAGGATCTCCTGTTGTGAAGCTTTCTCCCTGGAATGGAAACCTCCTGCCTTGGTGGGGAAGCATCTCCCTTGATGCAGAACACTTCTGTGATTGGAGCCTTCCCTCTCAAGAATTTGCTCCTCCTCTGAGCCCCCTTTAAAAAAAGACCACCCATTTTCCCCCCATGATTGGAATGCCTCTGCAATAGCTATCGGCTTTCCGCAGCTGCAGCTTTGTGCTGCAGATTTTCCAGCTGATCAGGCCCTATCCTGTCCATCAGGCAGGAAACAAATGGAAGAGATTTTAAAGGAGCCCTGCACTGAAAAATCTGTCCTTCCAGGACAGTAACCCCTGACCTTATGGGATTCTCCGGCCGTACTTGCCCCAAAACCAGAGAATCCTGCCTGAGGTCAATGGACCTTTGAATGATCTGCAACCCCCCCCCCCGCCCCGCTACGATTCCTGTGGCAGGCGGGATGAGAGAATTCACCCCTCACCCTGTCCCCCATCTCTGCAAGGTACTTTCCTCTGGGCTAACCTCCAGGCTTCTTAATCTGACTTGTCTGCCTTCACCTGGTTTCTCTCCCCTCACTCCTTCTTCAATAATAGAGTGGCATTTGCAATTTTCAGCTATTTCCATAAATTAAATTTGCATGTGTTTGAACCAGGTTTTAACAACATTTTGTCTCAATTTTCATTCCATGCGATCACTCAGTTTTTCAATGGATGCAGTGCATCTATTTTTTCTAATTTTTATATGTGAAAGATCTTATATGGTGAGTTTTATACAGGCAAGTTGCTTTTATCAACATTAAAGTGTTTTAGCTCTTCAGACATTTGAGTCATCTATTCTATGGCTTGCATCTCAACTTGGGATCTGTCTGTGTTTCTGCAAAACCTACTTTTCTACAATATTCTAGAAATAACAAATAAAGGTTTAAGAATGATTTGTAGTAAAAATAACAGACTAACAACACTCACCGCTATTTATCAGGATATTTGACAGCAAGTTACAGCAGCTACACATAAGTTCATAACATATAGGAGCAGAATTAGGCCATTTGGCCCATCGAATCCACTCCGTTATTCGATCATAGCCCCAATGGGGATGGGGTCTCCTCATCCCCATT
This sequence comes from Carcharhinus amblyrhynchos, assembly GCF_965287045.1. Taxonomy (NCBI): domain Eukaryota; kingdom Metazoa; phylum Chordata; class Chondrichthyes; order Carcharhiniformes; family Carcharhinidae; genus Carcharhinus; species Carcharhinus amblyrhynchos. The sequence goes on along the minus strand of NC_137333.1, from coordinate 67,088,149 downwards.
TTCCTGCCTTCTCCTCATAACCTGTCAACCCATTACCAATTAAAACTCTAACTCCTCCTTAAACTTACTCACTGCCCCAGCAGCCAGGGCATTTTGGGGTAGTGAATTCCATGGATTCACAACCCTTTGAGAGAAGAAGTTTCTCTTCAACTCTGTTTTAAATTTGCTACCCCTTATCCTAAGCTATGACCTCTCGTCCTAGAATGCCCAGTAAGAGAAAGTATCTGCTCCAGGTTTACTTTATCCATACCTTTTATCATCTTCTATACCTCAAATTATCATCTTGTATACCTGAAATTATCATCTTGTATACCTCAAATTCCCCTCATTTTTCTAAATTCCAGAGAGTACAGGCCCATCTTTCTTCATACGACAAACCCCTCGTGTCTGGAATGGACAGTTAAACACAGAGATCAGGAGGTAGATGCTCTACTTGAAGCTGCAGAATAACATTAACAGTCCATAACCTCTGGCTGCCTAGTATTGGATTTGGGGGATACCCCAATTAAATGCTGGGGAGTCCCTCTGGGAATTCTCAGGTAAGGGTTATTTTGCAATTGTCCAGAAGGGCTAACTTCTGCAGGGCAATTGTACTGAGAACCATCTGAAAGAGTGATTTAAGTCATTAACTTTGGAGGATTCTGCCAGTTTTACACTCATAGAGACTCATAAAAACATTTCCAACTTCAGCATAACTGACCGAGCCTGGCATTGGACGCTCCCAAATTCCAGAACACCTCTCCCCCCAGGATATTTCCAAATCTCTTGATTCCTCCCCCCTCCATGGAAATCCCTTCTTACCCTCAGCTACACCCCACCCCCAACCTGCAGGGCCAACTCCAAGTAGCCTTGCCCCCCTAACGTGATGACCCCTGACTCAATGAACCCCCGCCCAGCCAGATCCCATCTACTTACCTGGACATTTACCTTCCCATGGCCTGTCAATTTCACTGGGCCTCTTAAATCTAACTGCTTTCCAATAGCCAGTGCAGTAAAAGTAAAGGGGGGGGGGGGGGGGGGGGCAGTGGTAGGCCTGATCTTCCTGAACTTGCTGCTGTTGCACTGCATTGGGGCCTTCAGGGGTGGGGGGTGGGGAGGGGGGAGGGGGTAGTGGGGGAGGGAGTTCTTTCCCTGCAGCTCCCAAACAGCTTCAGCCAGTGAGGTTTCAATGTAATTTTCCAGAGCTGGCAAGTGCTCTTTAAATTCTTGTCATTCCAGTGGGCCAGGACTTTACACTGTTGGTTGGAGATTATGGCCCATTATCCTGCAAAGAAATGCACCTTCAAAATCCATTGAGTGACACCTATTTCGTGCACTTGCCTCATAGATATGACTAAAATAAGCAGAAAAGTGTTAGGATTTTGCTCATTCCAGTCTAAGGACCATTTCAAGGGCATGAGAAGTCTTAATTACTGCCAAACAACCCCTTTGGCACAGAACAGTAATGCTTGCAAGCTAGAAATCTGATTCAGATCTAAATTATTGTTGGAGTTTTAAAACACTAAATTTTAGAAAATTTCTTTAACTTTTTCTTTCTGTCTCTTTTAATTCTCTCAATCCAATATTTTTTCCTTCATTTTATTTAACTTTTTGTACCTGATTTTACATTGAATTCAATGTTCTAACTGACCTAGTTAAGACTCTGCAATGCTCAGTAACGATTACTTAATCTGATTAGTTGAGGAGATACAAAACTGCTTGTCATGTTCACACAGGTCCTAAATTCCCTATAGATGGTGCTGGACTTTCAGTTGGCTTATAGGGACATACAGTGCAAAATCCATAGAAGATCTATGGGGAAGTGCAAGTGTAACATTTTGTCACAGTTTACAGCCTTTCTCGAGTGAGGCCAGAAATTCTCGCCCGAGGTCAAAGGACATTTCCGTTGTCCGCCCTTCGCCACTCCAATTCTGTGGCAGACAAGCCAGTTGAATCCCGGTGTGTTTGTTCAATGCGGATGGCAAATTCTGGCCTCATATATTGCAGATTATTCCATGGGAAGACTGAATAAGCACAATGTCTTCAGATTCAACTGAGTTTAAGTGGGTTTTCTCACAAGTCGGGTAATATTCCAGTTTTACAGTAAGCTATTCTGGCTGTTTGAATATGTATAAGGCAAAACTGGGGGTGAAGGAAGCTGGGAGGCAGGTGTTAAAATAGCTACCAAAATGATTGTTGCAGTTAAGCATTTTGAAGAATTAGGAGACATATCAGCAAAGTATTGCTTTCTAAATAATGATGTGGGTATGCCGGCGTTGGACTGGCATAAACACAGTAAAAAGTCTGACAACACCAGGTTTTAGTCCAACCTATTTATTTGATAATATACTCACAAGCTTTCGGGGTTAGCCCCTTCGTCAGGTGAATGGAGAGTCCTGGCCTCAGACAGAGCATATAAAGCACAGACAGTTTAGAGATTACTGATTAGAATGCGAATCCTTACCCCTAACCTGCTGTTCAAGACCTGAAGTGGCTGATAATGTGAGTGGAAGGAGCACTGATCACAGTTTAAAGAAATGTGTATTGTCTCCAGACAGTACAGTAAGTGAGGTTTTGCAAACCCAGGCAAGTCACGGGGGTTACAGATAGTGCGACATGAACCCAAGATCCCTGTTGAGACCGTCCTCATGTGTGCGGAACTTGGCTATCAGTCTCTGTTCAGCGACTCTGCGCTGTCGTGTGTCGTGAAGGCCGCCTTGGAGAATGCTTACCCGAAGGTCAGAGGCTGAATGCCCGTGACCACTGAAGTGTTCGCCAACAGGAGGGGAACAGTCTTGCCTGGTGACTGTCGAGCGATGTTCATTCATCCGTTGTCGTAGCGTCTGCATGGTCTCCCCAGTGTACCATGCTTTGGGACATCCTTTCTTGCAACGTATCAGGTAGACAATGTTGGCCGAGTTGCAAGAGTATTTACCATGTACCTGGTGGACGGTATTCTCACGTGTGATGATGGTATCCATGTCGATGATCCGGCATGTCTTGCAGAGGTTGCTGTGGCAGGGTTGTGTGGTATTGTGGTCACTGTTCTCCTGAAGGCTAGGTAGTTTGCTGCGAACAATGGTCTGTTTGAGGTTGTGTGGTTGTCTGAAAGCAAGAAGTGGGGGTGTGGGGATAGCCCTGGTGAGATGTTCGTCTTCATCAATGATATGTTGAAGACTCCGGAGAAGATGTCGTAGCTTCTCCGCTCCGGGGAAGTACTGGACGACGAAGGGTACTCTGTCCACTGTGTCCTGTGTTTGCCTTCTGAGGAGATCGGTGCGGTTTTTCGCTGTGGCGCATCGGAACTGCCGATCTATGAGTCGAGCACCATATCCTGTTCTTATGAGGGCATCTTTCAGGGTCTGGAGGTGTCTGTCACGATCCTCCTCATCTGAGCAAATCCTGTGTATACGGAGGGCTTGTCCATAGGGAATGGCTTCTTTAACATGTTTAGGGTGGAAACTGGAGAAGTGGAGCATTGTGAGATTGTCTGTGGGCTTGCGGTACAGTGAGGTGCTGAGGTGACCGTCCTTAATGGAGATGCGTGTGTCCAAGAATGCAACTGATTCTGGGGAATAGTCCATGGTGAGTCTGATGGTGGGGTGGAATTTGTTGATATCATCATATAGTTGTTTCAGTGATTGTTCACCATGAGGCCAAAGGAAGAAAATGTCATCGATGTATCTAGTGTACAGCATCGGTTGAAGATTCTGTGCAGTGAAGAAGTCTTGTTCGAACCTGTGCATGAAGATGTTGGCATATTGAGGTGCAAATTTGGTCCCCATGGCTGTTCCATGTGTCTGGATGAAAAACTGGTTGTTGAAGGTGAAGACATTGTGGTCCAGGATAAAGTGGATGAGTTGTAAAATTGCATCTGGAAACTGGCAGTTGTCAGCATTGAGTACTGAGGCAGTCGCAGCAATGCCATCGTTGTGGGGGATGTTGGTGTACTGTCTGGAGACAATACACATCTCTTTAAACTGTGATCAGTGCTCCTTCCACTCACATTATCAGCCACTTCAGGTCTTGAACAGCAGGTTAGGTGTAAGGATTCGCATTCTAATCAGTAATCTCTAAACTGTCTGTGCTTTATATGCTCTGTCTGAGGCCAGAACTCTCCATTCACCTGACGAAGGGGCTAACCCGAAAGCTTGTGAGTATATTATCAAATAAATAGGTTGGACTAAAACCTGGTGTTGTCAGACTTTTTACTGTGTTTCTAAATAATAACAGCAATATCTAATGGAGAATACTCCAGTAATAAATGAATAAAACATTCACATGACGTTACATATAGGGAAAGTATATGTAATATTCACAAAGTGTAATGCATGTTTTTATAACTCACCAAATGGAAAAATGCTTTCTGTCCAACATGTGTACAAAGTTTTCATAATTCCTTATATGCTTCTGTATACTGTCTATAAATATATATTTCCTTCAGTAAGCCTATGTTTGGAAAAGTTTTCTGACCTGGTTTTCAAGCCAATATGATGTGAAGAATGGTGGATAATTAGATTGGGTTGGGGGCGAGAAATGTTAGAGGCATTTTGTAGCAATGGGTAGTGGCAGAGAATTACCTCCCAATGCTTGCATTCAACTTGGCACACTGCATTAATTCCATCACAGGGACTAGCTTGACGATCGTGACACAGGATGCCATGTGTGGAATTAGAATGACATTACTTGCCATTTAGATGGATGAAGGAAAGTAGGTGTAATTGAAGAGGACAAGTTACCAATCACAGGCTCTGAGGGAAAATGTGCTCTTAATTAGAGCTAGACCTGAAGACCGAATACTAGGACATTTCTGCAGGCATTATAACCCCCACCATTTCTTGGTGTATGGAACTTTTGTTTAAGACTTGTAATGCCACTTTAGTACCAAAGATACTGATGGTGTATAAAACTGCAAGGGAATATGATTGGTATGAATAACTATATGTAATAAGTGTAACTGAGCACTTGTATTTATAATGTATAATAAAACAATTTCAAAAAACACCATTTTTGTCATCATGTAGATGAATTCAGAGCTTATTTGTATGGTAATGCTCTAATGTCCATAGTTTACAACTCTGTGACATCTGAAAGATTTTGTAACCATTTGAAGTTCTTGTAAAATATAAGCTAATGTTTATTTGAACATGCGTAGTTACGTGATGTGAAATAAAAGGCTGCATTGATCAGCACTGTGTTTGAAAAACTGCCTGCAGTTAATGCATTTTTAAACTCCATTTCTACTTGCTTTTAATGGTGGATACACTTTGCAGGGATGTGACCATCACTGACTAGGCCAGCATTCGTTATCCAGCACTATTTGCTCTTGAGAGGGCCGTCATGAGCTGCCTTCTTCAATTGCTGCAGATAACATGGGCTGTAACCTCTGAGCTCCGGGGCAGTGATTCTGAGGGAATACTCCAAAGATGCACTGGGGAATACTCCCCGAAGTCCCTAGATAAGGAATGCACAGCAAAGGAAGTTCAAACTTCCTTTGGGCCATTTTCCTCCACTGAAAATATGAAACTTCTCACTATCTTACAGCAGTAGTTACCCAGAAAAAGTTGGAAGATTTAAAACCATTTCTAGCCTCTGAGTATTTACATTACAGACCTTCCCCAACCACAACTCCCCCTGCTCCCCCATGCCCTTTGAGACACTCCCCACTCTCCTATTTTCTCCAGACCTCCCATGGGACTCTTTTTTCACACCTTTACTAGCCCTACACAAGGACCACCCACTCCCTGATTATCCCCCACCTCCTGTCCCCATGGGAGTTCTTCTCCCATATTCCCCTCCCCCAAAATCTCCATAGGACTTTCCCTATCTTCCTAATACCCCACTGGGAGTAACCCAAAACCAAGCTTCCCCTGCTACCCGTAATAAAGGGTTCTTGCCTCCAAGCTGCCTTCCTGGACAGAAGACCATGGGAACCCACTGTGATATACAGAGTTCACCTGGCTTGAGTTGGAAGGTTAGGTGACAGAAGAGTGGTTGCATAGTTACTATGAATGAAGAGGCAATCTCTCAATTGCCACTCCGATAGAAGTTAGTGGCCTGGGTGGTGTAGGTTCTGTCATATGATTCACTGATTATATCTCTGACGTATTCTCCAACGTAGCAATCGGTAATCATAATCGAAGAGGTGACTGCACTTGGAACTGACATTCTTTCTCTCAGATGGAGAAATAACAAGTTTTGTCCCATTCCAATTTAATATATGTTGTTCTAATTTGATACAGTACAGTTAGAGAAAAAGCAAAGAGTGCACGTACGCACTTAATGCAAAGATACTGAACAGAGAGACTTCAGAGTTCGAATAATAATTCTCTGGCAGCCTGAGTTATAAAACTGCAAAATGTTGTGCTCTAAGTTGAGTAGGAAATAGCCATGTTGTGCTAAAAAGTATACCACATTCCTATCTGCTCCGGACAACAGTACTTCAGAGAAGAGTAGGTGCTGGCACAGCTGCTGTAAGTGTCAATACAAATAATGGATGGAAGCAGAATTCTGGAATAGAAAAGTAGCATTCTGTTTGCATCTACCCAACTTCAGACCTGGGACAGTCTGACATGAATACTGGATGCAACATTGTTTGTATTGCATTTCCCAGTGTTAAAATTCTTCACAAAAAATTATCAAAAGAACAATTAAATCCATTAAGAATGCAACATTCTTGGAGTAGCAAGCAACATGTTGAAAGATAGTATATTACCTCATGAAGAGGTCTGGAGGTTTGTATAGCATATTATACATGTATATTTATACAGGATATGGTCCTAATTAGATGCTATCTTTTTGCTGTCTTCCACCTGAATCCTACTACACTATATTACTCTCATGTGACTCCCTGCATCATAATGTGGGCAGTACTGCTTCCCCAGTCCCATATTAAGCCTAACAGTCCCAACAGCCTAATACTACTAATACAGTACATTGGTCCTCAAATACTGTTCTGTGCAGTGTTAGAACAAAAGACTAAGGGCAGGATTTTCCAGCCACACTTGCCCCAAAACCAGAAAATGCCGCCCGAGGTCAACGGACCTTTGCATGGTCCACTCCCCACCCATCACCCACTATGATTCCCATGGCAGGCGGGACAGGGGTAATCCCCCCATGGGTGGGATTTTCCAGCCCCGCCTATTGCTGGGATCATCCAGCTCTTCCAAGAAGTACTTCCGGCTGGCCCACCACATTCCCCTCCCCCACCCCAGCAGTCCCACCATGGCACCACCAGAAAATGTCACCCTATATTTGCAATCACTGGACTTGACAAAGAAAGTCAACAGTAGATTTACGGCAATTGGGGAGAATATTTTAAGTATAAAAAGCATAAAGCCTAGCAAGCCAGGCAGTAGTTTACAGGTCATTACAGATTTTACTTCCTATGTGAACCTTGGATGCAGAGCGCCCTCAACCTGAACCTTAATATTACTTCCATTTGTGTTGCTCTGACATCTTTATGTGGTGATGTAGCAGTTCACAGTGATGTTCCTCTTCTCCATTATGAAGTCTGGTTCTTGAGTTGTGTTCCTTTATCCTGCTTTGGGAGTGAGGGCTCCCTTGTACATGACCTATTCCATCTAATGATTGGCTGAAGCTGAATAATAATTCTGTGGTTGGTCAGGTTGTCTTCGCTCTCTCTATGTGACTAACACTCGTATCCCATTATCTTACAAGACACCTTGGGCATGTCCACATACACATTCCTTATATGGTCCTGAGCTTAATATAAGCTGTTCTCCTGATTCTGGATATCCAAAGATTATGTTTCAAGCAAAGGCCATGTAGCTTCTTCACATTCTAATTAAGATGATGAATTAATGAGCTTTGCATTCATACTTTAGTAATTGTGGCCAATACCAGCACTATACTTTAGTAATTGTGGCCAATACCAGCACTTTGTCCCTTAGTTGTACTGATATGAACAGTTTAAAAATTTATCACCTCGAAATCTCTTACTGATTTCAATTATTCCAAATTGAATGTTATCATGATTAAATGCTATGACTGAACATATTCCCTTTAAATGTTAACACAATTAGTAAAATTGAATACCAAGTGTAATTCCCTTACATAATTTTCAAAGGCTGAGTTCTTAATCAATTGTGCAACCTTGGGGAACCAGTGAACAGAGACCAAAGAATTCTCTAAACAAGGAATGGGATAAATCAGAGGAAGAGCGGCTTCAGTATGTTCTTGTGTAAGCAGTTCACAGCAGTCTCAAATCCTTTTATATTTAATCCTTTTTGGCCAACAAGAGTCAATTGCAAAAGGTAGAACTAAGCTGGGGAATATGGAGAAATTAAATAGCCAAATACGTTACAAGAGACAAAAGCAAATTACTGTGGATGCTGGAATCTGAAACTAAAAGAGAAAATACTGGAAAATCTCAGCAGGTCTGGCAGCATCTGTAAGGAGAGAAATGAGCTGACGTTTTGAGTCCAGATGACCCTTTGCCAAAGCTTTGAGAGCTGGCGTTTCGAGTCCAGATGACCCTTTGTCAAAGCTTTGACAAACGGTCATCTGGACTTGAAAGGCCAGCTTTTTTCCCTCCTTACAGATGCTGCCAGAGGTTATCCAGCATTTTCTGTTTTGATTGTATAAGAGGCATTTACACAGAGAGAACAGATTGCAGCTTAAACACAGTTCATAATTTCAATTCTCTGTGGTGAATTCCCATTCTCAACAATTCAGCTGCTGGGGTGATGACAGGTATCTCGAGAAGAGGTCATATCATTTGCAACTGGCAAAAGAATCAGCCACCTCAGATATTAGCAATTGGCCCTTTCAATTACAGAAGACACACGTTGGAAGAATCCTTCAGAAAGCAAAGAAAAATAAACCAGAAGCAAATTGTCCATGTGAGTTCATTCAACAAGGTAAACAGTAAATGCTATTTGAGAATTCTAAATTCTGATTTCTGTACACACTGTGTGTGATAATCCTTCGATGATGTCTCAGAACAGTCTGCCCAATGGCTTACAATTCTTTTCACCATCCAATTCCTTGGATAAGAATTTTAATGACAAAATCAACATTGCTAACCCAAATAAGATAATACACTTAAGCAGCCTTTCAAGGTTAGTTTCCATAGTAACTAACTAAATTCAGCAGAATGTGAATGTAGATTTTGCAGCAAGTTTGAACAAAATTTAGCGGCATTTCAATCACAATTTAAAAATAGATTTAGAATACTGCAGAAAAATAGCACTCATTTAGTGCTCTTTGTTTTGAAAATATACATATCTAACTGTTAGAATTTACTTCCTGACTGAGTCTCAGACATTGCTATCATTTAACATCTTCCATCTCAGATGAGATAGGGCTGGTTAGTTCAGTCAGTTAGAGCATGCTGCTTGATGATGCTGAAGGCATGGGTTCAATAACTGCATCGACTGTGGTAGTTCTTGGGACTTGACTCTTCCGTTTGCCACATCAGGGCTTCATTGGGCCAACTTTGGGTGGCACGGTGGCTGTCTCACAGTGCCAGAGATCCAGGTTCGATTCCAGGCTTGGGTCACTGTCTGTGCAGAATTTCCCTGTGTCTGATGGGTTTCCTCCAGATATCCTGGTTTCCTCCCACAGTCCGAAAAACGTGCTGGTTAGGTGCATTGGCCATGCTAAATTCTCCCTCAGTGTACTCAGGTGCCAGAGTGTGGCAACTAGAGGATTTTCACAGTAGCTTCCATGCAGTGTTAATGTAAGCCTACTTGTGATACTAATAAATAAACTTAAAAACTTTGGATAAAAACTATGTGGAGGGAGTCTCAGGTGAGATGCCTATGAGTTAAGAGGTAACTCAATACTGAGGAGGTTATTTTGGTGAATAAGGTGCTAAATAAGTGCTGTGCTAAAAGACAAGCCTTTTCAAAAGTTTGGTTTTACAATGCAATATTGCTTCTTGTGATGATTACCATAACTTGGACTTGTCGGGAGGTGCTAAAACTAAGATACATTTGGAAATTAGCTTTCATGTGCTAACCATTGTTGTGAAGCAGTAAATGTGGGCTTTACTCACTGCATGATAAATTATATCACCCTAGAAAACAGATGCAGAGACCCTGATAAAAGGAAAATACTGCGGATGCTGGAAACAAAAACAGAAAATGCTGGGAAATGTCAGCAGGTCTGACATCATCTGTGGAGAGAGAGTAGAGCCAATGTTTCGAGTCTGAATGAGTCAGCCCTGTTCTTTTTCCACAGTAGCTGTCATAGAATGGTACAATGCAAAAGGAGGCCATTTGGCCCATTGAGTCTGCACCAACCACAATCCCACCCAGGCCCCATCCCCATAACCCCTTGCATTTACCCCATCTCCTGATACTAATGGGCAATTTAGCATGGTCAATCCACCTAACCCGCACAACTTTGGGCAGTGGGTGGAAACTGGAGCACCCGGAGGGAACCCACGCAGACACGGGGAGAATATGCAACCTCCACACAGATTGTGATCCAAGCCAGGAATTGAACCTGGGTCCCTGGCAGTGTTAACTACTGTGCCAGCTGCCAGAAATCTTGGACCTGCTAAAATCTTTCAGCACTTTCTGTTTTTGCAGAGATCATGATGTGCACTTAGCCAGTGTCCATTCAATGCATTGCAGGTAGTGCACAATCTTATGATGTCTTCTTATTATCGTAATGTTTTTTCATGCAACTAGCACTAACTGTGCTGCACTAGTAGACGTGATGTGACTGCAACAGATTTTCAGTTAAACCTGGGAAACAGGGAAAAATAGCTAAATAGGGGACAACATGGACACCCAGGTTTTCTGGTGCTGTGTTCAGAAGAAAGTGGGTACAGACATTTGTGCAGATCAATACCAGGAATGTGGCCCCAAGGACCTGGATGCAGTGATGGAAGAAGTTTCATCCTTCAATTGAGCCTGCCTCCACCACACTTCCAGGCAACACGTTCCAGGCCTGAGCCACTTGCTGTATGAATTTGTTTTTCTCACATCACATTTGTTTCTTTTGCAAATCACTTTAAATCTGTGCCCTCTCATTCTTGATCCTCTTATGAGTGGGAACAACTGCTTCCTATCTTCTCCATCTAACCCCCTCATGATTTGGAACACCTCTATCAAATCTCTTCTTAGCCTTCTCCTTTACAAAGAGAAGAGACTCAACCTCTCCAATCTATCCTCATAACTGATGCTTCTCATCCCCAGAATGTTTCTGTAAACCTCTTCTCCACTCACCCCAGTGCGCTCACATCCTTTCTATGGTGTGGCACCCAGAACTGTACACAATACTTCAGCTGAGGTCTGAGGAGTGTTCTGTATAAGGTCAGCATAAACTCCTTGCTCTATGCCAGTACTAATAAAACCAAGGATATTTTGTGCTTTATTACCTACTCCCTTCATCTGTCCTGCAACATTTAATGGCAAAAGCACATATGCACTCATATCCCACTGAGTATCCTTTAGAATTGCACACTTATTTTGTATTGTCTGTCCATGTCCTTACTATCAAAATGAATCACCTCATACTCCTCTACATTGAACTTCATCTGCCATTTATCTGCCCACTCTACCAATTTATCTATGTCCTTTTGAAGTTCTACACTGTTCTCCTCATAGTTTACAATCTTTCACTTTTGTGTCATCCTCAAACTTTGTAATTGTCTCCTGCACACCAAGATCTAAATCATTAATAAACAAGAGGAAAATTAAGTGTCTCCACACTGTACAACCTTTGGCAAACTCCACAACACACCTTCCTTCCTCCTGCCTCAAAAATATCGAGAAGGGCCATTGTTGAGGAGGGACTAAATCCATGAAAGATAATAATATACTCATACCTAATCCTCCTTTTCAACTTCTCTCATCCCATAATCCTCTGATTAATAAGATGCAGATGGTGTCCATGTAAATAATTTCCTCCCTCCCCTCATCTTGTACCTTTTTCCTTTCAGATACCCAAAAAGTGCAAGTTGGTCTGGCAGTGAGAAAAGCCAAAATGAGAGTGATGATGAAGATGCCCTATCACTTCATATCACACTCCTAGCCATCGGTTCAGATATTGACACTGTGCATATCTTCAAGGATAGATTAGAGGCTGGATCTTCAGATGGTGAGATACTGGGTATGAATGCAATCCACAGCAGGGGGCAAGAACCACACGGTTGCTAGCTTGCAAGAAGAAGAAGTTGCTCTTGAGTTCTGTATATTTCACAATTGATATCCTGCAAAGTAATGTTCACAATCAGTGATGCCCTGAACCATGGGGAAGCCTACAAACATGATAACTCTTTATGCTTGATCTGCTTGCCAGGCTCTGGGAATAGGGAATGAAATAAATTTCTCTTTTTGAGTAGAGAGTCTTTTTCTTATGGAATATTATGGCTGGCAAACAGATGTTGCTCATATCTCTACCATTGGTCTGGAAAGATTCAGATGGATAACACGTGATAGCCGTGATGACCTAGTCAGTAACTAGCAAGGGAATGGTTTCTCTGCTTTACTGTTGGAGTTGTAGTGGAGAAGTCAGTTCATTTTAGTGACTGATTTTAATGAGGTTTCAGCATCTCAAATATATGTTCTCATTGAGATTCAGGCAGGAGAATTACTTCCTGAATACCCAGGACACATACAGCTCCGAGAGCTCTGCCCCCTCCCCTTGCTCCTCCATCTTCCAGCAGTTTGTTCTGCTCTGTTGAGAGCTCTCTTTATTCTCCCAGTCATGTTGTATTTTAGGGGAATATTTATGTGTGCACCCACATCTGGGAGCAACTCATTTCTTGCAGAAGCCTTGAAATCAAGATGAGGTAGTTCAAACCTGCCACATCACTTCTTATAGACATATGAAACTTGAATTAACAATGGAAAGCATCAACAAACAGGCAAAATTGCAACAACAGCCAGGGGAAATCAACCAGCAGCTAAGCTGTAAGAGATAAATAATATCTTCAACTAAACCCTGTAGTCAAGGTCTGTCAAGCCATTGAATTTGTGTTCAATTGTGCAAGCTTCAGAGAGGAGACTGGCTGGAATGTGGCATTCTAATATCACAGCACTGGTATCAAATCAGTATTGCACACAATTTGAACATTACGATTGCCTGCTCTGCATACTCACAACAGATTTACTGCATATTAATTGCATGCACACAACTATGTCTGCCAAGATGCTGGCTGCTGTGCTTTACATCAGAAGTATGCCTTTGTGTGACAAATGCCATTTTAGCTCCCGAACAGCACTTGTGGCACCCATTAAAAAGGGGAACTATTGAGTCCCATTTGCTGTGCACCCACTTCCAGAGAAAGAGTAGAACGTCCCAGCTGCCCACCCCATTCTGCACACCTCCCCCCCCCCCCCCCCCCCCACCACCCCAGTCACTTTCTCTATCTCTTGCAACAGCTGGTACTATTTTGCTTGGCTTCATGTCATCCTCTCAGCCTTTGACAGACTATGGGTCCCCTAGCCAGTTTGTTACAATTCCCGTAAGCTAAAAGAACCATATTTATTGAATGATTCCCAAATAAAAAATCTACCAACATGATTCCACTATTTGTAGCTTTTATTTTAATCCGAATTCACATAAATAAAACATGTATTGACAGACAAATTATGGTTGATACAGCTATAAATTTCACATGGATACAACAAAGACTCTCATGAGATTATAAGCATTCATATCACTGTACAAGTGTAGCAACATGTGCAATTTCATACTCGTTCCATTTGGCCTCCAGATTGTAGGATCTCTTCATTTTCTTACTCAATGGATTTGGTCTTCAAGTCACTTCTAATGGTAGCTACCACCTATCTGAGGCCCCTGAATACAATCATCACCCAAATGGCACACTCTTGTAGAACCTCCTGGCTAAGTTCATGATAGTCTTGTTGGCACAGGTTTTCCAGACCTTTCTCCTTTACCTGACTCCTATAATAAACTTCATTAAAAGGTTCAGTTGGCTCTGGCTTCTACATCAAGGTTTGCTAAGTCACATGGACCAGTGTTTCTAAATGACTCTATAAAATAATGAGGGGCATAGATCAGTTAAATAGTCAACATCTTTTCCCAAAGGTAGGACAGTCTAAAACTTGAAGGCGTAGATTTAATGTGAGAGGGGAGTGATACAAAAGAGTCCAGAAGGGCAATTTTTTCACACAGAGGCTAGTGAACGTTTGGAACAAGCTGCCACAGATAGTAGTAGAGGCTGGTACAATTTTGGCTTTTAGAAAGCATTTAGACAGTTACATGGGTAGGATCAGTATAGAGGGATATGTGCCTAATGTGGGCAATTGAGACCAACTTAGTGGTTAAAAAAAGGACAAGTTGGGCTGAAGGGCCTGTTTCCGTGCTGTAAACCTCTGTGACTCTATGACTCAAGAAAATTACAATTGATTTATTTTCAATTCATACAAATCTTAAAAGTCCTTTCCAAACATTCTTAAAACCAATAACAATTTTCACAGATATTTTTAAAAAAATAATAAATTCTCCTTGCTGTTTCTGGGTCAAAAGTCATTATAAGATTCTGATATCCAATCATTCCCTTTCTGTTGGCGACTCCATAAGCTGGAGTAGCAAAGCCCTTGTTCTTTTTACATGAAGTCCTCAGAGAATATACAGAATAAATGTTGCTGAAGTGTTGGTAATGTCTTGACAAACTGTTCCAGAAAATCTCCTGATGTGTTTCAAAAATTCTCTTCAAACCTGCAACTTGATGTTGAAAGGTGGTAAATCTTTAAGTAGTGTGCAATCTTTTACAACATTACTCCCATTCAGTTGGCGCTGTTAGCAGATAGCATTAATTCAAGTCAGTTGGCCTCCAAAATGCCGATTAGCCTATTTAGTGAGCATTAACAGGCAATTTAAGTTGCAATCAGCTGTTTAACAATCCTCCAGGTGTCTATTTTTAGTGCAAGCTTCAACTCTTTCATCAAGATGCCTTGTGCTAAATGTGTGATAGTTTGATGTTCAGTTAAGAACCCAGCTTGGTCACAGTACCCAAAGTATCTGGGAAAAACCATCCTCTAAGTAACTAATAGTCACAATACGAGCACCTAAATGGAATTGAAACTAATATACTAATTCGTTATTTTGTAATTTATTCATCAACAACAACTTATTTCTTTAGCACCTTTAATTGAATAAAATGTTTCAAGGTGCTTCACTGGAACATTATAAAGCAAAATATGCCATCTAGCCACCTGAAAATTAGGTCTGATGACAAAAATCTTGATCAAAGAGGTTTTAAGGAATGTTTTAATGAAGGAAAATGGAGAAGCGAGGTGTGTGGTAGGTATTCCTTTTTTTAAAGTCTATTTATTAGTCACAAGTAGGGCTTACATTAACACTGTGACGTACTTAAATTCCCCCAGTCGTCACACTCCAGTGCCTGTTTGGGTCAATGCATCTAACCAGCACATCTTTCAGACTGTGGGAGGAAATTGGAGCACCCAAAGGAAACCCACACAGACGTGGGAAAACATGCAAACTCCACACAGTCAGTGACTGAAACTGGGAATTGAACCCAGGTCTCTGGTGCCATGAGGCAGCTGTGCTAACTACTGTGCCACTGTGCTGCCTCACACGCCGTTCCCTTCTGCACTTGGGGCCTCGACAACTGAAGGCATAGGCACCAATGGTGGGGCAATAAAAATAGGGGATGCTCAAGAGACCAAAATGAGAGGAGTGCCGATAACTCTGAGGCTGTAAGGAGGGCGAGACCAAGGTTAGAGTTGAAAACAAAACTGAGAATTTTAAAATTAAGATGTTGCATGATTGGGAATCAATGTAGATCAGTGAACTTAAGGATGAAAGGTGATTGGGACTTTGTGCAATTTAAGGTGCAGGCAGAGAATTTTAACAAACTCAAGCTAATCATAGAATCTCTACAGTGCAAAAGGAGACTATTCGGCCCATCAGATTTGCGCTGACCACAGTCCCGCCCAGTCCTATTCCCATTACCTTACATATTTACCCTGTTAATCCGTTTAACCTACACACCCTAGGACACTAAGTGTCAATTTAGCATGGCCAGCGCATCTAACCCACACATCTTTGGACTGTGGGAGGAAACCGGAGGGAACCCATGCAGACATGAGGAGAATGTGCAAATTCCACACAAGCAGTGACCCAAGCTAAGAATCAAACCCATGCTGTGAGGCATGGTGGGTGGAGAATCTGGGAATTAGCCACAAGCGCATTGGAATAGTCAGGTCTAGAGGTAATAAAGGTAAGAATGAGGTGTTTCAACAGCAGACAAACTTAGACAGGTGAAGAGGGCAATGTTACACAGATGGGAATGGGTGGTCTTAGTGATAGTAATTCCCATGCATGTAAATGGGATTCAGTTTCTATGAAGATATAAGCAGCAATGAAGAAGCTATTAAACAGGATAATGGCTTAGATTCTTTGTTCTCCAGAGGGCTGTACCCTGGAGGTACCTTGGAAGATGCAACTAGGGGTCCTCTCAGAAGCCCCCAGCACAAACTGCATGGAAATTACCCGGGAAGTTTCAACTTCCATTGGGCAATTGTACTGTGTGTGGAATCCTCTGAAACTTGGAGTTAGAGTCAAAGACATTGGATGGTTCCAATTTTCTTAACAGAATAGTTACCTAGGAAAAGTTAGAAGGATTAAAACCAGTTCTAACTCCCAGGTAACTGTACCACTGGCCCCTACCCGACACCCTGTTGGATCCCATTCAGACCACTCAACTAATGTACTCCCCGACAATCTTCTCTCCCTGACCATCCAACCATTTCCTCCAGCCACCCAACTACCTCCAACCCAGACTACCCCCTCCACCCCAGGCTCAAGACAAACCAACCCAACTATCCATCAGTCTCCAACCACCAGCCCAACCTGCTGACTATCCCTGACCACTCCCCCCTCCCCCCTGGCACCCCCTCAACCCATCTTATACATTTTTCACCTTACACTCCTGAATTGCAAGCAGATTATGAAACTTCTGAAAAATACTGGGATGAAGGAGTTGCGGTTAAATCACGTTTAGAAGATTTGTGTCATTTTTGACACATTCCGAAGAGGAATAGAATGTAGATTTTGAGACAAATCCCTATTGTAATAAAAGATATCTCCATGAAATGCCGACTTTTTTTTCTTGATAGGCGCTGACTCATTTACAGTGAATTTCTAACATTTTTCTTTTCGTTTCAGAGGCAAAATTTTCCATTTGTTATTGCTGAACGGGTCATAATGTGACTCTGTGATGATGTAGTCACATCTAACATCAGGTGGCTGGAGAGAACCAGATTTCCCTGGGATCTCGGGCAGAGCACATGTTTTCTTACAGCTGTAGAGTGAGTTGTTTAAACTTACTGTTATTACCATTCTTGTTTCAGTTATTGTCACAGAAAACCACAAAGAACTACAGTCACTGCCCAATTTTATGACCCTGAGTGGGAGGCAGCAACAGGAAATGGAATCAAGCTCCATAATGATTAATCGTTGCCTTGGTAATCACCTGACCTATTTTCTGCTGTTTTTTGCTGGGACCTGTGAGAAGCATTTGTCCATCTTTGTGTAAGTGTGTACAGATGAGGCAAGAATGATATGACATCATACAGCATCACTTCTATCTCACGTTAACTTATTCCATATTTATGTAGTTTTATTCATATATCTCGGAATGCTTGCTGTCATAGGGAAGAGGAATGAGAATTTAAGGGATCTAGATTAAAAGTCTGAGGCTACAACTAAAAGACAGATGTTCTCATCCTTTTTGTTATCTTTCAGTTCTGCCAAGCACTTTGTCATCGGCCTTTACTCCATTTCCTCTCCCTCTAATTATCAAATAGGAAACAACGGTCCTGATATTTAATCAGGGGCAGAGAGGGAACAGTGTGTTATGCTCATAAAGGAGGGAAATGTGGCTAATGCAGACGTTTTGTACAATAGCTCCGGGGGTCAACTGTAAAGGAACAGGGTTTAATTGCACAAAATAAATTAAAGAAAAATCACAAATCTTTGGTGAGCACAAAAAGGTTCTAATGTGGACAATATAATAATGGACCCACTCACGGGCCTGCTTTATAAAGGGCTCGGTACATAAACTCCATTTGGTAACCAATCACTAGAGAGTTCATATTCTACAAGTCCTACAGGGAGGTTAATCAGTGATTCCCCACGCAAGTCCTGGGAATTATCACACCTTGCCAAATTAAACGATGGGATTGTGTTAGAATTTTTTTTTCTTTGTTTTCTGGCTGGCAGTCAGCCAGAAGATATGGCTGGTTGAATGTTGGATGAGAAGGTTTGCAATGGAACAAAGGAGTGGAATG
This sequence comes from Carcharhinus amblyrhynchos, assembly GCF_965287045.1. Lineage (NCBI taxonomy): Eukaryota > Metazoa > Chordata > Chondrichthyes > Carcharhiniformes > Carcharhinidae > Carcharhinus > Carcharhinus amblyrhynchos. The sequence continues at coordinate 67,069,910 of NC_137333.1, read as the reverse complement.
AGGAAAGTTGAGATGGAAGGGATGAAAAGATGACAGATTGAGGGGAGATCACATGTCCTGGGGGCTTTACATTGTCGGGGCATTGGCTTGCAGGAAGCCAGGCTGATTTGAGCCAGGAAGCAATCCGGTTTCTCTTGGCCCACAAGCAGCGCTGGAAACTTAATCTGCGATATCCAGCCATTCTTCCTTCCTATAGCTGCCAACTTTCAGAAAACTCTGCTTCATTCACTATGCACACCTTCTCTAGACAATACATGCTTTGTTTCTTGACTTGTCCCAATCCCTTTGTCTTACATCATGAGCCCATTTGTTACTGAACCTTTCCTGCCCCCATCCTCATATCCCAGGTCTTCCTTTTGATCTTTTTTCCCACCCTCCTGATTACATTTCTAGCCTTTCCCAGTTCTGATAAAAGATCACTGACCTGAAACGTTAATTCAGTTTCTCACCACAGATGCTGCTTGACCTGCTGACAGTTTCCAGCATTTTCTGTTATTGTTTTAGATTTTTAGCATCTTCAGTATTTTGCGTTTGTGTTTGAGGCGGGAGAGCTACTATTTGAACAGAATGACACCGTAACCTCCTCCAGTCCCTGCACAAAGAGAATTGAGCAGAGCAGTGAAGAGAGCTAGCAGTGTTGTCACTGGCAAAGTCAACAATCCATGCACAGCAACTTAATGCTGACACAACTTTAATATTAAACATTAATCATCTTCAATATTCTGTCTACCACTTCCTTGTTACCTGCTGAATTTCTTTGTCTATTTTTGTTACTACATGATTGCATTTTTTTTACTTGATTACTTAGTCTATATATGATTTTTAAAAATGTAAATCAGACTGTGATTGAGCCTTCAGGCAGAGAATGTGTTTTGTGAATAAAATGTTATTATTATTATCAGGATGAGCCAATCATATCTTCTGAGAGTGTACAGTACTGTGAACTGACAAAACCATTCTCTAAGCTCTAAGCTAAGCTAAACAAGCTATGTTTGAATTGTTCACTATGAGTACGCATGGTGAATGGTGCCATGTTGGAGTTGGACTCCTCCGTGGGCAGCACAGTAGCACAGTGGTTTGCACTGCTGCCTCACAGCGCCAGAGACCGGGCTTCAGTTCCTGGCTTGGGTCACTATCTATGTGGAGTCTGTACATTCTCCCCGTGTCTGTATGGGTTTCCTCCAGGTGCTCCAGTTTCCTCCCACAGTCTGAAAGACATGCTGGTTAGGTGCATTGACCTGAACAGGCACCAGACTGTAGCGACTAGGAGAATTTCACGGTAACTTTGTTGCAGTGTTAATGTAAGCCTTACTTGTGATTAATAAATAAATTTTACTTTTACTTTACTTTTTGATAGTGACAAGTTTGTCTGGCAGGCCTTTCAATGCACTAAACATCTCAGCGTCCATCTTCATTAGCAATCTCTTGGGTGCTGCCTTATTGAAGATCTCATCTGAGTGCTGTGCAAACCTGTCTGGAACCACCCCCTCTTGATACAAGAACTATTCTTTCCCATGGCCTGGCTGCAGCCCACTCGTACCCAGCCACTCACCACATGCAGATCCTGATATAGTTTCAGAAGTTCAGACAGTGCCAATAACTGAGCTGGTTTCGCCTGCACTACCTTAAATAAACAAGGTTTATGCCACCCTTGATATCAGAATGAGGGTGAGGAAAGAGTTGGGAATGGGGATAAGACAGTGTATAGAAAATAACAAATTAAGATATTCGCCAGTCAACTCAGCAATATTCAAGCCGTGAGAACCTAAATAGATGCAGCTGTGTTTTGTACCATATGACAGTTTCACGGTAATCACAAGTCAAAATATCTTTATATATTGTTTTCCCAGCCTGTATGTTTATACCAAGTCTCACACGAAAGTTGTTTGTGCTACACTGGGAAAGGGGGGCTTCAATTTTAGTAAGCTAGACTTCATCTCGGACTGAGATTGCAAATGATGTGGAGAACACTTGAGCTCCAGACCAGCCATTGTTACTGGGGTCGCCAATGGGCAGAAGGCAGTAAGACTCATTGCTTGTGTTTCTTTAATAACATTTCCTCTTTTTCAATAAACTATTATAATCGTTTAGAGATTATGATTCTAGTCTGTCTCATTTTTAACTCTCCTGGATCATTAAAAGAACGAAACAGAACAGTAACAGACCATCATTCTGAATGGTCCTGAAAATGCCAGATGCTATGGGTTCCCTCATGATTGGACCATCATCTCCTCCAATGGGCTCAGTGCCAGTCTCCTGCAGGTTCTCTGATTCTCTCTCCTGCAATGGGACACTTTGGTTCACATGATAGAGGGACGAATGTCAATGACTGTGTTGTTCTGAATTTAGGTGATGTGTCTATCATCGCTCTGTAACTGGAGGGCATGAAGAGGCATTGAGAGTGAGTGTAAGAATTGCATCTTTGGAAGGTGTGTATGAATGAGGTGAATGAAGTGGAGGATGTGAACGATCAGCATTGAGTGACCATGAGTGTTACTGGGTGAGTGAGTGATGTGGATGTGGTGTATTGGGCAATGTGAAAGGCTGCTACTTTGGTCAGTATGAGATGTGATGTGAAGTTGTGTTCACAGACCTTAACCACATCTCCTCTTGGCATTGCTGCCTAGTCCTCAAGCAAGGTTCTGGAAATTGATCTGCCAGCTGAGGTTCAGCTGATAACACTCTTGAGATACAAAGTTCCAGGTTCAAGTCTCACTCTATCACTTGAGCATAAAAATCTGTGCTGACACTCTGGTGCAATCCTGAGGGAGTGCTGCATTGTCATTGTCTTTTGGGTGAAATGTTAAACCAAAGACCCACCTGCCTACTTAGATGGTTATAAAAGATCCCATCACACTATTCTGAAGAAATAGAAGGAGTTGTCACCAATGTCCTGGATAACACTTGAGTCTGGCATTCACTCACTAACAAGTATCATTGTCCACCAAAGAAACACGGTGTCACTGGTCATGGGTGTCCTTGCGAGGCTGATGAACCCGATCCCAGAGCCACATCTTCAACCATACACTTGGCAGGTGTTTCTGGGAGGTGGGTTCAGTCATTGGACTCCAGATCATTGACATTCCTTTCTCAGACTCCTTTTCTGGGCTTCCTCTTGCCATTGGGTGTTCTCGAAGAATTGTGTCCCTTCATTCAGGAGGCTCCTCCAGGTAGGTTTTTTCTAAACAAGGGGTCCAAGGTGTTGACATCTATATTGCATTTCTTGAGTTAAGCCTTCAGGGTGTCTCTGGAGTGCTTCCTTTATCCTCCTCTTGTTTGGGTTCCTTTCTTCAGCTGGGAGAAGAGGATTTGCTTTGGCAGTTGGGGCTCTGGCATCCTAAGCATGTGACCAGCCCAGCAGGGTTGATTTTGGATTATCTTGGCCTTGATCTTGGTGATCTTGTCTCCTTCCAGGACACTAATATTAATATGCCTTCCCTCCCAGCTGATGCGGAGAATCCATCTCAGACAGTGTTGATGATACTTTTCCAGGGCCTTGGGTGCTTTCGGTATGTAGTCCAGCTTTCTGAGCTGTATAGAAGAGTATAGAAGCTGTATAGGGACAACAAATGCTTTGTACACAAGGATCTTAGCATCAGCATGGATGTTGTGGTCATCGAAGACTTTCATCCAAAGATATCCAAAATCGGCATTCATGGATTGGATATGATGTTGGATCGCTACATTGATGTCAGCCTTAGATGCCAGGTGGTTCCCCAGGTTTCTCCATTGATATTGATGGCGGGAGAGGCTGGATCTTGCCTTGTGATGAATTGTTAAAGGATTCTTGAGTCTTCTTGAGTTTGAGGCTAAGAACGATTCTTCTTCTGTGGTATTCTTCTGGGAAGGTGTCAAGCCTGGTTTGGAGAGTCTCTTCTGAGAGAGTGGAAGTGGTGATGTCATCTGCATACTGAAGTTTCACGAATGATGTCAGTGTTGTTTCCTTCTATAGACAATGTCCACTCCGCTGGGAACCTTGCTCTTGATAAGATGAAGATGGTGATGGTGAAGGTGGAGGAGAGGGTGGGGGCGATGATGCATTCCTGCTTGATTCCAGTTTTGACCTCAAAGGTTTCTGTCTTATTTCCATCAGTGACGACTGTCGCCAACATTTTCTCATGGAGGATGAGGAGGATGTTGATGAATTTCTCTGGACAGCTGGTCTTTTACAGTGCCATAGTGCTTCCTGATTGACTGAGTGGAAAGCCTGGGTCAGATTGATGAAGGCCATGCAGATGTTGCTGCAGCTTTCTGTCCTTTCCTGAGAATGGTGGCGATGACGGCATCCCTAAGGTCAGCAGGAATTTCTTTTCTGTCACTGGTTTTCAGGACCAGCTAAGAGAGATGGGTGATCTCTTCTCCTCCAAGTTTGAAAACCTCTGCTAGAATTCTCTCTGCTCCTGCGGCTTTTCCATTCCTCACGTGTTTCTTCCACTCCATCAGAATGAACACTTTGGAGATTTTGGAGAAGATATTGTTGGAAGTTCACTAACATGCCTGACTCTTGAAGCTGCTCAACATTGATCTCTTTTCTGAGCTGTTTCTTCATCTTCTACTGCGTCTGGTGGACATAGAGGAGAGGATGAGCCATGGTCTGTCCAGCAGTTATCTGCACCGGTCATCGTTTTGATGAAGGCATCCCTTTGGTCAAGACCATTATGAAGTCAATCATGTGCCAATGCTTTGATCGCAAATGTCTCCAGGAGGTCTTGAACTAATCTTTTTGGTGGAGCAGTGCGTTCATGATGACAAGCTGGTGGTCTGTGCATTTGGAGAGCAAGAGAACCCCACTGGAATTGCAGTTTTCAATTATTTCCTTTCAGATAGTTCCTTTCCAGAGTTGAGAATCATTTCCAATACTGGCGTTGAAGTCCCCAAGGAGGATGATCTTATCTTCCTTAAGAATGTTAGAGAGTATGATATCCCGGGTGGTGTAGAAGTCATCGTTGGTATCAAGGGTTGGGGAGTAGGCACTCACGACCACTGCCTGCAGCTCTTGGCAAGTTGTAGACGAAGGGTCATGAAGCGCTTGTTGATACTGACAGTGAGCACTGAGAGTTGGTTGATGAGATTGTCCTTGATGGCGAATCCAATTCCATGTGTCCTGTGCTGATCCTTGGGTTTTCATCTCCAGAAGAAAGTGGAACCACTGCCTTCTTCCCTCAGCTGTCCTTTGCCTGCAGTGACATCAATGTTGAAGTGGCACCAAACAATACCTGTATATTGATGAAAGGGTTGTGGGAGGGGGTCAGAGTAGGACTGGAATAGGGAATGCTCCACATATCCCATAAAGAGACAGGCAAACTGGACCCATGCAGGTGTCCATAGCCACACATTTTATTTGGAGGAAGTGAGATGAGTTAAAGGAGAAATTGTTGAGTAAGAAAACCAGTTAAGTCAGACGGAGGAGAGTGATGGTGGATGGGAACTGTTCAGACCACTGTTCGAGGAAGAAGCAAAGAGCTTTGAGGCCATCCTGGTGGGGAATGAGGTGTAGAGGGAATGGACATCCATGATGAAGAGGAGGCGATTTGGGTTGGGGAATTGGAAGTTATTGATATAGCAGAGGGCATTGGAGGAATCATGGATGTAGGTGGGAAGGAACTGGCATCATGCTCTCATATGGACCTGGAAAAATTTATAAATTTTCCTTCCAATTTCCACCCCTCTATCACCTTCACACAGTCCATCTCTGACACTTCTCTTCCCTTCCTTGACCTCACTGTCTGCATTTCTGGTAATAAACTGTCCACTAGTATCCATTACAAGCTCACCCCCCCCCCCACAACTACCTTGATTACAGCTCTTCACACCTCACATTCTGTAAGGACTCCATCTCTTTCTCTCAGCTCCCTCACCTCCATCGCATCTGTTCTGATGATGCTATTTTCCAAAATGGCCCTGCTGATATGTCTTCCTTCTTCCTCAATCATGGTTTTCCACCCACTGTGGTTTACAGGGTTTTCAACTGCATCTGCTCCATCCCCCAGACCATTGGTCACATCCCTCTCCTCCTCTCAGAGCTAGGATAGTGTCCCCTTGTCCTCACTTTTCACCCCACTAGCCTCCGCATTCAAAGGATCATCCTCTGACGTTTCTGCCAACTCCAGCATGACACAACCACTCAATGCATCTCCCCCTCACCCTCCTGTCAGCATTCCATAGGGACCATACTCTCCGGGACAGCCTGATTGGTCCACACCTCCATCACACCTTCCCATGCAACTGTAGAAGGGGGCAACACCTGCCCCTTTACCTCCTCTCTGCCCACCATCCCAGGTCCTAAACACTCCTTTCAGGTGAAGCAGCGCTTCACATGCCACTCTTTCAATCTGGTCTATTGCATTTGCTGCTCTCAATGTGGTCTACTCTACATTGGAGAGACTGGGTGATCGCTTTGCTGAACACCTTCGCTCTGTCTGCAAGCAGGACCAAGACTTTCCTTCAACACACCACCCTGCTCTCCTGTCCACATGTCTACCCTTGGCCTTTTGCAATGTTTTAGTGAACCCCAACGCAAACTGGAGGAACAGCACCTCATCTTCTGTTTGGTCTTTCCAATATAGAATAGACCACATTGGGAGCGGCAAATGCAATAGCCCAGATTGAAGTTTACAGCCTTCTGGACTGAACATTGAATTCAATAACTTCAGAGGTTGAACTCTCTCCTCCATCTTCACCCCATTTCCATTTATTTTCTTTCATTCTGTTTCTTCTTTTCATCTCGTTCATCCATTTTTATCATCCTTCTTTCTGTTCCATTTTTCCACTTCTCCATTCCCGCTCTCCTTGGGTGCTCTCCTCCTGCACCCTTCTACCTCAGGCCTACTGCCTTAACCAACTGTATCTCTGTTCTTCCATTCACACATTCTGATCACTTAATGGACACTTTTGGCACCTCTCTCAGCCTTCTTCATCCTAATTTACATTCCCTTTGTCCTATTACAGCCCTCCAGATCCCCACCCTCATCGTATAAAGCTTTATTGATTTTCTTTGCTCTTAGCTCTGATGAAGGATCATCAAGACTCAAAATGTTGGCTCTATTCTCTCACCACAGATGCTGCTGAGACTTTTCGGCATTTTCTGTTTTTGTTTCAGCATCTGCAGTATTTTGCTTTTATCTTAACGCTGGAACAATGTTGCCGGTTGGTGATATTTTGGCAGAAATGAGACTCGCTGCTGTGTATTTCCAGCGTCTTCATGATTTTGCTCTCATATTAAAACAGTGTCCCTCTGGACATTATCATTGCACAGTGTGAATATGAGCCAGATGTATGTTATTAGCCAAGGCACTTAAAACACAATAACAAATTGTCCCATTCATATAACCTTATGTAGTGACCAAGGCGACCTAGGAAAAAAACACATCTATTCAGAACATTCCCTGTCTTTTCAATTAGCTTTAGCCATTGGCAATGACATTTTTACAGAAATTATAGAATATGTCATTAGCCTTTGTCAACTTTTACCATTAAATGTAACTGCAATAATCAATTCAGCTATCATTTATCACAGGTAATACCACTTGATTTAATTTGAAAGTGTGAAACAGGCATGCTCCCAAATGAAGCTCCAATTCCTACACCATAAATCAGTAAAACTGAATCAGTAGGCACTTTGACATCTTTGAAACGTTCATTCTTTTATGGGAGTAGATGTATAATGTGTTTTATAGTCAGCCCATCAGCTTTTTATTGATTGTGTAAATTATTATATCATTCCAGAGGATAAATTTTCCCGGCTTGCTGGAGATGGGATTGGAGTTGGGGACTTGTTGGGAATAAAGGAAGGAGCTATGTCAGGATGGCTTCTTTGTGCATTTCCACTTCAGGGGCATTTGTCCAAGGGTAGGTTCGGAGGGGGTGGGTGGGCAACCACTTGGTCCAATTTAAGGCCCCACATAGGGACCATTTTGCTTCAGCGTTGGCATTTTACTGACATTGGAGAGACCTTCCCACTGCATGCAGAGGCCATAGCTTCAATATAGATGGCCCTAGGTTCAGCAGAGCTGGAGGCTCCATGTCCACTGACAGGGTCACAGGGCTGAAATTTCTCAGCCCCATCTGTGAATAGCATGCGGAGAGGTTTTCTCTTTAACCCTGTGCCTGTACTAACTTTGGGCCTTTCAATTTGTAACATTAAAACAGGCAGCTGAATGTGTCTCCATCTTGAGGCACTCCCATGTTCATCTGCCTGCCTTGGTAGTGCCCACCTCTCCCAATGGGGTGGTCAACCTGACATGGCTGCCAGCCTTCTGACTGGTCTTAACAAAATTGCGATCCAGCCTGCCATCCTTAATAAGAGGCCAAGGTGAACAGGTAGGAGGCTGCCTCCTAGATGGGTGCATTGGAGGGAGCATTGATGACATGAGCGCTCTCAAGGCTCCCCGTATAGACTGATCTAACTATGATCTAACGCCAAATCACTGTTAGCTTTTTCCCATAGAAGCCAGAGAATGAAAGCCTTTGTAGTGACCACTCCAAAAAATGACTTGTTCTAACTAATTGTCCCTTTTCACACTTTGACTTGACAGGATTGGGGTGATTTCAACTTTGCCACCTGGAAGAAACTGATCAGTTTGGGGAGTTAAAATGGCTTACATAACCCCCAGAACAGTCAGGAACAGTTAGGACTATTATTGGCTTGACTAAGTAGGCAGCACCACATGCGAGTGGATTCTTTTAAACAGGTACATGCCAGGTTCTGATATCATTGTTGGGATTGCTGGTTTAGTCTGTGACAGTAACCTGGGAGAGAGATATGATTACAACATTGTTTGGTTATATAAACATGGGATATAGGGAGGCCGAATATGAGAATTTTGTGCCCTTTTATAGCGCTGCAATGCTTTGATACATAGCACCGGATTTAACCCTCCCTCACCAGTGGGTTTGAAGGTGGGGATACATTGAAACCAGTGGATAACCTGCCTGCCACCTACTCATCCACCCCACTCCCTACTGGAGCTATATCAGTGGCTGGGTGGGTTTTGGGCAGACCACCCACTTGTGGGTAAGTTGAGGCCTTTAAGTGGGCAATTAATGTCGCTAACATGCAATGTTTCAGATTTGGGCTGTTGCAGTACCAGTACAGAACTGTGTATATGCCAGAGATTTATGTACATATGTTCCCAACACTTAATTAGCAGCAGGACAGGCCCACGCCAAGTGGGCACCATGCTAAGTTACCCTGAATGCATTGGTGGTTGGCAGGTGTGGATGTCTCCTTAAATGGCTCTCTGGACTTGTTGGGAGGCCTTCTAAGATTCAATCCTCAAATCCAGTTTATTCTTCCTAAACTGCACCCCCCAACCTGTATCCCATTAGCCTCACAACAACGCCCCCCCCACCCCACCTCCCCCTGCCTCACACTGGCCTCAGCAACCGCCAAACAACTCTGCTCGATTGCAGAATGCATGCACCCTCATCGCTCAAGTGTAGTACTAGCAGCAACCACTGCTCCTGCTGGCGCTAGGGTTACATCAAGAGCTACTGGCCTTTGATTGGCTGCTTCCTCTGGCTTATTAATGGTCATTTGCTTGTTAAATGACTATGGAGCAGCCATTTTTCTTCTGGACAGGGACCTTACTGTTATTTTCATTGGAGGGGCCGGAGGCAACAGATGAAAAGTATGATGAAAGACTGCACATCTACATGGGAATAGTCTTGCAGGATTGGGCAACTGAGTATAGATTAATAATTGATCGACTACTTATGAAATTAACTTGAGTTCATATCTAATGCTTCAACCTTGAATTTAAATTTGGCTTTTTAATTATCTTTCTCAAATATTAATTTACTTTCACAATGCTAAGAAGTCAACATATTTGGCCTGATTTTAATCCTCTGCAAGATGTAAGCAGGAGCAAAGACAATTTATCTGGGAGTCTTTGATAGAGGCTTGAATTTACAGGCCATATTTGAATTGTGTTTGTATTTAAAGGGACACACTGCTGCAGATAACTGGGATCAGAGGATGTGTGTAGAATTGTCCTGTTTGGATTGCTGGAAGATTTTCCAATGAACAGATAGCTCCTCGCTGACATTTTGTACCTTTGTTACTTTATCTGCTGAGGATAGGTTCTATTATTGCACTTTTCATTTGGGTAGAGCAACAATTTGGGGGAGAAGAGAAGCAGCTGCACCTTTTAGGAGGTGAGAGAGGATGATGCTGGCATTCCTTACAGGAGGCCAAACCTAGATCCACAGACCTAGGGTCACTTGCTTCAATATGTAGAACCAAATAGCACAGAAGGAGGCACTCCAGGCCGTTGTGCCTATATATCGCTGCAAAAAAAATCCAACAAATGCCTTCCTCCTGTTAATATGTAACCAATGAGAACATTGGAATCAGTTACAATGTAACCAATGCAAAATCATGTGGTGGTCAGCTGACCTGGTATAAATAGAAAGCAGATGGGGATTGTGGGGAGCTTGTGTAGCCCAGGGTGTGGTCCAAGTGTTGGTGTAATTAAGTTTCTTTATTAAACCATTTTCTCTGATTTACTTTGTTCTTTTATTGCTTGCAACTAAAGTATCCTTACTGCTGGATGAACATCCCCTGCTCCTTCCCTTTCTAGTATTTATCCAACTTTCTTTTGACATTTATTGTGGAATGTCCTTCCAATACCCTTTCAGGAAGATCATAATAACATAATGCATACAAATCATTTTTTTTACGTTGGCTCTGGTCCCTTTGTCAATTGTTTTTATTCTATGTCCTCTGGTCGCTGATTCCTCTGCTACTGGAAACAGCTCCTCTTTATTTGCTCCATCAAAGGCCTTTGTGGTTTTGAAATTGCTTCAACTCTCCACCTTCTCTCCTCTAAGGAGAACAGCCCCCATTTCTCTAGTATTTCCATAGTGGAAGCCTTTCATTCCTGGGTAGCACTCTAATAAATCTCCTGTGCACCCTCTTTAAAAACTTGACACCTACCTAATGTAGGTAAAGATGCTCAGGATTGGCTGCAATATCCCAGCTGGGGTCTAACCAGTGTTTTATAAAACATTAGCATAACCTCATTGCTTTTGTACTCTCAGCCTCTATTTATAAATGACATGGATTCTGTGAGCTCTTTGTAAAACAGCCTTTGTAATTCATTCTGCCACTTTAAGGGCTCGTCTACAGACTTCCCCAATTCTCTCTGTCCTGCCCCCAATCCCATCTACAGTTGTACCAGTTGGTTTATAATGACTGTCCTCATTCTTCCCACCAAATTTAATCACTTCATACTTCACTGTGTTATATTTCTATAATTACTATTGTTATTACTGCCTCCTCTCTATTCAGCCTCCTCGGTTAGTCACAACAATGGTTTTTCCATTTTTCTTTTCCTTGTGTATGCTTTTTCTAAATCCAAATGTATTTTTTACTATCTATGCAGGAGCCAATCAAACAGGGTTTTCTGGAGTCAAAGAAAAAGCAAGGTTATTAGCCACTAAACCCAAGGATTAGAATAAAATTCAGCACAGGCGGCACGGTGGCACAGTGGTTAGCACTGCTTGTTCACAGCACCAGGGACCTGAGTTCAATTCCTGGCTTGGGCCACTATTTGTGCGGAGTCTGCACAATCTCCCCTTGTCTGCATGGGTTTCCTCCAGGTGCTCCAGTTTCCACCACGGTCCAAAAGACATGCTTGTTAGGTGCATTGGCCATGCTAAATTCTCCCTCAATGTACCCAAATAGGCGCCAGAGTGTGGTGGCTAGGGGATTTTCACAGTAACTTCATTGCAGTATTAACGTAAGCCTACTTATGACTAATAAATTAACTTTGCTAAAAGGCATGACTTCTGACACACAGAGTTATCTGATGTAAGGAATGTTAGAATCTAAATAAAAGTAAAAAGAATATAGAGTTAGATGTCCTTTGTTTGCTCTCAAGGTGTAGATTGTTAAAGGTTGCAGCTGAATTAAGTTAGCTGGTTCCTAGGATACAGTCAGACATCAAGGTGCTGCAATTGTTACAGGATCTTGGTTCGTTAGCAGAATTAATATGGTGACTTCTTGAGCCAGGTATTGCACTTGTTCCCAGAGAGACAGAGAAACATGGAGCGATCGCTTCAACCTGTTTTGCTGTTGAAATCTTTTCAATAATCTCTCTGATGGTGACCTCTTCTTTCTGGCTTGGCAAACCAGTTCTTAAGGCTCTGCCAACTCCAGAGGAATTTGATCACCATGTCTGCTGAAATCATTGTTGTAGAACAGATGCTTCATCTTAGAAACCTTTGACGTTTTCAAAATAGTAGAAGCAACAGGAGATGAGGGGGTTGTTTCACACTCCACAGGGGGATTTGATTACCTGTTCCCACTTCAGTGGAGTGTAGTTATGTATCTTGGCCAGCTAACAGTTTCCTATTCTATTAAAAAGATTACAAAGGAATTTGCTTCGAAGATTTCACTTTATTCAATCAAATGAAATTTTTTTTCCCACACTGCAGACCCTGTTCCTAATGGATTGAACAAATCAGCTTTATACAGTCCCAATAGCCACTCACTCCTATGAAAATTTTAAGATCTTGCAAGGTGAGTTTTTAAGGAGTTGTTTATTACCTGCATGTACCCAAATAACCAAAGTGGCATCTTATCTTTCCCACCCTCATCCCGCTCTCCCCTCGCTCTTGCGAAAATGGTCAGAATCGGGAACAGAGGCAGGACATCTTCAAACATGGATTCAGCACCATTCCTTTGGGCCACTTGTTCCATTCTGACCAGATCCCAGTAATGAACTCTCCTCAATCTGAATAGGGGCAAGCTGTCTTGTCGGTTGGGTTTGAAGAGGTAAATGGTAGAACATTGAAGAGTGCAGTACAACAGAAGGATCTGGGAATACAGATATATAATTCCCTAAAAGTAGCATCACAGGTAGATACGGTCGTAAAAAGTGCTTTTGGTACATTGGCCTTTATAGATCAAAGCATTGAGTATAAGAGTTGGAATGTTATGGTGAGGTTGTGTAAGACATTGGGGCTGAATTTAGAGTATTGTGCGCAGTTTTGGTCACCTAATTACAGGAAAGATATTAATAAGGTTGAAAGAGTGCAGAGAAGGTTTACAAGGATGTTGCTGATACTTGAGAAACTGAGTTACAGAGAAAGGTTGAATAGATTAGGACTTTATTCCCTGGAGCATAGAAGAATGAGGGGAGATTTGATAGAGGTGTATAAAATTATTATAGGTATAGATAGAATGAATGCAAGCAGGCTTTTTCCACTGAGGCTAGGGAAGAAAAAAAGCTAGAGGAAATGGGTTAAGGATGAAGGGGGAAAAGTTTAAAGGGAATATTGGGGGGGGACTTCTTCACACAGAGAGTGGTGGGAGTGTGGAATGAGCTGCCAGATGAAGTGGTGAAAGCGGGCTCACTTTTAACATTTAAGAAAAACTTGGAGAGATATATGGATGAGAGGGCTATGGAGGGATATGGTCCAGGAGCAGGCCAGTGGGACTAGGCAAAAAAATGGTTCGGCACAGCCAAGAAGGACCAAAAGGCCTGTTTCTGTGCTGTAATGTTCTATGGTTCTATGATAGGTAGAGTTGAACAGGGGAGATGATGGGTAGAATTTCAAATGGGAAAAACAGAAGTCTGAGATTTCCCACTTGCTGTGGATCCAATACTATCATTACTTGCCACAAAAATCTAATTTGTTTTACATTGATGAGTTATTTTCTATTATGTAAGACACAATTTTCTGCCAATGATGCCTAAGAGACAAAGCATTTTCTTTTTTTGAATCTCCAGCTTTGTCTGAAAGGCAATTCTAATATAATGATGATGAAAAACACTAGGCAGTGATTAACTTCAGGCTTTATGGTTTTGTTGACAAAGTGACAGAGAAATAGAAAGTCTAGCATGCTCAGGTACATGGCAAGGGCTCAATCTGTCAAAAGAAAGCCTAAATCCTCAGATACAATCCAATGAGGAGGATGACCAGAGCAGGATTCTTCATCCAGGTTTGCAATACCAACATTGAGACCATTTCTGTGTCGGGACCTCACACTGGGGAGGAGCAGTCATAACCCTCGCTTTCTGTGGAGGCAGGCTGCCAATAGGCTGGACGATGTGGTAGGCAGCCAGTTTACAGCAGTGGGTGGAGGATGGAGGCGGGAAGTGTGCATTCGATTTGAGCACATCACAGCAGCCATTTACTGTGGCTGCTATTTACAGGAACACAATGCAAACACCTGGAATGATGAAGAAAGGCTGGTACCCAGGGCAGGGTTGCTCCTCAATTCTTCAATACTGACTTTGAGGTTTTCATGGAGACTTTGGGATAGACGGGGACCACACTCCTAAACGTAACTTGCGTGGATTGGCATGGCTGACGTGGCCGTAGTGTAGCCTGGATTAACTGGGTTCAGTGCCAGACAAGCTTAATTGACTTTCTTTGTTCTGACAAAGTAAGTAACATGAGACTCGACGATATGCCTGAGGCAGTGTAGGGTCATGGGCTGAAAATGGGGGAGGCTATTTAGCTCATGAGTATCATCAGGTTCTGGGAGCATGAGCTTCTCCTTTCAGAGAGTGGCCAACACTGTGGTGTGCCAGATATGGCAACACTCTGAGTAGATTCATGAACAGCACACACACACGTACAAAATGCATGCTACATTTCACAGCATTGACCAAGCAGAGGAACTGACGGCACAGAGATATCTGCAAAGGATTCCAGTTGTCTTCCATCGGCCATTCAGAGCAATAGCCATTGGCAGTTTCAGGACCCAATCCACCCTCTGTCCTCACCTCCATCAGAACCTAAACATACTGCCCCAGATTATTGAGAACCAATGGACTAAAAGTTAATAAATATTGTCTGAAGTTAGTTAAGAAGAGGCAGCAATAATTCAGGAGAATGGGGCAGTAATGCAGGAGAATGTGTAAAGTATTTTTAGAATCACAGAATCCCTACAGTGCAGAAGGAGGCCATTCAGCCCATTGAGTCTGCACCGACCACAATCCCACCCAGGCCCTATCCCCACATCCCCATGTATTTACCCTAGCGAGTCCCCCTGTAATTAAGGGAAAATTTAGCATGGCCAAGCCACCTAATACGCACATCTTTTTTCTGTGGGAGGAAACTGGAACGCCCAGAGGAAATCCACACAGACACGGGGAGAATGCACAACCTCCACAAAGACAGTGACCCATGCTGGGAAGTGAATACAGGTCTGTGGTGTTGTGAGGCAGCAGTGCTAACCATCGTGCCACCCACTTTTCCTGACTGATTGCATGCTATTTGTCGCCAGTGAAAGCTTTCCTGTGCCCTGAAATTAAGGTTCATACAGTGATATGGTTTGTTTTATGTTGTATGTTCAGTGAGTCTGATGAAGGAGTTTTGAGTTTTGTATGGTTGGTCATTAATGCTGCAATTTGGTGCCCATGTTTTCTCTGAGTGCAATCGGTGCTGTGGATGCAAAATATCGCAAGTCCAAAAACGAGAATACCGCTGGTGAGATCTAGTTTTCAGATTCTCCCCGCACACCCCCCACCCCGCCCCTTGTCAGTGACATAACAAGGTTTCCGCCCTGAAACATTGAAAGCCTCATTTAAATAAATTAGAATGTTATTAAAGAGCTTCCCAGCGATCTGTTCCCCCACAGTAGAATCTCCCACTCGTCGCTGTGACGTCATGTTGCTGTGGTTTACAAGCTTTTAAAAATGGGAACAGGAGGAGGGAACCAGCCAGAGGAGCACGGGTAAGTATAGCACTGTGGGGAGAAGAATGTGCCCGAGCTCTACCCCAGCATTACCCCATGGCATTGCCACTGGCAATTACTCTGGGGAACTCCATTTGGGGCATTTCTCTTATCCATTTAGGAATTCCCTTTTGTATGTGTGGGGGTCCACTATGTTCATTCCCTTTGTGCATGTTGGGGGAGGGGAACAGGGGCTCTCCTTGTCTGCTGGGTGTGTTCTTTGTTTAGTTTTTGAGATCAAAGTGCCTTTTAAAAACAGCACTCTGAGCACAGGATTCCTGGCTGCTGGCTTTTTCTCCAGCCGGATGGTGTGGGACATGTCTGCGGATTCTCTTCTGAACAGAGTGCTGCACATTGTGGCAAGAAAAGCCGATTGTGCAGCCAGTGAACTGTAGCCTGGTTTTCTTGCTTCAGCCAGCACTCTGTGAAAAAATCAGAAAATGTAGCCCTCAGTATTTATTGATAACACTAACTAGGTATGCATACTTAAGGTGTCATCTCAATTATGAGTTAACTCCATTCTTTCTTCTACACAGGTCTCTGTCCGGTCCACAACTGACTCTAGAATTGAGTTCTGTGTCTCTTTACATCACACTGTGGATGATACTGTTTACCTATTCCCCATTCACCCTCGCTGTACCAGACACTCTTACACTGCACAGTTGAGGATGCTGTGGAGGATCAACCATAGTTTAGAACCTCTGCATTGGGTATACAAAGTGCTGATTTGGTCCATATATTCTAGGCATTGCAGCCAAGTCAATCATTAACTTTAGCAGGGAGTAGAATGAGCAGTAGCAGGTCAACACATGACTATAGACCTTGTTTTCCTTTTCCTTTGCACCTTCTATCTGTGCAGCATGGGAACAATTGCATTTACTGTTCTCTGAGTATTTAACTGACTGAAGATAAGGCAATCCAGGAAATAACTGGCAGCGACGTAAGTGGCACCAAGCACTTCCTGTCATAATCCACACAGGCTATGAACAAGACCCTCCCATACTGATCCCGAAACAGGCATCCAACCCCAACCCAGGTCCTTCTTCTCCCAATCCCCAATCCTGAACAACAGCCTCTACAATTGCCGTCATCAATACCTCAGTCCCTTCCCAATTCCAACCCAGAGCCTAATCTCTGACCCACCATGTATACAGTCCCTAACACAGTGACTGGAAGTTGAGTGGGAAACAGTGTATTAGGTGTTCATGAATATTGAGCAGTAGCAACTGCTAGAGGGATAATTATCTGGCCTGTGCTGCCTAGGTCATCATAGCCTTTAAATGTCATACAGCAATGAAAAATGGAAAATGTCAAGCACATTAACTTTGATTTTTAGCTATTAATGCTCGACATATTTTTGCAAAATTGAACCTTAGGGTTTAGCTGTGTAAATTACTCCTGTTGTAGTTCCCACTTCATTACGAGAAGTGCTCCTTTATATTGTAAAATGCAGCACATGTTATAGCAAAATTGTATGGAAACTTTCTAATCCAGAACATTTTGCTAACACACAGTCAATCCCACCGACAAAGGGAGGAAATAGCGAGCCATAATCAGATAAAGCAAGAAATAAGAAGCCACTATCAGATAAAGCAAGATCTGAATACTAAAAAAAAGTCTGAGAGTGTGTTGAGAGGGTCGAGAGTAGGCAATAATGTTCAAAAAATAAAACGGTTTTTTGCACAGACAGGATCTCATTACATAAGTTAGGTGAGAATAATCAGAAAGTAGAATAAATATTTATTTATATGGAATTTTTCGGTCTTGCATGCCACACTATGGCTTTTTTGATTTGATTTATTATTGTCGCAGGTATTAGCATACAGTGAAAAGTACTGTTTCTTGCGTACTATACAGATAAAGCACACCATTCATAGAGAAGGAAACGAGAGAGTGCAGAATGTAGTGTTACAGTTATAGCTAGGGTAGAGAAAGATCAACTTAATGCAGGGTAGGTCCATTCAAAAGTCTGATGGCAGCAGGGAAGAGTCGGTTGATGCATGACCTCAGATTTTTGTATCTTTTTTCCAACAGAAGAAGGTGAAAGAGAGAATGTCTGGGGTGTGTGGAGTTCTTAATTATGCTGGTTACTTTGCCGAGGCAGAGGGAAGTGTAGACAGAGTCAATGGATGGATGGCTGTTTTGCCTGATGGATTGGGCTACATTCATGACTTTTGCCAACGAGAATGGAGAATTTGGCAGTCAGCCAAATCTCCATTCACAGCAGCGGGACTGGATAATTCCAGCCATAGGCGAGGTTGGAGAATTCCAGCCATAATAACTACTTGAAATAAAATGATGAGTATATCTGAAAATTGATGAGAAGAAGGTCCGGGATTTTACACTTTTATGCTCAACACGGTTTTTCACTTGTTAAAAAATGGGTGGAGAAACTGTTTAACATTATACTGAAATTGTCAACCAAGGGGTTGAACCAATCAGATGGTGGAATAATTTTCCTGATCAGCTCACATGACCTTCTTGGTATTTATGAAGGAGAGTTTGGATTGACTAAGCATCACGTTCAAACACACCAAGATAAAAGTTTCTTTTAGCCCCAGAATCTTACTGTTCTGTTCATGTGTTGCTCAAAAAGCAATTGTGAATCCGATGACATAACTCGACAACTGGGTGTACCAGTGGCCTGTGCAAATAATACAGCTTATTAGTGTGGAATATGAACAGATCCCATATATTCTATGGCATCAAGAGGTGATGGCGAAGATATAATACCCAGATTACAGTTATACCGGAAGGCAGGCAGGGGGCAGAGGCTAATGCCAGGAATTGAAACTCCAGATGTGCACCTCAACAAGCCAACCAAAGACTGTGTTCTCACTGAATGGAATAGGTAGATGGGCGTTGGAGAAAATCCTTAAACAGAGTGTAAATATGTGTGCTGTCCACATGGTGTCTTGTGTGGTTTTGTCATCAAATCTATTGGTACACCAGATGTTTTTGATTTGATTTATTATTGCACATTTATTGGTATACAGTGAAAAGTATTGTTTCTTGCATGCTATTCAGACAAGGCATACCATTCATAGAGTGCATAGGGGAGAAAGAAAGGAGAAGGTGCAGAATGTAATGTTACAGTCATAGCTAGGGTGCAGAGAAAGATCTATTTCATATAAGTCCATTCTAAAGTCTGATAACAGTAGGGAAGAAGCTGTTCTTGAATCAGTTGGTATGAAATCCCAGACTTTTGTATCTCACTCTCAACAGAAGAAAGTTGAAGAGAGTATGTCAGGGGTGCATGGGGCCCTTGATTGTGCTGGCTGTTTTTCCCAGACAGGGGAAACTGCAGATGGAGTCAGTTAATCATTCCAAAAAGGTGGAATATCCAATTAACTGGATGGAGAAGCTGAAGTTGTGGAGGGACGATTTTGAAACCAAAAGCATCAAATCTAATCCAGAGTGTGATCTTTATGATAATGCCCTGACCAAAGTGACTCAAACTGAATTTGATGAACTCTTTGTACCGGATGCCAAAAACAATGAACCTGGCAGGTTGTAAAATGTCTTCATTGTTGCTAAAGGTATTTTTGTGTGTATATTTAATGAATCATGCTACGTTAATTTAATGTGTAATACTAGTGTTATAGTTTTTTTTTACATTTCAAAATGGCAACCACTTGCACTCAAAACAGCAATTTATATTCTTTAATCTGTATATTGGTCAAACTCAATTTTTGGAAGGGGTTTTGGAGGCTTCAGAGGTCGACTTATATGCTGTGATCTACATTGATCACTGCTGTAATATTAGGGACATGTTGCAGTCAGTCTGCAGACAACAAATCCCCAGAAACATCCATGAAAAAATGAACAGATAGTTTGTTTTAATAATATTGTTTTGAGGGATAGAGATTGGGCTGGACCATGAGTACACAATACCTGTTCTTCTTCAAAATAGTTACTGTGATATCCAAAAGCCACCTCCAATGCAATACTCTTTCATGGAATTGCAAACCTAGATATTTGCGCTTAAGTGGTAACAAACCAACAATCTGCTGACTTAGCCATAACTGTGCTACTGTGAAACACAGCAAGTAAGTTAAACCTGTTTTTTTTCTGGCCTACACTTCCTTCTGAGATTTTCTTTGTATTGCAGCAAATTTCATTCTGCTCTTCACCAATGATGTACTTTACAGGGATAATAGGTGCATGAGACAATTTGCTTGGCATTTTTATAACACTTTGAGAGATCTAGCAGGCATAAACAGATTTATATTGCAGCTAAGGGTCCTCACTAGCTTACTTGTAGGAGAAAGGTGAATTAATTAGAGACTGCAAAATCAACAGATAGATGCTAAGAAGGATCGAGCATCATTGAACGTGACTGTGATTACTTTAGGTGAATTATACAATAACAATGACTGTTATTTCAACAAATAGTGCAAATTTTGGTAAAAATCCCTCAGATAATTCATGCTGAATTTAAAACAAAACTTCATCATACACATAGAACCAAATGATTCCCATCTGGGTTCTAAAATCTATTCCAAGATAACCTACCAACCTCTGGTGTTCTAAAACTCATGATCCACAAATTATTTCAGTAGAATTCACTGCAATCAATTTTATAGAACTTCAACATTATTAAGGTTTGACTGAAAATTAGCAGGTATTAACATTAGAATTTGTTATCTGAATTGCATATGATCCAAGTTTCTCATATCAGACTGCGGGTATTTTGAAGAGCTTGTGGCATCTAGAAATCTATGTGACTTTTGGAGGAGTGAAAGCACTCGTTGGACAATTGTTCTCAGAGTCAGGAATGTGTAGGGAACATTTTCTTCAAGGAAGTTCTGGTGGCTTCAGAAGTGAGGCCATGTACCTCTTGCATCTCTTTCTAGTGGGAATAATAATTTACTACAGTAAGGAATATTTTCCCTTCATAGTCAACCAAATCTGTGTTAAGGCCTTCCTGAGGTTTTGATGTGAAGGAGGATGGCAGAAGTAACTCTTGCTGTAGACTGTCTAGCTGTAAACCTTGGGTGTGGCTCTTCTCTTTGGTGCACGTCAAAGGGTTTTTGTGATGGTAAACTGACATTTGGCTGGATTATTACAAGTTTGAAAGGATTTTGGAAGGATATTTGAGGGAAATAAACTTGCAGGGTAATCTACTATCCACAATACTCTCAACCTCGTGGATGTGCCACAGTGACATCAACTGCTGCTTAAGTTCCAAAACATGGGGCTTGAACAGATGACAGTTCCATATAGTTACCTAGAACACACGAAGCATTGTGGAGTTCCCACATAACACAGGACATGCACTTGAGAAATTGGAGCTTCACTGCCATTCCTTTATCTATTAGCTAGTAAACCATACTATGACTAATAAACCTTAATAATATTTGCTCCTCCCCTGTACCTGCTCATTCACTTCCCTTTCTCCCTACATTTCGTGCCAGCACACATTTCCCAACCTCCTCATCCTGAACATTGCTGACATTCTCCTTCTTCTAAAAAGTACATCCTTTTTATGCTTTCCTCACTTTTAATGATAAGGATATGTTTTGTGAAGGCAGCTTCCATTGCACAATATTATTAAACAAAAGTGCAGCTTAAAACACTGGGCATGGAAAGGTGTTGTATTATGAAAGAGAAATGAAGTCAGGAAGAATGTTTTTATAAAAAGACTGCTGTCAGGGCAGGGTGAATCAGCTCATTTAAAACGGTGAAAGCATATTAAAGACAACCACTTTTAACATTGCTGACCATGCTTACTGAAACATTCTCTGAGGCACAAACCTGGCATATGCCTGGCAAGATAGTATTTGCGTTGCTTTCCTGCATTTGCTACCAGAATTCTATCCAAGCAAAACATGTTTTAGATTTTAGAAATTTCTGAAATATCAAAGCATAGACATATCATAAATTAGGCTGCTTCCAAACCTATTTGTTTATGCCACTACCATTGTTAATGCATCTGCCATCTGATAGTGAACTGCATTTTTAAAGTTAGTGGGTAGGTGAGGGGAGATGGAATGTATTTTAACTTAATCCCCATGAAAGGTAGGGACAAGGTAAAATTTTAAACATAGCTCAGAAGGAGGCCATTCTCACCTATCAAGCCATGTACTTGCTGTAGAGAAAACCAGTCAGTTCTTTTTGCCTATTCCATTTTTTCTGCCTTGCAGGTAATTCCTCTCCAGTGTGTATCCAATTTCCTTTTTTTTGCCCTTCTTATAGATAGTGAGTTCCAAGTCACTACCACTCATTTCTACAGATCCCAACTTCTACAGGTGCACCATAAGAAAGCATTCTTTCTGGTTGTATTGCAGCTTGGTATGGCTCCTGTCTGTCCAAGACCGCAAGGAACTACAAAGTGTCGTGAATGAAGGCCAGTCTATGACTCAAACCAGCTTCCCATCCATTGACTCTGTCTACACTTCCTGCTGCCACAGAAAAACAGCCACGCACCCCAGACATACTTTCTTTCACCTTCTTCCGTTGGGAAAAAGTTACAAAAGTCTGAGATCATATAGCAACCGACTCAAAAACAGCTTCTTCCCTGCTACCCTCAGACTTTTGAATGGACTTACTTTATATTGAGTTAATCTTTCTCTATACCCTAGCTATGACTGTAACACTACATTCTGCACCCTCTCCTTTCCTTCCCTATGTATGGTATGCTTTTTCTGTATAGAAACAATACTTTTTGTTGTATACCAATACGTGACAATAATAAAACAAATCAAAATCAAATTGCTGTGTTAAAATGATTTTCCTCACATCTCCACAGTATCTCATACTCAAAACTTCCAATCTGTGCCCATTCGCTGCTGTACCAGCAGCTATTGAAACAGTTTTCCTTTGTCTACCTTATCGAAACCTCTAATGATCTTGCCCACCTCTATCGCCTCTCTCCTCAGCCTTGTGTTCTCCAAGGAGAACAATCACAGTTTCTCAAAGCTAACTTTGCAGCTAAATTTCTTCATCTCTGGAACAATTCCAATAAATTTGTCTGCACCCTGTTATGACTTTGAGGGAAACCATTAACTTTTAAGAATAAAATTGAACACCCAATTTTTAACTGAAAAATCACACAACAAAATGTCATAAGAACATAAGAACATAAGAAATAGGAGCAGGAGTAGGCCATCTGGCCCTTCGAGCCTGCCCCGCCATTCAATAAGATCATGGCTGATCTGTCGTGGCTCAGTTCCACTTTCCCGCCCTCTCCCCATAACCCTTAATCCCCTCTCTTATCAAAAACCCATCAACCTGCTTCTTAAAAATATTTAGCGAGGCAGCCTCCACCACTTCAACGGGCAGAGAATTCCAGAGATTCACCACCCTTTGAGTGAAGAAGTTCCTCCTCAACTCCGTTCTAAACGGCCCCCCCTTTATCTTGAGGCTGTGCCCCCTAGTCCTACTGTCTTTTTTGAGCGGGAAGAGTCTCTCCACCTCTATCCTATCCATCCCATTCATCATCTTATACGTCTCAATGAGATCTCCCCTCATTCTTCTAAACTCTAACGAGTACAAGCCTAGTTTATTCAGCCTCTCCTCATAGCTCAACCCCCTCAACTCCGGTATCAGCCTAGTAAACCTCCTCTGCACTCCCTCCAAGGCCAAAATATCTTTGCGCAGGTGTGGCGCCCAAAACTGCACACAGTACTCCAGCTGCGGCCTCACCAATGCCCTATACAGCTGTAGCAAGACCTCCCTACTTTTATATTCAATCCCCCTCGCTATGAAGGCCAGCATCCCATTTGCCTTTCTGATCACCTGCTGCACCTGCAAGCTGGGTTTTTGCGACTCATGCACAAGGACCCCGAGGTCCCTCTGCACCGTTGCCTGCTGCAGTTTTTCGCCACGTAAGTAATAGTCCTTCCTACCATTCTTCCTACCAAAGTGGACCACCTCACACTTGCCAACATTAAATTCCATTTGCCATTTCCTGGCCCATTCGCCCAGCCTATCTAGATCCTTCTGTAGACTCTCCACACCCTCCGCACAATTTGCCGTTCCCCCAATCTTGGTGTCATCTGCAAATTTTGACACCCAACACTCGGTTCCCTCCTCCAGATCATCTATATAAATGGTAAAAAGCTGAGGCCCTAGCACCGACCCCTGGGGCACTCCACTAGTCACCATCCGCCAATCCGAATAGCACCCGTTGACCCCCACTCTCTGCCTCCTATTTGACAACCAATCCTCTATCCACGCTAACACCCTACCCCCAACTCCATGTCCCCTTACCTTCTGCAATAACCTCTTATGAGGTACTTTGTCAAATGCCTTCTGAAAATCCAGAAAGACCACATCCACCGGCTCTCCTCTATCCACTGCCCTAGACACATCCTCATAGAACTCCAGTAAATTTGTCAGACACGACTTCCCTTTAATGAAACCGTGCTGCGTCTGCTCTATCAAGCAATTCCCTTCAAGATGCCTCGCAATTTCCTCCTTAATGACGGATTGTAACATTTTACCTACCACAGACGTTAAACTAACTGGCCTATAATTCCCCGCCTTTTGCCTGGCACCCTTCTTAAACAACGGCGTAACATTAGCCGTTTTCCAATCTTCCGGCACTTCCCCGGAATCCAGCGACGTCTGGAAAATAACCACCAAGGCATCCACTATAACCTCCGCCATTTCTTTCAGAACCCTCATGTTCTAAACAAACATGTTTACTATTATAATGGCCCATGTGCCTTTTGGGAAAAAAGCTATATTTTATGTTAGGGTAAAGAACTAGGTTTTGCTAGAAGATGATAGGTGTAATTCTCCCATTTTCACCCTCTCCCTGATCACTAAATGTGCCCCTCCTCACCCACCCCATGCAGTCATGAGGCTGATCCAACCCTCCATCCCTGTCCATAAGACAAAGATTCTGATGTAGCATTCCCCTCAGGCCCCACCTCATCAGGACCTCCCCTGCCATCCTGCTCCAAGTCCTGCACCCTGGCAGTGCCAACTTTGCATTGCCACCATCACCTGGTACTAATGGCTATCACCCAGAACAAGGATGTTTATAAACATTGCTTCAGATACATTCAACCATGAAGGGGAAGATAAATAAAAAAAGTTGAAGTAAGCTGAGATCAAAGCCTAGTTAAAGTTAAACCATGAAATTGAATGAACAGAAAGGTTTTCAAAGGATTTCAGAAGTTTTCAAAGGGTTTAAGATTTCAAGAAAGGTTCAGAGACTTGAAAAATGCAGTGTTAAGAGAATGGGGCCAGGTGAGCAGCTGTGGAGAAGGGAATCCCCCAGTGAAACTGACTTCTCCTGTCAGTCACTGCACTGTGAAATTGAAAGAGATCAAAGATTTTCAATAGAATGAGAGGGTTTTGAAGCATTTGATCTTTCTAGGAAGACTCTGAAACTTTAAATAAAAACTGTGTTAATAGAATGGGGTTGAGTGGACAACTGTGAAAGAGGGAAATCTCCTCCCTCCCCCCCAGCACCTAAGATGAAATTGACATCTCCTCTCTGTCAGAGGACTTCAAAGGGGTCTGCTGACATCTGCAGCTCCTACGGGGAGAAAGGAAAATCCCTGCTATGAAATGGAATGTGGCTCTGATTTAAAAGCCAGCTAGGTGGCCAGCTGGTATGGAAATTAAAGTGACCAGACCACTTCAAAGTTTTCACAGATGACAGACAGGAATGAAAATATTGAGCAGAGAGCTGCCCGAAATCATCATGCCTGGAGTGATCTTCAGGTCTGCCAGGGAAAGAAGGGATAGTCCTGCCATGGGAACGTCATTCTAGGGGACAGTGCTGAGATCAACCCCTTGCCTCCAGCCTGAGCCCACTCAACTTTCAGGACCTTTGGGGGACCCTTCCTCTGCAGTCTGGAAGTGGCAGAGGGGGAAATGGTCACTGGACCTAGCTCCTTGATCTACTTTAGGATCCAGCACGCCAAGCTGGATATTACCAGAACCAAAGCCTGCTTGGTGCGGTTCCTGCTGGGAGAGGATAAATAGCAGGAGGACATTGAATCAGGCTTCAAATCTGCTAATAAAATTTTAAACAGGGGTTTTGAATAATAATTGTGTTGCTGGGTGGGAAAAGATCAGGGCCGGAGGGGATGGGGTAAGTCAGCAGGATTTCACACTCAGCGGGAATCCTGGTTTTTTGTCTGATGCCCCAGTCAGCAGGGCATTAGGGTCTCTGTCACTGGTGAATGCAGTGCCAGGGGCTCGGGTTCAATTCCAGCCTTGGGTGATTGCCTGTGTGGAGTTTGCACTTTCTCCCCATATCTCTGTCGTATTCTTCCAGGTGCTCCGGTTTCCTTCTACAGTCCAAAGATGTGCAAGTTGGTTGGATTGGCCATGCTAAATTGCCCCTTTGTGTGCCAAGATGGGTAGGTAGGGGGATTAAATGGGTAGAGTTACAGGGATTCGGGGGATGGGCTGGGTCATATATTCTGTCGGATAGTTGATGCAGACCCAATGACCTGAATGGATTCCTTCTGCACTGTAGGGATTCTATGATATTATTCGGATTTTTTCAGAAAGCACAAACTGAGAAAGCATCCACTTTCTAGGTCTGACCTTCACCACATTTTCTCTTTTACGAACATGTTCCCATTATCCTCGATACACATAGACATTTGGGCTGTCAAAAAGTGAATATGACTCAATGTAGTATTCGGATAGTATCCTTGTGCTGAGATTCTTAGAAAAATAAACCTTAGCTGGGCACAAGTTAAAATCATCATAGCTCTCTCTTAGCATACACAGCTGTGTGCATCAAATAGCTGATGTGTAATGAGATTTTGATTTTACGAAAGAGTGAGTCAGGCCAGATTCAGAAAAGGAATGCTTTGGATTCCTATATGTTGTGCCATCTAAAATGCTGAGAGTATTGACACAATGGAGGATTCCGGGGCGCAATGAATTTTCCTAAAATGTGGTTAAAGTGTCACATGAAGAAAGAGGGGAGCACTCAGATTCAGTCAGATGTTATACCTTATAACTCCCTCAGAAAATAAATGCCTTTGAAGCATTCATTATCAGCAATCACGTCATGATGCAGCTGTTAGGTAGCTCTCATGAATAGTAAGGAGGCCTGACGCATAGTGGAAGCCAATTAGGGTGATCATTGTAAATTTACCAGTCTTCTTCAGATGAATTTAGTGTGCCATATGGCATTGTTTAAGCTTGGCTTGGATGTTGTTATCTATTCTTCCAAAAACTCTTCTGCGTCTCTTGTTTCCACTCATATATTTATTACTGCAAAGTATAGTAGTGTTCTATACCCAGATAAAAAATGATGCAGGTGATTTGTTCATTGTTTTTTCAGAAGATTTCAAGAATTGCTAGATTTGTATTTAATATTCCTTATAATTATGCTTCTAGCTAGATATCCAGTCAGGATTTTCTGTAACTCCCTCTTAGTGTAATTTGCGCAGTGGTTTAAAAACTTCCCCAATTGATTCTTTTCTCCTGAAATTGAGATAACTTTAGTACGATTCTGAAATTGATTCATTTTAAAATCGGGATTTATCTGCATCCTTACGCTTGGTGTTTTGGGAAAATTAGAGGTAACTCCTCTACCCATCACCAATAGCAGCTAACAAAACAGAATAGACTTCTGACAGAAGGTCACTGACATAGATATTTGCAGCTGACATCAAACTGGAAAAATACTCAACACTGAGGAAATTACAGAATTAAAAATTACAAAAGGACACCATTAATCTTGCAGAAAACGCACATAATTGGCAAATGAAGTTCAACACAGATAAATGTGAGGTAGTGCATCTTTTTGTGACCAGGATGAGAGGAGGTTGCATTTTACTGAGCCCCACTACACCACAGCTTGCATCACTCATGTAAATGTTTAATTCACTCACCAAAATAGCCAATTGTTTACCTTCACTACTGTTAGACCCAGAATAAAAAACTTTAACCAAGCTTCCTTCAATGGACAGAGCATGATTGATTTATTTTAAACCAAAACATCTTTTAAAAACAAATTGCGAGAGCTGGTGAACGTACAGTTTGTATCTGGATGTGTAATTATCTGTTCCTTTTAAAAGATCCCAGCACACACACACACACACACACACACACACACACACACACACATGCACACACGCAAGCATACACACACACGTGCACATGTACACACACACACACCACACACACATACACACACACAAATACATATATGCATACACACACAAGCACGCATGCACACACACACACCACACACGCACACACACACACCACACACGCGCACACACACATACACATGCGTGCATGCACACACAAATAACAAAAAAAAGCTTGAATTTTACTGTCTTGCCCACCATGGGAATCGGAACAGTTGATGGGGGGAAAATGGAAATGTCTGTTTACCTTTAGTGGGATTTTATGGTTTTGAGGGAGAGAGGCCGTAAAATTCCACCCTGGATCTCTGCATGTATAGGCGGTTGAAAAAAAATCTTTAGAAAATGGATTGAGTTTGTAGGGTTTCAATGCTGTTAATCTGGTGAAGGCAGGTTGCTAGTCCCAGTACATGTCTTGAACTTCAGAGTGGAGGAGAATAGAGCCAGATCACTCACTTTTGTCTCAGCTTGTCAGGATTCCAAATGCAGACAAGTTTCACTGAGGTGAGGATTCCTAGCTGGATAATGGCAACCTTACTACATTTCAGGCAAGACGAGGAGACTGTGAGCTGGCCAACTATTCCCCTTCTCGGTTCCTTTCCAAGTGTGTTAAAAAAGAGTTCAAAACTTAAAGCCCAACTCTCCCAGGTAATTTCCAACAAATCAATTGGCCTTTTCCATTGAAACAGTTTACTTTCCCCAACAATTAAAATCATTGCAATTCTGATAAACAAACAGCTCTCCCCCTTAAAGGATAATGCTGGTTAGTTAGCTGAAGTCGTGTCATTTCTTAGAAAAGATACTCCAAGATGAACTCAGGACTTTAAAAAATAAAATAAAATCCTGGTCAGCTTCCAAGTGTCCAAAAAATGAAAAGGATGAAATTTTCCACCTGTGCTCACCCCAAAACTGGGAAATCCCACCTGAGGTCAGCGGAACTTTTCACGGTCCATCCGCTCCCCTGCTACAATTTCCGTGGTGGGTGAGACGGGAAAACTCCCCCAATGTCTTTCCAAATTTTAAAAGTAAATTTTGGTAAATCACTTTTTATTTGGAAGGTACAAATCTAGGAGGGGTAGACAGGATAAAGGAACTTCGGAGTAGAAATACAAAAATAACTAATTCTAGAGGGATAGAATTGGAAAGTAGCAAAGTTATGTTAAACCTGTATTGTAGTTCAGTTATATCACACCTATGAGTACAGCATGCAGTTCTACTCATCATATTATAAAAAGGATATGGAGGCACCATGGAGTCTGCAGGGAAGGTTTACAAGGATGATACGAGAAATGAGTGAGTGTATATATGAGGGAAGGATTGATAGGTTATGTCTCTTTCCCTGGCTGAATAGTCACCTAATGGAGGTCTTTAAAATTAAGAAAGTTTTGTCTGAATGAATATTGAGAGAATGTTTCCTCTTGTGGGAACAGTACTATTAGAAATCATCAGTATAAGAC
Organism: Carcharhinus amblyrhynchos; assembly: GCF_965287045.1. Lineage (NCBI taxonomy): Eukaryota > Metazoa > Chordata > Chondrichthyes > Carcharhiniformes > Carcharhinidae > Carcharhinus > Carcharhinus amblyrhynchos. Next base: position 67,040,685 of record NC_137333.1, on the reverse strand, counting down.
ATCACTAAGAAATCCAATAAAAAATTCAGAAGAAACTTACTTATCAAAAGAGTGGTGAAAATATGAAACATGTTACTACAGAAGTGGTTAAGATCATAAGACCATAAGGCATAGGAGCAGAATTAAGCCACTTGGCCCATCGAGTCTGCTTTGCCATTTAATCATGGCTGATATTTTTCTCATCCCCATTGTCCTGCCTTTTCCCCATAACCCTTGATCCCCTTATGAATCAAGAACCTATCTATCTCTCTCTCTCTTAAAGATATTCAATGACCTGGCCTCCACAGCCTTCTGCAGAAAAGAGGTCCATAGATTCACCACTGTCTGGCTGGAGAAATTCCTCATCAAGTCTGTTTTAAAGGATTGTCCCTTTAGCTTGAGGTTATGCCCCCTGGTTCTAGTTTTTCCTACTAGTGAAAGCATTCTCTCCACGTCCACTCCATCCTGGCCTCGCAGTTTCCTGTAAGTTTCAATAAGAACCCCCTTCACTGAGGTGGTATTTAAAGGGAAGCTGGAGAAGCATTTGGTGAGGGAGTTATGATGATAGATTTAGATGAGGAAAATGGGAGGAGATCAGAGTGTGGTATCAACACTAGCCTGAACATTTTGAGTTGAATGACCTGTTTCACTGCTGTATATCTTACTTTATGGGCAGGATTTTCTGGCCATGTTCACTCCAAAATCGGAAAATCCTGTCTGAGGTCAACGGACCTTTTCATCGTCCGCCTCCCAGCTGCTACAATTCCCATGGGAAAATTCTCCCCAGTATGTTTGACCAAAGAAAGTGGATGGGATAAGGAGTTGAGATGGGATAACAGAATTTAAAAAATCTCAAAACTGACCTGAAACTGCCTCCAGACCACAACTTAAGGCTTTGACAGTGGTAGAACAGGTAACTAACTCGATTAATTATAACAATAAGACTCCATGCCTCTGATGTAAACTATCTTTATGTTTACCTTTGTGCCTTGGCACAAAAGAAGGTAAGGATTATTTTGTGGATAAGAAAAGTCTTTACAGCACTGTGTTTAGGCCAAGAGGAGGAGGGATATTACCTTCAAGCTTGACCACTATCCTATTTCCTACTCGCCAAGATCCAGACCCTACCCCATATTCCCACCGTTGTGGTACATCTTTAACTTTAGTTATGATGCTATATAATCGTATGATTCAGATTTGCTCACAGTGCCAAAATGCAGGTTGGTTTATTCTGAATAGTCCTATTAATATAATTTAAGGTTGGAAATCACGTAGAAACTGGTTTTAATCAGGTGAAATATAAGGGTGAACTTTTGCCTTTGCCACGTGTGCACTAACTTGGCAGAGTGCATCAATGCAATGGGAATCAGATAAGTGCACAATAGATGGATGTCCTGTCCACCTGATTACTGCCCAGATTTGAGACAGAATTACTTTCCTGTTTGTGTATGATTCGATTATATCAATTTGGCAGAACTCTTGCGTCTAGGAGAGAGAGTTGTGGGTCTCAGCCTCCTACTAAGAGATTGACCTCACAATCTAAACTTTTTAAAATATATAAGTTTGCACTACTTTTATAATTGCTGAAGAAAGGTGACAAACATAGTTCCCATGCTGTTTCTGCATCTCAGTTAAGTGGTTTATTCAATAATGATGAATTATTTTCTACCCTCCAGTAGACACATTGTCCACCAGCTGCTTGGAATCATAGAATGGTAGAAAAAAGTTATGGTGCAGTCAGAGGCCATTTGGCCCATCATGCCTACATTAGCCATAAAGGCGAAAAGAAACTAGTTGTCATTTTAATCCCATATTCCAGCACCTGGTCCATAGCCTTGCAGATTACAGCACTTTGGATGTAGATCCAGGTACCTTTAAAATGAGTTGAGCATTTCAGCCTCAACCACCAACTTAGGCAGTGAATTCCAGACACCCACCACCCTCTGGGTGAAAATATTTTTCCTCATGTCCCCTCTAATCCTTCTACCAATCACCTTAAATTTATGTCCTCTGGTATTTGACCCCTCAGCTAGGGGAAACAAATCTTTGCTGTCTATTCTATCTAGGCCCTTCAAAATTTTTTATACCTCAATTAGGTCATTTCTTAGTTACCTTTGTTTTAAGGAAAACAACGCAACCTATCCAACTCCCCTTATAGCTGCAAATTTCAAGCCTTGGCAACATATCTGAAAATCTCCTGTGTACTCTCTCCAGAACTATTATGTCCTTCTTGCAATTGAACAGTACACAAAACTCCAGCTCTGGCCTAACCAACATTTTTTTACAGTTCCATCATTACACCTGTACTTTTGTATTCTATACCTTGCCCAGTAAAGGAAAACATTCCATATGCTTCCTTGACCACCTTGTCCACCTGTCCGGCCACCTTTAAGGACCTGTGGATAGGCATTCCAAAGTCTCTTAGTTCCTCACCCCATCTTAACATCTTCCCATTTATTGAGTATTCCCTTGCTTTGTTTACCCTCCCTAAGTGCAATACCTCATAATTTTCTGAATTGAATTCCTTTTGTCACTTCTCTGCCCACTCAAACAAACAACTGTTACCATTCTGAAGTCAACAGCCATCCTCTTCACTACAAACTACATGACCAATTTTTGTGTCATCTGCAAATTTCCTAAACATGTCACCCACATTTAAGTCCAAATCATTAACATCTACAACAAACAGGAAGGAGCCCAGCACAGAGTCCTGCGGAACAACACTGGAAACTGTTTTCCATTTGTAATAACATCCATTGACCCTTTGTTTCCTGTCCCTGAGCCAATTTTGGATCCAACCTGTCACCTTCCTCTGTATCTCATGAGATCTCATGTTTCTGATCAGTTTTCCATGTGGGACCTTGTCAAATGCCTGACTGAAATCGATATAGACAATATCCACTGCACTGCACCTCTTCAATCCTTGCTGGTTCCTCAAAAATTCTAATAAGTTAGTAAGATATGATCTTCCCCTAACAAAACCTTGCTGATTATCCTAAATCAATCCATGCCTTTCTAAACGACAGTTTGTCGTGTCTCTCAAAATTGGTCCCAATAATTTGCCCCGTACTGAAATCAGACTGACCAACATATAGTTTTCTGGCCAACCTCTTGCACCTTTTTAAAATAATGACACAGACCTCCATCCACGGGAACCTCACCTATATTTAGTGAGGATTGGAAAATTATCTTCAGATCAGTTATAGTTTCCTCATGGGGAAGGTGGGTGCTTAGGGAACAGAATTTGCCCCTTTAATTAACTTGAATTCATTCTGAACATTAAACGACTAGCCTTGTTTAGGAAGGTTCCAGATTCAAACACAATATGCTTTTGTACTGACAGAGAGATAAGTACTCCTGGATACTTAAACAAATTTCATGAACTGAAACAATTCAAGAAGAATTAATTCTGTTAAAAGAGCGCAGCTATTACACAGGGACCCCTGAGGAAAGATAGAGAATGTGACTGATTATTAGATAGATTTTTAACTGCTCCCCCAGAGATTAGGATTTAAGCTCATCAACACTTATTGGAGGAATTGAGGAACAGCTGCTCTGACTAACAGCATGTTGACTCTGCCAGTGGAGCCCCTCTGAGTATTTGCATATTAGCAGGCATCTGTCTGATACAGCTACTTACGAAATAATCTGTTGCTGTTGATGTTTTTAAAAATAACAATGAATATCTTTCTTCACCCTTATAAAGGTGTGAATATATTTTATTTTCACATTTCTTATGTTATGATGGTTCTCCCAGCAGTGCTTTATGCTCATTAGTTAACAGATCTGAAATCAACTGCTGGAGCTATTTTAAACTTTGGCTTCTCCATTTAACTTGTCTTTTTCTCAATTAATTTTGTTGCAGTCTTATACTTCTTGACCACATTGACTCTGTAGTTAAGAAAGCCCACAATTGCCTCTATTTTCTCAGGAGGTTAAGGAAATTCAGCATGTCCGTTACTGTTCTCACCAACTTTTACAAATGCACCATAGAATGTATTCTTTCTGGTTGTATCGTAGCTTGATATGGCTCCTATTCTGCCCAAAACCACAAGAAATTACAAAGGGTTGTGAACATAGCCCAATCCATCATGCAAACCAGCCTCCCATCCATTGACTCCATCTGCATTTCCCACTGCCTCAGAAAAGCAGTCAGCATAATCAAGGACCCATGTACCCCGACATACTCTCTTCCACCTTGTCCTATCGGGAAAAAGATACAAAAGTCTGAGGTCACATACCAACCAACTCAAGAACACCTTTTTCCCTGCTGCCATCAGACTTTTGAATGGACCTACCTCGCACTAAGTTGACCTTTGTGTGCAGTTTTGGTCTCCTAGTTGAGGAAGGACGTTATTGCTACTGAGGGAGTCCAGCAAAAGTTCATCAGACTGATTCCTGGAGAGGCAGGACTGACATAGAAAGAGAGACTGGATCGAGAGGGCTTGAACTCACAGGAATTTAGAAGAATAAGAGGAGATCTCATAGAAATGCATAAAATCCTCATGGGACTGGACAAGCTAGATACAGAAAGAATGTTCCTGATGTTGGGAAGTGCAGAACTAGGGGTCACAGTTTAAGAATAAGGAGTAAGCTATTCAGGGCTGAGATGAAGAAGAACTTGTCCTCTCAGAGACTTGTGAACCTGTGGAATTTTGTAACACAGAAAGCCATTGGGGCGGGTTTGTTGGATATGTTCAAGAGGGAGCTGCACATGGCCCTTGTGTCTAAAGGGATCAAGTGGTATGGAGAGAAAGGGTGAGATACTGAGAGTGCATGATCAGCCATGATCGTATTGAATGGTGGTTCAGGCTTGGAGGGCTGAATGACCTACTTCTGCACCTATTTTCTATGGTTTTTTCCTATGTTTCTCTGCACTCTAGTTATGACTGTTACACTACATTTTGTACCCTGTCCTTTCCTTCTCCCCTATATACTCTAAGTGCGCTTTGTACAGCGGGCAAGAAAGAATACTTTTCACTGTATCCCAATACGTGTGACAATAATAAATCAAACCATTGTAAGTTATCTGTCTCTTACCTTTGGTGTCACTATTTTCTTATTTACACTGTTTTCTTGCTTTACAATTTCTCTCAGTCTATCACTTTTTCTTAACCAGATACCATTCCTATGCGTTTGTGTGCTTATCTGTTTTTATATATAAATGTGTTTGGATATTGAGGATTGTGGAGAGTTTTGACAATACTGTAGTTTTTGCCAACCTGAAAATATCCATTTATTAATTTACTAATCAAATTAAATATTTAATCCTATTTTGCTAAATGGAAATGAGGGGATGATCTTAACCCTGTCTGCCTGGCGGAAACTGGGGGAGTTGTTAAAATTGGTGAAACTGATATAATGATCGCAAGTTGAGAATATTTCACTTAACCTGGAACACGGTAGCGCAGTGGTTAGCACTACTGCCTCACAGCACCAGGACCTGGGTTCAATTCTAGCCTCAGGTCACTGTTTGTGCGGGGTCTGTACATTCCCCCCGTGTCTGCATGGGTTTCCTCTGGGTGCTGCGGTTTCCTCCTACAGTCTGAAAGACATGCTAGTTAGATGCTTTGGCTATGCTAAATTCTCCCCCAGTACAAATGAACTGGCGTCGGGGTGTGGCGACTTGGGGATTTTCACAGTAACCTCATTGCAGTATTAATGTAAGCCTACTTGTGACACTAGTATAAAAAACAAGTTAATTCCTTGTATTTTTTCCACAAGTCCTCTGTTTTTCTGTTTTGCCATGTATAAACAGAAATGATTAAAACTTCTTAAGAGAAATATGTGCTCCACTGGGATATCTATCATTTTGCCACTGAAACTTCTCCCATGGTTCTGTTGCATTTGTTGACTTAATTATTTCCATGTTGACAAAAAGGTTTTATATTGCTTGGGCTCCATATATTTCTCGTTTTGGAAATAAATGATCTCATGACATTGATTGGATAATAGTTAACAGTTTATACTAGTGAGGAGGCATTTAATCAAAACTCTTTGTTAAACTATATGTGAATTATTGATAATATTAGATAAAGTAAAGTTTATTTATTAGTCACAAGTAAGGTTTACATTAAAACTGCAATGAAGTTATTGTGAAATTCCCCGAGTCACCACACTTGGGTGTCTGTTCGGGTCAATGCACCTAACCTGCACATCTCGGAAGATTTGTATTTGCGTTGTCAACAGTGAAGCCTCAACATCATCACTGTTCAGGTTAGAGGGAAAATGATCAACAGCACCAAGGTTGTTGAAGCTATCAGTAAGCAATTAGTCATTTAAAGACATGAAAGATTTCAATAGCTCAATTCCAACAATATTGGAACTATATGTTATCAAGAAAGGCCTCCACATGCTTGAGGAGCAGCCCAATTATTAAAGTATTATAGAATAAATGGCAGAACCCTTAAGAATATTGAAAGGCAAAGGGATCTGGTATTACAGGTACGTAGGTCATTGAAAGTGGCAATGCAGGTGGAGAAGGTAGTCAAGACAGCAAACAGCATGCTTGCCTTCATCAGATGGGGCATTGAGTTTAAAAATTGGCAAGTCACACTGCAGCCTTATAGAACCTTAGGTAGACCGCACTTGGAATATCGTGTTCAATTCTGGTCGCCATACTACTAGAAGGATGTGGAGGTTTTGGAGATGGTACAGAAAAGATTTACCAGGATGTTGCTTGGTATGGAGGGCATTAGCAATGAAGAAAGGTTGGAGAAACTTGATTTGTTCTCACAGGAACGATGGAGGCTGAGGGGCAACCTGATAGAAGTCTATAAGATTATGAAGGGCATGGATAGGGTGGACAGTCAGAAGCTTTTTCCCAGGCTGAAAGAGTCAATTACTAGGGGGCACAAGTTTATGGTGTGAGGGGCAAAGTTTAAAGGAGATGTATGAGGCAGATTTTTTTACACAGAGTGTAGTGGGTGCTTGGAATCATTGCCCGGGGAGATTGTGGCAGTGGATAAGGTAGTAACTTTTAAGGGGCATCTTGACAAATACACAAATAGGATGGGAATGGAGGGATATGGTTCCTGGAAATGTAGGGGGTTTTAATTTAGTCAGGTAGCATGGTCAGTGCAGACTTGGAGGGCTGAAGGGCCTGTTCCTGTGCTGTAATTTTCTTTATTATTATTATTTGAATTAACTTTTCTTCTTTTTAATATTAATTTATATCATCATTAACCTGTCTGGCTTTTCATTTTCCAATCCATCTCCCCAAACTTGATGTATTTACAGAAAATGCAGGCCTTGCACATTTTCAAATGACCCATCTGCGCCCTCTGGAATGAGAACTGCGTGTCTCGATAAATTAAGAGTGATCCAATCAGCTGCAAACAGGCTTATTTCAGTACAGTTTATGCAAGCAGCTTCCAGTCAGGTTGAATGTTGACCTAACGTAGTCAGCAATTATCCTAGTTAAATATAACTTGAATGTAGCTTGATTGATTAATAATGTTTTACGCATATACATTAGGGAATGCACAAAGTGAATTAGAGTACCTTCAGCTGGTGGCTAAGGCATTCCTAACAGCAGTGCACCTGAAGGATGAGGATATTCTTGAATAAGGTAATCCTCTCTAATCTCCAGCATAAATTAAACTAGGATTTTAATTTTGAACGTGTGTTGCTGGAAATATTCACTTTTAGGGCTAGGATTTTCCCAGCTGGCTATGTGACCCTGTCAATGGGGTGTCAGAAGTCTGCACTTTGTGGGAACAATCAACCAGTTGTGATTTTCCCTTGAATTGACCGATATATGGCCAAAGGGTGGGCTTGTTGTCCAACCAAAAGTAAAAAAACCCTTAGCAACAGGGCCATAATTGTGGAAGAGAAACCCCATCCAGATAGCCTGAGGCTGCAACTAGGCAGGCAGGGAGGGCCTCTGAGCCTGCTGCAGCACCACTTTCCAGGGTATACTACTGGGAGGCCCATAGCAGCTCTGCACAATACCCCCCAGCCTCTGGAGGGTGACTGGAAAATTCTAATTCACCTCCAATAATCGGTCTTTAATGAACTATACTGGGTACCTGCTGCTGTGGGCATGTAGTTCCACTGCACCCCATCCCAGCGGGACGTGACAAGGTGCTGGAATGCCAGCTAACACATTCCAAACCCGTGAATGCAGCAGAAACATGGGAACATCACCACCTGTAAGTGCTCCTCCAAGCCACTCACTGTCCTGATATGGAAATAGATCACCGTTCCTTTGCTGTCACTGGAAAGTCCTGGAACTTCCTCCCTAACAGCACTGTGAATACATTTACACACAGAACCCTTCTCAGTGTTTGTACTAATCTATGTTTAAAAAGGCCCAGGTGAGGGCAGGATTGGGCATGGCTGGGTTGTTTCCCTATTACAAATTTGGTATGTTGTAGATATTTATTCAGATAGAGAAACACTGGTCATTGCTGTAAGTGGTCTGAGCATCTTAGCTTTAGGAATGTGCCCATACTGCCCAATGTCCAAAGGGCAGTATCTCTATGAATTTAATATTCATGTCTTTCACACATCCTTCCATATATATCCCTTCAACCTTTCTGAAGCTAGACTGAGAACTTGGTAAAACAAGGTCTGTTATGAATCATTAGCTCCTTTATTTCACAGAAAGTGAATGTTTATATTGAGCAGCAGTTATGATCGAACTCACTTGATTCAATCTGTACAACTTGTTTTCATTTAATATTGCAAAATCACAAACAGGCCTACCTGTCCTCAGTGTTGTTAAACAGAAATAGGCTGTAAAATATTTTTCAATGCCCTGAGATTGTGAATGGCATTCTTTCTTAAATGAAGTAACTTCTAACTATCCCTTTATAAGTCTGGCCAAGGCCTATCCTAGTAGCTACTGTTACAAAGACCTTTGGGGTGATTCTCCCTGCCTGCTATGCTTGCTGGGAGACTCAAGCAGAGACCATTTAGCGGGCTCCCCGCAGGGCGCCACCGAGTCCGTGAATCTCGGCAGCCAGATTTCCAGTGCTGTCAGCTCCGTACCAGAAATCGGCACAGAGCTATACAATTTATTTAAATCCTAATTTGAATCTAGTTTATGTATAATTAGTGGGCCCGGGTCTGAGGTTCCTGGGCCCGTTTGAGTCTCCCTGCCCCGCCAGGAATGTTTCAATAGCTTCGCACTTGTGGGGAGTTGGCGGCCCAATCCCGCTGGAGTGAAGAGGAGACGTTGAAGCCCCCAGGAGGTTGGGAATAAGAGGGGGTGCCTCCTGTTCATGACAGCCTGGCCCCCAGCACTACCCAAGCAGCAAAGTACCAATGCCCAGGTGACATCTTAGCACTGCCACTGGGTAGTGCCAAGGAGGTGGGCCTAATGGGACCTATTGGTCGGGGCCTCTGGGGGAGGGGAGATTGGTGGGTGTAGGGGGGGGTCCCACTGGCACTCTGCACTGGGATCAGTGACAGAAGGAGGGAGGTCAGTGATTAGGGCTGGTCATCAGAGTGGGGTTTAGGGGGGTTGGCCTACTCAATGGCTCCTCTTCACTCCAGCAGGGCTGGGCCGCCAACTCCCCACAAGTGCGAAGCTATTGAAAACCCTGCTGGAGTAAAACACTCCTGGCGGGACGGAGAGACTCTAGTTGGCCCACAGGCTTCAGTCCCAAGCCCACTAATTATATGTAAACTAGATTCAAATTAGGATTTAAGTAAATTATACAGCTCTGCACTGATTTCTGGCATGGAGCTGACATGTGTGAAAGACACGAATATTTAGTTCATAGAGATACTGCCCTTTGGACATTGGGCAGTAAGAGCACATTCTGAAAGCTAAGATGCTCAGATCACTTACAGCAGTGACCAGTGTTTTTCCATCTGAATAAATATCTAAGACATATCAAGTAGCTGCTGTTATAAAGATCTTTGGGGCGATTCTCCCAGGCTGAGTGCAAGCCTAAACTAACCACTGGCCAACTTGTGACCTTCCGGTTTTCAGTCACCTCTTGTTAGCGGGTGGACTGCAGGAGTGTGGGGAGTGGGTGGTCGGGACTGCTGGTTTGGTGGGGAGGTTTGGGAGGGTCAGTAATTGGCAAATGGGGAAGTCGTGTGGCTAGTGTTGCAGGGTTGTGGCCAGCGATCAAGATGGCCAGTGATCAGGAGGCCAGCAGTGCAGGGCTACTGCGCTTTTGCCAATCTCAGTGCTGACAGATCGGTGCATACGCAGTGGCCAGCTCGGTGCTATACTGCTGGTCTCTCCAGCAAGAATAAGCCCTGCCCACTGATTTTTCACGTGATTCACACTAGTGCACTATGCAGTGCACAGAGTGTGGGAGATTCATTTTGAAAATCCTGCTGAAAATACTAACGGGATTTACTCCAGTTTTTACATTAATTTGACATTTTTAATTTTTTGGGGGGAGAATTGCGCCTCTTTTGTTTTAATTCATTTATACAGTGTAGGTATTGCTGGCTAGGCCACCATCTGTTACCCTTTCCTAACTGCTTTTAGGACAGTGGTGGTGAGCTGCTGCCATCCCTGAACTGTAAGTGCACTCCCAGTGCTGTTAGGGAGGGAGTTCCAGGATTTTGACCCAGTGACAGTGAAGGAAAAGTGATATCTTTCCAAGCCAGGACAGTGAGGGGCTTGAAGAGGAACTTCCAGGTGGTGGTGTTCCCATGTTTCTGTTGCACTTTTCATGGGTTTGGAAGGTGCTGTCTAAGGAGCCTTGGTGAATTCTGCATATTATAGGTGGTACACACCACTGCCATTGATTTCAATTCCTGGTGTCTGTTCCCAAAAGCCTGGCGGCAGGGCCACAGGAAGTCAAATTACCGCATGTCAGCAGTCAGATCAGTGAATGCATCTTCATATGACACCTCCTACCCCCACATCACCAGCCTGTCATGCTCCTCAATGCACTATACCCCCATCATTCAGTCATCTGTACTCCCTGTACATAACAACCCGTTACTACACCTCACTCTCACACATTGACCAAACATCCAGCTCTTACTCAGGGGTCAAATTAATCTTGTTCCGATGGCTGTACTTGAGATTTTTTTGAGGGCTATGTTTTTTGATTTTCAGGGGGTTACTTTCTCATTCTTACAAACTCCTTATTGGGTAATACAGCCACATAGTATTTATGTTGAAATTGTTTTAGCATTTCCTTCTTTGGATAGAGAAGGTCCATTTGTGTGTACCAGAGAATCATAGAATCCTACAGTGCAGCTGGAGGCCATTCGGCCCACTGAGTCTGCACCAACCACAATCCCACCCAGGACCTAGCCCCATAACCCCATGCATTTACCCTAGCTAGTCTCCCTGAGGGACAATTCACCATGGTCAATCTACCTAACCTGCACATCTTTGGACTGTGGGGCGAAACTGGAGCATCCAGAGGAAACCCACGCAGACACATGGAGAATGTGCAAACTCCGTGCTGACAGAGACACAAGCTGGGAATCAAACTCAGGTCCCTGGCAGCAGTGCTAACCACTGTGCCACAGTGCCACCTAATAAGATATTACATACACACTGCTAGCTGGTCTCCTACATTGTATCCTCCTTAATCATGAAGTCATCTAAAACTTTGCTGCCTGTATCTTAACTTGCAGGAAGTCCCATCCTCACCCGTGTGTTTGCTGACCTACTTTGGCTTGTGTTAGTGTAAAGGTTTTGGGAGTTCTAGATAGAGTAGACAAGAAGGTCTTATTTCCCTCGGTTGTGGGGCCTCCACAAAGATGGAGTGGATTTAGGGTAAGAAGTAGAAGGTTTAGAGGGGATTTGAAGAGAAATCTTTCATTCAGAGGGAGGTGGGGATCTGGAGCTCACTGCCTGAAAGGGTGGTAGATCCAAAATCATTTATAACATTTATAAAGAACTGAATAGGCACTTGATGGACCAAGAGTCAGAAAGCGGGATTAGGCTGAGTGGCTCCTTATTGGCTGGCATGGATACAAAGGACTGAATGGCTCCCTTCTCTGCTCTAAATGTCTATGATTCAATGGTTTCTATACCTTCAGTGAGGTAAATAAATTAGCCCCAATTCCTGCTCCTGACAATGAACTGTTTGCAGTGCCTGTGAATAGATCCAACGAATAACCAGATTCATCTGTAATGGTCCTATGATTCAGGAAAGCATGATGCTCCCTTCCAAAGTGATACATAGTGAAAACAACACTGGCAACACTTGTATTTCTCAAAGGATATCCCAGTCAGAGCCTGAGCTGGACTTTCAAGATAGAATTGAAACTTTGCGACCGTCATTGCTAACTTGAAACTCTCACCTGGATGTTGTATTTCTTTGAAAACTGTGAGGTTTAACAATGCTGCGAACAGTCACCTTTTTCAGGTATTGGGGGTCCGACTTCAGGAGAGGAGGATAAAAGAGAAAATTGTACTCCAGCTGTGCCACACCTGGAATATTGTGTGCCATTTTGGTCTCTTTATCTGAGGAAGGATGTTCTCACTATAGAGGGAGTGCAGTGAAGGTTTACCAGGCTGATTCCTGGGGTGATAAGACTGACATTTGAGGAGAGATTGAGTCGGTTAGGATTATATTTGCTGGCAATCAGAAGAATGAGGAGGGATCCCATAGAAACTTATATAATTCTAACAGGACTAGACAGGGCAATGCAGGGAGGATGTCCCTGATGATGGTGGAGTCTAAAACCGGGGGTCATAGTCTAAAGATAAGGTGTAAGCCTTTTAGGACTGAGATCAGGAGGAATTTCTTCACTCAGAGTGTGGTAAGCTTGGGGAATTCTTTACCACAGAAAGTAGTTGAGGCCAAAACATATATTTTCAGGAAGGAATTAGGAATAGCTCTTGGGGCAAAAGAGATCAAAAGGTTGGGGGGGGCGGGGAAGGGGTGAAGGTGAGATCAAGCTACTCAGTTGAATGACCAGCCATGATCATAATGAATAGTGGAACAGGTTCAAAGGGCTGAATGGCCAACTCCTGCTCCTGTTTTCTATGTTTCTATGTTTCTTACAGGCAAATTGGAGAATAAATAGAGTAGTACGTCCACTATAATAAATGATTTACTAATGTTAAAGTCACTTAAGTTCCACCTTCTTTTGTTATTTGCTGGAAGTTTCAATAGAGAAATTAGAACATAGTTAAACGCTTGATTTGGTGCATATAGATTCATCTCCAGATACACAGCATTAATAGATTGATAGCATTGTTTGAGTGTAATCTGTGCAGAAAGAAGGAAAACAGTGAGCACCAGCTGTCACGGCAGAAAGAGGAGACAGGCAACTCGAGGATAGGCAGCAGTAGACAAAGCTTCAGAACGGCCAGTGAACTCAGGTAACCCCCGAGCAAAGGGAAAGAGGTATTAGCTCACACACCACAAAGCAATGCTGATGAGTTAGAACAGAGATTGGATGAGAAAGAGAACACTTGAAGAGGGTGAGCTGTAAAGCTAATGGCATGGAAAGGGAGAAAAATAATAAGCGCACAGCTCATTACAACAGAATGACAGAAATGAAACCTGACATCAAAACATACATTGTAAAATTCAGAAGAGGTCAGAAAGATTAACAAACCAGTGCAGGGTGATCTAAAATGAAATAAAAGTGTTACAGAGTCATAGTAGAGGCGGATACAATTTTGTCTTTTAAAAAGCTTTTAGACAGTTACATGGGTAAGAGAAAAGGGGCGGCATGGACAATTTGGGCTGAAGCCATCCCTTTTATTAACCGCTAAGCTAGTCCCAATTGCCTGCACTTGGCCCATATCCCCCTATACCCATCGTACCCATGTAATGGTATAAATGCTTTTTAAAAGACAAAATTGTACTTGCCTCTACTACTACCTCTGGCAGCTTGTTCCAGACACTCACCACCCTGTGTGTGAAAAAAAATGTTCCTCTGGACTCTGTTGTATCTCTCTCCTCTCACCTTAAACCTATCATTGTTGGTGAATTAAATATGTTTGATTAAAAGCACCTCTGCCCCACTTGTTATGATCAGGGTGACCAGTTCTGGGGGAAGAAAGTAAGGGACACTTTGTGAGAGGGGTGGATGGTAGGGATTCTGCTGATGGGGCTGGAAGACTGGGGATAGGGGGAAAGGAGTATACAGAGGTGACAAAGGGACCGGGGAGGGGGTAATGGATGGGGAAGCAGACAGTACTGAAGGAGCTGGAGGGAGGTGCTGTGGATGGTAGAAGGGTGGTGCGGGAGGGAGGTGTGGGGGGTTGGTGGAAGAACTCTGTGTGGCTTCTTTGAAGAACTATGCTGCTTCCTGAGGCTCCTGGCTGCTTCCCAATACAAATACACACATACACTTCTGCCCAATCCCCCGCCCAGTCAGACATGTTCAAGATCTCCTCTCCCCAATTCCCTCCCCTACATTCTCTTCAACATCCCACTTCTCAAACCCCCTCTTTTCCCTTGGGCCTGCCTGGACTCGCCCTTGCAGATACCCAGTCAGATAAGACCCCTAGCCCCTCAGGCCTGTCAGACCAGCACTTCGCTACCCCAGCCCCACTCTGGTCCTGCCCAGACCCCAGGCTCCTTCAGGCCTGTGACGGACATCTTTGCTCTTGGGCCTGTGCCAGACCCCGACTCCCTTCAGGCCTGAGTACCACCAACTGTTCAGAACCTCGCTAACCACCCATGGCTACTGATCCATGCCAGCCCCACCACTGGGCATGAATTTCCCACTTGTAGTGGGGTGGGAAAATATCCACGAGCCTTCCCCCTACAGACTTAATCAAGGTGCAGGCAGAAAGGTAATGGGGTCTACACCCTTCACTCTCTTGCCTGATTAAATGCCCCCAGCACCAACCTGCCATCAGAGAAGGTCATTAAATCCCTTATTTATGATGCAGAAGGCAATTCAGCCATCAAGTTCATGCTAGTTCCCATTGGGCAATCCAGTCAGTCCCCCTCCCCCGCTCAATTCCCGTAGCCTTGCAGATTTATTTACTTCATCCCTGTACCAAATGAAAACCAGGCAGTGTGCCTTAATGACTATCACTCAGTGGTTCTGACATCCATCATTATAAAGTGCTTGAAAAGGTTAGTCATGGCACGAATCAATTCTGGTCTCTCAGATTGCCTGAATCCATTACAGTTTGCCTACCACCACAACAGGTCCACAGCACATGCCATCTTCCTGGCCCTACATTCAACCCTGGAACACTTATGACATTTATGTTAGATTCCTATTTATTAACTACAGCTCAGCCTTCAACATTATTACCACAGCAAAACTCACCTCCAACCTCTGTGGCCTGGGGCTTGGCTTATCCCCCTGCAATTGGATCCTAGACTTCCTAACCCACTGACAGCGATCAATAAGGATAGGCAACGACTCCTCCTCCATGATTATTGGCAACACCGGCACTCCATAAGGCTGTGTTCTCAGCCCGCACTATACTCCTTATACACCTGTGTGGCCAAATTCCCTCCAATTTGATTTTCAAGTTTGCTGATGACACCACTGTACTGGGTCCAATCTCAAACAATGACAAGACAGAGTACAGGAATGAGATAGGGAATCTGGTAAACTGGTGCAACAACAGTAATCTTTCCTTTAATGTCAGTAAAATGAAAGACATAGTCATTGGCTTCAGGAAATGCAGTGGAGGGCATAGCCCTGTCTACATCAATGGTGAAGAAGTGGAAATGGTCAAGAGCTTCAAGTTTCTAGGAGTCCAGATCACCAACAACTGTCCTGCTCCCTCCATGTTAATACTATAGTTAAGAAAGCCCACCAACACCACTACTTTCTCAGGAGGCTAAGGAAATTTGGCATGTCCGCTATGACTTTCACCGATTTTTAGAGCAGCTGAAAGCATATACAGCAGCTATAGAAAGCATCCTTTCTGGATGTATCACAGCTTGGTATGGCTCCTATTCTGACCAAGACTGCTAGAAACTACAAAAGATCGTGAATGAAGCCCAGTAGATCATGCAAACCAGCTGCCCACCCATTAAGTCCATCTAAATTTCCTGTTGCCTCAGAAAAGCAGCTAGCATAATTAAGAACCTTAGACATACTCTCTTCCACCTTCTTCCATTGGGAAAAAGATACAAAAGTCTGAAATCACTTACCAACCAACTCAAGAACAGCTTCTTCCCTGCTACTGCATATTAAGCTAATCTTTCTCTATTCCATAGCTATGACTGTAACAATTTGCATCCTCTCATTTTCTTCTCTCCTATGTACTCTATATATGGTATGTTTTGACTGTACAGTGCACAAAAAACAGTATTTTTCATTGTATCCCTTTACATGTGACAATAAAAAATCAAATCAATGAATTAAATTAAAGTGCCCATTGTAAGGGAGCACATTAGAAACTCCAAGTTATCTTGTGAGATTGTTTTGATATTGACATTAGTGACAGCACAAGATGTTTTGCTCCATGTGTGATTCTATTGACCATATAGGACGCTTTTATTAAAACAAACTTTATTTAACAAAACAGTTTAACTGTAACAAAAAGAATTAGCATAACTTTGACCAGTTGAAATACTTAAACATGACAATGTATAATTCTTAACGACTAGTCACTTCTTTAGTTCCAATTTAAGCAATATCTCCAGAAATGTCAACTCCTCTTCAGGATCAGTTAATAAAACACACAGAGTTATGTGAGTTGCCAGTCCTCCAGCCTTTTAACAACTCTGGACAGAAATACAGAGAGACACCTGTCTTCTGACTCTCAGACAGCAGCCTCCAGACAAAGTCCTATCTTCAAACAACCGAACTCTAGAGAGAAACTAATCCTTAAACAGCAGCACTCCAGAAAGAAAGCGAGATGGAGAAAACACCTCTTGCATTTTGCAGACATTTGGAGAGAGATATCTATTTTCTAGCAGGTCTCATACTACAGTTTCTAGGGAGAGGGAGAGAAAGAGATACTGCTCTGGAACAAATTCAAACAGCAAGCGCCTGCATGTCTCTGTAAGCCTAGCTCGTCCCATTAACACAAACCATGCACAAATATAGCAAATTAATTAAGACCTACTCTGAAACCCCAAGCAACGACCCAAAAAGTAATGAAACTGCATTAACTCAGATTAAAACAAATACCCCAATAAGTAGGAGCAATTATTTTTCTGCATGATTAGCATGTGGGTTGCCGGTTATAGACAACTGATACCATAATCAGAGCTGAAGTTTAAAACATTCCCTTCATAAGAAACATGACACAAGTATTCTTCCTAAAGGCACAGTATCATCACACCATTCAGTTTCCTTTTAAAATCATTGGTTGTCTCCAATTCCACCTTCCTTGAGGGCAAAGAGTTCCAGGTCATAAGAACATAAGAACATAAGAAATAGGAGCAGGAGTAGGCCATCTAGCCCTTCGAGCCTGCCCCGCCATTCAATAAGATCATGGCTGATCTGTCGTGGCTCAGTTCCACATTCCCGCCCTCTCCCCATAACCCTTAATCCCCTCTCTTATCAAAAACCCATCAACCCGCGTCTTAAAAATATTTAGCGAGGTAGCCTCCACCATCTCAACGGGCAGAGATTCACCACCCTTTGAGTGAAGAAGTTCCTCCTCAACTCCGTTCTAAACCGCCCCCCCTTTATCTTGAGGCTGTGCCCCCTAGTCCTACTGTCCTTTCATTACCACTCACTGTGTACAAGCATTCACCCTCACATTCCTCCTGCACCCATTGCCCAAAATCTTAAATCTCTCTCCCTTAATCCTTGCACCATCAACTAATCTACCTTATCTGAGTTAAAATCTTGTATACCTTTATCAAATCTCCCCTTAATCTCTTTTGCTCCAAAGAGAGAAACCCGAGCCTTTCCAAACTTACCTTCTAACTATAACTCTCCCCTCCCTGAAACTGTTCTTATAAATCTCTGAACACTCTCAATTGCCTTCACATTTTTCCTAAAATGTGGTGACCAAAATTGGGTGCAATATTCTAGTTGGGGCACACCCGGAGCTTTATAAAGCTTCAACACAATTTCCCTGCTTTTGTACACATACCTCCATTTATTAAACCCAAGATTCTATATGCTTTGCTAACCACACTTTCAATATGTCCTGCCACCTTCAGAGATCAAAGCACTTGTACCCCCATATCCCTCAGTCCCTCTTTTTAGAATTGTGCATTATGTCTATATTGCTTCTTTCTATTACTTCTGCCAAAATGATCGCCTTGCCCTTAATTGTATTAAATTCCACATGCTAGCTCTTTCCCCTTTGTCATGTTGCAGGCAATTTGTATCATCCTTCTAGTTTGCTCTAAGTTCAGTATCATGTGCAAATTTTGAATTTTTGTTTTGAATTCCATGATCCAATTTTTCAATATATAATAATGGATGCAGTGGTCCCAACACTAACCCTTGGGGAATATCACTGCCTACTAACCTCCAGTTTGAAGAATAACCATCTACCACGACTCACTGCTTTCAGTCCTGAAGGTAATTTTTATTCAATTGCACACTGACCTTCCTATTTCATAAGCCTCAAATTTGTCAATCAGCTTTTTATTGGTATCTTGTCAAATGATTTCTTAAAATCCACGTAGGTATCATCGACCACATTCCCTTCATCACCATTCTCAGTTATTTCAAAAAATAATTTAATTTGATTTGCTACCAATGGCTTGTCTTTTACAAATAAGTGCTGATTCTCCTTAATTAACACAAACCTCTTCAAGTGGCTGTTGATTTTATGGAAGCTTTGTGTGAATATTTAGGGGCAGGGGAAGGCAGTTGACCGTCACAGGGTCTACCAATTCCCAATAAGGAAAAACGGTTCAGATGAGTCATCATATTTCCCAGGTTTGGCCGTTTTTTGAGGTAGAGGTATAGATGTTAACAGAAGATGGCTGTGAGAAGTGGTCCCAACTCCTTGTGATCGATCTTTAACTGCTCTCTCAGGCCCCTGGATTTCATGAGTATCTGGCAAGCATGTTCACATGGACATTTGAAATCAGAGAGGTGACATGAGAACTAGTCCTGGAGAATTTTAAGAAGTACAAACAATTCTTCAAAGTTCTTTTTTTCAAAACAATAAAACTTACCTGTACCAACATGGCTGCTAGTTATTCCACAGTGACATTCAGTGGCCACAACCTGCAAATACATGTAGGCGTGACCTGTTTGGTGTTATTCCTCATTATGAGGATGTTGACTGAACAGATTGTGCTGTGACATTTAATGTTAAAATGATCTATTGCAGCACCACCTACAGGCCCTACAGTTAAACATTGACATTTTTATTATGTGCTTTCTCATTGAGTTAGTATGATTTAAGGCCATGCGATACATTCTTAAATGTTGTAACCCAATCAGTAATTTGAATGTGTAATAGTTGGGTGGAAGAGCAATCATTAGGGTGCTAAGGCCAATTGCAGGCCAGCTAGCTCAATTCTGAGCAGGCAATAGAAACTGGATCTCTCTTACATTCTCTGAACAAACTTTGTGAACTCTCAGAAGAGTTTGCCACCTTCT
Source organism: Carcharhinus amblyrhynchos (assembly GCF_965287045.1). NCBI lineage: Eukaryota > Metazoa > Chordata > Chondrichthyes > Carcharhiniformes > Carcharhinidae > Carcharhinus > Carcharhinus amblyrhynchos. The sequence goes on along the minus strand of NC_137333.1, from coordinate 67,021,314 downwards.
TTTGCAGTATATTTCTTAGCCATTTTGCAGAAGGTTGCAAACAAATGATACAGAGTGGACAAAGGAGTGTAGCAATGGTGTTGGCCATCCAGCTGTTGCATCCTGTTCCTCCATTCAATAAGATCATGGTTGAATTGTAACTTACTTGCACTTATCAGCCTTGGGTCCAATTCCCTAAGTACCCCCACCTAATGAAAATCTATCAGCCTCAGTTCTGAAATTTTCAATTGATACATGCAGCTTCTTTCTGGAAGAGGTTTCTGGCACCTCATTTATACAATGTTTATTTATGGCTATTTTTACTATTCATTCTTTTATGCTTTTGTTTTGAAGATTTTTCCAACAGTTACTTTGTGACTATGATTACAAAATGGGGCAGGGTTCCAAAGTGCAAAGTATTTTTGTGGGAATAATCAGTGAAAACTACAGAGTATCAACAACTAAGTAGAAAGTGTAATTCTGAACCACTACCGATATTGTACAGAATGCTCCAGCCCTGACCGCCAGTGAGATTTTCTGGCCTTGCTAAAGTTGACCCCCACAGTTGGTTGACCTATAGCGGCACGGGCAAGGAATATAAATTGCCATTGACTTCAGCAGGACTGGAAGATCTTGCTGGTGGCCTGATGGTGAGCTGCCTCCGGGTGGGACATCCTGCTGTAGGAGTGGAAGGGGGAGGAAGGGGTGGAGAATTCCACCCATTATTATGACACGCAGTCTACTTAAACACCACAAGCCACATTACATTAAAGAAGTTGCATTATCATGTTTATACTACTAAACAACATGATTGCAACTCCCAACAAATCATTGCAGATACTGAACATTTGAAATAAAACCAGAAACGTGGACTGAGCAAACAGATTACAAAATAAAATGGTGAAGAAGCAACGGCAAATGTTTAAGGAGATATTTCATAATTCTCAACGGAAAAATATATTCCATTGAGAAAGCAAGACTCTTTAAGAAGGACGAGCCATCCATGACTAATTAAGGAAGTTAAACATGATATCAAATTGACAGAAAAGGTGTCTCGTGCTACAAAGATTAGTTGTAGGCCAGAAGGTTGGGAAAACTTTATAAGCCAGATGACTGAAAAAAAGAGAGGGAGAAAATAGATTGGCTGAGTAACTAACAAGAAATACAGAAATGGGCGGTAAAACCTTTGATAAAATACATGAAAAGGAGGAGAGTAGCTAAAGTAAATGTTAGTCCCAAGGTGCTTCCCAAAAATGTTAAGAAACAAACACACCAGTGAGAGGGCCTCAGAGTGTTGGCTGGTTGACTTTGTGCATTGGAAGGGAATGATGCCTGTGTATTACTGATGCTAGAAACATCCATTCTTAGAGCCATAGAGTCATAGACGTTTACAGCATGGAAATAGGCCCTTTGGCCCAACTTGTCCGTGCAGCCCATTTTTTTAACTCCTAAGCTAGACCCAATTGTATGCATTTGACCCATATCCCTCTATACCCATTCATTGAAAATATAGCCCACTCTTCCTGCTTTCTTCATAATTCAAGATAGTACAGTCCACTTATAAATTTTTATTGAGGTCAACAGGAAAACATTTCACCATAGGTTCTTTCAGTGTAATTTTATTATACAAATATACATAGTATTGCATTCACACTGTTTACAGTGTTAGGTGGCCATTTAACTGTATAGAACAGATTATCCCTTAGCAAAATGGGAGAGGTGTAATTCTCAGATGAATATTTTAAACTGAAGTAATAAATTGAACATGGTAAAAATGTATCTTAAAATAATACAATTCAGTTCACACAGAGCTATAATCAAAGGGCGCTTGTGTGACTTCTTTGTTCTCAGATTCTATGGAAACTGTCTGACCCAACTCACTCTCTTCACGTTGTGCAGATTACCTGATTGGAACAAGGCACACGAATTTAAATAAGACAGATTAATAAGAACATTAAAAAACTAATTACTTCACTAAATTAAGATAACATAAGAAGCACAGATGCACATAAAAATAAGAACTATCAGTTTTTTTAAAGCCATGTAACAAAATAATCAAGCTTTGTTAGCCTCCAATTTAGGCTCCTCCAATTTTCTCACTCTGTCTCCCAAATCCCTCCCACTTCCCTCTCGGTTGTTTGGTATCCTTTTCCAATTGCTGTTTCACTCTCCCAGGACCTGTCTCTAATTAAATTAGGTCACGGTTGGGATTTGAGGAGTTGTACAAATGACATGAAGTGATAAGACAGCAAAGGCAGGGGTGCTGTCCTGTTAAAAAGAAGGAAGGGATTTTAGGATTGTGCATGCAAATAACCTCCTTTAGGGGAAATTGGTAGCCAAATCGTAGAACCTGAGATTACTGCCCCCCTCCTTAAGCAAAGTTTGTTTTAAAGGGTTGGTTGTACAGATGTTACTGTTAGAGGGTGAAAATGTTGTTGAAAAACTATCTCAGTGCAAACCTACAGATAAGAAAAAGCAGGTTTTGTTGGCAGCTGCAATATGCAGCATCGACACTGACTGGAAGATCTGGGCCATGGATTTTACAACACAGAAATGTCATTTGGCCAAACAGCCTGAGCAAATCATAAAATCATAGAATCCCTACAGTGCAAAAGGAAGCCATTTGGCCCATCAAATCTGTACTGACCGCAATCCCACCCAGGCCTATCAGCTTAACCCCACCTATTTACCCTGCTGGTCCCCCTGACATTAAGGGGCAATTTACCATGACCAATCAACCTAACTGTGTCACTGTGTTTACACTCCACACCAGCTTCCTCCTATAATTACCTCTCCCCAGCCTCGCCTTTACCTATACACCTCTATTGCTTTTCTCCTCATAGGTACATCAAGCCCCTACCTAAATATCTCAATGTTCTCTGCTTCACTTACTCCATGTGGTGGTGAATTCCATAACCTCAACTATCCCAATGTTAATAAATTCCTTTGAAACTCCTTATCTGGTTAGGCAGTGGCCATTTTATATTCATGGCCCTTTAATTTTTTTTCTGATATGGTGGAGTCGATGACAGTGTCAGTGTTCTGACAGCACAGCTAAACATTTGAGAAGCACCCACTGCTGTATCAGCCACTTGCTCATGCCCTATGATTCATACTTTCACATCAGGTCTCCCACAGCTTAAGGCTGATAACCTGAAGCCACTGAGGAATGAATGACTCTTGCCATGTGCAGCATTCTTTGAGAAACTATACACTTTGATAACACATAAAACATTCTTCAAAAGTTATACGTTAAACCTTATTCCCTTTCATGACTGTAAACAGGCAGGACCAACAGTGAAAGGGAAAGAAAATAGGTTCTACTTTTAACTCTTATTAGAATAGGAGACAAGAATTTCATTTTTGTGTTAAAAATTTGTTGTTAATCTCCTATCACTTTATCAGAAGAGATCATGCTAATCCTTCACAATGGTATATGGATGTTTTTTCTTGGCATTGATGACACTGTATTGGATGTATCACCCATTTTATACCATTGACAAAAATGAAAATAAACTCTGCTTTGAAATGGAATGGGACCTCAGATTTGTGAAGTAAACAAAGAGGTCAGCATGTTTGATTTGTCAGACTTGCATTTTCTGGTAATTAAAATTAATAATTGCAGAATCAGGAGTGGTGTGAGTCGAACAAGCTGACTTCTGTACCTGATTCACTAAATCAGGAAAACCAGCCCTTTAGACAATCAAACCTTGAATTTTTCAATCTCAGTGAGCACTGTTAGAAGTACTCATGACTTTCTTCGCAGTCAGAAATGGTCAAATCACTGTTATTTCAGGACCGTTGCGGCATGGAAAGCATCCAAAATAATGGTTTTGGAAGTTTTAATCTGTTGGCATTCATCATAACTACAACGACAATCCAAAGTGTGGGAAAATTAATCCCTTCAAAAACAATTTATATTGTAGATTTTTTATTTCACAGTGAGGGAAGAAAAATTAAAGAGATGCCAATTAAAGTGATTTTGATGCATCTTAAAGCAGACAATATCAATGCCTGTTGAGAGTCAGACAAATGTCCCCTCACTTAGCCAGAACGAATGGTCAGTGTAGGGTTAATTGAAGAAAATAAGAAGAGGAAGGACAGAAAATACATCTTATAGTTTTTTTTGTGTGGTGCTTTATGTATTGTTAATGTTTTAAAAGGTGAAAGAATTGAGTTTCCACTGATAAAAAATCTACAATATAAATTGTTTTTGAAGGGATTAATTTTCCCACACTTTGGATTGTCGTTGTAGTTATGATGAATGCCAACAGATTAAAACTTCCAAAACCATTATTTTGGATGCTTTCCATGCCGCAACGGTCCTGAAATAACAGTGATTTGACCATTTCTGACTGCGAAGAAAGTCATGAGTACTTCTAACAGTGCTCACTGAGATTGAAAAATTCAAGGTTTGTCTAAAGGGCTGGTTTTCCTGATTTAGTGAATCAGGTACAGAAGTCAGCTTGTTCGACTCACACCACTCCTGATTCTGCAATTATTAATTTTAATTACCAGAAAATGCAAGTCTGACAAATCAAACATGCTGACCTCTTTGTTTACTTCACAAATCTGAGGTCCCATTCCATTTCAAAGCAGAGTTTATGTGACTGAGGGTGGGATTTTTCAGCCCCTCCTGTTGTCAGTACCTTCGAGTCCCACTAAAGGTAATATGTTAAATCTTATCCCCTTTCACGATAGACTATGAAAGGGATAAACAGGTTCTACTTTTAACACTTTTATTAGAATACGAGACAGGAACTTCATTTTTGTATTAACAATTTGTTATTAATCTCCTATCACTTTATAAGAAAGGGTCATGCTATTCCTTCACAGCGAGGTCCCTGGTGGTGTGGCTGTCCAGCAACACAAAGCAAAGACCATTAACTTCGGTGAGACTGAAAGATTCCACCAGCAGCCGATGGCGAGGTTCCTCGGCTGCCGGAAAACCCGCCCCACCGTGGGCAGAATGGAAAATCCCAGCCTGGGTGATGATTTTGCAGAATACTTGCAAGCATGAGCTGGGGCTTCTGGTGACCTGCTATGTTGAAGTTGCCGCCTTGTTTCCACTCTGACCTTTCTGTCCTTGACTTGAGGAACAGCATCTCATCTTTCTTTACAGCCTTTTGGAATCAAACATTAAGTTTAACAATTTTAAATCATAACCCTACCCCTATTTTGTTTCCTTTCTTTTGGCTGAATTGTATTATTTTTCTCTCATGTTTCTCTCTTTCTTCTGTTATGTTTTTGGGTGGTAACTATTCATGATCCTGCCATTCACACCTCCCCCAGTGACACCTATTTTTAACTTGCCCTATTACTACTCCCTTTGGCCAATTACATCATGAACACTTTTTTCATTGAACCTCTCTTGCCTTCCACCTTTTTGTTCTTTCTCCCCTCCCACTCCCGACACCCTCCCCACACCTTTCACTAGTTCTAAACCTAATACGTTACTTTTCCCAGTTCTGATGAAAGGTCACCAACCCAAAATAGTAATTCCAGCGGGAGTTCTCCGGCCCCGCCACTACAGAAAGCAAAGGCAAGAGAATCTGGCACTCAGCTAAACCTCCGTTCACTGCAGCAGGATCGGGGAATCCTGCCCTCCTGTTTCTCTCTCCACAGATAATGCCGGGCAGATATGTAAGAATTTCCAGGATTGTCTGTTTTTTTATTTAAGATTGCCCCAGTGCCTGCTTTGATTTGATTAATTTGTGCAAGGGCATGACAACATTAGCGAGTGCTTTTCATGTAGGTTCTGACAGTCAACATTAGTTCGTTTTGCTTTTATGGAGTGCTTCACAATCCATTTGCAGGAGTCACTTATGATTTTATCATTGAGAATTCAATGCAGCTGGTACCCTGACCCTTTCCTGCCGGGCATATCTGCAGGTGCTTATCTAAGTGGTCAGTCACAATGGCGCTTATTCAGAAACATTAGAATGTAGAACTCAAACAGCTCCTGGTGCACCGCAGTGACAGCTGTGTCCAAGTCTCTCCCAGTCCCGGATAAAAATTTTCCACTCAAGAAAATAAGTCTGTGGATTTGCTGCTGCCTGTTTTGCAATTCCTCCCAAGACTAATTTGTACCCCTTTGATTTTTAAAATAGAGTTTGCTGAGGGAAGAAACACATGGTCGATCTGATCCTCTTAGTTTCCTGCAGGGGTTTGGGTGGGCAAACTTAAAATTAACCCTAAATTGTTACAATGATTGGCTTCATTTGACAAAAATCGATGGGCTGAATGGTCTCCTTCTGCACTATAGGGATTATATGATTATTATATGGTTCTATGATTAAATTATGAGCTGAGTATTAATCAATGTGGGCCACTCAGCAAGTTATGATGCTTAACATATGAGAGGTTTACCAGGATGCTGCCTGGGTTCGAGGGTATGAGTTATAAGGAGAAGCTGGACAAACTGGGGTTGTTTCCTCTGGAGTGGCAGAGGCTGAGGGGAGATCAGATAGAAGTCTATAAAATTATGAGAAGCATAGATAGGGTTGATGTTTAGAATCTTTTTCCTTGAGTTGAAATGTCTAATACTAAGGGGCATTCGCTTAAGCTGAGAGGGGGAAAGTTCAAAGGAGATGTGAGGGGCAGTGTTAGGTGTCTGGAACTCGCTGCCAGGGGTAGTGGTGCAGGCAGATATAATAGGGGCATTTAAGGGGCTTTTAGATAATGACATGAATATGCAAACAATAGAGGGATATGGACCAAGGGCAGGCAGAAGGGATTAGTTTAATTTGGCATCACGTTCAGCACAATATTAAAGGGCCTGTTCTTGTGTTGTATTGTTTTATTTTCGATATGCACCTTTATCTGCAAGTTTCCTGATCTCACCTCAATGTGAAAACATGTCTGAATTAGCTTGGCTGATCCTAGCTGTATCAAAACATCATTAAAATTACAGAATAAGGCTTGTTGCTCAGTTACACAGTCTGGAAATAAGGTGAAATGCAAAGAACACTATACAATTGGAAGTAAAATGTTAGCGACTGTAGTTTTGTTATTTATTATTTCATAGGATGTGGGTGTCACTGACAAGGCCAGCATTTGTTGCCCATCCCTAATTCCCCTTGAACTTGATTGGTAGGGCAGTTGCTGTGGGCCCAGAGTCACATGTAGGCCAGACCAGGCAAGGATGGCAGATTTCCTTTCCTAAAGGACATTAGTGAACCAGATGGGTTTTTACAATAATCAACAATTGTTTTGTGGTCACCATTACTGAGACTAGCTTTACAATTCCAGATTCTGGAGTAGCACAGCATCACAGTCGTTAGCACTGCTGCCCCATAGAGCCAGGGACCCGGGTTCAATTCCCGGCTTGGGTACTGCCTGTGTGGAGTTTGCACATTCTCCCCATGTCTGTGTGGATTTCCTCCGGGCTCTCCGGTTTCCTCCCACAGTCTGAAAGACGTACTGGTTAGGTGCATTGGCTATGCTAAATTCTCCCTCAGTGTATTTGAACAGGCTGAAGTGTGGTGACTAGGAGATTTTCACAGTAACTTCACTGCAGTGTTAGTGTAAGCCTACTTGTTACAATAATAAATAAACTCTAAACTTTATTAATTAACATCAAATTTCTTCAGCTGCAATTGTGAGATTTGAACCTGTGTCCCCTGAGTCTCAGATTACTGGTCTAGCAATGTTTCCACCACACCACTATCATGTTTAAATGCATGTTTATGTCCACTCCACAGATCCCAATCATCATTGCATTTTTCAATAAAAACTTTCAAAAGTATTGAAATTAATGAATGGGTTGAATTTGACTGACTGCTTAGGGTCGGGAGGAGGGTGGGAGTATGTAGGGGGAGCTGCATTGGATTGGCTCCCCAGCCTCATCCAATTCGGACAGCCAACTGGAAGCTACTTAATGTTGCAGGAGGATAATTGGCCCTTTGCCCAACGTGGAGACCACCATCTAAATGGAGGTGGTCTCCAGGCAGCAGCTGGGGTTGGGGGTTGGTTTTGTGATCATGATGGACAAAGAGCAGGATAGGCAGTACCCACAGCCTCTATAACTCCTCCAGTGGAATTTTCCGTCCAACACAGGGCCCAGTATTTTTCCTTTTTAATTACCTTCTGTAGGCTACAGGGCTGTGCCTGCTTCAGCACTGGGCACTGCTGGTCTGCCAGCCCTCGGACTGGGCCATCAGCTCTTGGTGAGTGTTGTTGACATAAAAAGATGGCAGCCTTAGTGGCAACTTAATTAGTTGCTGGCTATAAAGGACAGGCGGAAGTCCTGTCGCCCACCCCTGAGTGCTGGTGACACGGATCGCCTTCTGATGGTGGGTTATCTGCCCAAGCGATAAAATTCAGGCCAATCATTCATTTTCTAACCAGAGGTAATGAATATATTGTGACAGTACTTTGTGATGGGCATTACCAACTGAATCACAACCTCCTAACGACTTCACAGGAGTGCATTCAGGCAAAGAATTGGCATTGAGTCAAAGAAGGGACATTAGGAGAGGTGACCAGGCACTCGATCAAAGAGATAGACTCCAGGCAGTATTTTAAAGGAAGTGGGAGAGGTGAAGAGGTAAACAAGAAGAGGATATTCCAGAGCATAGAGTCAAGATGGCTGAAGGCATTGCTGTCAGTGGTGAGGTGAAGGAAGTTGGGAAAACGCATGATGCCATAGTGGGAGGAGGTTAAAGAGGTAGAGAAGGGAGAGGCTATGGATGGATTTGAACATGAGGATGTGAGTTTTATATTTGAGATGCTGCCAAATCAGGAGCTAAGACAAAGTCAGTGCTCTCACTGGTAATAATAAATGGGATTTGGCATGAGTTGTCATATGGCCAACAGAGTTTTTCAATTTTTATTCATTTGTGGGACATGGGCTTGCTGGCTGGCCAGCTTTTATTGCCTATTGCTAGTTGCCCTTGAACTGAGTGGCTTGTTAGGCCATTTCAGAGGGCACTCAAGAGCCAGCCATATTGCTGTGGGTCTGGTATCATATGTAGGCCAGAGCAGGAAATTTCCTTCCCTAAAGGCTATTCGTGAACCAGATGGGTTTTTCCGACAATCGGCAATGGTTTCATGCCATCAGTAGATGCTTAATTCCAGATATTTTTTATTGAATTCAAATTCCACCATCTGCTGTGGTGGGATTAAATTCAAGGCTATGGCCAATAGAAGATGGGAGGCCAGCCAGAAAGGCATTGGAGTAGACAATACACTGGCCTTGTATATATTCACTCACAAAGGATTTGCAGTTAATTATAAAAGTGGAGATCAAGTCTGGTCTACAGTAACAAAAACTGGCAGAACTAGCAGATAAGTAGTCACAGGGAAAGGAACACACACAAAGGTTGTTACTTGCAGAGACAGACTGTGGCATTAAATCCTTGATTCTGACAGATTTCAGAATGTCAGGGAATTGAAAATGATTCCTGTTCTCTTTATAAAATACAGATAAATGTCCCTCAATATCTAGATGTAATATGGCAACAGTTTAACAGAACTGCACATTACAGCCTCTTGGTGCCCTGTTTTATGTCTGGTGATTTATTACTCCTCTATGTTGTTGCTATCTTTTTGGATTTGTTTTGCCCTTTTTGTTTTCACCTTTGGCTCCTATATTTCAGACTTCAAACTAGTTTCTTTTCATTGAATAAGTTCCAGGTAGGTGTTTTCCCTTACCCAGCTAGCTAGGTAATATTTGTAGCATAACCAAGTGATAAACAGAAAATGTCATGTTGAAATAATCCCATTTACTAGTTCTTGGCTGAAGTTCATCCGCACAAGCCAGCAAAATGACGTTACATTAGGCCTTACTTGAGCTTTAACAACAACAACAATGTGCATTTTTATTGAGCCTTTAATGTAAAATGAACATCTTAAAATGTTTGAATGAAATGTTATGAATTAAATTTGACAACAAGTTTATTGAATTTATTCATCAATAATAGAACAAATAAATATTAGCAATAACACAACATGTATTTTTATAGTCATTGTCATATATTTGGAAATCTTGAGGCACAGTAATAGCGTCCTTACCTCTGAGCCAGAAACTCCAGGACTTGATGGCTATGAAAGGTACATTCATAATGTGGCCTAATTGGTTGACCATCAGTCTGTAAGTCCTTCCAATATGCCTGAAGGCAAGCAGTAAGAGTGGGAGACTTTCCGGTCAGCTATATTACAGAAGACAATGGCAAACTGCTGCAATACTTTACAAAGCATCACCATGGACCAGTCAAATAGAAGGTCATGGTACCTTGAGAAGGAGGGGATGATGCAGTCAAATACATTGGGCATGAAGTGGCAATGGTGTCTTTAGTGGACAGGTGTCACCAGAGAGGGAGTAACAGGGTTTTGTGGCATCTGCAAGAGGGCCTATAGATGAATTCTGATACATGTACAACATTATCGGTATCTGAGATTCTCTCCAGAGGGATAACTTCAATTAGTTTGCAGCATATGAAGACATAAAGCTGGTGACTGATGCAATGTTTGCCTGAGCACACAGGTGCATCCCTTTCCATGGCAAAAAGAAATGGCACAGTGGTTAGCACTGCTGCCCCACAGCGCCAGGGACCTGGGTTTGATTCCCATCTTGGGTCACTGTCTGTGTGGAGTTTGCATGTTCTCCCTGTGTCTGCATGGGTTTCCTCTGAGTGGTCTGGTTTCCTCCCACAGTCCAAAGATTAGCAGGTTAGGCATTTTGGCCATGCTAAATTCTCCCTCAGTGTACCCAGATAGGCACCGTCAGGTGTGGCAACTAGGGGATTTTCACAGTAACTTCAATGCAGTGTTAATGTAAGCCTATTTGTGACACTAATAAATAAACTTTGAACATCAAAACATGTTAAAGTCCAACTCAGTCCTATGGCCAAATGTTGTTGACCCGTCCAGAGACTAAGGACTGGGAAGCTACTGATAATTATTTGACTTATTATTGTCACATGCATAGGATACAGTGAAAAGTATTGTTTCTTGCACGCTATTCAGACAAAGCATACCGTTCATAGAATACATAGGGGAGACAGAAATGAGAGAGTACAGAATGCAGTGTCACAGTCATAGCTAGGGTGTAAAGAAAGATCAACTTAACATAAGGTAAGTCCATTCAAAAGTCTGACGGCAGCACGGAAGAAGCTGTTCCTGGGAAGACCCATGAGGATAATTGGTGTAAAGGGTTCTGTATATTGTTCAGTCTTTTGTTGCTGGGCTTCCTTGGGTCTTTAAGCTTCTCAGCTCCATCCCTCAGCCAAGTTTCAAAGGGCTGTGACTGCAGTGGCTGAATTTCAGATGTTTCCTTGAATGGCAGGGTTACAGCAGATGCAGCAGGCTGCTGATCTGGGAACGTTAACGAAATTATTCTGAGAACACGACATCAGCTTGTGACTCCAACACTGAGCAATTACATTAAAACTGCAGGTTGCAATTTTCATGATTGAGTTCAATATAATCACAGGGGCGATGGGCTGAATGGCCTCCATCTGTGCTTATCATTCTACAGTTTTTGACAAAATATGTATCACATTATTATTCTGCTGTATGTATCAGGTGGGTTTCAATTCAGCAGGGGCTGTTGGCTAGGTCTCTGTACTGGTTAAAATTTATTAGTCACAAGGAAGGCTTACATTGACACTGCAAATTCCCCTAGTCACCTCAATCCAGCACAATGCACCTAACCAGCACATCTTTCAGAACATGGGAGGAAACCGGAGCACCCGGAGGAAACCCACACAGTGACAGGGAAAACATGCAAACTCCACACAGACAGTGATTCAAGCCAGGAATCGAACCGAGGTCCCCGGTGCTGCGAAGCAGCAGCGCTAACCACCGTGCCACTGTGAATATCATAGCACTAATTGTTAATCACCAGTGTCACCTCTACCACATCTCTGTAGTCTACTAGATAAACAATGTAGTCAAAACCCAAAACAGCTGTGAGCAGAATGTTTAAAATACACTTAAACACTGTAACTCAATACAGCAATGCAAACATTGGAATTAATTATGCAACTCATGTAGACATGAGGCAAAGTGCAATGTTTATAGCTCAGTGTGTAATGAACCAGGCAGATAAACCTGTGTTCAGCTATAGTAAGCTGAAGTGTGTGAATACAGCCCGAGGTCTGTCAGTAAGAAGATTCACTCGATTGTATTTCACCCACTATTTTCTTTAAATTAGAAAGCAAAGCATAAATACTGGATTTGAAGCACAATATCAAACATGTTGGGTCATGATTCAAAGGCTTTTCAAAGTTAAGGTGATTAAATGGGATTAGGTCGCCTCATTTTTGATAGACTTTATGGACTAACTGGCCCCTTTCTGTGCTGTAGTCATAGAATCATACAATGCAGAAGGAGGCCATTTGGCCCATTTAACCTGCACTGATGAGAATCCTACTCCATCCCCATGTATTTACCCCACTAATCTACCTGACAATAAGGGGCAATTTAGCATGCCCAACATCCCTCACATCATTGGGCTGTGGGAGGAAACCAGAGCACCTGGAGTAAACCAAACAGACATACGGAGAACGTGCGAACTCTGCATTGACAGTGCCCCAAACTGGGAATTGAGCCCTGATCCCTGGCACTGTAAGGCAGCAGTGTTAACCACTATGCCACCATGCCATCCACAGGGGCAAATTTGCCATAGTCCTTGATCACCATTGGTACCTGATTGGCAGCAATTTAAACTGAGGGTCACCACACCTCAGGCATGCCTTCATGAATAACCTCAGCTGGTATGGGAATTGAACCTGCGCTGTCGGTATTACTCTGCATCACTAACCAGCTGTCTAACCAATTGAGCTAAACTGACCCACATTAATAATTTTGTGAATAGTCTCAATCTGCCATTTTTACATTGTGTAATGACTATTTTTGGTGAATTTATGATGGTTGTATCATTATCTTCTGTGAGAGGACATTCCCTAATTAATGGAATCAAAGTATTTCCAATTAATTGGTCCCAAATTAGCTTGTTGGTTAGCGTGCCAAAAATAGATGTAGGATCCAGTTGCTGCAACACTGCCACATACTGTTTAATGGGCTCACTATTTCCCTGCCATCCCTGGTCACAACAGAGGTCAACGCAGAACCTGTATGAGATGTTATGCAGCTGGGTGCCTTAAGCAATTTCCTCTGTGTGTCTGTGGGATTTCTAACAAAGACTGTCATCTTGTTAAACCTATCTCTTAATGTGATGTCACAATAGTGAAGTTTGGATCTATTGAGTTCCTCTTCCATTGAAATATGTTTATGTGAACAAAAAAGGATGGATACTCAACAGAAATGTATTCTGTCCCAAAGTAGGAATGTAGGTGCAGCAGTAGTGCATTCAACCCATTCAACCTACTTTACCATTCAAACACATCAAAGCTGATCATGAACTTCTACACCATTTTCCCCTCTATTCCCAGACCTCATGATGTCATTAGTATCCAGAAACCTAACGATTCCTGTCTTCAATATTCTCAATGTTTGAGCTTCCATGGCCCATTGGAATAGAGAATTCCAAAGATTCACTGCCCTCTGAGTGAAGAAACTTCTCCTTATCTCAGTCTTAAATGGCTTGGCACTTATTCTGGCATTGTGTCCTGATTCTAGATTCACAAGCTAGAGGAAACATCTTATCAACATCCACCTGAAACATCCTGTGAGAATTTTGCAAGTTTCAAAGAGATCATCTCTCACTCTTTGAAATGCTAGAGAATACAAGCCCAATTTCCTCAATCTGTCCTCATACGACAATCCTGCCAGCCCAGCAAACACTGTAGTGAACCTCTATTGCACTCCTTCTCTGGTCATTAGATAAAGAGACCAAAACTGGGCACAATAATCTGGGTGTGGTCTCACCAAGGCTTTATACAATTGCAGCAAGACATCTTTATTCCTGTATTCACATTACCTTTATTCCTACACCCCTGGCCAGATCGTCCAATTACTGCATGAAAAGACCATTGGTTGCCTCGTCGACATGCGAAACTTTCTTAATCTGATTAAAATTAAGAACAGTATCAATGTTGTCTATGATGCGTAGTGCCTAAAGAATCATTTTTCTACATTCACTCTCAAGAGGAGGCAATCACCTAGTGGTATTATTGCTAGATTGTTAATCCAGAAACTCAGCTAATGTCCTGAGGATATGGGTTTGAATCTAGCAGATGGTGGAATTCAATTTCAATAAAAAAAATCTGGAATCTACTGATGACCGTGAAACCATTGTCGGAAAAACCCATCTGATTCACTAATGCCCTTTAGGGAAGGAAATCTGCTGTCCTTACCCGGTCTGGCCTATATGTGACTCCAGAGTCACAGAAATGTGGTTGACTCTCAACTGCCCTCAGGCAACTAGGGGCGGGTAATAAATGCCGGCCAGCCAGTGAGCCCACGTCCCACAAATGAATAATAAAAAAACACATAAAGCAGATACATCATATTATAGGCTAACAGCATGTTTTTAATTGTAGCCCCATGTGACTAACTACACTCAGGTGAAAAAGTGACCCCCCTCAATTGATACTTCACATCAGTATTTGTGCATGGATGACTGTTTTGGATTGGATTTTTCTGAATATTTTCCTGTGAATTCTGCAGCCTGAAAACCATTTTAATAATATATTGGGAAATATCTAAAATATCTAATCAAATTTTACAGCAAGTTTAATTTATTTTACAGAAGATCTCTCTTCCACTATCTGAGAGATATTATTTAACTTTGCCTGAAAATAGTGTCAAACATACTAAAGCAGGGGACCTCTCATATAATGTCACATCTTTCTCTCCTCGCTAATATCAATCTATTCTTTACATAACATGGTAATATAGCTTTATGATTTTTCAGTAATGCACCCAAAGAGACTGAGCATATTGCTAATTTGGGGGCTTAGTAATCAGGTGAACAGGATAAAAACTGTGTAAGTATTATTGTTAAGATCAAAATGAAACACTGATGCCATTGGAATGACTTGTCTATATGAAACTCTTGCCTTGAATTTAAAGAGTGTAAACATCTCAAAGCCAGGCCATACCTTCAAGGCACTCCTGTCCCAGATCATTTCTCTCAATGCAGCTTGACCGATACAAAACTAAAACAGGGTAAATTATTCAAGTGCATCTCTGTCCATTAGAATGTTTCTATTGCATATAAATTGCAACTTATCATGGAAAAGAGTTTGGTAAAAGGAGGTTTTGTTGCCATTGAGTAACCTTGTAGGTTAACATGTGCACAGCATTTCAATGTATATTGAAATTAACTTCAGTAAGCCTCTTTCACATTCCTGAAAGCTCGGTATCTAATGCAATGAATGACCTGCTGGCAAAACAATGAGCAAAGGAAAGAAATCACTGTCAGTAATTTATTGTTTTGCTCAATTTAAGGGAATTATTTGGTTGAATTGATAAACATTCTTACAACAAAATAAATCACAATAATTTCTCCCATAAGGCCATAGGAGCAGATTTAGGTCATTCAGCCCATCACATCTGCTCTGTCATTCAAAAGTTGCTTCAGCAACTTTTCAACCTTACACCTAATGCTGTAGCTTTCTAGAAGTCCTTTATAACCTACCAGTCAATAATATCTTTGTTCATGTTCAGGCACTTGTGAGTAAACTGAGAATCAGGTCCTCTCTCAACCAATGCTTGTGCCTCAAAGATATCAATATTGATTTCGCAAGAAAATATAACAAATATGGATGTGAAATCTTGTTTGTTTAAATACTGGAAAATTCTATTCTCTGTCTTTTATATGCGAGCCTCAAGCTCTCAATTTCATTATGATCCCCATGGGGGATCCATTAACTAAATTTATCAAATTAACCCCCCACCAAAGAAGAAATTACCAACAAGATTTTGCTTCTTGAAATTTACTTTAACATGAATCTAAATCAATGCAAATTAGATAAGAATTAACTAATACATTACACTACAAATAAGGAGGTAAATTTCACTTTAAGTAATCAATGTGTAACCACAAGCATTTGCATTACTCCTCACACAAACCTGGCACTATGTATTTATGCACCACAATAAAATAGAAAGTACTAGAAAAACTCAATGGGGTGAATGTTCCTGCTCTGTCCACCATGGAAATGGTTGTGAGGGAAAAGCAGACCATGGAAAGGTCCATTGACCTCAGGTGGAATGTCCCCATTTTGGAGCAAGTATGGCTGGAAAATCCCACATCATAAGTTCAGCAGCATGTTTGGAGAAAGAAACAAACTTATTACAAGCTGAATATTACCCTTCTTTGGAACTAGATATCCACAATGTGCTGATCTTTATTCATGTAGGGTAGATCTGGAGTCATATCCAACTATAGTTTTTACTTATGCATTTTATGGTTATGATTATCATCAGAAAGACACATCTCTATAAATCCTCTCTCCCTAGGGTCGTGACAATCCTGATGGCACAATTTTCCCTTTTCAAACAGCCAATCATTACCACCCTATTTATGGTTTTGATACTTCATGAATAATACCCATTATTTTAGCCTCTCCAAGATATTCGCACAGCTTTTCACGTTCTAATCCATTTTAGCCAGCTCACACAGTACCACCAAGAGCTTCTGTCTGTTTTTCTGTCAGAGAGCCTGACTTCTTCCTGATAGTGATTTATTTCCTCGCCTCAGAAAAATTCTGCGCTCCTCTTTCTATGTCTGTCTGCTTTCTCTTTGTGTCAGCATCTGTGTATTGATCATCCTCCAACTCTTTTGCTTATACCTCCCCTTTGTGGCTGCAGCTCTCCTTTCTGTCTGTCAACCACATGGCTTATTTATTAACTTCTTTCCTGTTGCTTTGCTGCCTGTTGGCAGGCTACATAACCAGTATTTCTTATTATCCAAGAAATTTGCCAATGGTTTCTTTACAATTGCTTCTTTTTCAGATATTCTTTAAAATCAATTACAGATTTCATTGACACTTTAAAGAATTTTGTAATTTTCTTTACTGTGCTTCTAAAGAATAAAGAACAAAGAAACTTACAGCACAAGGACATGCCCTTTGGCTCTCCAAGTCTACAGTGCCCATTTGAATTAAAACCCCCCTACCCCTCTGGGGACCATATCCTCCTAAAGAACAAAGGTCTTTTGGGATAAAAGGTCGTCATACTAACTTGCTGTCTCTTCTCTGTTGCTGGGTCAAAATCCTAGAACTTCCTAAGTATTTAAAATTCAAAAAGTTGGAGGTAGCTCTGCGCATGCATACATTCAGTCCAACATAGATTTCTTTCTTCAGCAGAACAAAACAAATTCAAACAGGAGCTGCATATTTTCTCTTCCTGAGAACAGAATTGCATCATCTTCACATGAGACAATAAAACAGAGGTTCAAACTGGTCTTTTAGAAATTGCAGCAAACAAATGGAAATAACAACATGTTTTATACCCCAATTAGTTTTCTTTCCTTTTCATTTTGAAAGATTTTACAATAAATGCTTTTCTTCGTATGGAAGCCCAGCAAGCAAAATTGAAAAGATCTGTTCAGCTGCAAGATTCTTCCTTTTAAGCTTACCAGTGGAGAGATTATTTCCCCTTGTGGGAGAGTGTTAGACCAGAGGGCATAATCTCAGAGTAAGGGGAGGAGGAATTGCTTCCTTCAAATGGTAGTGAAACTGGGGAACTCAGTAACTGTGTTACCTGCCACAAAGGGCTGTAGAAGTTGGGTCCTTTAAGTATACTCAAGGCTGAGATATACAGGTTTTTAATCAGTAAAGGAATCACGGGTGAGGGGAATGAGGCGAGAAAGTGGAATTGAGGATTATCATATCAGATCAGTCATGATCTCATTGAATGATGGAGCAGACACGAAGGGCCGAATGGCTTACCTCTATTACTACATCTTATGGTTTTAAAACAAAAAAACAAAGAACAACCCAGCACGGGAAACAGGCCCTTCGGCCCAACGAGCCTGCGCCGCCGCATCACCCTACACCTATTCTACCTTGCGTGTCTACGAATGGAACCCCTAACTTAGCCAGATTCAGGGGAGAATAGTGTCAATTTGGTAAACCAATCAGCCTAAGAGCACATCTTTGGGGTGTGGGAGGAAACCGGAGCGCCCGGAGGAAACCCACGCAACCACAGGGAGAATGCACAAACTCCCACAGACACAGGCCCAAATCCATGTATCTGCACAGCTAGCAGTGCTAGTCACCGAGCTGTTGCAGCGCCCGTCTACTGGTCCAGGATCAAGCACACACACCGACACGAAGTACTAGGCCACTCCCGGAACTTCCAAGAGCAGCCCACGCACGACCCACCGTGTGCATGCCCCTCGTTTGACATGAGGTGGACCTCCACCTGCGGAATAAAAAGACAAAAACATTAATCTTACAAGTCTGCATCAACAAGTTTTGTTGATGCAATACCACTTATTGGACCACATAGTCCAGTAAATTCACAAGCCTAAAACCTTAGCAATGAGTTACTAGATTAAAATACTTTTGGCAAATATTTGAGATCATCAAGATGGAGATATTAACAATGGAAAATTTAATACCCTTTCTGTATTATTGCCAAATATATGATGTTCATTAATAATATGAAGCACAAAGTTCCCTGGAGTGAATATTAAGAAGTTAAAATCATTGCATCGTAAAGAAATTTGACATAGCCAACCTAACTAAATGCATTTTTCCAGTGATTTATTTTGCATTTCTATAGCACCTTCCCAACCTCATGATGTCTCAAAGAGATGTGCAGTGAATGACTTACAGTGTAAGAATGTAGTCACTGTTGTAAAGTGCAAACGTTTGTGCACACCAACTCCCATAAACAGTGATGTGATGTTATTTTTACTAATGTTGGTTCTGAGCTACATACTTGCCAGGACACTAGGGAAGGCTCTCTTGTTCTTCATTGTAGATTTTCAGTGCTGCTTTTAAATCATTTGCAACTCCAGGATCACCTGTTGCTTAGCCCTTCACAATAGTTGTGCCAAACCCAAAATTTTCATTAATACTCAGGCTGTTCCTGTTCAGACCTGGGGCTCAGCCTCTCTGTATGGATTAGCTCATCAGTTTGGCTGAATAAAGATAAAAAACTCATACTTAATTCACCAGTGTTCTTTGGTTTTGGAGGATGCAGTTCAACAGGCCAGTTAGACAAGGTGAATTTGACCCTCTGCCTTGACAAGATGGGTATTTACAGGATGATCATATTCTTTACATGATGGTGACAATGCTATATATAACATTTGGCCCTTGCTTGTAATAATTTCCCAGATGGCAGAATGTGGCCTGGGTTGGATTGACACTCAGGTATTGATTTCTCGATGATCTGATGCGGGGCCATTTGATGACCATCTGATGGATTGTCTACTACTTAAAAGCTCAAGAATCTTGGCTGATGGACAACTCGGAGGTCCAGAATTATTTTTGTGGCTTATGGAAACAACAGTATACATGGGTGCACAGTGGCACAGTGGTTAGCGCTGCTGCCTCACAGCAGCAGGAGCCGGGTACAATTTCAGTCTCAGGTCACTGTCTGCAATGAGTTTGCACATTCTGTCTGTGTCTACGTGGATTTCCTCTGGGTGCTCCGGTTTTCTCCCATGCTCCAGAGATGTGCACTTTAGTGGATTAGCCATTAGAGCCCAGGGGCTAGCAGGGTAAATATGTGGGGTTACAGGGATTGGGTCCGTGTCTTCTGCACTGCAGGGATCCTTGCTGTCCAAAATCAAATCTGGTAGGAAGCCAGATTTACAATCAGGTCCTCGGTGCTCTCCTAACTGGTCTTGGATTCATTGCATGTAAATGAGGATGGAAGGGAGAACCCACAAACTGACAATTCAAATGGCTGCCGAGAGGGGGTGAGTGGTACTTCCTGAGCAATCATAGAAGCTCTGTTAATGCTTCTTTTGTAGAGTGTAGAGTCCCTTTCCTTTTCCTCTTGCCCCAAAAACTTCAATTTCTTAGGAGCTTAATTTAAGTTTGAAATCAATGTGCTGAATGTGGTATTATAGTTCCACACTGAGCAGCAAGTTGTCTTCTGTGTTCATTTGATGTCAGGATGAGATCTTGAGACTGGTATGTTTAAACATGAACCAATTGTTGTTAATCTTTAACTATTCACAAATTCCGGTTACTGCTGTCAGGCATGGTGCTGCTTCATGTAGGCTAGTTCTTTCTAGAACATTCTCACTGAGTCTATTACTATGACCCCCTTGAAGGGTCAGTTATGAGGAAACATAGGTTCAAGGTGAGGGGCAGGAGGTTTGGGGGGGGGATATGAGAAAAAATGTTTTTACCCTGAGGATGGTGACAGTCTGGAAAGCTCTGCCTGGGAGGGTGATGGAGATGGGTCGCCTCACATCCTTTAAGAAGTACCTAGTTGAGCGTTTGGCACAGCATCACATTCAATAGTGTGGGCTAAATGCTAGTAAATGGGGTTAAGTGGAACGTCATGTGTTTCTCATGTGTCGGTGCAGACTCAATGGGCCAAAGAGCCTTTTCTGCACTGTATGATGCTATGTGTGTGGTGATATTCTCCAGCCCCACATTAATCCTTGCTCTGCCAAGCACATTTCCATTACATTGACAGAAAGGCACTTGCAACATCACACAACACTAATCCTTAGTAATCGTCTGGTTCCGAGAAAAAGTCTAATTTCTGTTGCTGAATTGCATGTGCCTCTTTGGCAATAACAAGCTCCCACATGGAAGAATCACACATTGCATGGATGATAGGAGTGAGAAAAGTTCTTTCTGCAAGCTTTCAAAATGAAAAAAGACCTTTTCGACTCAAAGCTGTTATTGTCAACAGTTTACGCAACTATTGATATGCACTTAGATTAGATACCATTTTGTCTTTCTTGTTCATCTTATATTTAAGGGATCATAGCATTGGAACTATTGGTTGCCATTCCTGCCATTTTGTGGATTGTGCTGGAAACATTGAAACACAGAAAATAGGAACAGGAGGAGACTATTCGGTCCCTCGAGCCTGCTCCACCATTGATTATGAACGTGGCTGATCATCCAGCTCAGTAATGAGGTGATACTGTGCCTTTAAGAACTGTATTTATATCAGTAAACTCTAGCTCCTCCTCACTATCAATGTCAGGCTGACTGGTCAATAATTCAATTCTACTTCACCCGGTGCTGATTGATCTATAAACTCCTTGCTGAGAATGTAATAGAAAAATACATCCGGATAATGGGGTGTTGGCTTTAATCGGAGTTAATGCATTTTTGTATATTTCCCTGGGGTGTCAGAGTAGGGTTTAATTAGGTTGATTGACAAGAAACTGGATCATGTGAATGGGCAGAGCTAATCTTACAATGAAAAGCAGTTTCGTTTTTGTTTGTTCCTGAAAGAAGCAAAAGATATTTCACTCTTTCCCTCTTCTCTGGAGGCAGCTGTTTGAGTGTCAGAAGACAGGTATCTCTCTGTACCTTGTCTCCAGAAGTGTTCAAATGCTCTAGGATTGTTAACAGGTAAAAATATGTATTTTGCTGTGTTTTTTGCTGAGTGGTTTTGAAGAGGAGTTGAAGCCTATGAGAAATATTGTTTAAATTGGAACTATTAGAGATAGGTTAGCAGTTAAGAATCACAATTTGTCATGTTTAAGCACTTCAATTGGTAAAAGTTAAGCTAATTCATTTGTTATGCTTAAATTATATTATTAAAATAAAATTTGTTTTGATAACTACTACCTATTGTGTCAATAGATTCATATCTGGAGTGAGAAACCTTATCCTCACACTAATGCCAAAACAAAAAAAATGTTGTGCATTTATTTATTTTAAATGTTCTTATTTTTGTTCCATGATATTCCGAGATTCTTTCCCTAGTTATTACTGGTTAGACACTACACAACATTTGAAGACTATTATTATTGACATTTTCAGACAATTTCATTTAAATTGAGCCATTCCTCAATCAAAGGCCAACAAAGACCTGTCTTCAAATGTGTACCAAGTTACAATTTCAATTGTCACTCTGTTTTGTTCTGAAAATAGAAGGGGAACGTGTGCAAGATACAAAGAAATTTGAAAATTAGTTCCTTGAACTTTCGATTATAGTAAATGAAACACCTTCCATTCAGAAACATGAAATTTCAGTTACTTTAAAGATGCATTAACCTGCACGCGTTAATAATATGACATATTTATCGCTTAAATAAGAAGGTAATCATTCAATTCCACTCATGCACATGTTTCAGCCTTATCTTGCTGCCTCAGTGTTAAGTATTAAGAGAACTGCTATAACACAGGCTGTTCTGTTCCACAGGAATGTGTGCATTGTCATATGAGACAAAACAATGTGGGTATGAAAAGAAGGTTCTAATAAATACACAAAAACTCTTAACCTGTTTTCAAGAAGCAGCCACATCAGGACAGGTTGAGATGAGTATATTAATTTTCCATTTTTAGGGTTGGCTAACATTTCTCATCAGTGGTCATTGGTAACAGATGAGATGATTCTGACTTCTTTCCATCTTTAATAAGAGTAGCCACTGGAAATCTCCCCTAAAATGAGCATTAATGATGGGAAGCTTCGTTATTTTAAAATATACCACACTACACAACATGAAAGCAGATTTGTGCACTACTACCTCAGGTTTACCTTTGATTTCTGCACCTTTTTCACTTTTACACTTCACTAACTTTCTCTAAAGGGTCATGAAACAATTCTGGTTTCCATCACAGATGAGTGTTCATGCTTCGTTTGGTTTGAAAGCCTAGCATTCAAGCACTTCAATGGTAGGCTGAGTTCTAGAAATTAGAAAATAATCTCCCTTATATTGAAGAGATAAAGCATCAGTCCTCTACTTTCAAATTACCAGAAGTCTATTCAAGTAGAATCCGTGTCTAAGGCAACAACAATCAGGACACGTAGGGAAGGAACTCTTCATTGGTCACCTTGGCATTTAAACCCAACCTACAGAAAACTTTTAATAAGCATTGTTCCTGCTGATGCAAAATACAAGATGTCCTTGGATTTTGACCTTAATCATTTAAGACAAAAATCTTTGAATGTAGCGGCTGGAAACCCCATTTTTTAAAACACTGATGCACATTCCAGTGACATGAACTTGCAGCCATGATGGCTACACAACTAGTATCACTATACCCTTCCACCTTTCAACCTCACTGAGATGGAGATGACCTGTCCACAAAAACCCACAAAGACAATGACCTCAGGGTAATGTGAATGAGCCACATACTCTACTCCATTAGTACAAAGTCCATATACTCATCTGGATTCTCTGGGTGAAGACAAACAATTACCATAATCCTATAAACAAATGAACCCTGGCTGAGAGAGGGATTCCCAGACATGATATAACCAAATCACAATTAGAATACACTGGCCCTGACCTTATTTGGATCATTGGGAGTTGGAGAGGAAAGGTCAAATGACAAGGCAACCCCTTCTGTGTTTAGGTGCCTGCTTTCTCTGCAGAAGGACAAGCAGCTGAGATGCTGAATAAACAAGGCCCAGATCGAGTTCCTTCTCTATTCTATTTCTCACCAAATGTCTGAACCTTGTTTGACTAACCCAGGTGCTGCAGACAGGACATTTTTGAAAAAGGATCCCATTACACACAAGAGTTTGGTCATGTGTACTCCCTCTCTCTGGTTTTAATCTGGCTTATTTTAGCCACTATCTTTGAGAGCTAAATAGATCCTGGGCCCAATTCTCCAACCTCTTCATACATCTGGTGGGAATCCCAGTGCCCCCCCCCGCCAGCCCCACCATTTAAATAACTGTAACTCCCAACCACAGACCGGGCAGGCATAAGGGTGACTTAACCTGACTCCTCCCAGTCCCCCTTTCCCCACAGATCCCCCACACAGACCGCTGGCACTGCTGACACAATGGCCTGACATCTTGGGCCCCAAGGAGACTCAAGGAGGTAAGTCGAGTGACCATTTGTCCCTCTGCTGCTCTCAGGCTGTAGAGATAGGGTCTTTCTTCACTTCCTCTTTTGCAAATCTCAGTCATTTTGAAGAAATCACAGCATGGCAATCAGGCTTAGATGCTGTCAATATTGCGGTCAGGATCAATAGCGTACTCGAGATCCATTCAAATGTGAAGGGAAATGAAAATAATCACAGGTGGCTGGAGGAGGAAATCCATTGAGCTGGAAGTGAATATTTTATGAGGCACTGCATCTTGAATTTGTTACAGATCAAAAATGGATTGGAGAGAATTTCAAATCAAAGCTGTGTGCTTACAATGGGGCTGGGTGCACAGTGGTACAGAATGGAACCCCTGACAACCCCTACCCCACTCCCCAACTGGGTGAAATTGACATATCCTCTCTGTCAGAGGACTTCAAAGGAGCCTGCTCACAACTACAGCTTCTGACAGGGAGAAAGGAAAGTCCCTGCTGCAATGATTTAAAATCCTGCCAGGTGACTGGGGGGCATGCAGATTAAAGTGACGTGGCCACTTCACAATTTTCACAGCTGACAGGAAGGAATAAAGATGTTGATCACAGGGGGCTGCGCGAAATCACTGTCCCAGAGGTGATCTTCAGGTCTGCCAAGGCTGGAAAGAGCAGTGCAGCCATGGAACACACCATACATGGGAGAACCCTTTCATCCTGCTCGAGCCCACCCAACCGCCAGGGACCCTTCCTCAGCAGCCTGGCAGCAGCAGAGGAGCACATGGCCACTGGACCGACCTCCTTGAGCCTCCATAAGGCCTAAGGCACCAGGGTGCCAGGGAACAGTGCACTGTGGGCACTACCAAGGTGTGTGACATGAAGAGAGGCTGAGTGTGGGGGTTGAGAGGGAAAGGGAGCCTGAGTGGTGGGGAGGGGGATTCTGAGCTGGAAGGGGATCTGATTAGATGGTTGGGGGAGGGGGGAGTGTGGCTGATTGGGGTGTCTGAGGAGGAGGGGAGCTGAAGGGGTGGGCCTGAGTTGGGGCGGTTGTTAGGTTGGACCACCCTTATGCCTGAATAGTATGTGGGACATTACCAGCTATTTGTGGGTTGGAGGAGGATTCCCCTCTCTTTTGAGGGGTAGGTGGTGTTCTCCTGGTCAGTCGGGGTGGGGGGGCATTGGGGGGACGGCAGCATTTCAAATTTGGGGGGAGGGGACCCTATCTCCAAGCATGGAGATTGGACTGCCTTTTAAAAATGGTAGCCCAGTCTCAGAGCAACAGGTCTGGCCAGCGAGTTGCCTGAAATGAACTTCTGAGCATCTTTCAGGTGGGTCAATCTTACCTGACAGATGCTGCCAATTTCACTCGTGTGGGCACTTAGTCTCAATTCAGGAGAATCAGGTCCTGCGTGTCTCCATAAAGTAGGTTGTGTCCTTTCCAAATTCAGAACAGTAGCTCCTGTTGGCCAGTGTCCTTTGCTTAGCAAAAGTGCCCTTTTCACAAAATTCAATATAAAACAGGTTAAGTACAATGAAAGCTATCCCCTTTTCATGGTTCAAACTCAAGACCAACTGTTTGATAGTGTCCTTTATTTTCACAGCACATAAACATTTAAACACTCGCTGCAATGGCAAATATACCCATTTTAACAGAATGTGCAGTCAAATGAGGATAGGGAAAAGAGGGGAGACAATCAGCCCCATCTCACTGCATTATAACATCTTAGACATCTCCTTAATATCTGAAATAGTAATGGAACTTCCTGGTACGATTTCAGAATACATTCGATGATGGGAGGACTTTAAATCTAACCTGTGGAAGTCAAAGTGGTGTGCATGAGGCTAAATCTAAACCTGGGCAAAAAGCAATGGCCTGACAGCAAAGTTTTCTCCATACAGGAGAGATGTTGAAGCTGAATTAAAACTGAACTCCTTCAGGAGTAAATTTTCAAATTTATATTAATTATTTGGACTCTGCTGTTCAATACAAACTCACCAAGGTTGCAAACAATTGTTCATTTGAGAGGAACAATTTCATCTGAGGAGGAAGCTTGGGAGCTAAGTTAGTTGTATAAACAATGTATGTGGCCAGATTAACAACTGAAGTTAAATGTAAAAGTGTGAAGGAAAATGAGTGACATATATACTTCACAAATGATGTGGAAACAGCTATAGGTGAACCAAATGACATTTAAGGTAATAGTGGAATTGACATTCACTATGTACAGCTACAGCAAAGCTGCAATCAACAAAGTAAATTGAATGCTAACCTACATCTTAAACAAAAAGGTTGTAGGACATCTAGGGCATGTTAGTTAAAAAAACCCTGAAAATTTGGGTGCTGTGCTGGATCCGTACCTACCTTTTGATGTTCAAATACGGAGAATTTGGTTAAAAATTGGAAACAAGAGCGTCCGAGTGAAAGGTGTAGATCATGAATAGTCAGTGCACGCATTCTTGTTGCTTCTCATAAACCTAAATGACTTGGATGCTGAGACCAATTTGTCAAAGAGGAGCGATGAGATTGGTGCCCTCATTGGCATCAAAGAGCTCTAGCACTGGGAATCATAACTGACACAAAGGAAAGAGTTGTGTTTGTCAGAGGCCAAACATTGCAGCCTCAGAATATCACCGCAGGCACTCCTCAGCTCAGTTATATTTCCTTGCTTCATCAATGGCTTTCCTTCCATTATAAAGTAAGATCGGGAGTTGGGCTGGTCATTGATGATTTCACAGTGTTCCAATTCCATTCATAGATTTTCCAATAACAGACCCATCCTTGCCAAACTAAGTAGCCAGGCCTAAAAAGCAGTTAGACTTGTGCTGATATGTGACAGGTAACATTTGGACCATAGAAATACCAGGTGATGGCCATACTAACCATAAGAAAACCTACCTATCTCCTCTTGATCTGGAACAACCATAGAGCAGCTGTTACAGGAATAGGGCACTCACTGAGAGTACTCATCATTCATGCAGATAGGTGCAGCAGAAATACACTCGTGGAGGGAGGCACAGTGGAACAGCACTGCTTCACAGCACCAAGGGCCCGGGTTCAATTCTGGCCTTGTGTCACTGTCTGTGTGGAATTTGCATGTTCTCTCCATGTCTGCTTTGGGTTCCTTCCAGGTGTTTTGGTTTCCTTCCATGCTTCTGATTGGCCATGTTAAATTGTCCCTTGCTGTCAGGGGGAGTAGAAGATAAACATGTGGGTTACAGAGATAGGACCTGGATGGGATTGTTGTCGGTGTAGACTCAATGGACTGAATGGTCTCCTTCTACACTTTAAGGATTCTAGATTCTAAACTTGATTCTGTCCTGAATGGAACAGCCAACGGACTCAAATGCTACCTACACGGTGCATCAGCAGTAGTGCCTTCAGTATATGCTATCTGTAGACCTCTCTGCAGCTGCACTTTAATAATGGATGTCATTAATAGTTAATTGTTTCTGTTTCATATTATTCCAAATTGCAACAAATAATATTTTTATGAAAGCCCCAGGCATTTTTAACAATCACAATCCACGGAAATAAAATAGTACAAATCTTGTTATGGATTGTGCTACACGCCATTAGATGGGTCATTCCAGTCAGGATAGAAATAGTTCTGTTGTTTGTCTTAACTGTCAGATTTTTTTCACAGAAAGGGAGTTGGAAAAATGCTTTAATTTGAATTGTATATTGGTTCAAGTTAAGCATGAGGGGTCAGATAGACAATTAAGATGATAATGGATTAATGTTAATGTTGTTTCCCATACGCCGATAGTGTACACCCATTGTCGGTTTAATGGCAGCAAGGGGCACATTCAATGAGAAATCTATTGGGATCAGATGACCCTGTCACTGGCCAAGGATGGGCTGCCTCTCGCTGCTCTGAAACACATGTCATGTTGCACAGTAAATCCCGCATACTGAATTGGAAAAAAATGATCCCAGGAACCTTGCAGGGCATCATTGCTGGGTGGTGTCCTAGGCCCACCCATTTTCAGTTGCTTCATCAGTGACCTTCCCTCCATCATAAAGGTCTGAAGTGGGGATGTTGACTGATGATTGCAGAATGTTCAGTTCCATTTGCAATTCCTCAAAACAAATGCAGCAGGATCTGGATAATATTCAGTCTTGGGATGACAAGTGGTAAGTAACATTTCCACCACACAGATAACTATCCCCAACAAAATATGCGTGCTGGTTAAGTAAATTGGCCATGCTATATTCTCCCTCAGCACCACCTGGCATTCGATGGCATTACCATCACTGAATGCCCCACTAGCAACATCCTGGGGGTTACCATTAACTAGAAAGTAAACCTGATATAGTCACAAAAATACTGCGACTACCAGAGCAGATCAGAAGCTGCAAATTCTGTGGTGAGTAATTCAACGTCTGACACCCTAAAATTTGTCAACGATTTACAAAGCACTAGTCAGGAGCGAAATGGGTTATTCTCCACTTGCTTGGATGTGTCTGGCTCCAACAATACTCAAGACACTCAACACCATCTGTGACAAAGCACCCCTTTTGATTGGCACCTCACAAACCACCTTACTTTCTCACAAGACTGTGGGTATACCTACACCAGAGGGAGTGGAGCAGTTCAAGGTGGTGTCTCAATATTCTGATTGGCAATCCAGGATGAGCAACAAATGCTGGCCTTGTTGATGTCAGTCATAACGCAGAAAATCATTTAAAAAAAGGAGAAGATTGCTTTCCTTTTGTGGTAATGAACACCAAGAGGTATAATACACAGATCTATGAATGTAGGATCATGGGTAGCCATTCAGTCCTTCCAGCCTGTCAACCATTCAGTTGGACCATGGTTGATTAATATTTTAACTTAATTTATTCTTCTTGGTTCCATAAATCTCATAAAAAGGCTATAAAAATTATATAATGTAGAGTGGATCAGTAATAGTTTGTTTAAATTAATCAAGAAAACACACATAAGTGGAGAAATATGGCATACTTGTTATATGTATATTATTACATGATGAAAAATATGGATGAGCTAAGTGAACCTGTGTGTTCGCTGACTGTGAAATAACTGAATGATGCATATCGAGCCTGTATTCGCAAACAATTTCTTGGCTGACCTTCAGAAAGATTGAACAAGCACGCGTATAAAATAAATTAATATTTCTTTCAGATTAATAGAAACATTATTGTAATATGCCCGGATTCTATAATCATGCAATTACATTTTTTGTAACTGCGTCAGAGAACTCCCATAAACTAGTTAAGTCTCAAAGAAAGACTGATGCTACTGGAGCCAAGAAAGTATTGAATGCAAATTTGGATATTGTTATCATCCAGTTAATATTTTAAGTGAAACCTGAATACCTAATTTTAACCAATAGAATTGCACCACCAAATTCCACTTGTTTAAACAAGCAAACCAAAATACAAAAGAATTAAACAAAATAAGGACCGTTGACAAAATGGATTATAATTATGTATATCATACACGTAAGTTTACTTCTTCCTTCCCCCAAAACTCAGTCATGAATGGTGGTGGAAAATTAAACAACTTACTGGAGGAGGAGTCTCCACCAATATTCCCTTCCTCAGTGGTAGAGGAGCCCAGCACATCAGTACAAAAGGTAAGACTGAAGCATTTGCAAGAATCTTCAGCCAAAGCTGCTGAGTGGATGATGCGACTCAGCCTCCTTTGGAGATCCCCTGCGTCATAGTTGTCAGTTTTCAGCCAATTCAATTTAATGCCAAGGAGGAGATGAAGGTACTGGATACTGCAAAGGCTATAGGCCCTGACAATACTTCAGCACTAGAACTGAAGACTAACAACACTGGTATCCGGCTGGCAATATGGAAAATTGCCCAGCTATGTCCTGTACGTGAAAAGCAGGATAAATCCAACCCCACCAATTACCACACCATCAGCCTATATTTGATCATCAGTAAAATGACGGAAGGGATCATCCCCGTAAGGACTAGGCCTGCTCTGGGCTGTCCTGAATTGGACCTTTAAGTTAATTATCCTTCATTCACAATTTATTTTTGATCTGATGGCATAAATGGATTCTACAACCTTTCTTTTTTTTGTTGGTGTCACGAGTAGACTCACATTAACACTCTAATGAAGTTACTATGAAAGTCCCCTGGTCACCACACTCCAGTGCCTGTTTGGGTACGCTGAGGGAGAATAAAGCATGGCCAATGTACTTAACCAGCATGGATTTTTTGGACTGTGGTGGGAATTGGAGTTTCCGGAGGAAACCCATGTAGACACAGGGAGAATGTGAAAACACCACACAAAAAATGACTCAAGCCTGGAATTGAACCTGAGTCCCTGATGCTGTGAGGCAGAAATGCTAACCACTGTGCCACCCAGAGTTTACTGAGTGTTTTTAAATCAATTTAGCTGCACCTCCCAAAACAAAAATATCCCCTAGACTGACATTAATTTGCAATCTTTGCAGACATCAGGTCTCCAGCTCTTCAGCTAGGTTGGCCCACCTGCTGTTTACTAGTTCTATTTCTTCTGACTGAATTAAACAAACAGCAATTTCCTAAGGTTTTCTGGCAATCTCTGAAGCCCAACATTTTAACTGTCTCACGTTCTAGCCATTGCTGCTGAAGGCTGATGTGCTGTTTCATTGTCAGAAGAGTTCTGGATGATGCTGGATATTGTATGGGTCTTGGGTTCATGTCGCACTATCTGTAACCCCCGTGACTTGCCTGGGTTTGCAAAACCTCACTTACTGTACTGTCTGGAGACAATACACATCTCTTTAAACTGTGATCAGTGCTCCTTCCACTCACATTATCAGCCACTTCAGGTCTTGAACAGCAGGTTAGGTGTAAAGATTCGCATTCTAATCAGTAATCTCTAAACTGTCTGTGCTTTATATGCTCTGTCTGAGGCCAGAACTCTCCATTCACCTGACGAAGAGGGTGTCCCTCGAAAGCTTGTGAGTATATTATCAAATAAATAGGTTGGACTAAAACCTGGTGTTGTCAGACTTTTTATTGTATGGCTACCAGGGAATATAGCTACCCCTGACTTTATAATCGGAAGATAAATGATGAAGCAGCTAAAGATGGTCAGATCAGGGACTTGGACAGCTTTGGGCAGCATAACTAACTTCTGACAATCAGGACCATATTCTTGATTTGATTCCAGTCGTTGAAATTCCCTCACTGTTAACCTCAGTTTTGACAAGTTTTTTCGGTGACATATTCAGTAGTTTGCTGCTTAATGCTGTGGACAAAAACTTTAAATTATCTCATGGCTTTCAGTTTTAAGCCATCATTCATCCAAATATATGTGGAGGATGTAACTGATACTGAGGAAGATGAGGAGATTGAGAAATAGATCATGCGGGAGCCAACAAAAAGCATTGAGCCAGGAGAGAACAAACTGAGTTGTGAAATGGGATGCCAAGACATTCAAAAAGATCCTGAAATTCAAAGTAATGAAAAGGAATTTAACATTATTCCATCACCTTGAAGCAATGGCCCGGATCCTAAAACTTTATTCATGGTTTGTTTTCAGCTCTAAATTGTTGAACTGTTAATTTTTAAGGGTTATTTTTGAGTTTTGGAAGTTGTTTTGTATGAATGTAACTAAAGGTTTGTTGGGCAGAGCTACAGCCTGAGTTATGAAGTTCATATAACTAATTAGGTTAAGATGTCGAGGTGATCCTTGAGGTATCAGAATTTTTGAGGTTGTGACAATTTGCTTTAAAACCTGTGTCCAGTTTTAGCTACTTTAGGGGTTGAAGTGCTTGCATTACTTCTCCATTTTCCACTGAATTCCAAGGAGTTCGCCATTCTGTCAACTCTTTCCAATCAACAGAAGACAAGTTGGCAGGAGGAAGTCAGAAAATCATGTTTTATGCTTGCATTTGAGCACACATACAAGCAGTTCTGCTTAACTCTGCACTGGGAGCACATCGTATAATTGCATCCTGTCCACTTCTTCCTCGCACTGTTAAAGGCCCCAGCGTTATAATGGGAGCTCATCAAACATCTTGACAAGCAACCAGAAACAGAAACAGGACAAAACTGCTCACTTCAGGTTGGGTTACAGAATGTTAATTATAAGACATTGTTAGATGCTCAACTGATAGCTTTCAAATTTAATTGAACTGAACATGAGCAGGTCAGAATCAATAAGATATGGAAGCAATATTTTCATAATAAAGTTTGTTGACTTTCTGTATCTATCTTTTCCTTATCTCCTCTTTCAATTTTCTCCCATTTTCCTCAAAATGCCCATCCAAATGGGGAAGAAAACAGGAAGTAGTGTATAATAGGTATCCACCTCTACACTTTTTTTATTCATGGGACATGGGCATCGCTGGCTACCCAGCATTTATTGCCCATCCCTACTTGCCTGAGGGCAGTTGAAAGTCAATCACATTGCTATGGCTCTGGAGTCACATGTGGGCCAGACCAGGTAAGGACAGCAGATTTCCTTCTCTAAAGGACATTAGTGACCCAAATCAGTTTTTCCAACAATTGACAATGGTCATTAGTAGATTTTTAATTCCAGATATTTTTTATTGAATTCAAATTCCACCAACTGCCGTGGCGAGATTCGAACCCGGTTCCCCAGAACTTTAGCTGAGTTTCTGGATTAATAATCTAGCAATAAAGCCACTAGGCATTGCCTCTCCAATATTGCTGATATTTAAAATATCTGCAGTTGGCCATGCTATGTGCATTAGCTTCAGGGTTCAGATGTGTTCCAGAACTTACACAAGTGGCCAATATTCACGCCTGAACGTAACCAGTGAATGAGTGAATTTTCACTTGGTCCTTCCCAATCTGACTGCCATAAATTTAGTGGAAGATCTACAGAAAGCCCAGGTAAGCAGGGTAAATGTGATTTATGAAAAAGAAGAGTTATATGCAATACAAAACATCCACTTTATTTTCTCTCCACAGATGCTGCCAGACCTGCTGAGTACTTCCATTACTTCCTGTTTTTAATTCAAATTCCCATCATCCGCTGTATTTTGCTTCTATTAAACATGACTTATGCTCTTTCTCATAGATTTTCCATTGAAGGTAGTGTAGACAATTGGAAGAACCAATGTAGTAATGCATGGTATGATGCTCAGGCAACTATCCCAGTGGAGGAAGCATCACAGCCCAGCTAAATGTTGCCTTGATCCAATGATTATGTGTGCAGATATTCCAGTAGCAGTCCTTGATCAGTCTGCAGGATCAGAATCTGACTGAATCTTGAAATCATTTGTGAGAGATCGATTGCTACTCCACTGAGATCAGTGAGTTAGCACAAAGTAAGGATTTGTGACATTGAGACCCCTGATGTTAACTTAAAAGTAAATTCCAGAGTAGAGGCAGCACTGATTCTCCACAGAACATATAACTGATCAGGCTATGATTTTTGTAACACTCAAATTGAATCCCATAAAATCCCTACACTGCAAAAGGAGGTCATTCGTCTCCTCGAGTCTGCACTGACAACAATCGCACCCGGGCCCTATCCCATAACCACACATATTTCCCCCATTAATCCCTCTGACACTAAGGGACAATTTACCACAGCCAATCAACCTAACCCATACATCTTTGGACTATGGGAGGAAACCAGAGCACCCAGAGGAAGACCCAAGCAAACTCGGGGAGAACGTGCAGACTCCACAGACAGTGGCCCAAGCCAGGAATCAAACCTGAATCCCTGGCACTGTGAGGCTGCAGTGCCAACTAATGTGCCACCGTGCCACCCCAAACAGAGAAAACCACCTCTATAATGTAACCTTGTGTATAGGTGCACAATTTTGAAGTTGGCATAAGATGATGAATGGGATGGATAGGATAGAGGTGGAGAGACTCTTCCCGCTCAGAAAGGATAGTAGGACTAGGGGGCAGAGCCTCAAGATAAAGGGGGGGCGGTTTAGAACGGAGTTGAGGAGGAACTTCTTCACTCAAAGGGTGGTGAATCTCTGGAATTCTCTGCCCGTTGAAGTGGTGGAGCTGCCTCGCTAAATATTTTTAAGACGCAGGTTGATGGGCTTTTGATAAGAGAGGGGATTAAGGGTTATGGGGAGAGGGCGGGAATGTGGAACTGAGCCACGACAGATCAGCCATGATCTTACTGAATGGCGGGGCAGGCTTGAAGGGCTAGATGGCCTACTCCTGCTCCTATTTCTTATGTTCTTATGCCAGTGTATTAAATGGTGACCATATTTCAAGAGGACATAGACAGACTAGGATGAATAGAAACATAGAAAATAGAAGCTGGAGGAGGCCATTTGGCCCTTTGAGCTTACTCTGCCATTCATTATGATCATGGTTGATCATCCAACTTGATAGCCTGATCGCACCTTTCCCCCCCATATCTTTTGACTCCCTTTTGCCCCAAGATATCTACCTGCTTCTTGAAATTCTTGAAAACATACACACCAGAGTTTCACCACCCCGTCCGTCAAGGGAATTGGAGCAAGCGAGGGGTGGAACATGGGAAGGTCTGTTGACTTCTGGTGGGATTTTATGGCTTTGGGACAAGCGAGGCGTAAAATCCCGCCCACAATATTTTGGTCTCAACTGTTTTCTGTCGTAGCGAATTCCACAGGCTGTAATTATGAGTTGTCTTTTCCTTAAACTGATGGATGACAAAGTAAGGGTTTGTAACATAGAAGGGTTTGTTACATCTGGTGACAAGGATTTAAAAAACAATCCTCAGAATGTTAATATCTAGTTGACACTGAGGTTGAGTGAAGTTGAGAAAAGAAATGAGTACTTACTAAGATATCCCTCTTTGGACGGCTAGATCTTTGTGACTCCTGCATGGAGACTGGACACAATAAGTAGAGTGCCTTGGAATGAAAAAGGGGAGGAGGCGAAGCATAAGAAAATTCTCCTCAATGACTGTGAAACCCAAACTTATAATCTGAATCACAGTGCCAGAGCCCAAAACGCCCTCGACTCCAAATCATTCAGTGAGCGTGTAGAATTGGTGAAATCGTGTTTTGAGCCTAAATCATCAGTCATACCCCAGCAATTCAAATTTAATTCAAGGGGGAGAACCCTTGGTGAAATGATCATTAAATTGAAACAGACACCTGTGTATTGTGATTTGGAGCCATCTTGAATGATATGGGACAGATTAGTCTGCGTGGTGAGCAATGAGATGATTCAACAGAGATTACTTTCAGAGGTCAATACAAATTTTAAGTGAGCGGTGGAGATAGCGCAGGCAATAGAAAGCACCGTAAAAAGATAAACAAGAGTTACAGAGCACGTCAAATAGCAGGAATTAGGGCAGGAAACAGCAGTAAGCAGACAGGTGCCAAAACTGAAGAAGTAGCGCAAGGTGGAAAATTACTTCAGTCACAAATAAGACAAGAATATTAAGAAGAGGCAATCAATCAGCAAGGTCTGAAGCAGAATATTACTGACAAGGAGGGAACCACTCTCCTGAATCTTGCAGTGAGAAGGAAGCTGAGTGTTTTTTGTTGTAGGAGAGGCCACTTAAGGCATAGGTGCAGAGCCAAGTCACCACCAACAATATAAGCATTCACTCAGTGTTTAATATAGAACTAGCAAGATAGTCCCTATTATTGTAATACTTCAGGTAAATGGAAAGTTTCTTAGGATGGAAGTTGATACAGGGGCATCAGCTCCTGTGATGGGTGAGCGTACGTATTAGTGCTTGAGAGAAGGAGTTCAACCATTGAATTTGAACAGCACTACAGCCAAGATAAGAACTTATACTGGAGAAGTGATAAAAATAGCGGGCACTGCAATTGTGCCTGTAAGCTATGGATGACAGTCTGTCCAACTCCCAGCGATCATAACGACAGTGAAAAGCTAAGTTTTCTTGTCTGCAATTGGCTTAAGTTAAATTGGACTGAGATTTTCCAAGTGCGGGAAGGAGGACTGCTTGAACTGACAAAGAAATAAGAAAGAGTCTTCAAGAATGAATTAAGCAAAATAAAAGGCCTGCAAGTAAAGATCTATGTGGACCCTGTGACGATCCTTGATTCTTTAGGGCAAGACTACTATGAGAGAAAGTAGATATTAGGAAGTGGGCTGTGTTTAGGCTCCACCCCTCACAATGATGGCACAAAACATGCCCCCTTTCAGAAAAATGCCAAAATGTGGGAAACCTACCTGTTTCTCTGGGGACTAACATGCCGATTTTCACGCTGAACTTGAAACGTTACCATTTTTCAGAGAATTCTGCCCCACATCTAGAGTATTACATACAGTTTTGGTCACCTTGTTGAAGAATGGACATAACTGCATTGGAAGCAATTTAGAGGAGGTACACTTGATTGATTCCCAGGTGAAGGAATTATCTTATGAGAAAAGATTTGAGAGTTTATTTTTATTAATTTGCAGGATGCCGGTATCACTGGTCCGGCCTGTGTTTATTTTCCAACTCTACTTGCCCTTGAGGAGTTATGCCTGTATCCTTTGGACAATAGCGAAATGAAAGGTGATCTTACTGAAATGATTCTGAGGAGGTTTGACAGGATTGATGCTGAAAGGATGCTTTCTCTGATGGGGAAGACTAAAACTAGGGAGCACAGAGGAGGTTTTTTCCTTCTCAGCAGTTGTAAGCCTGTGGATCTTCTCCAGAGAGTGGTGAGGGCAAGATCAATACATACTTCTACGGCAGAAGTAGATAGATTATTGATAAGCAAGGGAGTTAAAGGGTACAGGAGGTAAGCAGGGAAGTGGAATGAAGGCCACAAACGGATCAGCCACGATATTATCCAATAGCGGATCAGGCCAGAGGGGTGGAATGAGCTACTCCTGCTCCTAAGTGCATGGATTCACATGTGATGGGCTACTGGATCCAAAAAGCAATATCCTACTATTGAAACAGTGCCTTCAGGAGAGGAGGAAAAAAACGTGGAGAAAGAAAATGAACTTTGTGTTTCAAATTGTACAGCGTACCAGTTAGAGGCCCTCAGCCCACACTCTTTTATAAGTATCTTTTTGCAGAACACAATTAAGAATAAAGAGAAAGCCTTCTGTTTTTAAGGATTCTGATATCTAAAGTTTATTTATTAGTGTCACAAGTAGGCTTACATTAACACTGCAATGAGGTACTGGAAAAATCTCCTAGTCGCCACACTCCGGCACCTGTTCAGGTACTGGAGGGACAATTAAGCATGGCTAATCCACCTAACCAGCACATCTTTTGGACTGTGGGAGGAAATTGAATAACATGCAGACTCCACACATACAATGGCCCAACCCAGTAATTGAACCTGGGCACCTGACAGTGTGAGGTAGCAGTGCTAACCACTGTGCACCATGAAAACCCTTTCAGATTTGGGATTCTGAATGCTTTTCACTTCCAGATGACTGTTTGTGGCTACCTAATTGGTGTTTATCTTTGGGTTAGGCTGTATTTCTCTTTCTACCCTTCAGTTGTTTTGTCCTTACATATAAACGTATGAATTAGGAGCAGAAGTAAGTCACTGTTCCCTACAAACCTGCTCCACCACTCAATAAAACCATGGTTGATCTGATTGTAACCTCAACCCCACATTCCTGCCTACCCCCATTAACTTTTCACCCTGTGCTTATCAAGAAACTATCTGGCTTTGTCTTAAAAATGTTCAAAAATTCTATTTCCATGACTTCTTGAGAAAAAGAATTCCAAAAACTCACAGTCTTCTGAGAAAAAATAATTCTCACCATTCTTGTCTTAAGTGAGTGACTCCTTATTTTCGAACGACGACTGCTTATTCCAGATTCTCCCACAAGCGTAAACATTCTCTCCACATCCACCCTGTCAAGACCCATCAGGATTTTGACTGTTTTAATTAAGTTGCCACTTACTCTTCTAAATTTTACAAACCTAACCTCTCCAAACTTTTCTCATAAGACAATCCGCACATTCCAAGTATTAGTTTAGTGAAACTACCTAATGCATTTACATCTTTCCTTAAATAAGGAAACAAATACCATATGTAACACTCAAGATGTGGTCTCACCAATGCCCTGTACAACTGAAGCATAGTCTCCCTACATTTGTAATCAATTCACCTCACAATAAATGATAAGATTATATGAACTTTCCTAATTACTTGCTGTGCCTGCATCCTAGCCTTTTGTTTTTCATGCACGAGGACATCCAAATCCCTCCAGATCTCAGACCTCTGCAATCTCTCACCATTAAGGAAAAAAGCTTTTTTATTCTTTCTGCCAAAATTAGAATGCCATATTTGCCCACATTACACTCCATTTGTCGATCTTTGTCCACTCACAATCTACTTCCTTTTGTCATCTCCTTATGTCATCTTCACAATTTATTTCCTTGCCTACCTTTGTGCCATCAGCAAATTTAGCAACCATACCTTCAGTCCTTTCATCCAAATCATTTTATAAATTGTAAAACATTGAGGCCTCAAAACTGATCCCTGTGGCACATCACTCATCACATCTAGCCAGCCAGAAAAGACTAATCAATGCTAACTCTCTGTTTCCTGTTAGCTAGCCAACCTTCTATCCATACCAGTATGTTACCCCCACACCATGAGCGTTTTTTTTCTGCAATAACCTTTGATGTTGAACTTTATCAAATGCCTTCTAGAAATCTAAGCATTGTATATCCACTGATTGGTTCCATTTTATCCACCCCTTCAAAGAACTCCAATAAACTGGTTAAACACGATTTCCCTTTCACAAAACCATTTAGCCTCTAACTGATTGACTTAACTTTTCCTAAGTACCTAATAATGGCTTCTAACATTTCCCCTTTGACTGATGGCCAGCTACTTGGCCTATAATTTCCTGTTATTTGTCTCCCCCTTTTTGAATAAAGAAGTTATATTTTCTATTTTCCTATCTAATGGAACCTTACCTGAATCTAGGGAATTTTGGAAAATTAAAAACAATGCATTAACAACCTCATTAGTTATTTCATTCAAGGCCTTAGGGTGATATCCACCTGGACCTGGGGATTTATCAGTCCGCAGCCCCAACAATTTGTTCAATATCATTTCCCCGATGACTGTAATTTTCCTGAGTTCTTCTCTCTTTTCCACTTCCTGATTATAACTATTTCCGGCATGTTACCTGTATCTTCTATAGTGAAGACAAAATACCTGTTTAATTCATCTGCCATCTCCTTACTTTCCATTACCAATTCCCCAGACATACTTTCTACAGGACCCACACTCATTTTGTAGATTCTTTTCTCGGTTAAATATCTTTAGAAACCCTTCTTACCATCTTCATATTTCCAGCTTATTTTCTCATGTACTTTAATTTTTCCCTCCTTTTCAATCCTTTTGTCATTCTTTGCTGTTCTTTACCTTCTTTCCACTTTTCTGACCTACCACCCAGCTTTGCACAATCATATGCTTTTCCTTTCATTTTAAACTGTCCTAGACTTTTTTATTTAACCACAGATAGTGGGCCTTCCCCTTGGAATTTTTTTTTCTCATTGGAATGTGTCTATTCTGTGTATTCTGAAATATCCAAATGTCTGCCATTAATCAAATATTGATCTAACCTTTAACCTCATTTTCCAATTAATTTTAGCTTGCTCTGCTTTCATTACCTCATTTGCCTTATTTAAACTTACAATACTAGTTTTTGGTGTATTCTTCTCTCCCTCAAACTGAGGGTAAATTTCAATCGTATTCTGATCACTGCTGCCTAGAGGTGCCTTCACTGTGAGGTTATCTGTTAATCCTATGTCATTGTGCAATACCTACTATTGGTCTAGTATAACCTGCACTCTGGTTGGCTCCAGAGCATGCTGTTCTAAGAAACTGTTTCAAAACATCCAATGAACTCCTCCTCTATGCCATCTTTGCCAATCTGATTTTATTACATTGTTTTACATTATATTTCCCCTCATTTAGGATTTTGTCAGATTGATTGATGTTTCACTATCCTTTCCTTTAATTTCTTTGTCTAATTGCAAGGATGCGGTGAGTGGAGTCCTGTAGGGGTCTGTGTTGGGGCCACAACTTTTCACAATCTACATCAACAACTTAGATGAGGGGAGTGAAGTAGCTAACCACGGTAGCTAAATTTGCAGACGATGCAAAAATAGGTAGGTAAGTATGTTGTGAAGTAGACATAAGAAGTTCGCGGACAGATATCAAGGTTAAGTGAGTTTGGCAGATGAAATACAATGTGGGAAATGTGAAGTGTACTTTGACAGGAAGAACAATTGGTCATTAGTGAGACCACATCTTGAATACTGTGCAGTTTTGGTCTTCTTATTTAAGGAAGATTGTAAATGACTTGGACTTGAAGTGGTTCAGATGAGGTTTATTAGATTGATATCTGGAAGAGCGGGTTATGAGGATAGGTTGGACAGGCTGGGTCTGTTTCTACCTTTATGGGATATGAGGAGGATTATTTTCTCTCAGGATGTTTTGCGGCTTTGGAACTCCCTGAATTAGAAAGCAGGAGAAGAGGGATTACTGAATATTCTTAAGGCAGAGGTCGATAGATTCTTGTTAGGCAAAGGTTATTGGGGATGGATGGGAACGTAGACCAAAAACACAAACAGATCAGCCATGATCTTGTTGAATGGCAGAGCAGACTCAAGGGGTCGAATGGTCTACTTTTGCTCCTGTTTAGTACGTTCATAGTTATTTATCTCAGTAGTTTTGTTCTTTTCACCCTGACATTTCCATTTAAGCTTTTGCTACTAATCCTTTCTGCTTTAATTGCAAACATGCAGAACATTCGAGCTCCTCATGTCCCTACAAAGAAAACTCCAGCAAAATTTTGCTCATTCATGATGCTCATGAGAAATTCTGAATACTTTAAGAAACTGGCACCAAAATGTCCTTATGAGAACCGTAATCTTGATTTGATTTGATTTATTATTGTCACATGTAGTAATATACAGTGAAAAGTATTGTTTCTTGTGCGCTATACAGACAAAGCATACTATTCATAGAGAAGGAAACAAGACAGTGCAGAATGTAGTGTTATAGTCATAGCTAGGGTGTAAAGATCAACTTAATGCAACAGGGAAGAAGCTGTTCTTAAGTCGGTTGGTAGTGACCTCAGACTTTTGTATTTTTTTCTCGACAGAAGAAGGTGGAAGAGAGAATGACTGGGGTCCGTGGAGCCCTTAATTATGCTGGCTGCTTTACTGAGGCAGCAGCAAGTGTGGACAGAGTCAATGGTTGGGGGGCAGGTTTGCATGATGGATTGGGCTACATTCACAACCTTCTCCATAGTTCTACGTTGCCATTCATCTCCTGGAATACTCCAAAATGCAGCATAATCCTTCAAAAATGCATTCATAAAATAATTTCCAAAATTAACCAAGGCGAACAAATGTTACAGTTTCATTATTTTCAGAACACCGAGCATTTCAGTTTCCCTTTAAGTAGACACTTTGGCCTCCATCATCAAAGCTACCCTTCAAATCTGAATGCAATTCATCATTGGTACGTAATTGCATTGCTGGTACAAGTTTAATGCCTTCCACTAATGTGTTCTCATAGAGGTCACTGAGAAACTGCAAGATGAAACAAACTTTTGCAGAGCCTAATAACTTTCGACATTGAAAGACACTCATTCCACCTGCATTGAGCATCAGCAGAAAGGATTGCCCTGGAGATTCTAAATCTGAGGTAAATCAGGGAACACCGGCTGAAATATGCAGCAAGTTTGAGAAGGAGCAAAGAAATGTCTCACCAGACCTTTCTGGTATGTGTGGTTCTGCACCATTTCCAGGCAGGTACCAGTCTTAAAGCAGAACTTGCCATATTAAAGCAAAACAGCACACTTGTGGGTAATCTGAAAGAAAAGCAGACAACATTGCAAAAGCATAGCAGGTTTGGCAGCATCTGTGGAAAGAAAAATAGAATTACATTTTCAGGTCTTTTATGGTCATTTCTGGCCTTTCATCACAGGTCCAGCAATATAGCTCCAGTAATTAACTAACACAAAAATATCATTAATTATATATGCAATAATTATTCAGTTAAAAACATTAAAGCAACATGTCCTTGCATTTCAAAATGGTGACAGTTTGGTTATGTTGTCCAGTACTTCCCCGGAGCGGAGAAGCTATGACATCCCCTCTGGAGCCATCGATGAAGACGAACATCTTGCCAAGGCCATTCCCACACCCCCACTTCTTGCCTTCAAACAACTGCACAACCTCCGACAGACCATTGCCTGCAGAAAACTATCCAGCCTTCAAGTGAACAGTGACCACGACACCACACAACCCTGCCATAGCAACCACTGCAAGACATGCTGGATCATTGACACGGATGCCATCATCTCTCGTGAGAACGCCATCCACGGTACATACTCTTGAAACTCGGCCAATGTTGTCTACCTGATACGTTGCAGGAAAAGATGTCCCGAGGCATGGTACTTTGGGAGACCATGCACTCGCTATGACAATGGATGAATGAACACTACTCGACAATCACCAGGCAAGACAGTTTTCTTCCTGTTGGCGAACACTTCAGCGGTCATGGGCATTTGGCCTCTGATCTTCAGGTAAGCGTTCTCCAAGGCGGCCTTCATGACACACGACAGCGCAGAGTCGCTGAGCAGAGACTAATAGTCAAGTTCCACACACATGAGGACGGCCTCAACTGGGATTTTGGGTTCATGTTGCACTATCTGTAACCCCCACAACTTGCCTGGGCTTGCAAAATCTCACTAACTGCCTGGCTGGAGACAACACAAATCTCTTTAACCTGTGCTTAATGCTCTCTCCACTCACATTGTCTATATCTTTAAGACTTGATTAGCTGTAAAGAGTCGCATTCCAATCATTATTCTGTGAATTGAGTTTATGTCTTTATATGCCCTGTTTGTGAACAGAATGCCCATTTCCCTGACAAAGGGGCAGCGCTCCAAAAGCTAGTAGTTTTTTGCTACCAAATAAACCAGTTGGACTTTAACCTGCTGCTGTCAGACTTCTTACTGTGTTTACCCCAGTCCAACACTGGCATTTCCACACCATGACAGAGAGTTAGACCCAGAGCTCCAGCTTGATGGAGACAATGCCCTCCAGTGTACACAGGCAGAAGGATCAGCTTTCTCAACATGATGGTTTAATAGTACCTTGGGAGGCTTAGGTTTGGTGAGAGGTTGTTGTTGACATCTGAAGACTCCTGGAACTAATTGTCTTTTCAAACACTCCAGGTGGGCAGGCTGCAAACGTCTCCAACGTCCTGCATTTCTTTTCCTCTGGATTCTCCCAGAGATCTGCTAGTGACATCTCAAGGATCTCGCAATCTTCTGCCCACATCCACCTGATGGGTCACTGATGCCTTATATTCCAAGATCAGCATTCCTATCCACTTTGACACTGATGAGGCCAGTCAGATACACAGCGGCTGTGAGTCGTGCTGCAGTGGCTGCAATCCCCATGGGTGCAGAAAGTCAATGACTGTACACGTGCAGCAATCCAGGTGTCCTCAGCACAGCCTCAAGTTTCCTCAGTCACGTAGGATTCCACTCCCTCGTTATTCAGCTTGTTTGTGACCACAGGAAGTTAATCAGGTTTGTCAGTGCAAGCTATCCTGGAAGCTGTCATAATTAATTCATTCTGAGACATTCACATCTCCCACAAGATTTCTCTCCTCCATGCAGGAAGGGCTGAAACAGAGGTCAGGAGTGCTCGTTGCTTAGCAGAACATAACGCAATGACATTGGGCATAATCTTTGCCATCATCATGTCAGTTTGTCATAGTACGATACCTGGGTGGGTCAAAAAGTCAGAAACCCACCCCTGTTATTCAAAAGGCTGCCACATGTACCCAGAATCAAAAACCTGCAGCTGTGCAGGTAGCAGGAGCACAGGATCAAACTTGGATATAGTACCAGCCTAGAATCTTCCAGTCAAGATACTCATACGTTTAGATGTCTGAGCCTCAGTGCTGGAGAAGTCAGTGTCAGTCCCTGGGACAGTGACCAACTCTGTCTTGTACTGTACGAGTTGGCACTGCATGGAACTGGAGGACATCCAAAGTCTGTGGCCCTTAAGGTAACAGCCGCTTTAAAGTTTTTTGATAGTGACTCTTTCCAGGGCAGCACAGGGACATCTACGACATCTGTCAGTCTGCCACTCACAAATGACAGCACCAGGTGTCTCACAGCACCAGGTTAAAGTCCAACAGGCTTATTTGATAGTACAAGCTTTTGGAGTGTCGCTTCAAAAGTTTGTTCTATCAAATAAACCTATTGGACTTTAACCTGGTGTTGTGAGACTTCTTACTGTGCCCACCGAGTCCAATGCCAGCATCTCCACATCATGGCCTCACAAATGAATCGGAGGTCACAGATGCCCTGTACATAAGGCCAGAGATGTTTATTAACTTGGATCAGCATCAGGTGAGCCAGGATACCAGGGCCATTGGCTTTGCCCTCATAGCAGAGGTGCCCCAGGTGCTAGGTGTCACTAACTGCATCTGTGCTCACGGTCATCATCACGGCAGGTGGTGCCATTTGTGTCTGGGTGAGAGATGGAGTTGGAGGAGGGAGTGGTGTGTGGTGGCAGGGGGGTGGGGGAGAGGGGGGGGGGTGCGGGAAGATACTTTGGCTGAGCAAAGAAGATCATTCATCTTCTTCCAGCACTGCTGCTATCCGCATTTATAGTGAGCTGGCAGGGGTGGTGAGTTTGCTGGAAGGTCTTGTTCTGGAGTAAGGGTAGAGTGCATCCCGCTTCTGCTGCATACCAGCCAGCATTCTGGTGAGGTCTTCCTTCAAAAAACGAGGTGCCATCCCCTGGGTTAGATGTGGAAGAAGTGCTGAGGAGAGCTGTTTAGATGGAGTTTCCCAGTGTTTGCAATGATTAATTTGTGGCAGAGTGGGAAAATCAGAGGGGGCAAGCC
Source organism: Carcharhinus amblyrhynchos (assembly GCF_965287045.1). NCBI lineage: Eukaryota > Metazoa > Chordata > Chondrichthyes > Carcharhiniformes > Carcharhinidae > Carcharhinus > Carcharhinus amblyrhynchos. The sequence goes on along the minus strand of NC_137333.1, from coordinate 66,976,727 downwards.
ACAAACACATATGAGCGTAAGAACTTTTATTAATTAGACATAAGATTCAAAACCATGGCAGCAGTGTCAACGGGAATCACTCAACTCATGGTTTTGAATATCTCTACCAAATCTCTTCTCAACCTTAATGTCTTCTCTAAAGAAAGCCACCCCAGCTTCTCTAATCTATCCACATAATTGAAGTTGCTCATCCCTGGAACCATGATGTTGATTATTTTCTGCATTCTTCCTGAAATCTTCACAGTTTCCTAAAGTGCACTGCCAAGAATTGGGCACAAACTCCAGTCAAGGCCTAACTAGTGTTTTATAAAAGTTCATCATAACCTTCTTGTTTTTATACTTTAACTATTTATAAAGTCTAGGATCCTGTGTCTTTTCTTGACCATTATCTCAACCTGCCTCCCACAAACAATGATTTGTGCACATACTTTCCCAGGACTCCTTGCTACACTTCTTTAAGAATGATATATTTTGCTTATATTTCCTCTCTTTGTTCTTCCTTCCAAAATTTGGTCACATTTGCCTGCATCAAATTTCAGCTGCCATGTGTCTGCTCACCCCACCAGCCTGTCCATGTCTTCTTGAAGTCCATTAACTTGCCCCCTCACAATTCTCAGTGCTTCCAAATCTATGCCATCATTTGAAAATTTGAAGAATTTGATTTATTTTTGAGCTCTTTGATGAACCAGAGAGGGTTGACAAAGATGAAGCAGTTATATTGTGTAAGGGGATTTTCAAAAAGCTTTTGGTAAGCTACCACATAATTGACTTGTTAACAGTCCGTGGGATCAAAGGGAGACTGGTAGTGTTCATTAATGAATTGGTTTAGGGACAGAAAACAGAGATTAAGGGTGAGCAGTTGTTTTTCAAACTGGAGGGGTATACACTGGGGTTTCTAGTAGTAAATATTTGCACTGCTTTTTAAAAATATATCTTAACACATTGGATTTGGATATACAGGGAATAATTTCAGATGATCCAAAACTCAGAAATTAGTAAATAATTAATTGATTTGATTTATTATTGTCACATGTACTGGTATACAGTGAAAAGGATTGTTTCTTGCATGCTATACAGACAAAGCATACCATTCATAGAGTACATAGGGTAGAATTAAAGGAGGGGGTTGCAGAATATAGTGTTACAGTCATAGCTAGGGTGTAGAGAAAGATCAGCTTAATATAAAGTAGGTCCATTCAAAAATCTGATAGCAGAGGACCCAGCACTGATCCCTATGGAATACCACTAGTTACAGACCTCCGTTCAGAAAAACACCCTTCCACCACTACTCTCTATCTTATATGGCCAAGATGTAAAGATGCTGGTATTGGACTCGGGTGAGCACAGTAACAAGTCTCACAACACCAGATTAAAGTCCAACAGGTTTATTTGGTAGTACGAGCTTTCGGACAACTGCTCCTTCATCAGGTGAGTGGAGAATTGAATTCATAAACAGGGCATATACAGACACAGACTCAACTGCAAGATAATGGTTGGAATGCAAGTTTTTACAGATAACCAGGTCTTTACAGGTGTAGAACAATGTGAATGGATGGAGGATTAAGCACAGATTAAAGAGGTGTATATTGTCTCCAGCCAGGAGATTTTGCAAGCTCAGGCAAGTTGTGGGAGTTCCAGACTCCTTTTGTGCTGTATTATTCTATGCTAAGACATGCTGTGTAGTTCTGGGGAGTGAAATACAAGAAACAATATGTGTTCCTGCACAGTGGCACAGTGGTTTGCAATGCTGCCTCACAACACCAGGGACTCAGGTTTGATACCTGGTTTGGGTCACTGTCTGTGTGGAGTTTGCATATTCTCCCTGTGTCTGCATGCGTTTCCTCTGGGTTCTCCCATTTCCTCACATAGTCCAAAAATGTGCAGGTTAGGTGCATTGGCCATTCTAAATTCTCCCTTAATGTACCTGAACAGGTGCTGGAGTGTTTCAACTAGGAGATTTTCACATTAACTTCATTGTGGTGTTAATGTAAGCCTACTTGTCACTAATAAATATAATTTACTTCCTCTTAACTCCTTGTCTTCCAGACTGAAGAATGTCAGCAATTTTCCATTACATGGATGTAAAACCAATGATTGCAGCGGTGCAAGTAAGCAGACCAGGATATCTAACTCCCTCTACAGCTCACCGAGGCAGATTTACTTTCAAAGAAGCTACAGTGGTTAAATTGTTTAGAGAAATTCTAGCCCATTATAGGACAGCTTAGTGGCACAGTGGTTAGCACTGCTGCCTCACAGCACCAGGGGCCCAGATTCAATTCTGGCCTTGGGTCACTGTCTGTGTGGAGTTTGCACATTCTCCCTGTGTCTACGTGGGTTTCCTCTGGATGCTCCAGTTTCCTCCCACAGTCCAAAGTTGTGCGGGTTAGGTTAATTGGCCATGGTAAATTGCCCCTACATGAAAAGGGAACTAGGAGGTAAATACGTGGGGTTATGGGGATAGGGCCTGGGTGGGATTGTTGTCAGTGCAGACTTGATGGGCCAAATGGCCTCCTTCTGCACTGTAAGGATTCAATAATTCTATGAAAAGAAGTATAATATACTGCCACTGAATTCAGTATATATTAGCATTACAACTTCCTTTTGTTTCAATAGGACCAACTTACAGATAAACATCTAGTCTCTTCAAATCAGCTGCCATTTATATTCACTGGCAGAATCCAAGCCATGCTTTCAGAATGTTGTATGTCTGCCTGACCCTAAGGTGCACACATTAGCCAGATGGTAGCAGAAATTCCCTCCAGCTTGCAGAAAACAATGAGTAATGATTGACCCTGGTGCTGTATGTGTACTATTGTTATTAAAACAAAATCCAAAAAACTAATATAGCAGATTAAAATCCACTCCTCACACATAGCTTTCTTCCTTTTTTAATGTTAGAAGGTTGTGGCGACCTTTATTCCACTGTTTGTTTTGTAGAATGATTTTTATTAGTAATTCAATGGAAAGCTGGTGATTCTGAAGGTTGACATAAATCTACAATGTAAAAGGTCAATAAAAGTGCATTTGAACCTGGAAGGGCTGCTGTCAATGAGTGCATTCGTCAACTGCCGCAACAGCTCGACAATGTCTCAGATGAGTAAGTCTATCTGAAACACTCGTTTGTTGGGGATTGCATATATTTTTATGGTTGCATTGAAGCCTTGCCTCTCCATTAACTTGGATAAGCCAATGATTGAAAATAATCGAAACCATTCTACTCTGTGATAGATTACCATGAGATTGTAACAATGAGTGGTTAGTCGTATCTAATGCATTGTTGCTGTTTATGCCTGCAGACAAGACAGTTCAATACCACCAACCTAGCTCATGCTGTTGGGCCTATCCACATTCTGACATGTTTTTGCACTGAACACTGCATCAGAAGCAATTAGGTAGAAGAATTTATTTCCACATAAATATCTGTTTAAGTTGCATGTTTTTTTCCTCTCTGGAACAGAGTTAAGGGACACAAATAAAGTGATTCCAAAGAAAACATGATTCATTTAACTGGTAATGAACCAAACTTTCATGGTGATACATTGGTGAGTTTGATACTCGTTGTGAATAAGAATAATTAACCTACTGTGTCTCCTGGACAGCGTTCAATGCATTAAACAAAGCAAACCTCTAACTGATAGTGTGAGCAATAGGTAAAGATGTTGTTAACACATATATTTGTAGAGCATAGAGAAATAGCTTGAAGTTAAATAGATTGGATATAGTTAGGCATATTGATAACCCACTTTATGGAAACAACTGTGAGTTTAGTCACAAACATAGGACATAGGGTTCGATGCTGCTAACACAGCAATAATTAGGGATAATAAAAAGACTGCCTGTAATGTAGAGATAACATCAGAGATGTGATGTGCAGTGAAGCATACACCACATCCTGCAGGAATGTAAGAGGCCCACGTTATAAAAAGCAAATGGTCTGCAAGATGTGTTGTTTATACAACTAAGCATAAAAGGGGGAAGGGGTCACTGAGATAGTCGGGACAGCAGTGATTAAGTTGGCAAAGGATTGATTACTGCCAATCTGAACTGGACATGTAACAGTATTGGATAAGATGGATGAGTTTGCTAATGCACTCTTGTGATAACAGGAGACATTGTTAGATGGGATAGGAACTTAGGGCACCTCGAGCCAATAGGAGAATGTCAACACATAGATGGGACAGGGACCACCAATTAGGAGAGAACATCACATTGCAAAGCCATCACAATGCTTGTAAAAAAGGTATAAAATGTGCTGTAAATCTATGTGAGGTGTGCCTATTTCGCTAGACACCCGGTCTTGCAAGAACGTCAAATAAAATCTTGCTCCTTCAGAACTTGACTTGACTAAATTGTTTAACTGTGAGCTGTGTTTCTCACAATAGTATAGGTAGTATTCTGCTCTGAGAACCTACACAAACCGGATGTGAAAACTGTCAAGAATAGGACAATCCCGGTGTTGAGGCTTGATGCCATCTCAGTGCCTGACCTATATATCCCCCTCTGATTCCACTGGGACTACTGCTGATCTCTCTTCCCCCACCCCCCTCCCTACACATGTAAAAGATGGCAGAGGGGGCAGAGACACAGTCGCTGCTGAATTTCCCACTCATCTGTATGGGTTTCCACCATAGGAAAGGTGTGCAGCTGTCCCTTAAAACATGGCAGTGACTCAGGTACTTGCATGGAAGGACAGGATGTTGTAGTGGCTTTGTCTCCCTCCAGACTGGGCTCCAAGACATGCTTGTTGCAGGTCCACAATCAGTTGAATGCTTCAGTGGGAAACACATTTGAATCTTGGAATGCTTCTATCCTTACAGATCCACATTAGCAGTCCTGCCATTGTGGATATTCTCTTCCTCACAGAGGAAGGGTGCTCTGCAGGGAGACTGTAATGCTTCAATAATAACCCCCAGCCCAAGGAAAAGCTTAGGTTGAATTTGGAGAGAATGGTGGTAGAACTCAGGTCCCACAGAGAAGAATCCTGGCCTGTGTTTCCAACAATGAGTCACTGAGCAGAAGTAAACAGGACAATGTGAAGAAGGAGCAAATATCTGCTGACCACACACACACACACACACACACACACACACACACACACACACACACACACACACACACACACACACACAATCAGTTGTATCATTCCTCCACAGTAAAGCTCTTGGGTTCAGAGGTCCTTGCGTCTTCCTATCCGAACATGATGTTAAATTCAATGAGTTGCCCAGTGCAGTCTGCAATGAATGATAATGTGAGTGAAGGAGTTCACTGCCTACACCTTTGCATGGTGACATATCAGAACTGCAGTCTGCTATGGAGCACAAAGCCATTGCAATTTCTCTGCTGTGGAGCGCCGCATTAATGGCCAAAAATGCATGGCTGGCGTTGCCAGCATTCCTTGACATTCCTGGAGTATTCTAGAGCGTAAATTCCTGGGTATTGCTCTAGGACCTGGGATAAAAAAATCAATTGAAGGCTGAGACTGACTCTATCTGCTCCGTCTCTGACTGCCTCACCCTGCTGTCCCTCATATCCTTCAGCCCACCTCAATTTCCATTGGAAACCAATCAGACTGCAGAGAAGGGAAGGAGGGAAGGCCAGTTTGGTATTGGAAAGGGTGGATTCACTCTCATTTTCGAGGTTTTATTTTCTTAATTTTCTTCTGACTTCCTTCAAAATAATTAACTTTTTAACCTTTTTCTGTCAAAATCTTGAATTGAAAAGGGCACATTTTGGAAAGAAAAAAGATTTCTCATCAGGGTGATTCCAAACCTGCATCCAGACAACTCACAGACCCATCTTGACAGTGATTAACGCTGATATTATCCAATTAGGTTTCAGTCTCAATTGCATTGCTATCCAATTCAATCATCTAGTACTCATACTCATGAGCCCTGAGGAAGGGTCATCCTGATTCTCTCTCCACAGATGCCACCAAACCTGCTAAGAATTTCTAGCATTTTCCGGTTTTATTTCAAATTCCAGCACGCACTGTATTCTGCTTTTATCTAGTACTCAAATTTGGATTAATTAACCACCCAGCCAGGCAGGAATAGGGATGTGGGGCAGTTTGGGGACAAGAGATAAAGGGCCTGAACTTCCACAGAGGGGCAATCAGAGTTGGATTGGTCGGAAAGTGGGTTGGGTGTCATTTGCTGCGGAAGTGGGGGGGAGGCGCGATGATATCAGGTGGTTAGGGTGGTCAGGGGTGGTCATGTGAGGGGGAACTCAATCAGTCATGGAGTGGTTGCGTGGTTGGGAGGGTGGAGGTTGGGTGGTCAGTGGTAGAGGTGGGGGTCAGGTTACCAGGGAGTTAGAAGTGTTTATAATTCTTCTAGCTGTTCCTGGGTGTAACAGTTATCGTAAAACAGTCAGAACCATTGGAAGTTTACGATTTATAGTGAACTTTAGGATGTTTTTGATTGCAAGGCAATTACCCAACAGGAGATTGAACTTCCATTGTTGATTGCTGTAATGATGGGACATCTGAAACACAGGTTATTTTTTTCTATTGGAAATAAGGAAAACAAGCAAGATAATTGTCATCGGACATTTTAAGGTTACCAAAGTTCAAAGCTTTCAGGCTACCATAATTTTGTGATTCATCCTTATCAGGAGGTTTGGCGCACTATGATGTATTTAGCAAATGACGACTCCTTCATGATTTTATTCTGCAGCAAATAAAACATAAGGCAGGTAGGGATCGTAACTATTACAGGATAGCAATATTTCTACAAGTACAATGGGCAACTGACAATGCCCTTCAGAGTCCCTAACTTAGAAATTGCCACACACAGAGGGACAGGATTCAGGTAGGTGTGGTGAGAGGGGTTCCAGATTTGGGATGGAGCACTGATTGCCAGCTTTCTACTATAATTTAACAAGCAGTCACCAACAGGAAAGGGAGACAGCTGTGGGTACATCTTCTGCCTGCCCCATGTATATGACAGAAGAATCTTAGGACTTTTTCTTGAGAAATTCCTGGGATCCTCAGAAATTCTGTGCCTATTGTACTCCTTTTCTGTCCAGCAGATGCCACAGCAGGTGAAACAAGTTCAGGTTCTATTGCGGGCCCATTAAAGACCTGAAGTTGGTAAATTTCCACAGGAAACAATCCAAGTGAATTGCTTACACTTCAATGGTTGTGGAAGTGTTCCCAATGGGGAATGAAGGAAAGTACTAATCTCAAATGCCTACAAAAACAGCAAGGATTGACATTTAATTCATGTTCAGCTGGCATTTGATGAGGGTAACATCATATCAATGGCCATTATTTATGAAGCTATTAATTTGCCCTGTTATGCTGTCCATGTGGTTCACGTTTGCTCACAAACACTGAAGAATGGCACAAGGAACCTGGACTAACTTCTTCAGTTTTGTCGGCCATTCCACTCAGACTTTCCACACATCCCTGTCAAACCGCCTGATAACAGGTAAGTGCCTTGGCCTAGAGGATGGCAGGTGAGATGGCACAATATCCAGGCTTGGGTTGACAAGGGGCAAGTAACATTCCTGCCACACAGATGTCAGGCAATGATTATCACCAGTATGAGACACTCTAACCACCTCCCCTTGACATTCAATGGTGTTACCATCACTGAATCCCCCACTGTCAACATCCTTGAGGTTACCATTGACCAGAAACTCAACTGGACTCATCATGTAAACACACTAGCCACAAGAGCAGGTCAGAGGCTAGGAATACTGAGTGAGTAACTCTTCTCCTAATTCCCCAAAGCCTATCCACCATCTACAAGGCACAAATCAGGAATGTGATGTAATATTCCCCACTTGTCTTGATGGGTGCAGCGCCAACAACACTCAAGAAGCTTGACAACATCCAGGACAAAGCAGCCTGCTTGAATAGAACCACATCTACAAACATTCACTCCCTCCACTACCAATGCTCATTAGCAGTGGTGTGTACTATCTACAAGATGCACTGCAGCAGTCCATCAAAGTCTCTTAGACAGCACCTTCCAAACCCATGACCACTTCCATCTAGAAAGACAAGGGCAGCAGAACATGGAAATACCATCACCTGCAAGTTCCTCTCCAACCTACTCACCATCCTGACTTAGAAATATATTGTTGTTCCTTCACAGTCATTGGGTCAAAATCCTGGAATTCCCTAATGGCATTGTGGGTCAACCCGTGGACAGAATGTGGATTCAAGAAGGCAGCTCAACACCACCTTCTCAAGGGCAATTAGGGATGGCCAATAAATGCTGGCCACCAGCGATGCCCAAGCCCCATGAATGAATAAAAAATAAATGAGGTTGTTGTTTCATTTCCACTTTAAAATAGGAGCATCAACCAGCTTTGACACTTAGTGCAAAAGGACAATGGTTGTAAATGTTACCACCCAGAAGGTACAGCAATTACCAAACAGATCTTATGGTTCCAACGAACGAGTGAAGCTGTGTAATTGCCACCGTGGAGCCTTTCACAGTATCTTGGAGGTCGTGAAAGACAACCTTCTCCATCATGATATATGGATTTCCACAGTTTTCATGAGTTTGAGCAGCAATGGAAGAAATATAGATTGCCTCTGGGGTCTTTGACATAGAAGTTTCTGCTTAATCCAAAGTGGACTTCAAAGTACAAACACAATTTCTTGTGCATCCATCTTAGAGATCCTTCAACTCAGCATTGAGCTTTAGGATACTGCCTGACATTGACTACAAAGCCTTCATCAATACTTAATGTTCTGTAGGCACTATTCCTTTAAATGTAGAGCCCATGAAATCTGGATTTACTCGTTCTCTGGAGACATGTGATCAATTCTTATCTGCCCTAGCCAGCTGGTTGGCTATGCAAAGCACTGCAAAAAAATCAAAAGGGAGTAAAACAAGAAGTACCGCTTGGCATCAACCAAAGTATTGAATGTGACAATGGCATATTCAGTCCAGTTGGCCCAGCTAAATCCTCTTTACTAACCCTCTTTGCAGCAGCAAAATTGTACTTAAACCCAATCTGTAGCCTCATGGGGTAGCAAATCTCTCACCCTACCATTACCATCAAATGAAGGGATCAACCCTGGTTCAATGAGGAGTGCAAGAGAGCATGCCAGGATCAGCACCAGGGACAGCTAAAACTGAGTGATCTTCACCTGGTGAAGTTACACCATAGGATGACATGAATGCTAATCAGTGGAAATTGTATCCAATATCACAGGGCAAAGTAACAAACTGGCTGAATCCTGAAGGATGCATCAATTAGGACTTTTTATTTCAGATTTCCAACATCTGCAGTTCTTGTTTGTTGAAGTCAGTAGGAATCGGAGCTGGGGGGGGGTTGGTGGGGGCAGTAATATTTATGGACTGTTGTCAAAGGAAGATTGTTATGGTTTTTGGAGGTTCATCATCTCAAGTCCCACATGTCACTGCAGTAATTTAATGCAAGATCAGAAGTAGGGTGTTTGCTGATTATCACACAGTGTTCAGTGCCATATTCAACTCTTCAGATACTGAAGCAGCCTGTGTTCACCTGCAGCAAGACCTGATAACACTCAGGCTTATGCTGCCAGATGGTCAGTAACATTCTCATTACACATGTGCCAAACCATGACTATCGCCAACAAGAGAGAATCTAATTATCTCTCACATCATCAATAACCTGGGGCTTACCATTGGACCGAAGATTAACTGGATCATCCATGTAAAAACTGAGGGATTTTCCAACCTCCTTTTAGCGGCAGGGAATAGCCAAGGGGGTGTTCCAAAATGGTCTTCACGCTAGTGGTATTTCCCCGTTAGATTGCCCCCGCCGCATCCCCCCCCCACCCCACCCCCCACCAGTGATGTAACAGGGTTCCCACCACTATAATACATTTAAATCTAATTGGTAGGCCTCCCCGCTGTAACATCTCTGAAAGCGCCCCCCCCCCACCCAACCCGGTGGTATGATGGCCCATCAGGGGGGTTTACAACATGTTTTTAAGAATGGGTGACTGATGAACAGAACCTGCCAGAGGCACACAAGGAAGTGCAGCCCCAGTGGGGTGGGGGGCGGAGGGGTCATACCTTGGCAGTACCCTGGCACTGCGAATGTCAGGAATCCATGAGGGAGGTGCAGGAGGTTCCATGTCGGTGGGTGTCGGGGGGGGGGGGGGTGGTCTGTGGGATTCCATGGTGGCAGTGGGGGTTCCAAGGTGGTGAGCGTGATGGAGGCTTTTCTTTCCTTTGTTTTCAAAGTATTCAAAAATGTGGCAGGAAATGCCGACAGTGCAGCTGGCGGGCTACACAGCACTTCTCCCACTGTATTGTCATTGTGTAAATAAAGAGAAAATTCCGCCCATTGTGACTGCATGAGCAGGTGAGAGGTTGGAATTCTGCAGCAGGTAACTCAACTCCTTATTCCCAAAATCTATCCACATGTCAGAAGTGTGGTGGGATACTCTCCAGTTGCCTGGAACTTACAACTCCAAAAGCACTTAGGATACTTCACAAAGCCCAGGAGAAAGCAGTTCAGTTGATCACCATCCCATCCACCAGCTTGACTGTTGACTCCCTCCACCACCGATGCACAGTAGCAGCAGTTTGCACCATCTACAAAATGCACTGCACAAACTCACCAAGGTGTTTTCAACAGCAATTCCCAAACCCACAACCTCTACCATCTTGGACAAAGGCAGCAGATGGATAGGAGCATCAACACCTGCAAGTTCCCCTTCAATTCTGTCCTGACTTGGAACTAGAACACCTTTCCTTCACTGTCATTGGGCCTAAATCCTGGAACCCTCCTCCTATCAGCCCTCTGGGTGTACCAACACCAGATGGACAGCAGCGGTTCAAGAAGGCAGCACACCACCATCTTCTCATGGGTAGACAAATAATGCTGGCGTTATAGCGATGCTCACATCTCTTGGAGGGAAGTAAAGGTGACAGGTGTAAGAATGCAAAGAAGTAAAACCTCAAACTTGCAGCCAAAACATGCTTCTCTTAAGTCACATTAAATTTTCTTGTAACCTTGATGACATTTGTTTTGGTAGTTGCTAATTAACAATAGGTCTACTGCATAGACAAGTCAATAATTCCATGTCTACCAAATCAATAATTGTGTTTTTCTTGTCACCAGTGTCTATAAAAATAGCTCACCAGCGAAAGTAAATTGTTCTCTAATTAATCGGTCAATTGTTTTCATGTCATTTTTTATTAGTGTGAATAATGTTTCGGGCTGTTAGTCATTATCCTGTTAATCATGGAGAGCCTTAGCAATTTAATAGGGATATTTAATGGGTCCACAGATGTTGTTGCAGTTTTACTTAAACAATTATTAGCACTAATCCATTATAGGAGTACAAATGACCACAAACAGAAAACCAATAATTTCCTTCTCAGAGTTATTGGCGATCAGTAATAAATGTGGCCTTGCATGCCCACATCCTTTGGAAAAAAATCCCTTCTTATTTTTACATCATTAGAAGTCTCCATCTTACCTTCGAGGAGAAAGAGTTAAAGAATAGTTGTGACTCAAGTTTTCATTTCCATTTATCAGGTGACCCATGTTACCCAGGAGAAATATGAGACTGTGAATGAGTTATCGACAGTCTGAAGGGAAATCATGATCCTGTTAATTTCACCTCTTAAGATAGAGATATGTATTCTGTAGTTTTTCAGCTTAAAATCTAGAAATAGTTAGTGTTGATAATGCTTCTTTGTGACCTTGTGAGTTCAGGTTTCAACAAGCATCACAGTGCAAAAATCTCTGCATGCCAATTGATTGGTTAGTGGTTCAAAGAAAAGTGACAAATTTACATAATTTATACTTTAATAACCTCAAAAATATCCCTAGTAGACAAACCACACATTCTGAAAGTAATCAAATAAAAAGATTCAGATGACACATCCTTTGTTCATGTTCTATTCCCAATTCACTTTTTAATTCTAATTGAATTGTTGGAGTGAGCTGAGCAATATAAACATTTTTTGACCTTTGGGAATTGTTGAGGTCAAATTCATCTTTAGAAAAATAGGATCGAGGAAGTTTTACGAGAATATCCATTTTTTTCTTGTATTGCTAATTCCCACAACATGGGTGGCATGGTAGCACAGTGATTAGCACTGCTGCTTCACAGCTGCAGGGACCTGGGTTGAATTCCCAACTTGGGTCACTGCCTGTGTGGAGTTTGCACATTCTTCTCGCGTCTGTGTGGGTTTCCTCTGGGTGCTCCAGTTTCCTCCCACAATCCAAAGATGTGTGGGTTAGGTTGAGTGACCACGCTAAAATTGCCCCTTCGTGTCCTGAGATGCGTAGGTTAGAGGGATTAGTGGGTTAAATATGTAAGGATATGGGGGTGGGATTATGGTTGGTGCAGACTCGATGGGCCGAATGGCCTCTTTCTGTACTGTGGAGTATCTATGCATGCACCTCCATTTGCAGCCAGTGGAAATAATATTTTTGGAAGCATAGTTTAGGGTCAGAATCTGCACTCGTAGCGCCTGCCCCAATATCAGTACACAGGAGGTAAATGGCTTTCATTCTCATCAGTTTACTCCTCAAATCAATTGAATTTGCAACATTGAATGTCAGATGTCAGATCTATTAAGGGTACAGAAATTAAACATACACTTAACTGCAGTACTGAGGACAAACACCTCGGGAATTTAGCTGAAGTACTCTAACACGTTACAATTCAGAGCTTAGAGGCTGCAAATGTTCAGATCTGAATTCTCTGCTCCAACATCCATTTTGTGGATGAAATGGAAACAGGAAATTGTGGAAATGCCCAACAGGTTTGGCAGTATGAATGGAGAGTGAAACAATGTTGATGGGCATGGTCCCGTGGCCCTGTTAGCGTGGACATAAATCCTGTAATGGCTGCTAAATCTCGGGAGCAGCCTAAAACAGGATTTGCCCCAGCAAGATTTTGGTTTGAGATTTTCCCACCACCACCCCCCACCCCCCGTTCCAGTGACATGATCGTGTTCATACCCAGTGAGGGCTGAAACTGATTTCCACAGATTTAAATAAAGTTTAATATAATTGATCAGCTTTCTCTTGTAACATATGACCATGGTGGGTCCTCCCCACCTTGACAGTGCCCCTTGTCCCCAGAGTGGGGCACGGAAGGGGATAGTGCTAAGGGGATTCTGGTGGGGGGGGTATCCCTCATTTATTGGGGGGGACCACCTTATGTGTGTTGAGGGAGGGGAAGAGCGGAGATCCCTGATGGCTACAATGGGGGAGAGGATGAGTGGGTGTTGGGGAGCCACGATGCCAACAGCAGGATCCCAATCTCTGCAGAGAGTTCTGATCTCCATGGTGGGGGGGGGTGCCTTAAATGAAAATTGAGATTGGATCCTGGCTTCACCCCTCCCCCAGCTGGCTGCATAATCCTCACCAACAGTCTGAGATTGCACAAAGTGCTGTTAAATTGGGCATAAAAAGGCGGCTGTTAAACCAGTGAGTTTCACAGGGCCTTTCTCATCTGACCCAGCACTCCCTGCAACTTTGGGAAAATTGCACCGAATGTTTCAGATTGATGACTTTTCATCAGAATGGGAATAGGGATGTGACTGGTTTGAAAGGAGCTGGGAAAGTGGAGGGTAAAACAAATAGGTGATAGGATGCAATAGAATGGAAAGCTGGAGAGATTAAATGAAAAAAAGGGATAAGGAGATGGTAATATGACAAGTAAAGAAAGGGTCCAGAGGAGATGTAAACAGTAACAACAGACTCCAGCTTCTGTTTGAATAAGTGGGAGCAGTGAACTTAATCTGATATTGTTGAACTCAGTGTTGAGTGTTGGGGCAACACGGTGACACGGTGGTTAGCACTGCTGCCTCACAACGCCAGGGATCTGATTCCCAACTTGGGTCACTGTGGAATTTGCACTTTCTCTCCATGTCTGCATGGGTTTCCTCCAGGTGTTCCGGTTTCCTCCCACAGTCCAAAGATGTACAGGTTAGGTGGATTGGCCATGCTAAATTGCCCCTTAGTGCAGGGGGACTAGCTAGGGTGAATGCATGGGGTTATAGGGATAGGGCCTGAGTGGGATTCTGGTCAGTGTAGACTTGACGGGCCAAATGGCCTCCTTCTGCACTATAGGATTCAATAAGTCTGAAAGATTGTAAAGTTCCCAATTAAAAGAATAGATGGCATTCCTCAAGTTTCTGTTGAGCTTCAGTTGTAAAGTATCAGAGACCAAAGGTGCTCTACGTGGCAATCCAAACACTGCATTATCTAACACAACTCAATTTAAGGTGAATTTTAATGTGCTTCTCCCCTTGGCCCTTATCAATGACTTCAGTTTTGATAAGTTACGTTTCTGTAAACCAATACAACTTTGGCACCTTTTCAATGGTTTCAGTCCTGTTGCTGCTCAGCCTAATAAAAATTCTAATTATAAATCTGTGCCATTCCATATTAATCTCCTGCTTCTGAAAAGCAGGATGTAGTTGCAAGTGTTTATCTCTCTCTTGAATTTATCAGCTAATTTAAGTCCTCTGCATTATGCGCGCCTTGCCTTTTAATGTGGTTTATTATCCAAACTGACCACTATATTGTCAGGTTCAATTCAACAGTTCAGTGATCACTGTACATAATTTGACCCATACTGCCCACCCGCCCTTAGCAAAAACAAAGACCAAAGGCGACTATTACTGCAGTAGAAAGAGAAATCAATATTAGTAGATTTCAGGGTAGTTTGATTAACTCTTTCCTTACCAATGCATCTCAAGCACTTCTATCATCCTCTCTGAACTGCTAGGATTGTCTCCACCTCCTTTTTCTTCTCATTCTGCCTTTTTAAGAATCCTTTTCTCTCAGTTCTTCTTCATCGCTTTCGCTCTCTCTCTATCCAGATCTATGTAACCTGTCTGCTTCTCCCACTTACTTTCTGCAAAAACCTCTTGCCTGTCACAAAAAGCTGTAACCAAAATTGGGATTTGCATTCCTTTAACATTCTAGGAAAGTCTCCCACTCAACAGGCTGATTGGCCTACTCCTGTTCCTATGACTCCATACAAATGGAAATAAAACCCGGTGCTGGAAATCTGAAATATATCCTGGGAAAACTAATGCTGAATTCACTCTCGTTCTCTCCCCACAGCTGTTGTCAAACCTGCTGAGTTTTTCCAGCATTTTCTGTTTCTATTGCTTACAGAATTGTTTAAAGTTAAAAGAAATCTATCCTGGGTAGGTCTTTAGAGGTCTTGTTCAACCAGCAGCTGTATCTACCAAACAAAACAGATATACTGGAAGCCAGCAGAACAAGATTGTAGCTTAGTTCCCAGCCAGTCCATTGAACCTTCAGTGAGGTCCATCTGGAATGGCTGCAGATTTTTGGGACCTTATTACGTAGATAGACGAGTTTTGAAGAATGATCACATGGTTGACAAATATGCAGGAAGAATCACTTAATATTCCAGACCTGGATTTAATTTGATATTTTGCAGTCATTCAGTCAACAGATCAGATTTGATTAGTCGCTTGGCTGAACATAGCACCTCTGGCTGCCGCTGTAATTTTCATTGCGATTTTTCACTAGGGATTAGCTTATATTTACATAAGCACAAAATAAACAGAGACAAAACAACAGCAAGAAAGTGTTCAACAACTATGAATTTTGATGCTGTTGGTTGAATTGGCTGTTTGTGCCTTCAAAGGGAAGTTGAGGAAAAACTTTTTTTATCCACAGTGTGGTGATGGCCTGGAATGTGCTGTCTTAGAGGATGGTGGAAGCAAGATGCCTCACATCCTTTAAAAAGTACCTGCATGAGTACTTGACACACCACAACATTCAAGGCTATGGGCCTAGTGTTGACAAATGGGATTAGGTGGGCAGGTCAGGGCCTTTCATGCATCGGTGCAGATTCATTGGGCGGAAGGGCCTCTTCTGCACTGTAGTGTTCTGTGATTCTGTGCTACTTACATGAGAATATACAAATTAGGAGAAGGAGTAGGCCATTCAGCACCTTGGGCATTCTCTACCATTCAATAACGTTACAGTTGATGTAATTGTGGTCTCAACGCCACATTCTGTCACCCCCGATAACCTTTGACTCCCTTGTGCATCAAGAACCTACCTACCTCGGTCTTAAAAATATTGAAAGACCATGCCTTCATCATGCACTTGTGAAGAGATGAATGCCATTAATGGCCATTAGCAGGACAAAATATTTGTTGTCGCACAAATTGAAGGCAATCAAATCTACACAGCCACTGGCATTTTTGCTTTTTATACAAATATGCTATATTAGGGATGCAAGCTGCATTACTGGGTAGGTGTAATACAAATTCAAAGCAAATTACTGCGGGTGCTGGAATTTGAAACAAAAACAGAAAATGTTGGAAAATCTTATCAGGTGTGACAGCATCTGTGGAGAAAGAACAAAACGAACATCTCAGTTCTGAATGGGACTTCATCAGATTGTAATGCCATGTGAAAAATCACTTGCCCTAATAATGTATAAATACAAAATTCTTAAATGGTAACTGTGAAATTTGAGTCTGAGGAAGGTGGTGTATGATTTTTATTTACTCAAATAATGAATCACATAGTACTTGAATCACTGAAGTTAATATTCAGCTGCAATGAGTGTTTAGGAAGGCAAGTTAAATGTTGGTGCTTATTGCAAGGGGGATGGAATATAAAAGTAGGGAAGTTGTACTGCAACTGTATACGGCCTTGGAGAGACCACATCTGGGGTCCAGTGTACAGTTTGGTTCTTCTTATTCAAAAAAGGATACAGGAGCATTAGAACCAATTCAGAGAAGATTCACTTGACTCATTTCTGGGATGAAGTGCTTATCTTATGAAGAAACGTTGCACAGGTTGGGGCTACACCAATTGGAGTTTAGAAGAATGAGAGATGACCTCAATCAAACATATGACGTCCTGAGGGGAATTAATAGGGTGGATACCAGGAGGACATTTCCTTTTGTGGCCAAGACTAGAACAAGAAGAACTAGGTTAAGACTAAGAGGCCAATTATCTAGTTTCCTGTTTGGGATTTTGGCTGTTGATTTTGCCTACACTATACACTTCAAATAAATTAATTTAGGACATCCTGAAGATGTGATGAATTGCGATATGAATGCAAGTTCTTTTGCAGCAGAAAAGAAGTCAAGCCTCCAATGCTTAGTTGTAGAAGGAATGGAGTCCATGCATAATGCTGAAATACTTTTTTTTTATTGTTTCTGTATTGGCAGTTAGAACATAGAATAGTACAACACGGTACAGGCCCTTTGGCCCTCAATGTTGCGCTGAGCTACGTGCGAACCCAAGATCAAGCTATCCCACTCGCTATCATTCTGGTGTGCTCCATGTGCCTGTCCAATAACTGCTTGAAAGTTCTTAAAGTGTCTGACTCCACTATCACAGCAGGCAGTGCATTCCACACCCCAACAACTCTCTAAGTAAAGAAGCAACCTCGGACATCCCTCCTATATCTCCCACCATGAATTTTATAGTTATGCCCCACAGCTCTTAAACTCAAGCCCCTGTTAATAAATGCTAACACACTATAAGCCTTCTGCATGACTCTATCTACTTGAGTGACAACCTTCAGAGATCTGTGGATATGAACCCCAAGGTCTCTCTGTTCCTCCACATTCCTCAGAACCCTGCTGTTGACCCTGTAATCTGCATTCAAGTTTGCCCTGTCAAAATGAATCACCTCATATTTATCAGGGTTAAACTCCATCTGCCACTTTTTGGCCCAGCTCTGCATCCTATCAATGTCCCTTTGCAGTCTATAAAAGCCCTCCATCAATCTTGGTATTGTCAGCAAATTTACTAACCCATCCTTCAGCCCCCTTTTCCAAGTCATTGATAAAAATCACAAATAGCAGAGGACCCAGCACTGACCCCTGTAGTACACCACTGGTAACTGGCCTCTAGTCTGAAAATTTTCCCTCCACCGCCACCCTCTGTCTTCTATGAGATAGTAAAAAATCTGACAACACCAGGTTTTGGTCCAAACGATTTATTTGATAATAGACTCACAAGCTTTCGAGGTTTCCCTCTTCGTCAGATGAATGGAGAGTTCTGGCCTCAGACAGAGCATATAAAGCACAGACAGTTTAGAGATTACTGATTAGAATGCGAATCCTTACACCTAACCCGCTGTTCAAGACCTGAAGTGGCTGATAATGTGAGTGGAAGGAGCACTGATCACAGGTTACAGAGATGTGTATTGTCTCCAGACAGTACAGTATGTGAGGTTTTGCAAACCCAGGCAAGTCACGGGGGTTACAGATAGCGCGACATGAACCCAAGATCCCTGTTGAGACCATCCTCATGTGTGCGGAACTTGGCTATCAGGCTCTGTTCAGCGACTCTGCGCTGTCGTGTGTCGTGAAGGCCGCCTTGGAGAATGCTTACCCGAAGGTCAGAGGCTGAATGCCTGTGACCACTGAAGTGTTCGCCAACAGGAAGGGAACAGTCTTGCCTGGTGATTGTCGAGCGATGTTCATTCATCCGTTGTCGTAGCGTCTGCATGGTCTCCCCAATGTACCATGCTTCGGAACATCCTTTCTTGCAATGTATCAGGTAGACAATGTTGGCCGAGTTGCAAGAGTATTTACCATGTACCTGGTGGATGGTATTCTCACGTGTGATGATGGTATCCATGTCGATGATCCGGCATGTCTTGCAGAGGTTGCTGTGGCAGGGTTGTGTGGAATTGTGATCACTGTTCTCCTGAAGACTGGGTAGTTTGCTGCGAACAATTGTCTGTTTGAGGTTGTGTGGTTGTCTGAAGGCAAGAAGTGGGGGTGTGGGGATGGCCCTGGCGAGATGTTCGTCTTCATCAATGATATGTTGAAGACTCTGGAGAAGATGTCGTAGCTTCTCCGCTCCGGGGAAGTACTGGACGACGAAGGGTACTCTGTCCACTGTGTCCCGTGTTTGCCTTCTGAGGAGATTGGTGCGGTTTTTCGCTATGGCGCATCGGAACTGTCGATCTATGAGTCGAGCACCATATCCTGTTCTTATGAGGGCATCTTTCAGGGTCTGGAGGTATCTGTCACGATCCTCCTCATCTGAGCAAATCCTGTGTATACAGAGGGCTTGTCCATAGGGAATGGCTTCTTTAACATGTTTAGGGTGGAAACTGGAGAAGTGGAGCATTGTGAGATTGTCTGTGGGCTTGCGGTACAGTGAGGTGCTGAGGTGACCGTCCTTAATGGAGATGCGTGTGTCCAAGAATGCAACTGATTCTGGGGAATAGTCCATGGTGAGTCTAATGGTGGGGTGGAATTTGTTGATATCATCATATAGCATCATATAGTTGTTTCAGTGATTGTTCACCATGAGGCCAAAGGAAGAAAATGTCATCGATGTATCTAGTGTATAGCATTGGTTGAAGATTCTGTGCAGTGAAGAAGTCTTGTTCGAACCTGTGCATGAAGATGTTGGCATATTGAGGTGCAAATTTGGTCCCCATGGCTGTTCCATGTGTCTGGATGAAAAACTGGTTGTTGAAGGTAAAGACATTGTGGTCCAGGATAAAGCGGATGAGTTGTAAAATTGCATCTGGAAACTGGCAATTGTCAGCATTGAGTACTGAGGCAGTTGCAGCAATGCCATCGTTGTGGGGGATGTTGGTGTAGAGCGCCGAGACATCCGTTGTGACGAGGAGTGTCCCTGGTTCAACTGCTCCATGTGTGCTGAGTTTCAGTAGGAAGTCCGTAGTGTCGCGACAAAAGCTGGGGGTTCTTTGTACAATGGGTTTCAGGATGCCCTCGACGTAGCCGGAGAGGTTCTCACACAGAGTCCCATTGCCCGATACGATGGGACGGCCAGGTGTGTTTGCCTTGTGTATCTTTGGGAGGCAGTAGAGATCTCTATGATTCTATGAGATAACCAGTTACTTATCCAATCGGTCAAATTTTCTTCTAACCCACACCTCCTTACTTTATTCATGAGTCAACTATGGGGAACCTTATCAAATGCCTTACTAAAATCTGTGAAGGCATTTGGACCCTCATTTGTCTTGCCCTAAAACTCAAAAATTCTTTTCCTAAATCTTTTCTCCTCTATTTCCAATTCTAACTCCACCTCTCAAACATTCCTTAAAAACTCTGTTTGTTATTGCCCCTGTGAAATGCTTTGGGACATTTTACAATATTAAATTTCTAAATATTAGCAAGTTGCTGCTGCTTAAAATTAAAAATTATAAAATTATAAAGTGCATTGTTTAAAGTGTACAAATGGGCAGTTTAATTTTTTAAAATAAATCTGCAAAAGATTCTATCAACCAAATGTATTTAAGATGTTTTTACATTTCAATTCATCTGATTTTTTTTCCCTGCGTGACCATTTGGCCAAGGGATTAATCACAAGTAATTGCACTGTGACCTATTTGTTCCCAGCAGGGCGAACATGATTCCAAAATAAGCTGCTGACATCTGTACATGACATGACTACAGAGACAGTTGTGGAAAAATGCTCAGTCTGTTGTGAGTCTTCACGTAGGCTTCTTGTAGACTGACAGTATGCTCTGTCATATGCCATAACAATCTTAGTCGGAAAGCTGTAATGCATCTCAAGTTGGTAATTCAGTGAGCAATGAAAGGTCACATTGTGCCCGTCTGGGCTGATCCACATTTGACAGATACAAGTTATTGAAAATGTGCTACACGAACAGTCACAATATAAATTATTGAATGCCTTGTGATCCACAGATAGATTTAAATATGCTAGTAAATGTTATATGATCATATTTACTCGGTGCATACTAATTTAAAATGCCATATATTCAGCAAAAATGATTGTGCAAAAGGATAATGTTATATAAAATGTCAATACAGATAAAAAAGCATTGCAGATGCCAGTAATAGTCTATTCAGGCCTCACTACCATTCAGTATAACTCCATTCCTTTTTGAATATGATCAAGACGCTTTATCACAGTAACTCTGAACCACTGACTTTTGTCATCATTTGGGGTCTGATTTTACCATCAAGTTGTGCCCGTTTTCGGGCGCAAAAACTTGGTAAAGTCGGGCGTGAGGCGAGTAGCGTGTTCTGTGCCCACCTTCATGCCATTTTCCCCATTATCAAGGGCTGCCGTCAGGACTGTGCCCAAAATGGACATGGTGTCAATTTAAATGCACTTGCATTTGAGGTTCCACACCCAAACTTACTGGCACTTCCCCCTTTACCACTGAATTTGTCTGTCCACATTCGGCGCAAAATAGACATAGCGCGCAAAGGTCCGATTCGGGTCTCTAGCTTCTGAGGAGGTACCTTTGGAGCCTCCAACAGCTCTCTGACTCAGATCGGTGATGGGGGTGAGGGGATGGCGGTGGGTCAGATGGCTCTCTGACTCAGACAGTGGGTACGGGGGCAGGGGGGTCCGCTGCCACTCAGCATGTGTTTGGTGGGGGAGATAGAGGGGTCTGTTGCCACTCTGCGTGTGATCGTTGGGGGAGAAGGGGAGAGGGGCTAACAATCTGTCTGGGTGGCGGGGGATAAGGGAGCCAGTAATGTTGTGGGGGATGGGGCAATGTTTGTGGGGCTGGGGGAGGCATTATCCGGCCTAGGAGAAATGCGGCATTTCTCTATTTATTTCCGTGCATGCGCAATTGGAGGCGCCGATTGGAGCTGCAGGATTTCAGATGTGTTAAGCCCCGCCCACATGTTTGTGCAACGCAATTCAGAATCGCTGATATTTTTTCAGTCAATGTGCATATGTGGAAACCTGAGAACGGATTTAAAAGTTGGATCTGAAACACTCCCAACTTCAAGTCTGTCCAGCAGTTAGAATGAAAATGGTAAAATAAATCCCTTGATGTTAGTTACACATGAACATAAAAAATAGGAGCAGGAGAAGGCCATCTAGCTCTTCGAGCCTGTCCCGCCAATCAACAAGATCATGGCTGATCTGAAGTGGATCAGTTTCACTTTCCCGCTCTCTCCCCATAACCCTCAATTCCCTTGTCTATCAGAAACCTATCTAACCGTGACTTAAATATATTCAGTGAGGTAGCTTCTACCACTTCAATGGGCAGAGAATTCCAGAGATTCACCACACTTTGAGTGAAGAAGTTCCTCCTCAACTCCAATCTAAACTGCCCCTCTCCCCCCTTATTTTGAGGCTGTGCCCTCTAGTTCTGCTATCCTTTCTAAGCGGGAAGAATCTCTCTACCTCTACCCTATCTATCCCCTTCATTATCTTATATGTCTCTATAAGATCCCCCCTCAGCCTTCTAAACTCCAACAAGTACAGACCCAGTCTATTCAATCTCTCCCCATAGGCTAACCCCCTCATCTCCGGTATCAGCCTAGTGAACCTTCTCTGCACTGCCTCCAAGGCCAATATATCCTTTCGCAAATGCGGCAACCAAAACTGCACACAGTACTCCAGTTGTGGCCTCACCAGTGCCCTGTACAGTTGCAGCAAGACCTCCCTGCTTTTATATTCTATCCCCCTCGCTATAAAGGCCAGCATCCCATTCGCCTTCTTGATCACCTGCTGCACCTGCAGACTGGGTTTTTGCAAGGACCCCCAGGTCCCTCTGCATTGTAACATGCAGCAGCCTTTCGCCCTTTAAATAATAATCCCTCCTACTATTATTTCGACCAAAGTGGAAAACCTCACACTTGCTAACGTTATACTCCATCTGCCAGGTCCTCGCCCACTCACTCAGCCTATCCAGATCTCTCCGCAGACTTTTTGCACCTTCCACGCAATTTGCTTTTCCACTCATCTTCGTGTCATCAGCAAATTTCGTTACCCTACACTCAGCCCCCTCCTCCAGATCAGCTATGTAAATGGTAAACCAGTTGAGGCCCCAGCACCGATCCCTGCGGCACTCCACTAGTCACCAACTGCCAACCAGAATAGCACCCATTGATTCCAACTCTCTGCTTCCTATCAGACAACCAATCCTCTATCCACGCTAACATCTTACCCCCAACTCCGTGCACCCTAACTTTTTGCAGCAACCTTTTGTGAGGCACCTTATCAAACGTCTTCTGGAAATCTAAAAACACCACATCCACCGGTTCCCCTCTACCGCACTAGTCACATCCTCATAGAAAGCCAATAAATTCGTTAAACATGACTTCCCCTTCACGAATCCGTGCTGCATCTGCTCGATCAAACTGTTCTTTTCCAGGTGCCTCGCTATTTCTTCTTTGATGACGGATTCTAGCATTAGGCACATGAAATGTGCATGAAGGCACATGAAAACATTTGCAAAAACTTCTGAGCAACACTCATTAATTATTAGAGATTGCTGAATTTAATGGATTGCTTTGGAATTGCTGAAGGACTGTGAGGAATTATAATCTCAAAGTTTAAAGTTCATTTATTAGTCACATGTAGGCTTACATTAACACTGTGATGAAGTTAATGTGAAAATCCCCTAGTCACCATACTCCAGCGCCTGTTCAGGTACACTGGGGGAGAATTTAGCATGGCCAATGCACCTAACCAGCACATCTTTCAGACTGTGGGGGGAAACCACAGCACCCAAAGGAAACCCATGCAGACACAGGGAGAACATGCAAACTCCACACAGTGACTCAAATCGGGAATTGAACCCAAGTCCCTGATGCTGTGAGACAGCAGTGCTCACCATTGTGCTACTGTAGAGACATACAAATCAACCAATTAAGAGATACAGGCTTTCTCTCTCTCAGCCTTTGTAAACTCAAATAGTCATAGTTTGCTGTTTCAAGCAGTTTAATAATTTGATGGAAAAACTCAATACTTTCCACAGTACCCATTTGTACAGGTATTTGAAGGTCAGATTGAATGAGTCCTACACTCATTTAGCTTTCTGCTGTTGCTTGCAGATAAACGTAGCTCTGTAGAAAGATTGGAACACTGGAGAATTGGACTGCATTGCAACTGAGCAATGGCAAACAGGCTGGGTACTCATACAGTGAAGTACCTACCCAGCTTTATAGAAGCCTGGGTGGAAAGGTGAAGAATGCAAAGCAAGCTGGCTGGATACTAGCAGAACATAATTATCAGCAAGAGGTAAAAAGTAAAAGCAAAAGAAGAGAAAAAGTCTTAATTTATCAGAAATATTAGCAAACATAAAAAGGATTAAGAAACTGGAAGATCTTGAAAACAAGATATTAATGCATTAAAGTGTTCATTAGAAGACTAAAATGCAGTTGTAAGGTTCACAGCAGTTAAACGGAGATTGGAAACATGAGCTCAGCAAAATTATATTATAGCAAAAGAGAACTTGTTTTGGTTATTAGAGCAGAAGCAAATCGTGTTCATATTAAGGATTAAAAAAAAATTAAAATTCTGGATGTGGTTAGGGAACCAGAGTTAGATCAGAAAATGCACAAGGATTCTTGAGAAAAAGCTAAAATGTTGATCATGAAGATTTCAATTACTCAGATACTGGCTACATAAGCGTCAACTGTGGCACTGTGGAAGGGTACAGGTTGCTTGGTGTAGGATAGAGTTATTTCCTGACATAATTTACTAAACATTCATTATAGTTGGAGACTACACTAGAGTTAAATTTGGGAAATGAGCTGTGGTTGAAACTACCGAGCATCCGTGTTCTAATGATGATCAGATTTGAAGTAGTTGAGGATATATAGGAAGAACAGTAACGCAAAGATATTGGGCATCAATATCCTAAAGAAATTTGCTGTGATGAATAAATCTGGAAAATCTACAAGACATTAAAATCACATTCCCTTTTTCTTCACCTATCTGCCTGGGTCTTGATAATAATATCCCACATCTCTGAGAAAACACATGGTTGGGTTTCTAACCCTATCTTCATCTGTAATTGGAACAATTAATGCCATGAGCATTTAGAGCACACATAAGTTTTAATGAAAAGTAAAATCCAAAAAAGGTGTTTAATCACCTTGTGTAGATGCTTAATTTGCTCACGAAAATGTTACTTTCTTCAATTAGAAGCTTTGAGGTCAATTTTATTTTCCAACAACTCAATTCAAAGTTCACAGAAGCAATTTTCTCTGGTGGGGAGAGTCAAAGGGGAGGTATTGTAGGGGAGACGAGGAGGGAGAAATGAACATAATCACAGTGCTAAATGACACCTACACAATTTATCCAAATAGAAATGTCCTTGGTTCATTTTTGGGCTTATTTCACTCGAGCTCATACAATACTGGCAATGTCATCTGGAACTGTCTTTGACTGAAGACAAGGCAGGAAAACAACTTGGTTCTCATTTGTTCCTAATTCCCAAGAATTGGTTGCAGTGGAACAAGGCTAAAACCTTAAATTAGATTTGGCAAGAAACCACGTCATATGTGGGATGAAATTAGTTCTATTTGAAATAGTGAACATATCACCGCAAATAACACAACGTTTAAAGCCTGATAGTTGTCCATTTGATGCATAAGTGGTAAATACTTTCTGCCACAAAGAGAAACAAACTGAGGTTCATCAGGCAGTGTGGATGCTTCAAAACATAGTATAAGGTGTTAGGTTCATGTGGTGAACACCAATGCACACTAGAAGGACTTGAAAGACAGTACTTATCTTGCTCTGATCCCATTATTGTCAGATGGTCCAGGTCTAATCTTGCAGGATGCAGCAAATACCAAGCATAAAGAAGAATTTATGTTGTTATACCTAAAGGCTGCTTTTGTAAGGTGAACAATTGTTTATCTGGATTTCTCATGCTAAAGTGTTTACTGCAGCTACCCCGTCCCCCAGTCTAAAATTCAGAGAAATGTGCTCTGCACATGGCTAATCTGGAATAAAAATACATTTCTCAGGAAAGATCCTCCAATCCTGTTTATTGGAATATCACAACACAATAGTCATTTTCTTCGTAAATCATAAGAATATTTTACTCTTTTCAATCCATTCAGCTGTCATACTGACATTTTGTTGGGCTGCAAAAGCACAACGTTAAAAAAAAAGTCAATGAGACCTTGTTACACTCATTGTCAAAAATCACCAATCTAAAATCAAAGTGCGTATCAATCATTCTGTACATTGGTTAAGAGGAGCTCTCTCTGAAGAAATAGAAATTATTGATTTATACTGTGCATTGTATCCTTCAGTTGCCCAAGTTCTGTGATTAAGGTACCCAAGATTCAGTGTTGACAGTTCTGCTCCTTGCAGTAATAATGTCATATAGGCATCCGATGTTGGCGAATTGCTTTTTCCTGCTTAGCTTGAAAGTTCGCCCAGTACATTGGATTCTCTGGTGCCATAGCTTTGGCTGAGGCTATTAGATCCTTAAAGGTCAGAAGTGTGAAACGGGATGGTTCCTGATTAATGTTCTCTTGTAGCTAAAGAAAGGGTAGATACAGAACAATTCTGTGAAAAAAAAGTATTGTAATACTTGGCAACTGATGTAATGCAGTTTTTACACTTGTTTACAAATAATCACTTTAATTCCTGAAGTGCAAGGCTATGCATGCAGCATAAAGAGGAGATGGTGGCATTATCACTGGACTCGTAATCCAGAGGCCCAGGTTAATGCTGTGGGGACATAAGTTCAAATGGAATTTAAATTCAATTAATTAATAAATACAGAATTGAAATCTAGTTTCAGTCATGGTGACCATGAAACTATAATTGATTATCATAAAAGTCAATCTGGTCTATGAATGTCCTTAAAGAAGGAAATCTGCCATCTTTACTTGATCTGGTCTACATGTGATTCCAGACCTGGGCAATGTGGTTGATTCTTAACTGCCCTCTAAAATGCCTAGCTAGTCACTCAGTTAAAGGGCAATTAGGAATGGACAACATATGTTGGCCTTCCAAAGGAGGAATAAAGCTCATGGATATCCACATTAAAATTCATGGAGGACTGTTATGCAGAACAAAATATTTGGTTACTACCGTATTAACTGTTATTGTAGATCTTAGATCATAGAACCCTACAGTGCAGAAAGAGGCCCTTCAGCCCATCAAGTCTGCACTGAACACAATCCCACCCAGGCCCTACCCCCATATCCTTACATATTATACCTACTAATCCCTCTAACCTACGCATCCCTGGATACAAAAGGGCAATTTCTTAGTATGTCCAATCAACCTAACCCGCACATCTTTGGACTGTGGGAGGAAACCGGAGTACCTGGAGGAAACCCATGCAGACACGAGGAGAACGTGCAAACTCCACACAGACAGTGATCTGAGCCGAGAATCGAACCCAGGACCCTGAAGCTGTGAAGCAGCAGTGCTAACCACTGTATTGTACTGTAGTGTTTCATAAGACACCATAGGTATATTTATGTCAAACAAGTGCAAAATGTTACATTTGGCAGGGTGACAGGTTCATTTCTTTCTCTGTGACAAAGAGGCATGAATTGACTGTTAACGGATAAGACTGAATTTCCTCCTACTCCCAGTTCATTTTCCCTCTCATTTTAGGAATCATTGGCCATGCATCACCATTGGCCAAGACAACATTCAGGTAGCTTACTGTTATTGGAATATATTTATTAATGGAAAACAATTGCACAAGTCTATTATCCAGGAGGCTTCTATGTACTTTAGCAACCTATGGTGCCCATGATGAATGCCTGCTGGTTGACACAAACTATTCTGTGCAACCTTGGTTGATGATCCCAATGGGAAATACCCAAAACAGAAAGGACAATTTAAAAATTCTACTTGAGGGAATGAGACTCTGCATTGATTCAATTTGTTTTTCAAGACCAGAGGGGTTACTCTGGTTGTTAAAAATTGTTGTTAAAAATCTCAGTTACCCTTGATTGAAGATTCAAAGATTTTCATTGATTCTTATAGCAAGAATACAGCATAAATTGTTGAGGTTTGTGTCAATTAAGTAATTTCTAATTGATCCAATGTGTGTGCACTGTGGAACAACAGGCTATCACTGGTGGCAACTTTTGATTTCTACTTTTGGCTGTGCATATGCGAATGCCAATAATAATGGTAAGCACCAGAAGCCTCCCCTCTCCTCAAAGAAATCAGAGTTCACAGCTGTTTGTTATGTGATAATATATGTCTAGAAAGAGTAAGAGCAGCTCACTTTTTGCATCTTGCTCAGAAGTGATAATTAACTATTTTCTTTGTTCCGACATCATCTAACAACGAAATAAACAGCAGGAGTTCAGTATTCGGCATCACATCTTCCACTGTCAGATAACAAGATTGACTCAGTCTGCAGGAAATTTTACAAAAGCTCCACGGGTAACTTCTGAGACATTTTCTAGTTTATTAACTTTGATGCATCTACATATTAAACTCATAGAAATGCAATTTTTGTTTTTCAGTTTGTTCGTCAATATTAGCCAAACCTATTGGGGGTAAAATGGTCTGTTTTTGTGTCTTAAATACTATGTAATATTAAGTAGCTATCATTACCTGTGCAGTGACCATGTCTGGTTTACCAAGTGCAACAGCAACATGATGGTTCTCATCCAGCATAGTTTCCTAGTAGAAAAAAGTAAAGCTCTAGTCATTCATAGCTTTGTACATATGAAAATGAGAGACATTAAACTGGAAGTGGATGAATATGCTATAATGTGTCTTCATTAATATTGCCAAAGCCATCTTCATAAGTTTAGTGTTAGGACAAATTTAAAGTAGCCAAGCTAATACAATGCTTTAGTGCAAAATTATGATATAAATAAAGTACAACTAAATGTAATTCATCTATACAATATTTCATGCGCCTATTTAGAATGTACAGCACATAAACAGGTCATTCAGCCCAACTCATCCTTATTGGGTTTATTTGTAGAACACAGTGATGGACCATAAATAAATTTAGGATATATCAACAAGCTGATTAATTGAGTGAAACCAGCTATAGGGATTGGGTTGTGGAAGAGAATGGTTAATTAACAAGATGACTAAGAGGTGAAACTGAATCAAAACAGGACTGGTTGATCCAGCCAGATAGCTTGAGGAATTGACAAGATTTTGAACATAATACCTACCAATCTGTAAGAAGTTGTATGAGCCACCTGCAGCAGAAACAGGAACCCGAGAATGTTTGTCAGATTAATTCTGCTGATTGTAGCTCTGTCATGAAAGTCAAGGAGGGATAGTGCACATCATCCCAGTAATAAGGAGACGTAATATGTGACTGATTAAGACAGTTTCAGCAACATCTCTCCGCTGTTTCTCACCACTCTTCAGGTGCATGTGTTGTCAGATTTCTTTTCTGACATCCAGACCTACATGAGCCACAACTATCTCACATTAAACATTGGAAGACCTAAGCCATCTTAACCTCAGAAACTACTCTTTCACACCAATTCTAGCCAAGGTCGAAAAAAACTGTTCAGAACCTCTGTGTCCTATCGGATCCTAAATTACCTTCCCACCAGACATTATCTTCACTATAAAAACTGTTTACTTTTATCCCTATCTTCTATTCATCCCAGACCATTTGCTAAAACTGTTGCCTGTGCTTTTCTCATCTTCAAACTTAACTATCCCATTGTTGTTCTAGCTGCTCTGCTTTCCTCCATGTTCTGTAATCTTCAGCTATCCAAAGCTCTGCTGCCAAAGTTCTATCCCACACCGAGTTTCACTTACATCTTACTTCCTAAGCAACCAAGGACTAAAGTGGTGTTGAAAAAATAATAATCTGTTCTGTTTATGGTTTGGATATTTTAATGTCTTGACTAAAATTTATGTGCTTATTGTTGAAAACCAATTTATCTAGTGTCAGAAAATATATCTCATTAAGCCTTCATTAACATATTGTTAGTCTGGATTAAATAATACTAAAGTTGATGAGGTGCACCTAAACTAATTGCTAGTCCACAAGATCTCAAAGCTAAATTTCTTATCCTGCTTTTTAAAATCACTTCATGCCTTTCTCCACAATAACCTCCTCTCTCCATCCTTTCCACTCTAGCCTGTTCAATGATGGACCATGCCATCAGCCTTCTAAGTGGCAAGCTCTGGAATTCGTTCTCCTTTTTCAAACACTCTCTTTAATCATTCCTAACATCATTTTAATTTTGGCATTCAACATTAATTGATGGTGCTTCTGTAAAGTGTCTTGTTAATGTTTTCTAGGTTAAAAGCGCAAAATACATGCAGTATGTTATCATTATAGTAAGTACTTAAATTAAGTTTTGCATGTTCATTTATCCATGCTGCACTTATCTAAGAGGGCTGAGGCTTCCAAAGTAGAATACAATTTCATGTGAAATTTTTATGTGCCATTGATATTTAAACAAATCAGAACCAAAAATCACATAATGATATTTCTCGATTGAAATTCCTATTATTTTCCACTTATTTATTTCCCTTTTTTTTAGGTGTTCCTGGGCCATGTATTAGCCTGGCTGAGACGATATGCAGATGTCTTACTGTTATTAACGAACATTTATTAACAGAAAACAACTGTATGATTCAAATGTTGCTATGTAACCAAGGACTAAAGCGGTGTTGAAAAAAAAATGCAATAGAATTGTAGCTGCAAGATTTCTTTACACAATTAAGGTAAAAGCTGTTTTCTCTTTAAATGCAAACAATGTCCAAAGTTACTTGTGCATTTTGTTCCAAACCTTAATCCTAGACGTCAGACTTATAACAGAATTGTTTGTTTACTTTTCTAAATATTCAGAAATGGACATGCTTCTAAACATTTTATAAGGTAGACACCATGTGGTATGAAATCCCTTTAAAAATCAAGCATTGCTAAAAATTTCATTGGCTGGGGCTGAAAGAGAATATTTGCACCTCATCAGCTTTAATATTATACAATTCAGACTGACAGTATGTTTATGAAGGCTTAATGAGATATATTTTCAGACATTAGATAAATTAGTTTTCAGCAGTAAGCACATAAATTTTAGTCAGGAAATTAAAATATCCAAATCATAAGCAGAACAGCTTGTTTCAAAATGATTGCCACAGTAAGTGGAAAATTGAATGCAGGTCTAAATGAAAAAGCAAGACAATAGTCACAAAGCAGGAGGCAGACAAATTCATGAAGAGTGGATTGGACATACTTAATGCTAAAACTGTCATCAATCCAGCTCTATTTAAAGTAGTTTATCAATGTCTTTTCCTACCTGCCATGGAAGGCAGCCTAAGAAGAAGGTTCAGAGTAGCCGCAATGTCAGCAAATAATAAATGAGGATGCAATTAAGGTATAGTTTACCAGAAAGACTGCTCAGCTACCAAGCTAGTTCAATTGAAGGAGAATCACAACAGCTTAATGATCTCTATGTGGCGCAGGTGTCAGCTGGTTCATCAGTGAATTTTGTAAAGCGCTTTTCAATGTGTTTTTTACCTTGCTCAATATACCACAGTCACATTGTTGGAGCAATAAGAAGCAAATGAAAGAAAATGTATATTGTACCTTTCATTTCAAGGAACTATAAAGAACAACAAGAGACCAGTGAATCTATTAATAGAAAGCTAGAACAGCAACAATATGTAAAAAAGGGACAACTGGAGTCACATTGCAACAAAAATTCCTCGATGAGGTTCTCATGAACAATTCAAAATGTTAGTTACCACATGTTCCATAGGGGATAATAGGCATGTCTCCATGAATGAAGTTAGCCAACATGTAAACTTGATTAAATGTTTTGGCAGTGTTGCAGTACAAATCTCATCACAATCCAAATATGTTAAGAGTACGAAAGTCATGTTTTTTGAAGACAAAACCTTTGCTCTATTGTGGATATTGTTAATAATTAACATCTAGCATTTTCCATTCTACTGACCAAGATAATGATTTAGTATAAAATTGTTTTTTTTTAGGGCTAGAGAGATTGTTCAGCAACAATTATGTCATAGCACAATCTAAAACAGTTGGCCCTCAATCAACAAGATACAACATTTTCCAAGGGTTTTTACAATATGACTAATAGTATAAAACATGGAAGTTCAGGTCAAATCAAATGATTTTTATGATTTCCATCTGGGTTTTCAACAGCACATCTTGGGGAGCATAAGGGAATCAATCGCTGATAGCAGTCTGGATTTGTGAGTTCTACTTCACAAGTGTAGCACCAGAAGTTCCAGCTAGTTTCACAGTTTTAATGACATCAAATTCTGGGCCATTAAATTGTAGAGAGGAGTGAAAACATCAGGAGAGATTTCCATGGAACTGCTTGAATTCATCTCCGAAGGGTTTCTTTCAACATGGCATAAGTCTGACAATAGGTGCTTCATTGGTAACAGGTGGGTGCACATTTGTATGTTGGAATGACGCAGTAATTACATTATATTGCCTTTCATTTTCAAGAATAATTTCCCCTGGAGTAACTGCGCAAAATTAAACAATTATAAGATGAGAAACAACCAGTGATTGCTTTAATTGTTCCAAGTTAATATTTTTGAGTAGCATTTGCCTGTCACAACTGATCATTGCATTTCAATGACAGGCAATTACTTGGTGATTTTATTACCATATGTCTGAACATTGCGAGCTCAATTTTATTTAAACTTCTGTGGGTATGAATCCCTTTTTTATTCTCTTAGGCTATACATCACCTGTGCTCAGGTGTTGCAGTCCCAATTTTTCATTCATGCTTCGCTGATCTGGTGATGACATTCCCAGTGATAAGGAGCCTAGCCTCTGTTCTGATTGGCAGTAAACAAAATCATAAGCTGATAGCCCAGGCCATTAAGTCCCTCATGCTGGTATCAGTGTCACTTCTTATATCCTTCAATTGCTCTATACTTTAATCCTAATCTTTCATTTCAACTAATAAATTACCTTTTAAATAATGTTTTTGCCTATCTCAATGGAAACTTGGCAATACATTCCAAATTTTCATCATTTGCATGTGAAAATAATTCTTAATTTTCTTTTTGTTCTTCCAGTGATAATCCTGTGTCTATCCACTGGTTATTAGTGATTTATGAAATGAAGAAAACAATCTTTCATTATTTATTCTGCCAACATCTTGAAAATGTATCGTCAAAATCTTTCATGTAATTTATCTATCACAGTAAAAAAAGTCCCCAAGTTTAAACCTTTCCTTATAACTGTAAACCCTCCTTGCAAGTAAAAGGTAGTTGAATCTTCATTACAACTTTATCAAGGCCCACAGAATCTGTATGATCAGAGTTAAGATACATTAAGGATGCTCTCACACTACTGGGTGTGTTACATAACCAACCAAGTAACGGAAAAGGTATGGAGAAGCAAATTTACAGCAAAATTTCAGAGTGATAAAAAATAGGGAAATGACGATGAGTGACTTTAATCATCCTAATATAAACAGGGATAGTAATAATGCAAAGGGCAGAGAGGGAAAGGTTTCTGAAATGTTCTCAGGAGAATTTCCTTGATCAGTTTGTTTTTCAGGAAGAAACAAGGAAGGAGATATTGCTGAATCTTGTTCTGGGGAATGAGATTGGTTAAGTGGATTGAATGCCAGTGGGAGAACATTTGGATAACAGTGATCTTAGTATATCATTAGGTTTAGATTAGCTATGGAAAAGGTCAAGGAGCAATCCAGTGTAAAAATAGTTAGTTGGAGGAAGGTTAATTTCAGTCAGAGAGAACTGATATATTGACATAAAGATCAGATAAATTGAGATAAAGATTGGAGACAAAACCATCCTGAAACAATGGCCTGCCATTAAAGATAAGATTGTGTGGCTAAATCAAGATACTTTCCCACAAGAGGGAAAGGTAGGGCAAACAAAACAATAGCATCTTTTACGATGAAAGAGGATAAGAAAGGTGAAGCAGAAAAAGGGAGCATGTCACTGATGTGTGTTCATGGATTTCCAAAAGACATCTTATAAAGGTCCATATAATAGGCATGCTAACAACACTGAAGTTCATGGAATAAAAGAGACAGCTGGAGCAAGGATGACAAGTTGGCTGAATGACATGAAACAGAGAAGTGGTGAATGGTTGTTTTGCAGAGTTGGAGAAAGATGCGCACTGTGGTTGCCCAGAGGCTGCTACTAGGACTACTATTTTTCCCTGATCTATATATTAATGAGCTGGTCTTGAGTGTGGAAGGTACAATTTCAAAACGTATAGACGACAAAGCTTAGAAGTATTCATAGAATCATAGAACTCTACAGTGCATGAAGAGGCCATTCGGCCCATCAAGTCTGCACTGACCACAATCCACCCAGACCGTATCCCTATGCATTTATCCCAGCTAGTCCCCCAACACTAAGGGACAATTTAGCGCAGGCAATCCATCTAACCCGCACATCTTTGCACTGGGGGAGGAAATCGGACCACCTGGAGGAAACCCACACAGACACGGGGAGAATGTGCAAACTCCACACAGACAGTGACCCAAGCCAGGAATCGAATCCAGGTCCCTGGCGCTGTGAGGCAGCAGTGCAAACCACTGTGCCACCGTGCCACCCTGTAAACTGTGATGTTTGTTTCATGTCATTCAGCCAACTTGTTATCCATGCTCCAACTGTCTCTTTTATTCCAAGCTTCAGTTTTGTTGGCTGTTTTACATGGACTTCTACAAGACATCTTTCCGAAGTCCATGAAAATTCTATTGTAAACCGTGATGAGGATAGTGACAAACTGCAAAAGAATTCAGACAATCTGGTGGAATGGATGGACGTGTGGCAGATGAAATTTAATGCAAAGAAGTGTAAAATTATACATTTTGGGTTAGATGAAAAAAGAAAGGCAATATAAATTAATCAGTACAATTCTAGAGGGAGTACTGGAGCTGAGACCTTGGGGTATAAATGCATCTTTCACTAAGTGACAGGGAAGGTTGAGAAAGCAATTATAAAAAGGCATCCAGCATCCTGGGCTTTATAGATAGAGTGTGAATACAAAAGTAAGAAAGTTATAATGAACCTTTCTAAAACCTCAACTGGAGTACTGCATACCACAGTTCAGAAAGGATGCAAGAGCTTCAGAGAAAGTGCAGGAAAAATTTGAGAATAGTTCCAGAGATGAGGGGACTTCAGATACATTGATAGATTAGAGAAGCTGGGTTGCTTTCCTTAAAGAGAAGCTTGAGAGGTAATTTGATAGCAGTGTTCAAAATCACGAGGTATCTATACCAGTGGATAGCAATTGTTCCTGATGACAGAAGGATAGAGAACTGGAGGACCCCAATTTAAGATAAACAATAAAAGAATCAATGGAAAACATTTTAAGACAGTGACTGTTTGGGAGCTGGAACATGTTGCCGGAGTATGTGGTGGAAGCAGATTCAATCATGGCTTTCAAAAGCAAACTGGATAAGTATCTGCAGGGGGAAAAATGCAGGACAGTGGGAAAAGGAAGGGAGTGTGGGAATAACTGAATTGTTCTTGCATAGCTAGTACAAATAAAACGGGTCAAATGGTCTCCTTCTGAGTTGTAAGCATTTTATGATCGGAAGGGAAAAAGAGGGGGCAGGGAGTTGTTGGCCGATTGGTGAGAAGTTAGGATAGAATACAGAAAAGAGGAAACATAGGTCAAGGCAGTTGGTAATAAAACAGCAAAATGAATTAAATAAAAATGCACTATTTATTATTTTAAAGCAGCTGTCACAGTTCTAGTATTTTCCATTTTCCCATGCGATAGATCCAGAGCAGAATCTTTTCTGCAGCTTGCTTCAAAGTTGAAACTTACTTCAAAGGGATGAATTTCTCAGGACAACGTCATGCTGGGATATGATTCAGAAATAAAATGCAGTGTTTAGGTGGATGGACTCAGAACATATTTCATTAAAATATTTTCCAGTATAGATTTGCACCACAGGGATTCATTGCCTTCTTGCATGGAGCATGCTGGGAGGTGGGGAAAGAGGTGTTACAATATCCAAGCAGATGTGATCAGCAGCTTTAGTGGCTAGCACACAGCTGGCAGAGAAAAATGACTTAAGGTATGGACAGGAAATTATGTAATTTTTCACCAGCAAGCGAGTAATCAGCTTTTTGCTGAAGGTAAAGAGAAAGGTTAAAGGACAAAAACAACAACTTGTATTTATATAACACAGGAAAACCAGTTTCTTAAGGTAAGGTAATTCACTTCAAGTGTCACTTACTGTCAAATCTGATCGAAATAAATGGTACGTTTTTATATTTTTCATGGGATGTGAACTTTACTAGGAGAGTTAGCATTTGTTGCCCAACCCTAATTGCCTTTGAGAAGGTGGTGGAAAGCCACCCTTCTTAATCCAATACAGTCCATTTGGTGTAGGCATATCCACAGTCCTGTTAGCAAGGGAGTACCAGGAATTTGACCTGGTAATGGTATAGGAACAGTGATATACTTCCAAGTAAGGGGAATTTGCAGGTGGCAGTGTTTCCATGCATCTCCTGTCCTTATCCTTCTGGGTGTTAGGGGTTACAGCTTTGAAAAGTGCTGTCAAATGATCCTTAGTGAGTTGCAGCAGTGGATTTTATGGATGATATATAAGAACATAAGAACATAAGAAATAGGAGCAGGAGTAGGCCATCTAGCCCTTCGAGCCTGTCCCGCCATTCAATAAGATCATGGCTGATCTGTTGTGGCTCAGTTCCACTTTCCCGCCCTCTCCCCATAACCCTTAATCCCCTCTCTTATCAAGAACCCATCAACCCGCTTCTTAAAAATATTTAGCGAGGCAGCCTCCACCACTTCAACGGGCAGAGAATTCCAGAGATTCACCACCCTTTGAGTGAAGAAGTTCCTCCTCAACTCCGTTCTAAACCGCCTCCCCTTTATCTTGAGGCTGTGCCCCCTAGTCCTAGTGTCTTTTTTGAGCGGGAAGAGTCTCTCCACCTCTATCCTATCCATCCCATTCATCATCTTATACGTCTCAATGAGATCTCCCCTCATTCTTCTAAACTCTAACGAGTACAAGCCTAGTTTATTCAGCCTCTCCTCATAGCTCAATCCCCTCAACTCCGGTATCAGCCTAGTAAACCTCCTCTGCACTCCCTCCAGGGCCAAAATATCCTTGCGCAGGTGCGGCGCCCAAAACTGCACATAGTACTCCAGCTGCGGCCTCACCAATGCCCTATACAGCTGCAGCAAGACCTCCCTACTTTTATATTCAATCCCCCTCGCTGCCATTATGTGAGTGAGTGAATGTGATGGACATGGTGTTAGTCAAGCAGGTTGCTTTGTCCTGATGGTGTCAAGCTTATTCAGCATTGTTGGAATGGTACTTACCCAAGCAAGTGGAAAGAATTCCAATACACTCCTGACTTGTAGATGATGGACAGGCTTTGGGGAGTCAGGAGGTGAATCATTTGTCACAGAACTCCTGGCTTCTGACTTGCTCTTGCAGTCACAATATTTATAAGATTCAGATCTATAAATCTTCATGTACCATGTTCTGAGACTCGGTAATAAATGGTCAATTTGCAGGGTTTGGGTTATATTTTCCTTCATTTGTTGTTAAATGAAAAAAATCAACACTAGGCATTAATCAAAGTGTATATGCTAGGCTGCGTGGCACAATACTGCAGAGAAGCTATATTGCAGTAAACGTTGTTCTTCAGGTGATATGTCAAATGGAACTCATGTTTCTGATTAATGAGAACCCCTAGGATATTGAGTGGTGGATGGTTAGATTCTCCCTGGTTAGAGGTGTTTATTGCCTGACACTTGAGTGGCACGGCTGTTTCTTGCCATTTATCAGCAAAAGCCTGAATGTTGCTTCAAGTTTGTTGCATGTGGACATGGACTGCTTCAGAATATAGTGAGTATCAAATAGTACTGAACATGCGCAATTATTGCCACTTCTCATCTTATGGTGGAGAGAAGGACATTTCAATGAAGCTGCTGACGATGGCTGTACCAAGAACATTGCCTGTGGCATTTCTACAGTGATATCCTGGGACTGAGACAATTGGTCTCCAACAATCCACAGTCATCGTCCTTCATGCTAGATATGACCAGAAGTTTCACTATCTTCAATTTTGCTCCGCTTCCTTGATCCTACATTTGGTCAAATGCTGACTTGATGTCAAGAGTATTCACTCTTTCCTCATCTCTGGAATTCAATTCTTTCGTCCACATTTGGAATTATGCTGTAATGAGATCTGGAACCCAGTGCCCCCAGCAGAACTCAAACTAACCATGAATAAGCAGATTATGGCTGGGTAAGTGCTGCTTGATAACACCATTATAAATTGAAGGGAGATCACTAAATTCTTAAAAAAAAATTCAAACTTCCAATTATTAACTGAAAGAATTATGCCATAAGGTTTCAAGTTTTAATCAACAAAACTTATTACACAAAAGTTAAACAAAGTAGCAACTTAATAGTATTTTTCATGAACCCATACCTTAAACTTGAAAATCTTAACAGGATTACTCCTTGTTTTATTCAAGAGCATCCCTGTGCATGAAAGGATCTTGAGGGTTCCTTCACTTCTCTTGGGACCAAACCAAGGTGTACCACAGCTGTCAGGAATTCATTTTGATTCTCCGCAGTGTCCCTGCAAAGTTTTCTCAGGTATGGGATTTCTTGAGGTCCTTTCACTAGCATCCAAATAAGTAACACAGGCTCACCACAAGATCAAGGACAATTAGGGATGGCCAATAGCTACTAGTCTAGTCAATGATGCCCACATCTGTGAAAGAATAAAAAAACTCTGCAAAGAACTGGTTGAGGTTGACAAGTTTTCATCCTGTGGATGATGTACACTCCACTCGGAAGCCTGTCCTTGACAAGGTGAAGGATGATGGTGTTGAAGGTGGAAAAAAAAAGTGTGGGGGTGATGGAGCATTCCTGCTTGACTTTGAAAGCTTTTGTCTTATTTCCATTGGTGAGGACTGTTGCCGACATCTTGTTCTGGAGGAGTCGGAGAACATTGATGAATTTCTCTGGACAACTGGACTTTGACAGAGTTGTTCGTAGCACTTCCCGATTGATGAGTCAAAAGCCTTGGTCAGATCAATGAAGGGCAAGAACGGTACAGCATAGGAACAGGCTCTTTGGCCCTCCAACACTGATTATGTTGTCCTATCTAGACCAACCGCCTGCATCCCTCTATTCCCTATCTGTTTATATGTCTATCCAGATAAGTCTTAAATGTCGCTAGCTTATTTGCCTCAACCACCTCACTTGGCAGTGCATTCCAGGCTCCACCACTCTCTGCATAAAAAACTTACCCTGCACATTTCCACTGAACCTTTCCCACCTTACCTTGAACTTGTGTCTCCTCATGATTGTCATTTCTGCCCAGGGAAAAAGCTTCCAACTGTTCACGCTTTCTTCCCCCTCATAATTTTATAAACTTCGATCAGGTCGCTCCTCAGCCTCTGTCTCTCCAAGAAAAACAATCCCAGTTTATTCAATCTCCCCTAATAGTTAATACCAGGCAACATCCTGGTAAACCTTTTCTGCACTCTCTCTCCAAAGCCTCCACATCCTTCTGATAGTGTGGAGGTTTGTAAGTGCATCGCTGTTTCCTGGTCTTGTGGTTGATGGTTTCTTCATAGCTTGAAATGATGGCTGACTTCAGCCCTTTACAGTTTTCCTCCACTCCATTAAAATTAACACTTTGGACATTTTGGCGAAGACATTGTTGGAAGTTCACTAACATGCCTGACTCTTGAAGCTGCTCAACATAAATCTTTTTTCTGAGCTGTTTCTTCATTCCCCATTGCTTCTGGTGATATTTGATAGACACAGAGGAGCGGATGAGCTGTGGTCTGTCCAGCAGTTGTCTGCACTGGTCATCATTTTGGTGTTGAAGGCATCCTTTTGATCTCGGGATCCGATGGTTATGAGATCGATCATGTGCTAATACTTTGATTGTGGATGTCTCCAGAAAGTCTTGAACTTGTCAATTTTGACCGAACTGTGTGTTAGTGATGACAAGCTGGTGTTCCGAGCATTTGGTGAGCAGGAGAACTCCACTGAAATTACAGTTCTCAACTCCCTCCTTTCCAATGGTTCCTTTTCAGAGTTAGGAATCCTTTCCAACCCAGGCATTGAAGTCTTCAAGGAAGAATTTCTTATATTCCTTAGGAATGTTGGGGAGTATGGTATCCTTAGTTAGAGGTGAAGATTGTTCTGGAGCAGGAGTCTTCAGCGTATAGCCAGGATGTTGTCAGGGATCTATAGTCTTTGTTATACTGAATACTATTTTACTGAGAAACTCTGATTATACTTCACTGTGGAAGAAGGCAGCTTAAAATTTGATGCAAGTATTGTTTTTTTTAATGATAATACAATCTATCTTTGGAGAGATTCAATAGAAATGTGCACAAGGACATGAATTTCCAATTGAACAGACAGGAAATTTTATTGTTCAATCTCCAAGTTATTCTACCAATCAAATAGATACATTGCAATTTAGGCATCTTTTAAAAAAGAAAGACGCTGAAAGGAGTGTCTCAACACAAGAAAATGTCTACAACAGGCTCAAAACCATAACAGTATTATACAGATTAGGGAGAGACTGCATTAAATAAATTACAGGAAGTTCGCAATAGCATTGCGAAATGAACAAAATTGGGGATAAATCTGTCAAAATGGCTGAAAAATAGAGTTGATGAATTGATGGGTGCATTACACAGCAACAGAATTAAATAAAAAGCAATTGTCTAATTTCATGATCACAATGTTTTACGAGTATAACTTTTAGTGGGGATTGAAGTTTTAAAAGTAAGGAAATGGAATTAAAATCAGGTATCTGGAAATAGATAAATGAACAGCAGACTTCAATTGTGATAATAATAGAAACACTTGGTTTCTACTGTGTGAAATGAACAAACAAGGGGCTTTTGTTTATCTTGTGGCTGGCTAACACAAACAGTGTGGTTTCCGCAATTCTGTTTGGGACTGGGACTTGCAGCTCCGTGTAAATTCAAGGAGGATTTTTTAAACCACTGATTCTGGGTATACTGCACAAGGACTCTGTTTTAGTAGCTAATATTAATCGACATGAAACATGGAACACCACTCAATGACTCAATGCAACTGCTGTCATTGAGATTCATTTTGAGACCAAGTTGCATATTTGTAGTGATATTCATGCTGATTAATACTTTTGACCACTTTGAGAACATTCTGCAATTGTTATAGTATCTAATACACCTTGAATTGAAATAGCTTTGGCAGCATCTGGCAGCAAGAGAAATGGAGTTAATGTTTTGATTTAATTCATTATTGTCACATGTATTAGCATATATTAAAAAGTATTGTTTCTTGCGTGCTATTACAGACAAAGCATACCGTTCGTAAAGAAGGGAACAAGAGTGTGCAGAATATAGTTTTACAGTCACAGCTAGGGTGGAGAGAAAGATTAACTTAATGCAAGGTAGGTCTATTCAAAAGTCTGATGGCAGCAGGAAAGAAACTATTCTTGAGTCGGTGGTTATGTGACCTCAGACTTTTGCATCTTTTTCCTGATGGAAAAAAGTGAAAAAGGGAATGTCTGGGTGCATGGGGTCCCTGCTTTGCCAAGGCAGTGGGAAGTTGGATAGAGTCAATGGATGGCAAACTGGTTTGCACGATGTATTGGGCTACATTCATAACCTTTTGTAGTTTCTTGTGGTCTTGGGGATAGCAGGAACCTACCAAGCTGTGATACAAACAGGAAGAATGCTTGCTATGGTGCATCTGTAAAGTGAGAGTTGTAGCTGACATGCCAAATTTCCTTAGTCTTCTGAGAAAGTAAAGGTGTTGGTGGGCTTTCTTAACTATACTGTCGGCATGGGGGGACCAGGACTCAAAACCAATGTTTTGAGTCGACAAAGAGTCTTCTGACCTGCTGAGTTTTTCCAGCTTCTATAGTATTTTCCTTTATTACACCTTGAACTGATATAGACATGACTTTGAAAACACTCAAGCTCAAGCATTATCACTTTCAAGAATAAACAAATACAGGATTTGCACTGAATATTCTAAATTTCTATAAAAATCTCTTACATTATGAAAACTAAATCCAAAACAGACTTTTCATATTTCCTGTAATTAATATAACCATTCACATTGGAATGTGCAATCAAACTTAATCGATAAAGATAAGTGTCTTCATCCTGAAAACTTTGATTTATATAGAAAGAAAAATGTAAGATTTATTTAGTTACAAGTAGTTTGCTGACAAACGTTATGAACGACACACAGCATTTTTTGCCATACAATACTGTAAGGGTGCCAGTAATTGCTAACTAAAATAGGTAGGAAATGGGAAATGTCAACACAGGAAGACTAAATATATCTAAATTGTCACAGTTTATTACTAGCGAACGTAAATTATATTTTCTGCATGGCAGTGTTTTTCCTGCAGAACAGCTGGTCTCCTGATATTAACACAAGATGATAGCTCTGTGCACATTTTCTTTCTCGCCATTATATTTAACTAACTTCCAATATGACTGTGTCAGCTGTGGCTCAGTGGAGCACTCTAACTTCTGACTCAGAACGTTTTGTGTTCAAGTCTCCAAGCATGTGATCAATGCAGT
Organism: Carcharhinus amblyrhynchos; assembly: GCF_965287045.1. Classification (NCBI taxonomy): domain Eukaryota; kingdom Metazoa; phylum Chordata; class Chondrichthyes; order Carcharhiniformes; family Carcharhinidae; genus Carcharhinus; species Carcharhinus amblyrhynchos. The sequence continues at coordinate 66,934,516 of NC_137333.1, read as the reverse complement.
GCGGCAGGGTTGCTGCGCTGTCAGCACTCTTCTTTGGATGAGATCTTAATGCATTCAGGCAGATGTAGCAGATACTTGACACTTCTCAAAGAAAAGAAAGGAATTTGCTTCACAGACCAATACTTATCCTTCTCGTGGATATCAATGAAACAGATTATCTGGTCATTGCTGTTGAGGGAACTTGCTGTGCACAAACTGAGATCATAACAATATTTCTATAGTGCATCACTGGATAGCACATTAGTGATATGTCAGATTTATTAAGTGTCTAAAAGTTCCACTTTTGTGCACTAAGTAAGCAAAGGAATTTTGATTTAAATTCATTTGATTTAAATATATTGCAGTTTAATAACCTGTATTTAATAGATTATCAAATGTTGAAAAGCATCCCAAACCTTTTCACAGAAACCAACTAAAGAGATAGCAGGAGGATTAGTTTTAAATTTGATCGATGAGATGATTTTTAAAGAGCTGAGGTGGTAGCAAGATGGAGGTTTAAGGAAGGAATTTGTAGACAGCTGAAAGTACTGTCATTAATGGTGAGGCGAAAGGAGGGGAGGCCAGAGACCCAGCACTTGGAGAAAGAGTGAATTTTGGAAAAGGAGCTTTCAAGGCTGGAGGTTACAGATATAAGGGGCGATTTTCAGCCTGGATTAGCTGGCAAGATCGCATTTCCTAAGCCCCTCCCCAGTAACTCATGTCCACAAAGGGCGAGAACATAATTTTAATGTTTTTACATACATTTTAACATAATTACTGAGCCCTCCCCACCTCCCTCTAAATATTCAAACCTTGCCGACATGACAGAGCTCCTGATATCTCTGTGGTGGGGGCAGGGGGCAAATTTAACTTTAGTGCTGACCTTTTGCGCCCTTTAAAAATGGTGCCTTGATCTCTATCAGGCCCCGCAAGCCTGCAGATTTGGCTTTGTCAGAGTGGTTCTGGATCTGATCTGAAAACTCGGTTGTGCTTCTAGAGAAATACATGCCAGTTTTGAGTCAGGCCTGACACACTGACAAATTATGGGAAAATTCTGCCTGAATTTGATTGAGATTAAGGAGGGATTTAAGGACAATGATAACTTAAATTTGTAGTGTTGGATGCCAGGGAGTCAATGTAAATGAGTAAGGAGATGTGTGAAGTGTGGGACATCATACAAAATAGGAAACAAGTTGCAGAACTTTGGATGAGTTAAATTTGTAGCTGAAGTTAACCATACTTCTAGAGGCAATCAGGAATGGTAAAAGGTCATTCGAGATACCAATTACAGATCATTGATCTCAGGACAGACCACACAAAGTGGGTGTAAATTCTCAAAAACTTCCATTCCTCACTCTCCCAAGAAAATAGTCAGGATTAGCAAGGATCTTCAACAAGTTGATTATTAGTAAAAGTCACATTACTTTGTTTAATCTATATTATGCAATCTTACCTCAAATGTCCATTCTTCTTCTTGGTCTCCATCCAAAAACATGATAGTTTCCTTAGAGGTCTGCCCTACTCGCATATGTAATGGTGATACATGGAACTCGATTCTCTGTAGGCTAAATCCTACTCCAACTCCTATTGCCTTTAAAAAGCTTTCTTTCAATGCCTGGAAAGCAAAGAATTGAAACTTGGAAATATTGGGTATTTTCCAAATTGAAAATTAATTTCATATAAATAAACTTTGACAATAAAATGCATCTTATAGAAGCATGAAACTATTTAGTATGATATGGAAGTACATAAACAAAGTGATTAGTTATTTTAATATCAATATTTAAGTAATACCTAGAAAATCAGCCACAATATCCAGTATAATAGAATTACATAGTTTCTGCACAAATACAGGTCATTTAGTCTAAATGATCCATGCTGGAATTTATGTTCCATATGAACCTTTAGCACCCTCTAACTGGGTTTAAGTAACTGCGTCAGGAGATAATCAGATAAAACAAAGTTCACCCGAGAACAAATAACACTACAGTAAGAAACAGCAAGATAACAGGAAAGGTCAGAGTAAAAGGGAATACAATATGGTTTAAATTAGGTTTAATGTACATATGTGTGAATGCACAGGGTGTGGTAAATTGGATTAATGAGTTGCAGGCACAGACAATCACTTGAGAATATGATGTTGTGGTGATAATGGAGAACTGGTTCAAAGAAAGGCAGGACTGGATACTAAATATTCTTGGATGCAAGGTGTATAGAAAAGATGAGAAAGAAAGAAGATGGGGTAATGGTATTATGGAGAACATGTCTAGAGGGGTCAAGAATATAATCTATTTGATTAGAACTAAGAAAGAACAGGCATAGCATTACATTGCTGCATATACTGTACCTAGCAGAAAAGATATAGAGGTTCAATAGATATAGAGTTCCTATGATTCTATGACAAATTCACAAGGAAATTACAGAGAGATACAAGAATTATAAAGTAGTTATAATGAGGGAATTTAATTATCTCTAATTTAGAGTGGGACAGCAAAAGTGTCATGGGACACTAACAGCATGGTAGGCAGAATTTTTGGAATACGATTAGAAGATTTTTCATATTGGTACTGTACTGATCACAGCTCAATAGATCTGACACCTGGGATTGTAGAGCCTGCTGTACAGTCAATAGTAATCTAGAATCCAAAAGAGAAGTGTCAGGTTAGATGAGGAAAATCATGGTCCCAACCAAAGAGAACTAGCAGACTAACACATTCCAAGAAATTAAAATGGAAGTAATTTTATAACAGTCAGCATTTGTCATGTTAATAGGCTAGTCACTCTTTATGAGTAGTTTAACATTGTAGCTTGATATAAAGTTTTTTTTTAAACAGTTTTGTAGTAAATATAGGTCTGATTTGATCACAACTCAACCAATGGAGAAAGTGGGCAGTCAAAATAGTCAACTTTGACATACTATAGCACAGCTGCCAAAAAACCAGCCAACTACCATTGCATGTTGGGAGGTGACTCATTAATCAACATAAATCAGAATCCTATTACGTAGAGCCCAAGCATAATGTTAATTGGGCTGGTTAGAAGTCCAGTCACAAAAGAGGACATAAATACAAGCATAATAAATTAATAGAATGGTGGGCAATCAGTATAGTGTTTCATTATAGAGAAGACATCAAAGCCAGAAACAGTATACTTGGTAAACTCACCCTAGGAACGTGAATTATGAAGAGAAACATGAGATACTGAGACAACTCCCACTGGAACTCTTTATTAATTTTGAGGATTTTGATAGGGCAGACAGCGAAAAATTCTTCTTCCGAGTGGGGAGTCACTTAGAGTCATAGAATCATAGAGGTTTACAACATGCAAACAGGCCCTTCGGCCCAACCTGCCCATGCCATCCTTTTTATTAAAACCCTTAAGCTAATCCTAATTGCCCACATTTGGCCCATATCCCTCTATACCCATCTTATTTATGTAACTATCTAAATGCTTTTTAAAAGATAAAACTGTGCCCACCTCTACTACTACCTCTGGAAGCTTGTTCCAGACACTCAGCACCCTCTGTGCGAAAAGATTGCCCCTCTGGACACTTCTGTATCACTCTCCTCACATCTTAAACCTGTGCCCTCTAGTTTTAGACTGCTCTACCTTTGAGAAAAGATATTGACTATCTACCTTGTCTATGCCCCTCATTATTTTATAGACCTCTATAAGGTCACCCCTCAGTCTCCTACACTTCAGAGAAAAAAGTTGCAGTCTATTCAGCCTCTCCTTATAACTCAATCCATGAAGTCCCAGTAGCATCCTAGTAAATCTTTTCTGCACTCTTTCTAGTTTAATAATATCCTTTCTATCATAGGATGACCAGAATTGCACACAGTATTCCAAGTGTGGCCTTACCAATGTCTTGTACAACTTCAACAAGACATCCCAATGTTCTGACCGATGAAACCAAGCATGCTGAATGCCTTCTTCACCACTCTGTCTACCTGTGACTCCACTTTTAAGGAGCTATGAACATGTACCCCTAGATCTCTTTGTTCTATAACTCTCCCCAGTGCCCTACCATTAACTGAGTAAAGCCCTGCCCTGGCTCAATCTACCAAAATACACCATCTCGCATTTGTCTAAATTAAACTTAATCTGCCATTCGTCAGCCCACTGACCCAATTGGTCAAGATCCCGTTGCAATTGGAGATAACTTTCTTCACTGTCCACTATGTCACCAAACTTGGTGTCATCTGCAAAATTACTAACCATGCCCCTTACAATGTGCTGTTAATTTTAATTAGCCAGATAGAGGGAAAAATGGATGAAGCTGCTTTACAAGGGGAAGTCTCACAACACCAGATTAAAGTCCAACAGGTTGATTTGGTATTATGAGCTTTCGGAGCTCTGCTCCTTCATCAGGTGAGTGGAGAGTTAGGTTCACAAACAGGGCATATATAGACACAGCCTCAGTTGCAAGATAATGGTTGGAATGCAAGTTTTAAAGGTAATCAAGTCTTTACAGGTACAGACAATGTGAGTAGAGAGTAGAGAGAGGGTTAAGAACAGGTAAAGATTTACTGGAACAGGAGTGGTTGAGGGAAAGCTATTGGGTTTTTCTTAGATTTGCTAAATATTTAAAGCAAAGAAAGAACAACAGAAGACAATGGGATTAATTTTGGAAATCTGTAGGCATGATCCAACTCAGAAATGATGGGTTAGATGTCCTCATTCTGTGTTCTAAACAAAGTATCATAGGAAAGAGGAGCAGGAGTGGGCCATTTGGCCAATTGAGCCTGCTCCATCCATTCAAACAGATTATGACTGATTATCTATTTTGAGGATGATTGGAAAATTAGCATTGTGAGAATAGTGTAGACGGCCATCGACAGGTTGATGGAATGACCAGACAAGTGCAGATGAAATTCAATGCAGTGATTAATTTTGATTAGAAGAACACAGAGAGACAATATCAAGAGCACAATTTTAGAAAGGGTGCAGGAGCAGAGGGACCTGGCTGTACATGTGCATTAGTCATTGATGGTTGCAGGACAGGTTGAGAGAGCACATAGAAAAGTATAAGGTATCTTAGACTTTAACAGAGACACAAAGTATAAGAGCAAGAAGGCCATGTTAAACTTGTATGAAACACTGATTTGGCCTCAATTGGGGTGATAGTGCCTCACTAAGGAAAGGAGTGAAGGCATTAGATAAAGTACAAGAAAGATTCACAAGAATGGTTCCAGCGATGAGGAACTTCAATTACATAGATCAGGAAAATTGGGACTGTTTTTCTCGGAAAAGAGAAGGCTGAGAGGAGATTTGATAGAAGTATTCAAACTTGAGGGATCTGGATAGCAGATGAGGAAAAACGCTCCCATTGGTGATGAGAGGAAACTGATTACAATTAATTGGCAAAAGTAGTAAAGGAAACATGAAAATAAGTTTTTCATATGGCATGTGGTTAGGATCTGGAATGCACTGTCCGTGTGTGTAGTGGAGATAGGTTCAATTGAGACATTTGTGAAGGAATTGAATTATGACTTGAAAAGGAAGAATGTGCAGGGTTAGTGAGAGAAGGTGAGGAGTGACATAGGGTAACTGCTCATTCAGAGAGCTGATGCAGACATAACAGGCCAAATGGCTTCTTTCTGCACTGAAACAATTCTGTAAATTTTAATCTAAAAGCCATAAACTGAAAAACTGTATCTACATGTGTGTGTAACTAGCTAAAACAAAACAATTCTCTTTTAAATGAAACATACCCAGTGTCTGTAAAACATGTTCAATTGTGCCCATTCGTCACCTGCCATTTTGATTATATTCCATTCGTGGTCTGTGAATTGTCTGTTCATAATTCGGAAAAACTCTGGGACAGAGCTGTTGCCTGTCAAAGAAGTTGAAAAGAGAACCACCCAGTTATTTCACTGTTCAAAATGTATTGAAAACAAAAGAAAATCACAGCATTAAAGAATTTCAAATGGTTTGACTAAATAGATATTTGGATAATAAACATAGATAAATATTAAATGGGTGATATTGTTCAATGTATATACATATCCAAACAATTAGATTTCATAATTGGCACATTGTTTCTCCCAAGAGCACCGTTTCTGAAATATCGTAAGTCACTTTTAATGTTGTAGCTGTGTTCCTGCAAAGTGCAACTTTAAATGAAACAATATTAAGCAAATTTGATATTCCCATCATAAATAAAGTGAGAGGTGTAGTTAGATTCTATAGGACCCTGCTCATTGTTGGACAAACAAAGGTAGTTTTAAGGGATTTATATTTGTATTGGTAAACATTAGAAATATAGTATTAAATGCGTTTATTTTAAGTTTATGTACCTGGAAGGGTGAAACCTGTAGTAAAATTCATGCTGGGTATGTCTGGGGGTTGGTTAAGTTCCAACTGGATTTCTGTTGTGCTTAGAAAGGGTTATGAGGGGAAAAATAAATAAAAAAAATAAGCATGTTGCTTAGCAACAGGAGGTCCACTTCTCACGGGGAGACATTTCCTTTAGTTGCCCTGTAACTCGGGTCAACTGACGCCATTAATAAAGAAACTCAAACTCACGAATTATTGTATAATAAATTTCCTTTATTGTGCTCTACCAAGTTACCACAAAAGTGTCAAACTCTACTACACATACTTTAGTACACCAGGCATAAAACTTCGTCATACACAAAGTATTCAACCTCTGTCTTTGCTTTGTTACCCACAAAATATTTAACCACTGACTTACTTTGTTCTACACTGCATAACTAACTTCTGATTTACTTTATTATACACAAAATAACTAAGCTCTGACCTACTTTGTTGTACACAAGGTATTCAGAAGGTATCAAAAGCTTCACAAAATATCCAAACTCACAACTTGGACTGAGATACTATCTGCTGTGAGGCTAAATGATCAGATTTCCTCCTGATGGGCTTTGTTCCAATGTCCTTGAGTCCCAGACTCTTCTGCAGTGGTTGATCCCAGGTTACTGCTACTGATGTCCCCTTTTTATATAGATATTGCTGGCACTGATCATGCTTCCAGTCAGGTATGCTCAGGACTGGCACTACTCAATCACAGTCTTTTTAGTCACAAATGCTGAAGAGTCATGACTCAGGGTATGTTCAATCTCTGTCTGTTCAAGGCATAGCAACAGCCATTGTCCAGTCAATTTCTGTGCTTGTTCCATGGGTGCACATCTGTTCCTTGTTGCTCCCACAGTCCTTAGCCTAATACAAAGTTAGCTCTTTTAATCATCAGACTTTGCTGGTATCTTCACTTTGCTGATGCCTTTATGACTTATCCATCAGACTACACTGTTCTTTAGTTTTAAATGGAAGCCAGAGCAGTTGGAGACAAGCAGAGAGTGAGAATGCAGTTCTTACAACATTTCTAAAGCACTTGGTTTAGAAGGGTAAGATAGACTCTATCTCACCCCTTCACTGACATGTCTTCTTGCTGACCTTCCAGATCACTGCCACTAACTTTCCCTCTCACTGACTCTCTGATTACTATCAATGTCTCAGAGAGTTCACGAGCATGATTAACGGTGAGCCAGCAAGGTAGAGTTCCAGATGGTCTGGCAGTGGGCAGAGAGGTGAGCCAGCAGTGGAAGAATTGGCAAGATAGGGGTATCAGAGAGTGGGAGTGACACTGAATAATAGAATTGATGAGTGAGAGGGGTGATGAGCCAGATAGAAGTAAAAAGAGTCAGCATATTTCTTCTTTATTTTTGAATTTATTTTATTTTGAAACTTGTTTTATTTACAAATATAGAAATTTAGCAAAGTATTTAAAATTAGAGGGTGTAATGTTGTAATTTTTTTCTGATGGAAAAGGTCCTACAGAATCCAGCTTTTACACTGGCTGTAATGGGAAAATCTGATTTGTTTAACATTGTTTCATTTAAAGTTGCAGAAGAGAATATTAAGTGAGGAATTATTATAAATATGAGGACTAAGTGTAGTGTATCTAAGTTTGCTGACAAAATAACAGTTAAGTGGGTAAGATGCCATTTCTAAATGCAGTCACTTAGCTGACACAAATCATTTAGAGGAATTGCAGCTCTGAGAAAGATGCTCTGTTGTTTTAAAATGTAAAGCCTACAGGTTCTTTTGTTTTAGTACAAATTCACACAAACAAATTGGCAAGATGTAACTGAGTTGGATCTTTGTGATGTGAATGTGTTCTCGATGGCCTTGTATTTCCAGAACTCTTAGCTTTGAAATGTCTGTTGTCTAATAGTCCTGAACAGGAAGTCATAAAATGAACTAGTTATGATCAACACACTGAAATATTACTCAGTTAATTTAGTTTAATCTTTTCTTCAAAACGTGAGACCAATAAAGAATTGCAATCATACTTGGCATCAGAAGGGCTACGTGAGACAAAAGTAATTGAAGTAAATAATGTTTCCAGAGAACAGCTGAGAAATTATACAAGCCACATTTGAAATTGATAGTAAAAATCTTTGATTTTGATATTAATCTTCAATGGAATATAATGTGGTGATTACAGCATGTCTATAAGTAAAATTTGTTAATCATAAAATGGATCTGCATTTAGCTGATGAGGCAAGGCATCACCCTGAAAGTTGAATTAAAATGCTCACATTGTGTTTGTGGAAAAAATATGTATCTGAAAACCAAAATATTTAAAAATGATAAATACAAAATACTGCGGATGCTGGAATCTGACACAAAAACAGAAAAGTGCTGGAAAATCTCAGCAGGTCTGACAGCATCTGTGGTGAGAGAATAGAGTCAATGTTTCAAGATTACATGACCCATCGTCAGATCTCAGTAACGGGGCAAACAGCTGTGTATCTCCTTAAACAAGGGGATTGAAGGACTGTGAAGTGAACAGCACAGTCTGAGCAAGTTAGAATGATGAACCCAGTATCAAATCATGTATGGCAAAATAAATAAAATTGGATTGAGAAAGAGAAAAAAGTAGAATTTTAAAAAACTATCTAAATCAACAACTAAAACCTGAAAAATGAGACTACATTGGTAACAATCTTTGGTGCCTGAAATGTTGATTAACCAATTAACCATTATCACATTAAGGGTACTTATAATTGGAATGAATACTTGCCGTTTTATAGCAAGTGTATTTCCAGGGGAAGTGTGGGAAATTAACTCTTGCCAATGAATTTGAATGGTGAGCCAGACAGCAAGAGAGCATTTCCACGAAGCAAATGGTGGGGGCACATTTCCAATAGCAACCTCTTGATTTCCAAGTTTAATTGCCCATACCTCCTGGTTTTGAGTGAGTAGTACCCTGGTTTTGAGTGGGCAGGTTGCCTTGAAAAGGACATTGCTACTTGACTACCTTTCTTTCAATCAGATTTGAAGGATGTTTTACATCCTACCACCGTTGAAGTGCCTGTTGTTGGTGTCCAAATTGCCAAAGCACTTGGAGTGCAGGAATCACTGCTGCCTGGTAAACCATGACCATAGTCTCGGGTTTGTCATTCTGGTCTCGGTACTCTTTTCCTTTGTTGGCCAAAGGCTAAACTGCCACAATGGAGGCGATGATAAATTTCATGTAGATCATGTATGTCTGTGGCGGTCAGTTTACTTTTGGCACAGAGATGATGGAGGTTTTCCACATAGGCAGTATTTAATGCTGGCACCAGAGAGCAGTTGATCTTTGGTGAGGTGAATAGATAATATCAGGTAGATTGTAAGAGAGGCTCCTGTCAGCTCCCGTTTAGTTCACTGGTAATGTTACAAAACAGATGGAGGGTGTCCTCAGTTTGGAGACAGGATTTCGCTCCCACCAACACTGTCATAGACAAACGAATGTGACAAGTAGACTGGTGAGGACAATGTGAAGTCAGTTTCACCCTTGCGGTGGATCTCTCACATGCCACAGGCCCAGTGTTCAGAACCTGGCCAGTTCCATCAGTACTGAGCCACCCTTGATGATGTGCAGAGGACCCCTGCACTGACTAATCCTGTGCCCTTGCTACTCTCTATGTTTACCACTGCTTAACATGGAGAAATACTGACTCATCCGCTGAGGGAGTAGGCTACTGTTAATTAGCAGGAGGCTTCCTTGCCCATGTTTGACCAAACTTGCTAAATTGGTGAAGTGTTCCTCAGAGTCGGGTGCAGGAGGATAGTGAAGATTCCTCAGAGGTGACTTAATTTGATCACATGACTCATGTGATCTCTCCACCAATTTAGATATACACACCTCAATGAAGGCAGGGTTGCTATGTGATGAGGCATACATAAGTGAGCAGATGCTGAAGACGGACAGCAGTGGAGAGTCCCAATCAGAAGGCACTAGACGCTAAAAAGCTCTGCTGAATTGGACACAGAAGCTGAGCCTCAGGGTTTATTGATGAAGAAAAGTATTCTGGAGCAGTATCAGAAGTTCTGCCAGCCTCTCCCTGAGGCTCTGTGCATGGTTGAAGATAGATTGGAGGACTCCATTTCCAGCATGGGTGCCAGGATGTCTCAGGTATTTGCACCAACAGCCACCTCCAAGGAAAAAGTGTCAACCTACATGAAGCATCATAGCCATCAGCCAACTGAGTTCATGCTGGCCCTCAGCAATGGACTGAACATGCTGCTTAGGTAGGATGGAGAAAAGCCCGGAGTTGGCTGTTCAGCACATTCCTGAAAGCAGCAAAAGTTCTGCAGCATTAGACTAGCAGGGAAGTGTGGGTGGCTCATGAGAGCAGAGTTGCAGAAAGTGAACATGGAAATAGGGACTCTGCTCAATCAGAACTGATATGCTGGGTTCAGACCTGATGACCAAGACTGTCCCCTGCACAGATAGAAGTCTCACAATGCCAGGTTAAAGTCCAACCAGTTTATTTGATAGTAAACCCACAAGCTTTCGGAAACGCTGTTCCTTCGTCAGGTGTGTGGAAAGTTCAGCCCCTTGAGCCTGCTCCACTACTTAATAAGATTATGATCTAACAGGTATCTCAAATCTGCATCCTCTCTCCCTCCGATAACCTGTATCCACTTGCTTATCAAGAATCTATCCACCTCTGCTTTAAAAATATTCAAAGACTCTATTTCCATCATCTGTCCAGGGAGTTCCAAAGGCTCACAACCCTCAGAGTGTAAAGATTTTGTTTCATCTCTATTTTAGATGTCCGCCCCTTTATTTTTAAACAGTGACCCCTAGTTCTGGGTTCTCCCATACGAGGAAACATCCTTTCCCCATCCAACCTGTCAGGACCCTTCAGGGTATTATATGTTTCAATCAAATCGTTTCATAGTCTTCTAAACTCCAGCGGATACAAGTCTAGCCTGTCCAACTTTTCCTCCTAAGATAATGCACCCATTCTCGGTAATGTCTGGTACAACCACTCCAAACTGCTTCCAATACATTTACATCCTTCCTTGAATAAGGTGATCAATGCTGTACACAGCACCTTAGAGCTCTGCAATCTCTCATCATTTAAATAAGCTTATTTGTTATTCTTCTTGCCAAAAATGGAGAATTTCGCATTTCCCACATTATAATACGTTTGCCAGATCTTTGTTCATTTACTTAGCCTATCTATATCTTTTCGCAACTTACTTTTCCACTTATCTTTGTGTCATCAGCAAAATTGGCAATCATAGATTGCCTTTCAATCCCTTCATCCAAGTCATTTATATAAATTGTAAATAGCTGATGTCGCAGCAATGATTCCCGTGGCACACCACTCGTTACATATTGCCAACCAGAAAAGACACACTTATTATATGTTTTCTGGAAATCTAAGTATAGTACGTCCACAGATTCCCCTTTATCCACAGATTACACATCTTTGTATGGGGCTCTCACAAACTCCAAAGGCCACAGGACATCATCCCCAAGCATCTGAACCATCAGAGCAGGGGATTAAGCAGCCTGCCTCTGGCTCTACTTCTCAGTTCAATGCTTATGAACCTTTCTTTTAGAGCTTCATTATCCCATCCTCCCTATTGCCTCCTGTCAAGTGATCTTCAGCCTTGGGGAAAATGGTACAGCAAGAGTAAAAGAAAATCAATGGATTTCAGTGACAGGGAATGGATTGCTTTATGGTACTGCTTTGTGCTTAGAGCTCTAGGGTGCCGAATTGGTCTGTCAGACAGTTGCACTACCTCAGATTAGCTGAAGAATGCCTAAATGAACTCCTGACATTGCTGGCAACAGAATGAATGGCTGCAGATGCCCTTTGGTAGGTCAAGCCCCTTCCTCCAACCTCCAAAGATGCAGAATGGTCATCACCATTTTAGCAGCTGTAGTCCTCTCTGCTGGGTTACGTTGTGCAAATGCAGCACACTACAATTGTTCTGTGTTCAGCAAACTTTGCTGACATACTGAAGGCCGTCCCCAGACCTATCCAGGCACATCCCCAGATCTATCTAGGTACCTGGACTGCATCTTCAACATTCCAATGCTCAGTAAGCACTCTTAGGATGCTCCTTAGGGAGTAGCCCTCGACTCCGAGGATCCTTCCACTGACTCTCTTTGGTGGTGTGAATATCTGTGGGACATGTGACTAGCTCAGAACATCCTAGCAACTTGCAGGAAATCTTGTTCTTGTCTGGTACGACCATTACGCGAGTTTGTTTGTGACTGCTGCTGATCTGTCCTCTATTGTTTTGGCTGCATCATTTAACAGGCTATTGGCTTAGTTGATTGCTGCTCTGCATTGGTTAACTGTCAAATCTATTAAGACTCTAAGGACCTTCTCAGCTGGCTTGCATTCATGTCCTTATAACTTTGTATATTTTACTGCAAAAGGTACAGTAATATTTAGATCTACGTTAAAGGAGCTTGCAGGTGATACTTGTAGAGTACTGAAATAAATATTTGACAGAACTATGCTCTATATGATTGCAGCTCAGAAGCGCCATCTTGTGGATTCTCCAATGCTGGTAATATATTAAGAGGAAACATGTCATAAACCTCACTTATGGTAAGGGAATACAGTCTCAAGCAAATTCTGTTATTTTAAACTTCTGGAATTTGACTATAAAATTCAAATATTTAATTTTGAATTGGACTTTTTAAAAAAGTATGAGTTTATTTTCAAGATATTTTATTCTTCCTTGCCTCCTTTTTGGTTATCTATCCCCAACCCCAGATAAACTATAGACAAAATCAACAAACTTGTATTTATGTGGCATCTGTCAAACCTCTGTGTGTCTCAACTAATGAATTAGTTTTCGAGGTGTGATCACTGCTAATAGTGTCAGAAGCACACCAAGGTCTCACAAACATCAATGAGACAAATCACCAATGAAACTTTTCAACAACTTTGGCTGAGGGATAAACGTCAGCCAGGACATAGTGGAAAATTTCCAAGCACTTCCTTTGGACAGCATCATGAAGGATCGAACAGTATTCAGGACCTAGGTTTGATGTCTCATTCAAAAGACAGCTTTTGTATCAGTGGAGTGCACCCTCAGCACTGCAGCGTGCCAACCAGGTCTGTCTGCTTGAGTGTGGCTTGAGCCTTTACCTACCCATGGTACCACTGAGTTCAGGCCAACAGTTAAAACTGGGATAATGGACAAATATGGCCATGAGCTTTCCTCGTAAGAACAAGCATCAAGACATTAGTGCAGCCATTTTGCTACTCTCCACCAAAAGAAGCTCTGCTTCCGTAACAGCCCACTATTTAACAGGACCTGTTCCTAAGCTTTCCCTGATGTTGTGCCAGCCAGAATAAAAACTGATCTTCAAGAAAAAGCAGCAGTGTGCCACATCAATCCTTCCTCCTCTCTGTGAAGCAGCATACTGATCAGGAACTGAAAGCTAGTATATCACAAATGCAGCACCATGCCTCAATGTAAACATCCCAGATCCGGGAGGCTCATTTAAAATATGTCACCTGCCTCCTTTCACATTTCCTCAATCAATATAGCAACAAAGATTTTACATTTTAATGATGATTTAACAAATGCCTCAGAAACATTGCGAAGTGACTCACAAAAAAAATGAAATACTTTGGACACTTACCGCTAATGTGCACAAGATCCTACAAACAGCAATGAGATAAATGACCAATTATGTTAATTTGATGTTGGTATTGTTGGCTAATGAAGATTTGGACAAGACCCCAAAACTGTCTACTCTTCTTTTTGAATAGTGCTCTGGGCGGGCAACCATTCGGTGTATTTTTAACTGACAGTTCAGGTAATCTCTACAGATTTTAATTTCCTGGTTATCCACTGAGGGCAGGACACTTGAAAGACTTGCAGACATTACAGGTACCCGTTACAAGAAAAATAGATACCTAATTTTAGTCATGATCCTGATGCAATAATAGACCTCCATGTGGGAGAATATGAAAAGGTTGATAATCACTGGAGTTTAAAAATCACATAAGCTGCTATGAGTTAAAACAAACAGAGCTTTTTATAAAAGTCTTCACAGATAACCATCAAGGCTTTTACTCTGAGAGGATTCATTAAATCAGACATCTGGAACTGGAAGATGGGAATGATATCCAAGGACACAGACTGGGACACTGATGACAACTTATAACAATGATGAATTAGGTCAGCTAACATGATTAAGTCTTCATGCTAATTGCATATTATAATTAAGCAAACATGATTGTGATTAGTTTTAATGTCTGTATTTTATAAATGACGTATCCTTAATCAATAACTGAGTGGATAAAGATAACCCCTATATCTTGACTGGTACATGATACTTGCTTGTAATTGAATTTGAAACTATAACTATTTGTGTATTCCTGAATTCTGGACTCTGGCTAGTTACTAGTACTGACCTGTGACTTTCACTATATAGCTTGCATTAAAACAGCTGTTTAAGAGAACTCTGTGACTTGTTCTGGTTGCTTGAAGGGTAAAGTTGTGATCAATTAAAAGGCTGACATCAAAGTCCATGACAAAATAAATGAGCAAAAGTGACCATATTATTAGATTCAAATCAGTTAGGCAAACTAAAGGAATTAAAAATCCAACACTGCATCTGGATTTTAAGATGCGTAGGACTTAAATTGGATTAAGCCTATTAGACCAGAATATTATTAATGTAAAGAAGAAATGGAATACCTTCCAACCAAATACGAAAGGAATCTGTGCATGACCCAGGCAAAAGAAGGGTACATAGGCATAAAACAAAGCCAAAGATGTTCATTCGCGATATGCAAGGACAAACTTAAATAAAAAATATTTTTACAGACTGAACTAAAATAGCCGCATTCCGTTACGTGTGCAGCTGGCCAGGATGCCTATTGTCATTTTTCAATTCAAAAATCCGTGACTGCGTGAAATTAAAATGCATGGTCAGCAGGTGACACTGTGGAGCAAATTTGCTCTGAAGATTTCTGGTTTACCAGTTTTTCTTATTGTCCGAAATTTCCAATACCCTCAATAATCATTTAAACAAAATATTTAAAAATCTGAACATGACATAATACATAAAAGTTAACTGAATGCATTCATCATATTGTCTTTAATTTATAGCCTGTCTCAAAAGCTTAGGGATCATTTTTAAAATTTTACAATTAAGCAACAACTTTCATTCACAGTTGCACACTGTCATCATGCAGTTTGTAGAATCTTGTTGCATGAATTGAGACGTGAGCAGGAGTTGAAAAGGAGAAGGCTATGGTTCCTCACAAGGATCTGGGAATCTTCTTGTTTCTTTCCAAAACAAAATTTAAAAGATGGAGTTTGAATTCTCAAAACTTTTATTTCAGCAAACGGCTTTTGAAAATGCATTTAACAAGTGAGAACTCACAGAAAAGCAAATGCAGCAGGTGAGAATAGCACCACCAGTGTGTGGTGGCCTTTCTTGGGGAGTTCTTTGTGTCAACTGTAGAAGGACACAGTAATGAATCATTTTGTTTATAAATCGACAGTCACTTTTGCTTATACGTGTTAAATTTAAAAAGATCTTTTCTGAAGCATGTTAACAGTTTTTTTAAAATATGCAGACTGCACAAATAATACGTGTATTTTATGAGTTTTTTTTGTTTGAATTTGAAAATCTCTGTTCAATAAATTGGTTTCAGTTGGTAAACTCATTGAGAACACACTGCTGTGTGCATCAGGAACGTGTACCCCTTCAATACTTATAAGTAAGAATATAAAATACAGGCACCAGCTGACATTGACAAAATGTTTCACGTAGAAATACATGGGGTCGAAGTCTGAAGTTGCAAAAGGGGCCAATGTCAGTACAACTTCTATTCCCCTAAGTTCCCTCCCTCATAATGTCCTTAGGCATCATCTCCTCTTCCCCTTGCTAATTTTGTCAATGCTCCTAGTTCTTCCTATCTTCCAAATTCTGCTGGGCCCTGGGGTCACCCCTTGCAGACTTCATTCACTCCTCTCATTATCCCTTCCTCATGCTTACAAACCTCAGATCACCTTAAGTGCTCCAAGACTTTGAGAATTTTCTCTGAAATGCCCTTGTTGCAAGATCCCTGTCTTTCTCTCACAAACTGCACAGATGATTCCCCTTCCCTCACCAGCCATATACTCTGGAATGCTGGTAGGCATCTCCTAGCAATTGAGAGTATATACTACTCCTACCAGAACCTTAGGCACTCTAATTTTAATAGGTTAGCGCACTGGACCCCTGTTTTTGTAAAACTGATTCATCAAAATTGCTGACCGACAATATATTTACGTACAGCCTTTAAATATAGAAAAACATCCCAAGATATTTCAGAGACATAATTAGAAATAATCAGAACATCAGCCAAAAATAAAAAGTATGATGCATGACCAAATGCTTAGTCTGTGTGTCTTAAAATTGGAGAGAGGGGTGTAAGAAAAGAGTTATCGTTTTTTTAAGGCAGAAAAGCTTACAGAGGCAAATCTCGGCTGGAATTATCCCCAAAAAATTCTAAGTGTCGAACTTGTGTGAAAACTGGAGTAATTCACGCTGTTTTTTTCAGTGGGAGTTCACAGAAGAATCTCCTGCATTGCAGAGGTCACCAGTGAGGCTGAAATCGGTGCGCTGAGCAAGTGCTGAGATTGGTGCATGCACAGCGGCCCTGCACTGCTGGCCTCCTAATTGCTGGCAAGCTCGGTTGCTGACTAGCCCCATGACCCCTGCACCACTCTACCTCCGCAAAGCCTAATTGTTGGTCCCTCGACAATTCCTGGCCCGCCCCAATCTTCAGCACCCCCCAGCAGGCTGACATCAACCCTCTCCAGCCCACCCCGATCGTTGGCCTCCCTCCAACCCTCACTGATCCCTATGCAGAGTAGCAGCGGGTCCCCCAAACCCTACTCATTGCCCCATATGCCCTACCCCTCTGGCCCTCTCCCCTTGGCACTGCCCTATACCCAGTGGGCAGTGCCAAAGTGCTACCTGGGCATTGGCACCTTGCCCCCTTGGGCAATGCCAGGGACACTGGCCAGCACTGCCAGGATGCCAATGCCCAATCATCCAAATCCTGTTTAGTTGTTTAAAAGAACAAAGAACAGCACAGCACAGGAAACAGGCCCTTCGGCCCTACAAGCCTGTGCCGCCCACTTTAACACTCAGGGAGTGCCTTATTCAAGTCTTTCTTCTACCTACGACTTTTGTCTACCTCTAGTGGACTCCACAATAAAGGGGTGAAATGTGCTCCAGATTAAGGGAGATCCAATTTAGGGACAATTTATTGACACCAATCAGCCTAAAAGCATGTTTTTGGGGTGTGGGAGGAAACCGGAGCACCGAGAGAAAACCCACGCAAGCACAGGGAGAATGTGCAAACTCCCACAGACATTGACCCAAGCCAGAGATCCGACCGGTGTCCCTGTAACTGCACAGCAAACAGTGACAGTCACTGAGCTGTTGTGTTGCCCGCCACTTGGTCCAGTTTAAGTGTACGCTAACGGATGTGAAGCACTAGGCAACTCTTGAAGCAACATCCAAGAGCAGCCCTCGCACAACCCACCGCGTGTATGCCCCTTGTTGGCCAACAAGGCGGACCGAATCGCCTGTGGATGTAAAAAGGAGACATCAATAAAACATACAACAGACTATACAGATATTAATGGAAGATCCCCAATAGCTCCAACATAAGAGACAGCTGAGCCTTAAAATTTGTTGGACGGCCGATAGGAATCTATTAATTCCCAGGAATGTCCTGAGGCTCTTGATCTTCAACTAGAACATTCTTTCGTATCCCTCCATCTCCAGTCTGCTCATGTGCCTATCTAGATAAGTCTTAAACAACCCTAGTGTGTCTGCCTCCACCACCATACTTGGCAGTGCATTCCAGGCCCCCACAACCCTCTGTGTAAAAAACATCTAACATTTGAGTTATACCTCGCCCATCTCACCTTGAGCCTGTGACCCCTCGTGATTTTCGCATCCAACCTGGGAAAAAGCTTCCCACTGTTCACGCTATCTATACCCTTCATAATCTTATACACCTCTATTAGGTCTCCCCTCATTCTCCGTCTTTCCAGGGAGAACAACCCCAATTTGCCCAATCTCTCCTCATAGCTAAGACCCTCCATAACAGGCAGCATCCTGGTAAACCTCCTCTGCACTCTCTTCCGGTAGTGCGGCGACTAGAACTGGACGCAGTACTCTAAATGTGGTCTAACCAATGTTCTATACAACTGCAACATTAGACGCCAGCTTTTATACTCTATTTTGAAATAATGTAACTTCCCTTATTAGCGGCTTGCACCAAACTTCTGAATCTGTTGCAACTGAGTGAAAACTGCAAACACTCCAATTCATATACCCTTGAAAACTCTGCTAAGTATAGTTGCAACTTGAAAAGAATCAGCACAAGAGCAAGGCTGTTAAAAAATGGACTGTAAGTGCATTAGACTTGCTGACAGCCACCTGTGGTGATAATAATTCTGGCTGTTTTAAGGCTATCTTGATGGACAGAATTGTTTCTGATATTTGCTATGCTTAGTGGCTCTATCCCCAGATATAAATCAGTTAGTCAAATAGAGTTTAACTACTTCATGCAGAGCTTAAAGACAGGCATTCTTCCAATACGCAGTTTCACACACAACAAAAACAGAAAACGCTGGAAAATCTCAGCATGTCTGACTACATCTGTAGACAGAGAACAGAGATAATGTTTCGAGTCTGGATGACACTGTCACTCTAAGCCTTCATCACTGATGCAGGGTCATTCAGACTTGAAACGTTAGCTCTGTTCTCTCTCCAAAGATGCTGTCAGAACTGTTGAGATTTTGCAGCATTTTATGTTTTTGTTTCAGTTTCCAGCATCCACAGTAATTTGCCTTTATCTATTTTGAGGGGCTATCTTGTTTGATGCAAGCTAGTTTAAACTAACAAAGTACAACAAAAAAACACAAACTACAAACTAGGGTCAAAAATACCCAATTTCCATTACAACAATCTTTGTTATGCAACAATGTTACTGAAGATCATTAAAGCTATGGAATGCTTCTGGGAACAACTATTTGAGATTTATTTTAAAAACAAGCTATCTAACATATTAATGAAGCTGGGGTAACGAATCATAGCGTGGTTTTTGACTTACTAGGTGCAAAACTTTCTGCTTTCTAATTGTCATCTCATTTACTGCAGTACTATGAATGGTAAGCATCCAGTTAAAATGTTTACTACTACAGCTGACCAAAGGTGATCCAATCCAATTCTTAAGATAAGATTGGCTTCCAACAATATTGAAACAAAGGTATTTTTGCGCATTCTATGTTCATCCCATTAAAAAAAACATTAAATCACACACTACATATGTGCTAGAAGATGACCATCTCCAAGAAGAATTTAACCACCTCCCTTGATACTCAAGGGCATTACCATTGTTGAATCCACCAATATCAATATCCTGGGGGTGACCATTGACCAGAAACTGAACTATATACTGTGGCTACAGGAGCAAGTCAGTCTCTGACTGTGATGACTGAGACACATAATTCACTTTCTCACTCTCCAAAGTCTGTCTACTATCTACAAGGCACAAGTCAGGAGTGGGATGGAATAATCCCCACTTGCCTGGATGACTGCAGCATGAACAACACTCAAGTTTGGCACAATCCAGGGCAAAGCAGTGCGTTTGATTGGCATCCCATCCACCAACTTAAACATTCACCCCCTCTTCATGCACAGTGACAGCAAAACGTGCCACCACAATTCACCACGACTCCTTTAACAGTACCTTCCAAATTTGCTACTTCTATCATTTAGAAGGACAAGGCCAGTAGATGAATGAAACCACCACCACCTACAAATTCAGCTCCAAGCCACACATCAACCTGACTTGGAGCAACATTGCTGTTCCTTCACTGTCATTGGATCAAAATCCTGGAACACCATTCCAAACATTGGGAGTACCCACACCAAGTCAACTGCAGCAATTCAAGAAGGCAGCTCACCACCACCTTCTCAGTAGCAATTAGGGATGAGCAACAAATATTGGCCCTGCCTGCAACACCCAGTAGTCATTTGTTGCCTCTGGATCGGACATTGTCAATTGTGGCTGCAAAGGCAGACGCATAATGGCAATCTCTTTCTCCACTGGCATTGATGAATAACTTTGGCATGAAGTCGAATGTTGTTGTTCCTTTTGCCAGGCTATCATTTCCTTTGTTCACCTACTGTTACCCAAGTCAATTTGAGATCCAGCCTCCAGGCATCCCTGTAACAAAAACATGGGCAACCTCTTGGTCGAGAGCAAGATTTTTAGAGCATGCTTTTGGGGATGTGGCTGTCATCTACTTGGAGCACAGATCTGCTGAAAGAATAAAGAAGTTGCTCTGCTTTATTTCACCCTATCTACAGTTGTCTGTATTATTTTCCTCAAATGTATTTTATGTTAAACTACAGGTACACGGAACATAGAATCATAGAAACCCTACAGTGCAGAAAGAGGCCATTTGGCCCATCGAGTCTGCACCGACCACAATCCCACCTAGGCCCTACCCCCATATTCCTACATGTTTACTCGCTAATCCCTCTAACCTGCTCATCTCAGGACACTAAGGGGCAATTTTAGCATGGCCAATCAACCTAACCCACACATCTTTCGATTGTGGGAGGAAACCAGAACACAGGCAGGACCAAAGATCCCAAATGAAGGAAAAAAAGTGAATGGCAGTGAAAGGAGAAATGTACAAAATAGAATTGCGGGATTTCTTTTCCATCTGGAACACATTCATCCAGATTCAGCTGTAGCAGGTCATCTGCACCTCTGTTGTTAATCTAGATTTACACCTGCACTCTTCAGCTCAAAAATATTTTGCCCACAAAGTTGTTAAAAGGACAAGTTGATAGCAGCAAGGGAAACAGGGGGCATTGGGACCTGAATAAACAAGACCGACATGGTGTCTCCTTAAGTAATGAGGTTTAAATTTTGGGAAACAGAAGGAAGGGAAGGAGGCTGAATTGAAGAGGGCAAATTGAATGTCAGGTACAGTGAGTGGAATAGAGGGAAAGAAAGATTGGATTAAGGGATATGGAAAAACACTATTTTGTTCTGCAACACAAATTTGACGCATGACATCCAGCAAAACCTAAATTTAATTGTCTACCGTGTGAAAGAAATTTCAAGTTTCCTTACCTGGAAAATCAGTCTTCATGATATCTACACCAACTTGCCGATTAGGTTCAGCTGCCAGAACTGTATAATCCCCTTGATGTGAGATGTTGAAATTAAAATTTGGGATTGTGGCAAGAACAGGATTTGCCAGAAATGGCTTTCCTTTTTTTGTCCTTTGCAACTGAATTTCATTCCAAGGAATCTTAAGATGTTCAGCAATTAATTTCCTGATTAGAAGACGTCCACCCTTTTGAGAACAAAATTGAAAAGAAACTAAATTAATGATGTGTTAATGTTACGGGGCTCAAGCTCAGACAGTTCACATGTGGTGATCTAGCTGTGTACTTCAAGGTTTAATCTTGTAATTCTTAGGTTAGGATTCTAATTTAGCAATGGATTCCAAAGCTGAACCCGACGCCATGATTAGTTTGCAACGGAGTTTAATATTAAGGTAAGTACAACAAACATGATGTTGTTGTTAAATTTGCCCTAGCCAAAAGCTATGATTTGAGGAATCATGCAGTAGAGTTCCAGATAAATTGTTGTAATTTCAGCTAAACTGATTTAAAAAGTTGCATTTGTATACAACTTTGTCTCAGAATTGTCACAAGTGTGTTCACATATAATGAATTATATTGTTAGTCAGGCAAGTCATGCTAAAACACAGAGGGAGGCCATTCAGGCTGCTGTTGGCTCTTTCAAAGAGCAGTTCAGTTAGTTCCAAAACCTGGAGTTTCCCGATATCCCTGCATTTTTCTTGTTCCAAATATTTATCCAATTACTTTTTGAAGGTTACTATTGAATTTACATCCACCACCCTATCAGGTGGCACATTCCAAATCTAAGCCACCCATTACCTGAATCATATCATCTCTTGTCTTTTTACCAACAACCTTAAATCCAAGCTCTTTTGCTATCAACCTTTCAGCCACTGGAAACATCATGTGCTTACTCTATCTAAACCTTTCAGGATTTTAAACACTACCAAATCTTCTTTTAATCTTCTGTGGTGCAAAGACAACAATACCAGTTTCTTTTGTCTATCCACATAACTACAATCTCCAATTCACAATGAGGAATATCAGACGATACAGCAGGATATAGGTTGGTTGGAGACTTGGGCAGAGAGATGGCAGATGGAGTTTAATCTGGATAAATGTGAGGTATTGTGTTTTGGAAGGTCTGACACAGATAGGAAATATGCAGTAAATGGCAGAATCTTTATGAGTATTGATAAGGCAGAGGGATCTGGATGCACAGCTACACAGGTCACTGAAAGTGGCAAGTGGAGAAGGCAATCAAGAAGGCATACGGCATGCTTGCCTTCATTGGCCGGGGTATTTAGTTTAAACATTGGAAAGTCATGTTGCAGCTTTATAGAAGCTTAGTTTGGCCGCACTTGGAATATAGTGTTCAATTCTGGTCGCCTCACTACCAGAAGGAAGTGAAGGCTTTGGAGAGGGTACAGAAAAGATTTACCAGGATGTTGCCTGGTATGGAGGACATTAACCATTAGGAGAGGTTGGAAAAACTTGGTTTGTTCTCACCGGAACAATGCACATTGAGAGGCAACCCGATAGAAGTCTACAAGATTATGAGGAGCATGGACAGAGTGGACAGTCAGAAGCTTTTTCCCAGGGTGGATCAATTACGAGATGGCATAGGTTTAAGGTGTAAGGGGCAGGCTTTAAAAGAGATGTACGAGGCAAATTTTTTACACAGAGGGTGGTGGGTGCCTGGAACTTGATGCCGGGAGAGGTAGTGGAAGCAGACATGATAGTGCTTTTTAAGGACTGTCTTGACAAATATATGAATAGGATGGATATAGAGGGATATTGTCCCCAGAAGGGGGGTGGGGGGGTGGGGTTTAGTTCAGATGGGCAGCAAGGCTTGGAGGGCCGAAGGGCCTGTTCCTGCGCTGTAATTTTCTTTGTTCTAATTCCCCAAACCATTTGAATAAACTTCTTCCTAAAACCTTCATGTCCATTTGAAAATGTAATGCCAAGAATTGGACACAACACTCCAGCTGGGGCAAAATGTAGCAAAGTTTAAAGTTTATTTATTAATGTCACAAGTAGGGTTAACACTGCAATGAATTTACTGTGAAAATCCAGATGTCATTTATTCGTACAGAGAGTCCAGCAAATAATTTGATTTTGATAGTATTAATTGAGGAGGAGTATCAGCATTAGGAGATTTGTCTTGTTTTTCTTAAAGAATGTATAATATGGAGCTTTCAACATCTACCTGCAGTACGTAAGGCCTTTGGTTTAACGCCTTATGAAACGGTTGGTACCTCCAACAATACCGCACTCATTCAATACTGCAGTGAAATGTCAACCCAGATCAGTGAACTCTTGACCTGTTGCCTCTTAGCCAAGGTGACTGCAATAGCAAGTGAATATAAATCCTAAAAGGCTCAATTATAATTGTAATGATTCTAATGTGCTTATTGCAAACATGCTCTACAAAAAAAGTATGAAAATACATAGAAAAGCAGGTACCAACAATCCTTCCCAATTTTTTTTAAAACCAGAGGCAAATGTACCACAAGTACCCAACGATATGCAATTAACATTTGAAAGTTGACTAAGAAGTCCAATCCGACTTATAATCATGTTCAGTTATAGATTACGAAGGTGAATCACAACTATTATGTTTTGGCTGGAGAGAGAAAAGGAAGACCAATATTTATAATTTCATGTATTTAGTTGGTAAAGGTAGCATGTGGTTGAGCCAAACAGATTTGATGCCACTTTTTGCTGAGTTAGCTTATTTTGAATAAGGTAGAATGGAGACCTCTGCACAAGAGAGTCATCTCTATCCAATTACAATTTGAAAGAACCATACTCTTTTGTTCCTAATCAAACTTGTTTTGATTCCCTTCTACTTGGGTTCAGGGGGACTGAACTCAAGGGAGCACAATTATGTTTTCTGTTCAAGTCAAACTCCATCTCTTATCCATCACCTGCTCTGATCTTTGCAAGATTACCAGTTTTGGTTCTTGCTTCAAGCCTGTTGCCACTCATGCTTGTGTCACATCCAGGCCCATCTTTTCCCATACACTGATCACAAACCTCCCAACTTCCAGCTTACAGAGGCTAGAATTCATCAAAATTTCATTGACTCTACTCCATTCCACATTAGTTCTGATCCCCTGAACACTTGGCAACATGCACTAAATTCAAAGTCAATGCCCTAATTTACAATTGCCTCAATAGTCTCCACTATTTATGAAGCCATCTTTAATCATTGCTCCATTCCATCGACATTTCTAACTCTGACCTATTTGTCCCCTCATCCCCATCACCCCCACCTTCGATGACAGTGCCTTCTGCCATCATGGCCTTTAAACATCTCCACTTGTCTAGTTGTCTATCTCCTTTCAAAATTACCTCTTTCATCTCTAGTGTTTTAGAAAATGCTGTCATGTAAGTTATTTATGAATTAATGTAGTCAGGGCAGGATCTGGTCCAACTGAAGATATCCAAGATCAAATTAAACTCGGACAACAATGATGACATGTACAACATACTAATGGGTCCTCAACAGCTATGCAACAGAACCTGAGGGAAAGAGTTGCTCTGCACGAACACATTTTTGACTTTCACTACAGAACTACCAGTGTACCAACTTCTTTGTCAGCATTTATCAGAACAATCAAGTTTATCCATCCACTAAATCAAAACATCATTTGCTATTGTACTGTAAGAATAGAAGACATTTAAATTCACTTTATTCAGTAAACACTGAATGCAGCGTTGCAACCTTGTGCTCAACCAAGAAGGATTGAAATCTTGCTGAAAAATATCAGCCATGAATGTACTCAAATAATATTCTGTTATCGATTATTTTAACTAGAACATTAACTGATCTTAAACAGGCCAGTCTTTGTAAAAAATTAAAGTCAAACAGGTATCAGCATCTTTAACATTAATATTGTACTAAACAATTCATCTTCAGTTTATAAGCAGTTAATCACCAAGATGTACAGAATTACTTTGTCAATCTAAAAATACAGAGATGTTCAAAGAATATTCACAATTTATAAGGCCAATTAATAATGGTAATAGCAGATGTCATTTAAGATTACTAAGCAAACATAAATGCACCAGAAGATTTAACGACATTTCTTTACATTTTAATAGCCTGTTTCTTTAATCCCTTTCCTTTACTTTCTGCCAATGGTCCATTTCCATTCTCCTAGCCTGGATGTGCGGACTTGTTGCTGGGGACTGGTCCACTGATGGATTTCATTCATGTGGCTGTAATTCACATGGACTTCAACCAAGCATACTCCTTCATTCATTGGTAAGCAGAGGGAGGCTGTTGAATCCAAGAACCAGACTGTTGCGGTAGACTGGTCAGACCACTTCACCCACTAGCATGAAGTGATTTAGATCTAATTAATTTTACAAAATGCATCTCATCTGACAATTTCCAAATTTATCTTTCCAACTGTGAGGTTGCAAACCTAATGTAAATTACTTGAAAACCATTAGCAGCATCATACTGTGAGCCCATACCCATGAAAAAAAGTAGTTTCCACATAGGATTCTGAATACTCAACGGAGAAAGATTTTAATCCTGATTAGTACAGCGATACTTAAGATAATGGGCTAACTTTAGTGCCAGCCAGTTCCCTATATTTCTTTCACGACTCAGAACTGAGCATTTCTGAGCATTGTGACAATTTTCCAGTCTTTGCTTCAGCTGGCTGAATTTTTTTAAATCAAATAGTTCCTTCTTGTTCCATACCAGTTCCACTTGAAGTACAATTTTGATCGCCTATTCCATACATACTATCCCACTGCATAAGGCCATCCTATTACTAATGCATTTAAAAATATCAGATGAAGCAGTATGGTGGCACAGTGGTTAGCACTGCTGCCTCATAACTCAGGGACCCAGGTTTGATTACTGGCTTGGGTCGTTGTCTGTGTGGAGTTTGCACATTCTCCCCGTGTCTGCATGGGTTTCCTCCTACAGTTCAAAGATGTGCAGGTTAGGTGCACTGGCCATGCTACAGTGCCTCAGTGTCCTGGGATGTGTAAATTCGAGTGATTAACAGGGGTAAATATGTGGGGATATAGAGATAGGACCTAGGTAGTGTTGTTGTCATTGCAGACTTGAGGAGCCAAATGACCACCTTCTGCACTGTAGGGATTCTATGATACTTCAATGAAAAAGGCCCTCAAAGGGGGAAGCATTTTTAATACAGAACACTGAAACAGAAAAGAACCCACATGTAAATTAAATATTTGGCTGCACACCACATCCAATAATAGCCAACAGATTCTTCTTCAATTTCTTTTGTGGATTTTTAGGGAAAAATCAACAATTGATTAGCTACAATTTGAGGTGACAAAGCCATGGATGACAGTTTCAAAAGCTCATCTTGAACTAAGTGATGTTATAGAGAGAGGAAGTACATGATCATTGCAGCAGAGGAAATGGAATTGAAGTCAAATTAAATCACATGGGTTGCAAAATATCTGGCTGAAATCAAAACAGTGGCCTGGGAAGAGATGGAATCAGGGCAAAGGTTCAGTGCTCGTGGCAAACAGCTTACAACAATGTTGGCCTTCCCAAGCTTTAACTAGAAGTGAAGCTCATCCAGCGCTGAATATTGTCCAAGCAATTTGGCAACAGAGCTGATGGAGGGATTCAGAATACTTGTGAAGTTGTGGAAGTGGATATTGTCCATATAGTAATGGAACATGATACGTGTCTGCGGGTGATGAAAATGTTGCACATGTATAGACAACCAAAGATAGATCTCGGGGAATCTCGGAAGGAACAGTGTGGGGATGAGATCAGTCATTACCGAGTTGCTCTGCAATTAGGCAGGCATGTGTGGAACTAAGGAAGAAAAATTCCAATGCATCAAAGAACTTGCAGTGGAGGAAAATGGTGTTTTCAATGTCAAATACTACAAAGAGGATGAGGAGTAACTGTATCACAAATACAATTATGAGCATGTTGGTTAGGATCACTTTCATGCTGTGCCAGTGGAAGAACTCCTCAGGGCAGAAACAAATGTAGCTGTAGGAAAAAAAGGGCACAGACTCTAGAAGCTCAAGGCTTTTGCAGAGAAAAGGGAGATTAAAGACAGAGCAAGGGGAGTATATAAATTGACATTTTGAAGAGGTGAAGGTCAGTAGCTGGGAAGTTACATGAGCTAGCATTGTGGCCAGGAAGTGAAGTTGAGGCAGCATAGTGGTCAGCATTGCTGTCTCAGAGTGCCAGGTACCCAGATTTGATTCCCATCTTGGGTCACCATCCATGGAAAGCCTGCATATTCTCCCCATGTCTGCATGAGTTTTCTCCAGGTGCTGTGGATTCTTCCCACAGTCTGAAAGATGCGCTGGTTAGGGCAGTGGCCATGTTACATTCTCCCTCAGCGTACGCAAACAGGCACAAATATGGTGAGTAGGGGATTTTCACAAAAACTTAACTGCAGTATTAACGTAGCCTGCTTGTGACTAATAAATAAAAACTTAGTGAATAGTTTAGTGGGAATTAGATTACAAGCACAAGATGAATTTAAACAAGGATGGGGCAGGGTTCTAGTTTAATGGATGAGGGTAAAAAGGAATAGTAGCAGAGACGGTTTCGTTGTATGCTTTATTTTTTCATCAATTAGAAAAAAAATTTGGAGCTACCCTCGACGGCATGAAAACGCATCCAACATTTTCATGGTACAATCATTCCTACGGCACCTCATGTTGGGGAGCGTGTGGTTTGAACACTGGTCATAGAGTTTACAACATGGAAACAGGCCCTTCGGGCCAACTTGTCCATGCCGCCCTTAATCTGGTACCCAGTCCATGTTGTTATCAGAGCGGACACCGTGCCAGCCCAGCCTGGAACATACTCAGCCGCTAACCTACACCCAGCTGCAGTTACCATGGCGGCCTTGGCGTCTCTGGCAAACACAAACGCGCCGATTCGCTCCCTCTCCTCGGGCTGCACACAGCGCACCGCCAGGGACCACTCGCAGCGGCTGGGCCGCCAACAGCCGCAGCCGAAAGCCCAGCGCAGCCCCTCCATCCTCCGGCTGCCCGACATCACCTCACTCCCCGGGGCAAGCGACCATCTCCATCACCAAGTCCAATCTGCCCTCTGACCTCTGCCCCGGAAGGGGCGGTGATTGAGGGCTGGCTAATAGCGGGTGGCGCCGGGGTGAAGGGCGTGACAACAGTGTATGATTGACATACAGTACAGCCAATAGGAGGCTGGCCGGTGGCTTGCGCGAGCGGCTTTGCGCAGGCGTGGTTGCGTTATTAGGTTCTTTGTATTGGGAAAGTGGAGGCCAGCATCAAACTGCAGGTTACTGTCTTCATCTGTGCAGTAGGAATTAGTAGCTTCTTCTGTAAATATTCACTGTAATGCAGTGTTTATTGATTACTGACCAAATTTAATACCTTTGATTTGATTTTCTCTTTGCTCATGGGAAAAATCAGGAAGAGAGTTCACCCTTTGTGCTGGTGTTAACAATGTTATCTAATTGGCAGTTTCGCCTGTCCCTTTGAGCTGAATCCCCAGTGTGATCTGTCCCTTACTGAGCTGAATCCTGGCAGTGTGACCTTCCCTTTGAGCTGAATCCTCAGTGTGACCTGTTCCCTTTGAGCTGAATCCTGGCAGTGTGACCTGTCCCTTTGGGCTGAATCCTGGCAGTGTGACCTGTCCCTTTGGGCTGAATCCTGGCAGTGTGACCTGTCCCTTTGGGCTGAATCCTGGCAGTGTGACCTGACTCTTTGAGCTGAATCCTGGCAGCGTGACCTTCCCTTTGAACTGAATCCCCAGTGTGACCTGTCCCTTTGGGCTGAATCCTGGCAGTGTGACCTTCCCTTTGGGCTGAATCCTGGCAATGTGACCTTCCCTTTGAACTGAATCCCCAGTGTGACCTGTCCCTTTGAGCTGAATCCCCAGTGTGACCTTTTCCCTTTGAGCTGAATCCTGGCAGTGTGACCTGGCCCTTTGAGCTGAACCCCCAGTGTGACCTGGCCCTTTGAGCTGAACCCCCAGTGTGACCTGGCCCTTTGAGCTGAACCCCCAGTGTGACCTGGCCCTTTGAGCTGAACCCCCAGTGTGACCTGGCCCTTTGAGCTGAATCCTGGCAGTGTGACCTGTCCCTTACTGAGCTGAATCCTGGCAGTGTGACCTGTCCCTTACTGAGCTGAATCCTGGCAGTGTGACCTGACTCTTTGAGCTGAATCCTGGCAGCGTGACCTTCCCTTTGAGCTGAATCCTGGCAGTGTGACCCGTCTGTTTGAGCTGAATGCTGGCAGTGTGACCTTCCCTTTGAGCTGAATCCTGGCAGTGTGACCTTCCCTTTGAGCCGAATCCTCAGTGTGACCTGTCCCTTTGAGCTGAATCCCCAGTGTGACCTGTCCCTTTGAGCTGAATCATCAGTGTAACTTGTCCCTTTGAGCTGAATCCCCAGTGTGACCTGTCCCTTACTGAGCTGAATCATCAGTGTAACTTGTCCCTTTGAGCTGAATCCCCAGTGTGACCTGTCCTTTTGAGCTGAATCATCAGTGTGACCTGTCCCTTTGAGCTGAACCCCAGTGTGACCTGTCCCTTTGAGCTGAATCCCCAGTGTGACCTGTCCCTTTGAGCTGAACCCCAGTGTGACCTGTCCCTTTGAGCTGAATCTCCAGTGTGACCTGTCCCTTTGAGCTGAACCCCAGTGTGACCTGTCCCTTTGAGCTGAATCATCAGTGTGACCTGTCCCTTTGAACTGAATCCTGGCAGTGTGACCTGTCCCTTTGAACTGAATCCTGACTGTGTGACCTATGTGTCCTCTCCCTTTTGAGCTGCTGATTTCTCGTGTTCTTCTTTATTTAATGGTTGAACTTTGAATCTTTCAGGCAATTGTGATGTGGTCGCTGAATGTAAAATGCTTTTGCCAAAAGGTGGAAATCCACAGAAGTTCATAAATAGTCCGAAAGAGAAAGATAGTTTATTGCTCCAAAGTTATCTTTCCTCTGTTGCAGCCCATTTAACTGTATGTTCCTTTCCTGTTGTGCCATATTCTCTGTTAACTTAGTTTTATTAATCGTCTGTGTCTCTGGTGCACAATGACCAAAATGAATCAAGTTGAAGTATGAGACTGAGTAGTGTACTACACTCCCTTTGAAACTGCATAATGATATCTGCAATGTGTACTTGATTTGATTTATTACTGGCACATGTATTAGCATATAGTGAAAAGTATTGTTTCTTGCATGCTACACAGACAAAGCATACCGTACATGGAGAAGGAAAGGAGAAGGTGAAAAATGTAGTGTTACGGTCATAGCTAGGGTATAGAGAAAGGTTGACTTAATGTGAGGTAGGTTCATTCAAAAGTTTGATGGCAGCAGGGAAGAAGCTGTTCTCGAGTTGGTTGGTACGTGAGCTCAGATCTTTGTATCTTTTGCCTGACGATAGAAGGTGGAAGAGAGAATGTCCGAGGTGCATGGGATGCTTAATTATAATGGCTGCTTTTCCGAGGCAGCGGGAATTGTAGACAGTGTCAGTGAGTGGGAGGCTTGTTTGAGTGATGGACTGGGCTTTGTTCATGATCCCTTGTTTTTTGTTGCGGTCTTGGACAGAGCCGGAGCCATACCAAGCTACGATACAATGAGAAAGAATGCTTTCTATGGTGCATCTGTAAAAGTTGGTGAAAGTTGTAGCAAACGTGCCAAGTTTTCTTGTTCTTCTGAGAAAATAGAGGAGTTGTTGTGGGGCTTTCTTAACTATAGCATTGGCATGGAGGGATCAGGACAGGTTATTGGTGTTCTGGACACCTAAAAACATGAAGCTCTCAACCATTTCTACTTTGTCCCTGTTGACGTAGACAGGGGTGTACTCTCCTCTACACTTCCTGAAATCAATGACAACCTCCTTCATTTTGTTGACATTGAGGTAGAGATTATTGTTGTTGCACATTGTGAGGTAAAATTTGGGTTGAATGGGACAAAACACTGATGCAGGCTTCAGTGCTTGTGGTGAATATCTGGCATGGTTGAACAATGTTAATATTGACCAACATTAACTTGAAGCTGAACTGACAGATAAGGATACTGAGAATGCTGGAGGCCAAAGCATGTAAGTCTGCTTGTGAATCAAGTGATCCTGATATTTGTCAATGTTGAGTGAAGTGTTGGATTATGCACGCTTGGTATTGAACAGTGCAATGGGCTCACATTGGTGGAGATAGGTCCAGATTGCACCTGCTGTGTTTTCTGATGAATTGGTTCCTGATGTTGGAAATTAGCTCAGGTTCAGACAGCATGGCAACGTTATGTCTTTCTTGAGATGGCACACAGAACGATTGATATATTCCTGGCCAGAGACGCAGAATTGCTGCAGATAGCTGGGAAAATCTAACAGTGATGTTCACGTTTCATAAAGTTGATTGACATTTTGTAAAACTTGTTTCCCAAATCTGTAAGATTGTTTCACTTGCACAAGTCTTCACGGCCTCTATACAGAGCCTTAAGAATTAAAAGAAATGTATTAATAATACAATAAGATGATCTGTTTTCCAAATCTATTTTTAGAATGAAACAGTTCAAGAGGAAGAGAAAAAGCAATTTTACAATGAAAGAAACTGAAACCTTGTTGAAGGAAGTGGAGGACCGAAGAGACATAATTTATACCCAGCAACATGATGCAATAACCAATGAGTTAAAATGGATGGCTTGGAAAGAGATAGCAGAAAAAGTCAGTGCAGCAAGTGGTGGTGAACAGCGCACTGCATATGAAGTGAAGAAGAAATATACTGATTTAAAGTGTTACCTGAAGAAAAGAGGGGAATGCTTGGATAGGATGGAAGCCATGATGAGTGGCTGTAGTCCTACTTCACTGCATGGTTTTAACCACAGTGCAGTCAATGGTGAAACATCTTGTAAGTTTGAAGATTCATTGTTGATTGATGATCCCAATAGACCTCTTTGTGTAGTTAAAGTAGAAGATGGTGATGATCACGGAGAAGAAGAAGAGGAGGAACAGGGACTGCAAAATACAGAGGTTTGGTCATTCATTATTTGAGAACGATCTAAGAGCAGAAATTAAGGTGATTACGTTTCTGGCAAATGTGTTCTGTTCCCCAGCATTGTCGAGAAAAATCATTAGTAGCAAGTTCTATGACACAAAGATTTGATCACCGTTGATGTCGCACTCACTTGTGAGCATGGAAGTGCTCTAGAGCAGAGCTTCTAGAACAGAATTCCAGAGCAGAGCTGGTCGCACATTCATCAGTAACATGGAGGTGTGCCAGTAATTCACAACCTAGAAGCTATCTGCTCCTTGCATTCTTCCCCATTTCTTTAATCTTCATCAAAAAGATTTAGTGCAGAGGAAACACCCAACCCATGCTCCTTGTATTTGTTTTACAATTTAAAGTCATACACAATAATTTTCATATATATATATATATATATAGTATGCTTAATGGTCTGGGGGTTTTACACTGAGGTGAGTTTTGGAATGCGAGTCTTAACAGGTAATCAAGTCTTTACAAATGCAGACAATGTGAGTGGGGAGAGGATTAAACATAGGTTAAAGAGGTATGAATTGTCTCCAGCCAGGAGAGTGAGATTTTGCAACCCCAGGCAAGTTATGGGGGTTCCAGCTAGCATGACATGAACCCAAGATCCCGGTTGAGGCCGTCCTCATGTATGCGGAAGTTGGCTATCACTTTCTGCTCAGCGTTTCTGCATTGTTGTGTCTCGTGATGGCTGCCTTAGAGAATGCTTACCTGAAGATCAGAGGCTGAATGCCCTTGACTGCTGAAGTGTTCCCCTACAGGAAAGGGACACTCCTGCCTGGTGATTGTCGAGTGGTGTCCAAAAGATGGTCGCGTGGGAAGATACTGTGGGAATAAGATGAGGTGTTGGGATTGATTGAGTGGAGTAGGCTGTTGCAGAGGGAACAGTGCCTTTGGAATGTGAATGTGGCATGTTGGGGAAGGGATTGTGGAGTTATGTTTGGTGGTGGCATCATGCTGGAAGTGACGGTAGATGATTCTTTGAATGTAGAAGCTGGTCGTGAACACGAGGGAAACCCTATTGCTCTTCTGGGAGGGGGAGGAAACATGAATGTAGAAGTGTGGGGAAATATGTACATAAAAATATATGGGAACAAGGAACTTTCATCATTTGGCTCCTTTTCTTGGCTGAATTCAGCCCTTTCTCAGGTCTGCCTTTCATGGCCGCGGTAGGTGTAGCTCACATTGCTGTCAAATGCATGGCGCAGTGTAAATGGTCTAGATTTCTGAGTACCTAAAATTTCAGCACCTTACCAAAACTGTCAATAGAAGCAGTTCTGTAATACAAGTCCTCTCAAAGGTCACATTCCATGTTGCCAAATGTCATCATCCATAGAGACCTGACTCTTTTGTGCCCAAGTTGAAATACAGAGCCAAGTGTCACATGTAGAGAAGTGATACTATGGCGTACACTAAGTAATGGTCTTGCTACAATTTAAAAAAAAGCTTCTTGTACATTTGATAATCATTAAATGAGCTTTAAGAGAAAAATAATTACTATGTCACGTAACAACGTTAACGGATAGGGTGAGGAGAAAACTGAAAACCTTGTATCATTTCTTTTGCTGTCCATAATTTTGTGCATTTAGGAAAGGAAGATGTATGTTTGTCTCTTGGTCCCCAAGTGTGTAGTCAATTTTAATCACAGCAGCAAAGTTTCATGAGTTTAAATAAAGAAGATTGTTTAATCATAGATTGAATCATAGAATCCCAACAATGCAGTAAGAGGCTACTTGGCCCCTTGAGACTGCAGCGTCAACAATCCCACCCTGTAACGCAACACATGTACCCCACTAATCTTCCTGGCAATAGGCATTTGAGCATGGCTGATCCACCTAATTTGCACACCTTTGGACTGTGGGAGGAAACCCACGCAGACACAGGAAAACATGCAAACTCCACACAGACAGTGGCCCATGGCTGGAATTGAACCTGGGTCCCTGGTGCTGTGAGGTAGTGATGCTAACAACTGTGCCACCCATTTAGTCACACATTCAGCCCGAAAGTCAATATTCTCACATATAGACGCACACAAAATGTACAATTAAAGAGATTAATGGATTTTTACAAGTTGTAAACAAAAGAACAATTCATGTCTTACATATTTAGTACATCGTAGGAAAATTAGTCATTGTGGACCTGGTAAAGAGATGTGTCATTCCAGTAGAATAGGTGGTTTGGAATAGTACATCAGGACTATTATAGGATTCCTTCAAAGAGAAGGAGTTTCAGCAGATCGCAAAGCTAGTCCCTTATCTATTTTCTCATCAGGAAGTCAGGTTTCTTTATAGATGGATGAGGAGTAGGAATTAGGCTGGGAGGCTTTTAACATATTTGATTTATTATTGTCACATGTATTGGTAAACAGTGAAAAGTATTGTTTCTTGTATGCTATACAGACAAAGCATACTGTTCATGGAGAAGGAAAGGAGAGAGTGTGGAATGTAATGTTACAGTCATAGCTAGGATGTGGAGAAAGAACAACTTAGTGCGAGGTAGGTCAATTCAAAAGTTTGATGCCAGCAGGGAAGAATCTGCTCTTGAGTCGGTTGGTATGTGACCTCAGACTTTTGGATCTTTTTCCTGATGGAAGAAGGTGGAAGAGAGTATGTCTGGGGTGCGTGGAAGGCAGCTGGAAGTGTAGACAGAGTCAATGGATGGAAGGATTGTTTGCATGATGGATTCGGCTATATTTATGACCTTTTGTAGTTTCTTGTAGTCTTGGGCAGAGCAGCAGTCACACCAAGCTGTGATACAACCAGGAAGAAGGCTGTCTGTAAAACTTGGTGAGAATCGTAGCTGACATGCCAAATTTCCTCAGTCTTCTGAGAAAGTAGAGGCGTTGGTGGGTTTCTTAATTATAGTGTTGGCATGGGGGGACCAGGACTGGTTGTTGGTGATCTGGACATTTGAAAACTTGAAACTCTCAACCATTTCTACTTTGTCTCCATTGATGTCGACAGGGGCATGTTCTCTATAATGCTTCCTGAAGTCAATGGCAGTGTCCTTCGTTTTGTTGGCATTGAGGGAGAGATTATTGTCATCGCACTAGCCTCAAAGATTAAAAGGCTTTGATATTAATGCTTGGTCAGAAGCTGATATTTTGCAATGGTGCTTTTTTGTAGACTGCATTGTTCATTCTGGATTTTGGAATAATAAAAGATTTTGATATCATAAGCCAGTACTTGTCATATGATCATCTGTTTTCCACCCCAGAGTGGTTTAATGCTGAAAGTCATTGCTGCACATTTGGAAAAAGATGATGGTCATTCACATCTACTTGAGGTTAACTGATTTTCTGCAGTTTCCCTTTTAAATTGCAAACTTGGAAAGACAAAATCCAGAAATCGATTGAGTTTTGAATTTGGAATTAACCACAAACAATGTTAAGTGTAAATTCCACAGTTGGATGCTCTATGGGTAAATTCATTCAAAGGGGACCCCCCCCTCCAAAAAAAAATCTGGGATGATTCAATTCTCTGGAAGTTTAAGGTCGTCTGTGTTGAAGTTGACAGTGATCAAAACCACCCTGTTAGTGTCAACCATCAAAACGGAAAGACAGTTCCAGGAGCTTCCATACAATCCATATTTGAATAGGCCAAGCTTTCACTGTAGATAACAACAGACCGCAAAGATGTCTATTTCTGGCCTGGGATAAAACATGATAGGAAGGACTATTACTTACGTGGTGAAAAACTGCAGCAGGCGACGGTGCAGAGGGACCTCGGGGTCCTTGTGCATGAGTCGCAAAAACCCAGCCTGCAGGTGCAGCAGATGGTCAGGAAGGCGAATGGGATGCTGGCCTTCATAGCGAGGGGGATTGAATATAAAAGTAGGGAGGTCTTGCTGCAACTGTACAGAGCACTGGTGACGCCGCAGCTGGAGTACTGTGTGCAGTTTTGGTCGCCGCACTTACGCAAGGATATTTTGGCCTTGGAGGGAGTGCAGGGGAGGTTTACTAGGCTGATACCGGAGTTGAGGGGCTTGAGCTATGAGGAGAGGCTGAATAAACTAGGCTTGTACTCGTTAGAGTTTAGAAGAATGAGGAGAGATCTCATTGAGACGTATAAGATGATGAATGGGATGGATAGGATAGAGGTGGAGAGACTCTTCCCGCTCAGAAAGGACAGTAGGACTAGGGGGCACAGCCTCAAGATAAAGGGGGGGGACGGTTTAGAACGGAGTTGAGGAGGAACTTCTTTACTCAAAGCGTGGTGAATCTCTGGAATTCTCTGCCCGTTGAAGTGGTAGAGGCTGCCTCGCTAAATATTTTTAAGACGCAGGTTGATGGGTTTTTGATAAGCGAGGGGATTAAGGGTTATGGGGAGAGGGCGGGAAAGTGGAACTGAGACACGACAGATCAGCCATGATCTTATTGAATGGCGGGGCAGGCTCGAAGGGCTAGATGGCCTACTCCTGCTCCTATTTCTTATGGTCTTATGGTGAGGAAGTGGGTACATAGCCAAAGAAGGACGTATTAGGAGGGTTGACTAAAAGCTTGGCCGTGGAAATAGATTTTAAAGAAGTTGCTAAAAGAGGGGTGGAAGATTTAGTGGGGAAATTCTAGAGTAATATTTGTTGTGGGAAATCACCACTCGGAGTCAGATTTAAAGATTCAACGTGCAGTTTATTGGACAAAGCCTTGGGAGAAGCGCTTGGCTCTCGGGAATGTTCTTGGTCACCTTCTCAATTTTAAAAATGGCAGCTGAGCTTCTTTTATACATTTCAAAGAGTCAACAAGTAAAGACATTAGCAGTTATTACATCATTAGCCAATTATGCTCCCTTAGCAATCACTGACCTCGTTAACAAAACTTATTGTTTCAGTTCCACTTTATCTTAAACTAAGTTGATTATCGGGACCTCAAAGTCTGTTTTTTGTTTTTGCCCTGTAGAAATTAGACAATAACAGGATGTAGCTCAAAGGTTAGTTCGTTGTACAATGCCTATGCCTAAGTCAGCACATTCTTTCCACAGAGTCCATTTTGGACCACGTAACCTCTCGTACCTTCTAATTTTGGGATTGCCTCTGGCAGCATCTCACTTTTACTCCAACACACATATATATAGCATGCTTAATGCTCTGGGGGTTTTACACTGAGGTGAGGAAGTGGGTACATAGCCAAAGAAGGACGTATTAGGAGGGCTGACTAAAAGTTTGCCCATGGAAATAGATTTTAAAGAGGTTGCTAAAAGAGGAGTGGAAGATTTAGTGGGGAAATTCTAGGGTACATAGTCTAAATGTCTATATACTTGGCTTGTATTCCCTTGAGTTTAGAAGATAGGGGGCTAATCTAATTTTCATGTTTAAAGCGATAAAGTGATTCAATAAGATAGATACAGAGAAACTGTTTCCTCTGCTGGCGAAATCCAGAACAAAGAGGCACAATATTGCATTTTGAAGTGGACATTTAGGAATGAAATCAGGACACATTTTCTCACAAATATTTGACATCTGGAATTCACTTTCCCTGTAGGTTGTGGATACTGGATTGCTTAAAACTTTCAAGATTGAAGAACACCTCATTTTTATTGGGTGAAAGCACTAAGAGATGTAGAACACAGGAGGCAAAGAAAGTTGAAATATAGATCAATCATGATCCATTGAATGGTGGAATGGGCTTGTGGGGCTGAATGGCCTAGTGTTGTCCCTTTGTTTCTAAATAGAATGATGAGCAGAAGATGCCTACGAACACCTCCAGTTGGAGGTGCCCCTCCAAGTTACTGACCATCCTGACTTGGAAATACATCACCATTCTTTCACTGTCGCTGGGTCAAAATTCTGAAACCCCCCTCCTAACAGCACAGTGGGTGTACCTACACCCCAAGGACTGCAGCAGTTCAAGAAGGCAGCTCACCACCACCTTTTGAAGGGCAACCAGGCATATGAACTGGCCCAGCCATTTCGTAAAACATACATCTCGTAAAAATGAATTTAAAAAGATGTAAATGGCCATTAATGATGGAGCAAAGGAAAGGGAAATGTAGTTAGAGAAACACGTTAAGGTAGAAGCAATGACCTGGTGTAGATTACAGAGAATGATTTCATCGTGAGGCTGAGAATTTTCAGTTTGGTACATTGCGGTATTAGTAGCCTATGTACATGAGCATGAAACTAGCTTAATGAACAAGTAGACTTGGTGCAGACAGTTAAGCTTTGGATGAACAATTTCAATATCAATTACCTGTCTGAAGCTAACAACTGCAGTAACTGTAAATTAACTGTGCAGGAGAGCTTTGTGGAGCTCCTCCCCCAATGTAGAGGGGAGCATCTGCATTCTGTACTCTCCATGTTCTCACTAATATTTACAAAGCAATGATTTTAATTTCCTTATTTATACTTTTAAATGTAATTGCAATTTTCTTCAGTTAATGATTCAATGGAGTGGGCAAATTACTGACTTGCTGCTGCATTCTAATGTTGCACTGGAGTATTGAAAGTGCTTCAGTTTCATGCTGTGAGTCAAACGCACCTAACATTTTAAGGTTGCTTTGCACAAAGCACAATTGGAGTTGTTGGCTTGACGCATACCTTGGATGGTTAGAGTTGGAGAATACATTACTTTATGGTTCTCCGTTATTTTGGTTGAAAACCAGCAAGCTCATGTTACTGAGGCCCAGCTGCTCACGTTGGCCAACTTTGCGTGCTGCCTGTCCCTACCGACACACCACTTGCTTTGCTGCATTCCCATCAGGAGATAAAATGTACCCTTAAGAAATTGATCTTTTCTGTAGTATTACCTGTATTTGAAATGCCTACACCATTAGTAGTCACAAGCTGGCATACTGCAGTTCTGGATGCATATGAATTGTAGAATTATTTATGGTAAAGAGGCAAACCACCTATTTAGAGAGCAAACACAAGGACTTGCTGTATGCGGTGTCTGCATCTCGAAAGGAGAATTGCTGAGAATGAAAATCCTGAAGGGTACAACCATTAGAAGAGGGAAATAATCAGAATGTGTTTGTTTTTCTATTAGACATATGGAACATGAAACAAAAACTTGTCGACTTTTTCTGAAGTAAAATTTTTAGGAGAAAGGGGACCATATAGGTGATTACTTTCAAATGGCTGTTTACAACATGTGAGACAGTTGCAACTTGAAACAATGGCATTTTTCAAAGTTGGAAATTATCATGCATTTCAAATGCTTTTAATTTATTTGTACTTAAATCCAATGCATGTTTTTTTAAAGAAAGAAGGTAGCAACTTGCAGAAGCATTGTGCCATTAATCAAAGGTTCTTCATTCAAATTATCTTAGTCACAGGATCTATAAATTGCACTAAGTATTTGCTGCAGAAATATTGCCTAAAGAAGGAAGGAAGCAAGTGAAATAAACATATGATTTTATATCTTTTGCATATTTGGGATGCACAAAGTACCATGAAGTGATGGACAATAAGGAGCTGCTTTCCCATAATCTATGTAACAAGTTATTTAGGAACCAAAATTTTTATAAATTTACCCAGGGGTAAAGGAATTAATTATTTAGGGAAATGCTCAAAAAAGCTTTGCTATCTTTGAGGAAAATCCAATATAAATTCCATTCCAAATTCTTTTTGGTCGTGACATGCATATTTCCCCTATGTTCGCAGCCCACTCTTGGATTCATGCAACATATGATTCATTGTCTGCAGGGTGACGTGGTAGCACAGTGGTTAGTACTGCTGCCTTATAGCGTCAGGGACCGGATTTGAATCCACCTAGGGTGACTGTGGAATTTGCATGTTCTCCCTGTGATCTGCATGGGTTTCGTCCTGCAGTCTGAAAGACATGCTGGTTCAGCGCATTGGCGTGCTCAGTTCTCTATCAATGTATCCGAACAGGCACAGGAGTATGACAGCTAGGGGATTTTCATGGTAACTTCACTATAATGTTAATGTAAGCCTATTTGGGACACTAATAAATAAACTTTATTTGTGAGAACTTGTTAGCACATATATCTAAATACATACTTTTTTTAATTTTAACAGATCAGAAATGTGGCAGAAGAACCCAAAGTACTTGCAAGTCCACTTCCAATTACTCGGACGCTAGAAGAAGTTGACAACTTTTCGGAGGTAGAGAGATGTTCTTCAAGCTCTGATCAACCTGCGGCAGAGAATTGCAGTTCACATGCTGTCTTCTTTTTAGAGAAACAGCGATTAGAGTTGGAGAAACAGCGTGTGGCCCTAGAATCTGAAAGACTACAGGTGGAGAAAGAACGCTTGCAGATTGAAAAAGAGAAGTTGCGTTACCTGGATATTGAAAATGAACGGCTGCAGCTGGAAAAGGAACGCTTGCAGCTGGAGAAAGAACGCTTGCACATCAAGAGAGAGAAACTGAAGCTGTTGACCATGCAGTCCCAAAAGTTGCCACAAGAGAAAGAATGTAACTTGCTGGCTGAAAAAACACATTTGAAATCGGTGGATATTGAAGCAGAAAAGTTGAAATTGGAAAGAGAACGTTTGCAGTTAAAGAAAGAAAGATTGCAGTTTTTGAATATTGAGTCTGAGAAGCTGCAGATTGAGAAAGAACGACTGAAACTTGAATGGGAACGCTTGCAGTTGCAAAAAGATTGCCAAAAACAATGATTCCATTTAATTAATAGAATGTTATTTTAAAACTTAAACAAATCTATGTTGGCCTTATTTTCAAAGTTTATAACAATATGTTGTATAAAGCTTATTATAAATTACATTCCCACAAACTATGAATGCAACTTATATATTTTTGATCTGTGCACCACAGCAGATTTTCGCAGATTTGATCGCAAACTTTACCTCGAATTTTGTCGACATTTCCAAACAGATATCTGAATGTTAGCGTTTACCATGAAATTTTACCATTAAAATTTAAACTATTTTAAAATGAGGCTGCTGCACAAGAAAGAACATGTTAATTTAGATGTGAATTTTGATCATGTATTGGATAGATTGTGCTGTTACAAGAAATTAGTGTTTAAAGGAAGAACATTTTTTAGCCCAAGAGACATCTTTTAATATTTCATGTCCAAAGATGGTGCTGGGTAAAATAGAAATCAACAGCCTGATATTAGCAACTCTGTTAAAAAGAATTGCAGGCAAGTTATTTTTACACTGCTCATTTATACATTGTGCAATGATTTTTTTGACAGTTAACTTTAAATTATAGCCCTCAAACCTTGCTTGTTATTGTCATAGGTCTGTCTAGCTTTTGAATTGTTGCCTGTTCATCTAGGCATTGTTGGCTGCATGACTCCAAGTAGCCTGCGATTCTAGATACTGTTAACATGTAAAAGGCTATTTTCGTAGCCTGTACTTTTATTTTCAGACAGCTTGCTTACTGCAGTTGTTTTTCGTTTAACCATCTTGTCCCGATAACTTGAGTGAGATTATCCAGTTAATGACAATTTCTGAAGTTTTGTCAGGCTTTCTAATCCAGTTTCACTGAGAAAGTGCAGCTGATTTTAGTGAGATTTTTATCTCATCTGCATTGATTAGATTCAAGCCCAGGCCCCAGAAATGAAAGGGCTTTTAATACTCCACTGTGCTAGCCGGCTCCTGTAGCTAGGATGCAGCAGCAGCAACGCAGAAAATACACTTTTGTTATCAATCCAGTTATATGAGATTGGAAAATTTTATTTTGAATGTCTGATGTTGCAAAATCCAATCCTTTTACGCCTTGACTGTTTTTTAACATTGGTTTGAAACTGTGACTAACAAGGAAACTTAAGTTGTTTATTTTAAAATGTCTGCGAGAATCAGAGAGTTAATTTGGTGAATAGTTGGACCACGCAGGCCAGAAAAGCCCCACTTAGCTGATTTCAGATGGGAAACAGTAGGGACACTACAAGTGGCTTCAGTGCCTGGGGGTTAGGCTGAGAAGACTTGGCCAACGCTTGTGCTCTGATTACTTTCCAGTCACTTCCACTGGAAAGGAAAGCATTTTGTATTTTATGTGACTGCTATGCCACAATTAATACACACAACTTCTACCTCTAATTTTAACCTTTACTTTTGTTTACATAGAAGCTTTAGCTGAAAAGAATGTGTATCTAGATATTCGTTAATGGTATTGGAATGATTCCAATTCAGTAACCGATTGCTAGATGATTGTTAGTTTGCTGTAATTTATAATACAGCATATTTGCACAACATCAAAACAGATGGGTGAAATTTCTGTGCATATTATTTGAAAAATTGCACTGTGCTTTTGGTAAATTGAGGTCCCTTCTGTTATAATTCATCTGTATAACTTTGGATTTGTTGCATTATTCAGCTTTTCAAATCTAATGCTGTAAGTTTTCTTGATTCGTGTTTTCAAGAACTGGACTAAGTAAATTTTCATTTTTTTTTCTGGTTTTCCTCCAGCTATTTGGGCAGGTTCTCTTGGTTGGGAGCTGTGTTGTCAAGTAGATTGGTGAAGATAATGTCTGTAACCTACAGATATATTTCCAGATGCTTTAAATTCTGTGACCTGGATTTTGATACACTGTGATAAACATTTCTCATCCAGTGACAACTGTCTGTTGAATGTACTGGAAAAGAAAACAAATAGTCAGGTTACGAGATATCAATGTTGTGTATGTATGGTTTTAGGAATGCTGTGAATTAAAATAAGTTTCATAGTGCAAAGCATTTCTATTTTCTGATCCAATTAAATAACTTAGAAAAATATCAGAATAACAAGTAATGTTTTTCCCCATTCAGATTGATTAGTATAGCAATCAAAAATATTTAGGGAGAACTAAGGTCAAATTAGTTTTTTTTGAATCAGTGAATATGTACTAATAACTTAGATTTTTCAGGGAAACTGTTTAAATGCCAGCTTTATTGAGTACTTGTCAGGTAAATTTTCAAAAAGCAGACTTGAGCCGCATGAACCAGATTGGGTTTTAGGTTCAGTTCCTGTGCAGAGTTAACTGATCACAACCATGACAGCAGTTGGAACATCACAAGTGAACTCCATGTTCCTTGGTTGGAGGGGAAAGAAAATTTGCTCAGGTTTTTTTTCCTGACTACTGCTCAGTAACCCACCCTCCCCCATCTCACAGTTGTGTAGCTGTAAGCTGAGGAGGGAATTCGGTTGGGTTCACTTTGATAATCCCCCACTTTACGGCCAGTCCCGCACCTCCCCTCCCCGTCCCCACAGCTCCCTCAAATGAAAAATGGCTACTCCATTGAAATATTGGGGGCAGCCAATGCCTGTCGATTTCAATGTGATTTCATATGTCCAGACGATGAGGAAAGGAAATTGGGGAAAATTCTAGCCAACATGCTGAATGTTGCTTTGTCAAACTTACCTCAGGCAGAGTGCAAAAAATGGCCTGTGGGTCACATGTGATCCTGAGCAGTCTGGTTCTTGAAACCAAAGGCAATACAGTTATATTGGTTATTCACTAGCTTGACTTGTTTCATTTCTGTGGGTCTGAAGGTTTGGAAAGGACTGTTCGTAGCACTGTTGCCTTATTGGTAAAGAAATCCATGATTGTATCCAAGATGAAATAGTATCAACAACTTGAGCTTTGTTCAGATTGATACGGCCATATATTAAA
This sequence comes from Carcharhinus amblyrhynchos, assembly GCF_965287045.1. Taxonomy (NCBI): domain Eukaryota; kingdom Metazoa; phylum Chordata; class Chondrichthyes; order Carcharhiniformes; family Carcharhinidae; genus Carcharhinus; species Carcharhinus amblyrhynchos. The sequence goes on along the minus strand of NC_137333.1, from coordinate 66,890,549 downwards.
CTTTAGACTTGCCTCCAAATCTTCATGGCGTTCACCCATTCGATTTATGAACACATAGAACTTGGATATCAGTAGCCTCTTGGACACAATCACTGTCTTGTAGCACGTTGAATAATACAGACAAAAACAACTCTGTGCACTGCACTGGCTTAACAGATGGGCCGCTATTTTGGTTTCTTCATTCCCGTGCTTCTGATGGGAAAAAGCCACGGTTCTGTTCCTAATTGTCATGTGTATCCCCTGTTGGGAAATGTGTATCTGTACTGTACTTGAGCTGAACTGTTGTACCTTCATGGTTGGAATAGCTTTCCAATACTTGCTGTCTAGGTGTCAGAAAAAAAAGTGTTATTTCGACCGAAAAATGAAGAATGTACACTGAGTAAAGTATTGAGGACTCCCACTGTCTGTGTATATACTGCAATAACAGCCAGCAGAGGAGTGAAAAGAATCTGCTGAGAAATTATAGTACATATTAAAATAGGACCTGTAGTCATTGACCAGAGGAACATTTATTTGTGTGACTTCAACAGCACAGTTCCTGTTAGACACCATACTGTTACCTGCTATTGGTTTATTCAGAATAGTTTCTTTTTTGATCCACATTACTATTCAATCTCTTAGTTACATATGTGTCATGTTTTCCTTGATAAAACTGTTATCCTGCAGTTAGATATTTATGTAAAGGCAAAAGGTCCTTTAGGCTAGCTTACCAAAAATAAAGTTGGCATTTTCCAATAAAAAAATCCTCTGAACAATGTGTTTTGTTTTGTTTAAACTATATGGGAAGATCAAGGCTGGAAGATTAATCCTGAATAGTGGTGATATATTTACTAAAAAAAATTCAAACATAATAAAAATTCCTCAACTGAGGCAATCCTCATGGCAGGAAGCAAAGAGTTTCTGTTTCTGTGGAGGCTGTTGTGGAATGGAACTGTTTTGTCTTGACTTTTCTAAAACAATGAAGAGTTTTTAAATATGAATTATATATCAACCTCGATTAGAATACTTAAGGATTCCCCAAGATGGGGGAATTTACAGGAGACAGAGAAGAATAAATAGCAAGTACCTGAATTCAGTTTTCCACTTTGAAGGTTTGATGCTAAAAATGCAACATCGCTCCTGTGTAAATCCATTAGCAATGAGACTGAAATGAAGAGAGTTGTATTTCAAAACAGCAAACATTTCTGTCTCAGAATAGATTACTAAACATAACTGTTAATGTTTATTTCAAATAAATGACTCACACGGGAAAACACGAATGCTTAGTAAGGACCAAATCTTTATTACATTCTTCAACATCAATCATTTTGGGTAAGTGTATTTTGCATAAAATCGCAGGATCCAGCAGAAATCTTGGAGAGGGACTTGAACCTACTGGGCCCGATTTTACCAACAATTAGCGTCTGTTTTCGGGCGTGAAGTTGTGGTAAAGTCAGGTGTGAGGCCTTTATTGCGATCTGCACCCGCATCCGCGCAGATCGCCACTTTACTGAGACTCACAAATGGCGAGGATCGGTCCCATGCCCAAATCGGGTGCAACGATGATTTAAATGCATTTGCATGCATTTAAATTGAATTAATGAACTGCCCACCCAACTCTATCAGCATTTCCCTCTTTACCACCACGTTTACCAATCCGGAACCATGCTTTTAGGCACCTGTTGAATAAAAGTCTGAATCAGGCACTTCCTCAGTAAGGGTTGGTGAGGAGGTAGGTGCATGGTGTCCGAAAGCTCTCTACTACTCATGGGTGTCCTGTTGTTGCGGTCATTTCGCTGTTTTGGTCGGTGGCGGCTCTGCGAGTGTGTGGGGGGAGGGGGGGTTGTAGCTGTGCATGATCTTCAATGTCTGGAAGCACGGACCTGGGTCTCAGCACTGACCTTGGGTCCTGCAGTGCTGGTGGGTCCTAGCACAGCAGCCCACTTCAGGCTGAAAGATGGGCACAAAGCCCTTGCAGATAGCACTGCTGCAGTCTCTCAATGTTACCAGGGGCTGTGATTGTGTGGAGCATGTGGCTGGGGGGCATGGGGAGGCTGTGATTGTGTGGAGCATGTGGCTGGGGGGTCTGTGACTGGAGCATGTGGCTGGGGGGATTGGGGGGCTGTGATTGGAGCATGTGGCTAGGGAGACTGGGGGACATGGGAGGGGCATGTTGTGTGCTAGGGGCAAGCAGCATTGCATGACTCCAACATTTGTTCATCTCCACCTCCCCCCACTCCGCCTATCAGAGTTATGAGATGGCTTTTGCAATGCAACCTATCGATCTTGCTGTTCTTCTGGTTGCTGCTAGAGCTGAGGAGGAGGACATGGAGGAAGAACTGCGGGCCCAGGAGGCTCAGGCCGTACCACCTGCAGGACCAGAGGGAGACGACAGGAAGTGGTCACCATTCACTCAGAGCGGGGGTCTTCGGAGAAGGAGGGAACAGAGACCTTGGCAGTTCCGTGCACGAGTATCCTTCGAGGAGATGTCGGACACTGTATGCCGCCAACGTCTCCAACTCCAAAAGGATATCGTGCGACACCTGTGTGACCTGTTGCAGAACCTGGCACCGAGGGGCAGGGTGGGGCGGGGGGTGCCACCCACACTCAGAGGCTGTCAGATTGACGGCTGCTCTGAACTTTTACGCGACCGGCTCCTTCCAGAGACCGAACGGAGATGTCTGTGGCATCTCCCAGTCTTCAGTCCACACCTGTGTCAAGCAGGTCACCGAGGCCCTGTATGCCCGGGCTGGGCAGTACATCACATTCAACCTGGACCAGGCTCATCAGGAAGCCTGGGCTGCGGGGTTCGCTGCAATTGTGGGCAGTCGACTGTACCCATGTCGCCCTCAGGACCCCTCTCAGCCATGGGCCACAAAATCTCAAGAAGCCTGCTCAGTCCCTCTGCTGTGACTCAGCCATTGCTTGGAACCTGCCACCCATGGTGAGGATCCCCTGCACCAGGCTTTCCACTGCAGGCACCATCGTTGCAGTGTTGCCATTGGTAGCGTGCATGACAGGCAAGAGCTGCTCTGCCTGGAAGCTTTGGGACGCCTCCCAGCAGCCTCGCAGTTGGTCCAGTGTGTCCCTCCTACATTTCCTGGCTCTGTTGCTGCATCTCCAGCAGCTGAGGGAGAAGTGATCTCAGAGGGCCAGCATGAAGCCTGGGGCCAGCTGAATCCTCGCCTCCAGCAAGGCCCCCTCATGCCAGAAGCCTCGGACGTTTCCTCCTCCATCCGATGTACATAAGCAGATGTGTCGTGCTCACCAGAGAATGAGCCAGAAACCTCAACACTAACTGGATCCACCGACATGTCAGTTTCTGCGGTGGTGAGGTAAAAGCTGATGGATAGACGGTGCCACTCTCGGAGGTCCCTTCACCCATATCCTCTGAGGACTCATCTGAGCTATCGTTCTCATGATGGATGGGAGCTGTAGCCGGGGCCTGTGGTCCAGAAGGCTCTGGGGCATCAGGATCTGTCCCTGAAACACAGGATACCGGGTTAAATGCAAAGGAGGGAGAAGAATCCGGGATGCCAAACGTGAATCACATGGCTCCCTTGAACATAGAACACTGAACCCAGACAACTACATCACAGGGACAGACCCTTCGGACAGCTAACCCTGTAGTGACCGGGCTGCCCATCTGATTTGTTTGCCCCCACATGCCTCTGTTCCCATCCCATTCAGATAGCTGTAGACATGCCCCTTAAATGTCCCTACAGTTTCCAATTCCACGACCCCCCCAGGCAGTAAGTTCCAGGCTCCCACTATCCTCTCAATGCCAATAAAATGCCTCATACATCACCTTTACACCTTGCTCCTTGCACCCGAAACCCGTGACCGCAAGAAGTTGCCTCAACATGAGTGTAGGAATGGCAGGGGATCACGTCTGGATGGCAGACCAACCATGCTGTCGCTGACAGCCTGCGTCTCCCCTTCTCTGGTGAGCTCCAGCGCCCACTCCTCGAACGGGTTGAGGACCTGGAGGTCTGGCTCACCAACCCCTGTCTTCGACCTCACCCGAGTGTTGTGCTTGGTCTTCCTCTGTGGAGACAGATGGAACCATGAAATAAATGGTGGTGTGATTCATGCAGAGAATTAGGTGGTGACCCTTAGCGGTCAAACACCTTTCCCCCCAGGCTCACTGGAGGTGCTCGGGTGTCAGGAGCTGGAAGCATGCAGGGTGCTGGAAATAGGAGGATCTGGGAGAGATATTAGCAAGCATGCTGAATGGGGTTCAGCACTCACCCTTGCTGCATGGATAAGGTCATTGACTTTTTTCTGGCACTGCCTCGCGGTTTGGGGGGCCAGTGCCCTGGCACTGACTGAAGCAGCGACTGCCTCCCAGGCCTCATGGCCATCAGCCCCCTTGGGTCTGTGTCCTCCTGGGAGGAACAGGGTGGCCTGCCTTGCCTCTGCAGCACCCAGCAGCCTCCCCAAGTCATCATCAGAAAATCGGGGGTGGGCGTGGGTGGAGCCGGTCGTGCGCACATTGTCCCGTACTGCCTGCCAGTCCATTCTGGAGTTTCCCTTTGTTAGGGCAGATCAGCTGCAGGCGGTTTGACAGAGCATTCCAGCAAGTTCCATGCCGTTTGCTTGTTAGCATTGAGAGGAAGGCAAGTGAGCACTTGCAGGTGTACTGCTGGGGGGCGGGGCGCGGTGACGGTGGATGAGTGCCTCAATGGTTAGCCACAGGGGAGAGAGGGGGAGATGTCACACAGCCATCAGCGTCTAAGTGGGATGGGGCCTTGTGTGTGGGATTATCCGGCCTGGCAGTGATGTGACGGGTGCACTTTTTTGGTGTTTTTTTCCAATTGTGCATGCACGGTTCAGAACTCAGATCGTTCTGGCAGCGCTACGCCCTGCCCACAGCGTGAATCAGACTGGAGATGGCTGAGAGCATAGGGGAGCACCTGAAAGCGGATTTCTAAGTCGGATCTGTACTACGCCCAGAATCGGCACTTAAAATGAAAATGGTAAAATCGGACCCACTGACTCAGAATTGGGAATTCAAGCAACTGAGCCACGGCTGAGACCCATTATGTAACAGTAAAGAACGGTAGTATACAACTTGAGTATTGCTGTCTAAGCCTTTTGCCTTACACTCGTCAGGCGAGGCATATGTATGATTTTGATAATTTTTATGAGTTGTTGGTCTGTATGGATTTTATTATTTAACCACATTTTAAAATAAGTGGTTCAGTTTCAAATTCTGTTAGTCAGATACTTGACAATCAGGATATTTTACAGCTGAAATTATACTTAATTGTTCATTTTAAGTTGCTTAAGAGTCTGTATTCAGCAGTTCTGTTTGAAGAAATGGCTGAAAAGTAGTTTGATCTTGGAATGATGCTTTGGGTGGAATTTTTCCAACCCGCCTGTGGAAAATCTGGCCGGGGCCTAAATGTCAGAAACTCGCTAGGTAACATAAAGTTACGTTGCAGTTCTCCAAATAGCAGGTTAATGGTGGCTGGTCATCCCATTGGCAGATGGTGTGAATGCTATTTGCGTGTATTTTCATCTCATGAATGCTCATTAAAACAGCTGCCCACCAGAATCTTGTCAAGCCTTTAAATCTTGTGCCATGCCAGTGGGAAATTATGCTGCTGTCAAACCTCATTGCTACTGACTAGCATGCACAAGGTGCTCCTCCCTTAGCCAGAGACTTTGAGGTGAACGTAACAAAGCCTTTCTGCCACAGTGCTGTGCTGCTCCAGACTGCACCGTGCTGCTGGATCCATGGACCCAATAAGGTCACTGTCTCAGTTCAGTACTATGCCTGGGGTGGGGAGTATAGAGGTCTCCTTGCCCTCCTGGTGTCATACATCAGTGTCTGTCTGGACCTCACTGTCTTGTGGGACTCATGCAGCCGCCATGACAGAAGTCCATAGTTCCACCAGATAGAGTGGGAGGTGAGGGGAAGGGAGGATGGTTGTGGTCTGACAAAGACAAGGAGGCAGTGTGGAAGGAGGGCAGTGCAAGGAAGGGGGGGTGTGTAGGGCAAGGTCTCACGATGTCAGGCAGAGAGGCAAGAGGATGGATGAAGATGAACATTGGAAAACAGAGGGAAGATCAAGGGGAGGGAAGCTGGACCTTGACAAGACTGCATGAAAAGCTTGTGGCGGGGCTGAAAAAAATACCTCATTGTTTACTGGAAGGGGATGGACGAAGACAGCAGATGCAGTGGCTAGAGGTCCAAGTGCAACATGGAAAAGCCTCACAGATGATGGGCTCAGCAGGAAGTGATTGAATCAAGGAACAGATTTCTTATTGAGTCTGCTAGACTTTCCCTCTGGATTTCTGATATTCTAGTGAAGACAGGTGGGCTGGAGAGAATGATGTTGCGGACTGCTATTTAAATATGGCACCAAGACCTTTAAACTCATCAGCTGAGGGCAAGCAGGCAATTCAGCCGCCAGCCTGCCAGCAGAGTCAAAGGGGGAACTTACCTGCACATAATTAATGAGGTTCTAAGCATGGAATGTGACGTGGGGTCCTGCCTTTCTCGTTGGTAGGACAGGCACTGCTGGAGCCACCCGCCATCAAACTAAGGGCCCGATCTTACCATCATTTTGCGCCTGTTTTCAGGCTCTCAAACTTGATAAAGTCGGGCATGAGGCAAGTAGCGCGATCCGTGCCCACCTCCGCACTGGTTCCCCCTTTACCAAGGCCCGAAAGTGGCCACAATCGGGACCATGGGCTGCACACTCAATCATACTGGGACTTCCCCCTTTACCACCGCGTTGGCCCATCCAGAATTGGTGCAAAACAGCCATGCTCCTGTTAGTGAGGAGGTAGGTGCCGAGCGTCCAACGGCTCTCTGCTTGAGATTTGGGTGGGGGGAGGAAAGGGAGGGTCCACTGCCACTCTGCCTGTGATCAATGAGGGGAAATGGGGGGTTCTGCTGCCACTTTGTCTGAGATTGGTGGGGGGGGATGGGGAGAGGGGCCCATGATTGGTCGGGGTGGCCGAGGGGACGGGGGATAAGGAAGTCAATAATGTTGTGGGGCTGGGGCAATATCTGTGAGGGCCAGGGGAGACACTATCCGGCCCGGGAACAAATGGCAAGGGAGCCGCATTCATCATTTTTTTTCTCTGTGCACGTGCAGTTGGAGGCACTGATCAGAGCTGCAGGGTTTTTGGCGCGTTAAGCTCTGCCCACAGGCTTCTGTAGTGCGATTTGGAATTGCTGACATCTTTTCAGGCAGAGTGCTTATGGGGACACCTGAAATTGGGTCTAAAAGTCCGATCTGAAACACCCCCAGTTTCAAGTTTGCCTAGCACTTAGAATCAAAATGGTAAAATAGGGCCCTAAATCTGAAAATGGGAGAATTTTGCCTTTTTATTTTTCAACAAGACTCATGCATTGATTTAATTGATTAACTATATTTGTTGGATCGAACATTCTTCTGTTTTGATGTTTTGATAGGATGGTGGTAAGGTTCCACGAGCTCTGTTCAGTGGTGATGGGAATCCTGATGTCCCATTGAATGTGGCATCAGGGCTAAAACAGGATTCCCAATAGGTATCTAACCAACAATTATTCACCTGGCATGGTTGGAACCTGTTGATTATGCAAAACTGCCAATTTGAATGTAATTAACTGGCTTGTAGCCTCATTTAAAGCCCTCCCACCATTCACCCATCTCCCCACTGGAATCAGTATTAGGCGGGCTTTAGTTCAGGACATGAATATCATGGACCTGATTGGGGGGGGGGGGTGGTGTGAGAAACAATCAAGTTGGTAAGTGCAATGCCCATGTGCCCCTCTGTGGCTGCTAGACTGCAGAGGGAAGGTCCTGGAGATTGGGAGTGCTTGGGCTGAAAGCATGGTGTTGACCCCAGCAATATTCCCTAGAGTGGGCATCTTGTGGCTAAACTTTCTAGTCTACCTGGTCCTAGATCTAATCTTTCTAGCCCTTACCATCATTCTGGCATGGTAATTTCAGGCATCTCTCTGATCAAAGTCTTTATTTTGGTCTGTGGGTGTGAAAACTTTGAAATGGACTTGTTATTTTAATGTCCATCTCCCCTGAACACCCGGTAGGCTTTCAAAGCCCAGCAGTGTGCCATTTAGCAGAAGGGATTTTCCTTTCTGAGAACTTGCAGGTGTGAGAGGACCACTTTCAAGTCCTCTTAATGGTAGAAGTCACCTTTTCAGTGGGGAGAGAATTGTTTTCTTCCTAACTGCTCACTTAGCTTCAGTTCATAAACACAGCATTTATTTCAAGTCTCTGAGCCTTCATAGAAAGCTCAAAGCCATTGAAATCCTTTCAAACACTTTGAAAACATTTCTTTCCATTCAATTTCAGTTCAGTCATTTTAACTTACCTTTGTTGACAGCTTAATGGCTTTTAGACAGCATGCAATCAGCTTTGTTTGCTGATCTTTGCCTTCATGGTTGAATGCTTCCAAATTACCCGATTTCATAAACGCAATGTTTACACAAAAGAGGAACTGAAAGCACTTAGCTGCTTTTGAAGTTTCCTGCACCTGTGACCATGAAATCACCTCACCAGCAGTGAATTTCAGGTTTCCCGAGACTGGAAAGGGCAGTCTAGCCAATAGACCTCCATTCTGGAGAAAGAGTACCAAGGTAAACCCTTGCCCCAGGACCCTTGACTCCCCTCAGCGTCCAATGTATCAGGTTCACATTGATCATGACTAGCACCAAAGGTTGCCTAATGCCGATCCCACTGGGGAGGCAGGTGAATGGCAGGAGAGCTTTGAATTGGACATCAAGCCCGCTAATGATTTTTAAATGAACATTTTGGCATAATCATCAGGTTCATGCCATCCCGGGTTGGGAACCTTATTGGGACCAGCTGGATGAATCAGAAATGCTTTCATGCCCAGGGGCAATCCCATTTTCGTCCCAATGTCTTTTTGAGCGGGCTATCGGTATCCCGCTTATTGCAAACAAACCCAGTGAAACTTCTCCCTTTTGCTGTTATTCTGCCTTTATTACTCTACAAGTCCACATCTTGAGTTTTCATCCCCTGTTTAATACCACAATAATTGAAGTTCAATTAAAGGTCAACCCAATCTTTTCATCTTGGCACTCATCTGTTTGAATGTTACTATGTTATGCTAGAAAATGAATTTTAATATTTTTCAAGTAGTTTTTAAAATGCAGTTTCTGTCACTTTATGTTTTATTCTTTCCTGGGATGTGGGCATCATTTGCTGCCCATCCCTAATTGCCCTAAACCAAGTTGCTTCCTGGTCCATTTCAGATGGCATTTAAGAGTCAACCTCATTGCTATGGACCTGGAGTCTCATGTAGGCCAGACCAGATGAAAATAACAGATTTTCTTCCCTAAAGAACATTAATGAATTAGATGAGTTTTTACAACAATTAATAATGGTTTTGTGGTCACCATTAGACTTTTAATTCCAAATTTCTATTAAATTCAAATTTCAACATTGGTTGTGGTGAGACTTGCACCTGAGTCCCCACAGTTTCTGGATTATTAGTCTAGCGACAATACCACTACACCACCGCCTCTCCAAATGGTACAGTTGTCAGCTTTTGTAAGATATAATCTTTTTGTTTCACTTTTCATAACATTTGGTAATATCTAATGATCTGCAAATCACTGCATTACAAGTATTGTCTTGAGCCTGGTTCCTTCTTATTGCCCATGCATGGCTGAACATTAGGTATAATACATTATCAATATTGGTGCCTTTATTTACATATAACAGTTTCTTTATACCTCATTATATCTGCATATTTTGCTTTTCATTACAGATAAAACTTTTTGTAGCAATTATGTTTTAATCCAGATATATTTCAGTACAATATTCTATATTAAAAAGCTCCATCTCATCTGAAAGACATGCCATCTCAAAACATGTTGAAGACTTTTACATTAGGCATTTGCAATGGCAAATCCTTTTCCAAGTATGAACTTTTACCTGCAGTACTTAATACACCTGTAGGTAGTGCAGTGAATGACACTTAATAATAGAGCTTTACAGCACCAAAAAAGATTAGTTTACCTTTGCCAAAGTTTATCAAGCCTTGCCTCAACTTAATTCGCTTCAGCCTATCATGTGTCCTATCATCCGGTCTAAATGGTTTATGTTTTTTCTGAAAAAGTCGAGCAAGCCACTCAAATCAGGGGCAATTAGAGATGGGCAATAAATGCTGGCCTTGTTAGTGACACCCACCTCCCAAGAATACTTTCTTACTTTCATCCATCATGCATCCATTTAGCTTCTTAAATGTATCCATGCCATTTGCCTCAATCACTCTGTGTGGTAGGGGTTTCACATTCTCAGAGAAAAGTTTCTTTAGAATTCCTTATTGAATTTATTAATGACCATTTTATATACATCATCCTGGGTTTTAGACTCCCCAGAAGTGGGAATACCCTCGGTGCTTTTAGCTTATCAAACCCCCTTCGTAATTTTAAATATCCATATCACCTTTCAGTTTTTGCTTTTTCAATCTCTCAAATATATTTCTGAGTTACATTTCTTGCCTGGTGGATGTTTGTGGGCATTGTGAGTGTTCTAAGGCCAGTTCCATTTGAGATCCTCATTTTCTGAGTAACTCTGTTTTATTGTATGGCTGAATGTAACAGGGGTAGAACAGTGGCACTGTGGTTAGCACTACTGCCTCACAGTGCCAGGGACCTGAGTTCAATTCCCAGCTTGGGTCACTGTCTATGCAAAGTCTGCACATTCTCCCCATCTCTGCATGGGTTTCCTCCAGGTGCATCGGTTTCCTCCCACGGTCTGAAAGACATGCTGGTTAGGTGCATTGGCCACGCTAAATTCTCCCTCAGTGTACCCAAATAGGCATTAGAGTGTGGCAACTTGCGGATCTTCACAGTAACTTGATTCCTGGGATGATGTAAGTCTAGTTGTGACACTAATATTTAAAGTTAAAAAAACTCATTACATAATGAGACAAAAATGACTTTATGAGTTTATTTCACAGGTAAGTTTTTCTCCATTGGTTATGCTACTGAATCACATTTTCCAACCTCAGTTCATTCTTTGCATCCTTCTAGCCCTATATTTGATTCACTCCACTGACTACCATCTAGCAAAGAAATCTTCATGTACAAATTATTCTGATGCTTTGTCTAGTGGCTTCAGTGATGTCCATGCTTCACTTTCCAGCTTTGATGCTGCTAGTATGTTAATAATAGTCACCATTCAGCAGCACACGGTCACACTCTGTTGATAACTGATCCCCCTCATTCTCACCAACAATGCTTAACCAATGTTGGTTTTCTCTAGTTGAGTATTGTGCTATTGTCTAACCCAGCTTTACGATAGTAATGTTACAGATGAAAATCAGCATGAAAACAATAGGTTGTGCAAGTGTAACATAACAACACTTTAAAAAAAAAGTCTTCATCCCTTACAGCTAATGGAAAACACTTCACTAGTTTAGAATTTCATCATAAAAACTTCACATTTTGTGAATCAAACGAGGTTATAGACTCGGGCAAAATCAAGTGAATGAAACCAATTAAAAGAAATAAATAAAATGTCATAGAAGTGGAAAGGGGAATGCCGCACATTGTGGCATGGAAACCATGGTAAACTGAGATACATAAAAAGGTATGAAAACATTTGAAATCATTTTACCTGGTAAGGATTATTGCTCTTCAAACACTTTGTCATAAAATCATAGAACCTTGCAGCACAGACAGAGGCCACTAGGCCCATCTTGCCTGTGAGAGATGTCTTACTTTTTGAAAGAGCTATCCAATTAGGCCCATTTCTCTTCTCTTTCTTCGGAACCTTGCGATTTTCTCCCCTGAAACTATTCAGCCCATTCCCTTTTGAAAGTTACTGTTGAATTTGCTTCCACTATGCTTTAAGGCAGGTGATTCCAGATAGCGTTCTCTTAATCGTGCATTCAAATATTATTAGGTCATAGAACTTTCAAATAATAAGTACATAGTTCCATACAAAGTGCTCATAAATCATGGATATTACTGACATTCTGATATTCAAATAAATATCAAGAATTATTCCGTTTTATTCATTTTAGTGGGTACAAAAAAGCACAATTTATTACACAGTACAATATTTTGTTTCAACTATACATTGTAGACTGAGGTGTAAACTAACATTCTCCTTCAAGTTAGACAGATGCAGACTGTGGTAGTTTAAATGATGCAATAATTGTAGTGAATGAAATGGAAACAACAAACAAGACAACAATGCGGCTTCTTCATTACAAAAGTATTTTTTTATACGTTAATAAGATGTGGCATTAATTTTCCTATATTGCAATGGAACTTCCCTAAATGGTTTTAAAAAAACTATTTTCCACTACTGAACTTTTTTTTCTCATTAACATACTTTCATTAAAAAGCAAGCATTTTATTTTGTTCCTTTTCAAAGAAAAAAAATCTTCCTTTTTTAAAGAAAAGATAACATTTGCAGTAAAATTCACAGATTTTACTTAATTATTATTTTCCATCCGTGGTTCAGTGGTTTTATTTTCCAGTGTAAGTAGTTCACTCCCCTTTATTCTATGGATATTCCGAAATTTAGACACAGGCTAATATGTTCATTGACTGCTATTTTCATAATGTGTCTTAGAACAAAAGCCAAGTGTGATTTTTTTTCACTAGCAATGGGTTCTTCACATCTGAATTTCTACTGGTTATGATTTCAGTTCCTTATTGGCATGTATTTCTTCTGAATTTTGTTTAGTTGCTTTGTCCTGTAACCTTGACTGAATTTTTCTGATATCAAATCAGAATTGGGCTGTTTTAAACAGAGCTCATGCACACTTTTTTTCCTGATGGTGATCTGTTTCAAGCGAGTTCTCCCCCACCCTTCTCTTTGCCTTCACATTTAGTGAGGATTCTTGCAATGTTGCCACAGTCTGAGGTGCATTACCATTAGTCACCGAGACTGTTCTGTAATTTTTTTTAAGGCACTCAAATAGTATTTGGTTTTTATGGTAAATCCGCTGCCACTATAGCCAATCCTGGATTCTGTCTAATGGTAGGAACAGTATGCACGGACTTCGAGCAGTCTGGAGTCAATACACGGCCATTTTCTCCGACACTTCCAGTTATGGATAACCTGGCTTTGTTTCTCATGGCTTCCGAAAAGGTCAGCTGGATTGAAACAAAAATACCATTATTGCATGACCTTACTCTGATTAAAAACAACAACAAAATACGATAAACACCAAAAAGTCATTCTTAGCTAAGAAATAAGCAGCCGAACACTGTAACATCCTCTTAAGTATTTCTTTTATGGCCATAGCTGAATATGTAAGCAAGCAATACCACTAGACATCATACCACAACACTTCATTACAAATGCACCACCCACTTTATTAGGCCCTAAATCCTACCCCTAAATTTTAACACTTTCGGTTCCATATACGTTGTAACCTTCTCTATATGTTGCTAAATTCTGGGTATTCTGCGTAGAAGTTGGATTAAAATTCTGTGTACTCTTTGCCACCTTCATTCTCTTCGCCTCTGCCCTGGACTTGTAACAGAATTCTACCAAAGCCACCAGCATTGCCAAACCAAGGCCTCCAACTAGAATATAGAAGACTCCAGCTACGTTGCTAAGGCTCAAAGCGCTGGTCTTGTCCTAAGAAGAAACAAGGCAAATCGATTAGACCTCTGTAAAGAGTGTTAATGAAGCAAAGACAGGACAACACAGTAGTGAAACTATAACCTATATTTACAGCAATCAATTCCTTGATTAAGTGACTTGTATTGCTGAAGTGTGTATATTATTTTATGTACACAATAAATAGCCAGGAACACGATCTGATAAATGATTTGCAACTATTAATGTGTCCCAAATGCAGATAAATCATGATGTTGAAATGTAAGGCACCTTTTGACACTTTATATGAAGACTTGTCCTTTAAAATATCACATGAATGTGAAGAGTGCATTGATAATCAGTGGGGACTAAATAAGAATATTAGTATGCAAGAATCTTTTTAAATGTAGCAAGCTGATGACAGGAAAGCTATCTATACAATGCAAGTTTGTCTCTGAGGCGTCAAATGGTGCAATGAGATTTTTGTTTACAGTGTACACAGTTACTTCCATATATCAGACATGGGAAAAAAAGTAGCTTTTTGGTTAAAAGAGATTGATAAAAGTAGATGGCGGGGGAGAGGATAAACATGATTAACCTAGGTGCACTTTGCTGTCTGCAAAGTTCATTAAATGCAGCACATAAATATAGCATAGAAAAATGCAAATATCTTTGGGAAAAATTTTCACCTTTATTGCCTGGGCACAGTCTAATGGAGTGGACTGCTGACCCGTTTCACAATCTATCAACTTCCATCTGATTATCACCTAAGGTTTTCAAAAACTTCATCAGTGAGTTATTATGTGATACTGAGGGAGTGCTTCCTTTTAAATAAAAACCTATTTGCTTTTTTTAGTTAAATGATGGAGATCCACACCTACTTTCAAAGGAAGGTGTTTGGGCCTCATTCTCCCCTCAACTACAAATGAAATAATAATGTATGTTATTCTGTTCGTTAAATTTTGCTATGTGCAGGATTTGCTTACTTAACACCAGGCATTATATCTTCAAAGTAATTAATTGTATGTGTAGTGTTTTGGGGCATTTCTGAGAGGCATGTTAAAGTGTTACATAAAAAGTCTTTCATTTCAAATGAAGACAAAAGTGAACAAAGTTCAGTTCTCATATTTCTTATAATTCATTCAGCTAATCTGACTGATTACTGCAGTTATAGGTCAAAGTCATGCCAGGCCAATTTTCTATTCCTGAAAAGAGTTATTCAATGTGTTATTTGTTTATTACTACTTAAATTGTACGGGGCTAATGTACCAAAATGATCAGGAATGGGCATTGATAATTACTGCAATATAATGTAAAACTATGGTTCTAATTTTCAACTGCAGTGAACTTGACTTTTAGTCCTATACTAATCTTGACTAAATATGTCTTAATTTACAAAATGAGTTGAGATATTTTCATTATGTGATTACACAATAATAAAATCAATGCTTTATTGCAGCATATTGCTGCTGAATGTTCACTATTAATTATCATGTAAGTTGGTGTTTGTGCTCCTAAACTGTTCTGAGAAGACAACAGTAGGTCCCAAACTGCAGCGACTGACCTTACTTCCAGAGTCCTTGGCTCCACATTCACCTTTATCGTACCACCATTTGTTTTTCAGCTTGTCTAAGATGCCTTGCTCACTGAGTTTCAAAACTGCAAGGTTTACGGGAACTCTTCACGTGGAAAATAACATAAATAACATTATATATGTTATTTTATGTTATTCAATTAAAGCGACACAGAATTTATTTACAAAGTGATAAAGCAAAGCCCCAGAAAGCGTATGCTGCGCAGGCCCTAAGTACAGAAACAGACATACAACTGGGACCTGCTATATCGCTTTAGGTAACAGGCACATACTGCTAGGGAAGCATTTAAATAAAAGCAAGTGCAAATACTGTGAACCCAGAAATATTGGCAGGAAGAGTTTAAAGACTGCTTTCAAATTTGGAAGTGTATCTGAGTTAAATGACCTGATGGACTATTGAATGTAAAGCAGTATATATTAGCTATCTCTATGATACATCTATATGTTACATACATCATTTACAGATGAACATTGTTGAGAAGAGGAAGCAAATATTTGTGTTTTTACAGTACTTGCGTCCCCTTGCTATTTTGTTAAGAAGAAAATTCTTCGGATTTTAGCTGCTGCGTGGTTGTGCAACATTGACAATTACAGTAGAACTCATTTCATATGCTAGCAGACATGCCCATTACTCGTACACTGTTACCCGCTTGTGGTGACATTGAGGCTAACCTTGGAGTCACCTCCCCCGCTGCCACACTCTCCTTTGTCGTACCACCATTTGTTTTTCAATTTGTCCAAGAGTCCTTGTTCATTCAGTTTTAAAACTGCGAGGTTAACAGCATTTCTTGAAACAATAAAACATACTTGTAAGAAAGTGCAAAGCTGTTAAAAATTGAGACGGATGAGGACAAATAGCAATCTCTTCTGTTCCATGCTAAATAATACCTTCATTCAGCAATCTTGTTCTGACAAGCCATGCTTTACAAACTGTTCAATATAGTGAGGTACTGTGCTGTGGTTCCACTTATCATAAAGCTAATGGGGGTGATTTAGCAATATAAAATGGTTGATATTGAATTGGATGTCCATTATACACCCTGTCGGTTTCTCTTTCTTTTGACTTCAATGAAAGGATAAATCAGGCAGGGTCTACAATGGGCAGCATCTATAAAAGGTAGCCAACCCAATGCTACTTGTATTATGCTCTTGTCAAAAATTAAAATTGCCCCCAATCTGTCTACTGAGAGGGTCATTTCAGAGTCAGCGAGCTATATACAGCAAACCGCAAGGTAGAAAAACGCACAAATGATTAAATAGAATCGAAGCAGAAAGCTGAAGAAATTCAGTAAGTGAATTTGTAGCCTGCATTGATAGAATTAAAGACATTTCAGTGTCAATGGAAACTGTTTGTGCTTGTGGAGGTACCAGGTCCTTATTAGATCTTTCATTCCGATATCAGCACCTTCTTCCAGTGCTCAGTGTTGTTCCTCTTGAGGTGTTGATTTGACTTTCCTTCACAAGCCTTTGATGGTATTGCGTTCTAATATAGTAAGTTGTTGTTTCAAAGAAATGTTTTCTGATCTCTGACCCTAAGTGTGCAGCTGTAAGGATTTGCACAATATTCTGTTTGTGGGATTATAACATTCCAAATTGACAGTCTACTGTATATACTTCATCATTGTTTACTGGCTCATTCCTACCTAGGATACACATCCAGAGAAACCAACCCGAGAGATTCAGCAAAATTAATATAAATAGCAATACATTGATCCACAAATGAACATTTCCAAGATGTTTATCTCTGAGGAGAATCATCATACCCAATGAAAGAATGCAGAGTGATTTTTCTGCAACATGATCTGATGAAACAGAAGTGTAACACAATGGGAAGCTCTTCGCCAAAATGTCCCATCAATTCTAATGCTTCAAATTGTAGGGAGCATGGTGGCACAGTGGTTAGCACTACTGCCTCACAACTCCAGGGATCTGGGTTCAATTCTGGCTTGGGTGCCTGTGTGGAGTTTGCACATTCTCCCTGTGCCTGCATAGGTTTTCTCCGGATGTCCCAATTTCCTTCCTCAGTTCAAAGATGTGCAGGTTAGGTGGCTTGGCCATGCTAAGTTGCCCTTAGTGTCCAAAGATGTGCAGGTTAGATGGATTAGCCATGGTAGATGTGTGGGGTCACAGGAATAGGTGGGGAGAGGGCCTGGGTAAGGTACTCTGTCAGAAAGCCAGTGTCGACTTGATGGGCTGAATGGTCTTCTGCTTGATAGGGATTCTATAAGTCCATGAATTGATCAGTATGATAGTGAATCTATTACTAACAGTACTCTATATATCTCAGGAAATAGCGTTATATTTTGCTACTTACTCCTGTTATAACAACAGGTGGCATGGTGGCGCAGTGGTTAGCATTGCTGCCTCACCATGCCAGCAACATGGGTTTGATCCCCGGGTTGGGTGGCTGTGTGGAGTTTGTATGTTCTTCGGGTGTATGTGTGGGTTTCCTCCAGGTTCTCTGAAAGACATGCTGCTTAGGTGCATTGTCCATGCTAAACTCCCCCACATTGCACCCGAACAGGCGCCAAAGTGCGGTGACTAGGGAATTTTCACAATAACTTCATTGCTGTGTTAATGTAAGCTTACTCGTGACACTAATAAATAAACTTAAAACTTAAGAAAAAATGATCATGTTATTTTCAACTAATCTGCCTTGTTCTCACACATGGTGAATTTAATCTATGGTGATCGTGTTTTGTTAGACAAGCTGTAAGCTAGGATCTTGAGCTGACAAATGATAAAATTACCCTTGGATATGTAGCCCCAGAAATGTAGTATAAGCATTAAGACTTAATGGATGAGGTCAGCTCAATAAATTGAACTGCTTTAAAATATCTGCACATTAGAACATACAAGTGGATGCTTCTGTAGTTAATTTAAAAGGTGCTGAATTGTCGTGATAGGAAAGGACAATTCTATTATGTTCTTATTGGCACAACACAGGCATTAATGAATTTTCTTTCCAAACTATTTTTTTCCTCTTATCCTTGTAGTAATAAAGTATCTAATTATTGAAGTATGCATACCATAATATCCGCAAAAGTAATCTTCTGCATCAATCGAAAAATGTGCTCGACCAAATCTTCACTCACTGCACCAGGACAGGAGAATCCCAGCAGTGGGTGAGATTGGAGAATTATGGCCATTATTTTATGGAGAGTGGTTTCTCAACAAGCAGGATCTATTTTAGAGTGTATACGTGGAAACATAGCAGAACAATTCTCTAAACCAACCAATGGTCAGTCCCACGGTGTGCTAGGGTGCAGGATTTGGTAATAATTTTCCAAATTGGTAATAAGTTTCTGATTCCAGCTGTGATGCACCGAAATGTATTTCCATAGAGAGAGAGGAAAGCGGGAAGGTGACTAAGGGCGGCTTGGTGGTACAGTGGTTAGCACTGTTGCCTCACAGCGCCAGAGACCTGGGTTCAATTCTTGGCATGAGTCAATGTCTATGCGGAGTTTGCACATTTCTCCCCGTGTCTGACTGGGTTTCCTCCAGGTGCTCCGGTTTCCTCAACAACCCAAAGATGTGCGGGTAAGTGGATTGGCCATGCTAAATTGCCCCTTAGTGTCAGGGGGGCAAACTAGGGTAAATGCATGGGGATAGGGTCTCGGTGGGATTGTGGTCGATGCAGGCTCGATGGGCTGAATGGCTTCCTTCTGCACTGTAGGATTCTATGATTCTAATCCACATTTTGATGATGCATGGAAATTGATATGACTTGGCAAGTAGTAAAACTCCATTTATCAGGCCACAAAGAAAGTTCATCTCCTCATTTAGTTCAAATATAGCATTGATCATCGTATTAATCAAGATTGTGGAGATTGTATCACTCCAGTGTTGCTCAATAACTTTACTATAAACCCGACGAGGATTTTGTTTAAGAGTCAGTCTCAGAAATGCATTAGCACAGTTTCACAGAGTGACAGGATGATTCTAATTTCCATATTGCCACAACTGAGAATTGTCAGATGGCAGTCCATTTGTGTTACAGTTGTTGGTAAAGCTTCATTCTTAATAGTGCAACAATGACCTACAGCGAGAACAGGCCACAAAACAATGCTGGAGAGGTGAGTATTTTCTTGATCGGTTTTCCTATCATCAGGCTTAATAACTATCCCTTTAATCACTGACATATTGTGGCTGCAGTGTGATCCACAAGATGCACTGCAGCATCTCACCAAAGTTCCTTCAGCACCACCACCCTTCCCTTTTGACCTCTACTATCAAGAAAGTCAAGAGCAGCAATATCAAGGGAGCATCATCACCTCCAAATTCTGTCCAAGTCACGAAGTGTTCTTACTTGGATATGTAGCTCTTCCTTCATTGTCACTGGCTTGAGATCCTGGAATTCCTTACCTAATTCCTATGGGAGAAGCATCATCATCTCTGGGACCGCAGTAGACCAGAGGAGAAAGACCATCACCACTTTATCAGGCCAACTATGTGCAGTCTTGACAGCATCACCACATCAAATTTCCGAAATGGAGCAGCGTATTTGGTGAGACTGACAGGCGAAGGGGGCCGATAGGTTACAATTGGTTTGCAAGCTGCATAATTACTGTTGTGGAAAAGTTCAAGCTTGTCCACTCATAGTCACCCCAGTATAAATTGTCAAGGACTTTCTGAGTTCTGGAATAAGCATGTCAAAGTTGACTGGCTCTGTTATTGTCACAACCTGTTCTTACCTCTTCAAACAAACTTAAGACTTGAGAGGAATAGAAGAAATGATATAAAAATGGTGATACAAGAGGCATTTGAACATTGCTAGTTACAAGAAAAAAACACGTGGTAATGACTGCAGGTGAGTGCTCACAATGGAAGATAATTCTGTGATCGTGCACTCCCAATTGGAATCACATCCGCTGGAAATCTGGACCAGAGATAAGGCTATAAAACTGTGGCCCTGATTCTCTGATCCACATTCCCTTTGAAAGCAATTACTCAGCAGGAGTCCAGAATCACAGAATAATCTACAACCTGCTGGATAATACAAAGCTTATATGGGAGTACTTAAGGCGGTGGCACTACAAAAAGTAATTTAAAATGTTTCCTTCTCACTGGATACCCTAAAGTGCTGTATTAGCTGACATTACAAGGACTGCAATTTATAACAATCCATTGACAGTCTAGCACCTTGACACATTGGAAAGACTTGATAAGGAATTACATAGAAGCAAACATTTTCTTCCCATTGCTAAATTTTCTGTAACTTGAATGGGAATTAAAGTTACTTGCTGTGCAGTCCTTGATGCCTGTACTGAAATTAATGTACACTTTATTTTCAGAGCCAGAAAATCCTCTCTGTTATACAAATAGAATTGCTTTGTCCCTTCCTCCTACAGTTTTTAGTGCCACTAAGGAAAATAAAATTGACCTTACTTTCAATTGTGGAACATTCTTTACCTGCATACTCTTTAAAGATGTGGAATGAGATCATGCACATACCAGTCACACAAGATAAAAGAAATACAAGGGACATCAGGGTAGGTGGAATACTATAACAACACCATGACATATTGTTATACTATCCCACCCACCTTAATGGGGAGTTCTTAGGCGTTGCCACTCCATATCCTTTGGAATCCAGGTTGCCTCCTACTTTCATTGTGTCGCATGGTTTCCTTTGCTCAATATATTCATTCATTGTGGACTCCAGAAGGAACGCGAACTTGCCCTTGGACTTCCGAACACGGGCGACGCCCTCAGCTGTGGTCTTGGTGAAAACGGAAGGCTCTGCAGATTTCATGTAGGCCCACATTTTCTCATATATTGCTATTTTTGATCTCTGAAAAAGAGGAACAGAAATCAGCAACAACTTGGATTTACCTAGTTCCAGCCAAGTAGCATGCAGCTTAAAGTGCTCAGCAGGGAAGAAATGGAAGCTGTGCAGTAACTGAAGAACATGAAGAGATGACTGGGTAGACTGGAGAAGCTGCCTTGTTCTCCTTCGAGCAGTGAAAGATAAGGGAAGATTTGATACAGATATTTAAATCATTGTTTAAAAAGAGTAAATGAAAAGAAATTGTTTCAAATATCTATTACCGGGGGTAAAAATTTAAGGTGATTGGCAAAAGTACCAGACACGATGTGAGGAACAGCTTTTCCACGCACTGGACAGTTTGAATTTACAGTTGTCTGTATTGTGGGCTGGTGAAACAGCTTTAGAAAGGGAATTAGAAATATACTTGGAGAAGAAAAAAAGTGACCAAGGTATGGGTGAGGCAATGGAATTAAATGGATTGCTCTTCTAAAGAGACTCAATGACCTGAAGACCTCTTTCCATGCTTTACTGTTCCATGTACTCTTCTATTCCAAGATTATAAGCGCGGTCAATGGGAAAGACTTCAAGGAGGGAGAAAATTATTAGGCCACAGACGTTTAGGAAAGAGTTTCACAGAGGAGTAGGTTTGTGAAGACTGAAGAGTCTGTCACTGAAGGTGAAGTGTAGGGAAGAGGAAATGCACAGGAGGCAAGAAACAGGAGATCAATGGCTATGGGCAGGTACATGGTGCATGCAGCAAAGTTCTGGAGGGACTAATGAGCAATTGATAATCATGATGCTGAAAGTGTAGTTTGGGGCTAGTCTTGGCCCTCCCAGTAGGAGAATGCATTCTCTGTGCATACCCATTTCAAGCTCAGAAATGGGCCTAAAGGAACTTCAGGCCTGAATTCTCCCATCCTACCCACCACTGGAATTCCAGCGGGTGGATTGCAGACAATATGAAACCCCATTGACAGTCAGGTGGGAATTTTCAGCTTTTAGACCAGAGCAGCCAGAGAATTCTGCCCTCCATTCCTTTGTGTTGAGGAATAAAGAGTTAATAGAGGTGGCTGAGGGTAGGGGATTTGCTGAACACCTTGTGGGCCAGGTGGTGATGGACCATTGAGTTTTAGACAGATTGGAAGTTTATGCAGGCTGCAGTTTTGGGGACTAGAATAAGGACATTGGGGAAGTCAATTAAATTTAGATTTTGCCCATGTTCGGTATTTTTTCAGATATCTGTATCTGTATAGATACATCAATTCAGCTTTTGATGAAACTGTTTTATTAATTTTCCAATGAAAAAGATATTTCAACATACTTTACTGTTGTTATATACTTGGTACTACTGTGAGCTTATACCCTGCAACCAATCACTATCCATTTTCAGATTCAATCATGGAACTGGAGTATTGGTTCTGATCATTTGGTTGGACAGTCACATTAAAAATGACTCTGTTTACACACAAGTATTGGACAGGTCCATGTAGGGATTGTCCTTATTGTTAATCTTTGTTGCTTAGATTCTTATTCTCCTTTGTTGCATGGGAGACTGATAACTGGCACAGTAGCACAATAGTTAGCACTGCTGCCTCACAGTGCTCGAGACTCAAGTTCAATTCCAGTCTGTGCACAGTTTGCACATTCTCCCCGTGTCTGCATAGGTTTCTTCTGGGTGCTCTGGTTTCCTCCCATAGTCCAAAGATGTGCAGATTAGGTTGATTGACCATGCTAAATTATCCCATGTCAGGGGGATTAGTAAATATGAGGGGTTATGGGAATAGGGCTGGATGGGATTGTGTCAGTACAGATGGGCTGAATCACTACTGTACTGATTCTACTGTATGATTCTATGCTATTTTTTTCTAAGCACCAACATAGCTGGAGCACCTAAACTGTGCAATGTGTTAAACAGATGAAAGGTAGCGCATGTAAATCCAGATTTACATGTGTTGGTGCAGACTCAGTGGGTCAGATTGCCTCCTTCTGCACTATAGGAATTCTATAATAACAGAGAGTACAGCTCAGCTGAATGAAAACCCTTGTTGTAAAGAATAAGTTCCATCTTTTTATGTTACCATTAATTTTGTCAGTCTCTCTCTAGGCTACTAGATGTCGCAGAGATATTCCATTTCATTTCCTTGTCAATCTCAGGCAGAGATAAGTAGGCCTGATGACATCCATTGCCACAATGTTCCCATTAATAAACATAGCAATGAGCACAGAAGAACAGCAGACAAATCAGGAAGAAAATAAAACAACCAAAAAAGCACAAACATGGCATGCAACAGTGTGTGGCAATATTTCCAAATGCAGACATCCATTGCTGGATTAATGAAAACATCAACCTGCTTATCTCAACAGAAAGCTCTTCATTTCACAAATTAAGTACATCCAATTGCACCATGGCTTCTACCCCACCTCTAAGTTCTGCAAAATCTTTCCGAACTTGCAAAGATGATGGGCTGGATTTTCATCTTCAAGGTGAATATCGTGAGTTGGGTAATTTCTTGGCTTAGCGTGCTTGTGTTGGGAGAAAGTGCCTACAAAGATGGAATTTTTGTTCTGGGGGTGGGTGGTAACTGCAGTTAGGCCTGCCACCACCAGGAGGAGTTCAGTGAGGACCACAGATGGTGATGGGTGCTGAGGTGGGATGTTTTAGTTACAATAAAATCAATAAAACAGAAAACAACCTTCTGGCCTTTGTGCCTCACACCCTACACACTCCCAATACCTATAAATGACAACTTATGCCACTTCATGCCTCCCCATCCAGCCTCATACCCTCCATGTTAATGGATGGACTATCCCCCCCACTCTCCATGGCCCCTCATACCCTACATGCCAACCTCTGACACTTCTATGTCCATTCAAAGAGTATACATTCTGAATAGAACTAATGAATTCATTTGTCGTAATGGCATATGTGAAAAGCTTTAAAAAATAGCCATTCATTAAAAAACTCCTATAAAATGCTAATCTTTCAGACACTTAAAAGTATCAGTAGCAGGAACTGCAAGCACTTGAAAACTCTATCTTGTAATAAGCATTATGCAAATGAAAGACTAGATCAAAGAGGAAGAGCTGTGAATCAAGGAACATTTTCCCTGGCACATAGCTGCTTCAACAGAATAATGGTTATCTGGACCCTGAACCAATTATGCATAATACGACTTGGCTGAGACTATTTTTCTACAGCTTTTTCACACATGCTATTATTATTATTATATGGTTTAGTATTTTCCATAATCTTTCGTGGTTGAGTGGGCAGGGATAGGCTGTAGGTTGACATGGAGAGTATGAGGGGTAATAGAAGATGGGTAGTAGCATATAGGTTGGCATGGAGGACATGACAAGCCATGGGGTTGGGTGCAGGACATAGTTTGGCAACAAAGGCATGAGGGGCCAAGGAGTGTGGGGTGTGGTATATAAACTAGCAAGGAGGCAGGGGTAAGACCTTTTGAACTTACACTTCAAATGTTTCCTCATCCAGACTATGGTTCACAACACTTTGAGGAACCAAGAATCTTGAATTCAAGATGGCAACAGAATGGGGCGACTTCTTGCAAGCTGTGCCCAGCACACCCTCTAATTCTATTTTTTACTCTTGTTTGATGCTTCTAAACCTCTATTTTAACTCTTTTAAGCTCTTTAACAATGCACTGTAATAATCTCTTACAGATTTGGTGATCCTCAGGACCCTGGAGAAACCTGCAAGAACGGTTTCTTCCCTGCTGCTGTCAGACTTTTGAATGGACCTTGCATTAGGTTGATCTTTCTCTACACCTTAGCTATGACTAACACTACATTCTGCATCCTTTCCTTCTTGCTGAACAGTATGCTTTGTCTGTATAGCGCACAAGAAGCAATACTTCCCACTGTATGTTAATACATGTGACAATAATAAATCAAATCAAAATCCATGAACCTGAGAAAAGCCAGCCTGAATGTATGGAAATTCCGGGGGGGGGGGGGGGGGGGGGGGGCAGGAAATGCCTAACCCCACAATGAAGGCAGGTAAGTCAGGAGTACAGTGTGTGGGGCATGCAGCCTGTATCAGGCTGCTGCCTACTTACCCCACACTCGTGAAAATCGGCGACACCAGGAATGGTGCAGGGTTTCCCGGAATCAGGTCCCTGGTTGCCTTTTTTAAGGATCAGCCGAGCCTCCCTGAAAATCCAGCCCAATCACACCTCCACTGTTCATTTCCTGCCTGTTAATCTCCACCGACTGCGCTTTCATCCCCAACCCCAGGAGCACAAGAACCATTGTGTAAAAAACAGGGCAGAATTTTCCCAAACTAAAGCTAGGCTGGAATTTTCCAGCCATTCCCACCCTGCCACCACAGCAAGCAAAAGAGGAGAATTTGATGCTCAGCCAAATCTCCATTCACTGCAGTGGTATCAGAGAATCCTGTTGCCGTGAACTGCAGGAAAATTCCAGCCTACGTGTCATAATGGTGAAAATGCTGGAGCGATCAGCGCGTTTTGGAGAGCGGGGAGTTGCATGCCGGTTCTGGAAAGGTGCAGGGTCTAAACCCACTGGTGAGCCTGGCTCCAAAAATGCAGTGGGAGACCTCCTCCCCCATCGTGGCATGTTTCCCAACCTCCTCCCCAAGACAGATCACCAGCATTGGGGCATTGGGTCCCCCAAGTGGCTCTCCCTGCATGACTCCCGACATGTCCCTCTTCATACTCCATCTCTGCACAAACCCCCTGCACAACCTCCTGCATAGTCTCCCTTTATAGTCTCCCACTCAGACTCCATCCACAATCAGGCCATACCACCTTAGTACCTCCCCAAGCACCCTGACAATGCCTAAGTAGCACTGCCAGGGTTCCTAGCAGACACTGTTCTTGTGCCAGATGGGCACCTCCCGATGGGCAATGCCTAGCCATGTTCCTAACTACGTTAGGGCCTCAATGGCCTCTGAGAGCTCAGTGTGGCCATCATGCCTGATCTACTGGAGACCAGCAGTGATTCTTGCCAGTTGCGCATTGCGTCCCAAGGTTGGAAGGTACCGGGAGCTGGCAGAATCAGGCATCAAACGGGCTCCGCATGTTTAGATACTACTTTAAATATGCTAATTGGCCTCATGCCCTTTCAGGGCGCATTGCAGTTTGTGCCATTAACAAGTGATTGGAATGTTTGCAAATCGTTTATCAGACATGAAATTGATTTTTAGGCTTGTACGCTATTTTTGGGGATTGGTGCGATCTGTGCCAAGTTTGGCAAGGTTGGAAAGTCGCCCCCATGGAACACTTGCTCATTCCAGTTTACAGCTATTATTGTAACCTTCAATTTTGTGCCATTCCAAGCCAACTATGCATGTATCCCTTTGAGTTTGATCTGATTGATATGGATTTACTTTGTTAGTGTAGCACACCTAACCCTGTCGAACACGGGGAGGCTTACTCTGAAAAATTCCTTTGTAGAACCTGAGTCCAGCGTTCCGTAAGCAATTTCAGTTTGCTTTGAAAGATCTTCAGCACTTTCTATAGGTGACACCATTCTCTCTACAGTCAGGAAAGCAGCAAGGTTGGCCGTGTAGGAGGAAATTATAATCAGAGTGAAGAACCACCATACTCCTCCAACAATGCGTCCAGACAGTGATCTAAACATTTAAACAAAAGTACAGTTTTTAAATAATATTCTGAACAGCAAGAATGAAACAACTAATTTAACAAATTACAGCCCTTTGCATCGTAGGCTGTCAGTTCAGAAATGTTGTTATCTCCCCACACTGTAACTTAAACATTTCAAATTCAAATAACAAACCTTTATTAAAAACGCTTCTGTTTTCTCAACCAGCTCAATGGTAATAGCTTAAAAAAGGTTGTTTTGATCATAGGAGCAGTTACTCGTGTTGCCTCTCACTGCCTGTTACATGTCTATGTGGTCTTCTGGTAAGATCACATTGAGAAGGAATAGTAAAGTCATATGATTCCAATTTCCATTCATTCCAAGCAACACTTTACCAAATATAGCAGTGCTGCCTCCACTCCCTGCATTCTATTCAGCCATGTTGCCACCATCCAATATTTTCATTTTATTTAATTTTTAAATGTTCTCTATCTTTTATTTCTTTATTGTCCCCACACCCTCCAACATTTGAGGGCGGCACAGTGGTTAGCACTGCTGCCTCACAGTGCCCAGAGCCTGGATTCGATTCCTGGCTTGGGCCACTGTCTGTATGGAGTTTGCACATTCTTCCCGTGTCTATATGGGTTTCCTCTGTGTGCTTGGGTTTCATCCCACAATCCAAAGATGTCCGGGTTAGGTTGATTGGCCATGCTAAATTGACCCTGGTGTCAGGGGGATTAGCAAGGAAAATATATAGGATTATAAGAATAGGGCCTGGGTGGGATTGTGATCGGTGCAGACGTGATGCATTGAATGTTCTCCTTCTAAACTATAGGGACTCTATGGGACTGTTATTCACTTTTCCGTATCTTTTCTCCCCCTCTGCTTCCCCTTTCTCTCATTTTTCTTAAGTTTGCCTCTCTTCCACCCATCTCCCCCAACCCCTCCATTATCTTCATCTGTCACAGTTTAGCCTCTGATTTCACCTTCTCCGCTGTTTGGCCATTCACATCTTCTATTCTTTCTATGGACTGCCATTAGCAGCCCTTTCCCTTGTTTTTGCGGCTATGACTCATCTTTCATTCCCTAACCCTTTAGTATAAATATCTCCCATTTTCTAAACCTTTTAGCTTTGACAAAGAGTGATTTGAACTCAAAATGTCAGCTCTTTTCTCTCCTTACAGATGCTGCCAGATCTGCTGAGATTTTCCAGCATTTCTCTTTTGGACCCAATTATACAAGTTGTGACAAAAAGCAAATGATGGGATCACAGTTTAAGTTTCCTTTGCTATTTATGAAAATCTTTTGAATACTGTAGCAATTCCCACAACTAACAATCCACTTTATAACATTTACATTCTGGAAATATACTGATATTTCACTTGCAAAGTGGACTGTGGCAACACTAGTGGACTCCAATCCTTTCATATGTGAAGCTAAGGAAAATTACTGATATCTTCTACTATCTTTCTGCTGCTTTCAGTAAGCATGGGAAACAACCTAACTGGTGCAGTAGTACACTGACAATATTTGGAAAGGAAAAGCCAGAGGGAAACCAGACAGTAAGAGCTCCTCCTCATTACCAAAACAGTCCCATTCTCCTTGGATACTGCAAATTTTCATGTTTAAGGTATTACGACTGATGCAATGGTGCCAATTTTGAAAACAAAAAGGTTTAAAATCCACAAGCTGAGAATACACTGTTCTTCATGCCATTGAAAGCATTCAATTGGAACATTGCCAGACTTGAATTTACATAATGCTTATGGTTATGGTCATCAAATAGATGCTAGACTCTGTAATAAGCACATCAACACAGTGGCCATTTAAGACATAGAGTGCATGTACCACACATAGTCATGCTGAAGAAGCTATCTTAAAGCTGCAGCGTCCTTACAGTGGACATACTGAGGTTGTCAACCCCTGAGGCTGTCAACACAATTTTCCAGAGAATTGACCTTAAAAAGAAAGCGATTAAAAAGACATAAGAAACATTTAAAACATTGACTTGCTTTTCTCAAAAAATATTTCTCACAGGGAAGCTATCTACATTTCAAAAATGCTTTGTCGGTTTGTACACATTAAAATGGCACCAATGATTTTCACAAAATACTGAGTAAACTAAAGCAACAAATATGTTATGGTGTGCAGAATTCAAAAGACAAGGTAAGTATCTAAATCATTTCACAAGAGACAGTTGTATCAGTGGGGGGGGTGGGGGGGGGGTGATCTCAAATACATGAGCCAATGAAACAGGACACTGCTGCTTTAAAATGCAACTCTCCTGACAACACAGTGCTAAAGAAGTAACTAGACACCATTGATGATATTTACTTAGTTACTGAAAATAGGAAAATTAAACTGTAATGTGAAATCACAGCACAATCACAAGAACGGAGGGAGAGAAAGACAGAAGACAAAAGATAGAATGATACAAGAAACCAAAACATGAAGATATGGCAAATATTAATTTATTGAGACAATGAATGTACAGAGAACAAAATAAGAAACACCACATGTACAATCACTACATAACAATAATGTTTCCTTAGAAGCAGCACAGGAAGACCTTACATCTTAAACTGTAAAAAACATTCCTATCATAGAAAATTATTCTGAAAATTCTACCCCGATATTCATAAAATTTAAACTTAGTACTTTGGTTTTGGTATTTTTTCATGAATGTGGGACCACATTGTTACTCATGCAAATCAATGAACAAAGTGAAAAATTTTTCCATGCTGTATTGAGAGTACATTTATTTATGAGCATTCATACAGTCATACATTTAAATATTATTGCTGAAATGAGAGACACATTGCTGAAGCTTTTTGTCTTGCACTCATCAGGACAAATGCAAGAATGCCAAATTTCAAACGATCACCACAATTTATAGTACAGAAGAATTGGCTAATTGGTAGCAAGTTGACTCTGATTGGCTGAGACACATCTATGGGGAAAGGAAAGGGAACTAACTATAGGCTCTCTGTACCTCTGAGTAATTCAAAAAAGGCACAAGACTTGAACAGATTCCCTTTGCTTGCAGAAAATGGGTCTCTGCAAATGAATGTATGTCACTTATAGCAAGCATAAATAAGTCACACTGAAGGTTCAATTGATCCGTGCAAATTGGTAGTTAGTGTATCTACTGGTGTCCTTAGGATTGTTCAGCAAGTGCTGCCTACTCGCAAAACACATCTAACTGTAGTTGTTTTGTCTGGGGTTCTGCAAGTATGGGCTGGTCGAGTGATTAAATGTTAGCATTTTACATATTTCTATAAGAAAAAGATCTAAGGATTGGAAAAGGTTTATTTTCCTCTTGTTGCTAATGTCTACTAAAGATCAAAATCAATACAATGTACCAATGCAGGACACGTTGCTTTATACTCATGGTAATGTTTTGCTAAAATTAACATATGGAGGAAATATATTTCTTGAGGGTGTTTCTAGTTACAAATCTAATACTCTGCTGACAAATGAAATTGTATTAAATGCAAGATGATAATTGGGAATCGTATTTTGTGCAACTAATAAATTCCACAGTCCAATTTTATTGGGATTTAAGGAAAAGGGTATTAAGAGGAAGACTATTTTATACAGAAATATGGCAAACCTATAACCATTAGTCTTTCTCTAGGGAGTGATATAGTCAATTAAGACAAGTAAAGGGAGTTTCAATTTATTAACGTATCAGTGGACTGACGTGCAAAAAGAACACAATTAGATCTGGGGTACTTTATATTGAAAGTAATCCAATAATCTGTGGAATATGACAGGATTTATGGCTACTTGAGACCTATCAATGGTCTATAGTAATAGCTTGTATCAGCTGACATAATTGGGCACTACCTAATTGCAGTAACATAGATAGAAAATAGGAGCAGGAGTAGGCCATTCAGCCTCTTGAGCCTGCTCTGCCATTCAATATGATCATAGCTCTATCTCAACACTGTATTCCAACCAACTCCCCGTACCATTAATGCCTTTAATATCTAGAGATCTATCTGTTTCCTTCTTTAATATATTCAGTGACTTGGCCTCTAAAGCTTTCACTGGTCTACAGGTTCACTACCCTCAGTGAAGAAATCTCTCCTCATCTCATTCCTAAATGATGTAACCCATATCCTGAACTGTGATTCTTGTTACAGTTTAAAGTTTATTACCAGCCACAAGTAGGCTTACATTAACACTGCAATGAAGTTACTGTGAAAATACCCTAGTTGCCACACTCCAGTATCTGTTTGGGTACACTGAGAGAGAATTTAGCATGGCCAATGCACTTAACTAGAATGTCTTTCAGACTGTGGGAGGAAAGTGGAGGAAGCCCAAGTAGACACAGGGAGAACGTGCAGATTCTGCACAGACAGTGACCCAAGCTGGGAATCGAACCCCGGTCCCTAGCGCTGTGAGGCAGCAGTGCTAACAATTGTATCACAGTGCTGTGTTGTACGTCCCCAACCCCCCACCACAGCCACGGGAATCGTAATGGGCGGGACAGGACCATGCAGAAGTCTGTTGACCTTGGGCTGGATTATCCAGTCTTGGGGTGAACGCAATCAGAAAATCCCGCCCAAGATTCCTGCATTGAGATCTGTCCAGCCCTGTCAGAATTTTATGTTTCAATGAAATTTCCCTTTCATTTTTCTAAACTCCAGTGAATCCAGGCCTAGTCAATCTAATCTCTCCTCATAATGACAATTCTGCCATCCCAGGGATCAGGATGCTGAACATTCACTGCAGTCTCACTATGGCAAGTATATTCTTCCTAAGGAGACCCAAACTGCACGTAATACTTCAGGTGTGGTCTCACGAAGGCCCTGTACAGCTGCAGTAAGATAGTCTTGTTCCTGTATTCAAATCCTCTTGCAATGAAGACCAACATTCCATTTGCCTTTCTAACTGCTTGCTGCGCCTGTATGTTTGCTTTCAGCATCATTTCCCAATCCATCACCATCAATGATCCACTGCCATGTCTGTTTCTCTGACCGAAGCTGATAACCTCACACCTATCATGTTATTCTGCATCTGCTATGTACTTGCTCACCCAGTCAACTTGTCTGAATCACCTGCAAGGCTCTTTATATCCTCTGAATGGCCTGTCCCAAAACTAGATAGTCTTCTTTAGAAGTGTTAAATACTGTTCCGAAGATGGACTGTCAGTTTATTGTCCTTGGGATGGATTTTTCCCTCAGAGGCTGGGAACAGGACACTACGGGACACTAGGGAAGTGGGCCATGTTTTGGCCTGAATCAGGGAACAGGAGGACTGGATCCCAGGACAAGGTAGGCAGCTAATATGTTTTCAAAATCAGTGAATTTTATACATAACTGGATAAGACCCATCTGCTAATGCTTAGCCTTTTCAGTGCTACTTGAAACAGTTGCATTTTCTCACACAAGCTTACAGTCAGCTCCAAGTCTGCCTCCACTGAGCTGGTCTGATTCTCGACAGCTGCTGAAATTTGGCCAACCTGCTGAAAGTTGAACAATGTACCGGAGACAAGATCTTAATGAGTCCACAATGATCTAAATTGCCTACTTGATAGGAAGGGGTTCCAAAGGCTCTTCCTTCTCCCAACCTCGGGAAAATGTGGGAGGCAGAAAAGGGGGCAGTTGTGTAACATTGTAGCCATTTTTCCTGTCCTGCCTTCATTCCATCCCAACTCGGGGCAGGAAAATCTGGCCCCCACACGTTGGTGGTATCATTACTGGGCTTCTTGTTCATTTTGTCAAAGTATGGTATATGTGCTGACACACCATCAAAAACATTTTTAAAATCCCCTATCTTACCTTCTCAAAATCTCATTGTTATTTCATTTTCTACATGTCCCTATAGATCTCGAGTCTACAATGTTATTGATTAAATAAACAGGCACTCTAATGAGTTTTGCTCCACTTCAACACATCTTCTATCTAAAAATGCCTTTCCTGTAGCCAGCTACTTCAATACTTGGGTGAAAATGAATAGTGCTATAGACTAAAACATTATTGAACGCCTCTATCTAAAGGGCATTTTCTTCCCTCGTTAAAAGGCTGGTAAAATGTTTAAGGCAATCTGAGTATTCATAAACGGAAGAATGGAGAAATCGATTTCCAGCTCATCTTGATATCGAACACTAAATTAAAAACATAAAACCCTTTTAAATGCACTCACCAGGTTTGTTTAGAAAATAATTTTTCAGTTTCCAAAATGTATGGGCTTGACAAGTTTTAAAAGAAATTAAATCTTTCCCTCCTCTCCTGAAGGTGTCAACTAAGGTAAGTGACCTTAGCCAAACTGGCATGAGTTAGTACATGTAATCTTATTCATTTAGTCTAAAAGATCAGCCAGGGTAGCTCGAGTACTTCTTCTAAATGGATATTCTTGACATGAACTTAAGCAATGAGTGTTAGAGGATTTAAAAACAGAAAATGCTAAAATAATCTCAGTAAGTCTGACAGCATCTGTGGAGAGAGAATAGAGCCAACATTTTGAGTCTGGGTGCCCTTTCCTCAGATTGTTAGTGGATTATTTAACAATGGTTGATTCTTACTCAATGGGCATTTTCCAACAAGACTGGAAACCTTGATTGATCTTGCTCCTGCTCAATCTAAGATCACCAGAACCCATTGCAACAGCTCCACGATGTCAAGGTAGATGTCCATTAATTTGCAAGATTATGGGGAATGAATGAGGGAAGTGGCACAGGCATGATGGTCCAATTTCTCTGATGCGTGATTCTATGATTTCATAACTGGGAGATTGAACATGTGACCTTCCTGCGAAGTACTGCTCAGTCTGAAAGAGAAAATGCTGGAAAATCTCAGCAGGTCCGATAAGACTATAAGACATACGAGCAGAATTAGGCCACTCAGCCTACTGAGTATGCTCCGCCATTCAATCATGGCTGATATTTTTCTCATCCCCATTCCATATGGCCATAAGATCAAAGCTTTGTCAGCTATGACAAAGGGTCATCTGGACTTGAAACATCAACTCTTTTCTCTCCTTACAGATGCTGCCAGACCTGCTGAGATTTTCCAGCATTTTCCCTTTCGTTTTCAGATTTCAGCATCTGCAATAATTTGCTTTTTTACTATTCAGTCCATAATGGAGCAGTGCATTTATCCAGTGGGTTATTTATCGGGCAACTATGTATGTTGAGTAGACAGAACTAGTAAACAATGAAAATAATATATTAGGTAATTAAAACATAAAAAACTGGGCCCTGATTTTAAAGGACAGAGGAGTGGGCAAGGATAGTGTATGCAAACCTTGAACTGGTTGGCATACCCAAGAAGTCATGATGTGGAGATGCCGGCATTGGACAGGGGTAAATACATTAAAAAGTCTCACAACACCAGGTTAAAATCCAATAGGTTTATTTGGTAGCAAAAGCCACTAGCTTTTGGAGTGCTGTCCCTTCGTCAGGTGAGTGGAGTTCTATTCACAAACAGGGCATATAAAGACACAGACTCAATTTATAAAATAATGTAGTCATTATGTGGAGATGCTGGCATTGGACTGGGGTAAACACATTAAGAAGTCTCACAACACCAGGTTAAAGTCCAACATTATTTTGTAAATTGGGTTTGTGTCTTTATATACCCTCTTTGTGAATAGAACTCCCACTGACCTGACGAAGGGACAGCGCTCCGAAAGCTAGTGACTTTTGTTACCAAATAAACCTGTTGGACTTTAACCTGGTGTTGTGAGACTTCTTAATGAGTGCACCCAGGAAGTCCAGTGATGTGGAAAACTAACCAATCTTAATGACTGTTCATCATTTGATTTAATTTTACTGAACATCCAGCTGAAGCCGGTCAGAAACACGACCTAGCTGGAAGGGTCAAAAAGCAATGAGACCCAGCAGAAGGTAAACACTGGGGTGGGGATGTTTCTCAAACTGATACCAATATGGAGAGAAAGAAAGACACTCGAGGCAAGAGATGTTTGAGAATTTCTTCCTGTTCGTTCGAGCAGTTACTTATCTTGGCTTGCTCTGATCGCTACTATATCCTGCCAAGTTTCTCTGGCAGCTCTTACACTGAGCAGGTCTCCCCAAGCCTTCATAAAAATCATGTCACAGGAAAGGTGGAATCACTGGGCCTCAACCTGTACATTTATGTTAGGCCCTCGCTTGCCTGTTGTGGGAACTTTGGCTAACTTCAAAGTTGATGCATTGTCAGGAGGGAATAGTGCGGCCTCAGGCAGGTTTGGCCTGATCTTAACCCCTCTCATGCATCCTTATTGTTGGGTGATGGGGTTAAAAGGAACCCCTTAGATCTTAATTGACATTTGATGACCTGTGCCAGACATTAAAAATCTCCGTGCCAGAGATTCAAAAGTTACAAAAAGAATCTGTGCTAAAATTGTTCTATTTAATTGCTCACCAAAAGTAGTAATTATGAAATGTTTTGCTAGAGTAGAAAAGGAGCAACTATTAATTGGTAGGAGAGTGAATAACCAGATTTAAGGTCATTGGCAAAATAATCAAAGTGGAGATGAAGAAATAATGTTTATGCAATTAATTGTTATCATCCAGAATGCACTGCCAGAAAGGTTGGTGGAAGCAGATTGAATAGAAACTTTTCGAAAGGGCTTTTGGAAAGGGATGGTATCAAGCTGGTATTTGGTGCAACAACATAAAGTAAAAGAATAGAATGGGGATGTTTTGCAGTTGATACATCATCCCACTTCATTATTGCTCAGACCGCTAAAATACAGTGCTTATATTTGTCAAAGTTACCAACAGCACTCCTTTGCAGGTGTCTATTCACACTTGCAAAATGGCCAGCATACATCATTATAATGGCTTGAACATAGGAGAATCTCTCAATGGCACCCTGTAAGAAGGTGCACATTTTGGATCTGTGTAGGAATTGGAATAATTATGAACACAGTATGGGGACATGACGACGACAAGGGGGGAATTTTCCCCCTGACAACAAGGGGGCGGACAATGCAAAGGTCCACTGTCCTTGGGTGAGATTTTCTGATTTTGGGGCAAGTGGGGCTGGAAAAGCCCACCCAAGATCCAAGAGTAGATTTTAGGGAGGCTTTGGAAACTGAATAAAGTTAAAGCAAAATGGAAGGGTTAAGAAAAATGATTTTGTTTGAGTTTTGAAGGAGTATCCTTCATCATTGGAAGCCTACATGACTAAACCCTGAGCCACAACCCCTCCCCTCCCTGATGCCCCATTTTTCTTCTCAAAGCAAATTTTACCTCAAAAGAATATTAGCATTTATTTAAAGGAAAAGATACTTCTAGAATAAATACTGTCATGTAGACCCTTACCTCTTGATGTCTTCCAGGTTTTACATTTTAATTCATTTAATTCATGTTCTTACAATTTAGTGTATGAAGCAGTCACCTTTTGGAATCCAGGAGCACATTATTTTGTCAGTAAAATAGATTGCTGCCGGCAGCAATATTATAAGCCTGTGAGTAATTTTACCGCAGAGTCCCGTCTAGAAACTTGTGACGGCCTAAAATCCTTTATCACATGCTGCGGCGGCTAGTGAAGCAAGCCATTCACCCTATCTTAATTCAATCATCCAAAACAAACCTACACTTTCCTTTGTTATACCAAAGTCTTTCTCAAATATCCCTGAAATAGTTCTAAGGTATTTAATCTTTAGAATGCTCCCAGAAGTGTAGCTCATAGAATCCCAGCAGTGCAGTAGGAGGCCATTTGGCCCATCGAGCTTACAACAATCCCAGTCATCCCTGTAACTCCACATATTTACTCTGATCATTGACAATTTTAGCATGACCAATGCACTGAACCAGTAGATCTTTGAACTGTGGGAGGAAGCCGGAGCACCTGGAGGAAACCCAAGCAGGCACGAGGAGAACGTGCAGGCTCCGCACAGTCAGTGACCCAAGGCCGGAATTGAACCTGGGTCCCCTGTGAGGCAGCAGTGCTAACCACTGCATCACCACGCCACCTTCCTCAAATGTTATTCTTCTGCTGCACCTATCTGTGTGAATGATAAGCATACTAAACTAGTGCCCTGTTCCTGGAATAGTTGTTCTACAGTTGTTTCAGATCAAGGGGAGATATTTAGGCTTTCTCATGCTTAGTATGGCCATCAACTGGTATTTCTATGGTCCGAATGTTACTTGTCACATATCAGCACAAGTCTAACCACTTTTTAGGTCTGGCTGTTTAGGTTGGCATGGATGTCTCAGTTATCAGAAAAGTTATGAACAGAATTGAAACACTGAGGAATCGTCGTTGACCAGTCCAACTCCCGATCTTACCTTATAATGGAAGGATAGTCATTGGTGAAGCAGTTAAGTATGACTGAGCTGAGCAACTGATGCAGTGATGTTCTGAGGCTGCAGTGTTTTGCCTCTGACTGTCACAACCCTTTTGGGCTGGAATTGAACCCAGGTCCTTCATGCTGTGAGGCAGCAATGCTAACCACTGCATCACCATGCCACCCTCCCCAGTGTTATTCTTCTGCTCCACCTATCTGCATGAATGATGAGTATGCTAAGTTAGTGCCCTGTGAGGCAGCTGTGCTAACTACTGTGCCACCATGCCGTCCCATTGTTAATTCTCTGCATGCATGAAAGGCCCTATACAAATGCAAATCTTTATTCTTTTAGGTATCAATTCTAGAACATAGGACATAGAACATTACAGCGCAGTACAGGCCCTTCGGCCCTCAATGTTGCGCCGACCAGTGAAACCAATCTAATGACCCTCTAATCTAAACTAATCCAATGCTATCCATATGCCTATCCACTGACCATTTGAACGCCCTTAAAGTTGGCGAGTCCACAACTGCTGCAGGCAGGGCATTCCATGCCCTTACTACCCTAGCTCTAGTTAATGTTTAGTAGTTTGAATCTGTGCCCATTTGTCTTTCTCCCACTGTGAAACTTAAATAAACTTTCTGGATTAATCTTTTTCCATGTACTTTTTAAAAATTCATTCGTGGGATGTGAGTGGCACTGGCTAGATCAGCATTTATTGCCCTTCCCAAATTGCCCTTGAGAAGGTGAGCTACCTTCTAAATGTCCTTTCTCATGAAAGTGGTTTCAGGGTTCATTCCTTGACCTCCAAGTCTCTCCACTTTTGGCTTTGAATCTCAGTCCCTGGTCCCCATTCAGCATTCCCCTGGATTTTGGACTGTCTCCTCAGCCACTGTTTACTCCTCTAGCTTTAGTTTTGTTCCCTGTCCTGACATTCCACCATATTCACCCTAGTTTCTGACCTCCCTCCCAAGCTCTATTTCCCCTCCACCCAGCTTCCCTTACTTCAAGGCTGCTGCAATGCCAACAGTGGACGATATTCATCAACTCTAAACTGGCCACTCACACCATGCAGCTTGATGGAAATCAGGCCTGAAGTAAATATCAGAGGCAGCCTGGGTCTCACCATTCGGACACAGCCATCGGACACTACCCCCTCCAGTACACCCACGTCGACCTGAAATTTCTGAACCTCACTGCTGTCCGTTTAGCTGTGGGATATTACATGAGCTAGGATTTAGTGTTATCATTAGGATAGACGGGGTTAGGATATTGAATTTGATGATCAGCCATAATCAAGCCGAATGGCAGAGCAAGCTCGAAAGGCCAAATAGTCTACTGCTGCTCCTATTTTCTATGTTTCTATTCTTTTGCTCTCCTGCAATGTTAAGCATGCAGCCATCCCAACATCCTTCTTACAACACCAACAACAACTTGCATTTATATGGCACCTTTGACATAGTAAAGATTTCCTAAGGAATGCCAGCAGACACAATTTGACATTGAGACACAGAAGGAGATAGTGGGATAAGTGACCAAAACCTTGGTTAAAGAGGTAGATTTTAAGGAGTGATGTAAAGGGAGGGAGAGAGATTGAGAGAGGTTTATGTTTCAGGCCAACTAACAGGGCGATTTACATCATCCCAAGACAGCACAGTTGCAGCCTGGATGCACCCAGGATCTGTGACCGGTATGTACTTTTAACACTTATGCTCAAAACAAAAACACTGCTTGAGATTGCAGCCCACAATAAATGTTAGTGAGCATCAATGCCTGCAATCAAAGACATATAGAGGTCAGCAAGGACTGAAAGTATAAGCAGAAATGATTGCGTGCCTGATTCAAACAGTGAGAATATGTCATCAAATTATATACGACAGCGTTATCAGATTCTGGCTGCAATTTTGTATTCTGGGTTGATTGACCTGGGATTTATGGCTTGCTCTCAAAACTGCGGAAATTTTTCAAGAGGCAGGAAGTAGTGTGAAAAAGAACATTTCAAATTAAAACTGAGTGCCTGGAAGCTGCTCAAACAAACACGGTTGATTTTTCAATGGTTTTAAATATCAGTTTGCAAAACACATAGCAAATTTAAATAAAGCTGGCTGCTTTCAGATGAGACTTTGCCGAGGCTATGAATGCGACAGTAATGTCCTGCAGTCATGTGATATTCTCAATTTTGACAGAGATCTGACTCAAAAATGAACACAGATGTGTGTTCAATAGGTGCTAATACAAACACGCCTTCCAGCTGCACTTTTCATGAGCAAGAGCCTGGGCTGACAACCATTTACAGAGCTTTATGCTTTGATTAATGAACAATTTGGTCTCTCATTATGACATTCAATGCTGAATGACACACGTACCATCTTTATATTTTGCTTCCTTGCAACATAATGAAGTGTATTCACAATTTAAAAGTTGCTAATTGCACCAGTTACTTAGTGCAAACTCAATTTGTAATATATTTATTTTGACGGATGTTAAAAGATGTTAGTCTAGAAATTGCTGTCAGTGATGTTTCTGTGTGAATACTTAATGTGATCATGTCAAATGTTTCTGTTATTTTAACAGGAGCTGTGTTAATGCCTCTGTCAAAATAGCAGGGAGAGAGAAATTTAATACATCCTTAAAGTGTTTGCAAAATAATACCATTGATTGTGATTTCCAAGCTGAAATATTTTTATTCTCTCTCTCGTAGATCTATGCACCAAACCAACAGGAACACAAAGAGTGATGATCTGATGCTATATTGGTGTTTTGAAACAAATCATCAGGCTTGAAAAGAGAAGATCCTTTTGTGTGACTAACAATGCTAAACATTACTGACGATCGCTCAGTCGTGACATTAACTTCAAAAGAAAGGTGTTCCATTCCCTAGCACTTGACTTCCCTCACATAAGAAATAAGGGCAGCTGTAGGCCATTCAGCCCTTCCAGCCTGTTCAGCTTTTTGAAAAGATCATGGCTGGTGTGATTTGAGACCTTACTTCCACTTTCCTGCTCTTCTCCCTGCCCCTCCCAATCCATTCCTCCTCTATCAATCAAAAATATGTCCAAAAGAGAAAGTGCTGGACAATCTCAGTAAATCTGGCAGCATCTGTAAGGAGAAGAGCTGATGTTTTGAGTTCTAATGACCCTTGGTTCATCTGGACTTGAAACAATAGCTCTTCTCTCTCCTTACAGATGCTGCCAGGCCTGCTGAGATTTTCCAGCATTTTCCAATGAATATAGGAACATAGAAACTAGGAGCAGGAGCAGGTCAATCATTCTTTGAGCGTGCTCTGTTATTCAATATGATCACGGTTCATCTGCCATCTCAATGCCAAATTCCCGCTTCCTCCCCATACTCCTTGATGGAATTAACATCTAAAAAATTGTCCATCTCTTTCTTGATTACATTCAGTGACTTTGCCTCCACAGCCTTCTGTGGTAGAGATACCATATGTTCACTACCCTCTGAATGAAGAAATGTTTCCTCATGTCAGCCCTAAATGGTCTTCTCTATCTCCTGAGAGTGTGGCTGGAATTTTCCAGCTGTTCACACAGTGGGACCTTCCTGCCCTGCTGATAGCACATCCTGCCATGAGTTTCCCAGCAGTGAGGGGTGCATCCAATAGGAAACCCCATTGATAATGGCAGGACTGGAAGATCCATCAATGGCGGGAAACTTCCGCTGCTGCAAAATACGCGGCAGATTGCACGGAATATCCGGATTCTGGATTCCCCAATCAGGGAAAACCAGGGAATATAGGCTCAACGTGCTCTATCTATTGTCATAAGAAAAACTCTTCCTCCCAGGAATCAGTGAAGTGAACCTTCTCTGAACTGCTCCCAACGTAATTATGTGCCTTTGTAGTTAATATGACCAAAGCTGTACACAAAATCTAGGTGCCATTTCACCAGCACCCGGTATAGTTGCAACAAAACTTTAACATTTATATTCCATCCCCCTTGCAATAAAGACCAGCATTTAATTTGCCTTTCTAATTACTAGCTGTATCTGGATGCTGACTTTTTATGATTCATATAGAATGGCACCCAGGTGCCTCTGCATCACACTATAAGGCAGTTTCCAATATTAAATAATATTCTGCTTTTCCTGCCAAAATGGACATTCTCACATTTTCCTGCATTATACCCCGTCTGCCAATTTTTTTGCTCATTCACTTAATTCACTATCCATATCCCTCTGCAAACTTTTTATATCCTCCTCGCTTTTCGACCTATATTTATATCATCAATAAACTTGGCTACAATGCAGTCGATTTCTACATCAAACTCATTGATGCAGATTATAAGTAGTTGGGGGTTCAGCATTGATCACTGTGACATTCCACTAGTTACAGTTTGACAACCTAGAAATAACACATTTATCCTAACTCTCTGTTTCCTGTTAATTATGATGTGGAGATGCCAGTGTTGGACTGGGGTAAACACAGTAAGATATCTCACAATACCAGGTTAAAGTCCAATAGGTTTATTTGGTAGCACAAGCCACTAGCTTTCGGAGTGCTGCCCCTTCAGCAGATGAGTGGGAGTTCTGTTCACAAACAGGGCATATAAAGACACAAACTCAATTTACAAAATAATGTTTGGAATGCAAGTCTTTACAGGTAATCAAGTCTTAAAGGTACAGACAGTGTGAGTGGAGAGAGGGTTAAACACAGGTTAAAGAGATGAGTTTTGTCTCCAGCCAGGACAGTCAGTGAGATTTTGCAAGCCCAGGCAAGTTGTGGGGATTACAGATAGTGTGACATGAACCCAAGATCCCGGTTGAGGCCATCCTGAGGCCCCCACGACTTGCCTGGCCTTGCAAAATCTCACTAACTGTCCCGGCTGGAGACAATACACATCTCTTTAACCTGTGCTTAACCCTCTCTCCACTCACATTGTCTGTACTTTAAGACTTGATTACCTGTAAGGACTCACATTCCAACCATTATTTTGTAAATTGAGTTTGTGTCTTTATATGCCCTGTTTGTGAACTGAAATCCCACTTACCTGATGAAAGGGCAGCGCTCCAAAAGCTAGTGGCTTGTGTTACCAAACCTGTTGGACTTTAACTTGGTATTGTGAGCCTCCTGTTAATTAGCCAGTCCTCAATCCATTACTCTCTCAACATTATAAACTCTTATCTTATGTAATGACCCTTTATGTGGCACCTTATCAAATGCCTTTTGGAAATACAAATATACGAAATCTGCAGGTACACCTTTATCCGAGCTGCTTGTTATATCCTCAAGGAACTCTTTGTCAAACACAATTTCCTTTTCACAAATCATGTTCACTCTGCCTGATTGTATAATGATTGTCTAAATACCCTGCCATTACATCCTTAGTAATGGATTCTAGCATTTTCCCAATGACAAATGTTAGGTTAACTGGCTCATAGTTACCGGCTTTCTGCCTCCCTCCTTTCTTGAACAGATGTGTTACGTTTGCAGTTTTCTAATCCATGGGGACCTTTGCATTCACAATCTCTCCAACATTCTGTTTAAGGCCCTAGTACACAGGCTATCAGATCAGAGGATTTGTCAGTCTTGTTGGATGAGCATTACTCTCTCGCTAGTGATGGTGGTTTTTTTAAGTTCCCCTCCTCCCTTCAGCATCTTGATTTTCTATATTTTTGGAATACCTTATATGTCCTCTTCTGCGAAGATTGATACAAAATACTTGTTAAAACCCCGGTCATTTCCTAATTTCCTATTATTAATTCCTCAGTCTCACCCTCTAAAGGATCAATGCTCCGTTTAACTACTCTTTTCTTTTCTATATACTTGTAGGAGCTTTTACTGTTTGTTTTTGTATTTTTTGGTAGTTTTCTCTCATACTCCAATTTCTCTCTTTTTTTGTGATCCTTTGCGAATTTTTACAGCTTTCCCAATCATCTGACCTATCTCCTTTTCTTCCTTCCCATCCTTCTGAAATGTAAAATACCCTTAAATATTCAGATCCCAGTCTTCTTCAACTCACAGTGAAGCTCAAAGCAAAAACACTTGGGACAGCAAATTGGTATTCAAGTGTTTAGCTGCCATGACAGACGGTGAACATTTCTGGCACGCAGTTAGTGGCTTATTGAAAAATTGCAGGAACACCAACTGTGATTTACTGTCCTGTCCATTGAATTGAATGGACCAGCAATCTTGGACACTACACCCACACTTTACAATAAGCCCTGGTTAATGTTGTGTGACACCTCAGAAACTTTCACCCAGAACACCATTAAAAATCTGGAAATACTCAACCGACATAAAACCTAACACAGCCTGGCTATAGTGTCCAAATTTGGGCATACACACTTCAGGAAAGACCTGGGCTAGAATTTCAATTTCAGTTTATTTACTTGTGTTACTGGGAATGAAAATTACATGTTGTTTATATGGAGCAGAGGAGCAGGTTTTCCAAGTGCTTTTTGACAAAGTCGATGCACAAATCACATTATAATGTTCTCTCTTTCTCATGTGTTACCTCCTGATCGACATGTGAGCCAGCACAGCTGTTGATTAATATTAACTGAAATGTAAAATACCATTTCTTTGATGAGAGTATTACAATTTCATTCTTCATTTCTAGTAATTTAAAATATGGACCACAGGTTTATTCTATTTAAATAACTCAAATTCTAATTTTTAGAGGTGATTTTCTCAGTTTTTTTTAACCTGTGTTTTGAGGATTGTATTTGCAATTCATAGCCATTTGCCTATGAAAACCACTGGCCTTGTTAACTGGGTGCAGAATGAAAGAACTTGTGGTTATATAGTATCTCTCATGTCCTCAGAACACCTCAAAGCTCTTTGCACCCATTGAGTTACTTTTAAAGTGAAGTTATTATTGTGCATAGCTCAACTTGCATTCAGCAAGGCTCCACAAACTGCAATGCATTTATCAGATAATCTGCTTTGAGTGATGTTGGTTAAGGGATTCATTTTGTTTCAGACACTGGGGGATCTCCCCTGTTCCTCTTTGTAATAGTGCCATGGGGTCTTTTATTCTGCTCTGAGCGGGCAGAGAAGGCTACAGTTCAGCCTGCCATCCAAAAGGCAGCACCTCCATCAATGTAACACTCCCTTAATGTTGAACTACAAACATACAAACAAGGACCAGGAGTAGGTCATTTGGAACCTCGAGCTTGCTCTCTCCACTTAATGAGATCATGGCTGATCTCAAATCTGTATTCTGCCGACTCCAGCTAACCTATCACCCCCTTGCTTACCAAGAATCTATCCAACTTCCCTTAATCATATTCAAAGACTCTGTTTCCACTGCCTTTTCAGGAAGAGAGTTCCAAAGACTCATGACCCTTTGAGAGAACAGATTTTGCATCGCCTCCATTTCAAGTGGGTGAGCCCTTACTTTGAAACAGTATACCCTAGTTCTAGATTCTCCCACAACAGACTTTTGAAGAGACCTACCTCGCATTAAGTTGATCTTTCTCTACACCTAGCTATGACTGTAACATTATATTCTGCACCCTCTCCTTTCCTTCTCTATGCATGGTGTTCTTTGTCTGTATAGCATGCAAGAAACAATACTTTTCACTGTATACTAATATATGTGACATTAATAAATCAAATCAAATCAAAGACAGGAGCCAGTCTCTCCACCTCCACCCTATTAATTAGCCT
This sequence comes from Carcharhinus amblyrhynchos, assembly GCF_965287045.1. Classification (NCBI taxonomy): domain Eukaryota; kingdom Metazoa; phylum Chordata; class Chondrichthyes; order Carcharhiniformes; family Carcharhinidae; genus Carcharhinus; species Carcharhinus amblyrhynchos. The sequence continues at coordinate 66,846,194 of NC_137333.1, read as the reverse complement.
CAGGTTCTTACATGTTTCAACCATAGATTATAGCTGGGAATTTTCCAATCCCGTTCACAGGTGGGTTCGGCTACAGGAATGGAAAGTATAGCGAGAAGTATAAAATTGTGCTCTATGCCGGTGTGAACGCATGACGCAATTATCTGCTGCCCTGTCAATAACAGGGGTGCATTTCCCCATGTTCAACATTGAGACCCTCTTCTGAATACATTAACTTGTCATTATCAAGCCTGTGCACTGGAATCATCCCCCACCCCATCAAAAGATCCATCCATGATGGCGTGACATGAGGTCCGACTGGTCTCCCATGGTGTGCAGCTGGTGAGCAGTACTCCCAGGGAAGTTCAGGAAAGTGCAGTGCTCAGAAGGGTGAGGGTCATGCCTAAATATTCTCTGGGTAGTAGCCTGACACTGTCTGGGCACTAACCTGGCACCACATCATGACCTTGGCATTACCCAGGCACTGCTTGGGCAATGCTCTGGGTGTTCCAGGGTGAACTGGTTTGGTTGCTGTGCACTGGGAGGCCTTAAAAAAGGTGCCCCAGATCCTCCAGTTTCTAAGTTGCTGGCAGGATGGGTGAATCAGAAGCCACTTCCCCGCCTGACATCGGTCTTTGCTGATATCCAGGAAAATGTCACCCTGTGTGTCAGCCTAGATTGTGTATTCAAACTTAGGAGTGTGGCTTGAAGCCATGAGCTTTTGTCTCAGATTGTGTTCTCACTGTGTCAAGATGCTAAGCTCCCAGGCTAACGTCAATGCAGATCTCCGGTCATGAAGAGGTATAAAAGAGTGGACCAAAGCTATATGCAGAAAATGAATCAATTCACATAGCAGTGGCACTTCCATGATGCAACACATACATCTTTAGACTAAATAAGTCATATTTTACATATATCATAGTCAAACATATAAACTGTAAAATGGCACAGAGACCCTTACGGTACCTACATGGACATGTATATGAAAGTTAAATAAATGTATTTTTATTTGTTCTGAGGTTTTGGGCTACACTTATTGGCCATCCTGACTGTAACCAATTAAATCATAGTGCTACTTAGGCCTATTTTGTCAACATTATTGACAATATTGTCATGTTGTGGGTAGCACGGTAGCACAGTGGTTAGCACTGCTGCTTCACAGCTCCAGGGACCTGGATTCAATTCCCGGCTTTGGGTCACTCTCTGTGTGGAGTTCGCACATTGTCCTTGTGTCTGCATGGGTTTCCTCCAGGTGCTCCGGGTTCCCCCCACAGTCCAAAGATGTGCGGGTTAGGTTGGTTGGCCATGCTAAAATTGCCCCTTAGTGTACTGAGATGCGTAGGTTAGGGGAATTAGTGTGTAAATATGTAGGGATATGGGTGTAGGGCCTGGGTGGGATTGTAGCTGATGCAGACTCAGGCCAAATGGCCTCTTTCTGCACTGTAGGGTTTCTATGATTCTAAGATAGAGACTTCTTGGTGGCAAGATGCAGGAAAGCAAACAGGATTTGTGTAACTGCAGCAAACAAAAGACAAATGCTCCATTGCATTAGCTCAGACAAGAAGCCATCAATCAAATGGTACCACCTCTCCCTTGTTAGCAGTAACCCACTTTATATTCCTAATCCCTCGTGCTGGCACGTCGTTGGTGAACTGAATGCTGATGCCATTGTCAATGGCAATTTTCAGCAGCGTGCAGCAAAATGTTGACGACCTTTCCGGGGTCATTCGTGGAGCAGCAGGCAGAATGGTGATGATTACTAAGCTGCTGTTTGAGCTTTTTCAATGGTTAATCATCACCCTGGTCTGGGAATGAACTTCATTATATTACACCTCAGTTCTAGTGTGTGTTGCGAAGAGGTGTGATGAGCCACAGTTATGTAGCTTCAATTCCCCAGCAGTTGGGAGTCAGCAGTCCAACCTTACCTGCACTTGGAACAGCTTATATTGTCAGACTGATGAATCACAGCCATTCCCTCAAAAACAGGCATTCATATATAGAATCCTAAATTAATGGTTACATCGCAACTGCACATTAAAGAAATGAAAGCCTTCTGATTTATGTGAACTATGGCAGTGATGCATCGCAAAGGTAAAACAATAAAGGAGGCTTGTCAGCTCATCTTTGTCACCCCTCCTAGAAAATGATAACTCCCCAGTACATCTGACTGTCTCATGAATAATTCCAGAGATGTTCTGCCAGAGGAGGACCATTACAGATATTCATAGAGTCCCTACAGTACAGAAGGAAGCCATTCAGCCCATCAAGTCGTACTGACTGTAATCCCACCTAGGCCCTATTACCTGCAACCCCACGCATTTCTCCTTTTAATCCCCCTTACACTAGGGGCAATTTAGCATGGCCAATAAACCTAACCCACACATCTTTGGACTGTGGGAGGAAACCAGAACACCCAGAGGAAACCCACACAGACACAGGCAGAACATGCAAACTCCACACAGACAGTGACCCAAAGCCAGAAGTGAAGCTGGGACCCTGGCACTGTGCGGTAGCAGTGCTAACCACTGTGCCACCATGCCACTCCTGAAAAGTTTAGCATATATTTAACAGCATTACCCATTCTTTCTCCAGTTTGTATCTGGTTCTCTTTATCTGATAGCTCTAGTTTAACTAGAAACAGAGGTTAGGGCCGACCTTTTAGAATCCAACATTGTCACTTTCTCTTCTCAACCACTCCCCTTCATTACCAAGAGCCTAGGATTTTCTAAACATGCCTCATAAGTTCTTTAACACCAAGTATCAACCTTGTGGTGTATCCTTGCACCACTTTTAGAGAGTGGAAGATTCCTCTATGCTATGGTGATCACAACCAAATTCAAGGTGCGCCATTCAGGTCCAGCATTTTCCTATTCAGTTTGGGAATACAGCTCAGCATGCTGTTTGCTTTATTAATTGCTGCTCTCCAAAGATTACACATAATCAGAGTTGAGACCCTTACCCATACAACATTACGCCTACTCTCCCACATCTAGTTAAACACCATTAATCATCCTTTTTTTAATTTTAATGTGAGACATTGCACTTAATTTCTACTAATTATCATCTGCTCTCACTAGCTCACTTGTGAACATTATCTTTTTTCTCACTCCTTAGTTGCCTCATTAGATGTTGCTTCGCTTGTTTGGTAAAATTGGTAAATGTGTGTTTATATATGCTGGTAATTTATGGAGATTAGGAACAGTAGGTCTCTAACACAGATCCCTGGGTGGCATATTCTATCTATCTCCTCACTTCAATATAAATCCCAAAAAGGTAATAGCTGCTACTTCCTCCTTTAAACAATTTCTGATCAACCCTCTGTATTTTATTGAGGCCACCCAGAGACAGAATAACATTTTCGGAGTAAGTGGAAAAAGCTGGTCTTTAATCCCAATGTTCTGCTCCTTTACTGCCAGCCTCAATGCATGTCAGTGCTATAAAATATATCTGCTTATTCCTTAGCTCTGCCCATTATGCTGAAGGAAACTGAAGCTGATTGCACCAAATTGAAAATTGTCAAGGAAACGGAAGAAAATCAGAAGAGCCTTTTCGGACTTCTCTGACCTTGCATGACTATGAGTTTAACCCAACCCACTTAACTTTCTGAGGGAGGTCCATAAAATTCCTCCCAGACCTCCAAATATAATCAAGAAAAAATTCTGAGCTTTTAGTTCAATTCTGCAACTTATATACTACTCAACTACTAAAAAAAATGAATCCCTGAGTTGACTTGCCCTTTGTCTCAGCAGCTTTGGAACAATCAGGTACCCCACAGTAATGCATCATCTCTGCCTATACTTGCTTTAAGACCTCAAACGCCTGCTTAACCGTATTTAAGAACAACTTCAATTTGAATGCAATTTATATATAAAGGGACAATACAGCTTTCACTGGAACATAAATTGTTAGTCATTTTACAATACTATTTTATTTTTGTAAAACGTATAAGGGTAATTTATCTTAAAATAAAAATAAATGAATACATTTAGTTGATCTCCAGTGGGAGCTAAACTGAGTCACCAGCAGGTAAGTGAAGTTACAGTGTGATCAACTTACATAGTCAGTTTCCATTATAAATGTGGATACAAGAATTTATAATGGAAAATGTTGACAGGAAAGTCCATGCAAATGTAATATTTTTAATATATATTATAATTTTGAATTCACATATGTTTGAATTTGAGTTGCTGTATTTGAGCACTGAAAAAAGCCATTCAACTATAAACTTTGGTGATTGAGAGTTTTTTTTCATTTCAGCAATGGGTGCAGATCAGAAAGAAATGAAATTTTATATACACCTGGATAGTTGACCGTAAAATAAGGTATGCAGCAAACACACGGTAGTCCTCCAAGGGGACAAAATCAGCATAACTTTATGCATTTTACGGTCTACGCATGGTGTATATAAGTTACGTGCAGAAATGTGTAAATGATTATTTAGAGGTCATTCACACATTTCACTTATCTATAAAAAGCAGCAATTTCTCTTGGAACCTTACCGTTTGTGGAAGCATTCAGATAAAATTTTAGAAAGGGTATACTTATATTGAAGGGGGAAAAGGTAACGTATATGCACCATGGCATCAGGCTTGACCATAAAATGCACAGAGTTAATAGATAAGTGACCAACCTTGGTGAAATATCGCATCCTTGCTGCATAAAGGCACCCAGAGAAAACCAAAGACTGTTAAAGATGCCAAATTCATTGGGGGGTTGATCACTTGGTGTTGCATCTTGTCCATCTTCTGGTTCTTCGGTATGCCATTCGTATGGGCTAAACCTGCTGACCAGGAAGAGTACCACGCTGACTCCAATGTAGGCAAAGACGATACACATCCAAATTTCATACGCCAATGGATCAAGGAAGGAGAAGACGCCAGGTTTGGACTTCTGTGGCTTCTTGATCATAATGGAAATGCCCAGGCTCATGAAAGGCTTGGAAAAGTCAATGACCTCTTCTCGTACTAAAGTAATGGTCAGTGGTGCCACACCAATCTGTGCTCTCTGCGAAATGGGGGAAAATCCTTTTTAAACACGTATCTTAAAATACACATGGGGTAGATGACACCAGAGCAATCAAGCTTTAAAAGAACATCTCTAATATCTATAGATGCAGTTGACTTATTCGGCTCTCCTTAACATTAGAAAATTAATTATTTCAAGAAGTGCAATGCAGATTGTTACACTATATGACTTACTGATTGTTCATTCATTTTAATAGTTTTCTGACACCATCATTTGACAGAAGAAAAACAAAGTGCTAGGAAGCCCCACTTTCTGAATTATGAATGTGCCATATCATTATTTTTGCTACATTCAAACAAATTCTAAAATGTATTTCAGTGCCCTTTTGTGATTTTTCGAGAAGGCAATTTATCTGTAGTCAGATGCATTTGCAGGAAACTTAGTCATTTGTACTCACTTACACTCGCAAACACAGATTAACAGTCTCTTTAGAACGTACACTCCAGTAGACAATGAATGTCTCAATGCTTTAACATAGAAGCATCTTGTTACATCTTGATACAAATACTCTCCAATGGACAAGGATGCTGTTTGGGACCTGATTGTGGTTCTGTGTAGGCCTGTATGGCACGCAGAAGAGCAAGTGGAGCCTGCCAGATTTCCAGCATTGCTATTTTCAGTATACTGGCTCACTTCTCCTGAGATTAAGATCATATTTTGGAATGCCATTGTCAGCGCTTGCTCTAAAACACTGAATTATTTACTGTTAAAAGGTCTCAAACCAGTGGTAGCATCTGTAAGAACCTGTGTGCTAAATATAGAAGATGCACAGCAAGTATAAGTGCAAATCGTACAGCATTATGGATAATATAAAAAGATCAGACTGAATCAGACTGCATTTCACCAGAAGGAAGGCTGCCAATTATTTTAACGCAAACAAATTAGGGTCATATTGTGTATTCTTCCACCTCCGGAGGGTGGAATCAATAATAACGCGTACAGCAGCAAAAGACAAGGTTGTCAGCTTAACTGTCCAGCTTATAAATAGTACATGACATTGGGGAGACTTAAACAGGAAGAAAGACTTTAACAATCTCATAGTACTCATGGTGTCATTAACATACAGAGGGATCTGTACATGCAGGTCAACAATTCCCTGAAAGTTGCAACACAGATGGCTAAAGTGATTAAGAATGCATATGGCATGCTTGCCTTCAACAGCCGGGGCATTGAGTACAAGAGTTGGGAAATCATGTTGTAGCTATATAAAACCTTAGTTAGGCTGCATTTGGAGCACTGTTTGCAGCTCTGGCCACTACACTAACAGAAGGATGTGGAAGCTTTGGAGAAAATGTAAAAAAGGTTCACCAGGATGTTGCCTGGTCTCGAAGGTGTTGGCTACGAGGAGAGGTTTAATAAACTAGGATTGTTTTCATTGGAAAGACGGAGGCTGAGGGAAGACCTGATAGAGGTCCAAAAAATTATGAGAAGCACAGACAGGGTGGATAATCAGAGGCTTTTCCCCAGGATGGAAGTGTCAATTACAAGGGGGCACAGATTCAAGGTTGAGAGGGGATAAAGTTTAAGGGAGATGTGAGGAGTAAGTTTTTGATGCAGAGGATGGTGGGTGCCTGGAACGCACTGCCAGAGGAGGCAGTGGAAACAGGTACATTAGCAACATTTAAGAGGCATCTGGATGGGTATAGGAATAGGGAGTGATTAGAGGGACATGGACTGAGTAAGGGAAGAAGGTATATTTTAGTTTAGTTAGGACATCATGATCAGCACAGGCTTGGAGGGCCGACGGGCCTGGTCGTGTGCTATACTTCCCGTTGTTCTTTGTTCAACACCTTGAATGGAACTAAACTATACAGTCCAAGATAGGTTGACTCCTGTCTGTGTTGGCATTAGGATCCTTCCAGAAATTGTGTGTCGCAGAGTGGGGCATGGATCTTGCAAGCAGGGAGACCTTATTACTTTAAATTGCCCACTGAAACAGGCTATCCTTACTGAGGAGGGAGAATATCAGGAATTGGGGGGCTGCATATTGAGGGGAAACTGGGCAATGGGACTTCATGGGAGATTGGGGAATGCAGATTGGGAAATTGGGGCTCAGGGAGAGACAGAGATTGGGTGTTGGAAGTTCAGGTGACAGGGAGATTAGAGCTGAGGCGAGTTAGGTAGCTTATGCTAGGAAATGTCCCCACTTGGCTGACACACAGTTCAAAGGGTGTGGAGGGAGTGGTTGTGGGAGGTGGTTGTGGAAGGAGGCTGTGGAAGGTGGAAGGAGGCTGTGGAGGGTGGGTGAGTGGGGGGGGTAGTTGAGGGGGGAGTGGTAGAATCAGGATGGGCCGCTGACTCTGGAAGAAGATCCTAGGTAGCTTCGGGGACAAGTGAATGCTGAGATCATGTCGTTTTGGAAGCAGCCCTAGCCCTCACCCATCACCCAACCCCCATACCCCCCTTTTGCCACATGCCATTTTCAATGCCACTCACCCAGTATCCTACATGATTAGACTGCTGGAGCTATGTGGAAATGAAAAAAAAACTTCCAACAGTTTAATACAACTCTGACTCAACGCTGGCATCTCTACATTCTGACACACTTGGTCATGATTAACACTCCCATTCATGAAATCCATTCAAATCTTTTAAATCTCCTCAAGTGATTCATCAAATAAACTACTATTCAGAGCTCACATCAAAAACAGCTAATCCTATAACAGCATCTTTAAACTCAGCACTTAGACTCAGGATATGGGGAGGCCATTTTGGACTGTGATGATCAGAAATTTCTTCATTCAGAGGGTGATGAACTTGTGGAATTCTCTATCGCAGAAAACTGTGGAGGTCAAGTCATTGAATATATTTAAGAAGGAAATAGATAGATCTCTAGACTCTAAGGGGGGTGTGGGGGGGGGGGGGGGGGGGGGTGCAATTCTCCCAAAAAAATTTGGTTGGATTTGTGGGAAAACTAGAGTAATTCACGCTGTTTTCTTTTAGTGGGAGTTCACAGAAAAATATCCCACACTTTGTACACTGAAGAGGCTGCCAGCCTCAATATAATTAAATCTCAGCAGGCAGGGCCTGTCCCTGCTGGACAGGCTGAAACCAGTTGGCCTCTGCACATGCACAGTGACCCCGAAGTATCAGCCACTTGTTTGCTGACTAGCCTGGGACCCCCTCAATGCTGACCACCCCCCCCCAAGCCCCCCACAGTCAGATCGCAGCTCTCCCATCCATTCTGGGCCAGCTCTGAACTCCCCCTTCTGGCCTGCCCTGATCCCTATGTAGTCCCCCCCCACCCCAGGCAGACCCATTCCCCAACATTGACGACCCCCTACCTCCCGCAGGCAGACACCCCCCAGCACACAGCCCCCACACAGACTCCCACACGCAGACACCTGCACCCCACCCACCCCGCCCCCCCCTGACCATCCCCATGCCAGCCCGCTCCGATAGCTGGCCTCCTTCCAGTCCTACAGGATCCCAATGCGAAGTGGCAACAGGACTCCCAAAGATTGCCCCCTAGACACTGCCCCCTTAGTGCTGCCCCATGCCTGGTGGGCAGTGCCAAGGTGCAGCCTGGGCATTGGCACTTTGCCCTTTGGGATGTAACCAGATGTCACAAGGTCAGAGGTTACACGGTCAGACTGTCACATGGTCAACATTATAGGAACGTCACTAATCAAGGTTGGCAAGTCTAGTTGGCCAATTAATCCCAACCAGGCCAATGGTTCCCATCCTGAATTGATTGTTGCTGGCCTTGTCACATATCAGGGCAAATTTGACTATAATGTCCTCCTGGGATAAACTGACAAAAAGTATCATGGAGCATGCAGGATGGAAAGATGACATTTAAAAAAAATACAGAACAATGAACCCAAACAAAATAAAGAGACACTCTGACATTTTAAAGTATAATTTGAACTGCAGATACATTTGCTAGGTATGTTTTTAATCTCCTTGACTTAACTTTGAGAGAACAAAATACGGTTAGCTTTCCAATGATAGCAATGAGATTAGTCATAATCAGGATATTTTTGTTTGTTTTGAAAGAAGTCAGGGAACCTACATTGTTTTAATTGTGAGAAATTTGCTTGCTTCCTTTGGAACCAAGTAAAAAGTTAAAAGGGAATGACTGTCTTCACTGAACAATGGAACCAGTCAATACAGCATGTTGAACATTTTAATAACTGTTTCTATAAACCCTCTTTCAGAGATGTACTGAACTTATGAAGGGACAACATTATCTGCAATCTGTATTGTCACAATGATGAATAAGATCTACGTATAACTCCACCAGCTAACCAAGAACATACTGAACTGTTTAAAGAGGATTTTCTTAATACAAGAAATGACATTGACCAAAGATGGCTGCAATGAGTCACTTGATATCTGGACTTCAAGTTGACCTTTCCTGGAAAATTGCTATATGGGTTGCACTGACATGTTGCTCATGGAATTTCACACCTGGAGGTGTTGAGGTCTACTTCAAGGCGGGCAATTGAGAGGAAGATATTAAAAGTTCAAAGTTTTGGACTTTGATCAAGCGTGTGATCTTATTGAATGGCGGGGCAGGCTCGAAGGGCCAGATGGCCTACTCCTGCTCCTATTTCTTATGTTCTTATGTTCTTATGTAATCTTATCAAGCCAACAGGGAACTGCTAGCCAGTCAGGATGTACAAGGAACAGACACTCAAACCTCAGTGAAGGATGAAAAAGCCCCTGTCTCCTGTTAGTTTTTATTATCTTGAAATGTGTCAAAGGTTTCTGAGATGCAACATCAAACTGTGCTTAGTTGTTCTACAACAATGGCTTCAGCAGATGTGGTAATCAAACTCCTTTGGAATAGACAGCAAGCATGACTTTAAGATTTACCAAGCAGAAACAGAGAATCTGGGAAAGTCTCTAATTAAGGAATAATGAATTTCTTTCTCTCTCTTAAGTTAAGTAAAGCCCTATCTCTGCGTCCAAAAATCTATTCACAACAGAAAGTCCAATCACAACAGGAAAGAATATCAGAAGAAAATTTTTGAGTTTTGGAAGACAGATTACAGATTCAAAGAAAGAAATCTTTCTTTGAATCTGTGGGGTGGCAAAGTAGCACAGTGGTTAGCACTGCTGCTTCACAGGTCCAGGGTCCTGGGTTTGATTCCCGGCTCGGGTCACTGTCTGTGTGGAGTTTGCACATTCTCCTCATGTCTGCGTGGGTTTCCTCCAGGTACTCTGGTTTCCTCCCACAATCCAAATGCTAAGAAATTGCCCCTTAGTGTCTAGGGATGTGTGGATTAGTGGGTATAATGTGTATGGATATGGGGATAGGGCCTGGGTGGGATTGTGTTCGGTGCAGACTCGATGGGCCGAAGGGCCTCTTTCTGCACTGTAGGGTTCTATGATTCTATAAATCATCTCCAGCAAACAAACTTCAGTCCAAAGATGTGAGGGTTAGGTTGATTGACCATGCTAAATGGACCACAGGGTCAGGGGATTAGCAGGATAAATCTGTGGGGTTAAGGGGTTGGGGTTGGGTGAGATTGTGGTTGGTGCAGACCCGATGGGCTGAAAGGCCTCCTTCTGTACTGTATGGATTCTATGAATTAAATTCTGAGAGGAACTAGCTAACTTGAAATGGCCATAACGTTTAATAATCTATACCTCAAGCAGCGCACTTAATTTTTTTTTTTATCTGGACTCTTAGTGTTCCTTATTACTGGTATCTGTGTGTATGACACATTACACCTTTTATTATTTTTTCTTGGGTTTAGAGGCTACTAAACTTAGTCTTTATTTGACACAAGAAAATCTTGTTGATTGGTTCCTTATTATTCATGGCATTAATAGCAAAAAAAAATCATTTGGAGTTAAAAAGGCATTCACAGGGAAAAGAAATTTAAAAATCTTTATTGTAGTTAAGTATTGAGATATTTCCAGACCCTGAGAGACAGACACTGCGTAAACCTGGCTAGGATGGTGCAGTAAAGCGTTTAGAAATATATAGAAAGAAATAGGAGAAAATAACCTCAGAAGCAAAAGCTGTGACTTTGAGTTTAAGAAAAAGTGGAACTTAAGTTTAAAAAAAAAGACATTTAAGAAAGGAGAGTACACAGATCAGTGTTTTTAAGTGATTGCAAAAGGATATCCCAAGGAGTTTAGCTTGGTCTCTAAAGAGTGGGAAAGTGTAAAAACTGAGAACGCTGGGTTCCCCGTCCCAGCAAACTGCATCAGTAGAGGGGTGAGTTCGGGGCAGCGGACCCAGCACTGAGTGACTGTAGGCAGCAAGTTCTGAAGTTTTAAAAAATTAAATTTAAATCCTCAACCTGTTTAGAAGACAAGTTAAAAGTGTTAAAAATGGCCCTTTAGACCGCAAGAGCTTGAGACCTTGCAGTGACATTGACAAAAAAGAGGCATATCAAAGGAATAGACAAATGGACTCTCCGAATGGCCAGAGAAAGAAATAGCTGCAGAGCTTGCTGAGAGATCCTTATCAGTAAAAAGCAGAACTTTTAAAAGTTTAAAAAAAGACTTAAAGGGGGATGTGCCAGGTTTACGCCAAAACTTCAAAAGCATGGGAAAAGTACAGAGATTGAACTGGCAGCTGCTGGTAGTAAAAAAAAGGTTGACAGTGTTAAAGTGGTAATATAGCTAAAGTGGTAATATATTTAAAGTAGCAAGCACAAGAACAAGCAGCAGGCAATGGATAGGAAAGCTGCAGAAGATCCCAGATAGAGGGCAGCTCTCAGAAAAGGTCCACAAGCTACGAAGATCTCAAGGAAGAGACAGTGCAAGACCTCAGAGGAGGCAATAAGATCTCAGGGAAGATGCAATAGAAGACCCAGAAAGAAGCCGCTGAAAGACCCAGGAGGAAGGGCACTTAATCACCCTAGGAAGGAAATGAAATACCCCAAAGGAGGACAACAATGAAAGACTCAGAGGAGGGTACCAAAAGACAAAAACACCAAAACTCTACCACGTGGATGTGGTTGGCGAGGTTGTCAGAACAGAAATCTCTGTTGGCCTCTGGCGGGATTTTACGATCTCGCCTGAATGAGGCTGTAAAATCCCATCTTAAATGTCCAAATAAAGGACAATGAGACAATTGCAGAGTGGAAACAAGTCAGCAGTTTGTCAGAGACTGACCTAACCAACAGTGAAGTCAAAGAGTTTAGCTGAAATTAAGACAAGTAGAAATGATGATTTCATTTGTGAAATGTATGTCTCCAGTAAGAACATGATGGATTCACCTTGGAAGAAACACAGAAATTAAAGACTTCAAATGAAACTAGAAACTATTGAACATCAAGAGGAATCAACAAAAAAAAAATTAAAGCTCTAGAGAAGACATTAAAATAACAAGATGAAACGACTGGCAGTAAACTTGAAAAAAATGTTGCAAGAATATTGACAAGATGAAGTTAAGAAGATGGAGAACATAAAAGTCAATGGAAAATCAACTTAACTTCATGAAAATGCAATTAGAAAATAAGAAAAATTCCAGTGAAGAATTGAATCAGGAAAATAAAAGTTTGAAGAAAGGAAGCTTGAGAATGAGAAATTAATTGCAGAGTTAAAGACATTGAAATTGACAGCAATTCAGACAGAGTAGGAAACTGAGATTCCATGCCAGAAGAGGGTTATTGAAATGGTCATGAGAATGGAAAAGCAGCAAGCCTGTAAGGAAGAGTTCCATGCAGGACTATATTTGGAACTGTACACAGTTAAAACCTACCAATAAAAGTGTTTATCATTAAATAAACACAAACCTGAAGATCTCACCAATGAGCCATCACATCTACAATAATTAAAAACCCATCCTAAGTACTTAACATGACACAGTGTCATTTTATGAAACCTCGGTAGTGGATCAATCAGATCCCTGGAATTATTTTCTCTGTGACCAGACTCCTGTCATACACAGGAGAAATAGAGGGTTGGATTATTCATAAACATGTGGATCACTGGAAGAGTTGAGAGACGCTCCAGCACAATGTTGCCATCAAAAAACGTTTTTGAACCTGTAAATACCGAAGAACCTGTGTATCTGATTGACCTGTTATAGACATAATTGATGTCGCTGTGGCAGCAAATAGTATTGTACTGTCTGTGTCAGAAGAAATACCCGTTATTTGCAGCTCCTGTTAATGTCAATCCCGTGGAAGCATCTCAGAGTAGAGAATTATGATGCTCGACAAGACTCAGGCAAAACCTCAAACACTCCACTTATAAATGTCCAACTTGCTTAGTTAGAATTTGGGCTTGAGTGACTTGGTTATTGAAGATTATATAAAAGAGTTAAAAGGGGGACGGTTAGGGCTAGGTTAGTGATTGCCCCTTTAAGGACAAGGGCAGCGGAAGCAGGTCTCCTGGCTTGAGGAACTAATTAGAATTGAGAGTGGATAACCACAGCATGGGGTGGAGTCCTCTCTTCAGCAGAAGATAGCCTGAGGACATGTAGGGGACATGTAGGGACTGGGGCAGCTGGTTGGCTGCTCCAGGGCAATCGGGAGACTGCGGGCCTCTGTGCAGCATTTCCGCATCAGTCAGTACCCTTTGCATTCCTGACAAAATCTGCATCATTATACATTAAATATTTGATCTTTGGTGTTGCTTCTGCTATTCTTTCTGTGCCAGGTTGTAGTTTCTGTTTCAGATAGAAGCTGGACAAACTTTTCCCCAAAGTTCTGTCTACTCCATTCCACTCTGGCACAGTGGTTAGCACTGCTGCCTAAAAGCTCCAGGGTCCCAAGTTCAATTTTGGCGATGGGTCACTGTCTGTGTGGAGTCTGCACATTCTCCCCACGTCTGTGTGTGTTTCCTCCGGGTGCTCCGGTTTCCTCCTACACTTCAAAGATGTGCAGGTTAGGTTGATGGGCCATGCTAAATTGACCCTAGTGTCAAGGGGATTAACAGGGTAAATGTGTGGGGTTATGGGAGTAGGGCCTGGATGGGATTGTCATCGGTACAGCCTCGATGGGCCAAATGGTTTCCTTCTGCACTGTACGGATTCTATGATTCCCAATGTGAAACAAGAAGGCAGGGTGCAGGATACTCCAACTTTCCTTCTCGCTCTATCCTTTCTTTAATGGGAGTTTGGACATCTCCTCACTGACCTTAGCCTGCTGGTGGAAGTTGAGTCAGGATAGTGTTCTGCTGAGCACTGGTTATAGCAACATAATAAATCCATTCTCTGCAAGCATATTTACAACTTTAGCACACTCGAGAACACAGTGGAAGCTTTCTGCTTGTGAGGGATCAGGGATCTCAGCCAATGTTGAAACCGATCATATCACAATACTGTAAAATGTTTTCCCAGTGTACAATGGATGCTAGCTGGGCTGTTACAGTACATTTTTAAACAGCAAATGGAATTAGGAAAAATTTCCTTCTTTATTTGTGCGAACAGTATAATAATTATTAGTCAATCCCCCAGGGAGGTATAGGGGGAAATCAAGATCAAGTGCAATGTTCAAGGCAAGCAGGGCTAAAGGGCAGGGAGAAGTTGAGAGGAATGTGAAGTATAGAGAGTGGAGGATATGAGGGAAGATGGGAGAGAAGGAGGTGAAAAGATGTGGTTGAGGGCAGCAGAGGAGTCGGATTGTCAAAGGATACAAAAGGAGGGCCTTCTAAAGTTTCATGAACAATCCTGTAATTTGCTTCATCAGAAAAGGAGAGGGGGCAGCGAAGGGTGGAGTTAACCTGAGCATCTGACCTCCACAGATTCCCATGGGTGGGGGAAGAGGTGTTGCAAGGATTCCTTCCCAAAACAACAACAGTTAGGTGTCGCAGTCCTTCCATCGATTTAATTAAATGGAGTTCTGTTCATTTTGACTGGGAGAGTGCAGGTGATCAAAACTGCAGAATATTTCCTGAGAACTCTTTCAATTTTTGATGTTAACTTTTAAAATTTATGCTGATGGCGTTGTGACCACTCTTAGTGTGAATTTGTCTCCAGTAAGGTGTGACACTCTTGAACATGAATATTGCTAACACAGGGCCACCTACAGGCATATCTGGTACTACAGCTGGTATGATAGATTATCCAAAGGGCACAGATCACCATGGAAGTTTCAAATAGATAATTTAATTGTTATGGCAGGCTGTTTACTAAAATCAGAATAGGTGTTTTCAAACGTCTCATACTTGCTTAATATCCTTCACAAAAATCATTAAAAATTTCAGAATAGGATGAAAACCAAGATAGCACCAGCAAAGTGATTGTGTAACATTGTTGGATACAAAGAGGGAAGTGTTTCTTGATTAAGTTCTGGAGATTCCTCCACATCATCTCTTGCCTGAAGAGCAGAGATATGCCAGTGCAGAATGATTATCAGGATTCAACTGAATCTATCAAAGGCTTTGGGCTTAACATTTCCGCTGAAGCTGAAATGTAAACAAACACCATTGCATACAGTGTTACAGAGAGGTGATCCTTCTGGTTCTGTACTCTGTTCCTTCATGCTAATATACTAGTTGGCTGATTGAAAGTAGTTAGTGTGTTATTAAAGAAAGCAGAATAATCAACCTTGTATTGCGCTCCTGTCTCGAGCTCCTCTCTCGCATATAGCATTACTAATATTGTCATCTTCAACTCAGCTGGAATGTTTGCAGGGGGTCCTTGGTGGGGGATCAACAGAATCCCTGGAGAAATGGTCTGAAAGGCCAAAATTGATCTGTTCATATCATTTTTCTGGGGGCCATCTCTCTTCAAGCATTCACCTCAAATAAGCTCATGGGCCCATGCATTTCATTTCTGGGTTACTGGACATAACTTCTGAAAAATGATGCACTTTCCTATATTCTTGGTTCCACATATTTTGATGTTGATAAAGTAGAGTCATAGGATACATGTGGTTAAGGAGGTGGTCATTGGGCCCACTGAGTCTGAGAGAGTGTTTTACTCAGGCCCTTAGCCTCACACATCTTCCTAAGTGTTTGATAACTGCAAGTGAGCACAAAATGGGCCAACCCATACTGGATATAGAATTATAGTCATTGGAAATTCTGACCTGCATGCTTTCACATAGTCCTGTTAAACAAAGGTTTTAAATATTTTGTGATGATGTGGAGATGCCGGTGTTGGACTGGGATGGGCACAGTAAGAAGTCTCACAACACTAGGTAAAGTTCACCAGATTTATTTGGTAGCATAGGCTTTCAGAGTGTTGCCACAATGAAATGCTCACCTGATGAAGGGGCAGCGCTCCAAAAGCTCGTGCTGTCAAATAAACCTGTTGGATTTTAACTTGGTGTTGTGAAACCTTTTTGCGGACAGCTCTCAAAAGGGTTGAAATTGCTGTGTGTGTCATATAGCTCAAATTCTTAGCAGGCTATTTTAACAAAGTCATTTAAAGTAAACAGGTTAATAACTTTGGTAAACAGTGTACACACAAGGAACTATTAGAAAGATGTTAGCTATTGCACTGTGATTAACACACAAGAGAAATTTCAAATAAGGTGAGAAATGTTATCTTCCAGCTATCGTATAAAAGTGCTTACCCCATAAACAAGTTCGCCCACCATCCCATTCCAGATTTTGGTATCTGGATCTCTTGCTCCATACTTCCCATCAGGAACGATTTTAAGCTCGTACTTGATCCCGATGTGTTTTGCAATTTCTGAAGCTAAGTCCACGCAGTAACCCTCATACTTGTCATTTCCTTCCAGGGTGTCATGATTTTTCTTCAGCATAACATATGGGCCCTCCTGATAACCAAAGAACAGATTAAGTGCGTGAAGTGCAACAAAAAAAATAATTTAGCCAGTAATGCTAAAAACTCAGAAGAGGATCTGATATAACTCTGTATCACAGGCATGCCCTTGGTTACGTTCAGGGTAAAAAGCATTCACAATGAAAGATAAATTATATACTTTTTAAAATTTTCAGTCAATTTATAATTTATAACTCATGGGTCTTATCAAGAGAGGCTATGTAACTGGAAAGCTAAAAAGGCATATTTACTCCATCAGTTAGAAGGCATCTAACAAAAGGCTACAACTTCCTTGATGAAGTACAAGGTACACTAACAGTCAGTTGTATAAATATTTAAAAGTTATTCCCTTTCTGGATATTTTGATAATTATAACATCTTCCTAAGCATAGAATCATAGAAACCCTACAGTGCAGAAAGAGGCCCTTTGGCCCATCAAGTCTGCACTGACCACAATCCCACCCAGGCCCCACCCCCATATCCCTACATATTTTATCCTCTAATCCCTTTAACCTATGCATCTCAGGACACTAAGGGAAAATTTTAGCATGGCCAATTAACCTAACCCGCACATCTTTGGACTGTGGGAGGAAACCAGAGTACCAGGAGGAAACCCACGCAGACACGAGGAGAATGTGCAAACTCCACACAGACAGTGACCCGAGCCGGGAATCGAACCCAGGTCCCTGGAGCTATGAAGCAGCAGTGCTAACCACTGTGCTACCGTGCTGCCCATAAGCACTTGTTAAAGGGCTGATAGTACAAACTGCAAGCAAGCAACTAAGACTGTGTGTGTTTAAAATAGCATTACAGACAGGCAAAGATGCTTCCTTTAACTTTTGCACAATTCTAATCACAATGTATGTTTTGACAATTTTACCATCAAGTTGCGCCCGTTTTTGGGCGTGAAAACTTGGTAAAGTCGGACATGAGGTGAGTAGTGTGATCTGTGCCTACGTCCACGCTGGTTCCCCTTTACCAAGGCCCGAAAATGGCTGCGATCGGGATCATGCCCAAAAGCCATTTGCATGCATTTAAGCTGACTTAATAAACTGCACGCCCAGCCTTACCGGCACTTCCCCCTTTACCACTGCGTTCACCCATCCAGAATCAGCATGAAACAGACATGCTCCACAAAAGTCCGATTCCAGTGCTCCAGTTAGTGAGGAGGTAAGTGCTGAGCATCCGATGGCTCTCTGCTTGAGACCAGTGGGGGAGAGTGGGGTCCACTGCCACTCTGCCTGAAATCAGTGGGGGGGAGGGGGTCCGCCTCCCCTCTGCCTGATATCAGTGGGGGAGAGTGGGGTCCACTGCCATTCTGCCTGAAATCAGTGAGGGGAAGGGGGTCTGCCGCCCCTCTGCCTGATATCAGTGGGGGAAAGGGGGGTCCGCTACCTCTCTGCCTGAAATCAGTTGGGGGGGGGTCCGCCGCCCCTCTGCCTGATATCAGTTGGGGGGAGGGGGTCCGCCGCCCCTCTGCCTGATATCAGTGGGGGAAAGGGGGGGTCCGCTGCCATTCTGCCTGAAATCAGTGGGGGGGAGGGGGTCCGCCTCCCCTCTGCCTGATATCAGTGGGGGAAAGTGGACTCCACTGCCATTCTGCCTGAAATCAGTGGGGGGGAGGGGGGTCCGCTGCCCCTCTGCCTAAGATCAGTGGGGGGGTGGGGAGCAAAGGGAGTCTGCTGCCACTTTTCCTGAGGTCAGTGAGGGGGAAGGAGAGAAGGGGCCACGATCGGTCTGGGTGGTGGGGGGATGGTGGGATAAGGCAGTCAGTAATGTTGGTGGGGGTTGGGCAATATCTGTGGGGGCCAGGGGAGGCATTATCTGGCCCAGGAGCGATGTGGCAGGGGAGCCGCATTCTATCATTTTGAGCAGTTGGAGCCACCGATTGGAGCTGCGGGATTTTGGGCGTGTTAAGTCCCGCCCACAGGCTTGTGCAGCACGATTCGGAATTGCTGATATTTTTTCAGGCAGTGTGCGTATGGGGGAGCCTGAGAACGGGTCTAAATGTAGGATCTGAAACACTTCCAGTTTCAAGTCCGCTCACAACTTAGAATCAAAATGATAAAATAGGGCCCATTGTGTATATATAACTCTTAAGTTAATTGGGGTTCTCTTTCCAAATTCTTCACAGGAACTGCCAATCTCCTTTACATCTTGCAGAGCTGCTTCACAGATCCAAACCCAATGGACCATATTTGTTATCGCCTTGGTAGGAGCTGTCATCACTGTCTACTGGGGTTCTGATCTCAAAAGATTATGGGCTAGGAATATATTTGCCCTGATTTTCCAGAGTGAGATTTGTGCTTCATGATGTGTCCATGCACATTCGGATTAAGATGGGCAACACAAAAAGCCATGCATCTACTTCATCTAAATGGTATTTGGTGTGCCGACAACATTGCTTTCTGCTTCTTAACAATACCAGCAAGGTCTGCACACAGCAGAAAGTCCCAGCAGCATTGTCTGCTGAATATGTGGGAGAGACACTCTGCATTAAAAGGCAAGGTGTACAAAATGAAGTCCTTAGAAAGTGAACTAGAGCAGTCATAGGCATCTTGAGTGACAGAAACAGAACTGGAGATGTTAGCAATTCAGGTGGTCAGGTGGAGAGATGCCATGGCAATGTGGGTAGTGGTCAATGATGCAGTCTGTCCCCAGGAAACCCAGGTAGGCATTGGTAGCATCACTGTGTGTATGAATTTCCAGCCTCCCATTCATTTTCCAGTTTCAAAGTGTTAATTTTTCAACCTTGAGCTCCTTCTCTGGGTCACTGATTGCAATTCCTATTGTTTGACAACTAAGGATAAATCCAAATCCTTCAGTGTGGATACATTTGTACATGCGTAATGATCGAGGGACTTCCAAGGTTGATTAAATTTATTCTCCCAGTCACTTGGAACAAATTAAGATGACAACTTCACCTGGTACCTAATGTTCATGATTCTCTGAACATTACAGCTTGGAATGCTGATTAATTTATTCATGCTAGGATCCAGGACGCAGTCTCAATTTTCATATGTTAATCTGAGACTGAAAGTGATCAAGAGTCACTAAGTTACTCATTAGATCTTTCTAACATTCAGGAGTGAGGTGAGAATGACTGCCCTTGACATCAAGGCAGTTATTGACCAAGAGGCCCTAGAAAACTGAAGTCAGTGCAAATCACAGGGAAAGCTCTCCACTAGTTGTAACCATAACGAGCACAAAAGAAGATAGTTATTGTTGTTGGAGGTGAATTATCTCAGCTCCAGCACATTGCTATTGGCTTCTTCAGTGTCATGTCCTAGACACAATCACCTTCAGCTACTTCATTAATAAAAGTACCTCCATCATAAGGCCAGAAGTGGGGATGGTTGCACAGTGTTCAGCATCATTTATAACTGTTTACATACTGAAGCAGTCTATGCATACACGCATCAACATTCAAATTTGGGTTGATCAGTGGCAAGTAATATTTGCGCCACATTAATGCCAGGCAAGTGCTGGACCATCTCCAATAAGGCAAAATCTAACCATTTCTCCTTGACATCCAACAGTATTACCATCTCTGAATCCTCTTCCATCAACATCTTGAAGATTACAATTGACCAGTAGCAACAGGATCAGCCATTTAATTACTGTGGCTACAAGAGCAGTTCAGAGGTTGGGAATTCTCCAGCAAGTAACTCAATTCCAGAGCTTGTCCAGCATCTACATGGCACAAGTTAGGTGTGCAATGGAATTCTGTACACTTCTCTGAATGAGTGTAGCTCCAACAACTCTCAAGAATGTGGCACCATCCAGAAAAAAAATAGCCCGCTTCGTTGGCACCCATCCACCACCGTAAACTTTTACACTCTACACCGAGTGGCAGCAGTGTATAAGGTCCGCTGTAGCAATTTACCAAGTTTCCTTCAACAACACCTTCCAAACCCATGACCTCTAACACCTAGAAGAACAACAGCAGCAGGCACATGGGAAGAAGCCAAATACCATTCTGATTTGCAACTATCTTGCCATTCCTTCACTGTCATTGGGTCAAAATCCTTAATTTCCCCCCAACTCTGTGACTGTACCTACACTATCTGGACTTTAGCAGTCCATGAAAGCTATTCACCACCTGCTTTTCAAAGGCAAGAGAGGATGGGCAACAATGCTTGCCGGCAATACTCACATCTCAAAAACGAATGAAACAAAAAGTTAGGATCGACTCTAAGAGGCAGATCCTGAAAAAGCCATTGTTCCAATGTTGTGCTCTGGAATTTCAGGAAAAGACAAAGCTGCTCTGAAATTTCTAAGATTAGCTAGTACATTTGAAATTTGATTCTATGCTGTTGTAGTGTATATTTTGTTCTGGTTCAGGGACAGTCATGCTGACTCAACTCAAACCCCTGGATGTTCATTCCTACATACTGGAAAAGGGGTTTATAGACTTTGCTTATCACTGTTTAGTTTTTAAATAAACACTTTGCATCTTATGTTAGTATTGTAATGTCCACACATTACATTTCATCATCAGAACTAATACAGGGATGGCATGGTGGCATAGTGGTTAGCACTGCTTGCTCACAGTGCCAGGCACCCAGGTTTCATTCCTGGCTTGGGAGACTGTGTGGAGTTTGCACATTCTCCCTGTGGTCTGTGTGAGTTTTCTCTGGGTGCTGTGCTTTCTTCCCACAGTCCAAAGATGTGCAAGTTAGGCATGTTGGGCATTCTAAATTCTCCTTCAGTGTACCTGACCAGGTGTCGGAGTGTGGCGAAGAGGGGATTTTCTTGAAGTGTAAATGTAAGCCTACTTGTGACTAATAATTAAACTTTACTTTAGTCATCACTAGGGAATTATTTTTGATCTCTTAAGCATTTTCATTTTATTTTGGTTTGAAAATCTTCTCTTTCTGAAATATAGATTTAGATCATAGATCATTCACAACGACTGCATAAAAAACCTTCAGAGAGTATATAACTGAAGATACACATTGCTGAAGATTAAGCCACTGCTGTAATCCTTTCAACTTCACAGTTGTGTACACCACTCTTTCATTATTGCCATGATCGATGTACGTGACTAAAATCCTTAAGCATCTTGGGTGAAAGTAATTAACTTAACTATAGCCACGTGATCTATTAAACTATTCAGAGTTTGACCGGAAACTACAATTTCAAAAGGAAATTAGATGGGCATTTGAGGGAAATAAACTTGCAGGGGTGTGGGGGTAGAGCAGGAGAATGGATTACTCCATTGAGAGTTTGAATGGATTCGATGGGTTGAATGGCCTAATGTGCTGCAATGATTCTCAGAGGTGTTGGCTTTACAGTCTTTAAAAACTGGGAACTGCAAGCAAAGTTGAAAAGGAAATCACTGCATTATCAAAGTTCAGAAAGAATAAGGGGAGGAATTCCTTTGAATTCTGTACTAGGCAGACACCTCCATTCACTGTGAGTTGGTAGTGCCATGGGTCACCACCTGCACATAAAGCAGCCCATGCTGGTCGAGCTAGTGGCACAGCCTACTTTCAGAGAATTGATGTGACCTTACTTAGTGATGCTTGAGACCAGTTGATGAACAAATTGTTGAAGAGTTGCACTCGAAAATGTTAGGAAAACAAAAGGAAACTAAATTTGATTGGGTTTACATTTGAGCTAAAACAGCAGAGAGGAAGTTCTAATGTATTCACATTTGAATGCTGGTATTACGCAGCGTAACTTTAAAAAGTGTACAGTAATGAGTTGAGAATTTCTGCAATACCTACATAAATCCTGAGTCAAGCAAAGTCTTGAAGGTTAAAATTCAGGTGGGCTTCTCTGCAGCTGCGGGCAGTGGAATCAAATGCTGATGCATCCAAAGGGAATGATTCAAATCCCAAGCACATGGTTAGGATGGAAAAATTCTTCGGCGGTTCCCACTCTGCTCTGGCAGAGGGGAACCCAGATGCTCATCCTGGGACTGAAGGAAAATGTAAACCTCCCAGTGTTCAGCTACTGAGGGAGCCAGAATGCCTTATTACCTTAGCCTAGCTCATAAAGGCCTCAGTGGAATTCCTGTAAACTCTCAATTGGTAATAAGTATGATGTCTTTGAGAATTCCCAGGATAATAAACCCCTAGATACGTTCTCTTGATGTAAGGGAGTGAACAGAACATACACTCCATCAGATTTTATGGAATCCTGGCAGAATGAAGTTCAGTCTCCTGTTCTGGACATTGTTGGACACATAACACGTGTCTGACACGTGATCAAAGTTTCAGATGTTCATGTTTTAAATTGTCCACAAATTTAAGAGAACCTTTGTGGAAAATAGAGCCAGAATTACAGTGGTTAAAGATAGATATGTTGCTTAATACAATATTGATCTACTGAATCCCTAGAAATACTGACTTAAATATGCATGATGCAGTTTTACCTCGAGAGTTCTGGCTGCAGTTAGACTGCAGTGTTTTAAACACCAGCAGACAGTGATTAGGCACAAAAAGGACACAATAATGCTTTCTCAGCTAGTTATGAGCTTAATTTATTGTTGCATCCTGTCAGATACTGGAACAATGATTGCTGTGTACTAAAGTACAGACTCAGAATCCAATCTGTTCAACTGATGTGATAATTAACCTACTAATTATTATCTCACAATAACTGAATTACACACAATGTGATTTGATAATGTTATGGTACAGATAATTCAATTCTTGCTGTCACAAGGTTGAGAAGATTAGTTAGTGTCTCTGTGGTATCTTGTAAAGACTGACGACCAACAAGCAGATCAACTAATAAACAGTGTATTCAGGTAACTACTTACAGAGACTGAGATAAAGGCTATCGAATTCTATGACTCTAGACTACTAACTGGCAAGGAACACCTGCGCTCAGTCCTAAGATTCGCACGGTGGCACAATGATTAGGACTGCTGCTTCACCGCACCAGGGACCTAGGTTCGATTCTCAGCTTGGTTCACTGTCTGTGCACGTTTTCTGTGTGATTTCCTCTGGGTTCTCCGGTTTCCTCCCACAGTCTGAAAGATGCGCAGGTTAGGTGCATTGATTATGCTAAATTCTCCCTCAGTGTACCCAAGCTGGTGCCGGAGTGTGGTGACTAGGGAGTTTTCACAGTAACTTCATTGTTATTGTTACATTGCTAATATAAGCCTGTTTGTGCCAGTAATAAATAGTGGGCAATGTAATGAGAAAGTTTAGATCAAGAAAAATTCCCTGTGGTACTGGCGGAGACAGTATACCTTCCAGCAGAGGAAAGTGTCTTAAAGTGTCCGCAGTTGACCTGTGTGTGCCTAGCCAATACTGAAAAGACTTAACAATACAGCCCAGCATTGGACCATTGCTGAAGCTACGAGAGGAATGGCCTTATCTTCCCTAAATAAGCCTTGATGTGGGAATGCCGGCGTTGGACTGGCGTAAACACAGTAAAAAGTCTGACAACACCAGGTTTTAGTCCAACCGATTTATTTGATAATACTCACAAGCTTTCAAGGGGACTGCCTCTCCGTCAGGTGAATGGAGAGTTCTGGCCTCAGACAGAGCATATAAAGCACAGACAGTTTAGAGATTACTGATTAAAATGCGAATTAGGTGTAAGGATTCGCATTTTAATCAGTAATCTCTAAACTGTCTGTGCTTTATACGCTCTGTCTGAGGCCAGAACTCTCCATTCACCTGACGAAGAGGCAGTCCCCTCGAAAGCTTGTGAGTATTATCAAATAAATCGGTTGGACTAAAACCTGGTGTTGTCAGACTTTTTACTAAATAAGCCTGACAGGGGTTTGTGGTCAGTAACTACTATGAAGCATCGTCCATGAACTTATTCATGGAACTTCTTCTTTCCAAAGATGATGGCTGATCCCTCACTTTTGATTTGAGAGTAAAATTTTTCAGGATCAGTCAGAGTTCTCGAGGCATAGGCGATAGGCCTTTCTGCACCATCTTACATCATAGGTGAAAGAAACCACTCTGATTCCAGAAGGAGTCACAATAATTATAACTGCCTTGCCCACCTTAATATTGTTTAAACTTTATATTGTACTGGAATCAGAATTTACTTTTTGTTGGCCCTTGGTATGCTCTTCTTCGTCTTTCACTTTCTCCTAATGTGCCCCCACCTATTGCTGGCATAACATTTGGCTTGCTTGAATTTACATCTCTCCTGGCTGTGATCTCCCCCACACCAATAGCTTCATAGCTCTCGGTGTGTGGACCAAATTCCCTATACTGTCCTCATCCCTGGCACCGCGACGATGAACCTGGATTGTGAGGCAGCAATGCTAACTACTGTGCCACTGTGCTGCCCTGTTGTCCCACATTGAAAAACAAAAGGAATGATGCTGAATTCACTCACCTACTCAACACAGAGATGGGTTATCATTTACTCAGGAACATCGATCACGACTATTGATAGATTTATAAACTATGGTGGTCAAATATTCCCAACAGCAAAGTCCATTTGAAGTAGACCATTTTGGCTGAATGGGCTTTTCTTATTTCTTTATGTTCTTATAAGCATTTTTTGGTAACAATAATTTAGTTTTTTCTAGTTGATGCATATATGATCTGTACATACAGAAACTGCACAAGAATTCAAAAGTCTCCACTGTTACAATTCCACTTCATTACATCTATTTATTAGCGCTGGATCTGCAGTTAATTGACTGCCATGGTATTACAGGATGTGTTCAGGCTCATGAAAAGCACTGCTGGTGAAACACCGGACAAAATGAAAATAATTCTAGATGCACACACACTGGGAAGGGCATATTTAATACTGGCACTACAACACAACACTCAACCTGTCAACCAGTTTGATATGATGGTGTCACTTGCCATATTGAAGAATGCATTATGATCGGTAAAGTGAAACAGCTCATAATGAAATATTGATGTTCAGTTCAAAGACAATGGTTTAAGCCAAGTTATGCACTAAGCACAGAATCAGCTGTGCTGGAGTTTCTGGGGAAGATTTTAATCCATTTCCAGTTGTGAAAAGGAGAAATATCTTCTAACAAAACAAGGGGCAGAGTAAATTATATGTCGAATTAACAAGGTGCTGCCTGTTGGCAAATATAAGCTGATAAAGTATAAATTATGAGACAGGAAAATGATTGATGATTTGCAGAGTCAATAAATAGAATGAGTGGTAGAGACTTACAAATAATTCATACTGATGTGATTTTGTCATCACAAGATGAATATAGATGAGGAGATCGGCTTATTCTTCCATAATATATTTGAGCACTCCGATCTAACCACCTCTTCAATGATCCTAATATTGTCCCTGATAAAGTTTGTATGGAAACACGGAATGCACGAATTAAATGATACTCGCATCGATGGATACTAAAAATGAACCTCCTTATGACTGGAGGTAGTCATAAACTGTCAAAGGTAGTCTAATAAAACATTCTCTCATACATTAGAAACGTACATTCTAAGGGCAAAACTACACATGAAAAATGAGGTCAAGTGCGTAATGACTATAAATACAATATAACTAGTGAAGGTTTTCAATAAATGGTAAGGTGGCAATGGCATACTTGTATAGATTAAATTTGTAGTTGACAAGGCTGGATAAAATTCTGCATAGATTTATAGATCATGAAAGTTGACTAGGTTAGGACTTTATTCCCTGGAGTGTAGAAGAATGAGGGGAGATTTGATAGAGGTGTATAAAATTAAGATGGATATAGATAGAGTGAATGCAAACAGTAGAGTGAATGCAAACAGGCTTTTTCCATTGAGGCTAGGGGAGAAAAAAACTAGAGGACATAGGTTAAGGGTGAAGGGGGAAAAGTTTAAAGGGAATATTAGGGAGGGGCTTCTTCACACAGAGAGTGGTGGGAGTGTGGAATGAGCTGCCAGATGAAGCGGTGAATGCGGGCTCACTTTTGACATTTAAGAAAAGCTTGGACAGGATGAGAGGGATGTGGAGAGATATCGTCGAGGTGCAGGTCAGTGGGACTAGGCAGAAAAATGGTGCAGCACAGCCAAGAAGGGCCAAAAGGTCTGTTTCTGTGCTGTAATGTTCTATGGTTCTATATAATCTTACAGTGTAGAAGGAGTGGCACGGTAGCACAGTGGTAGGGTGGCACGGTAGCACCATGGTAGGGCAGCACAGTAGCACCATGGTAGGGCAGCACAGTAGCACTGTGGTAGGGCAGCACAGTAGCACTGTGGTAGGGCGGCACAGTAGCACTGTGGTAGGGCGGCACAGTAGCACTGTGGTAGGGCGGCACAGTAGCACCGTGGTAGGGCGGCACAGTAGCACCGTGGTAGGGCGGCACAGTAGCACTGTGGTAGGGCAGCACAGTAGCACCGTGGTAGGGCGGCACAGTAGCACAGTGGTAGGGCGGCACAATAGCACTGTGGTAGGGCGGCACAGTAGCACTGTGGTAGGGCAGCACAGTAGCACTGTGGTAGGGCAGCACAGTAGCACTGTGGTAGGGCGGCACAGTAGCACTGTGGTAGGGCAGCACAGTAGCACTGTGGTAGGGCAGCACAGTAGCACTGTGGTAGGGCAGCACAGTAGCACTGTGGTAGGGCGGCACAGTAGCACTGTGGTAGGGCAGCACAGTAGCACTGTGGTAGGGCAGCACAGTAGCACTGTGGTAGGGCAGCACAGTAGCACCGTGGTAGGGCAGCACAGTAGCACCGTGGTAGGGCGGCACAGTAGCACCGTGGTAGGGCAGCACAGTAGCACAGTGGTAGGGCAGCACAGTAGCACTGTGGTAGGGCGGCACAGTAGCACTGTGGTAGGGCGGCACAGTAGCACTGTGGTAGGGCGGCACAGTAGCACTGTGGTAGGGCGGCACAGTAGCACCGTGGTAGGGCAGCACAGTAGCACTGTGGTAGGGCAGCACAGTAGCACTGTGGTAGGGCGGCACAGTAGCACTGTGGTAGGGCGGCACAGTAGCACTGTGGTAGGGCGGCACAGTAGCACTGTGGTAGGGCAGCACAGTAGCACTGTGGTAGGGCGGCACAGTAGCACTGTGGTAGGGCGGCACAGTAGCACTGTGGTAGGGCGGCACAGTAGCACTGTGGTAGGGCGGCACAGTAGCACTGTGGTAGGGCGGCACAGTAGCACCGTGGTAGGGCAGCACAGTAGCACCGTGGTAGGGCAGCACAGTAGCACCGTGGTAGGGCAGCACAGTAGCACTGTGGTAGGGCAGCACAGTAGCACCGTGGTAGGGCAGCACAGTAGCACAGTGGTAGGGCGGCACAGTAGCACTGTGGTAGGGCAGCACAGTAGCACTGTGGTAGGGCAGCACAGTAGCACTGTGGTAGGGCAGCACAGTAGCACAGTGGTAGGGCAGCACAGTAGCACTGTGGTAGGGCAGCACAGTAGCACTGTGGTAGGGCAGCACAGTAGCACTGTGGTAGGGCGGCACAGTAGCACAGTGGTAGGGCAGCACAGTAGCACTGTGGTAGGGCAGCACAGTAGCACTGTGGTAGGGCAGCACAGTAGCACAGTGGTAGGGCAGCACAGTAGCACTGTGGTAGGGCAGCACAGTAGCACTGTGGTAGGGCGGCACAGTAGCACTGTGGTAGGGCGGCACAGTAGCACAGTGGTAGGGCAGCACAGTAGCACCGTGGTAGGGCAGCACAGTAGCACAGTGGTAGGGCAGCACAGTAGCACTGTGGTAGGGCAGCACAGTAGCACTGTGGTAGGGCAGCACAGTAGCACAGTGGTAGGGCAGCACAGTAGCACTGTGGTAGGGCAGCACAGTAGCACTGTGGTAGGGCAGCACAGTAGCACAGTGGTAGGGCAGCACAGTAGCACCGTGGTAGGGCAGCACAGTAGCACCGTGGTAGGGCAGCACAGTAGCACAGTGGTAGGGCAGCACAGTAGCACAGTGGTAGGGCGGCACAGTAGCACTGTGGTAGGGCGGCACAGTAGCACTGTGGTAGGGCAGCACAGTAGCACCGTGGTAGGGTGGCACAGTAGCACCGTGGTAGGGCAGCACAGTAGCACCGTGGTAGGGCAGCACAGTAGCACTGTGGTAGGGCAGCACAGTAGCACTGTGGTAGGGCGGCACAGTAGCACTGTGGTAGGGCGGCACAGTAGCACTGTGGTAGGGCGGCACAGTAGCACCGTGGTAGGGCAGCACAGTAGCACTGTGGTAGGGCGGCACAGTAGCACAGTGGTAGGGCAGCACAGTAGCACCGTGGTAGGGCGGCACAGTAGCACCGTGGTACGGCGGCACAGTAGCACCGTGGTACGGCGGCACGGTAGTTACCACTGCTGCTTCACCGCTCCAGGGACTTGGGTTCGATTCCTGGCTCGGGTCACTGCCTGTGTGGAGTTTGCACATTCTCTTCGTATCTGCGTGGTTTTCCTCCGGGTGCTCTGGTTTCCTCCCACAGTCCAAAGATGTGTGGGTTAGGTTGATTAGCCATGCTAAGAAATTACCCCTTAGTATCCAGGGATGCGTAGGTTAGAGGGATTAGTGGGTATAATATGTAGGGATATGGGGGTAGGGCCTGGGTGGGACTGTGGTCGGTGCAGACTCAATGGGCCGAAGGGCCTCTTTCTGCACTGTAGGGTTCTATGATTGTATAAGGAGGCTATTCGGTCCATCAAGTCTGCACTGACCCCTATCCCCATAACCCCATGCGTTTGCCCCAGTTAGTCCCCCTGACTCTAAGTGGCAATTTAGCATGGCCAATCCACCTAACCCACACATTTGGATTGTGGGAGCACCCAGAGGAAACCAGAGCATCCGGAGGAAACCCACACCGACAATGACCCAAGCCAGGAATTGAACCCAGGTCCCTGGCGCTGTGAGGCAGCAGTGCTAACCACTGTGCCACCGTGCTGTCTAATGAGGCAAAGCAAAGAAATCGGATGTGACTTGGCAATGGATTCCCCACAGAATACTACAGTTGGAAAGGGTGGAAACAGAACAAATGACAAGTAATGTGAACAGTTCCTCGTGGACAGTGTTTCAAATATTGCAATATATT
Organism: Carcharhinus amblyrhynchos; assembly: GCF_965287045.1. Classification (NCBI taxonomy): domain Eukaryota; kingdom Metazoa; phylum Chordata; class Chondrichthyes; order Carcharhiniformes; family Carcharhinidae; genus Carcharhinus; species Carcharhinus amblyrhynchos. The sequence continues at coordinate 66,816,605 of NC_137333.1, read as the reverse complement.
AAAAGAAATTGCTGAGATCACGCAATGAAGTGAATGAGCAAAGAGAGAATACTAGGCAGGAACACAATTTATCAATATCACAGAACCATTAAACACGAATCAGAAAGAAGTGCTTCTGTATCTGCTGCAATATGTTATGATCCACCTTATCACTTCCATTTATTTGTTCCTTTGCTGCAATAGGGGAAGGCTAATTGACTTTTGTGGTACATTAGGATGTGTTCAGACTCATGGGAGTAGATATTCATCTTCACTGCCTGAATGGTAATCTGGTGGAGTGGATTGCTTGACCTTTGCAGAACCCACATGATATTCTTTTCATTGAGGTAGCATTTTGTTTGCATCCCCTGAGTTATAATCTGGCGAAGTGGATCGGCAGCCTTTTAAAAAACCTGCACAAATTAAGTCCACTGATTTCAATGAAAATCAGATTACTGCTCTAGTGATAAAAATGAAAATCTACCCCCTGATTCCAGTGGAATGGAAGCCGAGGAACGTGGTGGTCTATTCGGGGCTAGCAATTCACTTCAAGAGATTATCTCCCCGGCAACAAAGATTGAAATCCATCCCATGAATGCCATAGCTGATGAAAATTCTGGGGAAATGAAAATAGTAATGAATGTATATCCCACTGGATATGATATTTATGCAATGAGTCAACCGAAGCACGAGTGACACCGTGTATACCTGTCGGATATATTTATTTGCTCCCTTACGCATTTTTGGTATTAACATAAATGGCAAAATTGTAATTGACTTCCATCAGTGAACATCAGGAATATGTTTCAACCAAGCAGGATATATTTATAAAAAACAAATTACTGCGGATGCTGGAATCTGAAACCAAAAGAAGAAAAAGCTGGAAAATCTCAGCAGGTCTGACAGCATCGGTAAGGGGAGAAAAGAGCTGATGTTTTGAGTCCAGTTGATCCTCTGTCAAAGCTTTGAGCACACTAAGCTTGATCAAAGCTTTTTCCAGTATAATATTTATAGTCTAATTCTAATTAACAAGATGCTTTCTGTGAGAAAAATCACAGTTGATCAAACAGCAAGTATGAACTGGGAAGACAGTCAAGCCAATACTTGATATGGTAAAGAGGATGGTGACCAGCATTATGCAACCAAATGATGTTAATAGACTTTATTCATGAGCTTTCAGGGTTCTCACAGAAATAACTTATCTCCTGCAAAAAACTACGAACCAGATGGCTTAAATATTAAATAACACTGACAGACACTAGAAGTGGGCCATTGATGTTCCTAGGATGTGTAATTGTCTCTAAGACATGTGTAAAAGGAAGATACTAGTTAGAAGGTGAACAGTTTCCGATCCCTGCAGTGCCATAAGTGTGAAGGTTCGAACTTATGGATATTTTCTATAGGATATGATTTATAACACAAATGGACTGATTTGATCATCTAAATCCTGAATGATTGATGATCAGATGATTGGTAATATTCCTGCTCTGCCCAAGACCGCAAGGAACTACAAAAGGTCGTGAATGTAGCCCAATCCATCATGCAAACCAGCCTCCCATCCGTTGACTCTGTCTACAATTCCCCCTACCCCAGCAAAGCAGCCAGCATCATTAAGGACCCCACGCACCTGGACATTCTCTCTTCCACCTTCTTCCGTCAGGAAAAAGATACAAAAGTCTGAGGTCACGTACCAACCGACTCAAGAACAGCTTCTTCCCTGCTGCTGTCAGGCTTTTGAATGGACCTACCTCACATTAAGTTGATCTTTCTTTACACCCTAGCTATGATTGTAACACTACATTCTGCATTCTCTTGTTTTCTTCTCTATGAATGGTATGTTTTGTCTGTATAGCGCTCCAGAAACAATACTTTTCACTGTATGTTAATACATGTGACAATAATAAATCAAATCAAATCAAATCAGAATCGTAAATGGGACATAAATAACATCTGATGGGATTCAGTTTACACGTATTAAAATTAAATAGGTGAAGTTAATCTGTGATAGAAGTGGAAGATATTTTTAACGATGCAATATGCCCTTTTCTGCTTTGGTACCAACATAGTTTCATGCAGTGCATGTGCTTGTTAGACCACTGTTGTGTAGTGTATATTTAGTGTGTTCTTATTTTGAATATTCCCTTTCCAATTAATTTCAAAGCGAGATCATTGCAGTAATTGGAACGTGATGTGATTACCATGGAACATTTGATGGAAATGAGGTCAGCTTGAGCTATAGGATCTCATCTGGATGTGACCTCCAGTTAGAGCCTCATTAGTGACAATTTCTATTCTTGCTGAGAATTTCTATTGCCATCTTCAAGCGAAGTAGGAATATGTGAAAACAATGGCAGAGGGTGGAACTCTACAATCTACTGGCTTCAGACGGAGCAGGTGGCAGTGAATTTGTGAATAGCTTTTCATATTGTGCAGAGACTTTGCTGATGTGTGGAAATTATTGCTAACAGTTTGTCTGTACTAACTGCAGACCTTTTGTGCGCATGATAAAAACATTATGATGGAGACTAACTTGACAGACCATGCTAGCTCTTTGTTCCCAGGGCAGCACATGTCATTAAACATTCTCTCTCTGAAAGATGTGGAAGGATGAATGGGTGGGACTCAAATGACGATGTATTTCAAATTCATACAGTGAGTTAAGAGTTCGGACCCCTTTCTCTCTCCCTCTTTTTTTGTTCTCTAGAAAAAGACAAGGGAATGACATTAGGAAGGGGGGTATTCAACAAGTGAAAAGGATTAATTACGTTGAACTTAAATATAATTAATTCCTAGTTGTGTGGCATTCTTGCCTCATCCTTGGAGGAAGTAGCTAGGCTCTGCATACTCTACATTATAACAGTGGTTTGATTGAAGTCAAGTGCTCACTATTCTGGGAGTTTTGAGGATTCATCCATCTCCATGGTGAAGCACACGGCAACATTCCTGTCTATGTTCCCCAGCCAGAAAATTCTTGGTTTCTGGCCTTTGGCAAGAAGAGCAAGCTGGGTGGTTACACTAATATCACCTCCTTTCCCCATGTGTTTCTGGTGCCTCTGTGAAACCCTGAGATGTTTATTCATAGAATCCCTACAGTGCAGAAGGAGGCGATTTGGCCCACTGAGTCTGCATTGACTCTCTGATAGAGTACCTTACACAGGCCCTTTTCCCACCCTTACTCCTGTAACTCCACACACTTGTTATGGATAATCCATCTCACCTACACTTCTTGGTACACTAAGGGGCAATTTAGCATGACCAATCCACCAAACGGGCACATCTTTGGACTGTGGGAGGAAACCAGAGCACCCAGAGGAAACCCACACTGACACAGGGAGAATGTGCAAGCTCCACACAGGCAGTCACCCAAGACCAGAATCGAACCCGGGTTTTTGGCATTGTGAGGCAGCAATGCTAGCCATTACGCACTGTGCTGCGACATTAAGGATTCTGTATAAATGTAAATTGATATTGTATTGCATTGCTCCATCCATATATTGGATCAAACCGCTGTGATGTACCTAGTAATTGCACTGAGTGATTAAAATACACTCTTTGTTAATAAAGTGAAATAATGTATTTTTATGTAATATTTATTTTTTAAAGGTTCTCTGGAATTAACCTGATCTGTTTGCTACTGTCTACTTTATGTCATTATTATTGTGAAATGATTGTGAAAGTAACAAAGGTACCTTTCAGAGACCAAGTTCACAAACTACTTTCTCCAGTTAGTCTTTTGCTACACAATTACAATATATATTGGGTATTACTCACCATATTCCAGGGAATCTCAATCACTTCATTATTCTGTATGGGAATGGATTTCTAAAAGCTGCAACGTCTCTTATGACTGCTAAGATCAATATTGTTCCACCGTAACCCAAAGTTAACCTCATAGATATGTTGCTTGAGTAATTGGCTTTCAATATTATAATAATGGATGATATCGTCGATGAAGGATTTCAAATATTTATGATTTGAATAAAATATGAGGGAAACCAAAATTCCCAAGTAAACATCATTAAACTAGTTTTGCCTTTCCTGGATTTTTAAATCATTCATACGCTGTTATTGAAATAGAGTAACTGCTGTTGAAACATTGTGAGTCCCATAAAGATAACAAAATACAATTAACAATGTTTGCAACCAGATTTATATAAGACATGGACCCTAATTTTAGTGTATCCCTCCACAGGGCTTTAGGGGTAAAGGGGGAGGGGAGGGGGCCAGGAGCATCAATTTGCAGGAATGGGGTTCCCTTCAGGTTCCTGCCTGCTCCAACCACACAGTGATTTCATGCTGAGGCAAGGCCTTTGATAGGAAGCCCATCCTTTCCCCAGATGAGGCCCTTAAGTAGTTAATTAATGGCTGCATAAGGGCCATTTCCCACCCAATTTCAATGTTTAGGCTGGCAGCCAGATTAAAGACCTGTGAAGGAAGCTTGGAAATAATCCTTGGATCTGTAGCAGGAAGGGTGGGGTGGGGTGGCGAAGGGTGGGTTGGGGTGGGGTGGCGGGGGGTGGGGTGGGTTGGGGTGGGGTGGCGGGGGGTGGGGTGGGTTGGGGTGGGGGTGCCTCCATTGGAAGACCTGTTTTGATTGGGGGCACCCCTCAATTCTCCCCAAACCAATCCTTCCTCCATCCTTGGCCTCCCCTCCTGAACGCCCATCAGACCCCTCACAACCTACCCAGGCCTTCCCTACTCACCCTGCCCTGGGACCCCTGACACTTACCTTTTCCCTCGGGTTCCTGGATTTGATCTCAGGTCTTCTTATGCAGTTCTTTGCCCGTTGCTACAGTGCTGTTGCTGCAGGGACTGGAGATTGGCCAACAGTTCTCCAATGAGGGAGTTGCTCCTGGATAAGGGGCGAAAGCCCTGCCCTATTGTTCATTTGAGTGTAAAGTGGTAGCAGGTCAGCATATTTGGCGGGGGTGTGGATCCCAAAATCTCTTCAGAAATTCAGGCCATAGTATCAGGGCTGAGTTAGAACTGAATGTGAATTTGTAACAGTTTGGTTCTTTGGAGTTAAATATGTGGTTCTGACTCTTTCTCAAAATGACCACTGCAGGTCCAAGGACATTTAATTAAATTCAATGTTATGCGATGCTAACAATCAACATGTGCAACAATTGTGTGGAATCAGTGGTATAGGGACATATCAAAGCTAATTCCCAGACAGACAAATTCAGACAACATTGTCCAGAGCATCTGCCTAAAACAGATGTTAGGCTTATTGTCTTAGGGACATAATGCCAGTTCCAGAGCGCAATGCCAAATTGGGCTGTAACTGACTGTTAAATGCATCATACTTGCTGCAAATACATAGTGCTTGGGCGCACAGCAGCCAAACTAGCCGTATTTAAAGGGATTATTGAAAGCTGCAATCAAAATAGAGGACAAGATGTTATACTGAGTGGAATATAAACTGTTGCTGGTTCTTGTTTGTCCCTTCCCAATGGCCTTTCCTTGATGAGCTGGCTGATCCCACGCCCTCTTCTCTAAATTGGTAAACAGCGAGAAACCTCTAGGGCCACAGCTGATGTCCCCACTTCACCGGCATTATACAAATGAGGCCTGCCCTGAGAGCATTTGATTCATTCACCAGCACCGTTCCATTACCATCTAGATTTATTTTGTGTTGAAGCTGCAAGTTAATTTGCCAGAAGTGTTACTGTAAGGAAGTGTATCCAGCTGCTCTGAATTTAATTCAGTTGAGACGACCACTCTTTTGTTTTTCACCCTAAGACCCGGACGCAGTGAAATTTTGCGAATAACTTCATGCTTTGCAAATAACTTATGGCACCCAAATTAACCTATATTAAATTTGCAAAACAAAGAGGTTATTTTCAGACATCATGCTTCTAGTAAATAAACGTGTCTCTGTGTATCAGAAATTTGGGTGCATAGAGTGCAGTATTTTGTGAAATTAATTGCGTACAGAGCCTGCTGACTTTCTGATATGTACTCCTGTCAGGCAATGCACTCCCACTGAGATTACAAAGCCAGAAAATGAGCCTTATCGTGCTGCATATTAAGAGACCTGTTTCCCTGCTTTACACTCACGGGTTTTTCTAGAGAATTAGTGAACTAATTCAAACTGAGGTGGATGTTGTTGTCTATTAATCCTAAAGTAGCCTTTGGTTTTGTACCTGACTTGAGTTTAGAGCATTTCAAAAATGCTGTCGCTCACAAAAGGGGGCAGGATGGCATGTCACTCAGAAATAGCAATAGCTTCTTACTGAAGCAATAGAAATCAAGTTTATAAAACAGTTGCAACATGGGTTCTGGATGTGTTGGTTTGGTGAATTCAAAGGTGATATGCATTGGGGCAAGATTAGATTGCCCACAAAAATAGGTGAATGGATGATGGTGCGATTAACTCACAACCATTGACTGCAATGGAATGAACATGTCAACATTGTGCTTGTTGTTCATTTCAATTATTTCAACATCTAGGGCTGTTGATTTGGCTGGGCGCATCAGCATGAAGTTAATACTATGAGTGGCTCATACCATTTGAAGTGAACCTGCACCTCTGGAATGAGAGGTTAACTGTGGCTGCAATAGGTGCTGGCTGTTGTACAAGAAATGAATGTATCCATGTGACACAGGCAAGAGGAGACTTAAATGTTTCACTAGCAGCCTTGGTGGAGAAATTGGAAAGTAACCGTAAGGGGCAGGAGGCCCTCCAGACACACACTCAGATGGCAATGGGTGCAGATATCAATGGAGGGTCAAAACCAGGAGTTGAGTCAGTGAGAGTATAGCTCAGTGATAGAACGTTTGATTTCAGATCAAGAAATCCCAGTTTAAATCTGGGTGCCCCCTCATTTGAGGCAGCATGGTGGCACGGTGGTTAGCACTGCTGCCTCGTGACTCTAGTGATCTGGGTTTGATTCTGGCCTCGGGTCTCTGTCTGTATAGAATCTGCATGTTGTCCCTGTGTCTGCATGGGTTTTCTCTGGGTGCTCCAGTTTCCTCCCACAATCCAAAGATATGCAGGTTAGGTTTATTGGCCATGCTAAATTGCCCCTGAGTGTCAGGGGGATTAGGAGGGAAAATATGTGGCTTTACGGGGATAGGGCCTGTGTGGGATTGTCATCATTGCAGGCTCATTGGGCTAAATAGCCTCCTTCTGCATTGTATATTCTATGATTCTATGAGTCCTGAGGAACAGAATGCCACAAGAAGGTCAATTACTTCACCTAAGTGATCAAAGTCAACAAATATGTCTTCAAATGCCATATTCCATCAAGAGCATCTCTAGCTTCACAATTGATCAATTCACCACAGTCCCATCACTTGCCCACCAATGATCTCTATCAAGGGGGTTTCATCATTGTGTTATAAGTGTCTCCACTGCAGATTATATACTTTTAAAATTTTTTAAAATTTATTTTTAACTTTTTAATTTTTTGTATATTAAGGGTTAAGAATGTGGAGTTTTGGTTTCAGTTTGAAGTGAATTGGTGCTTGTTTACATTTGGTTTGGTTTAATATGCCTATGCATGTTTACAAACCAAGCTTGAACAATTGGCCCAGTTCAAAGGCTTTCAGAAGCAAGAAAGTCCTGAAGTTGCTATGGAAAAAAATGCTGAGGGTGGAACTATGCTCCAAAAAGAAAACAGGTGTGTTTTTTCAAGGAAAATTCAAGGATGTTGCCTAGTTTGGAGGACATTAGCTATGAGGAGAGGTTGGAGAAGTTTGGTTTGTTATCTCTGGAACAACGGAGGTTGACAGGTGACCTGACAGAAGTCTACAAGATTATGAGGAGCATGGACAGAATGGATAGTCTGAAACCTTTTCCCAGAGCGGAAGAGTCAATTATTAGGGAGCATAGGTTTAAGGTGTGAGGGGCAAGGTTTAAAGGAGATATACAAGGCAAGTTTTTTTACACAGAGGATGGTGGGTGCCTGGAACTTGATGCCAGGGGAGGTAGTGGAAGCAAGTACGATAGTGACTCTTAAGGGGCATCTTGACTAATACATGGATAGGATGGGAATAGAGGGATATGGTAACTGGAAGAGTAAAGGATTTTAGTTCAGTTGGATAACATGGTTGATGCAGGGTTGGAGGCCAAAGGCCCTGTTCCTACGCTATAATTTTTTGTTTTTTTTGTTCTTTGTTCATTGTTCTTTGAAAAGTAAGTATAGAAGAAGCAGACATGAAAGCTGCAGAAATCCAGTCTGTTGAGTTTAACCAGACAACTCAGTTCTGTATGTTTAGAGAGAAAAAGAGGGAACTCTAAGAAATGGGCAGAACCAGGTAGCACTGTAAAGAGAGAAGTCCAGATTCAGAATGATCACCATGGGAGAGTGTGTGTCAGGAGGGTGATGCCTATGTTTAGACTTGGAGGTTGCATTGGTAGGAATATAGCATAGATCTGAGCAGTGTCCTGTGCAGCCAAACGGAGAGAAAACAGCCTCTCAGGGTATACGCATGTTTAAAAATCTCTCAGAGTGAAAGTCACAGGGGAAAAATTAAGCTGAGCCAAGTCTGTTGGATCGAGTTTAAGATAGAAATACTGTTTATAATCGTTATATTATTTGCTCAGTGTACCAATTTAGTCATCATTGCTTGTGGGTATTTTGTATAGTAAAGACTGTTTTAGTGTTTCAATTTAATCTTGGAACCCTGCTGCTTATTTCCTTACCCTGGCTTCTTCCATGCATTATCTCTGTTAAATACAGTGTTCAATAAAGCCCTATCCTAACAAGTATTTGGCTTGTCCAGTACTCTCATAACTGGGATCAGAACAAAATGGGGGCTCATCTAAAAAAAAATCCATATATCTTGATGAGATTACAAAGTCTAAATGGAATCCTTGAATCTATCAAGAAAGATGGGAAAGTGGAGATGGTGGAATTAAGGGAACAGGAATTCACAGTGAATTTTGCTATACATGGAACAACAGAATGGTTTTGCCAATTGCTATGACTTTTCTGGAAAGGGAAGTTCTACCCTAAGTGATTTGCAAGACATAACCAAGGTCAGGTTAATAACATCAACAGTGAAGTTAGAGTTAGAATTAAATAGCAGCTACAAAAGCTCATATAATTGAGATACTAACAAAGCATTTGGTATTAGAAGGAGGAGTTAGTCCAGGTGCCAATCCAGTTGAGTTCATTGAAAGTCTGTTGGACAGAAGCGGCTTGAGTTTGAATGAGAAAAAGAGGAAAAAGAAATTGAAATGTAGAAGAAATTATCTGGCAGGTTCAAGAATTTCCCTCAAATATTGGAAGAACCAGTGGAGGTGAGTGAAACTGAGATGTTGTAAGAGAAACATCTGGATTGTTTCCAAACTGTCTAATAAGCAGGTCTCAGGCTTGATGGAATAGGCAGGAGCAAGAGGAAATCTTGGAGAAGGAGAGTAACTTAGAGGTTCAGTTATCTGGAACTATTCTTCAGAAGTTAAATAAGGATGAAGACATTGAAAGTTATCAGGTTAACATGTTTTGTCCATCTCCTTCAATTGAAATCCTTCCATACCAGCAATCTCTCTCACACAGAAAGACTAGGGCAGCAGATAGATGGGAATACTGTCACCTATGAGTAACCAATAAATGAAAATTCTGAAGTTAACACTCCAGTAATCAGATTAGATAAATGGAAGAGTTGAAAATTTTGGATAAGACACTACACTACCTTCCAGAGAAGTATCAAGGTGGCGTATCCAAATAATTAAAAACAAGTTTGTCAGTATGTATGGACAAGTCAGGGAGAACTTCCTCAGCTATGCAGGATGTTGATGTAGGAAATGCTCCATCTCACAGACTTAATCCTAAGAATTTGGCTCAAGTAAGGAAAGAGATTAAATTTATGATGAACAATTATGTTATTGAACCAAGTCGGAGTAACTGGAGTTCACCAACAATGAAAGTGCCAAATGATTTTGAATTAATTACAGGGAAGTCAATGTCATAACAAAAGCAGATTCATATCCAATTCCATGGTTGTATTGGTAATGTTGGAAATGCAAACTTTGTGAGTATGATAGACTTGCTGAAGAAGTACTGGCAGTTTCAATTAACTGATCAAGCTAAGGAAATATCTGCATTTATAACTCCTGTATCAATGTAAATTTATGTTATTTGGAATGAGGAATGAACCAGCTAATTTCAAAGACTAATGAAAAAAGTGCAACTATGTTGTATTTATCAACGATTCGATGATCTACAGTAAAACTGAGGAGGAACATATGAAGAACCTGAGTATACTGTTTGACAGGTTGTGAAAACCCAATTTAATGATACATTTTGCAAAATAGGAATTCACTAGTGTTGATGCTACTTATTTGGGACACATTTGTGTACAAAGCCAACTCTCACCCAAAAAAACTAAAGTATAAGTGATTCTGGACTTTTCTGTCCCTAGAATGAAATAGTGAATTCTATCGTTTCTAGGAATTAGTGCATTTTACTGGAAATTTGTTCCAAAATTTAGCACCTTACTAGTTTCCTGACAACCTTTAAAAAAGAAGACAAAAAGTTCAACTGGATGAAGTTTTGCCAAACAGTTTTTGAAGGTTTGAAAACCATATTAATGAATGAACTGGTTTTGGCAGTGCCAAACTACAATAAGCAATGCAAAATGGCTACTAATGCCAGTGCTTAGGGCATAGGAGCAGCATTGTTCAAGGGGATGATGCTGAAATTGAGTTATTTTTCCAGGAAACTTAACCCTTATCAATGGAAATACTCCACAATTGAAAAGGAAGCACCAAGTCTGATCTTGGTCCTTCAACAATTTGAAGGATGAGGACCGTCAGAGGATACAGCAGGATATAACTCGGTTGGATACTTGAGTGGACAGGTGGCAAATGGAGTTTAATCTGGACAAATGTGAGGTAATGCATTTTGGAAGGCTAATACAGATGGAAAATATACAGTAAATGGCAGAATCCTGAAGAGTATTGATAGAGGAATCTAGATGTACAGGTACACAGGTCACTGAAAGTGGCAACCTAAGTGGAGAAGGTAATCAAGAAGGCAAATGGCAAACTTTCCTTCATTGGCGGGGCATTGAGTTAAAAAATTGGCAAGTCATGTCGCAGCTTTATAGAAGCTTTGTTAGGCTGCATTTGGAATATTGTTTAATTCTGGTCACCACACTACCAGAAGGACGTGGTGGCTTTGGAGAGGGAACAGAAAAGATTTACCTGGTATGAAGGGCAATAGCTATGAGGAGAGGTTGGAGAAACTTGGTTTGTTCTCACTGGAACGATAGAGGTTGAGGGGAGACCTGATAGAAGTCTACAAAGACTATGAGGGGCATGGACAAAGTGGATAATCAGAAATTTTTTCCCAGGGTGGAAGAGTCAATAACTAGGGGGCATAGGTTTAAGGTGCGAGAGGCAAGGTTTAAAAGACATGTACGAGGCAAGTTTTTTTACACAGCGGGTGGTGGATGTCTGGAACTCGCTGCCAGGGGAGGTAGTGGAAGCAGATACGATAGTGACTTCTAAGGGGCCTCTGGACAATTACATGAATAGGATGGGAAAAGAGGGATAAGGTCCCCAGATGGGTAGAGGGTTTTAGTTCAGATGGGCAGCATGGTCAGTGCAGGCTTGGAGGGCCAAAGGGCTAGTTCCTGCATTGTAATTTTCTTTGTTCTTCGTAATATATGACCTGTGTAAACTACTGTCTCTCCTTGATTATTTGAAACAAATAAAAGTAGTCAGGGAGAGACGGTAATTCACATGGTAGTTCACACCCTTTAGTGTTTTTGGAGAAGTTCCACAGTAAGAACCTTGCTGGTTAGGTGAATTGGCCATGCTAAATTTTCCCTCAGTGTATCTGAAAAGGTGTCAGAATGTGGTGACCAGGGGATTTTCACAGTAACTTCATTGCAGTGTTAACGTGAAGCTACTAGTAACACTATTAAATAAACTTTATCAGCTTTCTTAATTCTTATTTTTACATATACCTTATACACTGCTATTCTCTTCATAGTACATATATTCCTACCAATAGAGCCTCTTGGTCTAAGTATTGGCACTCTATGGCCCACCTGGCACATGTCTATTCTGTAGCTGGACTTCCCCTCTCTTGACAGGGCTTCCTGGCCTTACCAAATTCTCCAGAACCTCTCTTTTCCTAAAAGTAGGTAAAAAAAGGTAACTATGTGGAAATTAAGATGCACCAACTATGGCAGACAGTTCTGTCAACAAGAATGGAAAGTGCTTATGTGTAGACAAGGCCTGAGTGAGATCAACGGTTGCTCATTTAGAGAAGTGGCTAATCTCACCCTGTGTCAGTTTCTTAAACAGTGTTGCCTGCCATGGCAGGAAGAAGTCTCACAACATTACCACCCACCTGACGAAGGGACAGCCTGTTCCAAAAGCTTGTGGCATTTGCAACAAATAAACCTGTTGGACTTTAAGCTGGTGTTGTGAGACTTCTTTCTGTTTTTACCCCAGTCCAACGCCACCATCTCCACATCTTGCCTGCCATGGCCATGGTCACCTGAACCAAAGACAAGTATAAGAACTCACACCAAAAACAAGATATGGTGACATATTATGCTATTGATGGGTTAAAAAGAGATGGTTTCCTATTGGATAAGAAAGGACAAAAAGCTATGCAATGATTGGTAGACTATCCATATAAATTAAGGATTAGAAAGTTGCTCATTTCTCATTTGATGTAATGAACTATTACTGCAATACATCTGTAAGAATTGACAGAACACCTAGCAGTGTATCCCACTGTATATGTATTCTCCTCATGTATGAGTTATAAAGCTTGGAAGATTGAGTAACCCTACTGCCATAGTGTTGATATACCCAAGTTGACGACAACAGTCAGTGATGCCTATACTTGGACCAGAAGGTTGCATTGGTAGGCGCATACGCAGACCTGAGTTATGGCCTGCGCAACAGGCAACAGGGAAAATGGCACAGCCTCCCAGTGTAGGAGTATGGTTAAAAGTCTATCAGAGTGGAAGTCACAGTAAAAAGGTTAAACTGGGTCAAGTCTGTTGGATTAAGGTTAACATAAAAACTCGTATTATTTAGAATCAATATCTTATTTGCTCAATTTACCAATTTAGTCCTTATTGCTTGTGTTTTGTTCGAGTTTGCATAGTAAGGGTTCCTTGTTGTTTCAATTTTATCTTGGAGTCCTGCTGTTTATTTTCTTATCTTGGGATCTTCCATGCATGATATTCATTAAATATGTGTGTTCCACAAAGCCAGATCCTAACAAGTATCCAGCTTGTCCAGTACTCTCATAATTGGGATCACAAATCTTAATGTTCATACATGTGTATCACCACAGCCACACACACTTAACACTGCTGCAAGTCACACATCCACAGCTCATAGCTTGCGTCCACTGCCAGCTTCTAAACTTTAACCTGGTGTTGTAAGACTTCTTATTGTGCCCATCCCAGTCCAACGCCGGCATCTCCACATCATAGTTTCTCAACCATGACAGCTGAATCACTGGAACAGATTCATAATATTGGCTGACACACTTCCCTTTCTCTTAAAGGACAGGGTGGTGCATGTCCAGAGACAACAAGAGCTACCTGAGCCTGCATGCTCTAATCATCACGGAGGAGATGGTACTAGCCATTATTGGGATGCCATGAAAATAAAAGTATCCACACATCCAATCCTTCTTCCCTCATCCTCCATGCTTCTGATTTGCACATTTCAGATGTTCTAAACAGAAACCTCTTACTTATTCCTGCACCACACTACAAACTTGCAGTGCTGGCTCAAATGCCGCTGGCACGGTGCCCTGCTACAAAGTAAAGGCTGCTGTCAGCATACTGAACATCGACCTGCACAATTCACTGCATACTGTCACATATCCACTGGATATTGAGAACGTAGAATCCTTTTCATATCTGATTTAGTTGGCATGGGGCACTCACAAAGTGATGTACAGTCAATGGCACCGTCCACTATGGGGAGGCTTACTATCATAGCCAAAGCATGTGAGATGGAATGTGGTTAGCTGTCATTAAGTAGAGGGGCTCAGTGACCTTTACACAGCGGTGGATGGTAACATGCAGAATGCTCCAAATGTCTCTTGCTCCAGTCCTGAAGGACCAAGACTCAAAAAAGTTCTTCCTGACTGCCATTTTCACAGGCACTGGAAATGCTGTCATGTCCCTGCTGTAGTGACTGCAGCAGGTGGAAGACTTCCATGCGAAGATCTTTATGGACACATTGATATCTCACATTGTGGCCCTCACTGTGATTCAGGTCGAAGAATTGTTTCCTCATGATCCACCCGCTTTCAATAATATGGGCTGGAATTCTACCACTGTCTATGTTGGTAGGCAGTTCCCATCCTGCCGCAGTGAATGGAGATTTGGCTGGCTGCCAAAGTCTCCAACCTCGCTGCAGCGAGAGCGTGGCATGAACACTGGGTAAGATCACGCCTATGGTATGCACTATAACCTCCTGACAAGGCTCTGTGGGACCACAGATGCCATTCTGGCGTTCTCAGGGCATTTGTGGCACATGAAAAAAACTGATTGTAAAACATGCCAGTTTCCTGCTGACTGATTTTAATGAATTAAGAAATCTAGTGCAATCCAGTTAAGGTAATGGATTTTGACAGGCATAGCAACCAGAGCCCTAAAGTACTGACGAACAGCATTGTTAACAGCTGAGCGCCGTTTTACAGAGTCACCTACATGACAATCCAGATGGACTGCTTAATGATAAAGGCAAGTGCGTTAATAAGTTCACTCAGCAAATTTCAAAATCTGGCACTTTCATTGTCTCTGCACCCTCGTATAGAATTGTGCTGTAATCACACTCCATGCTGTTGCTGCACCAAATTATTGCCTAATAATTCTATATATAAATATATATATATAAAAACCAGAATTAGCTGCTGGTGATATAAGTAGATGGACACAGAACATTACATGGCATTGCTCTGACTGCTATTTCAAATGGGTAAATGTCTTTGTTGAGGCATGAGAAGTAGGGGTTATGTTGAAAATGAGCAGAAAGGACAGAGCGACAGATGATAATGAGTCCATGATTATATCAGAAGCGTACAAAAGCCCTGATCACCTCAGCAATTGATTGAACTGGCAGCTTGAAAACTAATACATCACAGGGTAAAACTGGGAGTGGTTGAGAGTGCAGAGGATAATATTGCATTAGGCAATACACAAACTTACAATCAGTCACAGAGTTAAGGGAAATAAACAGGAGATTTGAATGTACAAAAAGAGGTGATTTGTTTTAAGTTATGATACACGAAGAGTTTGCATCTAGGTTTGATCCTGTTCTGCTTACCCCACTGTAACATTGAAATAAAGGCAAGATCAATAGGATTTCATTACAGTAATAGAGCTAACTCTCACAGCACTTATGGTGAATCAGATACTTTCACACGGTTTTAATTTCAAAGATTTTGTTTGTCAATTTAAAGAATCTGAATTTCTTTGTTTTGGTTGAAAGATGTTCATGGTGTACCTCATGTTTTCTGTCATTACTAATCCAAGATAGACACCCATTGCTCACCCAGAAACATGAGTAACAGTTACAGAAACAACATAAGGGATGTAAGTTAATTTAGCACAGAGCAGGGTTGAATCCAGGAATGCTGAAGGGAACAACTGTACTGTAACCAAGGTGGGAAAGCAAATTTTTCTTTATTCATTCATGGGACATGGGTGTCAATGGCTGGCCAGCATTTATTACCCATCCCTAGTTGCCCTTGAGAGGGTGGTGGTGAGCTGCCTTCTTGAAACACGCAGGTGATGTAGGCTAACCCACAATGCTATTAAAGCACAGTGGTTAGCATTGCTGCCTCACAGTGCCAGGGACCTGGTTTCAATTCTGGCCTCTGTTCACTGTCTGTGTGGAGTTCGCACATCCCCCCCATGTCTGCGTGAGTTCCCTCCAGGTGTTCCGGCTTCCTCCCACAGTCTCCCACAGTCCAAGGATGTGCAAGTTAGGTGGATTGGCCATGCTAATTGATGCTAGTGTGTTAACAGGAATGGGGCCTGGGTGAGATTGTGGTCAGTGTGGAGTCAGAGGGCCGAATGGTCTCTTTCTGCACTGTAGGGATTCTATGATAAAGGAGAGAATTCCAGAATTTTGACCCAGCATCAGTGAAGGAACAGCAATATTTTTCCAAGTCAGGATAGTGAGTGACTTGGAGGGGAACTTTTCATGTGGTGATGTTCCCATGTATCAGTTGCCCTTGTCACTAGATGGAAATGGTTGTGGGCTTGGAAGGTGCTGTCTAAGGATGACGCATTTGTCCCGAGAGGAAAGGTGGAGCAGGTTCGACGTGTGTTCAATGGAATTTAGAAGAATGAGGTGTGATCTTATGGACAGAAAGAAGATTCTGAGGGGGCTTGACAGAGTAAATACCCCATCGGGAAACCTCGAACTAGGGGCACAGTTTCAAAATAAGATGCTTCCTACTTCTTCTTTCAGAGGGTTGTTAGTTGTTGGAATTCTCATCCCTAGCAAGCAGTGGAGGTTAGATCATTGAATATATTCAAGGCTGAGATAGACAGTTTTTTAATTGACAAGGGGAACAGGTGGGCAAGTGAAGCTAAGGCCATATTAAATCAATCACGATCAGCAGGTTCGATGGTCCAAATAGCTCCTATGTTCAGATGAAAGTCTTGACTTGTCTTATTAATATTGAGGCATTGATCAACTTTTTCTCTCATGCATTTATTCAATCTTGGAATTTTCATAAAATTGAGGTTTACTCTCTGATTTCACAAGAAATAGAAGCAGGAGTGGGCCTCTCAGCCTTTGAAACCTGCCCAGCCATTCAGTACAATCACGGCTGATCTATGCTGGCCTTGATTCCTTTTCTGTACCACTTCCCCATAACCCTCTATTACTCATTCTATCAAATATTTACCCCCTCCACAAAAACTACCTTAAATAATCCAGCCTCCACTACCCTTTGGAGCAGAGAATTCCAGAGATTTGCCACCCTCTGCAGGAAGGAATTTCCATACACTTCAGATTTAAATCTCTGGCCTTTTATCTTGTAGCTGTGTCACTTTGTTCGAGATTCTTCCACTCTTGAAAACATCTCACCATTCACTCTGTCAAGCTCTACAGGATCTTATGTGTTTGAATAAGATCACCCCTCACTCTTCTAAACTCATAGAGTCATAGAGTCAAAGAGGTTTACAGCATGGAAACAGGCCCTTTGGTCCAACTTGTCCATGCTGCCCTTTTTTTTAAAACCCCTAAGCTAATCCCAATTGCCCATATTTGGCCCATATCCCTCTATACCCAACTTATCCATGTAACTATCTAAATGCTTTTCAAAAGACAAAATTGTACCTGCCTCTACTACTACCTCTGGCAGCTTGTTCCAGACACTCCTCACCCTCTGTGTGAAAAAATTGCCCCTCTGGATATTTTTATATCTCTCCCCGCTCACCTTAAATCTATGCCCTCTAGTTTTAGACTCCCCTACCTTTGGGAAAAGATATTGACTATCTAACTGATCTGTGCCCTCATTATTTTATAGACTTTTATAAGGTCACCCCTCAGCCTCCTACACTCCAGAGAAAAAAGTCCCAGTCTATCCAACCTCTCCTTATAACTCAAACCATTAAGTCCCGATAACATCCTAGTAAATCTTTTCTGCACTCTCTCTAGTTTAATAATATCCTTTCTATAATAGGGTGACCAGAACTGCACACAGTATTCCAACGGGCCTTACCAATGTCTTGTACAACTTCAACAAGATGCCCCAACTCCTGTATTCAATGTTCTAACCGATGAAACCAAGCATGCCAAATGCCTTCTTCACCACTCTGTCCACCTATGACTCCACTTTCAATGAGCTATGAACACGTACCCCTAGATCTCTTTGTTCTGGAACTTTCCCCAGTGCCCTACCATTAACTGAGTAAGTCCTGCCCTGGTTCAATCTACCAAAATGCATCACTTCGCATTTGTCTGAATTAAACTCCATCTGCCATTTGTCAGCCCACTGGCCTAATTGATCAAGATTAACTCCAAGGAATAAAGACCCACGGTTGTTAAACATTTAGTTTAGCCACTCCCTTCCTTTTTAGGATCTTAGAAAAGCTGCTACAATATGTTTTTATGGGCCCAATTCTCCCATCATGACCTGTACCTTTTCTGGCAGGTCCAGTCAGGAGAGTCGCGTCATTGGCTTTTTTCCAGGATTTGCGCGTGCACTGGGAACATATGAGATGTTCCAGAGCCGGACAACAGTAGCAGTTCAGACCACGCTGAAAATCAGCAGGAAGACAGGTAAATCATTTCAATCTTTTCTTAATGTAGTTTAAATATTTTTTGGACGTGATTATCGGGAACTTATTGGGCCTGATAGAATCTCCCACCGTGCCAGGAGTACTTCATTCCAGTGGGGTTTAGAGTAGCTCCCCATGTTTGGGGAACTAGCAAGAGACCCCACCGGAACAAAGAGGGGACAATTGGAGCACCCCAAGTGGTTGTCGGCGAGGGGGGGCATGGTGCCCCCTTGGCATAGGCACCCTAGCAGTGCCAGCCTGTACCTCCTGGCACTGTCCAAAAGGCAAACTGCCCATGCCCAGGAAGCACCTTGACACTGCCCAGCAGGCATCGGGCAGTGCCAAAAGGGTGGGGCTTATTTTGGGGTTTTATCAACTTTTGGTGGGCCTTCGTTGGTTTCTATAACCCTTCCAATCCTTAGACTTTGCAACATTATAAGCTTCTTCTTTTAATCCAATAATATCTGTAACTCCCCGAGTGAGTCATGAATAGGTCTTTCTTGCTGAGCTTCTCTTTTTTAATGGATTGTATTTTTGTTGAAGATTGTAAATTGTTTCTTTAAATGTTTTCCACTATTTACTTATTACTGTATCATTTGTAATCAACCACAGCCAATTCTCCCTCATATCTATCCAATTAGCTTTAAGTTCAAAATTCTTGATTTTGATTGGAATATGTCACTTTCAATCTTAACATGGAATTCAATGATATTATGATCACTATTTCCCAGTGGATCTTTTACTGTGACATTACTTATTAACTTCACTTCTCACATAATATTAGATCTAAGACAGCTTTATCCCTAGTCAGTTCCATAATTTATTGCTCCAGGAAACCAACATGAAAACATCACATAAACTCATCTTCTAGTACAAACTTGCCAATTTGATTGTCTATATGAATATTAAAGTCCCCCACAACTATTACATTTCCTTTATTACAAGCGCCAATAATTTCTTATTTAATGATCTGTCCAACACCATGACTACAATTAGGAGACCTATAACTCCAGCATTTTCTGGCTTTTGTAGTTCCTAATTTCCACACACACTGTTTGTACTTCATTATCTTCTGAGATCCTCCTATTAATGTGATTACGTCATCTTTTACTATCAAGGTTACCCTTTCTGTTTTGTCAGTCAGTCTGTCTTCTGAAATAATGTGTATCCTGGAATATTTATTTCCCAACTTTGATCCTGTGACATGTCACTGTAATGGCAATTAAATCTAAATCATTCACCCGTATTTGTGCCATTAATTCATCTAGTTTATTGTAGATGCTTTGTGCGTTCAGATAAAGAAGCCTGATTTTCATTTTTTGCTACAATTCTCTGCATTAACCTTATTTACTGATGCAGAATTAATGTTAAACTCTGTCCTTTCCTGTCGCTTGTCTTGCTAACATTTCAACACTGGTCTGTTGCCTTGACATTTCTTTTTGTATTTCTAAATCCCCTTTCTCCCGAATCCACATTCCACCTGTTATTTTAAAGCCCTGTCCACTGTCCTAGTCACACAATAGGCCAGGTCCCATCTCAACTTATGTGGAACCCCTCACAACAGAATAGCTTCTTCTTCCCTGAATACTAATGCCAATACCCCATGAATCAAAACCCCTTCTTCGCACACAATGCTTTAAGCCACGTGTTTAATTAAGTAATCTCTTTGAACCTTTGCTAATTAGCATGTGGCTCATGTAATAATCCAGAGATTAGGATCTTTAATAACCTGTATTCTAATTTGGATCCCAACTCCTCAAACTTGTTTCACAGAATATCATTCATGGTTCTATTCATGTCATTAATTCTCATGCAGATCATAACAACTGGATCCTTCCCGACCTACTCCAGGCTCCTTTCCAGCCACAAGGACATGTCCTTAACTCAGGCAATGAGGAGGCGACAAAACCTTCGGAGTTCCCTGTTATGGCTGCAGAGAGCAGTATTAATTACCCTGACTACATTGCCTCATATCACTGCTTTATATCATAGCCATTCTGCCCCATGATTTTCCCATCTACTCTACAGCCCTTTTTTGTACAGTACCTTGTACCTGTTGAACAAAGTCAGGTTCTGAGGCTTTTCCATCACTCAATGGTTCCTCAATGGATGCACTGCAGCAATGTGCCAAGGCGTTTTCAACAGCACCTCCCAAACCAGTGTTTGTTACCGCCCAGAAGGACAAGAGCATGCGAACAACACCACCTTCAAGTTCCCCTAGAAGCCAGACACCATCCTGATTTGGAACTGGATTGTTGTTCCTTTACCGCCTCTGAGTCAAAATGCTGAAACTGCCTTCTTAACAGCACCACAGAAATAGCCACACCACATGAGCTACAGCAGTTCAAGAATATGGTTCACCATCACTATCTAAAGGGCAATTAAGGGTGGGCAATAAATGCTCAACTTGCCAGCAATGTTCACATCCTAATGTTAAATAAAAGGCTGAGGGTCAGTGGGAATTTTGGTTGTTCAGATGGAATATGAGCTTCTTAGAGAGAGAGCAATGAACGGAGCAGCAAGATGTGTTGATCTGAGGAGTGCTGTGCAGGAGAAAGCTAAGCAAGTCAAAGTGTGGGTTCCTGAAATTCACTTATCCCACTGTCTGAAGGTACTGGATCCTCGTTGCACTGTATCCAGTTGGAGGAACTGGATACCTCCTTTGCCACTGACTTCTTTGATCACTTCTATCCACATTTGATTGGTTGGAGAGGTTTTATAATTCTCCTGTCTTTGGAAGAGTTCACCTCAGTGCAGCCTATCAGGTCCTGCAGCAAGATCTCCAGATAAAAGTGAAGCACCTAGTGGGGAGAGGGCTTCTCAGGTCTCCTTTTCATCCTGATGGTTGCTGCAGCCTCAAAATTTCCCGTGCTGATGTGGCTTTGTATCTCACATTAATTCCTTTAAGTAGAAATCCTTTCCTTAGGCAGAATGGGCAGGTCATCCTGCTCATCCCTCCCTGGTTATTCAGGGAACCTGGAAGTGGAATGTTAATGCCGTGACTCTTGGAAAGAACATTGATTCATAAATTGGGTTCCCAACCTGCAAATGCTCCCACTGATCCAGTCGGGACTAAATGTGGAAGATACTGCCCTATGTGTTTTTGTGACTTGAGCATCACAGGCTCGCAGGAGGAACCAATCCAAATCCAACTTCTCTATGCAGAGAGCAGGGGCAGTTTTGCATTTGAAAGTAACATCAATTTATCACAAAGTAATAGATTTTCATGATTAAGCATCTCTGTAGGTGCGAGAAATACAAGTCATTCCATTACAAAAGGACAGCATGATGGCCCAGTGGTTAGCACTGCTGCTTTACAGTTCCAGGGACCCAAGTTTGATTCCTGGCTTGGGTTATTGCTTGTGCAGAATCTGCACATTCTCCCTGTGTCTGCATGGGTTTCCTCCGGGTGCTCTGGTTTCATCCCACAGTCCGAGAGATGTGCTGGTTAGGAGCATTGCCCATCTAAATTCTCCCTCCATGAACTCGAACAGGCACCACAGCGTGGCAACTAGGAGGTTTTCACAATAACTTCATTGCAGTGTTAATGTAAACCTGCTTGTGATAATATTAAATTATCTGCTCTCTTTCCTGATTCTCTGGTTCCTCTAGCATTTCCCATGTTTTATGATTTTATTTCATATTTTCACCATTCATAGTTTCCTTTATATCATTCTATTATGTGAATGCTTCTGAGGCAAACATCCATCGGCAGCAATGATTTATACATGCAGGTGGGCAATAAATTTCCAATTGTCACAGAAGACTAAGCACTGCCAGACTTCTCATGCGCATGACATAAAGAGGTTGTAATGTGGTCAGTGTTCAGATTAATGTAATTAACTGTTCTAATTCTGTAAAAGTGTAACAAGCCAGAGGCTTATTCATCAAAGCCATTTGTTCCGAAGCTTCCCTTTAGCAATTAGATTCTGACAATTTCCAATTTGTGTTTATCTGATCTGAAAGGGACTTTGTCCCTCTTGGTAAGGGAGGCTGTTTTACTTGTAGTGCCTCTGTTTAAAGATTTGGAAGTCTCCACTTCAGGCTCAGAATGTTGCAAGTAAACAGAGGTGGAAGGCAGTTAATTAAGCCTGTGTCATTAGCCCTCCGCCAACTTCACTCTGAAATGGGAATATATTCAAATAGGATCAGCAAAGAAATCTGCTGCCAATTTAATTCAACTAATTACATATTTGATTTAAACTGCCAGGTCACTGCCTGGGACTATAAATTGATTCAGGAAGCAGATATTTACTGATGAAAGACAAGTTGACTAAGAATCTGTTCATACAAGACAAGCTTTCATTGATGCATTTGGAACAGCTCTTAACCTTTGAGAAAGAAATTAGGAAAGCAACCCTTACTTAATAATATATAATATTACTTAATATTCCCTGCATCAGTTTTGTGTCAGCGATTCAAAGTATGTCCTGTTGTACTTATTTACTGTGTTCTTCTCTCTTTCCTTCACTAGGTCCTGAGAACTGATCTTTTCTTCTGCAAGTGATTTTTCTTAAGTATAATTTAGGGGCCTTTATAACATTTTTTGCTTTGCATGATTTCTGATTTTATTCTAGAAAATACAGTGGTTCCTTTCAATTGTCCTGTTTTGTGACTTTTTTCTCTCTCTATTTAATCAAATTGAATGAATCAGTGCCGGGAATAGAATATATTTGCCAGGCAGTTAGGGCTGCAATTTATGGGTGGAATTTAATGCACCTCCAAGAGTGCGCTGGAGGAAGATGAAGATGGTCATCAGGGGCAAGGAAGGCTGGTGTTGCCATTCCCATCCTCAGGCCAGCTCAATTTGAAACTGAAGAGGGGCCATGCCATATCAGCAGGCCACCTGGTATATCCTGGCCTCCTGCTTGTCAATTTGCAAAGGCCTTTCTGATTGGTTACTTGTCTCCAATGGAGGATACCAGTGGCAGCAAGGATCCCACTGAAATCCAACCTCCCCATTGCCCCTTTCCACCTGCCTACCTCTGGACAGAACAGGCTGACTGTGGCTCTCCTGCACTTTCTTCTTGAGCTCCAGAGATGCTTCTGGTCTGGGTCCTCTGCTCAGCTTCCTATTGAGCTGCCAGCTCTCTGATTAGCCAGAGATGGGTTCCTCACCTTCAAAGGCAAGGGATCTCTGACTGCCTGTTGAGTTTTAATGCCATTGGCATTCCCAGAAATGACTGCAGTGGCATTGCTACAGCTTTCCCTACGTCTCAGTAATAGTTTGACATATTGGAAAATCCAGCAATTCCTCAACATTGCAGAGGAATGTCAATCCACACTTTGTACCCAAGCCATCTTAAGCAGATCTAAGGTTAAGAATCCTCTCAACGGAGCCAAACTGACAGTTTAATTGATAATTACAACCCTGCAGTGGAGAATCGTGGCTACTGAGAATTCCACAGCAAGATGAAGGAATGATGACTCCCACATATAAAATAACTATTACAATTTGCAAGCACAACTCAAAATCATTTTGCTTTGAACTGCAGTGTCTGATTTTCCATAGGGAATCCCTCAGTCCGAAGTTCAGTGTGTAGATGGAAAATGATTGACTACAACAATGGTTTAACAATAGTGGCTTTAAAATGGCTATTCTGGCTGAGAGTTAAGCACGCTGGGATTTTTGGATTACAGTTAACAGATTTACCATTCCTTTAAAAACCCAAATAGCAGGCCTTGCTGATTAAAAAATGAGACATGGAAATTCATTTAAATATCACAGTTACTCATCTGTCTCTTAGCTTACTCAATCCTAAACCCACTCCTTAAAACAATGGTAGACACGTTTACAGCGATGAATCCAACTTTTTAACAGTTGAATATCCTCCTGCCCCTTCTAAAGTCCTGTCTTTCAGTGGATGGTGGAACCTAGGGGTCACATTTTGCCGCTGGCAGTCAATTAAGTGTATGTCACTGGGGCTGCTTGTCCATTTTAACGATCATAGCCCTCTCCAGAGCCTCTAGTCCAATCAGAAAGCTGGTAGCTCAGCCACCTCAGTAATGCCACTACTGATTGGACTGCACCTGAAGGATGAGGAAACATTAGTTGCTGTGCGTCTTCAAAGACAGGCAGGTGGTGATTGCATGGGTTTCCTCTGGGTGCTCCAGTTTCTTCCCACAGTCCAAAGATGTGCTGATTAGGTTGATGGGCCATGCTAAATTGTCTGTGTCCTGAGATACGTCGGTTAGAGAGATTAGCGGGTAAATATGTAGGGTTATGGGGATAGGGCCTGGGTGTGATTGTGCTTGGCGCAGACTCGATGGGCCAAGTGGCCTCTTTCTGCACTGTAGTGTTTCAATGATTCTATGATTGGGGTGGAAGGAATAACCAGCAGGCCCCGATGAGATCGGGCAGGTGGTACCATTGGTAGGAGGGTAACTATTGTCAAAGTGCGCTCAAACCCATCCCCCCCTCTCCAGCCACAGGGAGGCTGCCAGAGTTTACCTGGTTGTTCCCCATCTGGTGCAAGCCGCAAAGCTGTTGGTAAAATTCTAGCAGAGATGGGAAGAAGCCTTTATTTGGCTTCAGTGGCTCAATTGGGCTCCTGGCAGGTACTGGTATGAAGACATGGTAGGAACATGTCAGTAATGACAGTCGATGTTTTTCCACATAATTTGCAAGCCTACATTTAAATTTATTTGTGTCACAAGTAGGCTTACGTTAACATTACAATGAAGTTACTGTGAAAATCCTATAGTCACCACACTCCAGTGCCTGTTCGGGTACTTGAGGGAAAACTTAGCTTGGCCAATGCATCTAACTGGCATGTCTTTCGGACTGTGGGAGGAAATCGGAGCACTCAGAGGAAACCCACGCAGACACGGGGAAAATGTGCAGACTCTGCACAGATGGTGATCCAAGCCGGGAATTGAATCCGGGTCCCTGATGCTGTGAGGCAGCAGTGCTAATCATTGTGCCAAGTGCCGCCTACCTGCTTCCCAGCCTCACTGTCAACGGACTGTAAGATTCAACCCTTTCTCACATTTGCAGTGTTGATGTTGCTTGTGTGAAGGCTGATCTCACACATCATATAAACTAGCTGTCAGCAAGAATTCCTTCCTGTGATACTCTGTGACCCTGCTCTGACATTGACAAACAGGATTAAGCAACTCAGATGATATATTATGAGGGTGACTGGACATTTTACCCTGCCACGCACTGCAAAGTGAGGACAGAGGTTAGAATTCGAGCAACTCATCTCACACATGTATCAGACACCCACACAAACCAAAGACTTCTATCCTATTTCCATCTTTCAGTAGAACAATTTTTTTCATATGCTACTTCAAGTTATTGGTTTCATGTCCTTTTCTTGGTTTGGAACTTATTGAGCAATAGCAGTGAGTTTAATGAGCCACATAAGCTTAAAGTATTAAAAAGTTGGTGACAAAATGCAATGGCCAAATCTGTATCAGTTAAAAGTAAGCAGGCTTAAAGTTTAAATTGTAGATGAGATGAAAGACTGACCAGCAGTATTGTTTCTCTGTCAGGGCTGCCATACACAAATATGCAGCCTGTAGATCTGATAATTACAATCCCCACGGAGTGTAGTAAGAAATCTCACAACACCAGGTTAAGGTCAACAGTTTTATTTGGAATCACGAGCTTTTGGAGTGCTGCTCCTTCATCCTTCACTCACTTGATGAAGGGGTAGCACTCGGAAAGCTCATGGACTTTAACCCGGTGTCGTGAGATTTCTTACTGTGCCCAACCCAGTCCAACTATGGCATCTCCACATCATGCTCACAGTGTATGCCACATGATTAAGATGCAGGAAGGGAAAAATTATATAAATGTGGAGAACTTGTTAGATCACATTTGAAACAATAATGGATTAAGTAGAAAAGTTATAACAGTCTGCCTTTTAAAACTGGTGAAGTAAGTATTGAAAATAGGATGTACATGCAGCGCACATGTCGCAGGCAGGAAAATAAACAAGAAACAATCAGCTTACCAGTATTGTAGTGACATAAACGGTCCTGTTCTCCATGGCGGAAGAATCATTTGGGAACATCATCTCATTCTGAATCAGAACAAGCTTGTCTACATCATTCCAGTAGCCAATCTATGAATCAGAAAGTAAGTGATTAATGCCTGGACTTTCTCATTTTCCTTTCTGTACTGATTTGCTGCTGAGATCATAAGAACATAAGAACATAAGAAATAGGAGCAGGAGTAGGCCATCTAGCCCTTCGAGCCTGCCCTGCCATTCAATAAGATCATGGCTGATCTGTCGTGGCTCAGTTCCACATTCCCGCCCTCTCCCCATAACCCTTAATCCCCTCTCTTATCAAAAACCCATCAACCCGCGTCTTAAAAATATTTAGCGAGGTAGCCTCCACCACTTCAACGGGCAGAGAATTCCAGAGATTCACCACCCTTTGAGTGAAGAAGTTCCTCCTCAACTCCGTTCTAAACCGCCCCCCCTTTATCTTGAGGCTGTGCCCCCTAGTCCTACTGTCCTTCCTGAGCGGGAAGAGTCTCTCCACCTCTATCCTATCCATCCCATTCATCATCTTGTATGTCTCAATGAGATCTCCCCTCATTCTTCTAAACTCTAACGAGTACAAGCCTAGTTTATTCAGCCTCTCCTCATAGCTCAACCCCCTCAACTCCGGCATCAGCCTAGTAAACCTCCTCTGCACTCCCTCCAAGGCCAAAATATCCTTGCGTAAGTATGGCGCCCAAAACTGCACACAGTACTCCAGCTGAGGCCTCACCAATGCCCTATACAGCTGCAGCAAGACCTCCTTACTTTTATATTAATGATGGATACGTGCAAGTTTTGGAATAACAGCCTGACAAAGCTTTTGGATAAAGTCATTTCAGCAAAACGGTATTCCTTCAAACCTATATAAAATGGTCATTCTGGAAGCAGACTGAATTCAAGTTCAATCTCAAAGAGAAGTCATTGAATACAATACATTGTCATTGAACAATCTGATATGGATATCAGCTGTTTTTAAATTAAACTTTTCATTCATTTATGGCAAGAGTAGTATTTATTGCCCATGCGTAACTGCCTTTGCAAAGGTGATGGTGAGCTGCCTTCTTGAACTGTTGCTGTCTGTGTGATGACAGTACACCCAAAGTGTGAGTTGGGAGGCACATCCAGGATTTTGATTCAGGGGGCGGAATTTTCCGGTTCCATCAGCCCAGAACCGGACATTCCCACTCGAGGTCAATGGATCTTTTGCTAGTCTGTTGAATTCCCATCCCATCAGCAATGATTCCTGTGGTGGGCAGGACTGGGAGGTTTAGGCCAGTGTCAACGAAAATATTTCCAAGTTAGGGTGGTGCGTGACTTGGGGGATCTAGCAGGCAGGTGGAATTCAGGTGGTAGACCAGCTATGATAGAACTGAAAGGTAGAGTGGGCTGATGATGTGTTTGCTACCCTTTTCATTCTGGCTGACAAAGGTCATAAGTTTGGGACATGCTTGAAGAAGCCTTAGCAAGTTGCAAGAATGCATCTTGTACATGGCACACACGACAATCACATTATGCCCATGATAGAGGGAATGAAAATCCTCGCTGCAGGATGGGGTGTGAATCACGTGCCTTGCTTTACCTTGAGTTCCTTGACTTTGTTGGAGCTGTATGCTTCTAGGCAAATGAAGAATATTCTACCACATCCCTGACTTAATCCGTGTAGTTGGTGGGAATGCTTTAAAGTGTCAGGAATTGAGTCATTTGCTGAGAACTTCCAGCTTCTGACCGGTTCTTGCAGCCATTATTCATGGTTTGATGTGACAGGAATGCAAGCTTTGGTCTGATCTATTGCTTGTCAGATCATTTAGACCTGCCTTTTTCATGTTGCTTTTGCTGTTTAGTGTGCATGTATGTGTTGTAGCATTTTGGAGTGAAATAAAAACACGAAAACATAAGAAACATGAGCACAGCTGTGTTTTCCAGCCATAAAAACTGCTCTACCAATTCAATACTATTACGGCTGGTCATCCATCTCAAAACCCCCTGTCTGTACCACCCTATATCACTTAATTACCTTAGTGTCAGAACAAAATCATCAATGTGGACCTCTCTACATCAAAAAAATTAGATGTTGGGTCATGTAAAGTTCTCAAGACTACAGTAAATAAGAATGGCATGGTGGCACAATGGTTAGCACTGCTGCCTCACAGTGCCAAGGACCTGGGATCAATTTTTGGCTTGGGTCACTGTCTGCGCGGAGTCTGCACCTTCTCTCCGCATCTACGTGGGTTTCCTCTGGGTGGTCTGGTTTCCTCCCACAGTCCGAAAACCGAGCTGGTTAGGTGCATTGGCCATGCTAAATTCTCTCTCAGTGTACCTGAACAGGCACTGAAGTGTAGCACCTAGGGGATTTTCACACTAACTTTGTTGCAGTGTTAATGTAAACCTACTTGTGACACTAACAAATAAAAAAATATCCTTGGTATATATTTTTCAGGGATAAATCAAGAGATGTGAAACAAGGGTGATTAAATCGAGTGGTGGTGTATAGATCACCTGTGATCTAATTGAGTTGCAGAACACGTTGAGATTGGAATGGTTAGTTCCTATGTTCCGAAATTTAAGTGCAGAAGCAATTTCACCCTTGAAACAGGAACCAGCATGTAACTGCAGTGTTGACTAAGTATTTCAGTCACATACTATCAAAAGAAAGTTTTTAGTCTTGGGGAGATGGTTCTACCCATTAAAAGGCAACAGTGGAATGGTTTATCTCCCAGATCAGAGGTCAGCTCTGATAAGGCACCATTTATATACACGGATGCAGTTTTATATTATCAGCTCTCTATGATCACATTAGCAGATTGAATTCTGTCCCTCAGGGTTTGTTGTGAAGGATTTCTCTGAATGTCATGAAATTAGGGTTGGTCCACTGAAAACAGTGAGTTTTTTAAAAAAACTAAATATCACAGGAACCGATTTCAGTGCTCTGATCTGTTTGTCCTTTTATAGTGAAACACACAACAGGAAGTTTTCTTGGAAAATGTCGTTGACTGTCATTGGAATAAGTGAGACTTGACAGATCTGATTAAATTACATGCCTGAAGAAACAGCTAGTAGTTTTTTTTCTGCATTAGATCTGGTCATAGATTCGCATCCAGCAGCTTAGACCAGTCTGATGTAAACCTCTTGCTTTGCAACCAAATTGTATACTGAAGGCAAGATGGGGGAGTTTCTGCTCTGAGGCATGACCGCAGTAATTAACTCCTGACTGTTTTACCAAGAGCTTTGCAGGTACATCTGCTGCAATTTCACAGCAAACAGTAAAGCTGTTGTTTGCACAAAGGACTGCGTTGCAGAATGGTTTGTAATCAAATAACCTGAAACTAAAGGAGCCCAGTATTGACTAACTCCAATCATCTGCACAATGGTTTAGGATATATTTTGTGAGGCCTTAATTTTGGCACAGGACTTTGCAGAATTTTACTTTCTGGCTGCAATATTTTTCTATAGATGTGCTATCTAGTCAGCTTCTTCCCAGAAAGTGAACAGAACTATCTCAGCTTACAGCGGAATTGATGGTTTTGTAACTACAAAGCCCTGGCTGGTTAAATGCAGTCAAATTAAGTTTTATTCATTTAATTTATCCCCTTTTCATACTTCCTGTGAAGACCCATTACTGAAAAGTTAGTCTGAGAAAGTGGTTAGTAGTAATCTCCCTTTCCTTAATCTACTGGGAGGTGAGGTCAGCCAGAACATTTTCACTGCCTGCTTGGCTAAGATCAGTTAACTCAGCAAGGAGCAGAGATCAAATCTGGGACCTTCCTGGCCTGTGGAGCTCAGTTACAAAACTGACTGTTTGAGTAAGGAGGTACTACTACGATCACGATACTAAATTTTATGAAGCGGCAAGGTGGCACAGAGGCTAGCACTGCTGCCTCACAGCACCAGGAACCCAGGTTCAATTCTGGCCTTGGGTCACTGTCTGTGTGGAGTTTGCACTTTTCCTCCGTGTCTGCATGGGTTGCCTCCGGGTGCTCCGGTTTCCTCCCACAGTCCAAAGATGTGTGGGTTAGGTTGATTGGCTGTGCTAAATTGACACTAGTGTCAGGGGGATTAGCAGGGTAAATGTGTTGGGTTATGGGAATAGGGCCTAGATGAGATTGTGGTCGGTACAGACTCAATGGGCCGAATGGTTTCCTTCTGTACTATTGAGAATGATTCTATTCTCTGATTCTGCTCTATTTTCTTCTAAGCACCAACATAGCTGGAGCACCTAAACTGTGCAGTGTGTTAAACAAATGAAAGGTTACGCATGTAAATCTAGATTTCCACTAGTGCCCACTATAGTGAGGTAGGGTGGCTTTGAGCAGCAGACAGATAGGAGTTGAATCCTGCCAGGATCCTGCCCATTTCTGGTGGAGGGATAGGGACCAGCAACATCTGTTTCAGATAGACTCTCACTTCACTTTACCATTAGTTTGGAAGCAGGAGAGTCATGCATTTTATTTCCTAATATTTTACCTAGATGTCAGATATAAAATTGCAAGCACATGGAAGACCATGGAAAAGACATATTAACAATAATCTTAATATCCCATTCTTAGTTTATGTTTTTCCTTTGTTTGTTGCTGATATTTAGGCTCCCATAAACCTCTGTGCCAATTTCTGACCATTCCTGTCCTCAGCATCTTTTCTGGAACCGATGGACTCAGCAGTGAAAACCCCCAATCAGAGGGATTTGGAAAATGACGGAGACTAATGGGAATCGGGGTTGATGCAGAAGGTTCCAAGCACCCCCTCCTCCTCCCCCCTCCCACCACCCCCACACCCTATTCAACCCTGGAAGTACTCACTCTGACAGAGTTGAACACATGTTGCTTTGACAGGCAGTTCATGCCAGTACACCATCCTGACTTGGAAATATATTGCCATTCTTTTACTGTTGCTGAATCAAAATCCAGGAACTGCCTTTGTATCAGCACCATGGATGTGTCTGCATCGGATGGACTGCAGCGATTCAAGCAAGTAGCTCATCACCATCTTCTCAGGGGCAACAGGGATGGGCAACAAATGCTGGCTTTGCCAATGATGCTCAAATCCCATGAAAGAATTTTCAAAAAGTGACTATGAAGCCGTTGGATTGTTTATAAAAACCCAGATGATTCACTATTTTCCTTTAGAGCAGGAAACCAGTCGTTCTCCCCTGGCCTGGGCTAGCTGTGACCCCAGTACCATACCAATATGATTGCCTTTAACTACTCTTTGTGTGCCTGAGCAAGCTCTTGATTAATTGTTCTTTGGGTGCTTACAGCTGACCTGAATTTTCAACACTCACAATATAGTGTCCTCTGCCTGTCATATTCTGAACTCATCCTTCCTTTCTGGACTTTGACCATTATGTAATTGCAACCTAGCTCCCAGCAGAGGCTCGCACTGATGGGACTTCTCAATGGTTTTGAACAGAAACGAAAAGGATGACAAACACCTTTGAATGGAAGGCTGTAAATGCTTTTGTAAGCCAGTCTTGCCTTGATACCTGCCACCTTCAAGTTCTCAGGCCTGAGGGAAAGGCAGGTGAATGACATAACACTAACCTCTTTTGTGAACCCTACTTTGAGTCCCTTCCAATGAACCTGCATGGAAAGGAAATGGAGACCCAAAGCATCACCTCCGCCCTCATTAATAAGTCAGTCTCAAGGGTCTCCTCCCTTTTTCATTTCACTTTCCGTGCAAACAAAGCAAGGAGTATAGCAGCACAGCAACAGAAAGTGCTGGATAGACTCATCAGGTCTGGCAACATCTGTGGAAAGAATCAGAGTTAACAGCCAGAATTATTTGGACATTCACACCCCGTCACCATTGCGAGCAAGGATGAAGAATTTGGCGCTCAGCCAAGTATCTGTTCCCCACAGAGGGACCAAAAAATCCCGCTGGCGTGAACAGTCAGAAAATTCTGCCCAACATTTCAAGTCTAAATGACTCTCCTACAGCAGCATCATGGTTATGTTGCTGGGTTATTAATCTCGCCAAAGAATCAGGAAAACAGGAATTCAAATGTCACCACAGCAGGCTGGGAATTTAAACTTGGTTATTTAATAAATGTGGGCCTGGATTTTGCAGATTGTGGAGTCTTGCTTCTCGTCATCCAAAGAGCTCCCCGCAGACTCCGAATGTCCCGCAGACATTTCACACTCGAATGAATGCTAAGTATCTGCAGGGACTTCTGCTCCTCAGCTGGGAGGGAATCCTGCCATGGAGATCTGCTGGCAGCTCTCCAGTCTCTGCGGTGACATTCCGCAACGGACAGAAGAGAAAATGCAGGAGGAGGCCTGAAGTCCGGAAACCCGAAGACGAAGCAAGTTCATGGGATCCCAGGGCAGGGAAGGTAGGGAAGGTCTGGGGAGCACGAAGGAGGAATCTGTGGTCTTATGGGAGAGACCAAATCCAGGGGAGGGATGTCTGGAGGCCACAAGACCTTAATAAGCTTCAGAAAGAGGCCTCTGATGTAGTCACATTCTGCCCTTTTCCCGCCTGAGATATAACTGAATTGTTTTTTGGCCTTTCCCGGCAGAGGTTCATTCTTCCCACCAACCTAAAAAATTGAAGCTGAGCGAAAAATAGCCCTTAAGTCTCTGTTGATGAAGTATTTAAGGGTTTCAATTGGGCAAAGGGCAGGTTTCCCAGTTATGGCCTTGCCCAGCTCAGCATAAAATCATTCTGTGCTCAGGGCAGGCAGGCAGGCACCTGGAGGGAATCCTGTCCCCACTCTCCCCCTACCTTAAAACATGCCAGTGGGAGAGCAAAGATCTTGGTCCTGGAATAAAAAGGCTAGTAACCAGTAACACTGATTAAGAAACTAGCAGATTGTTGTAAAGTAAAAAAAACGATTCACAAATATCTTTTGGGAAAGGAGGTTGTAATCATGAGCTACTTTCCCAGGGTGGAAGAGTCAATTACTAGGGGGCATAGGTTTAAGGTGTGAGGGACAAGTTTTAAAAGAGATGTATGAGGCAGATTTTTTACACAGAGAGTGGTGGGTCCCTGGAATTCGCTGCCGGGGCAGGTAGTGGAACTGGATACGGTAGTGGCTTTTAGGGGGCATCTTGACAAGTACATGAATGAAATGCGAATAGAGGGTAGTGGTCCCCGGAAGCATAGGGGGTTTTAGTTAAGTCAGGCAGCATGGTCGATGCAAGCTTGGAGGGCTGAAGGACCTGTTCCTGTGTTGTAATTTTCTTTGTTCTTTGCTCTTTGCACTCTGCCCTATTTGTTGCTGCAGACTCACAGTTCTCTGATTAGCTCTGAACTGCCTAACAAGTTGTATAAAGTACTAGAAATGTGTGGCCCAGCTAAATTACTCTTGCTGAGAGCTGGCACATTCATAATGCGGTAAATGGCCACCTTCTGTGCCATTACCAGTCCATGGCAGATCACATGGCATTAACCTAGACACTGGCCATTACAAAAGTACAACCAGCCTACTCAAACTTGCATAGTCTTCCCTACAATTATGTGATCTGTCCCACAGGCTAATCAAGCAATAGCCTGACATAGTCATGCTTCCAGAAGTGTTTGGAATAGCCAGGAGTGTTGGAATAGCCGAGTCTAGAGGCAAAAATATATAAATGAGGGTTTAATCAGCAGATGAACTGGGAATGGGTGACGTTTGGCAATGTTAAGCTGTTGGAGATAGGTAGTCCTGGTGATTGTGTGAATATGGGCAGAGCTTTTCCAAACAAATTTAACAGCGTGAGAATAGGAGTCCTCCACGCCAGTCTTTTTGGTGAACTCAGCATTCCAACATTCCTGGCTGACTGCAGACATTCTATCCTCCCATAAACCTTAGGTTATCCAAAATTCTGCCATCTATTTCTTAACTCACACCAAATACCATTCAGCTGTCACCCTTGTGTTTGCTGACTTACACGAACTCCCAATCAAGCAATGTCTTGATTCTAATGCTATCTTCCTGTAGCGGGGGGGTGGGGTGGTGCAGAGCCTACACCTGCTGGTGAAGCCAGCTTCAGAGCACCTGGGTGCCATTCTGCAGAGTTCCCTGATCTGCCAGTGAGACAGGATACCTCTTTCCATCGGCTGCATTGTCAGCCTGCACATGGGTCTCCGGTATGAGGGTCCTTCTAATGAGTGCCCTGGTGGAACCCCGACATGCACCACCGCCATCCTTCCAGTCATGACACCGTCTGTGACCCACCCCTGCATGACAGCCCCTGCATAATCACCCCACATAGGCCCACCACCCATAGCCTCCCAGCATAACCCTCCGTCAGAGTGCATAACCCCCAACAAGAGTGCGTAGCCCTCCGTCAGAATGCATAGCCCCCCATCACGGGGGGCTATGTCAGGCCCCACCCCACTCAGGCCCCACTTCCTTGGCACTGCTCCTGGCACACTTACAATGTCCAACTGGTCACTGCCAGGCTGCCAGTTGGGCGCTGTCAGATAGGCAATGCATAGCCATGACCCCAACAACTCGGGGGCTTCAATTGCCTCTGATCTCCCCGGTGTGTTCACGGTGCCCGGTCTGCTCTACTGCAGAGCAGTAGTAATTCATATCAATGTGACATCTCGCTGGCAAGGTGGGAAACATCCAGGAGCGGGGAAGCAGCTATGCCAGACTCAAAACCTATTTGAAAATCCAGGCAATCTTATGGTAATGAGCTTCACACACTTTCTAAGCAGTGTTGAACTGCATGAATATAAATTTGTGGGGAACATAAAAACTGACTGCAAAAGCTTCAACAAGTTTGTGAAGAGAAAAGGATTGGTGAAGAAAATGAAGGCCCCTGGCAGTCAAAATCAGGGGAACTTATAATGGCTGACCAAATAAATATTTATTTTTGTTTTGTCTTCACAAAGGAGGACACAAAAAATATACTCTGAATGTTGGGGAACACAGTGTTTATTAAGAGGGAGGAACTGAAGGAAATAAGTATTAGTAGAGAATTGGTGCTGGAAAAATTGATGGGACTGAATGCCGGTAAATCCCCTGAGCCTGATAATCTACATCCCAGAGTACTTAAGGAAGTGGCCCTAGAAATAGTGGATGCATTGGTGGTCATCTTCCAAGGTTCTATTGACTCTGGAACAGTTCCTATGGATTAAAGGGTAGCTAATATAACTCCACTATTTTAAAAGGCAGATAAAGGAAAAACAGGGAATTATAGAACAGTAAGCCTGACATTGGTAGTGGGGAAAATGTGAGAAATTTAATAGCAGAACAGTTGGAAAACAGTGGCAGGATTGAACAGAGTCCGCATGGATTTATGAAAGGAAATTCATGCTTGATGAATCTACTGGAATTCTTCGAGGATGAAAAGAGTACAGTTTATGAGGGGGGCCCAGTGGATGTGATTTATTTGGACTTTCAGAAGGCTTTTGACAAAATCTCACATAAGAGATTAGCATGTCAAATTAAAGCACAAGGGATTAGGGGTAGTGCATTGAGATGGATAGAAAACAGGTTGGCAGACAGGAAACAAAGAGGTAGGAATAAATGTGTATTTTTCCAAATGGCAGGCAGTGACTAGTGAGGTACCACAGGGATCAGTGCAAGGACTCAGCCAGTCACAGCGTATATTAATGATTTAGATAAGGGAGATCACACCTGGAATATTGTGTGCAGTTCTGGAATCCTTATCTGAGGAAGCATGTTCTTGCTATGGAGGGAGTACAACAAAGGTTTATAAGACTGATTCATGGGATGGTGGGACTGATGTACGAGGATAGATTGAGCTGGTTGGGATTATATTCGCTGGAGTTTAGAAGGGTGAGGGGGGATCTCCTAGGGTCTATAAAATTCTAACAGGACTAAACAGGGTAAACAGGAAGGATGTTCCTGAAAGCAGGGGTGTCCAGAACCAGAGCTCACAGTCTGAGGATATGGCATAAACCATTTTGGATGGAGATGAGGAGAAATTTCATCTCAGAGAGTGGTGAGCCTGTGGAATTCTCTACCACAGAAAGCAGCTGAGGCCAAAACATTGTTTGTTTTCAATAAGGAGATAGATATAGCACTTGGGGCTAAAGAGATTAAAGGATGTGGAAGGACAGCAGGAGCGAGTTACTGAGTTGGATGATCAGCTATGATCATAACGAATGATGGAGCAGGCTCGAAGGGCTGAATGGCCTACTCCTACTCCTATTTTCTATATTCTGTGCCATTTGAAACTCCTCAGATAGCTGTTTATGTCCAGATGCTGGAACACCTGCAAAAAAGTCAGGCTTGAATTGATAAGTGACATAAAACGTTTCACCATATGAGTGTTAAGCAATGCGCATTTCCACTCAGAGAGAGAGAATCTAACCACCTCCTCTTGACACTGAACTGCAGTAACATTGCCAAGTCCCCACATCAAATACATCATGGATCAGTAATGATCAGAAACACATTAATGCAGTCATTACAAGAGCAGATCAGATGCTGAGAATTCTGCAATGGGTGACTCACATCCTGACTCCCAGAGCCTTTCCATTATCAACCATAAGCATATCAGGGCTGTGATGAAATGCTCTCCAATTGTCCAGACGAATGTGGCTCCAACACACAAGAAGTTTAATACCACCCAGGGGAAAGCAGCCTGCTGGATCTGCACCCCACCCATCAACTTAAACATTCACTCTCTCCACCACTGATGGCTGCAGGGTGTACCATCTACAAGATGCACTGTAGCAACTCACCCGGGGTCCCTTGACAGGACCTTGCAAATCTGTGGCTCAAGCACCTAGAAGAACAAGGACAGAACACACATGGGAACACTACCACATGCAACTCCCTGTCTGAGGCACACACCAGCTTTGATTTGGAAATAAAGCTCATTGCCTTCATTGCCACTGGATCAAAAACCTGGAATTTCCTCCATAGTAGCACTGTACCACAGGGACTGTAGCACTTGAAGAATGTGACTCACCACAAATTATGGACAGACAATAAGCATTTGATTTATCAGCAATGCCTACGTTCTAGAAATAAGAAAAATTCCTGACGTGCCAGACAGTGGGATCGGCTCCCTTCTACTCCCTGATAATTGCTGCACAGTGGCTGTCTCAGGTTGCCTTGTTGTGCTTTAGATTGAATGATAATGACAACAACATTTTTTCTTCAGGATGTTTTTACCAGTCGTCTGTTCAATAGTGCCAGACAGTTGTCTTGTTCAAAGACAGCGAGTGTACATTAACCACGTATACATGGGGACGGCACCAGAGGCAAAACTCTGTTGTAGGACAAATAATGTCATCATCTGATTGTCAGAATAGAAAAACGTTTATAATTGGTGCAAGCAGCAGCTCCCAGTCATAAAACTGCATCAAGAACACTCTGAGATAAACTGACAAACCCTCCCCCTGACTCAGAATAAACTCTATAGATATGCTGATATGAATCTTGTTAAAGTCAGAAGTTCAATGCAGGATTTTTAAAAGGATGCAACAAGGAATAATAGGTAATTTAGACACTTAACTGGACACATTTAAGTTGCCTGGCAAAGTCCCCTGGTTTTGTTCCATGGCACTGCTCCTCGGCACAGATTGGCACTGCTAGGTTGGGGCTTGGCAAAAGCTTATGGCGTTTGCTGCAAATAAACCTGTTGTGAGACTTCTTTCTGTCTTTAACCCAGTCCAATGCCGGCATCTCTGCATTTGGGTGGGGGCAGGGGACGCCGACACTGACTGTTGGTGGAGGGGGAAGGGTCTGGGGGTGCCAGCACTGACTCTTTGGGAGGGAGGGGGCAGTTAAAGAGATGTTGGCTGTGATCAGGGAGGCTGTTGGAGGGCGAGGTGCAGGCTCTGACTCCGATCAGGGTTGGAGGTGTTAGGGAGCCCCTGAGACCTCTGTGGTCGCTAAGGAGAGGTTTATTCATGTTCTGATCGGGATGCCCTTTAAACATGGCACCCTGATCTCGGTGCAGCTGGGTTTTCTGTGTGTTTAACCCCTACCCCACTGCATGACTGTGTGAAAGCGTCCAGCTGTTTTTTTTTGACAGAGTGTGATAAGATCTGGAGAGAAACACACCAATTTTCTCTTTGGAACCAACATGCTGTCAAACCTTGATGAGGTCATAACCCCCACCCCCTCCGTGTTTCCATGGATACCAGGAGGCCCATAAAGACCATCCTCAGCAGGAAGGTGGTCAGGGAGGTCAATTTTCAGCATCTGGATTCAAGGACCGGGTAACATAACCACAAGAAGTTTAATGACCTTTCATGGGTGGTCAAGGTGAGTGAATGCATCTTTTCCTCGCCACACTACCAGTCTCTCACACTGCTCCATGCATTACACCCCCTCCACTCACCCCAGCGCTCAGGACCCATGCACTACATCCGGATACTCCACTGAACTCTCACACACTTATCATGCCTTCCAACCTCACATCCAACTGTCACTGTCTTTATGCATCTCCTGTTCATAGAATCCCAATAGTGAAGAAGGAGGTCATTGGTCCATTGAGTTTATGCCGACTCTCCAACAGGGCATCTTACCCAGGCCCTATTTCCATTACCCCAGATTTTTATCCTACTAATTCCCTGAACCTACACATCTTGGGACAATAAGGGGCAATTTAGCGTGGCCAATCAAACTAACCTGAACATCTTTGAAGTGTTGGAGGAAACCGGAGCACCTGGAGGAAACCCTCGCAAGAATGGGGAGAAAGTGCAAACTCCACATGGACAGTGACCCAAGGCTGGAATTGAACCAGGGTCCTTGATGTTGTGAGACAGCAGTGCCAAACACTGTGCAACCAAGCCGTTATCCAGTTATGGCAGGCATTTCACTCAAACACAGTGCAACACTCTCACTGACACTCTTCCCTCTCTCTTGCAGGTCAAAGTAGCACATTATAGTAGAATGCAGAGCACAGTAGAGCTGGCAAGGGATAAGGATGTCCTGTGCCCTATGGAGGAGATTGTTCTTCCCATCATGGAGTCAGCTGCAGCAGAGTCTGTAGCAGCCAGTCTGGCCAAGAACATTGAGGATAATGTTATGTTTCTGTATAACCATTGCTCAACTCTCATATTGCTAGCTTGCATGATGAACAAACTGCGTGCGGATGATTGTGACCGTGGACCTTTTACTTTTCACTCCATCCCACCGTCCTCACACCAATGTTCACCATCTGATTTCCTGCTTTCAGATAGCCAGGAACCACCACCCAGCCGGCCACAGCAGTCCCAAGAGCAAGAGACAGAGTAACAGCACAGCACTGATGTGGAGGTCCCATCGCTTGAGTTGACACCACCTCTGATACTTACATGGCACATACTTTACAGATTATTATAGAGTTGGGATCAGTACATGGGTGACTCACTGAGCACATGAAGTCTGCGGCCAGAGGTAAAAGATGATTCATTTGACAGCTTTTAGATGCATTCTGCTACTTTGTACTCAGGTCAGGTTCTCAATGGGGCAGTATATAGTAGAATATAGTTGAATATCATTGTCAAGTAGCATGGAAGAGTCTAAACCCAAGTTGGCAAAATGGTATCATGTGTCAAATCCTCTCTCCACAGCTCCTGTCATGTTGCAAATCTAGAGGCACCGATATTGTGTCTCCATACTTATTGCAGCTTTTGTGTGGACAGGTCACCTAATCCTCTGTTATCCCCGCAATGATACAGTGACACTCCCAGCCAAATCCAGAACACAGAAACACTCCAGAGTGCTTTCAGACAGTTCGCAATTGCAGAATTTCTTC
Organism: Carcharhinus amblyrhynchos; assembly: GCF_965287045.1. Lineage (NCBI taxonomy): Eukaryota > Metazoa > Chordata > Chondrichthyes > Carcharhiniformes > Carcharhinidae > Carcharhinus > Carcharhinus amblyrhynchos. The sequence continues at coordinate 66,776,743 of NC_137333.1, read as the reverse complement.
AAAATCATCATATCTGCATGTTGGGTGCCTGGCCCTTTAAGTAACTGAAGCAAGTTAAGCAGGACCCATCTCATTGCTGCATGTTTGATCTTTTGTGAGTGATATGCAAATGGTTAAATGGACACACATGATTCACATCTGGAACATGCGTGTCAGGTCAATCTGTTGACCTGCGTGATGTCAAACAAGCAACCATTTATTTGCTTCTTGGGATCACGCATTGCGTGGGCTGTGCGGTAAGTGTGACAGGCAATGCAGTGCATTTCCCCAGGAGTGTGTGTGACATCCACAGCCCCTCCTCAGTGCAGCGCTACAGTTCCAAATTTTTCATCCATTGAATTCTGAATTTCAAATCCTTCCACTTTTAGAAAATAGAGTTATAAACACAATGTATTACTGCATTCAGTTTTTAGAAACATACAAAGCTTCAAGCTTTTGAAAACTATTTCCGTAGGAGATAATGTTAATAGTTTCTAGAATCATAGATCCCTACAGTGCAGAAGGAGGCTGTTTGGTCCATTGAGTCTGCATCAACCACAATTCTACCCAAGCCCTGTCCCCATAACTCCATGCATTTACTCCAGATAGTCCCCCTGACACTAACAGGCAATTTTAGCATGGCCAATCCACCTAATCTGCACATCTTTGGACTGTGGGAGGAAAACAGAACACCTGGAGGGAACCCACACAGACACAGGGAGAATGTGCAAACTCCACACAGACAGTGACCCAAGGCTGGAACTGATCCTGGTTCCCCGGCACTGTGAGGTAGCAGTGCTAACTATCGTGCCACCATGCTGTCACTGTGCCACCACCAAATCTGCAGAACCTAGATTAATAAACTGAGGATGGGGAGAATTCATTTTTGCTGGTTTGATTTACTAAAAGGGGGAGCAAAAGGTTCAATTTCATAGAACTATATCCCTTGACCAAAGGCACTAAACTAGCTTCAGCATTATGAGGACTGCCAAACGGCCGTCAATAATCAGACATTATGAGCTTTGCATGTGCTGATGGAGAGGTCTAATGCTTATTCCTTTCTCATAGTTACAAAGCCAATGTGTAGAGTGGCCGGGCAAGCCTTCAATCCATCTCTTTGCTTGCTCCAAAAACCAATCCAAATTGAATCCAATTCATAATCCCCACAAAAGAGACATACAAGACCCAGGCTGACAAGAACAGGCATTACACCTCATGTCAAGCTTAGACTATCATGTCTAAATATTATTAAACAACCCCCATTCCAAAAATGATAACAAATAAATAAGCCCAAACTTATCCAAAAGAAAGTGATTTGTCAGAATTATTCAGATGAGACATGAATGCTAATTTCAAACAATTGTGCCGTTGGCTGCAAGCACATGATGTGAGCCTGCCAATCATTTTTGGCCTGAAAGCGTGCCTAAAGTAATTTTGCTCCCACTTCAGTGCCTCAGTAATGGTAATAATGAGTGTATGTGCAGATGTGCTTGGCTCAGTATTTTCCGGTACCTTCTGTGGGATGGTCTAACCAATGGCCCTTAACAATACTGCTGTAGGTTGCCAGTGAAAAAGTTTCTTTGCAGTTTACTCAGTATGGAACGAGGAGAAGAAAGACTGTTTCTTAGGGTTCAACAGCAATGCTTTGGCCCCCACCCATTCACCACCGCCCCAATGCCTACGTGAGAGCACAGCTTTGTCTAGAGGAATCTGTCTTGTCAGAATTATTCAGATGAGACATGAATCCTAATTTCGAACAAGATGTCTACCTCTGGTTCCAGGCGCATGATGTGCGTCTGCCAATCATTTGCGGCCTGAAAACTGCCTAAACTAATTTCACTTCCATTTCAGTGCATCACGCTGTGTCCATAACTCAATCTAAACCTAACATGCAAGAATGGCGATTTATTGGCATGTAGCTAAAGAATTAAAAATTCAAGAGGGAGCAGAGATTTTATTTTACTGTAATAAATGATGTTGAACTGATGAATTCGTCTGGATCATTACATTTCAGTCTCAGTGACTGCAACAAGAAAACTGGATGAAATCCAGGAGGTCCATGGTGGCAGTTGACTAGGCCGAGGCAGACCTTATGATAATCAACATTTTACAGTTTCGGTTATGGGGAAGAAGTGTAAATTTATGGTGCAGCATGGACATGCTGGGGCTGGCAAAAAACAATCGCACCACAATAAAGAGGAATTGTAAAATCCTGGTCTTACATGAGCAAGGCAAATGATTTCTCAGCCTGACACACACCATATCCTATATCATTTGTTCCTCTGTCCCACGATTTAAAAACTCCTGGCTCAGCCATTGATACACTTCTTCTACTGACTATCAGAAAGAAAATATGCACCCAGTTGTTATTGTGTAGATATTGTTTATAGCTAATCCAATTTAGAACATTATTGTATAAACTGAAGAGGCTTTAAGGATCACGCAGCGCACCTCATATCTTAGTAGTCCGAGTTCATACATCCATGATAGTCACTAATAAATCAAATTGGGAATTCATGAGAAACTTCTTTATCCAGTGAGTGGTTAATAAGTGGAACTTGCCACAAGAAGTAGTTGAAACAATTGATATGGGTCCATTTAAGTAGAAGTTAACTAGACAGATGGGGGAAGAAAAATAGGAAGATGTGCTCGTGGGGTTAGATGAAGACAGCTAGAAGAAAGTGCATGTGGAACATAAAAACCAGCATTGATTTGTTGAGCTGTAATATAAATCCTACATAATACCATTGTAGTGGTACAAAGCTCAATTTCTGGCACTCATCATCATCACACTCACTTGTAGACATGGATTTGTCAGAATTTCTGCAGGTTATTTTTAAATGAGAAATGAATATCTTAGATACACCAGATTCCACCCTTGACTCCAGAAGCTCCTGATCAACACTTTTAGAAGGAGAGCATTTGCCGGCCTCTTCCGCCAGTGTATTCTTTGGCATGTTGGACAGGAGGCTGACAATTAATGCTGACGTGAACTTTTGCTCAAGACATCTCACCTTTCTGTGGCCTGTATTTTTCAGCTCGAATACATCTATTGTGAAGTTTGTCCGTCGCCCGTAGTTGTCAAACTGAACGTTCCCTGTTAAGCCCTGGATCCGGACCTTCAAAATAATGCACAAGAAAATGGATTAATTATAATCTCTGCTGGAATTGAAAATTTCAGCACAGTTTGAAACGGAGGTCATTTTCTGTTCTAATTTTCTTTCTTCCTACCCTGGAGATGCTGACTATTGCTGAGGTACAGTTGTATGGGTGTGGTGGCCTTTTTGTCATTGGTTAGTTGGTATGATCTGGAATGCACTGCTGCCTGAAAAGGTGACAGAAGCAGAGTCCATAGTAACTTTTAAAACATAATTGCCTGGGAAAGCAAAATTGGCCATGGGTGAGGAACAAGGGAGTGGAATTAATTGGATAACTCTCTCAAAGAGCTAACATAGGCACAGGCACAGGGGTACTTAGATCAATTGTAACATTACAAGTGCTGTTACAACTCAAATCAGCAAAGGCCAGCAAAGTAAAAAGACGTGCTGAAAGATGTGCTGGTTAGGTGCATTGGCCATGCTAACTTCTCCCTCAGTGTACCTGAACAGGTGCTGGAGTGTGGTGACTACAGGATTTTCACTGTAACTTCATCACAGTGCTAATTTAAGCCTACTTGCAACACTAATAAATAAACTTAAAAAAAAAGATTCCATTATATGTGTGGCTTTTTTTCACCTTTCACAATATTATTTTAAAACCATGCCTATTCTGTGAAACAGAGGGGTACATTTCTGTGAAGGTTTCTTGTTGGCCATCACAAAACTGCCAATGTGAAATTCTTTTTTGAGTCAAGACAACTAACTAAATGTTATTTATGCATGTTTCCGGTATGAATAATTCACTGTTAGATGAAGGCAATTAAAAACTATTGACTACAGGGAAAGATTTCCTTTGGGACCCATTCATAGCAAAACGGCAAAATGTTACTTTGTAAACCTGCTTATGACTTTCCTCTGTGAATAACATCTCCACGTGTTGCGTTCTGAAACCATGGGTAGCTTTTCACTTTCTGATGGGAGTGTTAAATTGATGGGGTTTAGAGCAATCCTGCAGCTCTTTCAGGTGCTGGCTCTCCATAGGAGGCCGCAGAGTTGTGAAGTTGTATTCATTGCGTCGAGATGGAATTTCGCGTTGCAAAGTGTAATTTGACATTCTTCAGAATTCAAGCCATTACATGGTCGCAGATGGCCACAAGCAGTTTATTATGGCATGCTGCATTTACTAGCCTGAAATAAGCACAAGCTCCTTGCATCTGACAGAAAACTCAAAGGGCAGGATTCTCTGACCATGCGTGCCCCAAGATGGCACAGTGGGACAGTGGTTAGAATTGCTGCCTGAAAGTGCCAGGAAACTGGGCTCAATTCTGACCTTGGGTGACTGTATGTGTGGAGTTGGCATGTTCTCCCCATGTGGGTTTCCTCTGGGTACTCTAGTTTCTTCCCACAGTTCAAAGGTGTGCAGGCTGAGTGCATTGGACACGCTAAATAGTCCCTTAGTGTCCAGAATGTGTAGGTTAGATGGGTTAGCAGGGTAAATGCATGTGGATATGGTGAGGGTCGGCTTGGGTAAGACTCTGTCAGAGAAGGTGCAGCGCTGATGGGCCGATGGCCTCCTTCTGCACTGTTATTCTACAAAAGATCTGAAAATCCTGCCCGAGCTCAACGGGCCTTTAAATGGCCCATCAAATTTTCTGTCTTGTGCGCTGTGATACCCGTGGGAAAATTTCAGTTATAATCTCTTACTGATTGTAGACTGCAGTTTTTATCTAATATCCTCTCATCACACATTTTAAGAGATGTCCTTTTTAAACATCTTAATGTCCTTTCATATTTTTCTCTTTATGTTTTACAGTGACACATATTAAAAGGACAATTAGCTAACCTGTTCCCAGGTGTTTGTCAATCCTGCCTTGTAATTAATCACTTCTGGATAATCCCACCGCCTGTTTAAAGGAAATGGTAGTGCAGAAAATGCAGTGATTTTTCTTTGTTCATTACGTGCTTGCCTGTGCCAATTATAACTCGGAGAAATGATAATTTTTTTATTTGTGAATGAAATTCTTAAGTGTCAGTTGAGCTTAATTAAAGCCTATTACATCTCAGTTGGGAGGATATGAGCGCAAGCCAGATTCTTCCGAATTTGAGCACAAATCTTTTATACTTATCCTGTCCAACATTCCCCCTGCAAGTGATTCCACCAAAAACCTGGCTGGCCTGTCACCTCATTGCTGTCTGAAAGGTCTTTATTGTGCAAAATGGCTTTTTGTTTCATAACGTAACAATAAGTGCACTCCAATGTAATTTATTGAATGTGAAATGCTTAGTGATGTGATAAAGTTCTGTGTATATGCACATTTCCATTCTCAACTTAATCATCTCAAAATTTTACAGTAAAAGAAATGTTGAACAAACTGAAAAGCCCAAGTATAAATTGATATCTTCAATGCCCCGACACAGAACTTTGTACACGTGGGACACACATTTCTAATTCAGGCACATATTTGCCATGGTATCCGGCACATCTATTTTCAGTTCTTTGAACACAAGAATCTGAAACCTGAGACCTAAAGACAGTTGCAATGTACAATAAGCATTGTTGTATTTTAATCAGTACCAACTCAGAGCTCCTTCTAATGGTATTGGAAGTGCTGAAATAGTTGCTGTAAAAGAGAAAATTGTATGTAATTTACATATATTTCTCAGGTATGTCCAGGTCTTCACTTGACATAGTTTATTATGGACTCTCCGTTGATTCTGTCTCTGGCAAACTGGTTCTGGTTGCCAAGCGATGGTCTGCATGTCTTCTTCATACTATATCTTCTCATGTTTGCACAGTGTAGGAGACCAGTTCTGTCTGTGCTAAGACAATGGCAGGTGTCTCACTGGTGGTAAAATTCCTTGCTGGTACTTTTTGACCTTGATGATAAACCTAGCCCTGTTCTCATGTCATATAATTGCTGTTTCTTCGTAACAATTTATCTCATTTTGGCTTGAGCAAATCAAAAGCTGTGTGCAATTGATGTCCTATCATGAGCAATGCTGGAGAAATTGGGTTGTCGAATGGGGAGTATTCCAGTATGTCATTGGGAATTGACTCAATCGTTAAGACAATGAACCTTGCTCTCAAGTTAGCTTCAGTGAATGTTTCATTGCCTGAACAAATGGCTCTGCCAGTCTATTTGTGGCAGGATGATAAGGAGCAGATCGGGTATGTTAAATTCTATTTTCCTTTAAATAGGTTGTGAATTCTTGAGAAATGAACTGGGGCTTATTGTTGTTCACAAGTTGTTCAGGGTACTGAATCTTCTAAAAATCTCACTCAGTCTTTCTATTGTTCTCTTTGGTGACTTTAGACCATTTTGAGTGCACATTGACTACAATGAGAAACATACACCCTTTCCAGCATAATCTATATGAACTCTTTGCCATGACCATTCCCATTGGTGCAATGATGCTGTGGCAGAAGGTTCTGACTTTTGCATAAGACAAACATTTCTCTGCCTTCTCCTTGATTTCAGTTTGAGCCCTGGCCACCAAAAATAACTTCTCACCTAAACTTTTGGTCATTGCCGAGAGGTTCAAGTTCCACAAGCATAACCAAGAAGGGAAATTAATCACTCAGTTATAGCTACTTTGAAGGAATTAGCTGAATACTGTGAATTTGGGGATGTCTTGAATGACACCATTAGAGACAGACTAGTGTATGGCTTAAGAAGTGAAGCTATCCACAAGTGGTTATTAAGAAGGCTTTAGAAGTCATGGTCTCGATGGAATTGGCAGCCAAAGAAGCTCAATAGCTAAGTTTGAGCACTAGAATCTATAAAATGTTGGCTGAGACCCGGACGATACCACAGTAGTCTTTGTGTGGTTGGTTTAGAATGTTACCTTAATAATGGTGGAATGGTACTTTTATTCCCCAGAGAAGACATCCAGCTTGTATGGATAGTTCGAGTCTTCGGTGACACATGGCTTCAACTCTGAGTTTGCTCCCGTGGTCTTACCATGAAGTACCATGCCCATAACTTGACAGTAATGGATCATTTCTGCTTTACTTCTTAACTTACCCTGCATTTACTGGACTGCTATCCATTTATTCAGGTAGAAAATGTTTCCACTCAAACTGTTTATTGATGAATCATTGGGTAAAGTTAATCACAAGAGTCAATCAGTGTTTCAATGGAGATATTATAGCCTGATGATATTTTATCATATATTTATGTGCTGACAACAGTAATGCCCATATCTGCATCTGGCTCACTGTTAGAGATGGAATCCTGATAAGAGGTGCAAATATCATTCTGTGGTCAATGATCTGTTAATAAAGTAAATATCCTTCCATATAGGTATTGGTATAAACATTTGATTCTGAAAATGCTTCCCAGAGTTTCTTTCTCTATCTGACGTAGTTCATTTTGGCTTTGTTCAAGAACCTTGACGTAAAAGCCATTGGTTCCTCTTCAGCATTGGACATTATGTGAGAAACTACCCGGTAAGGTGATGCTTCATGTGTCAGTTGTAAAGGTAAATTTGGATCAAAGTGCATCAAGACTTCTGAATTTAGAAGTGCCTCTTTAGCTTGTATGAAGATATACAGCTATTTCAACTTCCAGCTTTGACCTAATGGGATAAATTTTCCCTTCCCACACGCCATGGGAATCAAAGTGAGTGGAGGTGGGAGGCGTGTGGGGGGCGGACCATGGAAAGGGTACCTTCATCACGGGTACTATTGGTATGGCCCAATCACCCGCATTGACTTCTGGCAGGATCTTCTGGTTTTAAAGTGAGCGTGGCTGGAAAATCCTGCCCAATAAATTGTGTAAAGGCTTAAAGATAGTTGATAGATTATGGACAAACTTTTCAAAATAGTTTAATAAGCCCAAAAAAGAACAAAGTAGATTGATGGTTTGAGGTGCAGGTGCCTCATTCATGGCTTTGACCTCAGAAGGCAATTTGTGCAGTCTCTTTGCATCTATGACATGACCCAGATATTCAGTAGAAGATTGGAAAAATTTACACTTATCTTTCTGCACTCAATGCATAATCGTCTACTCTCTGGAGTGTGGCATCTTGGTTGTGGAGATAGCCTTCCTCATTCTTTCCAGTCTTTTATATCTAAATAGTCCTTTGTATGTTACGATTGTCACATTCATCTGGAGATGAGGTCAATTTTTCTGAATTTTTGGCCTCGAATCAATCTAGCGAATAAATTATCAATGGGGAAGAGACTATTGTTCAGCATGCAGTTCCAGTACTTTAAAATCATCACAAATGGGTACTGATCAATCTTTCTTCATCACGGTACTATTGGTGTGCCCAATCACCACATTAGTGGGTTTGAAGACTTCTGTCTTGACTAGCTGCTCTAATACTGCCTCTACCTTAGTCCTGGTTTTGTATGGCACTGACCTAGCCTTTAAGCATCTTGCTTGACTTTCGTCCTTAATCTTCAATTTGACTGAGATCTCCTTCATGTTTCACAGCTCCCCATTAAAGACAATGGCACATTCCATTAATGTAGACATGCCTTGGAATCTGAGATGAGATTAACATTGACCCAATTTATTTGATCTTTTCCAGCCAGATTCTTCTCATTAATGCTGGATAGTTTCCTGTAACAATGTGCAGGGACAAATCTGTGGCTGTCCATTCAACTGCACATTTACATTGGTATGGCCTCTCAGTAAAACCACTTCTCCAATACAGCTTTTTAATATTATCTTCAAGGGTGTCAAGATAATGGGGGCAATTCTTCTAAAAATATTGTAATTGTCAACTTGCATAAAAACTGGAGCAGATCTTGTTGGGTTTTTCAGCAGGCGTTTCAAACTGGATCTCCCACTCTCTGAGCACTGCTGAGTGTCTCAGAGTGAATCAGCCCAAAAATCTGTGGGTAGGACCTATTCCTGCTGGAGAGGCTGGCAACATAGCACTCAGCGGGCTACTTGCGCATACGCTGATCTGTCAGTGCAGAGATTGGTACATGTGCAATGGCCTAGCACTGCTGGCCTCCCAACTACTGACCAATTCAATCGCTGACAAGTCCCTTAACTCCTGCAATGCCGGCCATGTGACCCCCCCAAGGCCCGATCACTGGTCCCTGAACATATCCGGGCCTAAGCCTGACTCCTCCCACCTCCCTGGCCAGCCTCAATCTCCCAGCTTCTCCCCAGCATCCCCAATTCTTTGATCCCCCCACAATGGGCAGCCCTGACCACCCCCCCCCCCAACAGTCCCAACCCCCTCTCTGTAGCCCTGAACCCCTCAGCAGGCTGTCCATCCTCCATGATGCCCAGCCCTGATTGCTGGCCTCCATCCCTGTCACTCAGCCCAAGGTGCAGAGTTGCAGCAGGATCCCCCACCCCTCAGATTGCCTCCCAGAGGCCCTGCCCCATCAGACCATGCCCCATTAGGGCCTATCCCCTTGGTACTGCCTTTTGCCTGGTGGGTAGTGCCAAGCTGTCCAATGGACATTGGCACTTTGCCCCTTGGACAGTGCCAGAGGGCCCAGGCACCCAGCATGGAGCCTGCAAAATGGTCTCCGCTCGAGTCTCGCATCCCGCTGCTCATAAAAGCAGCCCTGCAGGCTGGGCGAATCGCCCCCAATGTGTCCTCGTTTTTCTTGGTAGTTTCTGGTACCAACAAAGCTGCTGCTCCTGTGTCCACTTCCATTTTCACTGGTTGTTAATCGACTAAAGGAGTGACTCAGTATGGGTTTGTTGCACCAGTTATAGCCAATATGTTCAATGACAGTCCATCTTCAGGCTATTACTCTGGTCATTTTTTTGCATCTTTTTCACATCAGGTGAATACTTTCCTCTCTATTCAGGTTTCCATATCAGGCATTTGGTTCTTGCTTCTTATAGTTCTTGCCTGGAACTTGTCATTTCTGTCTCCAACAAGCACGTTTGGTGTGCCCTTTTCTGCCACAACTTCTGCACTTTTTCTCTTTGCTCCAGCAATCTGCTGCTGTGTATACAGTTTGTGCACATTGGTGGCAATTTCAAACCTGTGTCTGTGTTCAGGTCTCAGGCGACATTTTATGAACTCTAGTGCTCAAACTTAACTGTTGAGCTTTCTTGGCTGCCAATTCCACGGAGAAAGTGACTTCTAAAACCTTCTTTAGGTTTAGGTTGCTTTCTGTTAACAGTCGGCTTTTGGATAGTTTTGCTTCTGAAGACAAACACGAGTCTGTCTCTAATGGTGTTGCTCGAGCCATCCCCAAATTCACAGTATTCAGCTAATTTCCTCAGAGTGGCAATGAACTGTGTAATTGATTCACATTCTTGTTGGTTGTGCTTGTGGAACCTGAACCTCTCTGCGATGACCAAAGGTTTAGGTGAGAAATGACTCTCTCATCATAGGCTTTTAAGCCTGGCTTTTCCAGTTACGCCAGAGTTCTCAAGAGATTGAGTGCTTTTCCCCCATTGTGCTCAAGAACATTGGGACTATGATATCACCCAAATTTTATTCGCTGGGACAAAATAATCAAATCTTTCAGTATATGGGCTCCACTGCTCAGTGTTCTCATTCAGTCCCACGGTGCCAAGAATTCCTACTATTTTTTCTTTGGAAAGGGCTTGCATAAGCATGATACGCCACAAAATCTTAAAGCACTACCTCACTTCTTCTTTCAAACAAAGTATTTCTGAGTTTAGCCTGTGTTTTCTTCCGTGTTTTACAACACCCCAATTTCTAAACTTTTGTTGCAGGGGTCATGGTGGCACAGTGGTTAACACTGTTGCCTCACAGTGTCAGGCACATGGGTTCAATTCCCGGCTTGGATCACTGTCTGTGCGGAGCCTCTCCGTGTCTATGTAGGTTTCCTCCAGGTGCTCTGGTTTCCTCCCGCAGTCTGAAAGACATGCTGGTTAGGTGTATTGCCATGTTAAATTCTCCTTCAGTGTACCTGAACAGGCATTGGAGTGTGGCAACTCAGGGATTTTCATAGTAACTTCATTGCCATGTTAATGTAAGCCTAATTGTGACACTAATAAATAAACTTAAACTTACTTGCTAGTCATAATTCCCTCTGTACTGTTCCAAAGCTTTCTGGGCACAGCATGTGGCAATCTTTTTACTGATGTTGTTTCTGTGAAATCTTCACTTAAATTTTGGCTCTTTCAATGGCTACTACCATTATTTGGCACCCCCTCTGGTGCCAGCTTTGGTGTAGTGATTTTTTTTAACATCTTAAGTCTTTCTGGATATCTGCAGCGTGGAATGATGATTTTTCTCTTGTTCCACTGGGTCTCTGCAATTCTATTTCGGGAGATTGAATTGTGGATCAACCACCTTGTCACCAGTTTTCTTTGTGACGTTTTGAAAGGATTGGCTTGCAGACCACGAACAAAGAGGAGTTTTATTGGAAAGTATTTACTCTGCAGGCTGTTAGGATAGACTGCCTATTCGCCTGCTCAAACGGCTAATGATGTCATCAGGACATTACGCGATTGGTCCCTTAAAGCACCCTTGTTCCAATGAACAAACATGAAATCACAACTATACAGGTTTCCCAATTCCAGGCATTTGTTCATGTGATTGCTTGGGAAAAGAAACTGGAGCAAACTGGAGGCTGGTTTGATTTGTGATATTCACATCCTTGAAATGAGAAAGTGCATCACCTACAATTGAAACGTTTTTTGATGATTGACAAATTCACTCTCTGTGGAATCACTGGGATATCTTTATGTGCTCTGCTGTGAGTGTTTACAGTTGGGTGAGACATCTAAAATAAGGTGGGTGCACGTAGGGTGGGTGCATTTAGGGTGGGCCCAAACTCAAATAGATAATCAAGGGTCAATCAGGTTTGTTACCAAGCCAATTGACCCCGAGAATATGTTACTCACACCATGAAACTGTTGACATGGAAAGCTGGATTGGGCGGTCTGATGTTTTAAATAAATTCTTCAAAGGAAGGAGAAGGGCGAGGCAGTTCTACCTTCAGGCTACCCTTTTTGGTTTGTGGGTGGCCCCACCAAGATTGAAATCCCCCTTTCTTCCTACCTGTCTGTTGCCTTAACGTGTCTGTGGCAACTTAGTCGAAATGAATCTGATCGAGTGCAGTGGGGCCTCCATGTGATTGGGGCCTGTTTGAACAGGGCAAATAACAGCAGATTTTTTTTAAATCAATCAGATTGATTTCCTTTCTGTTATGCAGCATCTGAAGCAGGAAATATAATTTAGAATACTTAATTCAATCTCAAATCATGTACAGAAAGCAAATTAAAGTGAAAGTAAGGTGGATTAAGAGAAATTAGAAAAAGCGAGAAAAAAAATGCTAAAATACATCCAACAGTTAACATTAGAAGGAATCAGACTCCAAACTTATAAAAGTACATTTTCAGGGCAAGATAGTGTAATGACTTCAGTCAGGCCATTGAAGTTGCCCTATTGGAATATGAACTCCCTGATTAAGGACTCAATTGATAGGCCAATCAGGGAGTCTTTGCCTTATAATTAAGTGGGAGTGTCAGTTCCTCTGGAACTCCCAAAGATAGACTGCTGGCACTCTGGGTCCTGCTGTTGGAATTGTAAATAAAGAGATTTTGGAGACTTCTGCTTCTGAAGACTTACTACAGTTAAGTTTTTGGTAGCAATGAAGACTTACCATGACACTAAAAATTCACTTAAACTTGAATCGAAAGACCTAACTTCTTGTCACATGTTTAGCGGGTGTCTAGTGGGCAAGTACCACAACTTTATGTCCTTTATGTGTTTGAATGTTGAATCTTTTAGCAAGTAATCAATGCAGTGAGGTTTTTGGATGAGGGGGGCAATTTGAACATCTTCCTGATATCAGCATTTAACTGCACATGTGCAGGCAGTGCTAGTTGCTGTTTGATTTAGCCCTTAATAACGGTGAGTGGTGACCAATGCTCCTAATACAAAATCTAGACCAATATGACAGGAAGGATAATTTGTAGAACTCCATTATTGTAAAATTATAATACTGTACCTGTTTCAGTGCCCTTTCTGTGTCAATACCTTGAACCCAAGGAGCAGCTGGATTCGCAAGACAGTCCCCAGCATTTCCTTTTCTTGAAATCCCAATCCGTTGTCTTCGGAGGTAACGGAATGCTTCAGCCATAACGAGTATCCCATCATACGTTAATGCAGATGTGTACTAAAAAGAAATATATCCAACTTGTTCAAGACACATTTCATTGAATCCAAGTTTTCTCTCATTCAACCACATACATTAACCTATAGGCATATATTACACTATGGCAAAAAGCATGAATCTTAGTTGTGTTTAAGGTTTATTAATCTTATATTCATCCTGGCGTAGGGCACTGTGGCTTTTTAGTAAAATTCACAACCACTGCACTGAAATATCTGGCATGCTCGGTAAAAGATATGAAGCGTGCTTTTAGGATGATTCATTCAAAATGAACCTTTTTCCTGCAGTCCAAAAACACTAGAAACACTTTCATGACACTGTGCTGAGCTATTGTTTTGGTACAGCTGCTATGAGGGTTTGAATAGATTTCTGGCTTTACACAGGCCAGAACTGGCAAGTTTTATGAGTTCTTCCCAGGAGGGATTGTCAACTGTTGGGAGCACATGTTCAGAATCTGAATGAAGAAGCTTTGGGAAAATTCATCAGACTTATCCCCAAGTGTTTGCATATTTTCCCTTTAAAGCAAATTTCTATTTTACATCTGAAGTGTGGTTGTGAATAAAATCTAATAATAGAAGATCTATTTTTTTGGTCTGGCCTCCTCCAGTCTGGTTTGTGTTTACACATTGTTATGCGGCACTATTACCATGCTAATTCTGATAGGCTTTGAATAGATCTAGCAACTCAGACTGGATGTCCTTAAGGTGCTTGGATCATTAGTAACAGCAGAATTCTACTCAACCACAATCTGCAATCTCATGGTGAAGCATATCCCCCACTCTGCCATTACCACCAAGTCAGGGATCAACCTGGTTCAATGAAGAGTGAAGAAAGGCAGGCCAGGAGAAGCACTAGAAATGAGGTGTCAACCTGATGAAGCTACGACACAGGACTATTTCTGTGTCCAAGAGCATAAACAGAAGTAATATACAGAGCTAAGCAATTCCACAATCAATGGATCAGATCTAAGTCCTGCAGTCCTGCCACATCCAGCCATAAATGGTGGTGGACAATATAACAACTCACTGGAGGAGGACACTCCACAAACATCCCCATTCTCAATGATGGAGGAGCCCGCCACATCGGAGCAAAAGATAAGCCTGAAGCATTCACAACAATCTTCAGCCAGAGGTGCCGACCTTGGCCTCCTCCAGAAGTTCCCCAGCATCACAGATGCCAATCTTCACGTGATATCAAGAAATGGGTGAGGAACTGGATATGGTGACAATATTCCAACAATAGTCCTGAAGACCTGTGCTCCAGATCTTACTGTGCCCCTAGCCAAACTGTTCCAGAACAGCTACAACTAGCATCTACTCAGTAATGAGGAAAATTGCCCTGGTATGTCTGCTACACAAAAAAAAGGACAAATCCGATCCGGCCAGTTACTGCCCCCATCAGTCTACTCTTGATCATCAGTAAAGTGATGGAAAGGGCCATCAATAGTACTATCAAGTAGCATTTACTTAGCAATAACCCGCTCACTGATACTCAGTTTGAATTCCACCAGGGTCACTCAGCTCCTGACCTTATTACAGCCTTAGCTGAAACATGAATAAAAGAGCTGAATGCCAGAGGTGAAGTGAGAATGACTGTTCTTGATGCCAAGGCAGCATTTGACTGAGTGTGGCATTAAGGAACCCTAGCCACACTGGTGTCAGTTAGAATCGGGGGAAACCTTTCTACTGGTTGGAGTTATACACAGCATAAAGGAAGATGGGGTTGTGGTGGTTGGAGGTCAAACATCTCAGTTCATAGAATCCCTACAGTGCAGAAGGAGGCCATTTTGCCTATTGGGCCTGCACTGACCACAATCCCATCCAGGCCCTATCCCCATAACCTCACATATTTACCCTGCTAATCCCCCGGATACCAACGGGCAGATGAGCACGGCCAATCAACCTAGCCCACGTCTTTGGAATGTGGGAGGAAACCAGAGCACCTGGAGGAAATCCACGCAGAGATGGGGGTGGGGGGTGCAAATTCCACACAGGCCTGAGGTCAGAATTGAACTCGGGTCCGTGGCTGCCCCTTTCAGGATCTCACTGCAGGAGTTCCTTAGGGTCGTGTCCTAGGCCCAACCATGTTCAACTGCTGCATCAATGACCTTCCTTTCATCGTAAGTGGATGTTCACTGATGGCCTGAGGGTTACCATTTGCCAGGGACTGAATTGGACCAACCATATAAAAACTGTGGCTGCAGGAGAGGTCAGAGGCTAGGAATCCAGCAGCGAATAACTCACATTCTGGCCCTCCCCCCAAGTCTGTCCATCATCTACAAGGCACAAGTCAGGAGTGTAATGGAATACTCTCCACTTGCCTGGACAAGGGCAGCTTCAGTAACACTCAAGAAGCTTGGCACCATCCAGGACAAAGCAGCTGGCTTGATTGGTTAATATTCATTCCTACACCACAGAAGAACAGTGGCAGTAGTGTCTACCATCTACAAGATGAGCTGCAGGAACTCACTAAGACTCCTTAGGCAGCACCTTCCAAACCCACAACCACTACCATCTAGACAGATAAGAGCAGCAGTTACCTGGGAACACCTCCACCTGAACATTTCCCTCCAAGTCATCCTGACTTGGAAATAAATTACTATTTCTTCACTGTTGTGGGTCAAAATGCAGAAATTCCCTTCCTAACAACATTGTGGGTGTACCTTCGACAGACAGAAACTGCAATGCTTCAAGAAGGCAGCTCAGCACCCACCTTTCAAGGGTAAATAGGAAAGGGCAACAAATGCTGGCTTAGCCAGTGATACATCCCATAAATAAATTTTAAAAAAGACGTATTTTGATGACACCCAGGAGAAAGTAACTAATTAGACTGCACCTTTCAATATGTCGACTTTGAATTTCAAATGCAGCTGAATGAATAGTGAAGAGAACATTCATAATTCCAGTGCTGCAGTGAGCAAAATGAAAAGAAAAGCCGTGAGTGGTTGGCAATTTTCATACACCCAGAAGATGTACATTCTCTGTCTTGGAAATATATATGGCTCTTACTTGAACTCTGCTCCCAGCCCTTAGCTCAATTTTATTACCATCCTTGGGCTCAGCCTTCAATGACAGCCCACTCATTGAAACTACTACTTATAAATAATGTCCCAGTCTCCATATTAAAAATGACTGACTTGTCCATGAACCCAGGGCTGAGAAGGCAGTTATTCTTAATAAAGCAACCAATCATAAATTGAGTGCAAGTGTTAGTTTTCGAAGTAAATGATGAATAAGGAATTAATGAAGGACTCACACATACAAATTAAACAACTGACATTTATGTCGGTGCCTATAAATGCAGCAGGCAATTACATTAACGCCCATCGCGTGGGTTGTTCCCCGAAGGTCCTTAGTTCTGGACTTACCCACAAGAGGAAACATCCTTTCCACGTCCACCTTGCCAAGACTATTCAGGATCTTCCATATTCAGTTGAATCACCCGTCACTCTTCTAAACTCCAGTGGAAATAAGCCCAATCTGTTCAACCTATCCTCGTAAAATAACCCACTCATTTCAGGTATCAATCTGGTAAGCTTCTGAACTACATCCAATGCATTTACATCCTTCTTTACATAAGGAGACCAAAACTGCACACAATATTTGAGATGTGGTCTCACCATTGCCCTGCATAACTAAAGCATAACATTTCTTGATATCACATGGAATGAATTGAACTGGCTGAAGTCTGACACCTGTGACGCTGGGGACCTTCAGGGGAGGCCCAGATGGATCACCCACTACAGGGTGAAGATTATTATGAATGATTCAGCTTTATCTTTTGCACTGTTGTGCTGGGGTCCTCCATCATTGAGGATGGGGATATTTGTGGAGCCTCCTCCTCCTGAGTTGTTTAATTATCCTTACTTTTATGTTCAATTCCTCTCAAAATAAACAGCATTCCATTACCCTTCTTGATTACATGTTATACCTGCATACTAACTTCTTGTGACTCATGTACTGGAACACCTAGATCCCTCTGCACCTCAGAATTCTGCAGTAGCCCTCCGTTTAAGTAACACTCTACTTTTTAATTCTTCCTGTTGAAGTTAAGGAAGTCATATTTTCCCACATTATGCTCAATCTGCTAGATTTTGCTTAAAACTGGGAACCAGTTTGAACTTTGGGCTCATTAAGGAATTGAGGAATACTGCAAATAAAGTTACTAGGATATTTTTCATCCATTTTTAGTACTGAACTATTGGGCTAAATTTGATCACATCAGGGAAAATCCCAACATCAAGGCTCAAATCAGGATCATTGCTGCATGAACAGGAAGCAGGACATGGAAACAGAGTTTGCTTCTCACATCCAATTAGTAGTTGCTAGGCATGACGCAACCCAACAACCTATGGCAGACAAGAAGGTGGCCTTTTTAAACCTTTGGTTTAAAGGTATCATGGAGAAAAGCAGATGAAAGGGAGAGTAATAGCTAAAGTTAAAGAAAGCGTGGCTCCCAGGTATAATGATGCATCCCAAGAGGTGTTCCTCCAAGTGGCAAAGACACAGAGAAAGAGAATTTGTGATACCAAATTCACAGCTCTGGATGTCAGGAAAAGCAACAACGAAATATGAGAAGTAGTTGCCAATCCAGATATTTGGCACGACCAAGCTCCAATGTTCACAATGAGATGTTCAATACCTTCACAGCAGAGGCCCCTGCTCAGCCAGAGTTGATTTTTGCATTGCCTGTACAGAATGGTTGCTTGCAGCTAATTGCTGAGTGGTGCAATGCTGGACATCAAAGCTGACACAGAGTGGGAAACATAACTGGGCTTTGGGAGACAAATGACACTGTGCATGTCTGTGTTTTCAGGAGAAATGAGATCACAGCGTCAGGGAACAACAAGGGGAATTGGAGGCAGATTGCCTTTGCTGCTGGATTGATGTCAGTGGAGGAGGAGGCAATAGTGCAAGGAAGGGTTTCAGGAGGGCTGTCTATTGCTGAGGGTGAGGTGGGTATGAAGTTCATAGAGAGTGATTAACTTCATGGTAGTGGCCATGACATTGTCTGACAAGCACTAATTATGGAGCATCGTGTGACCAGTGATGAGCTCAGGGAGCTCCAGAGGCATGACAGACAGATGTTGGTGGAAAGCACAGCGTCCTGACATCACTCATCTCTCTCGCAGCTCATGTAGCAGATGAGGCAGTGATAGCAGAGGAGTCCTCAGATGAGGGGCAGCGATCTGAAAAGACATTGAAATACCATTCTAGCTCACTCTCCACTAAAGGAGATACTTGCACATCAGTGTGCATTGAATGCCGTTAAAAAGAGTGGCACCCAGCTGATAAGCTTGGCACAGAAGCACATGAGCAGCTGGTGCAGGCAATGATAGATATGGTCACTCTCTATCAGAGGAGTGAGGAAGGCCTGAGCAATGATCAGCTTCATTGCAGATAGTGAACTTCAGGAGCCATCAGCAAAGCGGCTGATGTTGGACAGTCAAAGTTCCGACAGGCTGGTCACCCCCATATGTAGACAATGGAGGAGTCCACTTATGCCATGTCTCTGGAGTTTCAGTGCATGGCCTCCTCCATTTAGACAGTGGTGATTCTCTTAGAACGTAGAACACAGAACATTACAGTGCAGTACAGGCCCTTCGGCCCTCGATGTTGCGCTGGCCAGTGGAACCAATCTAATTGACCCTGTAACCTAAACTATTCCAATGTTATCCATATGCCTATCCACTGACCATTTGAACGCCCTTAAAGTTGGGGAGTCCACAACTGCTGCAGGCAGGGCATTCCATGCCCTTACTACCCTCTGAGTAAAGAGCCTACCTCTGACATCCATCCTATAATTACCACCACTTAATTTAAAGCTATGTCCCCTTGTGTCAGCCATCACCATCCGAGGTAAAAGGCTCTCACTGTCCACCCTATCCAATCCTTTGATCGTCTTGTATGCCTCAATTAGGTCACCTCGTAACCTTCTTCTCTCTAATGAAAATAACCTCAAGTCCCTCAGCCTTTCCTCATAAGACCTTCCCACGATACCAGGCAACATCCTGGTAAACCTCCTCTGCACCCTTTCCAATGCCGCCACATCTTTCTTATAATGCGGCGACCAGAACTGTGTGCAATACTCCAAGTGCGGCCGCACCAGAGTTTTGTACATTTGCAACATGACCTCACGGCTCCGAAATTCAATCCCTCTACCAATAAAAGCTAACACACCGTACGCTCATGGCTCATGGGACGGAACATGTCACAAACCACCCAGTAAATGCAGGGCCTACATACTATTGCCTTATCAATGACCTCTGTAGAGCAATGGACAAGCAAAATGGGCCTGAGATGCCCAGTCACCTTGGCTGGTTCTCAAGCACTTCAGGTAAAGGAATTCCTCACCAGACTTCAGTATGTAAATACTATATGAATCCAATACATGCAAGTCTGCATTCAATATCTATTGAACATTGATGGATGAAGTTTAGTCACTTTTACAGGCTCATAAATAACTACATGATTTGATTAAAAATTGAAGTGCTTAAATAGACTGCTTTCTATGATATATATCTCAGCAACAGGGCTGTCATCATCAAGTGGTGGCGTAATGTTTAAGATTTTCCCAAGAGAAACATGTTCCTGTGATTGATTATTGTGTTTCCCTGTCATCTTTGAAGAAGCCTATTAGTGTTGGCTCTTAGAGTGTATTTCCATTAAAAGCTTCCTGGTCTCAAGCCTCTTCCAAATCCTCCTTCTTGGAGGGGGTGGATGGATACCGAGGAGATTCTCATTCTCCAAGGCTCTTCCCCTCTGGAGCACCAGCTTGTGCAGAGAACCACATCCCAGTATGACGCAGGAAACCCTTGATGGTGCATATTGCAGATCCCCTCCAGATCAATCCAGGCACCTGAACCTCACTTTCAGCTGATGCATCACTGTTTTAATGATTGTCTTTGTGGTCATTCAGCAATGGCTGTTGGTGTCCTCTGCTTCTGTGTTGGGCTTCCATACAGGCGATGTGAACCATGTCTTCAAATCATAGCTTTTATCACTTGGTCTTCATTCGCAGTGGGGTTCATGAGACCTGAAAAGCTGAGGCACTTGGGACTGTCTCAGGATGAACATGTCACAGCAGCTTCCAGGAAATCTTGCACACACCTGCAAGATCCTTTTCTGATGGATGGATACTATCTGTACATTCAGTGGTTGGAAGCTCTTCTATTAACAAAGGAGCCTGATGGCATGTGCATGCCTCTTGGCCTGACAGGCCTGCTGTATGGAAGTGTATGTATCAGCCTATGCTCTGGTACAATGTATCCATGACCAGCTTGAAAGAATGATGGGCCACAGAGTGGATTTTTGCCTTTTTCCAATGTGGAAGTGAATCTGATGAGGATAAAACAATTTCATTGTCTTTCACAGCGTTATTGAGGTAACAACTGCAGCAGTTCAAATGATCTGTGGCCATTTAACAGGAGAAATGCAATTGAGCTTTGACTAAGTCAGGCTTCTGACGACCCTAACAATCACACCATTCTACCTACTAGTTATGGAAGAGGAAACATCGAATCAGATGGTGCATACAGTAAAGCCAAGCCAAGGAGTTCAAAATAACTGGTATTTGTTGTATCTTACACAAACTTGCACTTAAACACTGTGCCGCCTCCAACTCATAGATATGAAGTTCAAAATGCAAACAGTTTTCTGGCTGTGACCACACCAAATCCCTGTACAATTGCAGCAAGAATTCCTAAAAAATGTACAGCCAATTCTGTACTCTGTAGTGTGGGAATAAAGAATGAAATGCTCCAATGCCCTTGCAATAAAGGCCAGTAGTCCATCTGCCTCCCAAACTGTTTGCTGTATCTACATATCTATATTATATGAGTATACCCAAGTCTCTCTCTTAATATCAACATTTAGAAGTTTCATGTCTTTTTGAAAATGTTCTGCTTGGTATTCTTAATACTTCATGCCACCCTGTCATTATAATCCACCTACCACCTCGTTGCCCACTCACTTAACCAATCAAAATCTCCTTGCAGACTCTTGGTGTTCTCTCATAGTATACATTTCCTACATTATTCTGAGTCATTCACATAGATGGTAATTAGCTGGAGTCCCACCACTGATCCTTATGCACTCCACTGATTACAGCCTGCCAACTTGAAAATGTCCCATTTATTCCAACTCTGCTCCCTGTCCATTCAGCAATCCTCCATGCATGCTAATGTATTAACCCAATGCCATGAGGCCTTATCTTGTGCACCTTATGTATGAGTCACTTTTTGAATGGCTTTTGGAAATCCAAGTATACATCTATTGTCTCCCCTTTATCTACCTTATTAATTAGAAAACTCAAAAAACTTCTCTCAGAACATCAAGTTGACTTTGTCTGATCACAGTGTGGTTTTCAAAGTGAATTGTTAAGACTTCTTTAATAACATATTCCAACATTTTTCTGATAACTGATGTCATGTGAACTGGTCCAGAGTTCCCTGATTTTGTCTCCCTCCTTTGATACATTACAGCCAATATTACAGATTCCTTCCTCACCATTCCTAGGTGTGTCCTATCCTATTGGCAGGACAGACCCATCTGAGGTGGCTGCACAGTGATTTACTGTCTACAGAAAGTGATCCTCAGAGTCTTCACATTGACACTGGACCCCATGATGTCTCCTTTCATCAGGTCAAACATGGGAAAGGGAAACTCCTGCTTATTATCACCTACCACCCCTCTCAGCTGATGTATCAGTGCTCCCCATATTGAAAACACTGACGGTATTTAGGACACTGAATGTACTCTGGGTGGGGGCAACAAAATCCATCACATGTCTTAAATGAGCTATCCCTTATTTTAACAACATGGTAAATGTCCCCTTCTCACCAACCTCTCTCTTTCTCGCTAGCACTTCCTTAAAAGTTTCTCACTTCTTGCTTAATGCCATACTTCTTCGTTTACTGAACCAAAAAACCATAGCCAACTGTTTCCCTACACCTATGTAAATTGCTTTAAGTTTAAGATTCTTGTTTTGGACCCAAGTATATTCTCAGACTTATAATGGAATTCAACCATATTATGATTACTTTTGCCCAGAGGATCTTTTACTTAGATTTCTGATTAACCCTGCCTCATTGCAGAATGATGTGGAGATGCCGGTGTCGGACTGGGGTAAACACAGTAAGAAGACTCACAACACCACGTTAAAGTCCAACAGGTTTATTTGGTAGCACAATCACTAGCTTTCAGAGCGCTACCCCTTCATCAGTCACCTGATGAAGCAGACTTACCTGATGAAGGAGCAGCACTTTGGAAGCTAGCCTTCAGAGGTGGCTGCACAGTGATTTACTGTCAAAGTATATCATTCATAAAGGAGAGAGTGTGGAATACAGTGTTACAGTCAGAGCTTGTGTTACCAAATAAACCTATTGGACTTTAACCTGGTGTTGTGAGACTTCTTACTGTCATTGCAGAGTACCAGATCTAAAATAGTTGTGTCTCTAATTGATTGTACAGCCTTGTGTTCCAGGAAATTGCTGGGCAAACATTCTACAAACTTATCGCATCCGGACTGCCTTTGTCAATTTGATTTGTTCAGTCTATATGAAGATTAAAGTCCCCCATGATTCTTATGTTGCCTTTGTTACAGATTTAAATTGTTCTTATTTAATATTTTGTCCATCAGTATAACCATTTGAAGGCCTATCAACTACACCCACCAATGTTTTCCAATCTTTGTTATTCCTAATCTCTCCTGATATCAACCATACATCACAATTCCCATTAAAACACACAAGACTTTTCTGTACAAAGTATCTCATTGAAATAGTGTACACATTTAGTTAAGTACCTGAAATGTCCTCTGTATGGTAGTCTGCATAGGTAACAAATACTCTGCCAAACAAAGGAGCAACTCAATTAGGCTCTACCAATACATCAAAGTGCTGATTTTACAAAATTGCATTCCTGACATTGAGCCTGGGCTGTTGGAAGTGCTTCTTGTAAATTTAAACAAGTTTCCAAAATGTATTCATGTTGAATGTGAATCCCCATCAGGAGTACAACTATGCAAAATGATTCCTTAAACTGCAAAGGTGCAACAGGACTTCCACTCAACAACCTTAATATGCCCCATACTGAAAGAAACATCTTGATACGTTACAGCAGGGTTCCCAAACCCTTTGAGCCATGGAACCCGGGTAATCTCAATAGATCATCGGGGAACCCTGAGTGCTCACATAATGGTGACACTTCTTTTTGCTGCAAAATAGGCATGAACGCAGAAACCAATTGTATACTAGTCCTTTCTAGCTCTATTTATTTTTTGATTTTGATTTATTATTGTCATATATATTAGCATACAATGAAAACTATTGTTTCTTGCACGCTATACAAAGTATATCATTCATAAAGGAGAGAGTGTGGAATGCAGTGTTACAGTCAGAGCCAGAGAAAGATCAACTTAATGCAAGATAAGTCCATTCAAATGTCTGCCAGCTGCAGGGAAGAAGCTGTTCTTGAGTCTGTAGGTACGTGACCTCAGACTTTTGTATTCTTTTTCCAATGGAAGAAGGTGGAAGAGAGAATATCCGGGGTGCGTGGGGTCCTTAATTATGCTGGCTGCCTTGCCAAGGCAGCGGGAAGTATAGATAGAGTCAATGGATGGGAGGCTGGTTTACGTGATTGATTGGGCTACATTCATGACCTTTTGTAGTACCTTGCAGACTTGGGCAGAGCAGGAGCCATACCAAGCTGTGATACAACCAGAAAGAATGCTTTCTATGGTGCTTCTGTAAAAGTTGGTGAGAGTCATAGCTGACATGTCAAATTTCCTTAGTCTTCTTAGAAAGTCGAGGCGTTGGTGGGTTTTCTTAACTATAGTGTTGGCATGGGGGGATCAGGACAGGTTGTTGCTGATCTGGACACCTAAAAATTTGAAGTTCTTGGCCCTTTCTATTTCACCCCCACTGATGTAGACAGGGGCATGTTCTCCTTTATGCTTCCTAACGTCGATAACAATCTCTTTCGTTTTGTTGACATTGAGGGTGAGATTATTGTTGCCGCATCAGCTCATCAGATTCTCTATCTTATTCCTGTACTCTGTCTCGTCATTGTTTGAGATCCAACTCACTTCGGTGGTGTCATCAGTAAACTTGAAAATATATGCAAATATTCAGAATTAGGGATTCACACGCAGTCACAAATGTATTCGCCAGCAACATGGCCTGCTCATATTAACCTGTTGCAAACCATCCTCCCAATACCCCTTAAAAAAAACAAATACACACATACACACCTTACACATTCCTCACCACCCCCTCCCCTGCCCAACACACACAAAAAAAGTGCAGGAGGCCCTTCGGCCCATCAATGTGACAACAATCCCACCTTGGACCTATCCCCATAACCTCACATATTTGCTCTTCTAGTCCTCCCCTGACATTCCCCCTAACTCTAAGGAGCAATTTATCGTGGCCAATCAACCTAACCCACACATTTTTGGACTGTGGGAGGAAACTGGCTCACCTGCAGGAAACCCACATAGACACGGGGAAAATGTGCAAACTCAACCCAGTCATCCAAGCCAGGAATCAAACCTGGGTCCCTGGCACTGTAAGGCAGCAGTGTGAACCACAAGCACAAACACATGCACATCTCTCTCACACACTCACTCCTCTCTCTCACACACACACTCACCCTCTCTCTCATCCTTGCCTCTCGGAGGTCCTCCCACCACTCTGATGCACATCCACCTTTCGAAGGCCTGAACATACCCCTCCCCCCCTCACCCCACTCTTGTATGCATAAGTCTCCAAGGGCCTAACTCCCCCACTTTACACATGCCTCTCAGATCTAAAATGTCCCGAGGCAAAAGGAGGAAGGGAGATGGGGAGGACTCAGATATCTGTGTCTTTCTCTGAATGAGGTGTTGGACAGTAGTTACTCAGACTATGTATTTCAAAGCAGTGCTTACTTGGGCATATAAAAAGAGCGACTTTAATTTTTGTAGCACTTCTCACAATCTAAAGACACCCACAAATACTTCATTCCCAGTGAAATGCTTTTGAAGTGTAGTACTGTATACACAGTACAGTCAGAGGAGTGGGGCTGCTGACCTTCCAGGGAGCAACAACATTCTCCCTCATCCACTCCCAGGTTTAAGGCACAAATGAAGAAAGCACTGACTCTCTGAAACTCCCATCCAGGCCAATCTGGCATTGCTCTTCACTGGAGGTGGGGCCCTCAGTCCCATAAAGATCACACATCTTTGCAGTATTTGCAACAATCAGCTCCAATGCTCTAGCAATAAATATTACAGTCCTGTTGCTGCCATTTCTTCCCCCTTCAGAAGTGGCAAAGCAACAGATGCAACCAGCATCTGTACTTTTAACGTACCTGATAATGCCCTCCTTGAACCTACTGTATTGCCAGCAAATTAGACTATGAATGTAGTTAGGACGCGGAGAAGTGGTAGATGGAGTTCAACCCAGATAAGTGTGAAATGGTTCATTTTGGCAGGTCAGATAGAATGGCAGAATATACTATTAATGGTAGGACTCTTGGCAGTGTGGAAGATCAGAAGGGTCTTGGGATCTGAGTTCATAGGACACTTAAAGCAGCTGTGCAAGTTGAAGCTGTGGTTAAGGAGGCGTATGATGTATGGGCCTTCATCAATCAAGGAATTGAGTTTAGGAGTCGAGAGATAATGTTGCAGCTATATAGGACCCTGGTCAGACCCCATTTGGAGTACTGTGCTCAGTTCTGGTCGCCTCATTACAGGAAGGATATGGAAGCCATAGAAAGGGTGCAGAGGAGATTTATAAGGATGTTGCCTGGATTGGGGAGCATGCCTTATGAGGATAGGTTGAGGGAGCTCGGCCTTTTCTCCTTGGAGAGACGAAGGATGAGGGGTGACCTGATAGAGGTGTATAAGATGTTCAGAGGTGTTGATCAAGTGGATTGTCAGAGGCTTTTTCCCAGGGCTGAAAGGTTGCCACAAGATGACACAGGTTTAAGGTGCTGGGGAGTAAGTACAGAGGAGATGTCAGAGGTAAGTTTTTCAGTCAGAATGGGGGGTGTGTGGAATGGGCTGCCGGCAATGGTGGTGGAGATGGATTCGATCGGGTCTTTTAAGAGACTTTTAGATAAGTGAAACTTACTAAGGTAGAGGGCTATAAGTAAGCCTAGTAATCCCTAAGGTAGGGACATGATCAGCACAACTTTTTGGGCCGAAGGACCTGTATTATGCTGTAGTTTTTCTATGTTCTATGTTCTAGTTTAATGAGCATTATAGTGGAAGGTCAAATATTTAATGTACAGGCATGCAAGCAGCAGCAGTTTCATTGCCACTCAGATATATTACACTGCAGGGTCAGTCAGAAAGGTGATAATGTCAGTTCTGTTGTTCCAATATTTCAATTATTCCAACGTAAGGCAAATGTATTGCACACACCTACACCACAGACCGTAAACACGGGGTTGACTGATGCTGTAATGAATCAAGATTTTTTTTGGTATGTGACGTATTAAGCTCATTGAGCGGAAATCCTGTTGTACCGTTGTAATTTAAGGAATCATTTTGCGTAATTGTAATTCTGGTGGGGATTCACATTCACCATCAATGCATACGGGAAGCTTGCTTAAATTTACGAGAAACACTCCCAACAGCCCAGGCTCAAAAGCAGGAATGGAATTTTGTAAAATCAGCACTTTGATGTGTTAGTAGAACCTAATTGAGTTGTTTTTTTGTTTAGCAATGCAGTCAACTGTACATTGGATATTTCAGGTACTTAACTAAATGTGAACACCATTTCAATGAGATACTTTGTGCAGAAAAATCCTGTGTATCTTAATGGGAGTTGTGACATATGGTTGGTATCAGTATGAGTGAAGATTAGGAATAACAAAGATCGGAAAATACTGGTGAGTGGAGTTGAGAGGTTGCATGTTTATAATACTGCTGGTTAATGTGAGTTACTGGACAAGGACCTAGAGACTTGGATAAATGATCCAGAGGCATTGACACAAACCCTACCATATCAGCTGCCGAATTGAAATTTGGTGAATTAAATAAATCCGGAATAAGAAATAAGTATTAGTAATGGTGACCACAAAATCTACATCTCACATCTGATTCAATCGTGTCCCTTATGGAAGGGAATCTGTCACAATTCACCAGTCTGGCCTCTATGTGACTCCAGACAAACAGCAAAGTAGTTGACTCTGAACTATCTTTTGAAATGGCCTAGTAAGCCACTCAGTTGCCTCAAATCACTACATGAGCAATGATCATCTCTAACAACAGAGCTTCTAACCACCTTCCCTTGATATTCAATAGCATTACCAATGTTGAATTCCCTTCCATCAATATGTTGTGTGCAGACTGTGATTAACCAGAAACTTTACTGTACCAGCAACAAAATACCACAGTTATGAGAGTAGGTTAGAGGCGAAGTATTCTAAAGCATCTCCTGATTTCCCCAACATTTAACAGGTTTGAACCATCCAGAACAAAGAGGCAAGTTTCATTAGCACCCCATTCACCACCTTAAACATTTGTTCCTTCCATCGCCATTCACTGTGGTTGTTGCCATTTCCACCATCTACACGATGCACTGCAGCAACTCAAGGTTTCCTCGACAGCAGCTTCCAATCCTGTGACCATTACCACACAGAAGAACAAGGACATTTGGGAGCACAAGCACCCATGGGTTCCCCTTCAATTTACACAAGGTCTTGATTTGGGATAATATTGCTGCTCCTTCAAAATCCTGCAACTCTCTTACTAACAGCACTGTGGGTGCACCTACATGGAGTGTTGGAGTTCATGAAGATGACTTCCCCAGGGGACTTAGGGATGAGAAATAAATGTTAGCTTAGCCAATGGTGTCCATATTCCATGAATTAATTAAGAAGTTAAAAAGTGGAAAATATATATTGGGTTGGATTTTACAAACCCTATCTCCCCGCACTCCACCTCCATCCCCCCAGCCCCCTGCGTCCCCCCAGCAGTGGGGCATGTAAAATAGAATAGATCAAGTGGCTAAGCTCACCACTTTCCTGTCTACCCCCAATTTGATTCTCATTACACAGGGGGAAGGATTGAGTATGACACACACTAAGCCATCTTCTATTAGGCCTATTGAATGCCTTATGTGACTAATTATTGCCCTCTTGAGGTCAACAATCCACCTCTGCGGTCAGAACACACTGGCTGGCGGATACCTTTGGTGAAAAGGTGGGAAGGAAGGGGTTGTTTGCATCCTTCATGAAGTGTCCACTCTACACTGGGGACACTCTCCCATGATGTTAAACCCCTCTTTGTACTAACCGTTCTGGTCTTCAAAATCTGCTGCCAAACAACCCCTCCTTTCCCCCACTTCCCCACATTTCTCTAGGCTCTCTCGTCTCTCCCTGTTTAAAGCCGCTGACTTACCCAAGTCTGCAGACCATGACCACTCAAACCTGCATTCAGTTTGGTGGGATATACTATCCCACTGGGAGGGGAGGGGCCGCAGAATGCTGGCTGTGTCTTCTTCCAGCAAGCCCTATACTGAGTTCCAGCACTGCAGAGACTGCTTTAGCTGCCAGCCAATCAGACTGGCTCTCAGCTTTTGAGGGTGGAGCTTCTTCCATTTGAGGGGCAGAATTCTGGCCCTCACCTCATTAAGGCCGCTTGGAGCGCATCATGGCAGCAGGGCGACAGTGCTTGCAGTTGATCAATTTGGGACTGATATTTTATGGGTGGGGGTTGGGCAGCAGTACGCCCCGTTAATCCCCTTAAACTACACATCTTGGGACACTAAGGGGCAATTTAGTATGACCAATCAACCTAACCCACTCATCTTTGGAGTGTGGGAGGAAATCAGAGCACCTGGAGAAAGCCCACGCAGACACAGGGAGAACATGTGAACTCCACACAGACCCAATGCCAGAATCGACTCTGGGTCTCTGCCACTGTGAGACAGCAGTGCTAACCACTGTGCCCACCATGCTGTTCTCAAAAATGAAAGATGTTTGTCAAATTCAAGAGGATAATGGTGCTTTAAGTCAATGTTCAGTACCACAATGAAATCAATCCCTCCACAAGGATTACTTCAAGTGGCCATTCCTTTCTTTACAAACCAGGGCTAAAAGCTAAATTGCAGGTAGGCACCATGCTTCATAAGAACAGAAGGCGCCCATTTGCTTCATCCATGCTTACACAGTACTGTGTTCATGTGCAGGATGTAATCAGACCATGTTCAATTCCCTCCTACTGAGACACCAAGCGTCTATCCTCCACTCCAACTGAATGTTAAAAAAAATTGATTTATTTTCTGCATGGTTCCACCAAGTCTGCATTCACTGCATTAGGTGACAGTCTGTTTCTCTAAGAATTCTAACTATGAAGGAGCTACTGCCGTTATGTTCAATTTGAGATTTCCTAAGTTTCTAATCCCCTCTTTTTTTTTTAATGGTAGGTTCAGTTAATTCTCAACCTTATCACAACACTTTGAAGATGACTGTCCAAAGATGTGGTGGCTGGGGGGGTGGGAAGGTGTTCTCTTGAGTGCCCGCTGGAAGGATCCATGGGTAAACCATGGACAAATTAACACCTCTTGTGCCTGGAAGGGTTCATCCAGATAAAGCAGATAAAATAATGCTAGAATTGGTTTTGGGTCAGTAAATATTAGAATGTGTGCGCAGTACTGCGCAACATATAGGTTCATTAGTTAATAGAAATTGACAGCACAGACAGTAACTTCTTTCTAAAGGGGAAAAGTTACTTTTTCAAGGTAATTAGTGGTATGCTGCCATTTGTGGGAATTTGAAACTGTATTGGATTTAATGCACGTTGTAAATAAAATCTTCATTTTTTAAATAGTGACTATAATGTGTTAATGTAATTTTGAAACATTCAAGAGTTTCTTACAAAAATGTTGCTGTTTCAGCTCCTTCTGCATTTTTTCTCCACTTCACTTGACTTTCTCCTTCTTATTATACTGGAGTGCTGTTTGATGGGTGTTGCTAACCCCCTGGTACTTCACCAAGGTGTCAGCCTTGACCCATGGCCACATTCTGGTCCCTACGTTAATGGGTTGAGGGTTGCAACTCCACCCTACAGACTTGAGTTCGTCATCTAGGCTGGCGCTTTGAGCTGAATTTTCACGTTGGTGGCAGGGAATGGGGGGGATCGGGGCTATTCCCGGGTTCCAACCCAACTTGCTGGGGAAAAGCAGATTGAGGTCACAGTTTTCATAGGGGTAGCCCCTTAATTGATATGTGGATGCATCCATTTGAGGCTGTGGGATGGGAACAGATTGTTTGCATATCTGGTCCAAATTCACCATGACAGCCATTACTGAGGCTATGGTGTTAGTGAAGGAAGAAAGCTGCAGAATTTCTCAATGTTTTAGACAGGATTGGAATCAAATCTGATGTCTCAGGAAAGCTGGATGCCTGGCATGCAGGTAAAGCTATGCCTGGGTTCTCAGATGCAGACCTGAATGTCATGCTGAATTTGATTAGGGAGAGGAGGGAGGTCCTCTCCCCAGAGGGTGTTCAGTAGAGGCCAGCCACCCAGACTGAGAAGGTGCGTGTAGAAGTGGCAGCCTTAGTGACTGACCAGATTGTAGTGAGGAGAATCTGAATATAGTGTTGGAAAAGCTTCAATGATCTGATACACTCTGGTAGGATAAATGTAACCCCTAACCTATTTACCTCTAGCACATACGGTAGCTGAGATGCCTCGGGGTGCTCCTGAACATCAAAGGAATACACATTCCCAGGGCACCTATTAGCCCCTCAGAATGGTTCAGAACCATACTGCTGCTTAGGATCTGCCGGCACTGATAGACAAAGTTCTTAATGAGTAGGGGCACATTGATCAATGAGGACAACAATGCCTTATCTCACTCTCTTCTATCCTTACAGGTGTAATGGGCTCTTAATGCCAGAGGATATAGATGGGAGAAAGGGTACTATTCGTACCACCACATTATTCCAATGAAGGAGATAAATCTGGAGATATCCAGGATTCGGAGTGAATATTGTCAACCCTGGTAAGACGTGTGATGATGGTGATTACACAGGAGAATGTGTCTTTTATTGGATGTAATGCATTCCACCCCATCCAAAAACACTACCATAGCTTCCACTCTCCTCAGTTAATTCTGGTCATATCTCTTTGTGTCTCCTACAGGTGGACGTGTCCAGTAGAAGGAACTTTCTTCCCCTCCCCCAGCTGCCCCAGTGAAGCAGAGAGGTGGTGAAGGAACACCATCACTTTACAAGTGCAGCGTCTACCAATGCACACTGTCTTACCTCGCAAGGTCCTCATGTTGCATTTAAATAAAGTGGCACTGGGTAAATGGCACACACATATTAGTGTGCAGAAGGAGATGCCCGAAGCACTCCTCAGATAAGTGCCTCGTTTGAGGACCCCAGGAGTCACTGGGAAGGAAGCTGTACCTAAAGCAGCAGCAGCAGATGTGTTTCTGCATGACAGGATTCCCTGAGGCAATGAGAAGACAAGGCCAGAGAATGGAGGAGTCCATTTAGCTCATGTGTGGCACCATGGCTCAGGGCTAGCAGCTTATTAACTCCTCCATTGATAGGGTAGCCAAGCTGCGGGAAAGTCATCTGTGGCTTCACTGTGAGTGGATGATGTCTCGGGAAAGCAGCCTCATAATCAAGGATCCCATGCACTCTGGATATACCCTTTTCCATCTTCTTTCATCGGGAAAAAGATACAAAAGTCTGAAAACACATACCAACCAACTCAAGAACAGCTTCTTCTCAGCTGCCACCAGGCCTTCCAACGTTACTTTCATGTATTAAGATGATCTTTCTCTTCACCCTACCTCTAATACAATATTTTGCACCCTTTCCTTTTCCCTTTCCACTATGTACTCTATATTTGGTAAGTTTTGTCTTCGTTACATGCAAGAAATAATATTTTTCACTGATTACCAATACATGTGACAATAATAAGTCAAATCAAAACTGCACACCGAATCCACAGAGATATTTGGAGTGGATGCCAGCTGTGCCCCAGCTGCTGTCATCTTCCAAGCATTCACAATGCCTGCCAAGAGCTGAGGATGCCACAGGGGTGAATGAAGGTGTCATCCCTCATTAGCATCCTCATCATCCTCAGCCTCCTTGGTTCCTCTGACTGAGAGGCCATCTGTGCAGCAGGGCTATAACCGCAATAATGTAGGTGCGGCAGCCTCTCTTTTCTTTGCTCTTTCTTGGCATGTGATTTCTTGTCCATCACAATTTCCGTTGAACTGATTGGCTTGCTAGGCTATTGCAGAGGGCCATTAAGAGTCAGTCCAATTGCTGTGGGTCTGGAGTCACATGTAGGTCAGATTGGGTAATGATGGGGATATTTCCTTACTTACAGAACAATACTGAATCAGGTGGGTCTTGTTTCTTGGTCCCCGAGGACCGATCCATACATTTGGCAGAGTGTAGTGAAAGAAGAGCTCTTGCAGTTTGGGCTGGCAGAGGATGAAGTAGTCATGGCAACCAACAGGAAAGCAAGCATCCACACACAGCAAGCTCTTGCTGTAATCATAGATTGGTTGGACATTAAGGGAATGGAAGCCTTTTCTGTTGATAGATCTCACAGGCCTGTCGCTGGGTGTCTGGATGGCAAGAAGTCTCACAACACAAGCTTAAAGTCCAACAGGTTTATTTGTAGCAAATGCCACAAACTTTCGGAACAGGCTGTCCCTTCGTCAGGTGGGTGGGAGAACTCCATTTCTCCCACCCACCTGACGAAGTCTCCATATGGCCTCCATTTACTTCATCCTCCTCGTTCCTTTCCTCTGCCCTCCTGCTGCTCAGTGTTCTGTCTTTATGGGGAAGGGTGTTGCTGCTCATCACCACTGGGCCCAAAGTCAGAGAGTTTTACACTGTTTGACAATGCAGCCTTCCTTGTGCTTGGCTAGTTGCCCCCAGTTCTCCTTGGTTGTCTTCCCCCCTGCTTTTTCTGCCCCCAGGATCGTAGGAGCGGGTTGACCTCCTGCACTGTCCTCACATTAAGATGTCTCACAACAGGTTAAAGTCCAACAGGTTTATTTGGAATCATGAGCTTTTGGAGCGCTGCCCCTTCTTCAGGTGAGTGGAGAGGTAGGTTTCACAAACACGGCATATATAGACAAAGGCAGCATTGCAAGATAATGGTTGGAATGCGAGTCTTTAAAGGTAATCAAGTCTTTACAGATACAGATAATGTGAGTGGAGAGAGGGATAATTACAGGTTAAAGAGATGTGAATTGTCTCAAGCCAGGACAATTTGTAAGATTTTGCGAGCCCAGGCCAGATGGTGGGAATTACACGTAGTGTGACATGAACCCAAGATCCCGTTGAGGCCTTCCTTATGTGTGCAGAACTTGGCTATCAGTATCTCCATGTCACGTCCTCACACTGACTGCCTGCACTCCCGATCAACTATGCTGCGCCAAGGGCATGTTTTCCAAAAACTTGGCCTGCTCTGAGCTGATGACCCTTTTAGAGGCTGAGGTATTTCCCTGGAATGGGCATGACTGGTTCACCATGGTGTACCCACCTCCATTCAGCCCCAGACAGCTCATGTAACAGCTCCTTCCCTGCTGCCATCAGACATTTGAATAGATCCAACATATGTTAAGTTGATCTTTCTCCACACCTTAGCTGTGACTGTAACACTACATTCTGCACCCTCTCCTTTCCTTCTCCCCTATATGCTCTATGACTGGTATGCTTTGTCTGTACAACACGCAAGAAACAAAGTTTTTCATTGTACACTGATACATGTGATAATAATAAATCAAATCAAATCAAATGTGCCTGTAAAAGTTTCAACTTCTCCCTTTACGTGTCACAATGAATTGGTTAACCACTCCAATTGGCTTTAATCAGGGAGTGTCTGGAATTGTTGTGCCAGCCTCCCCTCAGATTGCTGAACATCACTGGCACTGGAAGCATAGCCACAAAAACCAACATGCTGGCTGGCATGCTAATTTTGGCCTCAACTTTCTGTGGTTTCCATTCTAGATGGGGACTGAAAATTCAGCCCTCTGTGCAGTACTGAGGACATGTTGCATTGTTGGACATGCTGCACTTCGGGTGATGCATTAAACTGAGAAAAGAGCGCTGTTTGTGCTGCAGGGGTTTTGTGCTAAGGTTCATTTTGGAGTCTCAACATCAAAAATTATATTGAATAGCAGCAACTTAATTTGCTGTTAAATCTATGCAGATGTGCACTTGTGTAAAGGTTAGTAGGTAAATGAGGGTTTTTCTCTCTCAGCTTCTTGGTAGAATCAGGATATCTACAGTTATCTTGATAAAAGGTTTAAATTATTTATATGGTTTCCCAGATCAAATAGGGAGGTTTGGGAATTGGAGATAATTAGCTTACATCCTGATGATCTTCAACATCCCATGATGTGTCTCAGTGCCGGGAGGATGGATTGCAGCGAGTTTTGTTTTAGTTAAGATTTTATCTGAGTGATTTTTCACTGAACAGGCAGTTGAAGGCTGAGTTTACAGCAGTTTGGAGGAGACGGGGAAGGAACAATTGACAGAGAGAGCATTTGCCGGGAGCCATGACTCAGCTGGAACCAGTAGCAGAGGGCTATCAAAAACCAAGGGTGCCTTCCGATTTGATATCACGAAGCCAAAATACAAGAAGGCACCCGCTTGAGTTGGGGTATCTACAATCGTGAAGTGTTGAAAGAGAGTTGGTGGGGTCGCATTTAGCTGAATGCTATTGGAAGGACCTGAAGAAGTCTTATAACTTGGAAAAAAGTGAGAGCACTAAGAATCAATATGAATTCCTGAGAGCTGTGACACACTTTGGTTTGGTCTCAGGAGATGCAAAGAAGCCTCAAGATCCTTTAAAGTATAAGGGAGATCAGGTTGAAATAAAAGTAGAACAGGGAATGTTCTGTTGAGTTTTTTTTAAGTATATGTGTTAACAGAATTTAGTGTTGTTGGTAGTACTTGCTTAGCTTAACTCTTGTACAGTACAAATGAGGTTTAAAATATGAAATCTTGTAGTGAGTTCTTTTAGTCAATGATTGGGAGTTTAAACTCCTTTCTGATAGCTAATAATCTTTACCAAGATCATAACAACTAAGGGCTCATTTGGGATTTTGAATTTACAGACCGAGACGGGTATTCTGGGATTTTCTAAAGCTTAAGTGAAAAAGATTGCACAGTGGTTTTTAGTGCATTTACAGAAAAGTCAAAATAAGCAGAGAAATTATCCCTGAGTAATCTGCAACAATTAACAACAGTTAATTTGAAAGGAGTAGGCAGAAAGCTTAAGTTTATTTATTAGTGTCACAAGTAGGCTTACATTAACACTGCAATGAAGTTACTGTGAAAATCCCCTTGTCGCCACACTCCGACACCTGTTTGGGTACATGAGGGAGAATTTAGCATGGCTAATTGACCTAACCTGCGCATCCTTTTGGGTCTCGGCACTTCCTTTTGCGACTGGATCTCAAACTTCCTAACTCACAGACCACAGTCAGTAAGAATAGACAACAACACCTCCTCCACGATCATCTGCAACAATGGTGCCCATAAGGCTATGTTCTCAGCCTCCTATTAAACTCCTTATACATCTATGGCTGTGTGGTCAAATTCCCCTCCAATTCGATTTTCAAGTTTGCTGACGACACCACTGTAGTGGGTCAGATCTCAAACAATGATGAGACAGAGTTCAGGAATTAAATAGAGAGTCTGGTGAACAACAATAATCTCTTCCTCAATGTCAACAAAATGAAGATTTTCATCAACTTCAGGAAGCGCAAAGGAAAACATGCCCCTATCTACATCAACGAGGATGAAGTAGAAAGTGTCGAGAGCTTCAAGTTTTTAGGTGTCCAGATCACCAACAACCTGTCCTGGTCCTCCCATGCCAACACTATAGTTAAGAGAGCCCACAAACACTTCTATTTTCTCAGAAGACTAAGGAAATTTGGCATGTCAGCTATGATTCTCATCAGTTTTTACAGATGCACCATGGAAAGCATCCTTTCTGGTTGTACCACAGCTTGGCATGGCTCCTGCTCTGCCCAAGACCACAATCCATCACGCAAACCGACCACCCATCCATTGACTCTGTCTACACTTCCCGCTGCCTTGGCAAAGCAGCCAGCATAATTAAGGACTCTGTGCACCCCAAACATTCTCTCTTCCACCTTCTTCCTTCGGGAAAAAGATACAAACGTCTTGAGGTCATGTATCAACCAACTCAAGAACAGCTTCTTCCCTGCTGCTGTCAGACTCTTGAATGGACCTACCTTGCATTAAGTTGATCTTTCTTTACACTCTAGCTATGACTATAACACTACATTCTGCACTCTCTATGAATGGTATGTTTTGTCTGTATAGAGTGCAAGAAACAATACTTTTCACTATATGTTAATACATATGGCAATGATAAATCAAATCTTTGGACTGTGGGAGGAAACCAGAGCACCCAGAGGAAACCCATGCAGATTTGGGGAGAATGTGCAAACTTTGCACACACAGCAATCCAAGCCAGGAATTGAATTGAGGTCCCTAGTGCTGTGAAGCAGCAGTGCTAACCATTGTGCCACCGTGTTGCCCCAAGCTGGGAACAAAGTTAAAAGTAGACATTACAAAAGCTGAAATAGTTGAGGTATTGGTTTAACATCTGAACCGTAAGGATGAAGAGGTAATCCAGAGAATGCACAGCATAAAACCACTGTGAGTCAATTATAAATGAAACAGTTTGAAACAGAAAAAGTGAGAGAAATGAAAACAGCTTCAAAGAGAGAAAAAAGGAAAAAAGAGAGAGCAAAAGAAACGGAAATGCAAGGACCTGAATTTGAATTCCATATGGAAGAAAAAGAAATGAATAAAGGGAACGATCTTTCCGGCCATTCACGCCTTGCTGCCACTGCAGGTGAGGATGGAGAACTTGGTATGAATGGCCCCAAGATTCTGCCCAAAGAGTTTCAAAGGGAGAAAGAGATGAGGAAAATAGAACTGGGTAGGGAAAAGTGTTGCTTACATAACCAGGGAATAACTGGAAGATTGGAGGAAGATTTGAATTGTACTCCTGATTTTTATTTGGTGAGAAATAACTGCACAGTGCCCACACTCAGTAAGGAAGGCACTGAAAGGTATTGAAAGTGACAACACTGCACTTTTTGTCTTGGCACTCTATGGACTTCTGCGTTCAATACTGAATTCACCACAATTTCAGATCTTAACCTCTGCCTCCAGCTTGTCCTAGGTACTTTTTTTTTGGTGTTTTTTGCTGGCTTGTTTCTTTCTTAATCTTCCCATGTTGCATTCAGATGCCTGCTACGTAGCCATTCTCGCCTCAGCTGGACACAACTTCTGTCTCTTTATTATGCCCAATACCTTCCCTTTGGGTTTTGCATCATGAATTCCTTTGTTAGCTAATCTCTCCTGCCCTCCACCCTCCACTCCACTCCTCCCTTTTGTTCTTCTTGTCCCTTCCTTCTTTTATTATCTTAAAACACTTACATTTCTATCTACCTTCTGTTCTGATAGAAAATCATCAACCTGAAACAGTAACTCTTCACAGAAAGGGTGGCACATTTTATGGTACCACCCAGCCTGCTGAATATTTCCCGCATTTTGGGTTTTAACTTCAGATTGGCAGCATCTACAATATTTGCAAAGATGTTTTGTCTCCTCTGAGGAAATTGCTGCAAAATTAACTTGGCCACAAGAGACATGGAACATTCTTGTACAAAGCATTTAATAGGAAAAGCTTTGGATGTCCACTCAAGTCTTTCAGATAGAGAGTCACCTTATTATGAAAGTGTTAAGACTGTGGTTCTTAATGTGTATCAGCTAACACCACAGGCTTATAGCTTAACATTTCAGAATCTGGGGAAAAGACAAAATCAGACTTTCATAAAAAATTGCTCTGGAGAAAGAAATAGTATTTGATCATTGGCATCAATCAATGGAAATTCACAGAATCCTACAGCGCAGAAGGAGGCCATTTGGCCCATCGAGTCTGCATCAACCACAATCCCTTCCAGGCCCTATCCCCGTAAATCCATGCATTTACCTTCTGGTAAATGCATGGAGTTAGTCCTTCTGGTATTAAGGGGCAATTTAGCACGGCCAATCCATTTAACCCGCACATCTCTGGACTGTGAGGGGAAACCAGAACACCCGGAGGAAACCCACGCAGACATGAGGAGAATGTGCAAACTCCACACAGGCAGTAATTCAAACCAGAAATCAAACCCGGTTCCCTGGTGCAGTGAGGCGGCAGCGCTAACCACTGTGCCACCCCTACCACTAATACCTACCACTGCTGAAATAACACT
Source organism: Carcharhinus amblyrhynchos (assembly GCF_965287045.1). Lineage (NCBI taxonomy): Eukaryota > Metazoa > Chordata > Chondrichthyes > Carcharhiniformes > Carcharhinidae > Carcharhinus > Carcharhinus amblyrhynchos. The sequence continues at coordinate 66,738,306 of NC_137333.1, read as the reverse complement.
GGATTCAGCAGCGGGAATCCAGGCAAATGGAAGAATTAAAAATCACATTACAACACCCCAAAAGTAATTGGGATGGTGTTATTCATGAGTTGCATGGAAGACTCAAAATGTTGGAATGGAAAATGAAGCCCCAGCAGGAAGAAGCTACCACTCAAAAAGAATTAAGCAAGATTCATTTTGACTGACAACAAGAAAAATGCTAAGGGGTTATAAACTGTCCAAAGACCAAACCAAACAAAAATATCAAGGCTTTCTGCATGCACGTAAAAAGCATCTGAACCAAATTTCGAAAGTGGCTAAGGAAGCTCTGTCGATACAAAAAAAACAAGTTTGAACTTGATATTTCACAAAGAAAATCCAAAATATTTGAATCTGGGGAATGGATTTAGAAATAAAGATATGTCTGCAATTAACTGGAAAGAAGAGGGTTTAATGGTAATATTGATCGGGACATTATTTCTGGATGTAAACAAGTGCCAGAAATCTCCGGCCATACACGCCCCCGCTGCCGCTGTAAACAAGGATAGAGAATCTGGCACTCAGTGAAATCTCCATTCACTGCAGTGGGATCAGGGAATCCCTGTGGAATGAATGGCTGGAAAATTCCGGCCAACGGCAATGCTGCGAAGATGGAGGAAAATAAAGATCAGAAGATGAAATCTGGGCAGGCTGATTCAAAAATTGAGCTTGAAAATTCATACATTGTTAACAGTGAGGAGTCCCTACTTACACAAGACTTTGAATTATAATTGTTGTGATATGAAAATGAAAATTTTTACAGAACACCACAAGAAGATATATTGTATATCTATATTTGATTGTGGCTCCCGGTTACTGATTTAACAACGAAATGTTATCAATATGGGCTGACTTGGAGACAATGGGGAGATTGCTCTGTGGATATCATGTAATAAGATTGTTAAAATTGTGGCATGTTGGGAATTGTTATATTTTAAATGGTAGGAATTAAAACACATCAGGATGGCAATAGGCCTTCATTTTTGTGAGGGGCTGGTGTTAGAATTTTATGATTCCTGTCAGGAATACAACTTGTGGTTTAGGAATTGGAATTTTTAAATGTAGGATCAATGAAAACATCTGGGTTGAAATTCTCCTGTCTTGCTTGCTGTAGGAATCATAGCAGCTAAGACAGAAAATTCAATAGGCCATTTAAAGGTCTGTTGAGCTCAGGCGGGAATTTCTGGTCTTGGGGTCACGCGGTTGGAGAACCTCGTCCCTGGTTTGAGAATATGGTAAACAAACCTGGAATAATTGCAAATAAAAAGGTGGTCTATGTCTGTTTATCAAGGCCATAGTTCAAAATACTGGAACCTAAACAGCTTTTTGGTGGAGGTAGGATGTCTACAGCCGGCTCAGTTTAAATTATTCATATGGTTTCTCAGAACAAAGGGGGATGTTTGAGGATTGAAAACAATTGGTCCAAAATTAGTGGGTGGCACTGCTGCCTCACAGTGTTGTGGACCTGAGTTCGATTCCAGTTTGGGTCACTGTGTAGAGTTTGCATGTTCTTCTCTGTGTGAGTTTCCTCCAGGTGCTCCGGTTTCCTCCCCCAATCCAAAGATTTGCAGGTTAAGTGGATCAGCAATGCTAAATTGCACCTTAATGTCAGAGGGACTAACTAGGGTAAATGCATGGGGTTATGGGGATAGGGCCTAGGTGGGATCGTAGTTGGTGCAGACTCAATAGGCTGAATGGCCTTCTTCTGCACTGTAGGATTCTACGATTCTATCTCCGGCATCCCAGGCATCCCTCATTGCCTTGGGGACAGATTAAAAGAGCATTTTATTTTTGGTAATCGTTTTATCTGGGTGATTTTTCATAGGCATAAGCAGGCTGAGCTCTAGATCTTGAGCGGTTTACAGAAGGCAGAGAAATGATTTGCCAGGCGATGCAGAGCAGCTGGAGCCAATAGCAGAAGGCTATCACAAACCCAAGGATGTTTTGCCATTTGAAGTCAATAAGCCAGATTGCAGTGATGCCCAAGCTTTAATTAGGGAACCAGCCTCTTCCTGAGATCCCCAGAATCACAGATATCAGTTTTCAGCCAATTCAGTTCACTTCACATGATATCAAGAAATAGCTGAAGGAACTGAATACCGCAATGGCTGTGGGCACTGACAACATTCCAGCAGTAATACTGAACTCTTGTCCTCCAGAGCTAGCTGTGCTCCAAGCCAAGCTGTTCCAGGATTGTATGACATCTACATGGCAACATAGAAAATTGCCCAGCTTTGTCTTGTCCACAAAAACTACCAACAATTTGTCAAAGTGATGGAAGGCGTCATTGATACTGCTATCCAAAGGCACTTACAATGCAATAACCTGCTCACTGATGCTCAGTTTGGGTTTCACCAGGGTCACTGAGCTACTGACCTCATTACTGCCTGGGTCCAAACATTGTCAGAAGAACTGGACTCCCGAGGCAAGGTGAGAGTGACTGCCTTTGACATCAGGGCAGCATTTGACTGAGTGTGGCATCAAGAGCCCTAACAAAACTGGAATCAATGGGAATCAGTGGAAGACTCTCCACTGACTAGAGTCATGCCCAATGGAAGGTAGGAAGATAGTCGTGGTGGTTGGAGATCAATCATTTCTGTTTCAGTCCATCACGATGTGAAGATGCCGGTGTTGGACAGAACTCCCACTCACCTGATGAAGGAGCAGCACTCCGAAAGCTTGTGGCTTGTGCTACCAAATAAACCTGTTGGGCTTTAACCTGGTGTTGTGAGACTTCTTTCAGTACATCACTGCAGGAATTCCTCAGGGTAGTGTCCTAGGTCCAACTATCTTCAGGTGCTTCATCAATGACCTTCCCATTAGGTTAGAAATGGCAATGTTTGATGATGACGGTACAATCTTCAGTGCCATTCACAACCTCTCAGATTCTGAAGCAGTCTATCCATGTGCAGCAAGACCTGGACAACATTCTGGCTTGAGCTGACAAGTGGCAACTAACATTCACACTACAAGGCCAGGTAATAATCACCTCTAACAGAAGAGAATCTAGCCATGTTATCCTGACATTCAATGACATTGCCATCATTGAATCTCCCACTGTCAACATCCTGGGGGTTGCTATTGATCAGCAATTGAACAGGACCAGCCATATAAATACTGTGGCTACAAGAGTAGGTCAGAGTAACTCACCTCCTGACTCCTCAAAGCCTGTCCAGCAGCTACAAGGCACAAGTTCAGAGTGTGACTTTCCATTTGCCTGAATGACTGCAAATCTACCAACACTCAAGAAGCTCTTCAACATCCAAGACAAAGCACCCCGTTTGACTGGCACCCCATTCACCACCGACGCATAGTGGCCGCGGTATGTACCATCCACAATATGCACTATAGAAACTCACCAAAGTTCCTTTGACAGCATCTTCCAAACCCACAGGCTCTACCACCTAGAAGGACAAGGGCAGCAGATAGTTGCAAATATCTAGTTCATGGTTCAAGTGCTTTAGAATATACCTTTTAGTTTTAGAATATAACTTCTTATTTTAAGAATTAAAGTTTCAACTGTAGAAAATGGGGAATGCAATGCAAATAAGCTAGGAGGTTATTACACTTACAAGGTTAGAGTAAAGAGATAGAATTGTAGAGCAGCAGGTGGGAAACTTAAACAATGCATGACCTAACTGAAATCAGAAGCTGAAAATGGAAATAGAAGAGGCAAACATAGAAAGGAAACTGAATCTTCCTGTTTCTTAGGACAGAAAAACTGAATCTAGAATCTGGAAACCAAAATTGCTGGGCTGACTGAAACCAGTTGAGGCGATATAAAGGGATGTAAAGCCACCCAAGTGGTAGTTGAAGCTTGGGACTGGTGGGTGCAGTTTGCAGCTCCCTGAGAGCAGGTAGCCAAAGTAAGTTACAGTTAGATAGACCTGCATCTTTAAATGTTAATGGTCCCTATCCAGATCGTAACAAAGTGCATGGGAACACCAACACCTGGATGTTGCCCTTAAAGCCATCCACCATTCTGACTTGGAATTATAATTGCCATTCTTTCACTATCGCTGGGTCAAAATCCTCCAACTCCTCTTCTAACTGTACTGCGGTGATGCTTTCAACATGTGGATTGCAGTGGTTCAAAAAGGCAGCTAATCACCAATGCCTTAAGGGCAATTAGGCTGCACCCACATCCTTTGAAAGAACTTTTTAAAATCTTTAAGTATTGAAGGGGAGTTGGAAGGTTTGTCTTGCTGGATGCTACTGGAAGGACCCCAAGAATCTCATATCTAATAGCGTTGTGGAAATACTGAAAGAATCCAATTCCTGAAAGTTGTGGCAGGCCTTGGTTTGGTCTCATGGAAAGTTAAAGAACTCTCAAAATCTTTTAAAGGTTAGGGGGACTATTGGATTAAAAGTAGAACAGGGAGTGTTGTATTGAGGTTTGCAAGTTCAAAGCGTTAGTGCGCATGAAATAAAGTGTCAAGTAGTTGTGTTGCTTAACTCTTGTGCAGTAAATGTTTTGGTTTAAACGTGAGATCCTGTAGTGTAATTCTTTCTTTTAATATCAGGGAGTTTGAGTAACTGATCTCCATTGATTTTGTAACATATTGGGGGTGATCTTGAGTCTGTGCTCTCCACAAGATTGGTGAGGGGGCAGTGGGGGTGGTGGGGGGGGGGGGGGGGGGGTGGCTGCTCAAGATCCAACAAAACCTGGAAATCATGAATCTCGCCAGCGAGTTAGCAATTACTAATTTTCGCCACTCCTTGCCAGCAACATAATCAGGGTCAAGCCTATAATAGTGCACTTCAATATAATTCAAAACCCACTCGCTGTATTTTCACATATTGGTGAGGTTTATAATAGGTTCACCCAGATGTGAACCTGTTGTGGGAGAATGGGGCTCCCCACCACCCCCCTCCTATGGGAGCGAAGGTAAGTATAGCCTCCGGGGAGAGGGACATGGTCATTCCCGACACTGCCTCATGGAGGAGGACTCATTTATTTGTGGCAGTGGAGGGGGTGGATGTGAAAATGGTGTGGATGCTGGTGATGGTTGTTTGGCAGAGGGAAGGGCTCTGACACTCTTCCCTCTGGGTGAGGATTTGGGAGAGAGAGAGGGTAATGCTGTCTTTGATGGGGGTGCAGATTGTGGGAGGGGAAGTTGGCTTTGATCGTCAGGGAGGGGTGGGGTGGGAGAAATGCTGGCTTTGATGGGGGAGTGGGGAGAAGAGAATCTTGAGAGAAAATTGGCCTGTCCTCTGGAGAGAAACACATTGGTTTTCCGTCAGATACTGACACTTTGCCATTTTTTTGGTAAGAATGTATCAGTGTAATGTGCACTGGATCTGCCGAAGGCTCTTGACTCAACGGGTAACAGTGCTCACTCCAAATTTCCATGTAAATGTCAAAAATTCTGTGGCATTATTTGAAGAAGAGCAGTGGAATTGGCCAATGTTTATTCCTCAACCAATACCATGTTTATCTTATTGCTGAATGTGAAACCTTCCCAGGTACAGATGAGTTGGTGTGTTTCCCAATGTTACATCAGTGATTACCTTCCAAAGGACTTCACTGGGATGTTGTAAAAGGCCCTAAATCATAATGAGAGGGAGACCTGTTTTTTCCTGCCCGTACATTCAATTACACTCAAACAAACCGTGGTCTGCAAAAAATCCAGCTCCAGTACAGATCTTGGCCTTTTACTGACCTGTAGATGTCAGTGCTAATGCTGAGCAACAGTTACCCACTAAACAATCAGACTAATCCCCCTGTCAGCCACTTTAAAAATATTTTCATGTCAGAGGTGGGCCAATAGTTCTTCAGCTTCTCCTTCAGAATCCTGGAGTAGCTGCATCTGAATAAGTGATGGAACTGATTTTGGTGTGGTAATTTGTTCCATCAGTAATGACGATCTTCTCAACAATGTCATTATAGCTTCAATTCTACTCTTCGCATTCTCTCCACATTTCCTGGGACTGATTTTTGAAGCTGCGATGGCAGCAGAAAGGAATAGATTAAAGTACTTATTGCGGAATTCTATAATAGCTGGTTAAAAACATTATGCATGCACATTGGAAAGACTGAACCTAACCACAGGATCAGTTCTGATAAGACAATTTGACATCGTCACTCAGGATATAACCCCTGAGGTCTTATATCAAGCCAACATTCTGTCTTCAGCCAATCATTGCTGGAAGGCTGACCAGTTTTGTACCACTCTGACCATTCAAGTGATCCAGTCCCCTGTATTGGGAACAAGGCCTCGGTTTAGATGTGAAGTGCTCCTACTCTGCTGCATCTCTGCTCATTGACGGGATCCCATGAACCTTGTGACCGATGTTTGGTTAGCAGAACGGATACAGGTAAATACTAACTCAGGTGTTAGGCAATGATGTGATGTTAACTCAATAGCTAAGACTTTTATTGAAATAAATCTCTACTGATACACAGGTCCTGTCACCATCTGATGACTGTACAGCCAGTTATTTGATTGTTTTATTTCTGAATTGACAGTTATGCATTACCAGTGGCTCCTCTAAGAAGCTGAGTTTATATTTTTTCTTTCTCGCCTCCTGAGAAAAATCTGTGTCTTCTTTATATTGGAACTTGTCAAACTGCTACAGAAGGTTTGGTGTCATTAAAGAAGATTTTTTTTTATGTTTGTCCACATCTTATAAATTCATGCTAAAATGCTGATATTGTAAAATATAACATTATTGCCCATGAACATTTTGAGTTTGAGTGAAACACAGTGCAAAACAACTTTTGAAAATTCTGCATTTGATGCCTATAAATAATAATAAAATAAATGTCATGAAGGAATGTGAGTAATGCAGTGGGTTAGTACACAGTTACTTTGCTTTGAATTCAATCTAAGTAGCAGAATGAAAAGCCTTGAAATTTCCTCGGGATTCTCCCAATCTTCACTTTAGTGGGAGATTGGCGGAACCCCAGAGATACTGCATACAAACATCTGAATTAGGAGCATATGTAGCTCATTTGGCCTCTTGAATCTGTTCTGACATTCAACAAGATCATGGCTGAATTGGTTGTTGTACATTCCTGTCCTTCCCTGATAGCATTTGATTCTTTCTAGCAAGAGTCTATCTACTTCTGCCTTAAAAACATTCAGTGACCCTGCTTCCATTGCTTTCTGAGGCAGAGTTTGAGATAAAAAATTTTGTCTCATCCCTGTCGTAAAAGGACAATCCCAAATTTTAAAACAGTGGCCCCTAGTTCCAGACTCACCCCAAGATTTGACTTTCTACGTCCACCTTGTCAAGACCATTCAGGATCTTATATACTTCAATCGTATCACTCCTCACTCTTCTAAACTCCAGTGAAACTAAGCCCAACTTGTCCAACTTATCCTCATAAGAAAACCCACTCATTCCAGGTATCAATCAATAAAACTTCTCTGAACTGCCTCCAATGCATTTGCATCCTTCCTTAAATAAGGAGACCAAAACTGCAGCGAGTATTTGAGATGCAACCTCACCAGTGCTTTGTATAATTGAGGCATAACATCCTTACCCTTATGTTCAATTCCTTTCATTATAAAAGGATAGCATCTCATTAGTCTTCTTGATTACATGCTATACTTGACACATGCATGGGAACATGTGAGTCTCTCTGCACCTTGGAATTCTGCAGTTGATGTCCATCCAAGTAATGTTCTGCTTTCTTATTCTTCCTACCAAGTGAACAACCTCACACTTTCCCACATTATACTCCATCTGCCAGATTTGAATCCATTCATTCAATCTATCTATATCCATCTGCATGTCTTCTGCATAAAGAGCTGAAAATGGTGTGATTTCACGGTGAGCCCCACTTCCCTCTCAACTAAATAACAGGAGATCAGAAGAATCGCCACAGAATTTTTAGTCCAATGTTTCTTCTTGGTTGCTAAGATCAGTTGAGAAATTAGCGCTTGAGATCTCAATGCAGTTTATCAGGAAGAAGCAGTAAGAACTCATAATTCAGCACAAATTGAGAGTCTTGTTGACAATTCTAATTGCAGCAATGAGTTTTAAAATATAGATTGATGCAGTAGGGGATTCTTTTCTAAGCACAATGTATTATCAGCTGAGTGAATAACAGCTTCCAGGGAGCTCCCAAGCAAATCTGATTTCCCTATTGAAGGGAAAAAATACACTCGTGGGGATGGTTTTCACCACAGGAGGTAACAGTGACTTTGACTATAACTATTCCATCGTTCCCAGACTTAGAAATGTTCGCCTCAAAATCTCTTTGGTTCCGTCAGTCTGCAGCTGTAACTTCCAGTGGGAAACTGAAGGTAACTCAGGAAAACATGTGCTGGATCTCCTCTGTTTCCTTATGTTTCCTGGTTGTCTTGTAAGTGCAGAACGTCTGAAAGTAAATAACTTTATCAAAACTTGAGGACCTGCCAACTATACCAAGAGAACACCTCTAGAGTCAGGAGGGGAGTGAAGAGATCTGAACATTTGTACCATCCTGTGCCATACTAATTTGTTGCTCTCCTCAGTGAAGAAAGACAGTGGGTGTCACCCTATTGCACTCCTGGGATTGGGTCTCAAGGAATTTTGGCCTCTTGCCTTGTCTTGTTCTTGTACTTTGCTCCATCCCTTTGCCATCATTTGTCTTATCAAAGGTTCTGCACTTACAAGACAACCAGGAAACAGTTACTGTTATCTCCTACAGTGAAAACCGTATCTTTCATTCCCAGGGGAGTATTTTTTTTTCCTTCAGTGAGGAAATCAAGTTTCTGCTTGACAGACGCGTAGGTCAGAATTTGATGCCCTTCCACAGTTTGTGTACCCCTACACCCCCACTGGCTGGTGAAGTTGGCAATTTAAATTGCCATTTACTTTGGTGGGATCAAAAAATCCTGCCGGACAGGAGGGATCGTAAAATCTTGACCTTAAAATAGCCCTGCTGAGTTGAAAGAATACTGCAAGATGTAAAACATTGATCTGCTGCTGAGATGTGGCTTTTTTACTTCAGAGATTGTCTTCTTGGGACTGAGAAGGTTGTTTCAAATGTTTGAGGTATACAAAATTGTGAGAGGTAAAGAGAGAATAGACAGGAGGAAACTGCATTCCTTGGCAAACTAAGTGGCAGAAGGATTAGAGGGGACATGAGGAAAAACTGTTTTAAGCAGAAGACGGTGGATGTATGAAATTCACAGCCTGAGTGATGCTGGAGCCCTAAATTTGTTTAAAAGTACCTGGATCTGCACCTTAAATGCTTTAAGCTGCACGGCAATAGACCATGTGCGGGGAGGTGGGATTAGAAAGGATACCTGGGTGTCTTTGGGTCAGCTAGACAAGATGGGCCAAATGGTACCCTTCTGTGCTGTATCATGGTTGTAGGTGGGATAGTTAGTAAAATGGCACATGTCAATTGTCTTGGCCCTATCCTGCCACCTTGCCAGTGGTGAAAAAGTGGCTGACAGCACGCCCACCTGGAGCCCAATTGAGACACTTACGTGACCAATTAAGGACCTCTTCCAGTCACTTCTGGAATTTTACCACCAGTAATAGGAGGCTTGCCAGGTAAACCCTGGCATCTTCCTGACGGCTTCTGGTGGCCTTCTGCCACTTAGTTTGTCAAGGAATGCAGGTTCCTCCTGTCTATTCTCTTTACCTCTCACAGTTTTGTGTCCGTCAAACATTTGAAACAACCTTCTCAGTCCCAAGAAGACAACCTCTGAAGCAAAAAAGTTGCATCTCAGCAGCAGATCAATGTATTGCATCTTGCAGTATTCTTTCAACCCAGCAAGAATATTTTAAGGTCAAGGTTTTATGACCTCTCTTTTTCTTCTTGAACAGATTTTGGCTCATGAAAGGCTCCCTGGTGGTAATGGTTCCCCACAGAGGTAACAGCACCACCTGCCCACAGTGATTCCCCAGCCCCTTTCGCCAGAGACTGCCTGACTGACTTTGGCAATGCCAGACCACACTTACCTGGCTTTGAGGATGCCATCCATTCATGCACCCTCATCCTCCAGTGCAACTCCAACAATGGCCACCACTAGGCATGGCGCTGCTGAGGCTGATGAACTCCTGGCCCTCTGATTGGCCAGCAGTTCCCATGGACTCTATTTAATTGGTACAGCAGGCCAGTCAGCAGCCACTTTACAGGTCGCTGCTGATTGTGGTCCCATGTGCCACTCACAACCTCCCCACTGGCATCATAGAGTTCAGCCCGACAATTCTGTATGCTAAGGACAACAGCAACTGTATTTCCAATATCTAACCATTGTTAGTCCAATATTCTCTGGCTTTACAAACCATTGGAAGAGAAAGACCAGAAATTGAGGAAGAAGGAATCACAGGTAAAATCCTCCACAAGAAGTCATTGTTGGATTCGCTGTGCAGGATGAGTAAGTGGGTTTCAAACTGAAATTAAATCAGATCAGAGTACTGCAGCATGTGACCTTCTGTGAACAGAAAGACTGGATAACTGTGTAATAAGTACTCTCTATGCAAGAGGAAGATCTGAGCCACACTGTCATCTGGGACATGCAAAATTTCATGTATTATAAATTCCTGATCTGCAAGTAATGTAATGAAATTCTATTTCTGAATTTTATTCATCTTAATCTGACCCTCAATCTCAGTGACTTCTATCATCCCAGTAGGATTTTCAGCCCCTGCAGCGCTTTCTGGCTTTTTTTTCAATGAATGCGTTACCCTGGTTTCTATCAGACCTAATATCCGAATAATTACTTCACAATAAGTGTCTGTTGGAGCTGAAGGTCTTTCTCCTGGCTTGCAGTACATGCAGAACACTGTAAAGTGGCTGATCCAGCACAGAAATACACATAGAACTTCGAGTGCGTTGATCTCTCCAGACAGAGGGAGACTGAAGGGATTCCAGGCCCAAATTGAATTAATCACTAGAAACTTAGCCTATGCTTCCTGCATATATAAATAGTTGCACCTGCACCTGTGAAAACTCTTGTTTTAAACAACATGGATGGCACAGTGGTTAGCACTGCTACCTCACAGCGCCAGGCTCAATTCGAACCTCGGGTCACTGTCTGTGTGGAGTTTGCACTTTCTTCTCGTGTCTGTGTGGGTTTCATCCGGGTGCTCTGGTTTCCTCCCACTGTCCAAAGATGTGCGAATTAGGTTGGTTGGTCGTGCTAAATTGCCCCTTGTTGTCAGGAGATTAGGCAGGGTACATACCTGGGGTTACAGGGATAGGGCCTGGGTGGGATAGTGGTCAGTGCAGACTTGATGGGCCAAATGGCCTCCTTCTGTACTGTAGGGATTGTATGAAGACAGCTAATCCCGTGATGCATCAGGACAGCTCATTGACTCAATAAAGATAATACTGCCTTTTGTTTTCTTTAGTATTTTGCTCAAAAATGCTATAATAACCAGCAGGTGAGGCAGTATTGACCGAGAGAGAAACAGAGTCCACACTTGAGTTCAGATGAAACGCTGCAGACCTGAAATACTGGGTAGAATTTAATTTTATGAGAAATATTCTAAGTGTCCAGCCCGAGTGAAAATGGGAGAGTTTCAGATCAGTTTTTTGGGCGTGTCTTTGCTTCCAATCTTATGAGCTTAGTGCATGAAAAATTGGGCTAGACAGTTTCCAGTCTCTAGAGGAAGTGGGTGGGGCTTAATTCACCAGACAGTTTGCTCTTGCAACAGGGAGAGCCACTGCACATGTGCAAACCTCTGAGGCCAATCATGAGCTCCACACCGCCTGGAAATATCTCTCCTGCTGGCCCCTCTCCTCCCCCACCGATTGCATGTAGAGGCGCAGTGGGCCTCCCTCCTGCCACTGATCATCTGCCCATTGACAGTAAGCCCCTCTGCCTCCCCACCGATTGCAACTGCAGAGTGGCAGCAGCCCCTGATCCCTTCCACCTGATTGGCCTGGCCCAGCCTGGATCCGCCCATTAAGGCTCCACCTTTATAGGTGTCGCCCCACCCCATAGACCCCATCCCCTTCAAGTCCCATTCCCTTCAGGTCCTGCCTCCTGGCACTGCCCGGTGGACATTGCCAAGATACCAGGCTAGCAGTGCCATGGTGTCAGGCTGGCAGTGCCAAGATGCCAGGCCAGCATTGGTAGGGCACCTCCAGCTTTCCTTCAATCTCTCTGGCGGTGGGGTGGGGGAGGTCTCAATGACCTATAGTTCTATCGACACGGGCAACATGACTGTTCCCTGTTGCTGGGGAGTAAATGCTCTCCTCGCTGGACAGAACCTCTCCCAGCGAGATCACAAAGGCTGAGCTTGGGCAATTGCATTCCGGGCTTGCTCATAACATGTTAATGAACATTTAAACATAATTAAATAAATTGTTCAGCCTCTTGCTGGAAATGGCTAAGAGGCTGATTGCACTGGATATCCGGTGCCTGTAAGAGGCTGAGAGCCGAACCTGATTTCTCGGCTCTTGTGCAATTTTACTGGCTCGGTCTGCCCACTGATGAGTGGGTGAACCTCTGTTTCTTTTTCCACAGTTGCTGGCAGACCTGTCGAGTATTTTCAGCATTTTCAGCCAATTAACAAGAATGCTGCAGTGGATGAATTCCCAAAATGTACATGAAGTGGTTTTCTAGAAGGATTTGTTGAGGGACCAACTAGTGAGTGGGCTATTTTAGATGTAGTATTGTGTAATGAGAAAGGGCTCATTAATAATATTGTTGTAAAGGAGCCTTTAGGGAAGACTGACCAATAAATGACAGAATTTTACATTAAGTTTGAAAGTGATGTCGTTCAAACCGAAACCAGGCTCTTAAATCTAAACACAAGAAACTGCAACGATATGAGGGGCAAGTTGTCTGAGGTAATTCACAGAAACCTTACAGTGCAGGAGAAGGCCATTCAGCCATCAAACCTGTACTGACAACAATCTTCTTTATGTAATAGTATGTAGTGAAAAGTATTGTTTCTTGCACGCTCTATAGAGAAAGCATACTGCTCATAGAGAACGAAACGAGAGAGTGCAGAATGTACTATTACAGTCATAGCTAGGGTGTAGAGAAAGATCAACTTAGTGAGAACTAGGTCCATTCAAAGGTTTGAAAGCAGCAGGGAAGAAACTGATCTTGAGTTGGTTGGTACAGGACCTCAGTCTTTTGTGTCTTTTTCCCGACAGAAGCAGGTGGAAGAGAATATGTCACATTATGCTGGCAGCGGGAAGTGTAGACAGAGTCAATGGATGGGAGGCTGGCTTGCGTTGTGATGGATTGGGTTACATTCACAACCTTTTGTTGTTTCTTGTGGTCTTGGCAGAGCTGGAGCCATACCAAGCTGTGATACAACCAGGTAGAATGCTTTCTATGGTGCATCTGTAAAAGTTGGTGGAAGTTGTAGCTGACATGCCAAATTTCATTAGTCTTCTGAGAAAGTAGAGACCTTTTGTAAGCTCTCTTAACTATAGTGTCGGCATGGGGAGACCATGACAGGTTGTTGGTGATCTGGACACCTAAAAACTTGAAGCTCTTGGCCATTTTTATTTTGTCCCCATTAATGTAGAAGTCGATGACAAACTCCTTCATTTTGTTGACGTTAAGGGAGAGATCTCAGCCAGGCCCTATCCCTGTACCCCCATGTGTTTACCCTGCTAATCCCTCTGACTCTAAGAGGCAGTTTAGCAAGATCAATCTAATCCCAGTGTATGAGGAAACTGGAGCACCTGGAGGAAACCCACACAGCAGTGGAAAAAACATGCAAGCTCCTCTCAGACAGTCACCCAAGGTAGGAATTGAACCCAGGTGCCTGGTCCTGAGGCAGCAGTGCTAACCACTGTGCTGCCTTTGATTGGGAAACAGCATTGAAAGGTCTGACAATTAACAGGCAATTAGCATTTAAAGAAATAATACATGGTTTGCAACAAATATACATTCCTTTGAGGCACAAAAACCCAACAGAAAAGTGATCCAGTTGTGGCTAATAAGAGATGTTGAAGATTGTATTAGATCAATGGAAGAGGATTATAAAATTGGCAGAAAAGTAGGAAGCCTTAAGATTGGGAGCTTTTTAGAATTCAGCAAAGGAGGACCAATAATCTGATAGAAAAATAAAAAAAAAATACAGGTGTAAAAACTAGGGAGAAACATAAAAAGGACTGTAAAAACTTCTAGAGGTATGTAAAAATGAAAAGATTGGCAAAAACAAATGTGGGCCCATTATAAGCGCCACTTATCTGACCGCTCACCATAACCCTTAATTCCTTTACTGTTCAAACATTTATCTATTTATCTATCCTTGCCTTTAAACATCAATTGTTGGGAAAAGGCTGGAATCCATTATAAGGAAGTCCGAACAATGCACTGAGAAAAGCTTAGAACAAGTCAACATTGTTTTACTGAAAGGAAAAATCCTGATTGACAAATTTATTAGCGTTTCTGAACATGTAACTAGTAGAGTTGATAAAGGTGAACCAATAAATATAGCATACTTGGATTTCCAAAAACATTCAAAAAGGTGGCACACAATGGGTTAGTAGGCAAAATAAGGGCTCAAGGGGATGGACATAATAAATAGCATGGATAGAGGTTTAATGGACAGAAAACAGGGCAAAAATGGGCTTTTTCAAGTGGAGCTGAGATTTTGAATATTTTCAAGGCAGAGTAGACAGATTCTTGATTAAAAAATGTGGATGAAAGGGTTTCGGGGTAGGTGGGAAATTACAATCTAATCACCTATGATCTTACTGAACGGCAGGGTAGATGAATGGCAGAGCAATCTCATCAAGCCACCCTATCTCTTGAACCCCTCCTCTCCACCCCAACCTCAGAGGCTTTGAACTGGGGTGCATGGATGGTCAGTTTAAATAACCCTTCTCCCAGGATGTTGGAGGCATTGCTACAGAAAGGCTCCCCAAAGAGAGAAGCAGAGGCAGCAGCAAAGTAGCATTGTCACTGGTAATCCAGAAACCCCATGGTAATGCTCTGGGGACACTGGTTCAAACCCCACCATGGTAGATGATGAAATATGAATGCAATAAAAAATTCTGGAAATAGAAGTCTGATGATGATCAGCAAACAACTGTAAAAATCTATCTGGCTCACTAATGTCCTTTTGGGAAGGAAATCTGTCATTATTTCCTGGTCTGGCCTACATGACTGATTCTTAAATGTCCTCAGGGATGGGCAATAAATGTTACCTGCCAGTGATACCCACATCCCATGAACAGGTAAAATATAGAAAACTTTTGGCCATTCTAAAAGCTGTTTCTGAGGGAATGACCATGAAGTGTGTTCCTCGGCCGTCCATAGTGACATACAAAGGCAACTTCCATGAGGAGTATTGAGATTTATGAAAATAAAGTATGGGCATATGAATTACATCTTTGCTCCTTGGTCAGTTCCACCTAAGACTATGTTCGTTCGTGCACTCCATCTGCAGGAGATGGATTAGTATCGAAAATATACTAAGCTACATTCCATTTGTAATGTATTTTTTTACAACATTTGTCCCTATTTATTAATTAAAATTAAATTTGAGGTAATTTTCAACTTACATCTAACTTTAGCAAAACTGATCTGAGTTAGCGAATAGTTTGTGCTTTGTCCTTTTTTTGTTTCATTAAGTGAGAAGTAACTTACTTTTGTCAGCTTTATGCCTCAGATAAGTTGGGTAAGCTGGAGTGTTAACATTCTCCTTATCATAAAGTTTCTATCTAATATCTCAAAGCTACAGAACTCATTATTTTAGGATAATAAGCTGTAAGAGTTAGCAATTTGGAAAACCTCTTCATATTGTGCCCTTGGCTCCTTGGCTCTCTCCTCTGAGTGCTGAATTGTCACGGGTGCCAGCTTTCAGATGAGATGTTAAATCTAGGCTTTGTTGTTTGCTTAGATGGATGTGAAGGATCATTTGGAATATTCAGGTCAGATCAGAGGAGAGTCTCCCTAATGCCCTGGCCAACAAGCAGCACAACTAAAAAGCTGCTTATTTAATCATTTATTTAATTGCTGTTAGTGCCATGTGTGAAAATTGGCTACTGCATTTGCCTGCTTGGCACAGGAATTAATTTAACATTTGATTATTCATAGTATTATAGAGTCCCTAGCATGGAGAAGGAGACCATTTGGTCCATCAAGCCTGCACCAACAATAATCCCACCCAGGCCTAACTCCATAATCCCAGCTATTTACCCCGCTAATCCCCCGACACTAAAGGCCAATTTAGAATGACCAATCCACCTAACCTGCATATCTGGACTGAAACCAGATCATCTGGAGGAAACCCACACAGACACAAGAAGAACGTGCAAACTCCACACAGACAGTCAACCGAGGCTGGAATTGAACCCAGGTCCCTGTGCTGTGAGGCAGCAGGGCTAACCACTGCAATATCATGCAGTTTTGTTGACTATGAAGAACTTTAAAATGACCTGAGAATGTGATAAGTTGCTATATAAATGCAAGTTTGCACTCTCCTTTGTGAATTGTGATTTAATTAGAATTGATTATGGATGATTAAAAACATTAAGTCAGCTGAATGACTGAAAACAGTCTGGTGAATGGTTGTTTTATAGATTGAAAAAGATATATGGTGGAGTTTCCCCAGAGTCAATACTTGGAGCACATCTTCTCTTTATCTATTTAATAACCTTGACTTGACCATACAGGGAACAATTTATAATGTTTGCAGTTAACACAAAACTGCAAAGTGTTGTGAACTGTGAGGAGGATATTGATAAACTTCCAGAGGACATAGACTGGTGGGATGTGTGGACATGCGATAGATGCAATTCATAGCAGAGAAATGTGACGGGATACATTTTTGGAGAAGGATGAGAGGAGGAAATAAAAATAAGGGGGATACAGAAGCACCTGTGCTCAAATGGTTGAAATTAATAGAGTAGGTTGGGAAAACTGTTATTCAGGCTAATGGGACCCTGGGCTTTATAAATAGAAGCTTGGGGAGTGCCAAAGCAACAAGTCATGATGAACCTTTATAAATCACTGACTTGGCTTCAATGGGAGTTTTTTGTCCAATTCTGGATACCACACTTTAGGAAGGAGGTTAGGGAATTAACAAGGGTGCAGAAAAATCTTTACAAGAATGATTCCAGGGATGTGGGATTTCAGTTCCATGGAAAATTTGGAGAAGCTTTGGTTATTCTCCTTAAAGAAGGTTCACTCGGAGAAGCTTTGGTAGAGATATTCAAAATCATGAGGGGTTTGGACCAAGGAGATAGGGGGCAACTGTTCCCATTGGTGGAAGGAAACAAGTGGGCACAGATTTAATGTGAATGGCAAAGTGAACCAATGGCAACATGAAGCAAAACTTAACGCATTTGTTAGGGATCTGGAAAGCACTGCAAGAGTGTGCGGTGGAGGCAGATTCAATCATGGATTTCAAAAGGGAATTGGATGATTAACTGAAGAGGAAAATTTCCAGGATGATGGGGAAAGGGCAGGGGAAGTGAGACGAGCTGAGTTACTCTTGCAGAAAATCAGCACAAACATGAAGAATCAAATGGCTCTCTTTCTGTCTATAACCATTCTATGATTCAATAGTTTTCAATATATTGCACCCAGCTCCATTAGAACACAACCTCTCTTTTCAAAGCAGTTGAACAATATTCTCACTTTCAATTAGAGAAAATTGAGATTGATAAAATAACCCAACAAAGTTGACTGGGGAGTGATTGTGCTCCTGGTGTGTCAGTAATTTAGTCTGTTGCCCCGATGCAATTTTTCTTCAGGCAGCAGGTTTCATTCTTTACACGCACAAACTGAATTCCCCCACTGAGCGAAGGAACCACTGTGAATGACAAAATTCTTTCTGCCGTTTCGTATTCTGGGAAACAGAATCCATCCCACACGAGATCATATTCTTCAAGTGAAAATGCCCAGTCGCTGTCAGCAGAAATCTCCGCTAGTGGGAGAGGACAGTGCACTCAGCCAGGAGTGTGTCACCAAAGCTGTGATCCTAGATGCCTTATAAGAAAGACTGAACAAGGTTATGGGAGAGGAAACACTGGAGGAAGTAAGGTAGGGCAAAACTGGTGGTCTCCCCAAGCTCATAGCTTGTACCTTTTGCTCGACTCCCTCTTCACTCGCTCATTTGCGCCATCAACCACATACAAACGCAGCAGTATTTCTGCATCCTGCCATGTGAAACAATAGGAAAGATGTCTGTCTTCACCACTTGAGCTGGGAGCTGGTAGAGTGGATCAGCTTACCATACAACTCACTTCATTAACAGTCCATTGATTTTAAACATAAGACGAGTTTACGCTTTGGAGTTCATTTATTACTTGATACCCAAATTTAGTTGTCTTTGTAGACAGAAAGGATTTTTACTTCACCAGTTCAAGTTCAATTTTAAAGCAGGGCCAAGAGGGGTGAACTCCTGTGGAAGAGGCAGGGGTCTCGGTGGCCAGCTGCCAGTGAGATCCCCACGTCACCTCATTACAAGAAGACCTGATGCATCTTTTATCTATCAGCCATGTGACAGGCCAGTGGTAGGTATTCCTCCAGGAATAAGGACTCCGCTCCAGAACTATTTGGATCAGTACTCTTATTTCCCAGTTTTTAATGGTGTTCCATTTTAGAGTATACAAGACCAGTTCAGACTAGTATTCTTCTTTTCCGGTTTTTACTGTTTTTCCTTCTGGGCTGCACACAGAAGTCCCATTTGGAGGTCACAAACTCTATTAAATGGCAACGCCATTGGAAGATGGTAGTTGCTGAGATCGTCTCTGGAACCCAGGTCAGTGGTGAGTGATGGCAAACTGGGTGTCAGAGAGTGGGGTTTGCAAGGAGGGGGATTAGCATCAAGGACAGGGAGGTGGCACTAGGTGGTCCCCTACCTTCCTATGTCAGGGCCCCCTGATAAGACACTGAGCGCTTCTGCATGAAGCACCCCTCCACCTCAGGAGGATACCAGGAACACTGCATGGGTTTGATTGTTATGCTTCCTAAGACTCCACCTATCGCTTGCTGAACACCACTGGCCATGGGATGAAGCCCTTAAATGAGCAATAATTACCAATTAAGAGCTTCAATTTGTATGGGGCAAGTAGGTCATACACAGCTTTCCCATCATAGACTTAATCAGGATGAAGGCAGAGAGGCGATGAGTCCCCACCTACCAAACTCCCAGCCAATTAAAGGTCACTGCCACTAAATTCACCGCAGGCGAGGGCACAGGGTTCTACCTGACCTTTTACCAACCCACTACAATGACACTTCACCCTTACAAGGTTTGTTTCAATGACAAGACTTATCAATGAGATAGGACTTGGCATCACCATTTAGTTCCTTTATACTTAAATAAAAAAATGAAGTTGTTTTCTCTCAATATATAACTTTGCTAAGTTGTATGTGTTGGGAATATTCTCACTGTTTCTGGAGAAATGCTTGTGCAGCATTACAACACCACAATGTAAGAAATGGCAAGATAAGAACAACTAATCAAAGCCATCACGTCAGCTCTTTCCATAGATCAGGTACAATCTACTCCATCGTAATCGCCCAAGAGTAAGCAAATCCTATATTGAATGTCCTGTGCCCCTTTCGCTACCACTGACTGAAAATGCTCTCAATCACAGATAACCCACTAAAATAGACTGATAGTCAATCAATTTCATACATATTTTGGAAAAAAAATATTAAGCGAGAATAATAGCTTGATACAGGAATGTGACAGTAAAACATTGTCACTCAATGAGGATTGATAAAACATAAAGGCTGTATGATGAGGAGAATGAGGAGGAGTATGAGGAGCCTGAAGGGGAGGAGGTAACCAATGCAGCTCCTTAGTGACCTGGCAGACCATGATTGATTCACCCAGTTGTCCTTCCAGTAAACATTACACCAGCTCCCCTTTCTCCAATAGTCCCCCACCTCATCTTTCCTTTGGAACTGACCATCACAGTGTATGTTTGATCAGAAAATAAACCAATCATAATTTTTTCACAAATAAAATTTATAAATCAAATCATGCCACATTACAGACAACTGCATTCCATTAAATCATGTCCTGATGACCTAAGCAGTGTTATCCATGTAGCTGCCACATGGCTAAGTTTCAGTGGAGGAGGCTGTAATTGGCTTTGTTGGGTTACTTTGAATATCCCCAGGCCCAAAAGGCTTGGCTTTGGGCTGCACCATGGGCGGCAGTAAGCAGGGCTGCTGGCTGGCCTGAAACAGCCACAACCACTGGTAGAGAGCCATGGCAATTCGACTAGCCCGTTGGTGATTTACGGATTCCTGGAATGATGCCTTGAACACTGGTATTGAAAGCTGGAGTGACAGCCCCCTGAGCCAATGCGGGACAGCCCCCTGAGCCAGTGCGGGACGGCCCCCTGAGCCAGTGCGGGACGGCCCCCTGAGCCAGTGCGGGACGGCCCCCTGAGCCAGTGCGGGACGGCCCCCTGAGCCAGTGCGGGACGGCCCCCTGAGCCAGTGCGGGACGGCCCCCTGAGCCAGTGCGGGAGCAGAGTGTTTTTGCATGGTAGCTCCTTGAACTGCCACGAGTTCAGCCTGACATTTGATTGGATGGCTTCTGCTGCAATGAAAGCCGAGACATTGACTGTCAGATGCTGCATCCTGATTTGATCAACAAGTGTGCTCATGAAGCTGGCCACCATTTTGATTCTGAACAGGATGGGCTCTGTGCTTTCAGCCAAGTTTCTGTCAGACTTCTTCATACTCCTTGGCATTGCAGGCTTTCTGGCAGGCCTACCAATGCACTAAAGTGAAAGGAGGAAGCTGAAGAGTTATGGTGAACGGCTGGTGTGACAGAGCTGGTGGGGGTGAACAAAATGTGCACGCTCACACCATCTTCTGCTTGCAAATCAAAGAAATGATGGAAAGAGAAGGAAGATTAGGTATGAGGACATCAGCATCCTCAACTGTTTCCACCTCCCTGTTGAACGTACATCGGCCTTGACTGAACAAATAACAGTTGCTGCTTTCTCTGTTCCCTGTTGGTGTAGGGACAGGCAGCCATGCCTGTCCTCTTTCAGGTAGGGGTTGCTCCTTCCAACTGTGTGCCACCTTGTCCTGTAAGAGAGAAGTAAGCGTTTCAATGGGTGTGGTGCAATGTGTTTGGATGATGTGGCTATCCCATTGAAAGCTAGCAGTTTGTGCAATCTGAGGGATTTGGGACTGAGGTCTGCAGCAGTGTACGAGGGTGAGGGGAAGCCGTGAATGTTGAGTATGAGCTGAGACTGATAGAGGTAGGCTAGAGACAGGGCTGCAGTGCACTGAGAAATGGGTCAGGCCAGAGGTCTGTTTGTAAGGATATTGAATGTGCATTCACTGACCTTGGCTACTTTGCTTCACTACATCAAGGACCTTGGGGCTGGATTCCTTGCATTGACATCGACTGAAGCCCCTGTCTTTGAAAATGTGTCTGGAAACCCTCCTGACCCTTGAGGATGGATGACATTTCTCCTCCTCTCCATTCCCTGTACCAAGGACTCCAATGAAGCACTAATGGAGCCTCCTCTCAGGCAAAGATGCAGCTGGTTTTAGATACTGGAGCCTTGCTGTCTTCTCATGATTTTGCATCCAGTGCTCAGGCGTGCAGTCAGTCCACAGCACATTCGCTCTGCGCCATAATAATTTAAATTAACAAGCAGCAGAAGTTTGTACCACCAGCATTGGAAATAGCAGACATGGAGGAATCACAATTCCTGTCTCCATTTTAATGTCCTGTCCAACTCTGTAATCAAATTGTCTGATCAAGAAGATAACCACAAACAGATTTCTTTCTAACTTCTTTCGATGCAATAGGCTCACAGGCTGTTGACAGTGCAGTATCACGAGCAGTTCCAATATTTTACACTATTCATCTATTTTAACCTCTTTTTCTACTGAAAGTATGCTGAACAATTTAACAAATGCTTACTGTCAAAAAATGACTTCTGCCAGTAGTAGTGGACAAATATTTAATGTACACCCAAGACATCAGTTCAAACTGTTTTAGTGAACTTTAATCCATTTAAGATAAATAGGATAGAGCGAAATGATATGAAAATGTTAAATGTTAATGCAGCATTATTTCCAGGCTATAAGTGAGTCAATTCACCACTGTCTTATAAGATTTCATAACTGTACCTTCAATTGAGCATTATCTGTCCCAGGAAACTCTCTCTGATCCAGCTTCTTCCAGCGTTGCATAAATTTAGTAACAACGGGTCTGCTGTAATCCACTATTTGGAATCCCGTTACATTCGCTCCTCCATGCATAAATCTATCCAGGGGTATATCCTTGAATCCCTGCAACCACATTAGGAATCACCATGCAGTTAAGGTCTGATTATGACATGAGGCCCACTAGTCTATGAATATTTCAATAAGATGTTTATATCATTCATTTTGTCAGTCTGGACTAATCAAATTATGACCGTAAACTCCATTCTGACCTGTCTGTATTTTTTTAAATTCATTTGTGGGACATGGCCATCACTGGCTGGCCAGCATTTATTGCCCATCCCTCCTTACTCTTGGAGGGCAGTTGAGAGTCAACCATTTTGCTGTGGCCCTGGAGTCACATGTAGGCTAGACCGGGTAAGGATGGTAGATTTCCTTCCCTAAAGAACGTCAGTGAACCAGATGGGTTTTTCCAACAATCGACAATGGCTTCATGGTCATCAGCAGATTCTTAATTCCAGATTTTGTTTTTAATCGAATTCAAATTCCACCATGTGTAGTGTCAGGATTTGAACCCAGATCCCCAGAACATTAACTGAGTTTCTGGATTAATAGTGTAGTGAGAATACTACTATGCCATTGCCTCCCCAAGTTTGAAATTTATAACTCTTCTGATGACTTTCCAATATTAATTCTTTTCCACCACACAATGCACGTCTCTTAAATGTTCTCAGTTTTGTGACCAAAGCAATTCTCACAGCTTTATAGTCTAATTGTGTCATCAGCTGAATGTACACTTACAGCTGGGATCTGCTGGATAGCAATGGACCTGAAGGTGCCCATTTCCATTCTGGCCAAAGTCAGCTAAATCAGTAAAAGGGTTGAATTTGAAGTCTTACTGGTATGTTCGGCCCATGTAATCACTATATAAAGCTACTGAGCGATCAGTTCAAACATGTAAATAAAGTAGTAGAACATTTATGGTTCAGTATAATGGAGGCCACTTGATCTGTCGTATCAGTACTGACTCTTTGTTCAAACAATCTAAAGCTAATCCTATTGCCATGAACTTGAATTTTCTTCTTTAAATATTTAACATATGTTGCCTTAGAAGATGCAATATTCTTTGTTCAACCATTATTTGTAGCAACACACTCTATGTTCCTATATCCTCCATGGAAATAAATTTCTTCTAACCTCTCCCATTACTTTTAGCAGGAAGTTTAAATTGATGAATCCTCATCGCTGACTACCCAACAAAAAAACTAGTATTTTCATACTAACTTTATCTTAGAAATCTTGATTAAATTTCATCTTTGTTCCAAAGGAAATTGTCTCGACATGTTAATAATCACAATTATACTTTCCAATCCTGGCATCATCATGGTGATTGGCATTCTCTTTCACAGAATCATAGAATCCAGACAGTTCAGAAAGAGGCCATTTGGTCCATCACCAACCCTTTGACACAGCATCTTATCCAGACCCTATCCCCTAAGCTCCACATATTTATCCTGCTAAACCCTCTTGCCTACACAACTTGGGACACTTAGAGGTGATTTACCAACCTAATTTTTGGACTGTGGGAGGAAACCGGAGCAGCCAGAGGAAACCCATGCAGACACGGGGAGAATGTACAAACTCCACACAGACCTAAGTGGGAATTGAGCCTGGGTCCCTGTGCTGTGAAACATCAATGCTAACCACTGTGCCACGATGCTGCACTTCTATCTTTATCTCTAAAATGGGGTGCCCAAAATTATACAGAATGTTGTAAATGTGACCTAACTAATGTTTTGTTCAAATTTTTGTTTCTTCATTTTTCTTTGCCTCATTGTCAATTTAAAAATCAAAAAGAAAACTGTTGTATGTATGGTTTTGTCTAGCTGCACTCATACTTCTGTATTTGAATCTTTCATTCTCTTTGTTCCTCTATACCTTTCTGTTTGTTCCACTAAATATATCTCTCTTTCCTTATTTTACCTTGCAACATTTATGATCTCACACTTATTCACCTTAAGTTGCACAATAAACAGTTTATTCTTGTCAAAGCCATGTCATTCACTCCACGGCATCCTCCATCCATTCAAATCAGCCCACCCTCCAATCCATAAGAGGGAAATCCAAAAGAAAAATTTAGGAAACGAATAATGAAAATGTAACCAGATGATGGGTGTTGTTGAAGAGGTAAATAACAATATAGTGCTCACCAAGTTGGCTAGGACATAATGGTAGCCTCTGACGTGTTTCCCAACACTTACAATCTGATCAAAAGAGAAAGAGAAAAAAGAATCACAACATTAATAGTCAACATGAAGAAACACAGGTAAACTGTTAATGTATGGTTGTGGCTTAATTAGAAAACTTTATTGTAATAAGATTGCCATTGGTGTGGAACTTTTGGTTGGTTTTCTGCCCTATTAGCTCAACATCTGATATCATGACCTAGGTTGGGAGGTATAGGTGATTCTTCTGTTTTCCCTCCTCATCTTGGCAGCAATTGGGGTCCATATCAGGTTTTTCTAACCTACCCCGGGGATTACATGCCTCTTGGGTCGAGCTGTTCCTGTGTCCACCATAAGCAGGAGTGGACCCTAACTGAGCTTCCTGTGGGCCCAAAATGTATTAACAAGCTGAAGTAACCAACTCCAGAGGGCATTGTTTACCTTAGAACACAGTGTCTGGTTTCCCTGCCGGGAATGATTAAAAATGTCAGTCCTCTTTTCAATCTGTTTAGGGCCTCAAGCCCCCCACATCAGCGTAACGCCTTGGCTCGCGGCATTCTATTGCTCCTCTAACCAAATGAATCATCTCTCAGGCTGCTAACCAGCACATTTCTGACCAAAGTGATATCTCTAAAGAATGTTTATTTTATTCTTCCAGTAAGGTTTGTGAGGTCTAACTTTATCCTTTCGGCCTCTGCTCTTTGCAGAATGAAACACACAATGCTATTAATCCGATGAGAATTGTGTGTCCCATTAATGCCACATCAGTCAGATTAATTGCGGACCTTCTGAGTGTCATTCACCTCTCATTTCTGAATAAAAACATGACCCATTTTGACATTAGTAAGCTTTGAAAATGAACGCAGCTCCAAATGTTTCAATGGGTTTGCAATCTGTATCACTCTTGCTGATTGTAAATGTCACTCCTTCTATTCTGCAATGCTTTGTTAATTGTACTCTGCTACCATTTTATGGTTATATTGATCCCTTCTTTGCCGCTGCATCCATGAATATTTCACTGCCATTTTATGCACCTCGCTTGTATGGGAAGGGAATGAGAGGCAGGGAGAGAGACAAAGAAAGGATGATGTTCCTTTCTGATTACCTTCTCATGCATGTAAAGCATACCCAGTAGGGGAAATTTGAGTTAAAAAAAAGGAAATACAAATTATTTGTGATATTATTTCACATATAAAGCTGTCACTATTTCTTCAGAAGGAGTGGTACAGGTTAGTACATTCATCATCCGAATATGACAACCATCCTTTTGATCATTTTTGACCCTCTGGGCACAGGCAATTTTTTCACAAATGAATAGATCTGATGATGGGTAGTGAAGCCTGATTCAACTGGATTCAGCTGTTTTTTTTCCAGCTTGTAACGGGGAAAATTACAATTTTAAAAACGATTAGGAGGAAAAATCTATTCTGGATGTTTTTTGTCATTATTAAACTTGTGAAGAAAATAGATGAAAATCAAATGCTGTGGACTGGACAATCCAAATGCACGTTTAGAATGATATGACTCCCAACAACAATGTGCTTTAAGTCAGTGAACCAACAGCACAACATCTCAGTGACAATCATCTTGGTTCAGGAAGCCTCACTTTGTGTCAGAGGTCCACAGTTCCGGATTATCATTTCTATCCCGTTCTCAGCTATACGGAGGGGCCACCTGAATGATAGTGGAAGCACCTGCGTTAGTCTACCAATGCTAATGAAGTGTCTTGTTACACTAGAATTACATCTATAAAGTAGGCTTTATGACCTCAGTCCTCTCATAGAGAATGTAGTATTTTGAAATGTGATCACTGATGTAAATATAGGAAACACAACAGCCTCTTGTGCCTAAGAAGTTCCTACAAACCACAATTTAATAAATAACCAGATTATCTGTTTTTGATTGGGGGATAAATGTTCACCAGGACAATGGGAGCACTTCTCTGCTGTTCTTTGGGTAGGGCCCCTGGATCTGTTACCTCCATCTAAAAGGGTAGATGAGGCCTTGATTCAACACCTCTGTAGTGTCAATCTGGATTTTGATTTCAAGGGTGGAATTTTCTATTCCTGATCCAAGTCTGTGGTGAGGGCAGGTACCAGGAGTGTTCCCTGCCCCACAAATCATAAGAACATAAGAACTAGGAGCAGGAGTAGGCCATCTGGCCCCTCGAGCCTGCTCCACCATTCAATAAGATCATGGCTGATCTTTTCGTGGACTCACCATAATCCTTAATTCTTTTACTGTTCAAAAATCTATCGATCTTTGGAATCCTTCCAGACAGAATTTCCGTTGCAGTCCTGTATGGGAGAGTTCTTCAGATCGGCCTTCTTGATTGGAAACGTACTTTAGGTGGGCTGAATAGGGATAATACTGTGGGAGCTGCAAAATCAGTTTTTTGTTGCTATGAAATGATGGCAAGAGTATGTTCTCTTGCCATCATGGCAGGTCATCATTCATGCCAGAGGGTGGCGCAAAACTGCTTTCCATCCTGTTAATAAGGTACAGATGAAGGCCTGATTGGAACATCCCCTCCCTCCACGTCATGCTTACCATGCAATCATCCGTGCCACCAGCACAATTTCATGCAGGTCCAGAACATTTGAATCGACATGACACGTACAAGTTGCGCCTTACTCAAAGACGGCCTGGGGCAATCTGACAAGATCAGAAGATGGAGCCCTACACTGACTGCAGACCCTGAAACATGGCGTGCAGCTGTCAGTGGGTCTTCCCACTGCATCTGGATGGTTGCAGCGTTGATAGTCCGTACTGAGATTAAATTGGATGGGGAGGTGAGGAATGAAAAGGTGGCATGGGCGTGGAGGCCTGGAAGGACCTGGGGGAGGTTGGGGGTGACAAGGGAAAGAAAGAGATACCATAGGGGTCAAGGAATGGGTGAGTTGGTATGTAACTGGAGGGTTAGAACACCTCTGTAGTGTCAATCTGGATTTTGATTCCAAGAGTGGAATTTTCTATTCCTGGTCTAAGTCCTGTAGTGAGGGCAGGGACCAGGAGTCCTCCCACAAGTCATAAGAACTAGGAGCAGGAGTAGGCCATCTGGCCCCTCGAGCCTGCTCCACCATTCAATAAGATCATGGCTGATCTTTTCGTGGACTCAGCTCCACTTACCCGCCCACTCACCATAACACTTTATTCCTTAACTGTTCAAAAATCTATCTATCCTTGCCTTAAAAACATTCAATGAGGTGGCCTCAACTGCTTCACTGGGCAGTTGAGGCTGCTCATTAAAGTTGGTATGGTCAGGCCTGCACTTCATCACTGTGACCATGGGTGGCTA
Organism: Carcharhinus amblyrhynchos; assembly: GCF_965287045.1. Classification (NCBI taxonomy): domain Eukaryota; kingdom Metazoa; phylum Chordata; class Chondrichthyes; order Carcharhiniformes; family Carcharhinidae; genus Carcharhinus; species Carcharhinus amblyrhynchos. Next base: position 66,710,737 of record NC_137333.1, on the reverse strand, counting down.
GGCAGTGACAATGTGATAGGGGGATGGAGCACCTCAACTGTCCTCCGGTGCCTCTTCCCATCAAGAAGTGAGACAGGGACCCTACAGCACCCAAATGGAGAAGGGGCACTTCTTGAATACCTCTGGGACCTCCATTCTGGACTCTCTGGGGGTATCCAGCCATTTGGAACGCCCCTTGCCTGTGACCCATTCAGCTTCTTCCTCTGAGTGCAGAGAGAGCAGCTGCCCCATAGCTGGGGTCCTCCAAACCTCGGGTCTTCAGAGGATACCCGCCAAGGCAAGAGGCATAACAGCAGGCTGCGGCAGGTAGAGTACACTTGCATTTTAATGATGGCGAATCTGATTTATTTACAATCTGTAATCTTTATTCCTCCAACCCCACCCGATCCCCCACACCCACCTATCTTCAGAAGGGCACCTCAGGGTGGGTTTATGTCCCTGGAATCATGCACGTGCAGTGAGGGTCAAGTATTTGTCAGAGACCTTGCGAGCCACAGTGCAAGAAACCTTCACAGGCTTATCTGTTTCAGTGCCCTAGCATTGTCAGAATGACAGGTTGGGCTTTTCCTTCAGTTGTCCCGTTGAGCTGACCTGCATCTCTGCCCAGCTCCACTGGACCAACTACCAGGCAGCGTCTCGAGATCTCCAACATGAGGCTCTGCACAGTTGCAAGCAGCTATGGTGGTAACTACCTTCGAGACACAGTCAAATGCCTTTGCCCCCTCCATGACTCTCACACTCCCTCAGAACAACCATTGCACCTCACCAACAACGCCCCGCCCCCCCCCCCAAAAGTGTATAACATTTGGCCTTCCCATTTAGCTTTCAGCTGCTCACTCACCCTCTGTCCCATGCAGGTGAACATCCTTGTCCCCTAGCTTCCTGAGGAGCCCATCCCTGTGACTGTAGATCTAAACCCCAGAATCTGCTCTCATATCCCTTCCAATTACCCTTAGCACCTCTTTATCTGTCTTTGTGAATCCTCACCCTCTCACCGTTTGGGCTTTCTTGCTCCCTCTAACCTTCACCTTCCTTTCCTATCACCAATTCCACCAGTATGTCCCTGCAGTACTCATCAGATCACGTCACAGACCCCTCTAATGAATCTTTTCCCTTCTTCTCATGCTTGTCTTCCTGCTTAATTGAATGGGAATCTTGGGCACAACAAACAAATACCTGGTCTCAGACTCAACCCAACAGCTGTCTGCTTTCAAACTTCCAAGGGAAAAGTGAATACCCTCAACAGGTTCAGAACTGGCAACGCCCCTGCTTGGTAAATCTCCAGAGATGGGGCATTAGTGCCAGGCCTCTGCATGCCTGTGGAGGAGAGCAAACTATCATAGAAGAGTGTCCAAACCACAGACTCAACAGAAGCCTATCCTCACTCAACACAGCAGGACTGGAAGAAATTGTTTGGCTTAGGGACTTGGCATTCACTAAATAAATAAAATTGTTATAGTCGGTGTGTAGTAAATATCAGTTTGGCCTCTAGCATATTATTGGCTATAAATCACTATCAGTGCTCTAATTATGAGTTACCTTGTTTCTGCTTTATAGCATCCTTTGCTTCATCTAAAGGAGGATTACTGTGGGTGAAATTGTTCAATGTCAATAGCACAAAATAGGTTCCGAGTGAATCGGCAATCCATTTTACATCACTCCCATTATCTTTTCTAATGGAAACTAAAGCTAGTGGAACTAGAACTGAGGGGGATGTTAAATGTATCATTGATTCACTATCACCCATTCTATGCTATTGGGCAAAGTCAAAATCTATCCTCACGCCAAGCAAAGTAGAACCATAGACTAGGTTTGGTTAAACTCGGAAATAAAGTTCTCAGCATGAGGGATCTAATCAGTGCTGACAGGCACATGAAAACACATCTGTGTCCGATTTCCAGGATGTCTATTCTCAAAAGGGACAATGAATCCAGTGAGAGGAAGCCTCCTATCAACTCTGGCAATACAGCCTAATCCTCTGAATGATATCATCTTTTTTTGTGCATTGCTCTTTAATTCCTTTAACCACTGCAGTGGCAAACAAGCTATTAGCTGCAGACAATTGGAAAGCATGCCCGCTTGTGCAGTGAGGTCCTGGAGAAACGCAGAATTAAAATGCGTCCCGTGATCGGCAGATGCTCAATCGGCTTTCATGAATTTGCAATAAACAGAAAATGTTTTCATTCAGCAGAATTTGCTATCTCACTGGCGAGCTTCATGTTTGGAGCGGCTCCAAAAGACAAGGAGCTGATTTACTCACTCCCTCTCTCATTTTTATATCCGTTTAGCAATTTGGTCACAAGCGTCCAAAATCCAATTTATCAAGGCACGTTAAAAAAAATCCTAATGGATTCTGCACTGGTGGTTCTTTAGTTTATGGGAACATTAGTTACATGCTTCCTTTGCTTATCTTATATTTAAGTTGTTTTTTTTTCAGTCATGTCCACCTCCCATCTACAAATGCAGAATAGCCAATTTTCAGCAGTTTTACACTGATTTTACGAGACATGTTGTTGTTCGTCCATCATCATCATTGATGAGGACCTCGGCACCATTAGTCATTTTGAGGCTGGTTGCGGTTTGTCTGAAGATGACCGATCAGGCCAATTTGTGCACGGAATGTCCTGGCCCATATTGGACAGACTTGTGTAGACATTGTAGTTGTTGCACTGGTGGCCCTGGACTTGTGCAGCTCGTGCTTAAGTTGTGCTTCAGCAATACACCTTGTTTCGTGAGCTTGACAGCCTTTGTGGATGAGGCAGTGCCAGGTAGGACGGTTTTGTGCCATCGTTTTCCAGGTGGTCGTGTCAATGTCAAGCGACTTCAGGGAGGCCTTGAGTGTGTCTTTGAAACGTTTCTTCTGTCCTCCATGCGAGCGTCTTCTAGCAGAGAGTTCCCCAAAAAGGAGCTGCTTGGGTATGTGCTCATCTGACATATGGATGACATGACCTGTCCACTGGGTCTGTGCTCCCATCAGCAGTGTGTGGACTGATGGTAGACTTGCTCTAGAGAGAACTTCAGTGTCTGGTACTTTGTCTTGCCATTGGATGTGTAATATTCGGCGAAGACAAGTCATGTGGAAATGATTGAGCTGTCTTGCATGCCTTCGATGCACAGTCCACGTTTCACAGGCATACAGGAGGGTAGTGAGTACCATGGCGCGGTACACCTTCAGTTTTGTTGCTGGGCTGATTCCTCGACATTCCCATATAGTGGACCGCAGTCTACCAAAAGCAGAACTTGCCTTTGCTATTCTGCAGTTAACTTCTGTATCAATAGTCACTGCTTGGGAGAGGGTAATGCCAAGATAAGTGAACTGGTTCACTGCCTGTAGTTTCTGCCCTTTGATTGTGATTATGAGTTCTGTGTACGGTGCACAAGGAGCAGGCTGGTGCATGACTTCGGTCTTTTTAATGTTGATGGTGAGTCCAAAGTTGTCACAAGCCTTGAAAAATTTGTCCATACTGACTTGCATCTCTGGCTCTGAGCCAGCATACAGGGCGCAGTCATCGGCAAAGAGGAAATCTCTTAGAACAGACTCTTTCACTTTGGTAATAGCTTGAAGTCTCCTCAGATTGAAGAGCTTTCCATCCACTCTGTACTTGAGGCTGATTCCAGAAACACTGTCCTGGAAGGCATCATTCAGCATGGCAATAAACATCATGGGTGCGAGCACACAGCCCTGTTTGACGCCATTGGTGACTGAGAATGCCTCAGAGGATTCTCCACCATCCAGTACTCTGGCCATCATGGAACTGGTGTACCATCTGAATGAACTTGGGGGGGCAGCCGAACTTTGACATGATCCTCCACAGGCCTTGCTGGCTTACAGTATCGAAGGCGTTCGCGAGGTCAACAAAGGTTGTGTAGAGCTCGCGATTCTGCTCCTGACACTTCTCCTGAAGTTGGCGCGCAGCAAAAATCATGTCAGTAGTCCCATGACCTTTGCGGAAGCCACACTGTGACTCTGGAAGCAGGCCCAGCTCCAGATGAGTGACCAGACAATTTAGTAAGACTCTTGCGAGGGTTTTTCCTGTGAAGGAGAGCAGTGAGATTCCTCGGTAGTTGTCACATACTTGCCGATTGCCCTTCCTCTTGTAGAGGTGTACGATGGAAGCATCTTTAAGTTCCTGAGGAATGGATCCTTGCTTCAAAAGGACTGGAACAAGTCGCTGAGCTTCTCGATAAGTGCAGGACCAGCAGCTTTATAGATCTGTGCGAGTGTGGCATCTGCCCCTGGGGCTTTGCCACTGGATAGTTGGCTGACAGCTTTCGTGATTTTGGCTACTACCGGTGGATCATCCATGGCGCTGTTGATATCAACCTGGGGAATCCTGTCTATTGCCTCATTGTTAATAAATATGGTTGGTTGAGGACAGCTTCAAAGTGTTCAGCCCAACTCTGCAGGATCTGAGCCTTCTCTGTAATGAGAGTTGTACCATCTGTACTCAGGAGGGGGGACCTCCCGAGAGATTGAGGTCCGTAGAGAGTGTTGAGGGTTTCATAGAACCATTTCACGTCGTTTCTGTCAGCGTATCCCTGTATTTCATCTGCCTTGGCGCTCAGCCAGGCATCCTGCGTAGACAAGGGTCATGGGTGGAAGAGGGGACTCACAATGTTGAAATGGTGGCGCGGGCTCGTTGGGCCGAAGGGCCTGTTTCCCGTGCTGTGTTGTTCTTTGTTCTTTATCCTGCATTTTACAGTTTATTCTGAACTGTCCTGCGAGCACTGGTAAAAGCATTTTTCTTGGTAGCTGAAGATGGGGCATTCTGACAGGCCCAATGAAGATGATGCTTTTCAACAAGTAGAGCCTGTATCTCCTCCATTCTCATCAATCATGCTGCTTGTGGGTGGAGGGCCCGAGCGTCTTCAGCGCAGATGTATGGACAACATCCCTGAAGCATTCCCAGTTGTCCTCAGCGCTGCCTGCGAGGTGTAGATCAGCAAGCTTGATTTCTAAGTCTTCAGCCAGTGCTGAAGCGATGTTGGGGTTCTTTAGCTTGGCCGCATTGATTCTTTTCATAACCTTGCTTCCTTGTGGTTGCCTCTTGGGTCTGTTGCAGAGCCTCATTTTGGAGACGATGAGCCTGTGATCTGTCCAGCAGTCAGCACCACACATGGCCTTGGTTACTCTAACATCCTGCCTGGTCTTTTCTCCTGACAATGACATAGTCGATAAGATGCCAATGCTTAGAGGGGGGGTGTATCCAAGGAGGTCTTGTTACGGATAGGCAGACGGAAGGTTGTGTTGGTGATGAGGAGGTCATGTGCTGCACAGGTCTTCATTAGTAGGCCGTTACTGTTACACTTGCCCACTCCATGCCTCCTAATGACTCCCTGCCAGATTGCAGAGTCACACCCTCCTCTTGCATATACCTGGTCTGTAGGCACTGCTTGTTGTTAGTGGGCCTATTGTCCCCTAAATGCTTTCAAGCTAATCCATTCAATTTAACCCATGTTCAAAACAGTTTGTGGCAGTGGGGATGGAATTTCAGAGAATAGACAGGGGTTGGGAGGTGTTTTAATGGTAGTTGGGATGGTAGGATGGTGACCAGCCTGCTCCAAGGAGGCATGTTGGCACTTTAAATATTATAATGAGGATGCAAGCCTCATTGTTACTCCCTCATCTAAAATGTGATCATTAGCAGGCAGGTTTCCCTACCTTAGCAAAGCTGACAGATAAACTCAGGAGAGCACTGCTGGGACCAGGATGAGAACCAATCAGGATTCTGCCCCTGCCACATTGCTGAGTGACATTCCATGTAGCTATGACAATGGTAAACTTTCCCTTCTCATCCTTCTCAACCCGCCCGCATCCTTTGACACAACTGACCACATCATCCCTCTCTAACATCTCTCATAGAATTCCTCCAGTGCAGAAGGAGGTCATTCAGCCCATCGAATCTGCACCAACTCTGACACAGCATCTTACCGAGGCCCTATCCGCACAATCCCACATATAGAACATAGAACATAGAACATAGAACACTACAGCACAAACAGGCCCTTCGGCCCACAAGTTGCGCCGACCACATCACCTACCAACCTACAGACCTATCTATAACCCTCAATCTCATTAAACCCCATATACTCATCCAGAAGTCTTTTAAAAGACCCCAGCGAGTTCGCCTCCACCACCACTGACGGCAGCCGATTCCATTCACTCACCACCCTCTGAGTGAAAAACTTACCCCTAACATCACTTCTGAACCTCCCTCCCCGCACCTTAAATCTGTGTCCTCTCGTAGCGACCATTTCAAACCGGGGAAATAGCCTCTGAGAGTCCACCCTATCTATTCCTCTCAACATTTTGTAAACTTCTATCAGGTCGCCTCTCAACCTTCGTCTCTCCAGGGAAAAGAGTCCCAGCTCCCTCAACCTAACTGCATAAGGCATGCCTCCCAGTCCAGGCAACATCCTTGTAAATCTCCTCTGCACCCTTTCAATAGCTTCTACATCTTTCCTATAGTGAGGCGACCAGAACTGCGCACAATACTCCAAATGAGGCCTGACAAGGGTCTTATAAAGTTCCAGCATTACCTCCCGACTCCTAAACTCAATCCCTCGATTAATGAAGGCCAGTACACCATACGCCTTCTTGACCACCTCCTCCACCTGCGAGGCCGATTTAAGAGTCCTGTGGACCCGGACCCCAAGATCCTTCTGCTCCTCAACACTACTCAGACTTCTGCCCTTAATAGTGTATTTACAACATATTTATGGAATATTTACAACATATTTATGGAACACTAAGGGGGAACTTAGTCTGGCCAATCCACCTAACCTGCACATCTTTGGACTGTGGGAGGAAACTGAAGCACCCAGAGGAAACCCACGCAGACACGGGGTGAATGTGCAAACTCCACACAGACATAAGCCAAGGCTGGAATTGATCCTGGGTCCCTGACGCTGTGAGGTAGCAGTGCTAGCCACTGTGCTCTCCACTGCTGTCCAGCTGGACGAGGCTGCTCTCAATTTCTTCCATACTTATCTTATTATTGTGAGCGAATGATTTCCATCGACTTACCTTCCTGCCCTCACAGCCGTTACCTCACGTGTCCCACAAAGATCTTCCTTGGCCATCTCTTATTTCTCAACTACATTCTGCACCTTGGTGACATCGGAAGGCATAGCATTTCTTTTTGCATGGACCCTCTGCCTCACCACCCTCTCACTCGACTCCTCCACTACCACTAAATTATCAGACTGCTTATCTGATATCCAGCACTGGATCAGCAGAAATTTCCTCCATATAAATTTCCTCCATATATCCATATGGGGATAACTGACACCATTGTATTTGGATCCCAAACCTTTCTTTGTTCTCAAGCTGCCAACTCCATCTCTGAGATCAAGCCAATCCATTCACAAGCTTGGTGTCACATTTGATCCTGAGATGAGCATCCAACCTCAAATTAAGGCCAACCCTCAGCCAAAGGATGGTTGTAGAGGGTTGTTTTTCAAACTGGGGCCTGTGACCAGTGGCGTGCCTCAGGGATCAGTGCTGGGTCCACTGTTATTTGTCATTTATGTTAATGATTTGGATGAGAATATAGGAGATGTGGTTAGGAAGCTTGCAGATGACACCAGGATTAGTGGCACAGTGGACAGTGAAGAAAGTGATCTCGGATTGCAACGGGATCTTGATCAATTGGGCTAGTGGGCTGATGAATGGCAGATGGAGTTTAATTTAGACAATGCGAGGTAATGCATTTTGGCAGACTGAACCAAGGAAGGACTTACTCAGTTAATGGTAGGGCGTTGGGGAGAATTACAAAATAAAGAGATCTAGGGGTACATGTTCATAGCTCCTTGGAAGTGGAGTCACAGGTAGACAGAGTGGTGAAGAAGGCATTCAGCATGTTTGGTTTTGGGATATCTTGTTGAAGTGGTACAGGACATTGGTACGGCCACACTTGGAATACTATGTACAGTTCTGGTCACCCTATAATAGAAAGGATATTATTAAACTAGAAAGAGCGCAGAAAAGATTTACTAGGATGCTACCGGGACTTGATGGTTTGAGTTATAAAGAGAGGCTGGATAGACTGGGACTTTTTTCTCTAGAGCGTAGAAGACTGAGGGATGATCTTACAAAGGTCTATAAAATAATGAGGGGCACAGACCAGCTAGATAGTCAATATCTTTTCCCAAAGTTAGGAGAGTCTAAAACTAAAGGGTACAGGTTTAAGGTGAGAAATACAAAAGTGTCCAGAGGGGCAATTTTTTCCACACAGAGGATGGTGAGTGCCTGGAACAAGCTGCCAGAGGTAGTAGTAGAGGTGGGTACAATTTTACCTTTTAAAAAGCATTTAGATAGTTACATTGGTCAGATGGGTATAGAGGGATATGGGCCAAATGCGGACAATTGGGACTAGCTTTAAAAAAAGGAGCGGCATGGACAAGTTGGGCCGAAGGGCCTGTTTCCATGCAGTAAATATCTATGACTCTATGACTCAGACTACTTGCCTCAGGAACATCGTCTGATATTTTCCCTGTCTTAGCTTACCTGTTGTTGAAGTCATCATTCATGTCTTTGTTATGACTTTACTATTTCACTGCTGATCTCCCAGATTCTACCCTTAGCAAACATAAGGTCATCCTAAACTCTGATGCCTGTGTCATAACCCGCACTACATCCGATTTCTGTAGCCCCACATCCAATTTTCTTGGCCCCAAATTCTGGAATTCCCTCTCTACACTTTCTGCTTCTCTATCTTACTTCCCTCCTTAAAATCCGACCAAGCCCTAAGTCATACTTTGTTTCATAATGCTCCCGTGAAGTGCTGTGAGATATTTCATCACATTAAAGTTTTATTATTTTGTTAGTTTATTTTATTAGTCACAAGTAGGCTTACATTAACACTGCAATGAAGTTACTGTGAAAATCCCTTAGTTGCCACACTGCGGCACCTGTTCAGGTACACTGAGGGAGAATTTAGCATGGCCAATACACCTAACCAGCACACCTTTCAGATTGTGAGAGGAAACCCACGCAAACATGGGGAGAACGTGCAGCCTCCGCACAGACATGCACCCAAGCTGGGAATTGAATCAGGGTTCCTGGTGCTGTGAGGCAGCAGTGTTAACCGCTGTGCCACCGTGCTGCCCCAATGATGGTGTTAGTCAAGTAGAAGTTGCTGTTGTTATGGCAGAGTGTCTCTTCACTTATCTGTTGGGTTTACTAGGCCCAGCCAGGCAATTATCTGTCACTGAGCATACTGCACCCACTCTTCTGATTAACATCTGATGTTCCCTCTGAGACTTCTGACCTGCTCCTTCTCTCTGAGACCCCCGATCTCCTCTTAGGCCTCGCTCAATGGGAGCATGGACTACAAACTCAAGCATGGAGGTCAGCTGACATAATTTGCCTAGTTCTCGATTGTGTGCGCCTGTCTAATGCGGCCCCATTCCCGTTGTGCCCTCTTTATATTGCAGATCTACTTTAGTAGAAGCCGCCCCAGGTTGTATGGTGACCACTAATGTTCTGAAATCAGCCTGTTAGTGTTTCACACATTTCAGTGTACAAGCAGCATTGCTTTTGAGCACTTCCCAATACCAGTATAATAATATAGATGAAACGTATATGCTTTCAACCTCCCACATGAAAGTCTAATAGGCTCAAATTCTTAATGTTAATAATCATCATCACCCCATACAGCAAAGGATGATAGCTATCATTACCTAATGCTGTAGGTGGTCATTCCTAATCAAAAGCACTCACTTAATGGTTTTAATCTCATTAATTGTAATGAGGATCACTCTTTGTTTCAGGTAAAATGTAGTATTGTATAACATAGCTGTAAGTCTAGCAATCAGTAGCAAAGTTAGCAGTATGAACAGTAAAACTATTGGAATAACAGATATGTATGCTTACTCAATTTAAAAAAAAATGTAGAGTAAGTAAAAGTAGAAGTTTGTGAATCAGTAAAAATTAATTGACACAGTAGATTAAGAAAACATACTTTTGAAATCAATCGAAGAAGAAGGGATAGTATAGTAATGGTGTGGTGTTTAAGGTCTCATTTTTGTATATGTTCATAGAGCAATGGCATTTTACTAGCAAGACAAGCAATTTGAAGGATTTTATTCCATGTCATGGTGATATATATGGATTCCTAACAAAAGCTGTGTTAAAAAACTGTCTCAACAGGAAGTGCAACTGAAATATCTGAGTGGGGAAAGTCAGTGGGATACGATATAGGTAGATATGGAGTAAAATAATTTCAAGGAAAATAATGGGTGTATTATTAGGGACAGAGGGAAAGGAATAAGAATTGGGAATTGTCTAGTCTTACCCTCCCTTCATCTTTGATCATTCTGCAGGCTTTGACATTGTCAACTGCACCACACCATCCAACTCCAATGCATCCATTCCACTGCCAATGGGCGTGCTCTCACTTGGTTTCACAATTGCCTATCCTGTAATGTATTCTCTTCTTACTGTTCACACTGTTAGAAATAGATTTCCACTAGGATCTATCCTTAGCTCTTTCCTCTTCCTCATTTACACAGTGCACCTTTAGGTCAACATTCACAGGCAGAAGTAAACCAACAAAACCCAACTCTTCCTTTTTACCAGCTCTTTTGAGTCCACCCATTACCATGACTTGTGTTGTCAGACAGGTCCAACATCCAGTCTTGCATGATCTTCAGTTAAATATTGGGAAGAGAAAATCTATTGTTTTTGGTCCTTATTACAAATTTGCCAGTGACTCTGTATTCCTCTCTGGACATTGTGTCGGGCTGAAGCTTGACTTTTCACAATCTCAACATCTTATCAAACCAGCAGACTCGACAATTCCCATGCTCCCCTGGCTGGCCTCTTGTCCACCATTCTCAGCAAATTTTAAGTCATCCAAAGGTTAATGTCTCATACCAAGTCCATTGAAACAGCTGTTTCCTGGATTCAATTCCAGCCTTGGGTAAATGTCTGTGTGGAGTTTGCAAGTTCTCCCTGTGTCTGTGTAGCTTTCCTCTGGATACTCCAGTTTCCTCCCACAGTCAAACAATGTGCAAGTTAAGTGGATTAGCTGTGCTAAATTGCCCGTTAGTGTCCCAAGGTGTGTAGGTTAGGAGAATTAGTGGCATTACAGGGATAGAGCCTGGGTAAGGTGAACTGTCAGAGAGTTGGTGCAGACTTGATGGGCCGAATGGCCTCATTCAGCACTGCAGGGATTCTATGATATGCTATCTCTGACTGAAATTAACTCCTGATCCTCCCAATACTTCAAATGTAAATTCCTAACCTTCTCACTAAATCCCTTTCTACCTCTATCATCTCCTCAGGTTCTATATTCATTCCCGATCTTGAAACTCTTAATCCCTCTGATTTTGGTTTATTGTATTTTTCCCACTCAGCTCCTCCCTCGCCATTTGGCAGTCATCACTTAAGCAGCCTAGAACGCACGTTCTGGAATTTTCTCCTGAAATCTCCCTCTGTATAACGGGTGGGCTGAATCATAATCACCTGTCTTTTTTTAACTCAAAGTCAAAATTATCCCATAGTTTTTATTAACTTGATGCAAAAAATCAGCAGGTCAAAAATCTGAGATCTGTCATTGTCTTAAAGATAAATTTCATGGCTAAAGGAAACTCTTTTGTTTAATTACAGAAAGCTCTTGTTACTAAATCACCAATCTGCAGCATTGCAGCAGGAATTAGCTGTGTATATAATACCCAAAGGCCTGAATGTTTTGACATGTCAAGCTCCAGTCTAATATGTCTGCAAATAAAATGCACTCTCGGTGTTATAGTCAGACCGTTTGCAATACCGTTAGATTTATTTGTACCAATTTTTAGTGAATCCCACTGATTGATGCATGCCAGCAGCTTGTCAAGCTGGGTTAAATATCAATACTTGTCTAATAATAACAAGCAGAGTGATTTCAAAACAATGCACACATTGCCTGGTGAAGCAAAGTTGCTTAAACATTTTGAATGTGATAGGCACCTTAAATTTAATGAGGTGGCAATTGATATTCACAGATGGACTTCCAGCAGACAGAAAGATAACGTCACAACTCGATTCCTTCTGCTTCTGTAGATACCTAGTGACCTTTTCATTTTTCAAAATATGAACATGCATTCTTCTGTACAATTCCACAGTATCCTCAGAATAGATTGATCAATTCTAATCTTATTCTGCCTTTGATTTTGATGTTGAAGTCCTATTGCAATCTCAAAAGAATGCTTTACCAACAAGAACTTTAATGTTCGTGAGGCGTGATTAGTTTTCCGAGTGCTGGTTTTTTTGCAATAAATATTCATGAAATGATTAGCTTTAGATGAGGAAGGTATTACTGATACTCATCTGAGCGTTACCTGCTCCATGATGTTGTGGAGTCTCTCCACTTCACAGTCTACGACAAATCTCTTTTCCTGTTTTCGTTCCAGGTCTTCTAAAAGGCGTCTGTAGCTAGCATCATTGAAATTCTCAATACAGATAGCGCTGACCTGCCAGCCATTCTGTCCTGCTTTTTCCATTATCGACTGCAGGATGGAATAACCTGCAATAGGTCATAAAACAAATTGATTTTAAGGGAAATGTTGGATGGCTAATTGCAAAGTTTAATGATGGCTAACCATGTAACTCAGATCCACTATTGTGGCGACAAGGAGACTTTCACAGTAACTTCATTGCAGTGTTAATGTAACCTTACTTGCGACACTAATAAATAAACTTTAACTTATTCTTTTCATGAAAGAAATAGTGCTGCTTGGTCAGATCTTTGAGGTGATCAAAATATGGAGAAGGCTTGATTTGGTGTGCACCTCTTCTTAAGAAAAATACATTCAATTGTTCAACCAAATACACCATTTTCTTAATTTCAGCTGTTCCAGTGTCACTGAGCAGAAGACTGCACAGGACAATCTCAGACTTGGACATGCCCTCAGGTGTAACGTTCATCATTGTTTATCAAGAAATGAGTCTGGCAGGGAGAGGGGCAAGGAGCAGGTGATGGCCTTGCCTATTTCCCCTCTGTAAAAAGTAGAATATGTAATAGCCACTCAACTCTCTGGCTGTAAGCTTGACCGGGAACAAGTGAGGCTCACTTAATAAGGGCTGGCAAGTCTCAATTCTTTATATTCTTGCAACCAGCCAATTTCTGTGCACCACAGTATGACTGTGACTGAAAGGAGCTTTGATTTGCAGTAGGTCTTGCTCATCTGTTTGTATTAAATTATATTACTGTTACAAAACAAAGTCCCATGTTTTAGACATTGACATAAAACGGTAAAAATCATGTAAAACCAGAATCATTTTACGATCTGCAACAGTTAAATCTACCTTGAAATGGGTCAGAGAGGAGCTTGTATTTTTTTTAAACGTTATAAGATAAAAAGCATGTTCTTGGGCATGAAAACAATACTGAGGGATACAGGGTCAGTCAAGGAGGGTCACAAACTAGAAATGCCAATAAAATTACCTTAGCAGGATGACAACTGTAATTCGAGACTGTATCTGACCAGTATATTTAAATATCTGTGAAACATCATTTCACGCCATTATTTCCAAATACTGTGTTTGTGCCACGTTTAGCTAAGGATCATGCTGGCGAAAATATTCCAGTTTTCAGAAGTAGCATGAAGCACATTATACATGCTTCTGCATCAGCCCCAGGCAAGTCAAACCTTTGACATATTATTGCACAGAAGACTGCATTGGTTCTCTGAACCAGCACATTGCAGCAGCATCAAACTGCATTGAGAACCGGAGATGCTGAAAGCTGGTCTTTCAGTAAGAATGTATTTACCATTGATCCAGGGCTTTGCCGACTTTGGTTAAGGCATAAATTTTATGAACCTTACTTTCAGACACAAATACATATAAATTCTCAGGCGCATGCGTATTTTATTTCCAAAGGAACTATCAAGCATTTGAGTTTGAGTGGGGTTATTAAAACAGTCACCCAAGGAATTTCATTTGAATCTGTTAAAATATTAACCCTTTTTTTGCCCGTTTGCCTTTCTATCGAGCTGATCACTGAAGAAGTGGTGATGTGTTACTGGTCGGAATGATCAGAAATACAGTGATTTAGTTTTAACACTTTTTCTACTTCAAAACTCTGGCCAATGCTCTTTAGGACTCAGTCTGGGGTACTTTTCCCCAGAGATCAACTATCCTCTAAATTGTTCATCTGATAACCAAGCGAGTGAGCTGTAGCAGGGTTTTAGACTCTGGAGAGGTCATCAATGGATGCACATATGTTCTAGCAGAAACAATTGGGTAGTCATCAACTGTAAGAGGCTCGGTTTATGTTTTGACTGGGCGCTTCAGTAAATCATAGTGCTTTAGCGAACTGAATAGACACTGGAGATGAAACACTGAAATGAAAGACCTGTAACCATTAGCACTTAGGATGGCACGTGGCACAGTGGTTAGCTCTGCTGCCTCACAGCGCCAGGGACCCGGGTTCAATTCCAGTCTTGGGTGACTGTCTGGTTTCTCTCCGTGCCTCTACAAGTTCCTCACCCTCAATAGGATGCCCAATGCCTGTTGAAAACCAAGTATTTAGCCAGCTTTGAACAAAGCATTCAAGGCTTTCTGTGTGGAGTTTGCACATTCTCCCTGTGTCTATGTGGGTTCCCTGCAGGTGCTCTGGTTTCCTCCCATAGTCCAAAGATGTGCAGGTTAAGTGGATTGGTCATGCTAAATTGCCCTTAGTGTCAGGGTGATTAGCAGGGTTAAGGGGATAGGGCATGGGTGGGATTGTTGTCAGTGCAGGCTTGATGGGCCAAATGGCTTCCTTCTGCACTGTAGGGATTCTATGATTCTATAAAGGGCTACAGACCAAGTGCTGGAAACTTCGGCTGGTTGACTCACTTCTCAGCTGACATAGACATGATGGCCTTCTTAGATGAAGTAGGCTTTTCCACACTTTCTGACTTCTATTTTCTGAAATGCAGTGATGTGGGGAGATTGGGGTGGCACGGTAGCACAATGGTTAGCACTGCTGCTTCACAGCTCCAGGGACCTGTGTTCGAATCCCGGCTCGGGTCACTGTCTGTGTGGAGTTTGCACATTCTCCCCGTGTCTGTGTGGGTTTCCTCTGGGGCTTCCACAGTCCAAAGATGTGCAGGCTAGGTTGATTGGCTATTCTAAATAGCTTCCAGGATGGATACATTAGAAGGATTAGTGGGTAAGTATATGGGGATGGGGCCTGGTGAAATTGTGGTTGGTGCAGACTCGATGGGCCGAATGGCCTCTTTCTGCATTGTAGGATTCTATGAAAGTAAGGAGTGGCAGTACATGAACTGCTCCTTAGGAGTGCCAGTATGGACATGGTGGGCCAAAGAACCATCTCTGTGCTGTAATGATTCTATGAAATGTAGGATCTTTGAGGTCTGTATATGATGCTGTTCTTATTTGATGGTGTATTATTGACTGTTGAAACTGGTAAGCTGTTTCAAAAGGCAGTTTGTACAAATTCAAAGAACATGTGTGCACTCTTTCTTTTTACACAAAAGATGAACAAATATGGTTGAGGAATTTATTGGTTCTTGTTGCCACATTGATGTATTACTGACACACTAGATTGTAAGGCCTGTCAATCTTTAATTTGGATGTCAGATCCTTTCATAATGTGAAATGTTTCATGCTTCCCATGCTCTGCCTCTGGTTTTCTCTTCCAACCTTCAGTAGCCTTTTCCACAGGTTTGCAACACACAAGGATTAATCATTTCATTCCCTTCACACCTCTTCCTATTTTTGAACTTTAACACACATTAATGTGCAGATTCTATCATCTGACAATGTGCTCATAAAGGTACTTAGAATGATATTTTACAGCTCATCATTGACTGTATGTGTACGTGTTTGGCCAACACAGCCTCATAATGAATGCATTACTTCCTCACTTCTATAAGCCTGCTCATGTGCTGTATAAATGTGAACTGGAAAGAGTGGACATTGCAATGGGTTAATGATTTCTTACAAAACAGAAATTGTAGAGTCGAAGTTCTTCATCAGGAGTGCATTCTACAGACCACAAACTTATCCCGGACTTCCATATAGCAGGTGCTGGTCTGAAAGCTCAATTTTCAAAATAATGTTATGAGCCAGGGTCAGAGTTCCTCCTTCAAGCCCTCATATACTGGGAGGCTGGAGAATTCGCAAGACAGGCTCGCTGCTGTTTTTTTAAATTTTCAATGGGGGCTCCCTCATGAGGTGACTGCTAGTCATAATAGCTACCTTTCTGCAATATGGATCTGGCATCCTCCCACCTTTCCAGCGAGCCACAGTCAATGTTTCGCCTGAAAGAGCTGCTCATCCCAGTAGCTCACCTTGACATAAGCACTTTGGCAGTGTGGGTTGTAGAGTTATTGTAACTGCCATAATCACACCCATAACTAATTTGTAGGGTACTCTGTGGTTTTTCTGCACTCTACTGCACCAATACACAATAAAGTCACATATTGTATGTGTGCTTTCCTGTCCTTTTAAAAAGTTTTTTGCATGTAACACACAATTGGTGAGTGAATTTGCAGCTATTTTGATTTCACTAAACGCATTGTCTCCTGTTCAGCTCAAAGACATCTTTTTTGCCATGTGCATAAGTGGACATTCTGTTCCCAAATCATCATGTATCCCCTCAGTAGCCAAACAGTTGGAGACACTGGGGACTGGCCTGTCACGGCCCTTAGCCTCAGATCTTCCTCAACTGTTGTTTCCAGCTGCAACTGCTTTAATCAGCACAGGTCACATCAGGTCAGATCAGAGAGTGAGCAGCAGGGGGAGGGGGGAATCAAACCTATTTCTGTTGTTCACCTTGTAGCTCTGAGTCATTAGTGCTGCAATGCTTGGCATGGCTTTACAACAAAGTCACATCAAAAGAGAATTCATGTGTCAGCTAGAGCAGTATCTCCTGCTCTGGAGTGTAAGTTGGGTGATGGGATTGAAAGTGTGATTGACCGCTGCTCGGAGCTGGGGTGTGACAGAGCAGACAACGTGTGGGTCCACGGTTCAGTGAGCCTCTCTGCAGGTTCCCCTCCAGACTGTCTAGGGAAGGCAGGAGGTCCTGTTCCACAGGGATGGCAGTAGGAGGCCCTCCCTTCTGATCACAATGACACATGGGGCCCACAAAAGAACTGCTGGGCAATGCTGAAAAAAAGATCAATGACCTGATGTCCTCTGCCAGGTAAGTGTCACATCCACTCACCGCAAAATAACACTCAAGAGGTCATCAGGCCTTGGTTGCAGGACTCAGCAGACAGGACATGTGTGCTGAATGTGTGGCAGCCACCTCATGCCTTCAGTGTTTAATCAGTTGCAGGACATATTGCTTGTTAATCACTTACTGGTGAGGGTTCAGGAGCTGTTATTGACATGCACACTCCTAAACTGTTCATGCATCCATTGGTGTGACACTCAATCCTCCTGTCTGTCTGCAGGACAAAGGTACTCACAACAGGAGGGAGCAAGTCCAGATTGGCACCAGTATTCCAGATATCAAAGTGCCCAACATCTTTGAAGAGGAAGTCATTAAAACAACTGGGGACTGTGTGCGTGCTGACGATGTGACAGGGCTCCCCCTGCAAGCCAGTAGGGATGCCTCCAGGCCACAGTTGTCAGGTGCACCGACAGAGTGGGACATTGTTTGGATAGGGCATCTGCTCAGCATCCACTCGATCTTTCACTTTTCCATTATAGCAGCAGCAGGAAAAAGGAGAAGAAAAAGGATTGAGGTAACCCACAGTGACATCTGCAACCCCACCTCTGAGGATAATAACTCAGAACCCACAGAAGATGCATCGTCAGAGTGCTCACCCACACTCTCCACCAACAAAGGGAAGTGTTGGCATAATTCTTATGTCACAGGACCAGTAATCAAGAGGCCTAGGCTAATGTTCCGGGCACAAGGTTTAAAAACAGCTGCTGGAATCTAAATTCAAGTAATAAATTTGAAGTTGAAAGTTATTTTCAGTAATGGTCACCATGAAACCATTGCTTATTAATGTAAAAGCTCACTAATATCCTTGAGAAAGGAAACTTCCTATCCTAACCTGGTCTGGCCTACATGTGATTCCAGACCCACAGCAATGGTTGACTCCCCCAGAAAGGGGGTGGCAAGCCACTCAGTTCAAGGGCAATTAGGGGTGGGGCAACAAATACCAGCTTTGCCAGTGATATCACATCACATGAAAGAACACATTTTTAAAAGTGCCTTGCTGATACTTCACATGGAGAACTGTTCAGCCTGCTCACCTCTTAAGAGTAGGAATGGACCTTACTGAAAGGAATTGCAATCAAACTGCACTGGACAACATTAAATAACTGGGGCATTATCCCACAAGGTCCGCCCTCCTGAAGAGATGTACCATGTGCATCTGACTAGAAATGCTGCACAGCTGCCCAATTGAGCCCTGGAAGCAGCCATTGGCAAAGAGGTTTCAGGCCATGGTTAATGCCATTGGCTTTGGGATTTCGTCCAAGTCCCTATGAATACAGGTCTTCATGGAGAAGCTGACACATATGAACAACCACATTCTGAAGAGGACATCCTATGGCACCTTCGGTCTTTTGCTCATCTGCAGCTAACTGTGCCACTTGTGATATAGAATCCATAGAATCTCTACAGTGCAGAAAGAAGCTCTTCAAACCATCAAGTCTACACCAATTCTCTGAAAGAACATGTGACCCAGGCCCACCTCTTTGGCCCCTGGATGCCAACATTCTGACATTCTTGAAACTCCATGTCTGCTCCTGGCGAAGGGCCAAACTGCATGTGTTCCTTCTCAGCTGAGCCACAGTCACTAAAATAGCAGGGTTCCCTGGAACCGGTATCATGTGAGTAGATCTGTGATGCATATCATTATGCTCTTTGTAGACGCATCTTCATCTCTGAGCCTCTAAGCCAATGCCAAACCTGTGCTTGACAACCATCTAGACATGATTTCCACACCTCCCCCTTCATGGTGAAGGACATCCTGGAGCACCACAGCTGAGTGTTCCTCCTGTTCATAAATGCATAGAGACATTGTGCATTCACCAGGGTAATGACAGTTACAATAACTCCAGGAGACAGCTATAAAGGAACAGTGCTTTACTGAACAAAGTAAAGCAAAAAACACAACCAGGTCCTATCCGGGACAATACAATAATGGATCCACTCAGGGGCCTTCTTCATACAGGGCTCGATACACAAGCTTCACTTGGTAAGTGATTATCAATCGCCAGGGAGCTCGTATTCTATGAGCCCTACAGAGAGGTCAATTAATGATTCCCCATGTAAGTCCTGGGGGTTATAACACCGGTCATATGCATGACCCCCCACCCTCCAAATAAAACCTAGACACTATTCACCTCACCTCCAACGTCCTTGAGGCTGTCTCGAGAGGCCATCGCCTTGGCATCATGGAAAGACTTACCACAAGCCCCTGTCAGTCATGATCATTTACCCAGGAGAATGAAGGTTTGGAGTTGGGAATTTGCTGCAATCCAACATCGATGCTCCATGCAGGCACCCACCTCCTCCTCTCCCCTCTCTCGCTTCATTCTTGTCTCTTATAGCAGCAGATGCCACATGCACACAATGTCCAGCAGATCTAGACCTTGATGGGTCCCTGCTGGAATGTGATCCATTAGTCATGGAGCAATGAAGGTTTATCAGGCATAGGAACCTCATGAGGAGAACTCAGAATATTAGTCCATGGTGTGGACTAATATTTTTTATTCGTTCATGAGATGTAAGCATCACTGTCTGGGCCAGCATTTATTACGGATCCCTTAGGATATCTAAGAGTCAATCACATGTCGGCCAGACCAGGCAAGAATAGTAGATTTCCTTCCCTAAAGGACTTGAGTGAACCAGATGGGTTTTTATGACACTCCACAACAGTTTCACAATCATCTTTAGAGACAATTAATTCCAGGTTTCTTTTTATTGATTTCAAATTTCACCAACTGCCATGGTGAGATTCAAACCCTGTGTCTCTGGATTACTAATCCATACAATACCGCTATACTATTACCACCCCTTGATAATTAATATGATGCTCCTTCAATTGGCCAAAATTGAGGCAATAACTTCTCCCATCCAAAAAGAGACCCCTTCCGTATCAAACGTTTGAGAGGTTTTAAAAACAGTCGAACAAACCTGACAACTTCAATCCAATGCATGTGGTATTTGCCTGTGCATCTAGCACCTTCTATCCTTTCCCTGATAGCCAGCAAGACCCATCCATTCTCCTCTAAGCTCACTGCCTCTCCCCATTACCCTAGACCCTATTATCATTTATCTGGGCATTCCTGCTCTCCCTATTGTGTTTATTCAGATGGAACTCTTCAAATGCAGACAATAAAAATAGAACAAAAGCTTTGACAAAGGGTTACCTGGACTCAAATCATCAGCTCTTTTCTCTCCTTACAGATGCTGCCAGACCTGCTGAGATTTTCCAGCATTTTCTCTTTTGGTAACAAAAATGTACTCCAACTTATAAATCAAAGAAAGGGTTTATTAAAGAAGCTTCATTACTCCAAACTTGGGGTCCCACCCTGGGCCACTTCAAGCTCTCCATAATTCCCAATGAGTTCTTATTTATACTTACTCAGCTGGTCAGTTGACCATCACATCATTCTATAATTGGTTCCATGGTTTACTGGGTCAGCTGACCCTTACAGCTTGTTGCCATTGGTCACATTACATACAATATAAAGTTATCACTGGTTACTTTCTAACACATTGTTCCCATAACCATTAACATGTCAATACCCCTCCTGTCCTTGACAATCCCATTCTTGAGGCCAGTTGTACCCTGACATTCTGTAATTCCCCTATCCACTACCCCAACCCCTCCATGACTCTAGCACCTCTATCCTACCTGATCTAACTCCCTCCTCTGTCTGTTCCTGTACCTTCTGCCTCCCAGTATTCTCATTTAAATCCTTAGAACCAAACTATTGAGCTCACAAACCCCCCCTTTAGACTCATCTCTCTATGACACTTACTATCTAGAGAGGCATCCACTGCTCTACAACAGGACTAAGACATGAGTCACATATTTATCCTCCTAAACAAGCACTGGACAGTTTGGTTTCATTCCCCAGACATTCTCCTACCCTATCCTGCTGAACTGATTTCCTTAGCCCAGTCTTCACTCTGCTTGTCCCACTGACCTTGCCTCCCATGTCTAGTCTTCACTCCAACTTACTCCTTTGATCTTGCCTCTCCTGTCCAGCCATTGCTTCACCATGCCCCACTGAGCCTGCCCCTCTTGCCCAGTCTTCACTCCAATCTACCCCCCAACACTGCCTTCCTTGTCCAGCCATTGCCCCATCCTGCCTCGCTGACCCTGCCTTCCTTGACCAGCTATCGTTCCACCCTGCCCCGTTGACTATGCCTCCCTCCGTAGCTTGACTATGGAGACCTGATCTCAACCAAAAGGCTGACATTGATGAGTGGTCCCCAAGAAAGCCAAAGAAATAGCTACTCACTCCGAAGTCCAGGAAGAAGGTTCCCTTGCCAAGTGCACACCTGGCACACGTAACTGTAATTGTCAATGCACAAATTTCTCATAATTTGGAGGCACTTAATTCTGGCGGGCTTTTAATGAACATACGTCTTATGTAAATGATTGCAAAAGGACTTTCCAACACTATTCGTCAGGAAGCTCAACCCCTCTTTAAAGTGCTGAGAACCTAATTGCAGGTGCTCATCTTGCTGTCGGGAAACTGATTTTCAGCCTCCCTTTGCCCATCAAGCTTCCTGCTGTAGGTGGGACTGGAGATTTCTTGCCAAGAATCAAACTCTCCTCATCAAACACCAGTAGCAGTTAGTAACAAAAATATAATTGAACATATCTTGCCTTATTTTTGAGACCTAAGTAGAATTTATGCATAAACTGTATTCCATTGTTCAAAGCTGTGTGTCGGCACATTATACCATTTCCTCTTGTGCTTGAAACTGTTGAAGTTATTCAATTTGGGCCTTCTGCTCTACAATGAACTGCCTCTATTTACACTGCAGATAACTCTAATTACCTATCAATAGATTCTCAAGTAACTATACCCAAAGTATACCAATCCCCAGTACTATTTGATGAAATGCTGATGGACTTTAGTTACTGCCATGTTTACATGGATAACTGACTGCATTAGAATGACAAAGTTAACATTGCCATGACCACGGTTTATCTTATACAGTGTTGGTTATAGCTCAGTGTGTTTGAGGAAGTCTTCCTACTCATACATAGATTAGCCGTAAATCTTTATAGACTCCTAGAACTATTTACAAGTACATGATTTATTTACAAGTATACTCAGAGCTGACTCCATGCTTGCTGCTACATATGGCTCTGTCCAAGGTGTGGGCCATGTGCCTCCTACTTTACTGTGTGGATGGTACTGTATTCAGTTCTACATTAACCATTTATGTACCAGACCTTAGACTACAATTTCAGGGCTTCATCAAACCCACGAATGACTAGATATTTTTAAAATGAAATTTCTAAAGCCAGACTAGTGATTTGCTGATGCTTACATCAACTTGAGTTTGGTTTTTATGACACACTCAAACAAATGCTGCCAAGTATAGATGAATTAACTGGAGCCATCTAAGAGACAGATGGAAACAAACCTGTGATTAGCCTTTGGCCCAAGCAGTCTAGCTAAATAAATACCGAACCGCATAGGGATTACTGAAGTAAGAACTAGTGCTTTGAATTGAAGTAATTTTTTCCCTAGGAGTACAGACCTAGTGACAGTAATCATACATCTTAGTCATGAAGTAGCTGCTTTGTCCCAGTTTGAATAAAGGTTTAAATATTGGACAAGTCCCTCCTGTATTCGAATTATTAAACTATCATCTTATTAACATGTCTCCTGTGCCTCATTCTGAAGTGCCTGTAGCTAATATAAATTTTTGGCTTATTTGTTGAAGTGTAAGCCACTGAAAAAATTCTCATCTAACTCTTGGTAGGGTGACCTTCACAAGTACCCGTAATAGATGCTGAGAGTGGACCTGGTTCCACAACGTGTTAGGAAGACTGGCCTGCATTGCTCCTGCGGACTTTCAGTACCAGTAACAATAACATGACAATTGTGTGCGTGCAGTTGTGTGCGTTCAGTACCAGTAACAATAACATGACAATTGTGTGTGTGCAGTTGTGTTTTTGACCTTATGATTTTTGCCGTAGGGGCTCCCCAAGGTCGAGAAAAGCTCCGTATAGCATAGCATTGTGGAAAGCTTACAACAATGTTTGGAAGTTCAGCTTCTGATAGGAATAAAATGGAGCCCTCCCTGAAGCAAACTCTGGTTAATGGGCAGCAACCATTTTAAATTTACATGCATTGTTTCAAGGAAGAGTGAAAAACAATGTCACCTAATGATGTTCAATCACTCTGGAGGTATGTATGTAGTCTTTATCCTCAACATCTTTACCTTTGACTGGTAAAATAAATCTGTTATTAACCCACAGTCAAATCATTCACATCTAAGTTCAACAAATACTGAGGTAAAATTGGCCCTGCCTTCTGCAGCCTAGAAATGACTTTTGGCAATATCAGTAGATGACATGACCCTTAAATAACTTTCCATTGTCAGCTTATTTTGGCATCGGCAATAACGAACTCAATATAAACATGTTTCCTCCATGTTAAAATAGCAGAAAAAATAATGTCATATCTGCTCATATTAACAACAGCAATTTTTAGGCTATCAATATTTGCACAGCTGTTGACATTTCATTTACCTCTCCCCTCCATGCTACATTATTTAAATACATCTGTCCTATGCCATGCAGTCAATCACGTTGAGTTTATGTCAAGCAGAGTACAGAAGAACATCAAGCTTGGAACCTGAGAAACCCCATCAGTCTTGTACTTTCTGCTGCTTGTATCATACGCTCACTTGCACTCTCCACAACCAATTTAATCCTTTTTTCTATGATGTAAAGACACATTCCTGTTATAACAAGATACTTGCATGTGTCCATACCAAAGACTGTGCTGGTAATCAGCTTTCTGATGGGCAGGAGACAAATCCCCATCTTCCTCACTGAACAGAAATATCGGGAATACACAATTACTTTTCTTATTCCAGTTACACCAGGCAATGGAAAATGGTAGCATCAGATATGATGAAAATATTTCTGTACCCTTAAACTGTTTGAATAAACTCTTCCCCTGGCATCAGAAAGCTCATCAGGGAGTTCTTCTTCTGGGAAGTAAATGCCACAATTGGTGCCACCTCCTGCTCTCACCGTGGACTGGAAAACTTTATTGATTTTGTTTTCAATTTCCACCCTTACCTCACTTCCATCTGTTCTATCACTGACTTTTCCTGTCCTTGACTTCCTTGCCTCCATTTTTGGAGTTAAACAATCAATTAATGTTCACTATAAACCCACAGACTCACACATATAGCTTGGCCGCTTGCATCATGCTTCCTGTGACGACTCTATTCTCCCAGTTTCTCTATCTCTGTGGTAACTGTTCCAATGATTCAGCCTTTCACATCAGCACCTCCAACATCTCTTCTTTTTCCTCATCCACCTGGCTTGGCTGACAGGGCCCTCCACCATGTCCGATCTATTTCATAAACTTCTGCTCTCAATCTTTTCCCTTCCTCCCAGAACCATGATAGGGATCCCCTGGTCCTCACTTTCCACCCCACTCGCATCTCTATTGAATGGATTATCCTCCACTGTTCCTGCCAGCTCAAGCATGATACAACCACCAAACGCATCTTCCTGAGCCATTCCCTTTCAGTATTCTGAAGGGCTATTCCCTCTCTGACACCCTAGTCCACTCCACATTCACCCCAGCATCCTTCTCTACAGCATCTTTCCATGCAAGTACTAGAGATAAATTTTCTGTCCTTTCACCTTCTTCATTCTCACTGTTTAAGACCCCAAACACAAAAGTGAAACCAAGGTTTACCTGCATATCTTTTAATTTAGCATATTGTATTGACTGCTCACAGTGTGGTCTTCTCTGTACTGGGGAGTCCAAATGCAGACAGCGTGATCACTTTGTGGAACACTATTGTTCAGACTGCAAGCGTAACACCAACCTTTTGGTTGCTTGTCATTTTAATTCTTCACCTTATTCCCATGCCAACCTTCTGTCCATGGGCTGCTATAATGTTCAAATGAAGCACAATGCAAGCTTGAGGAACAGGACCTTATATCTTTCGACTCGACATGCTGCAGCATTCTGGGCTCAGCATTGACTTTAATGACTTTAGATCATAACCTCTGCCTTTACCTTGTTTGATACGTTTTCTGCTTTTTTTTTGTTTTACTGGGTTGGTCTCATCTTGTTTCTCTTTATATCCTTTCCTGATGGATTCATATGTTTTCTTTATGTAGCCACTTGTACCTCACTTAGGTATAACTTCTTTCCAGCTGTAACCATTACCACATGCTTTGACTATTGCAAAATGAAATCAGTTGTCATTTAATTTCCCTCCACCCCATCAATCCCTTTTGTATTGTTGAAAAAAAACAGGCATCTTTTGTTGAAGCTTTTCACCTTGCACCCAATGGAAGGGAAATCTTCTTTTTGCTGTAAGATAATAGAATGCTGATTGATTGGCAAGTGGACTCAGATTAGTACAGGCATTGACATGGAGTATGCACTAGTTGATGGCAACTGACAGTTAACTGCCAACCATTGGTTGAAATTTAAACTAGATTAAATTTAACTCTAAACTTGACTCTGATTGGTCAATGCATTGCCTTGAGGAAGGAACCAAAGAATGGCTGTCACTTATTTTGTTTGGATGAAATAGAGGCAATGTGTACATATGTTTTTCCATTTGTAAAGAACAGAATTCTGCGCATTAATACATGTAGCTTCCAGTATATGAAAATGTACCATAGTGCAGGCCCGATTCAATCTTAGATTGGTTGTCAACGTAATTCTTAGCAGAGTGAAGATGTTTTAATAAATGTTGTCCCATCACAGAATCACATCTAATATTGGACATTATATTACAATCCCAGTTGGTGTTATAACGGGATGAGAAAATCCCAGAATGGAACCCTGGCTCAAAATACACAACTTTTGCTTTTTTTTAGAAAAAGGAGGAACAGTCATAGGACTGCTGATTCATTTTGACAAATAAATTATTAAACACGGAAAGCTGGATTATGCTACAAACTCCTTTACCTCCCCCTCCCCTTAATTTAACAAATAGAAACAAAATTTAAGATTAACATGGATTACATGTTAATTAACATGGAGTACATCCTAAATTCAATGGTCTCAGCACACAGATTGAAATCACAGAAATCATAGAACCCTACAGTGCAGAAAGAGGCCCTTCGGCCCATCGAGTCTGCACCGAGCATAATCCCACCCAGGCCCTACCCCATATCCCTACATATTATACCCACTAATCCCTCTAACCTCCGCTACCCTGGACACTAAGAGGCAATTTCTTAGCACGGCCAATCAACCTAACCCACACATCTTTGGACTATGGGAGGAAACTGGAGCACCCGGAGGAAACCCACGCAGACATGAGGAGAATGTGCAAACTCCACACAGACAGTGACCCGAGCCGAGAGTCGAACCCAGGGGCTGTGAAGCAGCAGTGCTAACCACTGCGCTACCGTGCCGCCCAAGTTTGACTGTGATCAAATAAACACACACCACTCTGAACCCAAATTCGTAGCTATGGATTTCTCCACTGAATTCCTCCAGAAGATTGTTACATGAGAGTTTCCAAACTCTACTCCCAAAATACGCTTTCAAATCTTCTTTCATAATAATGCTTTCTGTTACTGGTTTGCATTCCAAAATCCAGTTTAATTACTCTTTGAAACAAAGCTTCTGCTCACTTTCCAGGGTCCAGCTTTTACATTCCCCACTTCAGGATTTCTTTTTCTTAACGCTGTACAAACTGGTCACAATTGGCTTAATTCTTGATTCTCAGTCTCTGTTCAAATGGCATCAAACTTTTGATTTAGCTCTGAAGTCTGCTTTTCCATTTTAAATTTGGTTATTGCAATTGTCTCTTTAACTCAGAACGCTTTGATTACTCTTCCTTGAATTCTTCTGAACAATAAGAACATAAGAACATAAGAAATAGGAGCAGGAGTAGGCCATCTGGCCCTTCGAGCCTGCCCCGCCATTCAATAAGATCATGGCTGATCTGTCGTGGCTCAGTTCCACTTTCCCGCCCTCTCCCCATAACCCTTAATCCCCTCTCTTATCAAAAACCCATCAACCCGCTTCTTAAAAATATTTAGCGAGGCAGCCTCCACCACTTCAACGGGCAGAGAATTCCAGATATTCACCACCCTTTGAGTGAAGAAGTTCCTCCTCAACTCCGTTCTAAACCGCCCTCCCTTTATCTTGAGGCTGTGCCCCCTAGTCCTACTGTCTTTTTTGAGCGGGAAGAGTCTCTCCACCTCTATCCTATCCATCCCATTCATCATCTTATACGTCTCAATGAGACCTCCCCTCATTCTTCTAAACTCTAACGAGTACAAGCCTAGTTTATTCAGCCTCTCCTCATAGCTCAACCCCCTCAACTCCGGTATCAGCCTAGTAAACCTCCTCTGCACTCCCTCCAAGGCCAAAATATCCTTGCGCAGGTACGGTGCCCAAAACTGCACACAGTACTCCAGCTGCGGCCTCACCAATGCCCTATACAGCTGCAGCAAGACCTCCCTACTTTTATATTCAATCCCCCTCGCGATGAAGGCCAGCATCCCATTCGCCTTCCTGACCACCTGCTGCACCTGCAGGCTGGGTTTTTGCGACTCATGCACAAGGACCCCGAGGTCCCTCTGCACCGTCGCCTGCTGCAGTTTTTCGCCACGTAAGTAATAGTCCTTCCTACCATTCTTCCTACCAAAGTGGACCACCTCACACTTGCCAACATTAAATTCCATTTGCCATTTCCTGGCCCATTCGCCCAGCCTATCTAGATCCTTCTGCAGACTCTCCACACCCTCCGCACAATTTGCCTTTCCCCCAATCTTGGTGTCATCAGCAAATTTCGACACCCTACACTCGGTTCCCTCCTCCAGATCATCTATATAAATGATAAATAGCTGAGGCCCCAGCACCGACCCCTGGGGCACCCCACTAGTCACCAACCGCCAATCCGAATAGCACCCATTGACCCCCACTCTCTGCCTCCTATTTGACAACCAATCCTCTATCCACGCTAACACCCTACCCCCAACTCCATGTCCTCTGACCTTCTGCAGTAACCTCTTGTGAGGTACCTTATCAAACGCCTTCTGAAAATCCAGAAAGACCACATCCACCGGCTCTCCTCTATCCACCGCCCTAGACACATCCTCATAGAACTCCAGTAAATTTGTCAGACACGACTTCCCTTTAATGAAACCGTGTTGCGTCTGCCCTATCAAGCAATTCCCTTCAAGATGCCTCGCAATTTCCTCCTTAATGATGGATTCTAACATTTTACCTACCACAGACGTTAAACTAACCGGCCTATAATTCCCCACCTTTTGCCTGGCACCCTTCTTAAACAACGGCGTAACATTAGCCGTTTTCCAATCTTCCGGCACTTCCCCGGAATCCAGCGACGTCTGGAAAATAACCACCAAGGCATCCACTATAACCTCCGCCATTTCTTTCAGAACCCTCGGATGCATTCCATCCGGTCCTGGGGACTTGTCCACAATCAGCCCCTCCAGTCTGTCGCGCACCACCTCTCTAGTAACAGTAATGTCATTAAGACCCTCCAGTCCTACCACCTTTCCATTGCTAACACCCGGCAAATTATTCACGTCCTCCTCCGTGAAGACAGAAACAAAAAAGTTATTCAAGACCTTAGCCATATCCCCATCCCCTACCACTAGGTCCCCTTTCTCATCCTCTAAGGGACCAACGTTCACCCTAGCCAGCCTCTTCCTTTTTATATATTTATAAAAACTCTTGCTATCCTTTTTTATATTAAGCGCTAGCCCAGCTTCATAGCTTCTTCTACCCTCCTTTATCAACTTTTTTGTCAATCTTTGTTGACATTTAAACCTTTCCCAATCCTCCTCTCGCCCACTGCTCTTAGCTACTCTAAATTCCTCCGCTTTTAATTTAACACTTTCCTTCACCTCCTTCGTTATCCACGGCTTATTACCTCTCTTCCTACTGTCCTTTTTAACCATCGGAATAAATTTCTGCTGAGCACCAAGAAAGATCTCCTTAAAGATCCTCCACTGCTCCTCAGCAGACCTACCTTCCAACGCGCTCCCCCAGTCCACATTCGCCAATACTTTAGACTTACAACATCTTAAGACAGTCTTTCTGTCCAAATTTCCTGGTTACCTGCATAGTATCAGGTTCTTTAGGAAACCTGCCTCTTTGCAACTGCTGTCCTGTCCCAGTCTTTCTTCTGGAAGAGTTGAGA
This sequence comes from Carcharhinus amblyrhynchos, assembly GCF_965287045.1. Taxonomy (NCBI): domain Eukaryota; kingdom Metazoa; phylum Chordata; class Chondrichthyes; order Carcharhiniformes; family Carcharhinidae; genus Carcharhinus; species Carcharhinus amblyrhynchos. Next base: position 66,681,404 of record NC_137333.1, on the reverse strand, counting down.
GATGTTCACTCCCTGGTGTTTTTCTTTAAACTACCAAAAACTCAGCGAAGCTAAGAAAAAAAATGTTTCTCCCTTAAAATGGCCTCCCATTGATAAGCAACCCTCAAATACTTCTGCTGGTTTATTTAATCTTCACATTGTGTATTGTGATTTTTATCAATGACTTGGAAGAGGGGGCTGAAGGGTGGGTTAGTAAATTTGCTGATGACACCAAGATTGGCGGAGTCGTGGATGTGGTGGAGAGCTCTTGCAGGCTGCAAAAAGCCATTGATAGGATGCAGAGCTGAGCTGAAAAGTGGCAGATGGAGTTTAACTCTGATAAGTGTGATGTAATTCATTTTAGTAGGACAAATTTGAATACAGATTACAGGGTCAACAGCAAGGTTCTAAGGAATGTGGAGAAACAGAGAGATCTTGGGATTCATATCCACAGATCTCTGAAGGTTGCCACTCAAGTGGATAGAGCTGTGAAGAAGGCTTTTAGTGTGTTAGCATTTATTAACAGGGGATTTGAGTTTAAGAGCCATGGGGTTATGCTGCAACTATATCGGATGTTGGTGAGACCACATTTGGAATATTGTGTTCAGTTCTGCTCACCTCACTATAAGAAGGATGTGGAAGCATTGGAGAGAGTGCAGAGGAGATTTACCAGGATGCTGCCTGGTTTGGAGGGTAGGTCTTATGAGGAAAGGCTGAGGGAGCTGGGGCTTTTCTCTTTAGACTGGAGGAGGATGAGAGGCGACTTGATAGAGGTTTATAAGATGATGAGAGGGATTGATAGAGTGGACATGCAGAGATTATTTCCTCAGGTGGATGTAGCTGTTACTAGGGGGCATAAATATAAGCTTCATGGTGGGAGATAGAGGAAGGATGTCCGAGGTAGATTCTTCACCCAGAGAGTAGTTGGGGTGTGGAATAGACTGCCTGCTGTGATAGTGGAGTTGGACACTTTAGGTACTTTCAAGCGGTTATTGGATAGGCACATGGAGCACACCAGAATGATAGGGAATGGGATAGCTTGATCTTGGGATTGGACATAGCTCGGCACAACATTGAGGGCTGAAGGGCCTGTACTGTGCTGTAATGTTCTATGGTCTATGTTCTTTGTTCTATGTGTAGCCCTGTCTAAGCACAATAGCATCACAGTTAGAATTTATCCAATCCCCACACATACAAACACCTTTATAAAAACAAATTACTGCGGATGCTGGAATCTGAAACCAAAAGAGATTTTCTCTTTTGGATACAAACACCTTTGCCCAGCATGAGTCTAACTATAGGCTTTACCCTTTCTTCCACAGAAACATTAAATTAAACCCACTTAAAACTCTACCTTATTTCTTATAAATCCTTTTGAACTCTCTTTGCATTCCTAAGAACTGTGTCTTTGATCTATGCAGGCATGAGCTGGTTGGGTTTAGTCTATACATTGCCTGTTGTGAACAGCGGAATAGACATGCTGTTTGATACAAATTGTCAATCTTTGGGATGTATGACTTGCTCCGCATCCCTGGCGCTGCCCTGGTGCTCAAATCTTCTCTTTTGTTCTTCCTTCCCCACCACCTCCCCACCTTCTACTGGCTTCAAAACTCTTACATTTCTATCCTTCTTCAGTTCTAACCAAAAGTCATCTCAACGTGAAATGTTAATTCTTTTTCTCTCTGCCCATACTATCTGATCTGTTGAACTCTTCCAGCACTTTCTATTTTCATATTTAGGAATTCTAATTGTATGAAGATTCATCTGTGCAGATGTTCTTTGTATTTCCCCCAAACTGGAAAGATTTGAGGAGATCCAACACAGCCATTATTCTCTTTCACACACTATTTGCATCCCTGGACAGTAAGAAGTCTGACAACACCAGGATAAAGTCCAACCAATTTATTTGATAGTAAACTCACAAGCTTTCAGGGTTTGCCCCTTCGTCAGGTAATTACTTTGACATCACCTGATGAAGGGCAAACCCCAAAAGCTTGTGAGTTTACTATCAAATAAACTGGTTGGACTTTAACCTGGTGTTGTGAGACTTCTTACTGTGTTTACCCCGTCCAATGTCAGCATCTCCACATCATTCCTGGACAGGCCAGCATTTGTTATCCATCCTTAACTGCCCTTGAGAAGTTGGTGATTAGCTATGTTCTTGAACTGCTGCAGTCTGTGCACCCAGAGGACTGTTAAGTGACTCACTGAGTATACTTGAAGAGCATGATCTTAGTTACCGACCCTTGCAAGACACAAGTGTTTCCCTGGAAACACAATCAGGCTGAGCAAAAACCCCAGCTAATGGGAGACGGTACAATTCTTGGGCACGAGGAATATTCAGTATACCTTATGGACGGATCAAATCAAGGTACTCAAAGAAAACATCAAGAAGCTGAAAAAGAAACTAAACTTCAGGAACTTCAGGTATACTCCAGAAGCTGACCTAGATAAAAAAGAAAGTCAGCCTCAAAACAATCTAAGTAACTAATGTCCCCCTGTATTATTCAGTTGCCAACTATTGTGCCTCATGATGGTCATGTTCAGTCCTTGCATACAAGTTTATAAAGTTTATCTATCATTATCACAAGTAGGCTAACATTAACACTGTAATGAAGTAACTGTGAAAATCCCCTACTCCGGCGCCAGTTTGGGTACACAGAGAGAATTTAGCGTAGCCAATGCACCTAACCTCCACATCTTTCAGACTGTGGGAGGAAAAAGGAACACCTGGAGGAAACCCATGCAGACACAGGGAGAATGTGCAAACTCCACACAGACAGTGACCCAAGCCAAGAATCGAATCCGGTTAGCAGCAGTGCCAACCACTGGGCCACCGTGCTGCCAACATCAATACTGAAATCAATAAATGCTGTAGGAGTCCCATGAGGGATTTCAAACCAACTGTCATTGTGCTGCCTGGAGGACATCGCACCACCATCAGTGAGGCCTGACGCCACCAGTAAAATACAGAGAAAAAATGTGCATGATCTGAGACAGCTAAGAAACTACCCTCCTAAACTGGGGAGAATTTGAGTATTGCCTGATGCAGTGACCCCCATCAAAATCCTTTAGCTGCCGGTGAACTATTTGAAGTAAATAAGGACACAAGGTGCTGACTTGCTGTAGTTTGTATTTGGACCCTCTCAGGCTTAGTGTTAGAGGTCATTGATGAGCATTGCACGAACACTTGAATGAAACACAGCAGCCTTTCATCTCCCATGTTACAGTCAAGGTCAACACAACACTGATTTTATTTCTTCTGACTCCTTCCAGCCATTGATGAGGTAAGCAAATCAGTCAATCTGCATTTTGTGCGCATATCAGAGAACTTTTTTGTTACATATTCAGCACTTTTCTCAGGGACATGCAAAAACAAATCTACCACTAATAGCGTCTTTACATTTCAGAGCCTACAATATTGACAGAGGTAACATTTACTTTGTCAAAACATACGCAAATTACTGCATAAAACATGTCTCCAAAGATTTGAGAGCTGTTATGGATCCTAAAAATACACAGAGCTGATTATTACTGAAGGAGTAGGTGGTCCGACATGGGCAGGAAGTGTGTGTCACCAGCAGGTACAGGGGGTGAGGGCTGGCTGGCCTTCCCTCCTGCTTTTGGGGTGGCAGCCAACTACAGTGGCAGCCACCAGGATTTGCCATTTTGCCCCCAAGAGCTGCTGGCAACTCCACAGCACTACAAGGAGCAGTGCTAATGGCTGAGGCAGCAAGGCACATCCAGCAGTCTTCAACAGCTAGGCAAGGTAATGTTTTTTAAAGAATTCCAGCAGGGAGACTGGAGGGGAAAGCCCTCGTCCCACATTGTTGAGGCTGCAGGAGCTTTCACTGCCTTTGGGCCCCTCTGCTTCATCAAATAGAGATAAAATGTCAAAGAACAACAGTGACAACAGAGTTGGATGAGTGCAGGTTCATCCAAGACATGTGAAAGGATGAAAACCATTGGCCCAGGTCTAGAAAATCCATATGTACTTTGGTTGGCTGAGTCCCGAGACAAGGAGGGAGGGTTTTCAGTGTTGGCACATTGTCAGCAAGGACACGAGAGCTGAAAACATGCCCCTTCATGTCACTCTTCATCTCAGTGAGAGCTCTGTTTATCAAAATGGGTTTCAAAACAATGGCTTTTTGAAAGTTTGTCAGAGTCTGTGCCTTGGACATTAAAATACCACCCTGCTTCCCACCCAGCACCTCCCCCTCAATGCTGACTTCCCTCCCCTCATCACTCCAGCTCCCCCACTTCACTTCCAGCTCATCCCTTGCAAACTTGTTTCCCTGTATCCCAACACATATCTCAGCACCCATGGTCCAGTCCTCACCCGTTCCCCCCACTGACACTCACAGCCTCTCCAACCATCGTCCCCTGCCACCCACCAGCACCCCCGGCTCCTCCCTTCCCCCAACCATCTCCGATTCCCCATCACCAGCATGCCTGGGCCTTTTCCCTTCATATTCATACCTCCTTCACCTTACCCCTCACCCCTGCATCCTCCTCTTCCCCCAGGCTCTTCCCCATTACCTCTTTCCACTGGCTCCCTCTCCTTACTCCTTTCCTCTGGTTTCGTCCCCTTCCCCCTTCTTCCTGTCTCCCTCTCTTTACCCCTTCCATCTACTTCCCTCCCCTTCTCCTTTCAGCCTACCTCCCTTCCTTTCCCCTGACTCCCTCCCCTTCCCCTTGGCTTCCCCCTCTTATCCCTTCCCTCCTGCCTCCCACACCTTCCCCTTGTCTCCCTCCCATCAGCAATCCTGGCTCCACCCCCACCCTTATTCCCTGACTCCTCCAGCAGGGCCTGTTTCGATATTGGTGGGAGTAAAGAGTTGGGAGTGGAGACAGCTGGAAAGGGAAAGCGAGGGACAGAGCTGGAGGTGCGGGGGTGAGTGCCAGGGAGTGGGCTGCTGATGTTGGGAGGAAGAATCCATACAAGTCGATGGCAAAGGGACAGTTTTCAATTGAATTGTCCCTGTCAAGAGACCCAAATGTTGAAAAGATGAAGTTATGAGGCAGATAACAAAAATTAAGGAGCAGAGATGATCAAAAAGAGGAAACACAGGGACGGAGTTGGATGTTGAATGAATCAGTATTAACCCAGTGGATCAGCTGTTCTGAGTATTATCCGACTAAAGTTAAATTCATCCTGCCAATATTGAGTTGAAAACATCAGCAGGAGCCCTAAACGGGAATGCTTTTTCATTAAAATTACTGACAGAAGTCCTTGCACCTCTCTGGTCCTGCCTATGCTCACTCCTCTCTCAGTGCCATCGAACAGCTGGATAGGGAAATTGTTCTGGAAATTCAACTTGCCGCAGCATTGCAGCTTGACATTTCACACTGTTAGAAAACCTGGAGGTGTGGTTCAACTGGCCATGGGGACTAATGATCAGAATCTTAAACCCCCTGCCAGGCATTTATCGTCAAATCAAAGGGCCATTGAAACTTACAGAATAGAAGGTGGTTGTTTGCCTTTTGTTGGCACTTTGAAGCAATCATTATGCAACATCTCCGCTTTCTCTCCGTGCCCCTGCAAATTCCTCACCCTCAACTGGCTGTCCAATGCCCGTTTAAAACCATGCATTTATAAGTTCGTAAGTTCATAAGGTATAGGAACAGAATTAGGCCATTCGACCCATCGACTCTGCTCCCCCATTCGATCATGGATGAAATACTCCTCATTTTCCTGCCTTTTTTCATCTTCTTGCCTTCTCCCCATAACCCTTCAACCCATTACCAATTAAAGACCTGTCCAACTTCTCCTTAAATTTACTCGCTGTCCCAGCAGACACACACTTTTGGGCAGTGAACACCACAGATTCATAACCTTTTGGGAGAAGTAGTTTCTCTTCAACTCTTTCTTAAATTTGCTATCCCTTATTGTAAGACTATGACCTCTTGTCCTAGAATGCCCCACGTTCGCTCCACGTCTATTCTATCCATACTTTTTTCACTAGGTTTGAACAAGGCATTCAAGGTGTTCTGTGTGGAGTTTACACATTCTTCCCATGCCTGTGGGTTTCCTCTGGGTGCTCCGGTTTCCTCCTACTCTCCAAAGATGTGCAGGTTCGGTTGACTGGCCATGCTAAATTGCCCCTTGATGTCAGGAGGATTAGCAGGGAAAATACATGGGTTTACGGAGATAAGGATTGGGTGGCATTGTTGTCAGTGCAGAATCGATGGGCTGAATGGTTTCTTTCTGTATTGTAGGGATTCTATGATTCTAGATCCTAACCACTCTCCAACTGAAAACATTCCTCGTGGTCTCTCCTCTAGATATTGTGCCAATGATTTCCAGTCAATGGCCATTTTCAAATCTATTTTATATTTGGCTATTGCCTCACTTGCCAGGAGAATAGACTTTATCCATCTCATCAAAACCCTTCATCATCTTGAAAAATGTTCATTAGGTGAACTCTTAACAATCTCTGTTCTAAAAAGACCAGTCCTAACTTTTACAATTTCTCCTCATAACTGAAGTCCTTCATTCCTAGCGACACTCAAGTAAATCGCTTTTGTATCTTTCATAAATCCTTCACATCTTTTCTGAAGTGTGCTGCCCAGAATTTCCCACAATACCCTAACTGAGGTCTAGCCAGTGATTTATAAAGTTTGCGTATAATCTATTCCTCTATTGTGAAACCCAAGTAACCTAACTTATCAACTTGCCCTGGCATCTTTAAGGATTTATGTACACTGAGGTGTCTTTGCTGATCTGCTGTTTTCAAAATCTCACCAATGTAGTTGACTGTTTTTCCATTAGAGTTACATTGCATTGCCGCATTTTACTCTTTGTCACATTGAACTCAATCTCTGATGCATCTGCCCATTTCACCATCCTGTGTATGTCATGATGAGGTCTGTAGTTAGCCTCATCACGACTGATACTGTTGTCAAGTTTTATCTCATCTGCAACTTTTATGTGCTGAATCTTACCAATCTCAGGTACTGGCCCTTGTGGGGGTTGTGGTGGGAGGGAGCAAGGGATTAGGGCAGTTGTTTTTGAACATATTCTCATCACTGGAGAATGTTCCTGGGGTGGGCTGGGATTGGGATCAGCTGCTCCACAGAGGTAGGTATTTAATTGACATCATTCATGCCCCTTTGGGGATGATTTCACCGCCATGCAAGTAGTTTGCTGGCAATGGAATGGGCCTCTGCCACATGCAGAGTTTGCAAGCTCAACGGAGGGGGGAAGGCTATCATAGCAGGAGTTTCCAGACCCAACTGGCAGGGCCTCAGACAGGAGAGGCCCCACTGAAGCCCAAATGCTTCTCCAGGAGGAACTTCACCTTCGCTCTGAGGTACCTAATAGTTGTGGCCATCAATTATTTATTCGTATTTATGCCTCCAAGGACACCTCCATGTCAGGTCATCCTCATAAGCATATGGACCCAAAATTGAACCTTGGGGGGGAGAAAAAACACAGCAAACTACTACTGAATCTGAAAACATTCATCCATCATTGCTTTCTGTCACTAAGACAGACAGGCTATGTTGCTTAACCTTCCTTCCTTGGGTTTCCACCTTCTTAATAAGTTTTTTGTGTGTACTTTGTTGGATGTGTTCTGAAAGGTGCACACACTCCATTTACGTGAACTGTTTGATCTATTTTTCTGGCATCAGTATCAGGCAGAATAGAAAGTCAGGAAAACTAAAGGGAATTTAAAATAAGAACGTCAGAAGGAAGGCATGTGAGTCCTAAACCACAGTTGTCAACGGTCACCGGGCAGTACGTTATCCTCAAATTATTACCATTGATCAACAGCAGAAGTGTGCCTCTGAGGAGTTGGGGTAAGGTAGGAGCCTGGGCCCAATGTGGTGGAGTATCAAACCTGCCTCAGTTCACTGACTGCAGCAACTCTTAGATCTCAATTCATTCAGGCCTGACTCCCAGTCAAATTAGCACCAGATTCTGATGTCCTGGACTATAAGGAAATTACTAAATACAAATATTTCCTTCCTCTAGTCCTGAAGCTCCATCATGACCAGTCTTCCAGGCAAGGGTGGCACCAGGCACAAAACGTGACTATCCAGACTTAAAATGTGGTCATGGTGGGCTGAAACACACACTGGCGCGAGGGCCAGAATGCATTAATATAAAATAACAGGCAGCACAAAGACAACATGGGGTGGGGAGGGATGTAACATCAGCTTTCATCGATTTGCCTTGTTTGTGTTCCACTGGTTGTAAGTTTTTCCTCTACCATTTACAGGTTACACAAAGTACAAGGTGCTGGAGCCACCAAATAACTCTCCTCCATCGGATCTAGTCATGTACCAAATGCAGCCAGATGCAAACAGACACAAGCAGAAGGTGTCTGAAATACACAGCCAAGTGGTGAAGACACACACCTGAGCATTAATTGTTTTCTTTTAGATGCTGAGACACAAAATAACACCTCAGAGGCTGGTGTCCCTTCATCAGATTCCCAAACTCAATTTCACTCCTTGAGTGCTTTAGGTACACAGTCAAAATCCAGAGTACCAGGGGACTTGACACTCCCATATTTAAATACAGGTGACACTCTCTGATTGGGCAGGTAATCATTACCTCAATCGGGGAGCTCATACACCAAGAACCCAACCTCCTGAGCCTCGTTGAGGTCATTACAGGCTGCATTTCCTGTTTTTATTTCAGGTCCCTAGTACTGGTCTTCTACTTATCTCAAATGTCAAAAGATGATTCCTGGGAAAGTCTAGTTCATTCATTACATGAGAAAACCAAGGCAGGCAGATTCTTTGCTGAATGAATGAAGCATTAACAAAATTAGTTCACATGTAAATATTTTGACAGCAAACAAAAAAACAAACAGATGAACCTAGTGAAAAAAGTAAATGAGACACTGTCATAGCAACATGCAAGGGTAAGACTGCAATTTTATACACAAAGAGATCTTTCAACTAGCATTAGAAGCCATCAAATTGTCTTGGTGGCTTTTGAAAGTTAGTACAACCACAAGGTTGTTGAAATGTTTGTAATTTTCCCCGGCTTTCTCCTCAAGGCTATTGGAGTAGGAGATCTACCCTTGGACACTGAGGCCAATTATAGCTCACTTATTGCTGTCCTGGTTGCGACTGGCTCATTTAGCATAGCCATGGAATCAATCTTTCCTGCTCAGTGCTGTAGCTTATGATGCATTTCCCTGATGAATAACTGGGGGACCTGCTAAGTGTTAGATCCCCGGTTCTCACAGGTAGACATGCCTAATATCTGCCCGAAATCTCAGGAATAGGATGGGGTGAGCCATTGTATCAATCAGTGGTACTGAGTGACCCACAACTACTTGATGAGAAATCCCAAGGCCAATAGGCCAAAGCAATGACTTGGATGTGGCAACCTGCAGCTCAGAAAGGAAGTATTCTGCCCCAAGACAGAAGGTAATTGAATTTCTTTAAAGTGAGGGCAGGAGTTAGATAGAAGATCTTCCAAAGGTCCTGCTAGTGATTTCCCTTACAACAAGATAGTAAGGGAAATCTATGCCTCAGTTATTGATGACTCAAATAAGGGGAAAAGTTTCTTCCTTTCCAACCCATCCATGCCCTTCATAAATTTGTACATCTCAATAAGGTCATCCCTCAGCCTTTGCTGCTCTAAGGAAAACAACCCCTTCATAGCTGAAAGGCTCTAGCCCAGGCAACATCCTGGTGAACGTTTAAGGTGAGGGGCAGGAAATTTAGAAGGGATTTGAGGAAAAATCTTTTCATTTAGAGGGTGGTGGGGATCTGAAACTCACTGCATGAAAGAATGGCAGAAGTGGGAACCCTCAATATTTAAGACGCATTTAGGTGAGCACTTGAAACTCACATATGAGTGGCATGGTGACTCAATGGTTAACACTGATGCCTCATAGCTCTAGGAACCCAGATTCAATTCCCTGGGTGGGTCACTGTCTGTCTGGAGTCTGCACATTCTCCCCGTGTCTGTGTGGGTTTCCTCCAGGTGCTCTGATTTCCTCCAGTTGAAAAGATGTGCTGGTTAGGTGCATTCTCCCTCAGCATACCCAAACAGTGTACCGGAGTGCGGCGACCAGGGAAATTTCACAATAACTTCATTGCCGTGTTAATGTCAGCCTACTTGTGACTCTAATAAATAAAAAGTTAAGAAACGCCATAGCGTACAAGGCTACGGACTAAGTGCTGGAAAATGTGATTACAATAGATAGGCATTTGATGGCCAGCGCAGACACGATGGGTCAAAGGGCCTTTTCATGTGCTCTAAAACATTATGGCAATGACTCGAATTTTGGGTCTTTATATATTCTGCATGATGAAAAACTTCAGAAGCTGACAGCTAATAAATCAATCATTCTTAAATTCCCACAAAATGAGGGACCAATGTTATTAATGAAGACATAATGAAAGACAGAAATCAACTGAACTACTCAGATAAAGAAAGGGATTAAGTTAAAGTTGATCTGTTAGCTATAGCCTCATTCAATACAGTGTGTGTCAGAGGAAAGGTTGGGAATGATGAGCCGTCGCTGGCACTGCAGTTTGAACTGCGTTATATGACGGAAGGGCCTTCAGCTCTGTGGCAGAGGCTGAACTGCTAATGGTCATCAGCTGACAGTTCACAGTGTTTGCTGTCACAACAGTATTTTGATGAAACAGAAATAAACTGTGAATTATTCCTAAAAATTATCTTCCCTTGGTCAATGTTCCAAAAGGAAATTTGTTAACGTATCAGCCTAAGATCAGCATAACTTGCATCGAATTTTTCTTATTCAAGATCATTAATGAATTCTGAGTAAAGTTAATTTTTCATTATTTTATCTTCCATGTCCCTTTCAGCTCTCAGTTTTGGAGCCACTGGATGAATAGAGGGCATTTTTCACTCTATTTTAATGAATGACAATTTATTACTCAACTCTTTTTGTTAGCTCACACACCATGAGGAAATGAATGATAATCACAGTCGTGTTATCTCCATTCAGTTGTCCGTGACATTAGCTGAAATCTTACAATTAACATTTGCCTGCAATTCTACACTTTTCACTTCTATAGTGGCTATAATACTTTCCCGAAATCAACACTGAGGTGAAAGTTTATTGAGTTGATTTTCCATTTCCCAGCCTAATGCTGGGAGAGGTTAGGTTGTATTTTTAGTTTTTGTTCAGGACCCTGAGGTCGTGGCCAATTGGGAGAACCAGTCCTGCAATCCAGCACTGTGTCAGGAGCAGGCCGTCAGCAGTGATTTTCCATGAATTGGTCAGTTAGTGGCCAGAGGGCGCACTTACTGCTATTGGGAAAGAGCTGTCACCTCCCACTGCAGTAAGGCAGAGGAGGAGAGAGAGAGAGAGAGAGAGAGGGAAAGAAAGAGACAATGCAACTTTATCTTGAGGGGTCCTTTCAGCATCTTTGAAGAATTGTAGCCAGGTAGTTGAGATGGCCTCAGAGCCTGTTTTGAGCGCTGTCCCTGGACTAAAGCCAGGAAGTCATCATTAAACAGCTGGTCTTCGCCAATGTTGTGGAGTAAGGGGTGGGGCCGGGGTGGAGGGAGCAATGTCGGGGTTTCATGACAATTAGATGTTATAGAGTCCATAGAATCTCTACAATGCAGATGGAGGTCATTCAGCCCATCAAGTCTGCACTGACAACAATCTCAACCAAGCCCTGTCCCCATAACCCCATGTATTTATATTGTTTGACTCTAAGGGGCCATTTAGCATGATCAGTCACTCTAACTCCCACATCTTTGGAGCACCTGGAGGATGTATAGGTGCCACACAGTCACCAGAGGACGGAATCGAATCCAGATCACTGGTGCTATGAGGCTGCAGTGCGATCCACTGTGCCAACATGCTGCCCATAAATGATTGTGTTTGGTTCATGGAAGACATTTATGAAAAGATTTTATAATAAAGCCACCCGCAGTGAATAACTTTACAGGCTCATTTTTTCTACTGCTGGTTTTATTTCAATTCCTTTGTGACTATCTGAAATTTTAAAACGGATTGGCCGGAACCTTACCACTGTTCATGCCAGTGGGATTTTTCCATCCTGGCACAATGAAGAGATTTGACGGGCTGCCAAATTCTCTGAGTTTGTTGCAGCAGGATCGTGGCGTGAATGGGAGGTAAGATCAGATCCAATGCTGAGGTCAGTGGTAATTTAATCCCCATCCACCAAGTGATCTTGAGAGGTGTTGGAAAGCCACTTTCATGTCCAGGCAGTGTAAGTACGCCTGCCACAGAATCATAGAATCACAGAACCCTACAGTGCAGAAGGAGGCCATTCAGACCATCAAATCTGCACAGATCACAATCCCACCCATGCCCTATATGCATAACCCCATGCATTTATCCTAGCTAGTCCCCCTGACACTAAGGGGAAATCTAGCATGGCCAATTAACTGAATCCACGCATCTTTGGACTGTGGGAGGAAGCCGGAGCAACCGGAGGAAACCCACGCAGACACAGGGAGAACGTGCAAACTCCACACAAACACTGACCCAAGCCAGGAATTGAACCTGGATCCCTGGTGCTGTGAGGCAGCAGTGTTAACCACTGTGCCACCATGCCGCCCTTTAGGGAGAGCGTTCTAGGATTTTGATCCGGCCTCAGTGAAGCTCCTAAGCCAGGTTTTGCTGGATCTATATACAGATTGCTTCAGTACCTGAGGAGTGGAAAACGGTGCCAATAGTAATGGTGCAATCATCACAAGCATCCCTGTTCCTGATCTTATGTTGGATCCAAGGTCATTGATGAAGCAGCTGATGATGGTTCAGCCTAGGACATTACCCTAAGGAGCCACTGCAGTGATCGCTTGGGGCTAAAATGCTTGGCCTCTAACAACCCCAGCCTCCTTTGTGCTAAGGATGAATCCATCCAGTGGAGAGTTTTTCCCTGATTCCTACTGACTACAATTTTGCTAGGGCTCCTTGATGTCACACTTACTAAATACTGCCTTGACGCCAAGGACAGTCACTCTCACTTCAGCTTAAAAGTTATGCCCTTCAGTCCATGCTTGGGTTAAGGTTACAATGAAGCCTGCAGCTGAGTGGTCCGTATAGGATCTATGACATTCTTTAAAACATTCTTAGAACATTCCCTTTTAATCTTATACAAGAAAATACTATGGTGTGCAGAAAAACCTTCAATCAGGAATTTATTTCCATAATAAAAGCAATATACTGTAGAAGCTGGCAATCTGAAATAACTCTGAAGAACTGGAAAAACTCAGCAGGTCTGGCAGCATCTGCAGAGAGAGAAACAGAGTTTGCATTTTGAGCCCAGTTCTGAACTCCGAGTTCTGAAGAAGAGTCATACTGGACTTAAAACTTTAATTGTTTCTCTCTCCACAGGTACTGCCAGACCTGCTGAGTTTCCCTAACACTTGTGTTTTTATTAAGGAATTATTTCTACCAAATCAGTCAAGAATATACCTTAGCTACTCTGTAAATTGTTGGAACTGTTGCTGTAAGTTTGTCTTTCAACTTGAGACAGCAGTGGTATGAACATATGAAATTACATACAAATACATGGATATTACAACATGAAACAGGCTATTCAACTCAGTCATATTTAACTCTGTGAAGGTGATAGTCCTAATCATATTTACCTCTTCATTCCCATATCCTTTCAATCTGCTTTCCTCCAGCTACCTAATCATGAACGCAGCCATAGATTCTGCCTCAGCCACAAGGAATTCCATAGTCTGGTGGTCCTCTTGTGTGAAAAAGACTTTTCTCCCATCTTTTGTTTTGGATTTTTAACACTTAGGCCTGAATTTTATGTTCCTTCCTGATATCATTGTACGTTCGCTCAATATTTCGGTCAGCGAGCGCACGCGAGATCCGAAAGTACGCACACCTACAATCAGGCCTCTTATTAAATGGAGATGTAAAGCAGTGTTACATGGCCCATTTGCTTTTATGATTTAACTTCAACCTCGATCCAGGGCAGGATAAAATATCATTAGAAAAGGGGTCTGCAGACTGAGGTTTGTGTGTGAATGTGCTGCCTTGACATTCTTTGTGCTTTTCCAAGGAAATGTACTTTTTACAGGTCTGCACCTTCATGAGACATCGGCGTGGTGGATGTCCTCCTGCAGGAATATGTTAGAAGCGCCAGCCCATACCCTTCCTTCCCTCAGCATCCACCCATTCCCACCTTTCCACAGGCTGAACCATATAGTGGAGGTCATGCCCCTGTCTATATCAATGGAGATGAAGTGGAAATGGTCAAGGGCTTCAGGCTTCTAGATGTCCCGATCAACACCAACCTGTTCTGGTACCTCCACGCTGACGCTATAGTTAAGAAAATCCGCTAGTGCCTCTATTTTCTCAGGAGGCTAAGGAAATTTGGCATGTCCATTACGACTTTTGCCAACTTTTACAGATGCACTATAAAAAGTATCCTTTCTGATGTATCATAGCTTAGTGTGGCTTTTGCTTTGACCAAGACTGCAAAAGGAGTATGAATGTAGCCCAGTCCATCACACAAATCAGCCGCGCATCCACTGACTGTCTACACTTCTCGCTGCCTTGGAAAAGCAGCCTGCATAATTAAGAACTCCACACACCCCAGACATACTCTCTTCCACCTCCTTCCAACAGGGAAAAGATACAAAAATCTGAGGTCACGTACCAGCCGACTCAAGAACAGTATTTTCCCTGTTGCCATCAGACTTCTGAATGGACCTACCTTATATTAAGGTGATCTTTCTCTACACCCTGGCTATGACTATAACACTACATTCTGCATTCACCCCTTTCCTTCTCTATGAACAGTATGTTTTGTCGATATAGCACACAAGAAGCAATACTTTTCACTGTATGCTAATACACGTGACAATAATAAATCAAATCAAACCAAACTATTCCCAGTGTGCATTTCACGTCCCGGGGTGTGAAGTCATGTTCTGGGGTCAATAATGATCTGAAGCATCTTCTGCGCCCGCCTCCAGGCCAACCGCGTGCACACACTGACGGATTGAAAATTCAGACCTTAATTTTCTACCTGTCTCCTCTTCTTGCTGACCTCTCAATTCCTGAAAATAACCTGATTCAATTACCTTTTCGTAATTTGAAACAATTTTTCAAATTTGTATTTCTTTATACCAGACAACTTCTCAGCAATTTATCATTGCACACACCATAAAGCCTCATTATCCTTCAGAAAGCATGGAGTCTGAGACTACTGTAACTGTACTCTAACTGAGTTGTTATTAAGGTTTATATTGGTTCATAATCACCCCTTGGCTTTTATATTCTATACCTAGAGATAAAACTGAGAATTCTATTAGTTTTTATTGCACCCTTATCAAAAACCAATTAAAGACTATGAGTTTGCCTTATTCATTAAAAAGTGCAATCTCATGGACCACCATCTCCAACCACTAGTAATGCTAAATCCTGCGGAGACAATGAGCTGGAGAAAAAAAACCTTTCATCAATCACAGGAAAGGTTCTGGAAAATTACTTCCTAATATCACCCGAACTCTGTCCTTACCTCAGCTCTCCTGTTGCTGAAGCCCATTCCATTAGATTTGACTATTCCAATGCACTTCTGGCTGGTCTTCCATATTCTATCTCACATTAGCTTTTAAAATATCTTTTCATGAGATGTGGGTGTCACTGGCTTGGCCAGCATTTATTGCCCACCCCTATTTGACCTAGAACTGGATAACTTATTTGGACATTTCAGAGGGTTGTTATTAGTCAATCACATTGCTGTGGTTCTGGAGTCACATGTAGGCCAGACAGATTAAGGATGGCAGATTTACTTCCCTAAAGGACGTTGGTGAATCAAATGGATTTTTACGACAATCAACAGTCATTATTAGACTTCTAATTCCAATTTTTTATTGAATTAAAACTTCACCAGCTGCCATGGTGGGATTTAAACCTGGGTCTCCAAACCATTGCCCTGGGTCTGTGGATTACTAGTCCAGTGACAATCCCACTAACAGTGGCAATACCACATGCCACCAATTCCACAGGGGGAGGTCATCCAAAATTTGGCTGCTTTTGCCCTTACTTGTGCTAAGTCCTATTCACCCATTATCAGTTCCAGTTGGAAGCTGTTCACCCAGTTTCTGAGCCCTGCAAGAGGCAGGCAGTCAGAGCATGGCCTCCCCACAGGGATGGGCTTCTGGTCCCAGGGATTGGGGTAGACGGGGAGGAAGTTAACCTCCGGCAGCTGCAGTTCGATTTGCAGCTCTGGGGTCTGATTCTCCCAGCACAACACATTTAATTAGCAACCTTGTGGTGCGAGAGCCTTTGGGAAAGAATGACCATGATATGGTAGAATTCTTCATGAGATTGGAGAGTGACACAGCTGAGCCTGAGACTAGGGTGCTGAACATGAGGAAAGTTAACTTTGATAATATGAGATGTGCGTTGGCTAGGATAAGCTGGCAAAAGATACTTTAAGGGGTTGAAAGTAGATAGGCAATGGCAGACATTTAAAGAATATATGGATGAACTTCAACAACTGTACATCCCTGTCTGCGTAAGGGTAAGATGGGGAAGGTGGCTCATCTATGGTTAACAAATGAAAATAGGGTTACTGTTAAAGACAAAGAGGAGTCATATAAACTGGCCCAAAAAAGCAGCAAACCTGAGGACTAGGCAAAATTTAAAAATGAGCAGCGAAGGATATAATTCAGAGGGGGAAAATAGAATACAAGAGTAAGCTTGCAGAAAACATAAAAATTGACTGCAATAGCTTCTATAGATACATAAAGAGAAAAAGACTGGTGAAGACAAATTAGGTCCCTTAAAGTTAGAATCAGGTGATTCATAATAGGCAACAAAGCGATAGCAGACCAGCTGAACAAATACTGTGGATCTGTCTTCACTAAAGAGGGTGCAAATAACCTTCCAGGAATACGAGGGGACAGAGGATCTAGCATGAAGGAGGAACTGAAGTACTCTTATCAGTCAGAAAATTGTGTAAGAGAAACTGCTGTGATTAAAACCTGATATGTCCCCAGGGCCTGATGCTCTGCATCCTAGTGTACTCAAGAGAGTGGCCCAGAAATGGTGGATGCATTGGTGATCATTTTCCTGCATTGGAAGAGTTTCAGTGGACTGGAGGGTAGCTAATGTAACCCCATTTTTTTAAAAGAAGGAGAGAAACACAACAGAGAATAATAGGCTGGTTAGCCTGACATTAATGGTGGGGAAAATGCTGATGTCAATTATTAAGGATGTAAGAACTGAGCATTTGGAAAGCAGTGACAAGATCGGTCCAAGTCAGCATAGATTCACTAAAGAGAAATCGTACTTGACAAATCTTCTGGAATTTTTTGAGGATGTGGTTCAGTAGAGTGAACAAGAGTTAACCAGTGCATTTTGTGTATCTAGATTTTCCAAAGACTTTTGACAAGGTCCCACACAAGAGATTAGTGAACAAAAGTGAAGCTCATGGTTTTGGGAGTAATGTATTGACATAGATAGAGAACCGGTTGGCAGACAGAAAGCAGAGAGTGGGGATAAAAGGGTCCTTTTCAGAGTGGCGGTCAGTGACTAGTGGGGTATGACAGGGTTCAATGCTGGGACCCCAGCTATTCACAATATATATTAATGATTTGGATGAAAGACTTGAACATAATATTTCCAAATTTGCTGATGACACTAAGCTGGCTGGCAGTGTGTACTATGAGGAGGATTCTAAGAGGCTGCAGAGTGACTTGGACAGACGGACTGAATGGGAAAATACAATATAATGTGGACAAATCTGAGGTTATCCACTTTGGTGGCAAAAACAGGAAGGAAGATTATTATCTGAATGGTGGCAGTTTAGGAAAAGGGGAAGTGCAATGTGGCCTGGGTGCCATGGTGGAACAGTCGCTGAAGGTTGGCAGGCAGTGAGGAAAGCTAATGGCATGCTGGCCTTCATAGCAAGAAGATTTGAGTATAGGAGTAAGGATGTCTTGCTGCAATTATACAGGGTCTTGGTGAGGCCACATCCTGAGTATCGTGGGCAGTTTTGATCTCCTATCTGAGAAAGGACATTCTTGCTTTTGAAGGAGTCCAGCGAATGTTCACCAGACTGATTCCTGGGATGGCAAGATTGACCAATGAAGAAACATTGGATCGACTAGGCTTGCACTCACTGGAATTTAGAAGAATGAAAGGGGATCTCATAGAAACATATAAAATCCTGATGGACTGGGTACGATGTGGGAAGAGTGTTTCCAGTGTTGGGGAAGTGCAGAACTAGGGGTCACTGTCTATGAATAAGGGGGTAAGACATTCAGGACTGAAATGAGGAAGAACTTTTTCAATCAGCGAGTTGCGAACCTGTGGAATTCAGTACCACAGAAGGCTGTTGGGACCAGTTCATTAAGTATGTTCAAGAGGGATCTGGATGTGGTCCTTGTGGCTAAAGGGATCAAGGTAAGGAAAGAAAGCCAGAGCAGGATACTGAAAGTGCTTGATCAACCATGATCATATTGAATGGTGATGCAGGCTTGAAGGGACAAATGGCCTGCGCTTGCATCTATTTTTTATGTTTTATATGTTAAGCACCGGCAGGGAAGGCAGATGATGGAACACGGGCTTAATGACATACCATCTCTTCCACACTGCTGAGATACGTTACAATGTCAAGATAGTTTATTGTATATAGGTGCCTTCCCAAAATAATAGGAAACAAAGGCATGGAGCAGGAGTTTAAGGCTCTGCCATAGTATGTCTCCCTTCTCTGCCAGATACAGGGAATCATTTTAATCTAAATCCTGATCAAGCAAATTTAAAGGAAATAAATGGCATAAAGTGTGGGACCCCTGAGACATCCTGCTGCCAGCACTGTAATATTAGCAATTTCAGGGTCTGTGATCACTGTGCATTGTGACTTTCCCCTCATTAAGATGGTGGCTGCCATACAACTGTGCATGCATGGCATTGGCAGCAAACAGGGCCTTATAAAAAAACTCATCATCACTTTCCAAACCCTCCATGGACTTATTCCTCCCTATAATCTACTCCTTCTCCACAATCTTCTAAGATTTTGGGCTTATTTAACTTTTCCTACATCCCTGATTTCAATTAGTCCCCCATTGGTGACTGTGCCTTCAGCTGCTAGGCTATAAGCTCTGAAATTTCATTCCTAAACCTCTCCACCTCTCTTATCTCTTTTGATCCACTCATTAAAGTCTACCTCTTTGACTAGACTTTCAGCCATCTTCCCCAGTAATTCCTTACATGGCCTGGTATCAAATTTTGCTTTATAATGCTTCTGTGATATACCTTAGGAAAATTTATCGTGTTAAAGGTAAAGCGGAAATACAGGTGGTTGTTGTGCCCAGAACTGCTCAGAGTATTCTAACTCTGTCTTTGTGTAGCTGTGGCATAACTTCCAAAATGTTTGTTCTACCCAAAAGCAAGTTCTTGAAGGTTTCTGTCAGTGCTACTTTACCATTGTCTTCTACTCTCAAGGTTAGTGTAACGAGGCAGCTTTCAAATCCACCTCAGCCAGAACAGGAATCAAACCCATGCAGTTGGAGTTTTTCTGAACCACATACTAGCCATCTAGCCAACTGAGCTAACTGACCCCAACATAATTTACACCTCTTAGTATTTGAGTCCTATATATTAAGGCCAGTCTTTTAGTAGCCTTTGTGAATATTGTGTACCTGTTCATGTCAGTTTGTAAATACACAAACCTCCAGACTACTTTAGATCCACACTGTTTCTAGGTTTTCACCATTCAGGAAGTATTCCATTCTTTCCGTTTTAGATCCAAAAGTGGATGACTTCACATTTGTCTACTTTGAAATCCATTTGTCCATTTAATTAAACTATTATTGGCCTGGACTCTAATGATAATAATGCTGTAACTGGCAGTATTCACTTCCATTCCTCCACTGAAATCGCCAACAACTCCGGGAGACCATCTACATGCAGAAGAACATGGGGATCCAGAAGTTGTCGTCAGTGAAATGAATCTCCAGATTCATTTCTCCAGGAGGCTTTCTCCCACCCACGCCTCCTTCACCAACTGCCCCCTCACAGCCCCCTGCCAACTCCAATAAGTGTTGGCCTAGTCAGCAACACTTACATCCCAGAAAAACTTAAAACCATCAACGGATATTAACTGTTATACCGTTCACCTTACTGTGAAATCTTGTGAAAAAGTTACACCTTGTTCGAGGTGTTTCCAGATCTCAAAGCTTCATAATTGTAGCTAAACATGCTTACTATACGCGGCATGTCAACTTTCTCCACAATTACAAAATAATCCCACATTTTAAAACACTTTTTTTTTTAAGAAGTTTATTTTTATTTTAGCTTCTATCTGAATCCAATCATAACCATTCATTTCATTATCTAAAAAGCAAATTAAAAGTGAAAAATATTAAATGTCTTTAACCTCCTGAATTTCTCTGTGTGAATATTTCAATGCGATTGTCTGCTTAACTGCTTTCTGACATCGTTACTTCTGCACATCAAGGCTCCCCTGACATGGTGCCAGAATTAATTGTCCACTGAGAAAGGGGCAAACCATCCTAAAGAGATCACAGGATCTTTGCAGGTAGCTTTCTTCAAAGGCAGCAACAAGTGTTGTGGCTTTGCTGCTGAACACAAAATCCAGGCAAACATCTCTTTATAATTTTATGCTTCCATCTATACTGTGTACAATGTCATCTTTCTTTGTGTTACTCACATCCTTGGATATGTGGGTTTCTAGCCGTAATCTCCTATTTACGTTACGGGTTGTGGATTTCAATAAAAAGAAAAAGGACATGGTTTGCCCGCATAGAATCAAACTAACAGCAACAAAGTTTATTGAAAGAGATGCTCTCTGCACTGCAGAGGGTACAAAATGAAAGTAAAACAGAAACCTGTGGCAACACCCTAATGACACTGCCATCAAATCATGTGATCAGCTCTTAAAGCAACCTGCAACCCTTTTCAATATATAACACATTCCCATCATCTACGTGGTAATAAGTTTGGTGAATAATTGAATCAATTCAAAACAATAGCCTGTATTTCTATTGAAAGAAATAACTTGCATTTATGTCATGCCATTTATGACCTCAGGATTTCTGGACTTTTACTGGAATCGGGGCGGGCAATGCTCGTAGAATGGAATTCTTCATTAGCCTCAGGCAGGATTTGACAAGCCTTGCCTGAGCGAGGTGATAAAATCGTGGCCTGTATATCCAATAAGGTACTTTGAAAATGTCATTCCTGTTGTTATGTAGGAAATATGGTAGCCAGTTTATGCATAGCATCCTTCCAATGAAAATGACTAGATAATCTGATATTAATGCTATTAAGGGAAAAATATTGTTCAGGTCACCAATAATATTTCCTTCTCTTCTTTCATAGCCACCTGAGAGGTTTAGTGACTCATTCAAAGGACAGTGCCTCTGGCACTGCATTGTCAGCCTAGATTTGTGCTTAATTCTCTGGAGTGGAATCTGAACTCACAGAGCTCTGAAGCAAGTGTGACACCGACAGAACCATGGCTGACTCTGCACAGCATCTATAACGTAGGAAAATATAGCAAAGTGCGTCACGGGAAGGTCATCAGACCCTCAGCAACTATTACCGAGTCAGAGGTATTAACCATTAAGATGGGTGACTAAAAGCTTAGCCAGAGAGAGAGTTTTCAAAGGGGGTCTTAAAGAAGGATTAAGATAGACAAGGGTAGCATTGATGGATGCAAAGGGTTCAGAATTGGAGGAACCTAGCATCCATAGAGGGTTTTAGGGTTGTAAGGCTGGATGAGTTTACAGAGATACGGAAGTGGAAGAGTAGGCAATGGAGAAATCTAAGGACACACATGAGAATTTTAAATCCAGGAATTGATGAGGTGGTGAAGTGCACCAAGATCTAGTGTATATCAACAAGCACAGGGGCGATGGGTGACCGGGATTTGGTGTGGATTATTATAATAACCCCCTTTCTTTGAGTACCCATTGTCTTTAGCAACAAAAGTTTATACATGGCTTGAAAAGAACACTATTAACTACTGGACCAGCCTCAGGAGTTGTAGAATTCATGGCAGTGCTAGTTAAACTTGTTCAGTTTGCTGAAATATCAGTGGTGTGTCTAAGCTGAATATATATGAAGTCATGGAATACATCGTCTCTTTCATTAAGCTACTCTTTGCCATTGCTGCAGCATCATTGCTTTTCCTTTTCTCTGCATTACAAACTCTTAGGATAATTGCTTATCAATATTCCACCTACCATCCAAAGGCAGGTTTTTGGCGTGCTGGATCACTCATTGTTAGGAAAGGCATTTTCAAAGTCTTTTTTATGTTATTTTTCAAATAGATTCAAGTTTGTTTGTGTGTTAAACAACTTGTATTTCACCTGGAAAACTTAGTTTAATTAAACAATGTTAATGTTTACTTCCCCTTGTAAACACTCCAGCACCTGTTCGGATCAATGCATGTCTTTTAGACTATGAGAGGAGACTGGAGCACCTGAAGGAAATCCACACAGACCACGGGAAGAATATGCAAACTCCACACAGACAGTGACCAGGAATCAAACTCAGGTCTCTGGTGCTGTGAGGCAGCAGTGCCAACCAGTGTGCCACCCCTAGAGGTTAAAGGGGAAAGAGCTTGAGTCAGTTCTTGTCAATAAAGTTACAGACAATAATGTGGAGAAAAATTCACCAGAGAACCACAAGATTCCACAAGACTTATTTCACTGCTCATCAACAGAGGATTATGTATCCTTTGTAAATACATAATAAAGTTAAGATATGTTACAGTCCAATTATACTACTTAACCTGTCTTGAAGCATAATGGTGCCATGTCATTGTGGAACTGAAGAGTGAATTGAGCTTGATTGCATTATAGCAAGCGGTGTGAATCCCCTCCAGGAGGTAGTCCCTGCATTGGAACTGTAACCAGTGTGAAGCCAATTTTATAAACTCCCCAGGTGGTTGATCGGTAGCCACCAAGCTCTTAAGCAGTAGAATGTGGCGAGGCATTGACACGCTCTTCAGCATTTAATTAACATTAACAAATGTAACCATCATTTGAATGCCATGGACCAGAGCAGTGCAAGCAGAGCTATGAGTATAACTTGAACCTGCCAATGCAATATTGCTTTAAGCAGGCTGCTGTTTCAAACTGGTACCTTTACCATAAACTTCAATTCCAATCTATTTATATCAATAATTTCATCCAATGAATAGACCTTTTCAGTACACAAAAAAATCATAATTGTCTCAGATAATCAAATATGCACAATGGTTAGCACTGCTGCCTCACAGCGCCTGGGACACAGGTTCGATTTGTGGCTTGGGTCACTGCCTGCGAGGAGTCTGCACGTTCTCCCCTTGCCTGTGTTGAGTTTCCTCCGGATGCTCTTGTTTCCTTCCACAGTCTGAACGATATATGGTTAGGTGATTGGCTATGCTAAATTCTCCCTCAGCATACCTGAACAGGTGCTGCAGTGTGGCGACTAGGGGATTTTCACAGTTACTTCATTGCAGTGTTAATGTAAGCCTACTTGTGATGCTAATAAATAAACTTTGTAAACTTCAACTTAAAAACTTACTTCACTGTCTCCTACAAACAAACCTACAAATTACTTTTCAAATTCTGTCAATTGCTATTTTGCTTCTATATCCAGCCCTTGCTGATTAAAACAGTATATTCACTGATTCGCCAGAAGGAAGCCCATCGGGGTTTTGCAATGAAAACATAAAAGCTCAGAATAATTTCTGACCAATATGTTCTCAGCGACATTATATTGAGATTAAGGCACTTGAAGAAATAAATAGATAGAGTTTATGTCAATGGATTAATGCTGCCTTCTGCAATACGCCTGCAATTTTCCAATGCTGCATTTCGTTTCTGCGTGGGAATATGACAAAATGTCACTTCAAATTAATCTCACAGAACCAGTAGTTGAAATAATTTTGAACCACGCAACTATCCCAAGACTGGTGTGAGAAATCAATTATTTGCCAAGTTCCATCTTATCTCTGCAGAGTGGAGCCAAAGAGATGTCAAGGGCTGAATTTCAGGACTCAATTACTAACTTCTCAAGTCAGTTCACAAAACTCTTGGTAAAATTAACCATTTTTTCACCTCGATATTTGTCTCCTCCTCTTCTCCCAGCTAACTCAAACTTGAAGAATGAGAAAGAGTCCTTTCGTGCCTTAGCATGTTGCTGGAACGTTTCAGTGTGAGCAATGCAGTTTTTTTTTGTAACTGCACTGACTATTGTTGTGTAGTCAAACACATTGCTTATTCCTCAGTAGCAGAATCCCACAAACAGTAATTTTGACAAAGGGCTATCTGGACTCGAAACACCAGCTCTTTTCTCTCCTTACAGATGCTGCCAGATCTGCTGAGATTTTCCAGCATTTTCTCTTTTGGTTTCAGATTCCAGTGTCTGTGGTAATTTGCTTTTACCCACAAACATTGGTGTTGGTTCCAGGAGGAACATTGATCAAGAACATAAGAACATAAGAACATAAGAAATAGGAGCAGGAGTAGGCCATCCAGAACCCCTGATCTTATCCCACCGATACCTCAGGATCCATCTGAACAGATAAATGAGACAACCAATTGACCAACTTATTTCAAAGCCAATGACGGCCGATCATTGGCCTGTCATGCAACCATTCAGTTCAACACAATGAAAAAGAGAAACATAGAAACTAGGAGTTGGAGTAGGCCACTCAGGTCTTTGAGCCTGCTCCACCATTCAATATGATTATGTCTGATCTTCTATCTCAATGCCATATTCCCGCTTTCTCCCCATGTCCTGTGATTCCTTAAAATCTAAACGAAACATTTCTTTTTTGAATATGTTTCATGACTTTGCCTCCACAGCTTCTGTGGCAGAGAATTCCATACGTTCACCATCTTTTGAATAATGGAGTTTCTTCTCATCTCAGTCCTAAATGGTCTACTCTGTATACTGAGATTGTGTCCCCTGTTCCAGATTCCCCAACTAGGGAAAAACATCCTCCCTGCATCTAGTCTGTCCAACTCTGTTAGAATTTTACACATTTCAATCAGATCCCCTCTCATCCTTCTGACCTAAAGTGAATACAGGCCCAGTTGAACCAATCTCTCCTCATTGGATTGTCTCGCTATCCACCTAGTGAACCAGGTGACATTTATAACAGGTGATGGATTCATTGCTACAGATATTGAATTTTATCCTTGCCTCTAAAAATAAGGATGTTCATCAGTGAGGTAGCATTGGTGATGCCAGCTATCCAATGTGTCACCAAAGTAACCAGTCCTCATTTGCCAGTCCAAGGATGGAATCTAATCCAGATGATGGGGTCTCGCCCACTGAATGAAGACTGGCGAGATCCCTGCATTACCACCTCTGGGAGAGGCACACCTCGTTAAGTGCCAATCAGGAAATTGCACCTCTCTCCACTCATCTCCAGAAGTTGTTGGTCAACCAGAGGCTGGCAGCTGTCAATTGCAGGCAGCATCACCAGGAGCAGTGGTGCAGTGCACCCACCAGAGTCTGAGTATCAGCACAGGACCCAGTTCACAGATAAGGGTGGGACGGGGTTTTGCAAGGAGTTGCTGGCTGAGGGTTGGAAGAAAGGGCAGCAGTGTAGCTCTCAGCAGATCCCCTTCCCTCCCAATGCTGGGTCCCTCAATCGGGCATTGAGTACTTGACAACGTATTACCTGATAAACATATTATTACATCAATGGCTCAGCATCCTATAGTTTAGGCAGTATATCAGACAGGTTCTGCTTTTGTTTAATATCCTCCTGTCCCCCATCAAGCCCTGGTATATTGAGCCAATTGTTCTCCACAACTGATGCTACTGAAATCAGGTTGGCCAGCACAGGTAGGAGACATAGAAAGACCTTACATTTGAATATCACTAAGCACCTGCTACCTATCCTGGTGGTATATATGTGTGCCAATCCACTTAGGCTCTTACTACTTTCATCTCAGCTGATGTGTGGTCACTTGAAGTCAAAGAACATGTATAGCAGATAACAGCTCCCTTCTCCCCGTAACATATCTCAGTAACTGTGAAATTGGTGGAAGTTCTTTTCCACAGTTGGATTATTTTAGGAGCTGTTCCAGAATTCAATTAAAACAAATGTCCGTGTTACAGTTTTAATTCACTATCACCTCGGACTATTCCTAACTCTGTAAATCTGATTATTTTCACAGCTCAGAATGATTCGCAGTATACTTGAACAACATTTTGCAGTTCTTGTGAGGAACACACATCAAGTAGCTAAGATGTTGCCTTCCAGGTTGCCTTGTTATAAAAACACAAACACATTTCCTGGGGCCGAGCTGTGAAGTAAAGCAACTCCGCACAGAGCTTATCAAATATTGGTGTTTGTTGTGGTGCTTGGGGGGGAGGGTAATACTATGATGAGGCCAGCACTCATTCTCCTCCCCACCCCACATAAATCAGTAAATAAAACACAGAAGCTTTCAGGAACTAAAGGTGGATGTTTAAAATCCTACAATCCTAACAGTAGCAGAACTGAATCATTCTCCCCAGAGTCTTGGGGTCAATATTTAGCACTGAACCAAAATTACTAAGAACAGATTAGCTTCATCTATTGGGGTTTTACAACCTCGCTTGGTTCGGGCTCGTAAAATCCCGCCTGAGGCCAACAGAGAATTCCGGGGCGGGCGAGGTGGTAAAATTCCAGCCATTGTGTTTGTGGGAACTTGCAGCGCACAAATTGGCTGCCTAGGTTAAACAATGAGTGTACTTCAAGAATCGATCAGTGGTTGTTGAGGGCTGTTGGACATTCTGAAATCATGAAAGGTACTATACAAATGGAAGTCTGCAAATGAGAATAGAACAAAGATTGGAGGTTCTGTATTGAGTGACAGTTTACTCTTCCAAGTTACCACTCAAGCAGTAAACACCATTCCCACCACTATATCTATCCAGGGTCAACCTTTATGGCCTTAAAAGCAAAACATAATGATTATTTGTACTAAACATGGCTGAAGTTACTTGACTATACACACTAAGGAAAATCATATCTGGGATGTTGTGTTCCAGTGACTGAGTGTAAAAAGCTGGCTTGCCCTGAACCAATATTTAAAGAACATTGTCAGTGTAAAACTTGAGATCTGAATTTCCTCACTGTCTGACAAATGTGACTGTCAGAAGCAACAGCATTCACAAAGAGATGAGATCTGTGAAAAGATACAAGTGAATGTTGATTCTGTATCAAGTTAGAATGGGTTATGGTAGATGACTTCCATGTGGACACCAAACAAGAACAAGCAGTGGAATGAAACATGGAGAGATAGAAATATAGAAGATAGGCGCATGAGGAGGCCTTTTGGCCCTTAGAGCATGCTCTGTCATTCACCACGATCATGGTTGATCGTCCAAATTAGTAGTCTAATCCTGCCTTCTCCTCATAACCTTTGATCCCATTTGCCCCAAGTGTTATATCTAGCTGTCTCTTGAATACATGCAATGTTTTGGCATCAACTACTTCCTGTGGTAACGAATTCCACAGGTTCACCACTCTTTGGGTGAAGAAAAGTTTCCTCATCTCTGTCCTAAATGGTCTACTCCGAATCCTCAGACTGTGACCCCTGGTTCTGGACTCCCCACCATCGGGAATATCCTCTCTGCATCCACCCTGTCTAGTCCTGTTAGAATTTCATAAGTCTCTATGAGATTCCCCGCCCCCCCCCCCCACCTCATTTGTCTGAACTCCAGCAAGAACAATCCTAACCTCATCAATCTTTCTTCATACATTAGTCCCACCATCCAGGGAATCAACCTGTTAAACCATTGCTGCACTCCCTTGAGAGCAAGAACATCCTTCCTCAGAAAAGGAGGCCAAAACTGCACACAATATTCTAGGTTGGCCTCACCAAGGCTCTGTATAATTGCAACAACACATCCCTGCTCTTGTACTCGAAACCTCTCATGTTGAAAATCGAGGTGTAATGCTTGCCATCTTGTTCCCAAGGACACTGACTGCCAGCACTTTGGTTAAGGCCTTAAAATAGGTGGCTCAAGTGTATAAGGAGTCCCTGGAACCCAAGCAAATCAGGGAGGTTACAAAGTCGAAAGGACCCTAATATAATTTTGATTTGCAAAGTATGTTTTGCCAATTGGCATTGATTAGCCTGATTAATAGCATGCAAAAGGACTAGTGCAGGATGCTCCTGAAAATGAGACTCCATTTTAGAATTGATTTTTGTGAGCTTATGACATTTGATTACCCCTCCCCCACCTCTCAGACGGAGAAATTCAAGTCAATGTTAGTGTTCGATGCTGCATCCATACAAAAAAACTGCTGTGTTAGATTTCATTCACCTTCAAACTCAGTTATTCCAATGCCTTCCTGCACAGGACTATCTCTTATACTCAATAAAAGTCCACCCAAAACTGCTGCCCATGTCCTAATTTGCACACAGACCTCTGCAAACCCCATCCATTACCTCACTTTCTCCTTATCTCTGTAACCTCCTGCAGACTGACAAGGTCATTTGCATTTATCTATTTTTGACTTCAAGCGTATCTCTGACTTCCTTTGCCCGCCATTGGTGGCCATGCCGATCTATAGCCCTCTCCCCAGATTCTCTGCCCTCTGACCTGCTTTGTTGAAAGTTGAGCTTTCAGCTCTCTGACCCTCTCCCAACTACAAAGCTGCTGGAAAAACACTAACAGAATGAAAATGAGGTCCAACCAGGAAAATGGAGCAATTCAATGACTCGTGGACCAACTCTGTTGGTAGGTTTAAACAGCCACCACCCGCCAACTGTAACTATTCACCTGAGAGTTGATGCCATGGTTTAGTAATCACAGAATACTACAGTGTAGAAAAGGCCCTTCAGCCCATTGAGTCTGCACCGATGCATGAAAGGCCCTGACCTGCCCTGTTCATAAACAACATCAGTTACAGCTTTTGATACTACATTTTTAAAGCTGACTGCTATTCACAAGGGATAATGTGTCACAAATGTACAGCCTGGACACATACAGGAAGGGTAGTTATGCCACCTTGGTGTGCTTTACAATTTATTATTGACTGGTATCAAGTGAGCACATGTTGACAGTAAAATCAGGTGGTCACTATAGAAGCTCGTCTCCAGCTTTACTTTGTTTGCTGGCACTTCAATTCAAATAAAATCTAAAAGAGTTAGACCCCACCACAGCAAAATGATCCAGACAAGCACTCTATCAGTCAGTTACTGCTTCTGCAGCAGCGAATGGGCAGACTGTCTGCTTGCTGAAGTTCCCATCGTCTCAAATACAATTATTTTCTACAGCCCCAGCACTTTGGCTCAAATTGGCGTGGCCACCGATGGCGGGCAAAGGAAATCGGAGATACACTTGGAGCCAAAAATGGATAAATGACAATTTCTTGGAGCACTGTCAGGCTGGAGGAGGTTACAGACATGAGGAGAAAGCGAGGTGATGGATGAGGTTTACAGGGGACCGTGTGCAAATTAGGACATGGGCAGCAATTTTGGGTGGACTTTTGCTGAGGGTAGGAAAGCATTGGAATAATCAAGTTTGAAGGTAAATGTAATCTAAGCAGTTGTTTGTATGACTGCAGCACTGGACACTAAGGCTGCATAATTTTTGAGACATAAATTATTGTCTCTGTTCTCACAAAGACTAAGGGAAGGCACAGCATGAAGTTATTCACCTGCCAAAAACTAGGGTTGAATGTGCAAAAATAAAGAGAAACAGTTCCAAAATCACTGATCAGATTCAATATCCTGTATATTTCCCCTATCCTGCAAAAGAAGTGATGCCATTTAAGTGCTAGTGACTCAGGGAGCATATGGGAATTCTTTTGTTAACAGGCACTTGATTAATTCAATGCAAACATGGACATTATGCAGCTTTTGGTCAAACTGATATTAAATTGCCCTTTTGTACTGCAGCCAGATACATTCCCATTCACACTGAAACTGCATGGCATTGCTGAGAACCATGAAATCAATTACAGTAACTCACAATTCAATGTCTAATTTGGTGCATTCGACACCAGCACAAACTGTTGGAGGGATCAATGATTATTCTGATATTAAAATGAATAGAACTGATGCTACATTGCACGTAGGGCAGGAATTAAACTACCAATAACTCTTAACACAATTGTAAACATCATATTTGCTGAATAGTTTCAGTCAGAGTATTATAAATACCAGGAAATGAAAGGCATATTATTGCTACCAGTTTCTTTTAGTGGACGGCTTTACTCCCATCTGAAAGAATTTGCATGCCAATTTCAGGACAAATTCCTATACTCAGCTAATGTCTTTGTTTTTGGTTAATATAAGAATTCCCAGAAAAAAACATTTTCTCCAAAACAGTTTTTCTTGACTACATGGAAATAATAATACTAGTTTATTGAGAGGAAAAGGAAAGATAAAAAGAATTGCGATTATGGTCTATATGAGTGTTGTCACAAAGCTTACAATGAAAAGCTTGTCTACTTTCATCCCAACAGTAAGAAGTCTCACAGCACCAGGAACATCATCTCAATAGGCAGATTCAAGGCCAGCAGGTGGCACTGTCATCCTGCAATTTACATCAGGGTCTCGCTATGGATTAGTTGTTGAACTGACCGACACACAAAGCCAAAACCAGGCTCTTCACAAGAGCTGCGAACTGGACAAATATCATCAGTCGTTTTGGGGCTAAGAAACTCCCATAATCAGAGAACCTTGAACAATTTCCATAAAACTAAGCAAACAATTCGTGCTATGTTTTGTTAAAAAAAGTGCAGGCAATAATGAAACAAGTTCAAAAGAAGAAGAATTAAAGAGAACACATGTACAAAGGCTTAACTTTCCTGATTCTCCTTCTGCACAGAAAAGAATGTCTTACCTCTCTCTTACCTCTAATATCCCCCTTCACTCTGCAGTTAGATTTGTGACTGGGGCTCCATTTCATACCCATCACTCACTGAAACCTGTACTCTCTGATTAACTGGCTCTATTGTACACAAGGTGCCAACTCCACTGGCTTCTGTTAATTTATCGCAGCATGTTAGGGAAAACACCTGCCTGTTTGAAATTTTTGTTACATATTACCATCTCTTCTTAAAATGAGAGGTCATGTGACTTAATCAGATGAGTTGCTCTAAGAGTGAGCAAAGTCTTCGGTAAGAATTAATTTCAGTTTGCAGTTCCCAGTGAGTGGAATGAGGAACAACTAAAGCTGAAGCTAGCTAATTTTATTACCATGGATGCCTTTCGCTGAAGGGTTATGCTCTGTTGACCAATACGTATATTTGTTAAGCTGTCAATTCCTTTTCACTGCTAATTTGTATTTTGTTGTTTTGGGTGTTTAAATGAATTGTATTGTGTAATTTCTGTGGCACTAGCCACTTGGTCAGGTCATTATTGTCAATGAGAATCTCAATTGACTAAATAAAGGTTAAATATATAGACTCTGCAATTTGACGATCAGAAGAGTTCCAGTCACCTATGAATTGACAATGTCTAAAAATGTTACTAGGCTCCAACCTATTTGGCACTGTTTTATGTTGTAAAGATGTTAATTCACTGTATTCCTTAATTATCAATGATTTTCTTATGAACAGCAAAGCAAATTTCAAATTCAAATCTTGAAGCTGCCTTAACCCTCCCCCAATCCTGCCCTGTCTGCCATGTTCGGCAGCAACCTCATGGTCATTCAAAGTATTTCCTTTAAGTGACACTTTAATTGTAACATTTGTACAGATCAAAACCTGGATCCAATAGAAAATTGTTGATAATATTGACAAAAAGAACTTACAACACATTTAATAGTGTAGAAGCTAATGCCCATATACTTCAAAATGTTCAACATCCTTAGTGACTGAAGCATTCGCTAAATGTTTCAAAGATTGCCAGGTTCAAAGTCAAATGGAAATAAATTTTCAGGAGCTCTGAAGGTCAAACTCACCTCTGTCGGTGTCATACAAGAAGACAAATTTAGTCCACTCGTAGTGGTCAAGCAGGCTGAGCAATGCCCCTCTCAAAGATGGCCGCAGCTGGAGGACAAATTGACTCTCTCCTTCCGTTGGGAAGCTTGGTGTGATCAAAGATATGTGCAGCGCTCCACAGAAGGATGTCAGCGTATGCACAGACCTCTTGTCGTACATGCCAAAGATGGCAAACACTCCCCTGGAATACTGAGAACAGACTGGAAGAGAAAAAAAAACAAAATCATCATTGTAATTGTATTTATTCACATCTGCATTTCGCAAGTACTATTTAGCCAAAAATTTACACACCCTTTAGCTAATCTACTGATGAAATAACAAAAACTGAAGTCATTTACATCTCCCTGTTCTGAGTACAATATTTCTTACAATTGGTCTCCACATGCCAAATGAATATAACATTAATAAAGCTAATAACACGTGGCTTGTTCTTCCATTGAGTAATTTATAAAAAAAATAAGAATAAGACATAATTTGCAATGAAACCCAATCATCATTTTAAGGTTTGCCGCTATACTGAGGACCAATATTTTGGAGTTGTATATTTTATTCTCAAACTTATGACAAAGGAATGTCAAATATTAATTGTGTTTCATACAGGTTGCTCTTCTTCCCTTGTCTGAACCTGAAGACTTTGCTGGAGTTCGGTCCCATGGGTGGCACAGCAGCTCAACAACATCAAACCTAAGTGTGGAATGGTATCTCAACAAGTTATTTGATCACATGGGTAATTGGGGCCAATGTTATTCTTATTTAATGACTACATGTTAATTTTTTATCAATGATCATTGGGTAATAGGCAGAAGTGGGAACTCCTTATTTTCCCTCGCCGCAACATGGATTTTGAGCATTGCCACCTCATTTGAAATTTGCTAACTCAGCAAATGTCAAAGATCCAAGTTGGAGCCATCCTCACCTGTGTGGTCGAGTATCGCATCGAACTTTGCGGTACTAGTTCGTATAACCTATCTAACATACCTCTAAATGCCTTTAGGTCAGAATTCACTTTGTTAGAATTCATCTTTGTTCGTATTTAGACTGCATGCTCTTGATTGATATTACACAGACTTTTCCAGACAGATTTTTGTATAGTTACAACTCTGTTTTTGATTACAGTATCAAGTCTAACCTGTAGTGTAAACTCCCGATTGCAGACAAGAAGCACAGGATTAACAGCAACACAACTTATTTATTGTGAAATGAGGGAAGAAACTTAATGTGGACATCATCAGCTTTAAACAGGTGAGTCATCTCCTATTTTAATAAATACAAGGTCGTATTTCAGGCAGTGCTGAAAGTATTGTGTAAAGGAAGGAGATGGGTGAAAATATCAGATGATATCCATAGAGAGCATTTTCTGAATCTATTTTGATCTTATACATTTGCAGTCTTTAAAAAAATCTTTTCCCATTATTGGTTAGTTAATGATTAATATGATGGTTTGTAATTCTTCAGCTAATGAAAAAATGAAGGCATCTTAGAGGTGTTCTCTATTGTTTTCACTGATTGTTCAAACATTTTCCAGCCGCGCTTGCCCCAAAACCGGAAAATTCCATCTGAGGTCAATGGACCTTTGCATGTCCGCCACTCCGCCCACTATGATTCCCATGGTGGGCGGGATGGGAAAACTTATCCCTCAGTAATTTTGCAAAACGTTGGTGCAGGCATCTTCACATCCATTAAAGCCAGTCCCACTATTGAGAAGAATATTTGTGTTTGTTTTGTTCTCATAGATGCAAGGGGCATTAATTTTGGGCACCTTTATTAGCTTTATTGTGAGTATCAAGCATTCCCTGAGCAGCTTTGATGCAAGCACCTGCAGGGGTTAGTTCCTTTTAATGCAATTTGGACTATGTGCACTAGGATAGAATTGGGTGGTAGCAGATCGATAGCCTGCTTTACCACTGTTCAATAGGAATAACATTTGGGACAGATGATAATGAGTAGCCAATATACTGTCACTCATTTTATACCACTGCCCAAAGTCCTATTTCTTCCAACAACTAGTCTTTAAAACCAGCCTCACAAACTGATCCTTGTGTAACAGTTTTTAGTTCTTATATCAATCATCCATGTGGCCTCATTAAATGAGACACAAGTTTAACACCAATAAGAAGCAGTTTAGTATATCCACCGGAAACTGTTCACATTCAATTCATGTTGGAACCTATTGATCATCACACAGAAAATTTTCCTCCCATCAGTTACACAAGATTTATCCAAATACTGCAATCACCCAGCTCCCCCATCCACAGAAAATTTTAATCATAGAACGATAGAATCTTTACAGTGTAGAGGGAGGCCATTTAGCTCCTCAAACCTGCACCGCTAACAGTTCCACCCTGGCCCCTATCTCTATAACCCCATGTATTTACCCTGCTAATCCCCCTGATATTAAGGGACAATTTAGCATGGCCAATCCACCTAACCTGCACATCTTTGGCGTGTGGGAGGAAACCGAAGCACCCCAAGGAAGAATGTGTAAACTCCACACAGATAATCACCCAAAGCTGGAGTTGAACCCGGGTCCCTGGTGCTGTGAGACTGCAGTGCTAACCACTGTGTCATCGTGCCACCCATATAAGGCTGCTCAATGCATGACCAAAAGCGATTTGACATTGGATCCATATACATGGATCTGAAATTTGTCATGATGCTTCATCCTGTCAGCCAGATTGTTTACCTGGAAGCTTGCAGATTGCAATTAGAAAAAAACTAATTGCTAAATTCTCAGCAAGCTTGCTGTAACTTTACTGGTCTGTAACAGTCAGATCTCAATCTCAACCTGACAAATGTGTTGTTTAGTTCTCTGGTCATCACTGTGCATTTTAATAGAGAGTAAAGGGGCCAATCGAAGTGGACACTGATCAGCTCGAAGTAAAGATAAACACCAGCCTTTAAACACACAGCCAGTAAACATTCTGAGCAGGATCATTCAGTGCACTTGACATTGCTGTTTGCATTTCTCCTGGCTTCACACCGGCATGTCTGACGCAGAACAAGGAAAGGTCCTCAGGCCAGCTCAAACCATGCCTCAGTTGTGGATTTTACAGATGGTCCCAGATCACGTTTTCAAGGTCTGCCAATACTCTAACTTACCGGGGTTTGTCTGGAGGCCTAATTGTAACGTTTCTTATCATTAATTTATCTATAAAAGTGCAAAATTTCCCATTTTGTGTCCTGACACCACATTCAATTAGGCATTTATTTAGTCGATTATAAATGAGGCAATTAGCGACCTCTTGACAAAATAGCGTGCACACTTCACATCAAACAACTGCCTATAAAATATTCAGCCATCCACTCATTACTGAAAACATCCCATAGCTTGATCTAAAAGGACGGCCACCCGCATTCTGCCTCTTTACAATTCCAATTTATTTCTGTTGTTTCTCTAATTAATTAAAAACATAAAAAATACAATTACTGATGTGTTTCAGAAGCTTCAGGTATCTTGATTTTATTACACCAAAGCCCACCTGACCAAATGACAATAAAATTATGCAGACAAACCATAAAAACGGGTGCACTTAAGCATTCTGAGGCTAATCCGTGACACACAAGTTGTGTTCCTAACCTCAAAATTCAATTGGAGCCAAAAACAGGCCAACCAGTGGTTAACATGGTGGAATGGAATGGGTATGTGTGTGTGTGTGTGTGTGTGTGTGTGTGTGTGGACAGGGGGGATGTGGAGGGGAAAGGGTGGGGGGGGCGGTGATGGTGAAGCAGTTGGATGTCCGATGCCACTTAAAGGCAGACCAGCACCTCTTAACTGTGGCTGTAATAAGGACAGTACATTCCTGAAAGCCTAAAAAGCTGCAAGGCCTCCAGAGTAGACACTCAACTCTTCCTATGAAACGCTGTCACATGCTGTCAGCTTCCCCCACTGGACAGAACATTCGCCAGGAAACACAGAAGACAATGGGGAATTGTGCAGCATGCAATGGGTGCACAAAGTTCAATGATCTCACCAGAGATGTCAAGGTAAGAATGTTGCCCTTCACTTCAACTATTCTCTTATTACAGCTGCAGGATTTGCAACCTCGCAACTCACAGCACTCCCTTCCCTTGCTTTTGTCATACTGCTACAATCATTTCATTGCACTACAATCCACCTCCTTCTTCTCCTGCTCACTTACCCTGCACCTCCCACTCTCAGTGGTATTAGAATCTCCACTTGCCTCTCACCAGATCAACAGATCTCGGATGCTGACTGTGAGGGCCCACACTGCTGCCACTTCACCAGTACCCTTGATACTGCCAAATAGTGAAATGGATCAACTTGATCTGGCCCACACTGATATGCGGGCCGACATTGAGGCTTGCTGCATCTGCCAGTTCTGTAAATTACTGTAAAGTATCCCATTATCCCCCACCTGTCATTCAAATAGGTTAGCCATCTGTTGAGCCAGATGGTATCTGTTCAGCCTGCTTCAAAGGTTTCAATGCAGTCAGCTCTCCAGCCTTTGTTTATACCGTTGTGAGATTGAATCCCATTATGAATGCTTCGCTGAGTTCCAAGCCCCACTAATTAATTCAAGTCTGTAGGGGTTCTTTACAAGGCTGTGAAGGGCATTGTGTGCTTTGTTTGATTGACAGTTTATGAACAGCTGATGAGATTATGTAACTTTGAAGTGGTTTACAATACCTGTTTATTTTGACAGTTTTCTGAGCACTTAATAGGGTTGAACCATTTTCAAAGGAGAATTTGAATGGATATTTGTTTATTTTAACAGTTCCATGATAATTTCAAAGATGTCCTAATGTTATTATAGGACTTCTGAGTTCTATCCATAGTGCTTCAAAAGCTCAACAGATCTCTGGACTTTAAATTAGTGTAAAGCTGAAAGTACGGTACCTAGATGATGTATTAAAGTTAGATTCTCAATACTGCTCAATACAAAAGAAAATTTTATCAAGTGGAAAAAGTGCTGTAATGTATCTGAACTCTATTACAATGTGGTTCAATTTAATGGTCATTTTCTTTGTAAATGTAATCAATCATTGCATTGTAAACATATTTAACTTATCATACAACATCTAATTGTGAGAGTTGAAGTTGACAAAACCTTTAAATTTAAATGTCAAAAGTTTCCTGGTTCCACAACAGGATTCCCCCAAGGTTCATAATTCCTCTGATGTGTCCTAAACCATGTCTCCTAACAAAATAAAATTGACTCCATGGAAATAATGGGGAGTGTCGAAAAAGGAGTCAAGAAGAGCTTGAAGGCGGAATGCGGGCTTACTTGCTGCACCTTATCTCAGGATCATGGGAGTCCCACATGACTGGAATGGAGGGGGGAGTCCTGGAATTTGGACACTCCCGCCAATTTTTAAAATCCATCCCATCTCCATTCTCAGATAGACAGAGACATGAAACTCTCAAAGTCTCCCATAACTCTCAAAGTCAGCACTAGAATGGAGAAAATAGCTCAAAGATAGTTTGACTGTATGGAGGTGTTGAACATTTTATATAATACTCTTTCTGGCCCTTCCTAACAATTCATGCCATGATTTGTTGGGCAAGTTTTCGTGTAGAGAGTTGAGGGCCGGGGGAGACAAATTTCACAAAGGGTCCGACAGCAAACATTTATGTTAAATATTATAGTGAGGGTTCCTGAATAATTTCAGTGCATGCTTCTAAAGCAGGCAGCTTCAATGTAGAATTATAGAGTCTCTACAACGTAGAACAAGGCCATTCAGCCCATAGAGCCTGCACTGACAGCAATCCCATCCAGGCTCTATCCCATAACCTCATATATTTACCCTGTTAATCCCCTGACAATAAGGGGCAATTTAGCATGGCCAATCAACCTAACCCGAACATCTTTGGAGTATGGGAGGAAACCAGAGCACCTGAAGGAAACCCACGCAGATGCGGGGAGAATGTGCAATGTCCATGTAGACAGTCACCCAAAGCTTGAATCGAACCCAGGTCCCTGATGCTGTGAGACAGCAGTGCTTGCCACTGTGACACCGTGCAGCCCACGGTGGTAGATACCACACTTTTGACAGGGAATGGACATGCACACATCGCTTGTCATAGTAAACCCTTAGTGACTTCTAACAGAAACACATTCAACATGATCCAATGCCTCAGTCCTTCATTTCATAGATGAATACAACATAACTATGACAAATAACTGGAGATTCTTTCTGGTTCAAACACCATCCCACCTTGAGAGGTTTTATCCTGTCCCATCAGCCTGTCATTCATCTGTTCGAGGAGTTAAACTACCGATGCTTCTGTCAACTCTGAAATGTTTTATTCATACACTTCTCTGCAAATGATAGATTGTAAAACCTTTTTTTTTGCTGTGTCTAATGAGACCTTCACGTTCATTATTCATATCTGACCTTTAGTGAAAAGAAAACTGGAAGTGGAATCAGCAGCATGTTTCATGAACATTTTCCCAAACAACATCAGTGGAAAACTGTTACTACCTTCGATTTCAAATATTTCACATGATACTGCAGGACGAACAATGAAACTAAATCTCGCCTCCTAAGTAATCTATTCATTCTATGAATAAAGCAGCATCATTTCAGATGAATGTAGCAACAAATTAAAATGTTATATGTTGATTTTTGCCAAGAACACTGGTGACCAACAAAGCATTGTGCAGAATTAGAGCAGATGTTACAGATTGTTCATTTACGAATATTTGCTTTGGGCTTCTGGCTCCCAGACACTTTTACAAATGCACTATAAAAAGCATTTTTTCTGGATGTACCACAGCTTGGTCTGGCTCCTACTCTGCCCAAGACTGCAAGAAACTACAAAGGGTCGTGAATGAAGCCCAGTCCATCATGCAAACCAGCCTTCCACCCATTGACACTGTCTACACTTTCCACTGCCTCAGAAAAGTAGCCAGCGTAATCAAGGATCCCATGCATCCCGGATATATTCTCTCTTCCACCATCTTCCAACGGGGAAAGGATACTAAAGTCTGAGGTCACGTACCCGCCAACTCAAAAACAGTTTCAACTCTGCTGTCATCAGACTTTTGACTGAATCTACCTTGCATTAAGTTGATCTTTTTCTACACCCTAGCTATGACTGTAACACTACATTCTGCGCTCTCCTTTCCTTCCTTATGTATGGTATGCTTTCTCTGTAGAATCATAGAATCTCTACATTGCAGAAGGAGGCCATTTGGCCCATCAAGTCCACACCGACCACAATCCCACCCAGGTCCCACCTCCGCAACCCCACACATTTACCCTGCTGATCCACTGAAACTAGGGTCAATTTCACATGGACAATCAACCTAACCCACATATCTTTGGACTGTGGGAGGAAACCAGAGCACCCGGAGGAAACTCACACAGACACTAGGAGAATGTGCAAACTCCACACAGACAGTGACGCAAGCTGGCAATCGAATCCAGGACCCTGGCGCTGTGAGGCAGCAGTGCTAACCACTGTGCCACCATGCCAAATAGCATGAAATAAATAATACTCTTCACTGCACACTAATACATGTGACAATAGATCAACTCAAAAATCTCAAAAATCCATGACCTTTGTCGTGGAAATGGTGTTGTGTCTCTGGAACTGATCAAAGTATTTCTCTGGTCTCCTTTGATTTCAGGCATACTTGCAAACTTAATGCTGTCTGCCAAAGCTGGACATTCGATTGACTGATATTTGAAAAACGATGTGAAGCTGCTCAGATCCAATCACAGGATGGTTCCTCCCTGCATTTGCTGCTGATAGGATCATCAGATCATAAGGTACAGGAGCAGAATTAGACCATTCAGCACATTGAGTCTGCTCCGCCATTCAATGGTGGCTGATAAGTTTCTCAACCCCATTCTCCCCATCTTTTCCCCATAACCTTTTATCCACTTACCAATCAAGAACATGTCTATCTCTGTCTTAAATATGCTCAATGATCTGACCTCCTGTGGTGATGAATTCTACAGATTCCCCACCCTCTGGCTGAAGAAATTCCTCCTTATCTCCATCCTAAAGGTGAGATAGGGAGTGGCAGTGTGAGCAAGGGTGAGGAAGGGAGTGGCAATGTGGGTGAGGCAGGAAGTGGAGTGTGGATGAGGCAGGGAGTGGCAGTGCGGGCAAAACAGGATGCGGCAATGTGAGCGAGGGTGATGCAGGGAGTGGCAGGGTGGATGAGGCAGGGAGTGTCAGTGTAAACATAAGAACATAAGAACTAGGAGACGGAATAGACCATCTGGCCCCTCGAGCCTGCTCCGCCATTCAATAAGATCATAGCTGATCTTTTCGTGGACCCAACTCCACTTACCTGCCCACTCACCATAACCCTTAATTCCTTTACTGTTCAAAGGTTATCTATCCTTGCCTTAAAAACATTCAATGAGGTAGCCTCAACTGCTTCACTGGGCAGGGAATTCCATAGATTCACAACCCTTTGGGTGAAGAAGTTCCTCCTCAACTCAGTCCTAAATCTGCTCCCTCTAGTTTCACCCACCCATGGAAACACCTTCCCTGTTTTTATTTTATCTATTCCCTTCATAATCTTATAGGTTTCTATAAGTCCTCCCTCATTGTTATGAATTGCAATGTGTATAGTCTCTGTCTACTCATTCTGTGCCGCAGTATGGGGTACAGGGGAGGCAACTGGAGCAATGGGATCCATTAGCATCTGTGTATATGACTGACTGGAGACTGTGTGAGAAAGTATGTGGGGAAGGGAGAAAGATAGTGTTGGGGGGGGGGTAGGGGAGTGAGAGTGTGAGGGGGTGGAGTAGGGAGACTGTGAGGGAGTGGGGGGAGAGCAAAAAAGTGTGAGGGAGTAGGGGAGAGATATGTTAGGGGGTAAGGGAGTAGGAGTGCGGGGGTCTGTGATGATAGAGTGAGAGAATGGGGGAGAGAGACTGTGAGCAAATCTGAGGAGACAGTGTGATGGGGTCGGGTGAGAGTGTGAGGAGGTGGGGGAGGAAGAGTGTGAGGAGATGGTGAAAGAGTGTGGGGTGGAAACAGAGAATGTGTGAATGGGAGAGGGTGTGAGTTGGTGGGAGAGAGTGCACAGGGGTTGGAGGGGGGTGGAGAGAGCGAGTATTTCACATTAATTCCTTGGCTGTGATGGCCTTTGGATGTGAGATGAGGTATATAGTTTGTATTTTCTGCTGGTACTTTAACATGGCATTTACAGGACAAAAGCAAGCCAGTTGGCCTACCCCATCCATGTTAATGTTTAAGTTCCACACAACCTTCCTCCCACCCTATTGTACTCACAGTCAGGATAACCTTCAGCTTTTATCTTCCTCACCTGTTTATCAACTTTCTTGAATGTAACAGTTCTAGAAACAGAGTGGTTACAGCACAGAAGGGGGCCATTCAGCACATTGTCTTTGTGTCAGTTCTCTACAACAGCGACCCAGCTTGACCTTTTCTCTGTAGCCAAGTAAAATCTCCTCTTCAGATAATAATCCAGTTCCCGTTTGAAAACTACAACTGAATCTGTCTCCACCACATGCTCAGGAAGGCATTCCAGATCCATTCCAGAGGGATTAGTGCATATAATATGTAGGGATATGGGGGTAGGGCCTGGGTGGGATTGTGTTTGGTGCAGACTCGATGGGCTGAAGGGCCTCTTTCTGCACTGTAGGGTTTCAATGGAGAATCTATGGCGATCCAAACCACTTGTATCAAGAAATGTTTCCCCATGTCATCTCTGGTACTTTTGTTAATCGCTTTGGGGTTCTGGACATTCTGTGATGGGAACAGTTTCTCCCACATATATTCACCAGGTCCCTCATGATTTTCAACACATCTAACAAATCTCGCAACCTTCTCTACTCCAAGGAGAACAGTCCCAGCTTCACCCATCTGTTCACATACTGAAGTCTCATTCTCAGATTGATTCTTCTAAATTGTTTCTGCACCCTTTGTAAAACCTTTACATCCTTCCTGTTCAGCTGAACTAGTGTTTCATGAAGGTTCACAACTTGCTTGTTCCCCATGTCTGGTGTCTTGTATTTTGAGCTTCTAAATGTAAAATGTGAGATTCTAATTTATTAAGGCTTTCTCAACCTGCCCTGTCTCCTTCAGTGATTTATTTGCATGTACACCCTATCCTGCATTTCCTTTAGAATTGTATCCTTTACTTTATGTCACCTCACCTCATTGTCTGACCAAAATGTATCACTTCACACTTGTCCACGTTAAATTTCATTTGCCACATGTCTGCCCATTCTACAAACTGTCTATATCCTCTAGAAATCTATCAGCACCCTCCTCACCGTTTACAATACTTCCAAGTCTTGCATCACCTTCAAATTTTGAAATCATGCCCTGTACACTCAAGTCTAAGTTATCAATATAAGTCAAGAAAAGCAGTGATCTCTCTATATACCCCCAGTGAGAAGTAAGTAAAGTCTTCTGTAATTCATGTTTTTAATATGATTGAATTAAATAACTAAAAACTGTTGCATTATAAGCGATGCTGAAGGCTAATATTTCAAAATATCACATGGTTTGCACTAAAATGCCTACTGGTCCTTGTATTTTTCACATAAAAAGCATGCTGATGTTTAGGGACTAAAATGATTCATATACAGGAAAAGAACATAGTAGTAGATTTAGAAATTATATGGCCAACACACTTGCACCTAAACTTTCCCAATGCGCCCCTTGGCTTCCTGCAGTGTTCCAGTGAAGCTCAACACAAGCTGGATGGGCAACATTTCATCGTTCAATTAGACCCTTTGCAGTCTTTTGGACTCAGTGAGTTCAACAGCTTCAGCTCATAACCTCTGCCCCAATGTTAATTCTCTTATCTTTGCTCGTTTTGATTTTACTCTTTTTGCTTTTGTCTTGGTTTAATATTTGAATGAACACTTTTCATCACTCTGTCATTCACAACTTCTCTAGACACAACTTTTTGCTTCTTTACTTTCCCATTACCATTCCCTTTTTGTCTTGATCCATCAATCCTTTTGTTATTTATTCTCTCATGCCTTCTACCCTATCACAGACCTTCCCACATGTCCTTGTCCCGTTTCATTTGCTTAAAAACTTTTATGTCTCTAACTATTCCCAGTTCTGATGAAAGGTCATCGATCTGAAACATTTACACTGTTTCTCTCCATAGATGCTGCCTAACCTGCTGAGTGTTACCAACAGATTCTGATCTTTCAATACAGCATTATGCATCCCTATCCTTGACCTTAATTGAATATAAACCTGCAGATTTACTAGTTTTAGTGCGTATTCATGTGAACACAGATCAGTTGTGACTAGTTGCATTGTTTTATTCACTTCAAGGCAACTACACAGTGTAAAGAATGTCTACTTCCCAAACTTTTACTCATTAGTTCACTGACAGCATGGCTGAATCTTAAAATTGCCCTAATTCCAAGAATACATTGAACTATTTAAAGTTTATTCATTAGTATCACAAGAAAGCTTACATCAACACTATAATGAAGTTATTGTGGAAATCCCCTAGTCACCACAATCTGGCACCTGTTCGGGTACATTGAAGGAGAATGTTAGCATGGCCAATGCACCTATTTCGGACTGTGGAAGGAAACCGGAGCATTTGGTGGAAACCAGACATGAAGAGAACGTGCAAATTCCACACAGGCAGTGACCCAAGCCGGGTATCGAATTCGGGTCCCTGGTGCTGTGAGGCAGCAGTGCTAACCATGTGCTACTTTGCCAAGTAAAACCAACTGTTCTTTGATATAACATTCAATACAATTTCATTTTCCTGAAATTTGTTCTTGATGTAAGTAAATATTACACTCTCAAGAGATTCGACCCTGTAATTGTATAGTGTCTGCCAAGAGGAAAGGGGAGAATGATGCACTGCAATCCAGAAAAACATATTACATCTCTACAGGGGGAGGACACCTTGGAAGAATTATGTAACAAGACGCTGTGGGTAGAGCTCAGAAACAGGAAGAGGGCAGTCACTATGATGTGGGTGTACTACAGGCCTTCCAACAGCCCACGGGAAGCTGAAGAAAGGATACGTAAGCAGATTCTGGACAGATGCAGGAATAATAAGGTTGTTGTAGTGGGAGACTTTAATTTTCCTCATATTGACTGGAAATCCCTTAGGGTAGTGGTCCAGATGGTGAGGAATTTATTAGGTGTGTCCAGGAAGGTTTTTTGGAACAAAATGTAGATAGTCCGACTAGAGAAGGGGCTAGACTGGACCTGGTACCAGAGAATGAGCTCAGCCAGGTCATCAAAGTTGCAGTGGTGGAACATATGATGAACAGTGACCACAATTCCATAAGTTTTTGGATACTCGTGGAAAAGGACAAGTGTTAGCCTAGGGTTAAGGTGCTAAAGTGGGAGAAGGCTAACTACAAGCGGATTAGGCAGGATTTGGAGGCTGTTGTTTGGGAAAGGCTGTTTGAGGGTAAACCCATATCTGGCATTTGGGAG
This sequence comes from Carcharhinus amblyrhynchos, assembly GCF_965287045.1. Lineage (NCBI taxonomy): Eukaryota > Metazoa > Chordata > Chondrichthyes > Carcharhiniformes > Carcharhinidae > Carcharhinus > Carcharhinus amblyrhynchos. The sequence continues at coordinate 66,637,165 of NC_137333.1, read as the reverse complement.
TCTTTTAAGGAGCAGCTGATCAGACTGCAGGACAGGCATGTACCTGTGAAAAGGAAGGACAGGGAAGTCAGGATTCGGGAACTGTGGATGAATTGTGAGTCTAGTCAAAAAGAAAAAGAATGCATAATAAGGTCTAGGCAACTAAAAACAAATGATGCACTTGAAGAATACAGGGAAAGTAGAAAAGAACTTTAACAGAAAGTTAGGAGGACAAAACTGGGGTCACAAAACATCCTTGGCATGCAGGATTAAGGAGAACCCCAAGGCATTTTATAACATATATTAGGAACAAGAGGGTAGCTCTGGAAGAGTTGGTCCACTCAAGGACAAAGGATGAAAATTGTGTAGAACCTTAGGAAGTGGGTGAGATTTTTAGTGAGTACTTTGCATAGGTACTCACAAAAGAGGGACAAGTTGTTTGATGGTATCTCGGAGGGGTATGTAAACCCTCTGGAGCAAGTTATCTTGACAAGGGAGGAAGTGATAGGTGTATTAAAAAACATTAAAGTAGTCAAATACCCAGGACCAGATGGCATTTATCCCAGATTACTCAGGGAGATGAGAGAGGAAATTACTGGGCCTCTAACAGAAACATTTGTTTCCTCGTTGACCACAGGTGAGGTTCCAGAGGATTCTGGTCATCTCATTATCAGAAGGATGCAATTGCACTGGAGGGGGTGCAGAGGAGATTCACCAGGATGCTGCCTGGGATGGAAAATTTAAGTTGTAAGAGATATTGTGTAGGCCTGGGTTGCTTTCGATAGAACAGAGAAGACTAAGCAGTGACTTGATCGAGGTGTACAAGATTATGAGAGACATGGACAGAGTGGATAAGGAGGGGTTGTTCCCCTTAGTTGAAGGGTCAGTCACAAGGGGACATAGTTCAAAGTGAGGGGCAGGAAGATAAGAGGGTATTTGAGGAAAAACCTTTTTACCCAGAAGGTGATGATGGTCTGGAATGCACTGCCTGGGAGGGTGGTAATTGCCTCACATCCTTTAAAAAGTCTCTGGATAAACACTTGGCATGTCATAACATTCAGGGCTAGGGGCCAAGTGCTGGCAGATGGGATTAGGTGGGAGTTTAGGTGTTTCTACTGTGTTGGTGTGGACTCGATGGGCTGAAGGACCTCTTCTGTGCTGTATGATTCTATGGAGGTGAGATGGTGACAAAAATGATTCATCAGGGAAGGGTTATGGATGTTGTCCACATGGACCTCAGTAAAGCATTTGACAACATCCCGCATGGCAAGCTGGTGCGAATCACACGGGGTCAAGAGTGAACTGGCTAGATGGATTCAGAACTGGCTTGGCCATAGGAGACATAGGGTAGCAGTGGAAAGGTGTTTTTCTGAATGGAAGTCAGTAACTAGTGTTCTGCAGGGATCAGCACTGGGACCTCTGTTGTTTGTAATACATATAAATGACTTGGAAAAAAACATAGCTGGTCTGATTAGCAAGTTGGCAGATGATACTAAGATTGCTGGAGTTGTAGATAGTGACAAAGATTGTCAGAGAATACAGCAGAATATAGATAGGCTGGAAAATTGGACAGAGAAATGGCAGATGGGAATTTAATCTGGACAAATATGAGGTGATGCATTTTGATACATCCAATTCAGGTAGGGCTATAAAATAAATGGCAGAACGATCAGGAGGGTAGACACACAAAGAGGTCTGGGAGTACAGTTCCACAGATCTTTAAAAGTGACAGCACAAAGATGGTGAAGAAAGCATAAGGCATGCTTGCTTTCATTGGCCGGGGCATTGAGTATAGAAATTGGCAAATTATGTTACAGTTATATAAAATGTTGGTTAGGCCACATTTGGAATATTGTGTCCAATTCAGGTCGCCACGCTACCAAAGGATATGGACGTTTTGGAGGGAGTGTAGAAAATGTTTACCAGGATGTTGCCTGGTATGGAGGGTATTGGCTATGAGGCGAGGTTGAATAAACTGGAATTGTTCTCTCTGGAAAGAAAAAGGCTGAGGGGAAACCTGGTAAAATTATGAGGGGCAAAGATAAGGTGAACATTTGGAAGCTTTTTCCCAGGGCAGAAATGACAATTACAAGGGGGCACAAGTTTAGGAGAAGATTCAATAAGGATGTGCGGGGGAAGGTTTTTACACAGAGGGTGGTAGGGGCTTGGAATGCACTGCCAAGTGAGGTGGTTGAGGCATAAGACCATGAAACATAGGAGCAGAATTAGGCCATTGTCTTATGATCTTATGAGGCAGACACATTAGTGACACTTAAAACTTATCTGGATAGACACATGAACAAGTGGGAAATGGAGGGATGCGGGCGATTGACCTAGATAGGACAATGTGATTGGTGCAGGCTTGGTGAGCCAAAGGGCCTGTTTCCGTGCTGTACTGTTCTTTGTTCTATTTGTAGACTTAAGGCTTGCTTCCAGTGCAGTTCAAAGAGTGTTTGCCATTGCTTGTTTTGTCCATAATATAATCAACATTGATTCTTTTGAAACATGATTTAATTGAATATTAAATGGTTGAGTGACCTGATACATTACATTTATGAACTGGCAAAACCTTGTATTGCGATAGATGTCTCCAAGCAAGTTTAAAATGATGAACTTTGTGATAGGATTATGGCTTGTTTTCAGGTACAGAACATGTGCGCTAGCCAGGAAGCTTGAGGCCAGCCTGCCATTGGGTCTCATTTCAATAATGAATGTGAGTGGCCAGCATTGCTGTGCCTTCAAACACAAGTTATCCACTTCAACAGGAGGAATCTTGAGCCACCTGCCTCACATCACAAGATGGACACAATCAAGAGCCGGCAGCAATCTTCAGGACTGCTACTGGATCAGGAGGAACACACTCATTCAAGGCAGCCCAATTTGGAAAAAGCATTTTAAAACAGGTGTTAGCCTGCACAAAACAAAATAGGCAAGAGGAAGCCCAACATCTGTTTGAGGGAACTGCCAGGGATGACGTAAAAAAAAACTTGACAAATTTAGCAGTAGCTTAATTCATGCAGAGACCTGAAATGCAACTATCTCAACACTAACTTTGCCATTATTGTGCACACTTTATTCCTTTACATGAAAATAAAGCAGGCGATATGCATCAAACGTAAACCAGTTAACAGCAGCAGAATGACATTATTACAGAGTTTAGAATAATATCTGAGCATATATGAGAGAAACATGGAGCAAGTGTAGAATGCTTGAGGGAGGAAGGGAGTGTGGAGAGAAAACTGACCTTGGAAACGTAACCATTGCCTGAGTTTCCCTCAGATTATGTCTGGGTCTATTGTAGATTAATCAGTAGAGATTGATTCTATTATTACCGGAAAAATACTTCATAATTGTTGCATCGTGTGTCTATACAAGGCTGGTAGCAGGGGAACACAATGAATCTTGATCTTGAAATTCCTTTGTGCCAATATTGCACATGATTTTGAAATCAGGATTTGGGTCCTAGCCCAATAAAGAAAATCAGACTCTGATCCGTTTTGCAAATGATTGAGATCCTCCCATCAGTGAGAAGTGATGGGAATGCAACTTGAGAACTTTGGTGCAGCCAGATGAGGTGATCTCACCTTCCACGCTTCCTTTGATGGCTAATCAAAATGATCTGGAAAGGCAAAGTGCGGCACAAGTACCGCACATGAAACTGTCCTTTGCAGTGGCACTGGGATGATCTTTTTTGATGCCTTGTTTATGAGGCTGCTGTCTGCTTTGAAACTTCCAAAACTACATGTCACTGTGGCTGCAAATTCCTGCCAGCAACCAAAGCTGCAATTTGCATTGACACATAATAGATACAGAAGTTATAGAATTCCTTCAGTGTAGAAGGAGGCCATTTGGCTCATTGAGCCTGCACCGTCGACAATCCCACCTAGGCCCGAGGCCCTATCCCTGTAACCTCACATATCTACCGTGCAAATCCCCCTAACACTAAGGGTCAATTTAGCATAGCCAATCCTTCCAAAGTGCACATCTTTGGAGTATGGAAGGAAACTGGGGCACCCAAAGGAAATCCGCACAGACAGTCACCCGAGGCTGGAATTGAATCCAAGTCCCTGATAGTATAAGGCAGTAGCACTAACTACTGTGCCACCCAAAGTTGTGACATATGTATAAAAACAGGTGTATAGACATGCAGTCACGGGCACACTTCCACAGTCAAACATACATGCGCTTATATCCACACAATCATGCAGACACATACAACATAGTATACAATATAGTGTACCAGTTCCAATAAGCTAATCTGTAAGTGAATTAGTCTGGAGTCAGAATTGACCTCAATGACCTGATGATAGAATGTAGTTATGCAGTGATCTAAGTTAACACTTGTCTATTTTCTAGTGTTTGAGTAATGTTAACATTCAGACACACGAGGTGGTCTGTTGATTTATTTTAATTTGTGGATTTTGAGATAAACCATTCCTTTGATCTAAGATTTATGATTCATATGTTCACCAATTGGACACAGAAGTACAATATGGGTCACTCAGAGTGAAGAGACCACTCCTACCTGATTCACTTTTATAACAATTCTTTGCTATTACCAGATTTTAGAATATCTAAGTTCTGATAGGTTATACTTGCTCCATTTTCGAATTTTAAGAAGTATAACATGGTAATCCTGGGTTTCTCCTCGTATTTTATTTTAACCGTCAAATTAACAATTGGGGAAAAATGTAGACACACTGCTTTATCCTCCCATTTATTTTCTTCACTGCAAGTGAAGGAAAATATTCCTGTTTATCTTTTTTGAGAGCGACACTGATCTCCCTAAGTACGCTTGTGTCTGGACATTACTGATATGTCTTAGGAACTGAAATTACAAAACATAATTGCAACACTTCAAAGTTACTTCCCCATTCATAAATTCTTCAGCCAAATATGAGTATACTAATAATCTATATTCTGATATTCCCAATTCTATTACGAGTTAGCTGCGATTATAAATTATGAATCAAACTTGAAAGGGAGAAACTATTTCCTTAGCCTTTGCGGTTAAACAGTGTAGACTTCACAATCACATGCAATGCCACGCAATCCTCCCCACCTCCCCTGGGCACATTCCCCTTTAGGCAGTGATCTCAATCACAACATGGGATTAGTTCAAATTTCCTGTGCCGACATCCTGAAATACCGGCTGATTTCAACAGCCGAAGAGAGTGAAGTGCAGGCAATTTGTTTGGAAAGGTGTTGGGCCTCGCAATTACATTTTCACTCTTGAAAAGGGTGAAAAAAAACCTCATATGTTGTTTTGAAAATACTTGCTTGTTAGTGGAGCGGATGTGTGGATATTGTATATTCACCGAGGTGAACCTTTTAACCTCAATTCCTTATATCAGCTCCCAAAAGTGGAGTGCAGCGCTGCAAGTGTGCAATCGCTAGATTTCCCATTATCGATCGCTGTTACCAAAAAGCAAATACCTTTCAAATGAATCCCATTAGGAGTGTGAATTCAGCAGCTAATCTTCATCCACAGAGTGGTTTTGCTATTTACATTTTCGGACACTAGCACCATTTTCTCCTTTAAAGTCACCTCTATGTCCTGATACGTTGTGGACACAAGCTGCAATCACAATGTGTCCAAATGCTCCAATTAAAGGCAGACTGAGATTAAGTGACTGCAGGGTGGTATTGTTCTGAAACAAAAACAGAAAATGCTGGAAAATCTCAGCAGGTCTGGCAGCATCTGTGGGGAGAGAACAGAGCCAACGTTTCAAGTCCAGATGACCCTTCATCAGAGCTGAGAGCAAAGAGAATCAGTGAAGATTTATATTATGGGGGGGAGAGTGGGGTGGGTAAAATAGGACTAAGGGAATGTATTCCTCAGGTAGTCCTTTCACAATCTGCACCTCTGTTCATAGAATCATTGAAACCCTACAGTGCAGAGAGGGGCAATTGGGCCCATCGAGTCTGCAGCGACAACAATCCCACCCAAGGTCCTACCTCCATATCCCTACAGATTTATCTGCTAACCCATGCATCCTGGGACACTAAAGGGCAATTTTAGCATGATCAGTCAACCTAACCCGCACATCTTTGGACTGTGGGAGGAAACTGGAGCACACGGACGAAACCCACACAAACACGAGGAGAATGTGCAAACTCCACACAGACGGTGACCCAAGGCAGGAATCGAACCCAGGTCCCTGGAGCTGTGGAGCAGCAGTGTTAACAACCATGCTACCGTGCTGCCAAGGTTTTGGAAACTAAGATAAAAATCGTAACCTTCAAAATTTCATGTAGAACACAAAAAAAAATAACTGGATACAATTTCATGTTATATATGTGGCATTCTGCTATCTCCAACAGTCCTCCCTGAAGAAAGCTACGTGACAGCTCAATGAACCGAAAGGTGAAAAAAGCAGTCCAACAGTGGATAGGAGCACTGAAGGATTTTAACCTTACATTCAGATACTCTGATTGTTCAGCATAACATTTTAGGTCTCAAATTTCAAATATGTCTCCAACACTTTCTTGGTGTCTTATGTTTTTTTTGAAGAAGTATAATTCCCATTCAAATGGCAATGTCCTATGGTACCTCAGTCTGACCTCAAATGTTTAATGTAGATTCCCATCAGAACATGATCCACATTATGTAGTTACAACCATTAGCTCCACAGGACAATATTCTGATTACTTTTCACATAATTCTCCATTTCTGCAGCATGTTTGTGCCAGCTGAGAGTCATTTTATATAACAACATATCATTTTGGAGGCAATTGAGAGTGGCTTTAAAACTGTCTCTTTGTGGTGATTGTCCCTTTAAGGGGAACACAGTGGAAGACGGTCAACTGGCTTGAGGAAACAATTGGGACGAAGGTGGATAATCACCCCAGGGGGTGGAGCCCTCACTTGGGCAGGAGTCGGACAGATGGCATGTAAAAGACATTTCATTTGAGGTAGTTGGGTGGGCTGTTCTAGGACAGTCGGACATTGGGGGTTTGCTAGACTCTGCACAGTTTTTCTTAATAAATTTTTTTGTGTTTCTGAGAAGTTGGTGAGCGTGCATCATTACCTGGCGACGAGGGTAAAATAGATTATTGATGTCACTGCCTGTGGCCCAACACCTGTGAGAATCCTGCTTTATTCAAAGAAATCCTCACCCAAATGCCGTCCTTGGGTGAATAGATCCCTTTGAGATTTTGAGATGTTGCCAGACCCTGAGGGAGGGATGCTGAGCAAACCTGAAATGGCCGTTGAAGTCAGAAGTTTAGAAATGTATAGAAAGAGTGAGAGAAAATAATGCTTAGAAGCAGGAGCTGTGGCTTTGAGTTTAAAGAAAATAGAACTTGGGTTGAGAAAAAAAACAAAGAGCTGCTTCAAAGTATTTTTTTTAAAAGAGAACTCAGAGAGCAGTGTTTTAAGTGAAGAAGAAGAATTGCCCCAGGGAGCTCATAGCCAGAAAAGCTAATATTCAAATTGAAAAAGAAGGAATTTGGATAAAAGGCAAAGAGTTGCTGCACTTAAACAAGTTCAAAAGCTGAAAAAAAATGGGCTGGCACGAGGAAGCAGCATTGCAGCTTTAAGGGTAAGAAAAATAGAAACAGCCCAAGCAAGACACTCTGTATTTGTACTGATACATTTGTTAAATAATACATCTGCAAAGGAAAGCCAACTGTATTTCAGCCACGATAGCCTGTGTGGGGGGTAAGTGATTACAACACAGGCTTAAAGTGGCAATACATTTAGGGATCTAGTACTTTTAATGTGGCAATAAAGATGTAAAGTTGCCATAGTCCCAGATGACCACAGCTCATCTTCCCTTTGAGAGGTGAACTGACTGGTGGTAGTTTAACCAGAGGTCACCACACCAGAGGTAAAGGGCAAGGAAAGCCTTCATAAACAAACTCAGCCGGTATAGGAATTGAAGCCACGCTGTTGGAGCCACTTAGCATCACTAACCAGCTATACCGCCAACTGAGCCAAGTCCAATGTGACAATGCAATGTACTTAAAGCAGAAACTACAAAAAAGATGAAACGGCAATGGACAGGAAAATTCAAGAAGATCTCAAGGAAGACTTTAGAGGAGGCAATGGAGACCTCAAGAAAGAGGGCACTGATAGGCCTAGAAGGACCCTAAATTAAGGGTACTGAAAGATCAAGAAGGAGGGAACAAAAGACCCCAGAAGAAGGACAACCAAAGGCACCAAATGACCACATGAAGGACAACAAGAAAATTGCAAAATGGAAACAAGTCAACACTTCATCGTAGACAGACCTAACCAACATGTGAAGCCAAAAAGGGTTTAGCTGAAGTTACGACAAGTAGAAATGAAGATTCCATTTGGGAAATGTATCTATCCAGTAAGAATATGTTTGATTTCCTTTGGAAGAAATACAGAAATTGAAGACAGTAGGAGCTATTGAACAAGAAGAGTATCAGCAAAAATAATTGAAGTTGTAGAGAGGATATTAAAACAATGAGATGAAATAACTGACAGCAAACTTGAAAACAAATTCAGAAAATTAAGTTCTGAAGGAGAAGCTAATGAGACAATGGAAAATAAACTGAATTTCATGTAAAATCAACTAGAGAATAAGAACAAGCCCAGTGAAGAATTGAATCAGGAGAATAGAGCTTGAAGAAAGGAAGCTTGAGAATGAGAAATTCACTGAAGAGGTAAAAACATTGAAATTGACAGCAGGACCAGCAATTCAATCAAAGAAGGAAACTGAGATTACGTGCCAGAACATAATTGCTGAAATGGTCACGTAAAAGAAAAGCAGCAAGCCTATTTGGAACAGGTCCATAGAAGACCATATATGGAACTGCACATGGTTAAAGTCTTACCAATAAAAGTGTTCATCTTTAAAAATACACAAACCTCAAGATTTCATTAATGAGCCATCACCAATAAAAAAAATCCATATTAAGTACAATGACATGGTGTCACTATATGAAACTTTGGCAGCGAATCAAACTAAGTCCCTGGAATTATTGTCTCTGAGACTGGACTCCTACCATACCCAGTAGAAATGGAGGGACGGATCAATCATAAACATGTGGATCAATGGAAGAGCAGAGAGACACTCCAGCAATCAGTTTTGCCATCAAGAAATGATTTCCAGCCTGTAAACATCAAAGTACCTGAGTACCTAATTGACCTGTCATAGACATAATTGATATCTCCATGGAAGTTAGTAGTAATGAACTGCCTATGTCAGAAGAACTCTCCGTTACTGCAGTTCCTGTTATTGTCGTTCTGGTGGAAGCATCTCAGACTACAGAATTACACCATTCTGCAAGAAACAGAAAAACCTCTCAAAGACTGGATTTATAATTGTCCAACACATGTGTATCATGTTTTGTTAGAACTTGGGCTTGAGTAACTTGGTTTTTTAAGATTGTATAAAGGTGTTAAAGAGGGAGGGGTGTGGTGATTTGTGGCGATTGTCCCTTTAAGGGCAACACAGCAGAAGAGGGTCACCTGGCTTGAAGGACCAATTGGGACGAGAGTTGGTAATCACTCCAGGGAGCCCTCCCTTGGGGAGAAGTCAGGTCGAAGACATGTAGGGGGATGAAGGGGGAGGGGTGCTGTGACTGTTAGCCTCTACAATTTTTTATTAATACCTTTTGGGTTCCTCAGAATTCTGTGAGTGCGCATCATTATAATGTTGCAGTGAGAGTTTGCTGTTACACCTATCATTAAAGTGTTACAAGTATTGCAAATGGTTACTGGGAAGAACCGATACTTCCTACACCAGTGTGCTATTTGCACAATTAGCTGTGGCACAGGGTTTACCAAATGTTATCATTGTCTCAAATGAAAATGCAGTGTTCTGCATATACCATCTAACTGTAACAGTAACGGTTCATCACCTAGAACTTAGGGATGAAGCTATTGCTCAGTGATGGACAGCTGTTATGGACAAAAAAGTCACTGTAGTATTCTCATATTCAGCCAAAGGATCATAAAATGATTCAAACTAATTTTAGGCATTTAAATCTCACCAAATCCAAAAGACCCCTGGAATTACTGAAAACTCCAGGTGTTTAGACGTTTTGAAGATATTACAGGCAAAACCATTGGAGTGTTAATGGTAATAAAAGATAATAAAATACTTTGATTAAACCTGGGATAAGAAATCCAACAGGATGCAGATATGCATATAATTCAGTATCGCTTTCAGATTATATTAAATGCCAGATGTGATGGAAAGACATGGTAAGTCACTGCTTATACAACATGAAGATTAGAGATATAAACCTTTCATGGATCGATTGGAAATTATTTTCTTAGGCTCACCACCTCTCTGGGATTTTGGGTCTCTTCCTACTGCTGTGATCCTAAAGTCTCCTTCAGATTCCACTAGCCATTAAAATGTGCCTGATGGCTAAAGCATTGAACAGTGGAATAAGACCAAATGGAACTCCTGGGAATGTGATGAAGGAACTCAATTGCCAACCAGGCCAGAAATCCCTGAACACTGAAGATTACACTACAAAACCAGTGTTTTGTTTAATGTCCGTTCCTGATAGAATGCGACAAAATGGTCTTCTTCATTCTTTATTTGGACAGTAATTGGTATACGCGGGTTTTGGAAGTGCAAGTCATTGCAGTAGATTCAATCACATGAATGCTAGTGTCCTCCAGCCATCAGACAATTGATCTTTTTTTAGGATTCTGGTCAGCTTTGGCTTAAGGGACAAGTGTTATGTTCATTGCATTGTCAGCTGGTTTATATTAGCTTTGCAATATTTTTGGAAAATGCAGCAGCCACTTAATGGAACTAACTGACTTGAGTGCTTCCAGATTTCACAAAGGACAAAGTTAAAAACAGGCACACTGGTAAAATCAATTTTACACTGCAGTACAAGTATCTGTTATTTTCTCTCTATCATGTACACATGGGCAAACATTGAATAGCGTATGTTCATAGAATTACACAAAATTTACAGCGCAGTAAAAAGCCATTTGGCCCAACTTGTCTCCTCTGATTTTAATGTTCCATATCACCCTCCTCCCATCCCATTACATCTAACTGTGTCAGTGGACCCTGCACTCTCTCTTTGTCTCATGAGTTTATCTAGTTTCCCTATAAAGTTCAATTGTGTTCATAACTCCTCAGATAATAAAGCAGTCTGAGGCTACAATGGCCGGGATTCTCCGATTTCATTCACCCTGTCATCACTGCCAGTGAGAGCAGAGAATTTGATTCTCCAGTCCTGCTCCATTCGCTGCAGCAGGACTGGAGAATTCCAGTTGCAGGCAAGGTCAGAGAATTCGGGCCAATACCTGGACAAATTCAGGCTTGGACTGATAAGTAGCCAATGAGATTTGTTCCACACAACTGCATGGCAATTACCATCAAGAGAGAATTTAATCACTTGCCCTTCACAGTTCACTGGGAGGCCATCATTGAATCCCCCATCGTTATAACACTGAAGGTCACCACTGACTATAAACTTAATTGGGTCAGACATGTGAATACTGTGGCTGCAAGAACAGGTCAAAGATTGAGTATTTTGCATTGATTACTTACCTCCTAATTCCCTAAACCTTTCCATCCTCTACAATGGAATACTTTCCATTTGCCTGAGTGAACACAACTCCAGCAATATGCCAAAAGCTTGAAACTATTCAAGACTAAGGGTGGAATTTTCTGGTCTCCCTGCAGTTTGTTTCTCACGGCAGGAGATGGTGTGCCACTGTCGATAGGATTTCCCATTGACTGCACCCCACATGCCGGGAGTCCCACAGCAAGTGTGCACCATTAGCGGTACCAGAAGATCCTGCTGGCAGGAACAGCAGTGTTCAACTTAATTGGCACTCCATCTGCCACCTTTAGCTCCGTCTACGCTGGTGCACCATGACTACAATTTGCATTATCCAGAAGATGCATTGCTGCAACCTGCTAAGGTTTCTTGGACAATGCCTTCTAAACTCACAATGTTCACCAGATAGGAAAATAAGGATAGCAAGCACATGGGAACATACCTCCTGCGAGTTCCCCTTCAATTCACATATCACCGTGACTTGCAACCATCATTGCTGGGTCAAAATCCTGGAATTGTCTCAGCCAATAGCCCACTGATTGTGATGTGAAGACTGCTCACTACTACCTTCTCTGCAACATTTAAGGATGAGCAATAAATGCTATCTTGTTATTAAGACTCAATCCCAGAATAGCTGCTCTATGTGCTTGTATGTTTCAGATTCTAACCACTTTCTAGGCATAGAGGTTTCTCTTGAATTCCTTTTTGGGTTTAATTGTGTTTCAGTGGAAATTATGGTCCATTTTCATACATATGTACATTCTATTTGCCTTAATGTGCTGTATATGTACAGTTCTATGATAGAGGTATCTCCTAAGATTGTGAATGTTATGCCCCTAAATGATCTGAAGTCCTGTTACGATTTTGCACAGACATGTCATCTGTGTTAATTTGTTTTCTCAAATCTATCAACACCTATCTCAGGTTTTGTGGTAACACACTGCTATGTTTTTCTATAAAAAACAACTTGGATTTATATTGCATCCAAAGTACTTCATATAGAAGATATTGAGCAGCAGTAAAGACTACAAGGAAGATTTTGAAAGATTTGGGAAGTGCAGGAGAGAAGGCAGAGAAATATAGAGAGTGCATGCCAGAGAGGACAGTTGACATATCTAAAGGCTCTCCTGCTGATTATAATGTGGTGGGAAGTCCAAAGTTCAAAGATTGTTGCTTTGTTGTCCAATACATTAGACATGATTCACAAGCAGCTAATTGGGAATCCAAATGTGACTAATTTCATTGTTGATTAGCGTAGTGTAATGGGTTTATGGATATGAGATCATGAGGCTATTAATGAAGAAAGAGTAACATTAGTAATCAAATGACCAAGATGCTCCAAGACAGTTGCATGCAGAATAATCCTAAATAGCATGTGTTCATTCTGAGATCATAGAATCATAGAATCCCTACAGTGCAAGAGGAGACCATTTGGTCCATTGAATTTGCACCAACCATAATCCCAAACAGCCCTATTCCCGTAACCCACATATTTACCCTGCTAATCCCCTGACTCTAGGGTCAATTTAACATGGCCAATCAACCTAACCCACATATCTCTGGACTGTGGGAGGAAACTGAAGCACCCTGAGAAAACCCACACCGACATAGGGAGAATGTGCAAACTCCACACACACAATCACCCGAGACCGGAACTGAACCCGAGTTCCTGGTGCTGTGAGGCAGCAGCGCTAACCACTGTAACACCATGCTGTCCTTCATGAGTAAGGTCCTTATCAGTAATTTTTAATACATTGATTGAAATTTAACTATACAAAGGGCAACACAGCAGCTAAAATGGTTTGCAATGCCACATTTGTGACCTATCAGCAATTTCTATTGGACAATGCTGGATTACAAGGTGGAGGCTAAATGACTGACTATTTTCTTAAATGCAATTATAAGTCCACTGTCTAATTTACATAGGTGTTCCCCCTTTGCAATTGTTTTAGTTGCATATGATGGTCACTGTATACATGTTCGCCTGTTCCTGTATTTTTGTATTTCAATATGTATTTGTCCTGTTGTATTTGTTGTTCATGGCAATGTGTATGCACAGAAGAAGCAAAAACTTTGACTGTACTTGTGTCAATGCATAGCTTTGTTAGCACCCAGATGCAGAGACAGGTCTACAGGGCCAGGTTCTCAAATATTGACAAACACAAATCAAGAAGAGTTGATCTCTTTCAATTGCATCGGAGGCTAATTGGTTTCTTGCACTAAAAGAAAAGGAATGATTACTGCCACTCCATCAAGATGTCAAATATGAGAGCTCCATTGGGCCAGTTTAGATCCAATTGGATTCATCTAAATGCCACCCAAGTGCTGTGGCTGAGAACTTCTAATGCTGCTTTATAAAGAGTTGATGAAAAGGCTGAGAGTTAACATCCCAAACATTGCCACATCAGTTTTAAATTCTTACTTATTTGATAGTTTAAACTGACAAGCAAGAATTCCAGATAATGCCTAATATCTCCCAGGCAGGTACCCCTTGAAAGTTCTTTTTCTGTCCTAAGTACCAGGAAATTACAGGAGATTCTTCTCAGGAACAATGTAAATACTTTGCTGCGCATTTTTGTGTGTTTTTCCGTCTCTTCTTGCAACAACAACTTCAAACGATACAGTATTTGTAATGCAGCAAAAAGTGCTTCATACTAATGTTATAAAACCAAATCCCATAATGAGATTCGAGGGCAGATGACCAAAAGCTTGGTTGGAGAGAGATGGTTTAAAAAACATCTATAATACTTGATGCTTTTGCTGGAGGTTGATGTAAATAAATCTGCATTGCAGTTAAGGATGAATTTGATGGTACATTGAAGAAGACAGTTTCAGAGAACACTATATGTTCATAGCCTAAGTGTTAGTTATGAATCGCTCATAAGTGGATCAGCAGTGAAACTCAAAACAAAGAATATTCTTTATTTTATTCTTTTTCTTACCAATTTCTATGCCCTTACAGTAGGCCTTGAAAACTATGTGAATTCATTGATCACTCTCCAGTACACTTGTCCATATGCCACTGTTCATGTAGGAAGCTTGATAGAGATTATCACAAGCAGCTCAACTATGAAAGAGTATCATAAACCTGTCACCTGACATCATACACATGGCAAGAGGTTCTGCAGGAGTTCTGGCTGATATTCTCCTCCTGAACATAGAGTGCAGAGGCCATCAGTAGGCTTCAACCCAGAAGCCCAGCTTGCATCAGCCAACTTCATCACAAAATAGGAATCAAAGCTGGGATCATGTGACTGACTGAGTTGCTTACTGAAAGGCTCGGGACTGGACTTTTGTTTGTGGAATTGGGACCCCGCAGTCAGGTGAAGTTCCAGCTCCTGACTTGTGTTGTGTCAGTGTCAGATGCTCAACACAATTTCAACAGAGGCAGCCAATTATAGGTCTGGCAGTGGATTGCCATCCAGTTGAGGACAGAGAACAACTACATGAGCTGGGGAGTCAATCAGAGGCCAGCCCACATCTCTCCACTGCCCGAGGTGGGAACTGCTGATGCAGGTAAGAGAGAGAGAGGACACAGCACAATGTGTTTAATGAGAGGGTGGTGAATCTATGGAATTCATTGCCACAGAAGGCTGTAGAGGCCAAGTCATTGAGTATGTTTAAGACAGAGATAGACAGGTTCTTGATTGGTAAGGGGATTAAAGGTTATGCGGAAAAGGCAGGAGAATGGGGTTGAGAAACTGATCAGCCATGATTGAATGGTGGAGCAGCCTAATTCTCCTCCTATACCTTAGGGTCTTATGGTCTACAATTGACCCTTCTTCTGAAGAGATGGAGCATTGGCACACCCTCCACTCCTGCCTGCCATCAAGAAGTCATTTCTATCCCCTGGCTGCGTTCTGGCCTCAGTGGAGGACCTGCATACTGAGTGGTCTTAACAGGCCATATAATAGTCTTCATAGACTACCTGCTGCTTGTCAACACCTCTCCCCACTCCCCATGGATTGAAAATAGCACAAAGGTGGCAACATGTCTGCATACCATTCTCTGATACCAAGTTTCGAGTCTTCATGCCTCCAATGGGAATTGAAATTTCAGTCAGTGGGGAGCTAGGAAACTATTCTTTAATCTGAATTCCATTTTACAGAACCTATGGCTGTATTTTCCAATTTATCTGCAAAGGGGCACCAGGCACCTTTTCCTGTCATCATGAATGTTCCATTGCGCAGTACCCACATTTCAAAATATGACAGTGCCCACGTATTGGATTATTTATCAGAATTCTTGTTTCAAAATCTCTATTCCTTATACCTGTTCATTTTACAAAGTTAATTAATTCATCTCAAAATGCCCAACAGATTATTCCAAACACCAGGGGAATTGCCAATTGACAATTCTGAGCACGATGCATTTTTTGTTTTGCTCTCTCTCTGCTTTCTTTAACCCAGTTAACCATTTCACCCTCCTTCAAAACGTCACTCTGTTATCCTGATTGCTTGGCTTCATTGTTACCTATCGTATCATAGCTGGAGCATCTAGAGGAGGGCTTTTTCTCCCATTCCTTCTCTATTACTTCGGGAGTCCTGCATTGAATCCTCTCACCTCATTCAAATACTGTCCCTTTGTGTCATTATGTGCAGACATGGGTCAGTTGCACCTGTATGCTGATGATATCCAAACCTGCCCACCAACATCACTTTCAACACCTCCAATCTTGTCAGGCTACTTCTTCAACATTCAGATTGGTGAGCTATCACTTCTCTTTCCACTAAAATGCTGGAGCCAATGATAATGGTCACCACCACAAACTCTGATTTCCTATCAATGACTTGATCCTCTTCCAGGGGTAACTGTCTCAGACTGAGCCAGATTGTTTGTAACCTCATGTCCCATGTCACACCAAGACATGCCTACCCATAAGCTCTCCATTGCCCATATTGGCTTCTGATCCCCCTATGCTGCAACCTTAAAATTCTAATCCTCACATTAAAGATCTCAATGTGAATAACCTCATGCAGTGCTGAAACTCAAACAGCCCAGGTCTCTGAGCATCTGACTCTCCCAGGCTACACGTACTCTTTTACAATCTTCTCTGCCTCTTCCCTTTTTCACAGCACCAGGGATCTGGGTTTGATTCCTGGCTTGACTCACTGCTTGTGCACAGTCTGCACATTGTCCCCATGTTTGCATGGGTTTTCTTCGGGTGCTCTAGTTTCCTTCCACAGCCCGAAAGACATGCTGGTTAGGTGCACTGACCAGGCCAAATTCTCACTCAGTGTATCTGAACAGGCACCAGAGTATGGTGACTAGGGGATTTTCACAGTAACCTCATTGCAATGTTGATGTAACCCTATTTGTGACACTAATAAATAAACTTTCCACTCCTCCTTTGAGACCTTCCTTAAATCACCTCTGACCAAGACTTCCTTGGCTCAGATTCTATCATTTCCTTTACCCCTTATGAAGTACTCCCGGGTTGTTTTGCTCTTCTAAACACATTGTGCAAATGAAGGTTATTGTCAGTTCAAAACGTAACACATCAAAATGAGTGAAAGACAGCACATGGCCCTTTAAGGTTGTAATGTAATTAAAATTAGGCATATTCATTACCAATTATACAATCTTCATTTTAATACATGCATGGGAATAACCTTTCCCTTCATTCTATTAGTTGGACTCTGATTCCCTCGGGATAGGCTTTTGTAAAAAAAAACTCCTGGGTGTTTAACTGCTGTGGTTTTTGTCTTTACACTCATCATAACTGAGGCAGAAAATTCATCATTATGACAAAACCACTGAAGCAGAGAAATTTAGCAAATAATTTACATTTGTTGATAATCTGTTGTGTGGAGACCTCGCTGTTTTGTGACGTCCCGCCAGTTCTGGTGTAGCCCTGCACTCTGTAAGTGCTCCTATCCCGGTTATTAACTCAAGTTCAGGCACGGCCAACCAAACAAGCCATCATGATGCCTGGTGCGGGGAATGTGGTTTAAGCAACCCAGGAAAACAGGCAACTTAACCCTGACAGTGGCAGCGGAATGGTCTTTAGTTGATGTTTAAAAATCCAGCTGCGATGTGAGATATTTCCATTATTTATTAATCGAAATGGATGTTTCTATTTTTAATCTCAAATGGGGGAAGGGGGGAATAGCCAGCTTATTTTAACAACAGAAACTATATTGGCTGATTACAAAACATTTAGAGGTCAGTTTCGGAGGTGGGGGAGTGGGTTCCTTTATTTATTTTTCCTTACAGCAGCGAAAAGCGCTGATAGCATCATCTAATGTCATGATTCAGCTAAACTGTGTTCCCCCCACCACCCGGGTCTGGAAATAGCTTACAAGAAAAATAAAGACATTCTCCAACTCGCTGGCTGCACCACCCGCAGAAGCATTTAGTGCATCTGGTTTAAAAAAGCAATTTTTGGTGACTGCAAGTATTAATTACTCCTTTCGGTCACGTGCTCAGAACAGGAAGCCTTCAGTAATTTTTTTTTAAAAGGCCACTCGCCGCAGTCTTGAGTTTTCCTGTGACAATCGATCCCACTCGATAAACGGTTCAAAAGCGGTTTCTACTTACAGGCATTTGTTACAGCGAAGCTGTTGGCCGTTTCAATGTTGTCCACATGAGGAACCAAATTGAAAGGTGCTTCAGTCGTGTTGGGGTTAGTGTTGTGAAGATAGATTGCAAAGCGAAACGCACTGTATTCCTGATCAGAATACCTCATGAAGAGTCCCCCTGCAACAACAACAAAAAAGAAGCAAAGGGAGGTACAATCAGCTTCACAGCATCCCATTAGCAATCTCTGCGCTACACAAACCCGCTTCAATACATTGGAAAGCCAATCATGATGATACAGCAATAACCTTTAGGTAAAATTACCAAAGCAAAGCACCTCTTTTTTTTACAAGGAGCAATATTGTATGAACGGTGGGGAGGGGTGGTGGTGGGAGAAGCAAGTTGTTTGCAGTTTGAGTGAACTTGGAAAGGTTTGAAGGCATTATCAACTTAACTAAATCCTACACTCAGCCAATCCAAACAGGGAAGAGTGAGGATCCACTTTTTAAATGCCGTGTTTTTGTGCCAGAGAATATTTCATCATTTAGGTTATAGTCACCTGTACTGATGCAATGTTGTGGTCTGTAAGAGCTCTCCATCTGAAAGAAGTACCCAAAACTCGTACACAAAACGATCACCACCCCCACCCCCCACACTCTCCCCCTCCCACATTCTTCTCTTCCCCAACTCCGTCACTCTCCCCACCCCCACTCTCCCCCCACACAGCCTGCACTCTCCCCCTCATTCTTCCCCTCACTCTCCCCACTCTCTCACTCTCCCCTGCCACATTTTTCCCCTCACACTCCCCTCCCCTTCTTTCTTCCCCTCCCCTCACCTCACCCCCTCCCCAACCCCTTCTCTCTCCCTCATTCCCTCATTCTGCCCCTCCCCCTCACTCTGCCTCCCCCCCCCCCGCCCCCCACTCTCCCCCTCGCCAAAATGTTTACAGCTTAAATAACGTCGGCACTGGCCCCTGG
The DNA here is from genome assembly GCF_965287045.1 of Carcharhinus amblyrhynchos. Taxonomy (NCBI): domain Eukaryota; kingdom Metazoa; phylum Chordata; class Chondrichthyes; order Carcharhiniformes; family Carcharhinidae; genus Carcharhinus; species Carcharhinus amblyrhynchos. Next base: position 66,618,176 of record NC_137333.1, on the reverse strand, counting down.
CAGTGAAGACAGGATGGACAAATCGATTACTCGCTAACAGCCCGCGGGGAGGAGGGGACGGGGGCGGGGGTGGGGGTAAAAGGCACCATTTGAATCTATAGGAAACTTCCACAGTCATCAAGAAATTCTAATAACACTTCGAAATTGAATGCGGCCACCACCGAAAAAAGGGACTGATCACACATTTAATATCAACTTTTTGAGCGCGGGTCATTTTGCAGTGCAGACAGAGAGCCCGGAGCATCTCATTAACACGGCCTTGGGAAATGACATTCGATGCCACACATCATTCCACACACTGGTAAACAGCAGATATAGGCAGAACCTCATAAAAACACACAGATAGATAGCGGCACAGATTTAATAACTAACTTTACAGCGGCATAACTCGGCTTACATTTTAAGACTCTTCAATGTTACAGAATGGCCTTTCTCCAGAACTTGTTTGTATACAGAAAACATAATTTCAACTCCTCCCCGTTACTTAATCAACATCATTATAATGACCACATATATATCACACACATACACAGAAACAGGTAATAGATCTCATTAGTCGGGCTCTGATGCAATGCTACACTGATCTAACGTGTTTTCTAAAAACTACAGCACACAATACGAACGAAATGAAAGCAAAATATACACTGAGATGGTGAACTTTTTTTTTCCTTCAGCAGCTGTCTAGCAGCAACATCAGGACGAAGGAACCACCAGCATCCCATTACCAAGCTCATCGCCAGCACAACTGCTGCAGTGTTCCAACACAACACTAAATGCACCAAGTACTCCCTCCAAACACCAGAAACATGTTCCATAAGTCTGCCCTTCCCGAATAACTAACTCCCGCGTTTCCCAAACACACACACACATTTTTGTCTAATCGTAAATTCTTGAGCGAGAGGGAGAGAGATGCTAGCTATTGTATTGTCAAAATGCACCAGCCGAGGATACACGGGAACACTGACAAATCGTTACAACAAATTTACATTGTGCGAGAAATACTTTTGTTTGTTTTTGTGGAAGGTTTAATGGTCTTACCTATCTGTACACTGGTGGGAAAGGCTCCCAGCGCAAGCCCCAAAAAGCCAGAGCAAAGCAAGACAATTTGTCTGCCGATCCGCTTCATCTTCTCCTGTTTAGATGTGATGGAGAGGCATCGAGAATGGTAACACAGGAGGAGGGGAGGGGGGAACACGGAGCGCGGTCTCCTCCTAACAATCCACCCTGGGCATTTTTTTCCGCAGTCGCAGCGAGTGTGTCCAGCTGAATGTTGTGGCGCTGGGATCGGTGCACATGCAAGATGGTGGTGTTGGGAGCGTCTAGTGGCTGACAGGGGGGATGAGACATGCGCTATCTATCTCCGGCACTCTCATTCAGCCCTATTGACCAGAGATGATCGCAGGCTTTATGAAGCAGCATGGGACCATTCTCACCCTAGAACCAATGATCGCTTTAAGACTGATCGCTTCTCATGTTCTCAGCTAAAGAACGCACAATGCGGGTGGATCCCCGGGAAATTATTTAACGTGAGTTTTCACGTGACGGCTATTTAGTCCAATATTTGCACCTATCCATCTTCCGCGAACGTTACTATAGCTTTCTATATGTGAGCCTGTGTGTGTGTGCTGGAGTGTGTATGCGCGCTTGTGAATGTGTTTGCACACATTCACACATAACCATGTCTGCACTTTAGGGTCTGAACCTCCTAAGTCCAACAATCTACTCCTATCGAGTGCTTTATTTGATTATCCCCCTTTTCACTGAAGATGTAACTTGCATTTATATAGCGCCTTCCGCGATCTCAGCACTTGCAAAGTGCTTCATGACCAATGAAATACTTTCCCAAGTGGAGGTACTAAAGATGAGCATGTGCAGCCAATCCGCAGCCGGGTCTCCCCCCACCACCCCCCCCCCCCCCAAGTTGCAATGCGATAGGGACCAAGCTCATCTGCTTTCTTCAATGAGAGGCTGGTCACACGACACCTCTCATCCTGCCCACCCTCAGTCCCAAGGTGGCATCTCTGCATCATGGCTTTCTCCAAAGCTGCTGGTGGATGGGGTGAATGTTGGCCAAGGCACGGGGGGAGGGGGTGGGGGAGGGAGTGGTTGACAGTGCCAGTGACTCTCAGAAGAAGCACATCCCCTGGGGCTAATGGGGGTGTCAGCCTGGGGTTCTTTGCCAACTGCTGATGATGAATGCAAAGCCACTGCCTGTTTTACTGTGAGGTGTTTCTCTCTCAAGAGTACCACTCTCTTCTGAGACAGCGGGAGAGACCCTGAATATTTGCTCAGTTACTGTCAAAGAGTAGAAATAAATATCGGAGCTTTCCTCATTTCTTGCAAACCTTGTCAATATTCACTTTGTTTCAGAGATGAGGGTTGGATGTTATTGCGTGCAGTTCATTAGAAGGCACGTGCTGGACTGGCTTTGTACTTCGTTCAGTCCAGAATTCCTTATTTCCAGCCCCTGTCCTTTCATTGTGGGGCAGTGGGTTTTACATGGTGTGATACTTTCAGATGTAAAGAGATGTCACGAATGATACATAGCTATGTGGCATTTTTGGAGTTCTTGATAACTCCAGTCATATCTCTTGTCGTGGCATCATTCACTATGTGTGTCTTAAATTATCCTAGAGTCGATTTAAGCGAGGCAAGGACTATATATATCGTGTGCTGCTGGTCACACGAACTGCAGAAACTCCAGTTTGTCTGGTGAACGTGTAATCCGGAGCTGACCATTGAAATAACACTTGGCAAAGATGAAGAATGAAATCCATGTGACCACCTCAATACAGAACCGTGCCAACAGGCGGGGAATCTCCAATAAATACTGGAACAACACAAGAGGCTGGGATTGCACAAGTCTGTCAGCATCTAGAAAAAGAGACAGGTTAATATTTCTGTTCAGGACTGTGTGAATGAATGATTACAGACTCTGATATTGCAGGTACAGGGAGACCTGCTATGTTACTCCAGCTTCTCCTGTTTCTGCATCAGAATGGGATGTACTGGGACCTCTGAATGGGAATTTTAACTTGAGCGGGGCATGAGCGAGCGGAAAATAAATCTCAGTTTCCTTTGGAGTCAATGGAAAGGGCTGTGAGGCTGTGAGGAATAAACAGAGCCGATCCTTGAGCTCCCACCTTGTGACCCAGGCAAAGTTGATCGTGCGGGATCTGGATCTCAGGGCACTTTACCTCTTCATGGTTCCCCGGAAAAGATCTCTCATCGAAAGGCAGATATCCAGCCCTTTTGCCCACAAATCAGGTGACAGATCTCAGGCTTGGTGTTAGCTCTCTGCTACACACGATTTAACTATATTGCCATCTGATCTTGGTTTTCAAAGTGAAAACCGAACCTATCCCTTCTCCTCTCTTTGAGGGAGGGAATGCTTAGGATTTGAACACCAATCACCACGGAGGCATTTGGGAAGTAAAATGGCAACAGTCTGTACCCTCAATAATTCACCTGATTTTCTATTTAACGCTTTAAAAACATATAAGGTTCTTTTCCATAACACGTGCATCTTGCTTGCCGCTATCTTGTGGCGTTGGTGTAATTGTACACTGGAACAGAACCAAAGAAGACACCCAACTGCGAGTGAGTGATTTAAATGTGAACCCGTAACTGGGGGTGCAGTATACTCTGATCGATGTCTGGAAAACTTTCATAAGATTTGGATTCTGATTCTTAAAAAAACTCACATTTTGTATACTTTTTGGGAATGGTATTTGCAGAAACATAAAGACCTGCTGACGTCAGACTTTTGAATCGACCAACCTCGCATTAAGTTGATCTTTCTTTACACCCTAGCTATGACTGTAACACTACATTCTGCACTCCCTCGTTTCCTTCTCTATGAATGGTATGCTTTGTACAGTGCACAAGAAATAATACTTTTCAATGTATCCCAATATATGTGACAATAATAAATCAAATCAAATCAAAGACCCATGTCAAACAAGTGGAAATCAGTGCAAACAATCGCGGACCCAATAATTCATGGTAGATCTTAACGTTTGCACCATGAGTTCAGCTATCATACATGTGGCTTTGAGGTTAGATGTTGGAGGGCTAATCCAGATGAATTGAATAGTACATCTATTCCCTCTTGTAAAATTAAAGATTTTTTGAAGGTGAACCATCCTATACAAGAAACTTTTTTTAAGAATTCACTTTGCCTGTTTTCTTTAAGTACAGAAAAACTCTTTGGGATGGGAAGATTTCTGATGATTACACTGAGATCTACACTCCTTAAGAGTCATCCAGACTCAAAATGTTAGCTCTATTCTCTCTCCACAAAAGTCATCTAGACTCGAAACATTCCATAGGGTTTATGGCCTTGTTCGTCCCAAAACTGTAAAATCCCACCCGAAGTTAACAGACTTTCCCGTTGTCCGCCCCTTGCCTGCTCTGAATACCCTGGTGAGCGGGCTGGCAAAATTCCAGCCATTGGCACTATTCTCTCTTCACTCATTTAATGGACACTTTTAGCATCTTTCTCAGCCTTCATTACCACTGTTTACATTTCCTTTGTCCAATTTCTGCCCCCCACCCACCCTCCCTACACCTCACTGTATAAATCTTGTCTGATTTTCTTTGTTCTCAGCTCTGGCAAAGGGTCATCCAGACTCAAAACGTTGGCTCTATTCTCTCTCCACAGATGCTGTCAGACCGGCTGAGATTTTCCAGCATTTTCTGATTTTGTTTCAGATTCTAGCATCTGCAGTATTTTGCTCTTATTTTAGTGCTTCTGCTTTAACTTGTCACTTTGAAAGTTTCTCAGTTTTGATCTGACATTTCTGTTGAATGGTAGTTATGGCTTAAGCAGCATGTGAAGGTTCTGACCTAAGGTAAATTCAGCTGGTGTCTCTTCAGTCAGAGTGTATGGTGGGTTGATATGCATGAAGTAGGATTGTTCTCAGATTGTCCTTTATCACACTGTTGAATGGTTCAATGCTGCCACATAGTTGTGGGTTGTAACAAGATACCATACGGTGCTGTTTGGTATTTTGTTAGGAACTCTGTGAACTGACTAGAAACAAACCATGCTCCATTGTCTGGAGTGATGGCCATCAACAAACCCCCTTTTGTAAGCAATTGATCTAAAATGTCAGTGACCAAAGTAGTGGGTATGGAATTTGTTCCATTAATTTCCAGCAATTTCCTATGTAGATCATGAAGTAAAAATCATTGACTCCTAGGGGCTGCTTGCACCTCTCCAAAAATTTCAACACAGAGTTGATGCTATGGTCTTGTTGGGCATGGAGTTGGTTGTAGAGGTGTCCTATTTTTCAGAGAGCGTACAATCTACACAGTTTCTAATGAACTCCAGCGATCTATTGTTGGACACTAGACTGCTTGGTAGTGGTTAGCACTGCTGCCTCATAGCACCAGGGATCAAGCTTCAATTCTGGCTTAGGATGAGTGTCTGTGTGGAATTTGCACGTTCTCCCCCTGTATGCGTGGGTTTCTTCCAAGTGCTCTGGTTCCCTCCCACAGTCCAAAGGTGTGCAAGTTAGGTGGGTTGGTCATGCTAAATTTCCCCTTAGCGTCTCAAGATGTGTAGGTTAAATGGATTAGCCATGATAAATGTATGGGGTTACATGAATAGGGTGGGGGAAAGAGCCTGGGTGAGGTACTCTGTCAGAAAGAGTCAGTGCAGATTCGATGGGTCAAATGGCCTCATTATGCACTGTCGGGATTCAATGGATTGAATTATTGCTTCGTCTTAACACCACCTGGATGTCCTTCATTGGCAAGATACAATACACATTGTTGCAGAGCTGTCGAGATGGCCACCTGAGTACCATGTACAATATTGTTATAATTAACCATTGCAAGTTCATTGCGTATTCCTTAGAAGAGGACAAATTTCCCTTTATTTAATAAGGCTGCTCAGATCTTAGGGACTGGCTTACTTTCTGCAGTATGCTGACACTGATTCTGCTTGCAACTGCTCTTGTGCAACAAAATTCACAGTTGCATGCAAAATCTCTGCCATCATATAGTCTCTGATATCACAAGCTGTTTCTCTATCATTAACATTGACCATGATAGTAAAACAGCTAAGCATGTTATCCACTTGCTTGTGTGAACTGGCAAGGCATTCAACCCCAAAGTTGTCCTAATGAAGAGGATCTGATCATCTGTAGATGCGGAGAGGTTGATGATCTGATCCTAACATAGCTCACAATGTAGTCAGCACTTGTGACTGGTGTGGCAGGTGAACTTTCTACCCTAGAGGTATATGTGCCAATGTTCAGAAACATAGATGCAGGCTAGTATTTTCCAATGGAGTATTTGTGTTTAGTTTCTGATAATGGGCATGTTTGCTTTCTTCAGTGTACTGAGAGAGTATAGCTTCTACTGCATTTCCTGACGCATTTGTTGTGACATACATTTCCTCATGTGAATTAAAATGCATGAGAGCTGGCAGAGATGCTACCTTCACCTTTAATGAATCTAACTTTGTCTGCTGTGTGATTGCCTGCTCCCGTTTTGCATCTTTGTGCAGTAGCTTCTGAAGAGGCTTAGCGATTAGGAATGAATTTGTGATAAAAATTGGTCATACTGAGGAACAGCATTAGTTCTTTCACATTCAGTAGTGTCGAAAGTACAAGAATGGCTTTGATGTTGTTGTAGGTTTTACTCCAGCTACTGTCACTCTGTATCCTAGAAAATTAATCTCGAATGCTGTGAATGTACATTTGTTCTTGTTAAGCATCAAACTTTGCTGTTTGAATCACTGATTATCTTCTGCTTTGTTCCTGCCATGGACAACAAAGTCATAGAATCATAGAACCCTACAGTGCAGAAGGAGGCCCTTCGGCCCATTGAGTCTGCACCAACCACAATCCCACCCAGGCTCGATCCCCATATCCCTACCTATTTTACCTGCTAATCCCTCTAACCTAAGCACCCCTGGATACTAAGGGGTAATTTTAGCATGGCCAATCTACCTAACCTGCACATCTATGGACAATGGGAGGAAACCGGAGTACCCAGAGGAAACCCACACAGACGCGGGGAGAATGTGCAAACTCCACACAGACAGTGACCCGAGCCGGGAATTGAACCCAGGTCCCTGGAGCTGTGAAGCAGCAGTGCTAACCACTGTGCTACTGTGCCGCCCTCACCAAGTAAGTTGAGTTCAACATCTGACAAGACTGAAGAAATGGTCTTGTGCAATACTAGGTGCTGAATTTAGTCCATATGGCATTGTGTGGTACTGAAATACCTGAATGAGTAATGGAAGCTGTAAGTTATTGATTTTGCTCTGCTAGAGATATCTGGATGTAGAGATGCCAGCATTGGACTGGGTAAACACAGTAAGAAGCCTCACAACACCAGGTTAGACACTCTAACTTGGTGTTGTGAGACTTCTTACAGAGGTAACTGGAGACAGCTCCATTGCATGTCAAGCTTCTTGAAAACAGTAGAGTCATGAAACTGTTCATACTTTTTGAACTGTAGGTTATGTGTCTGGACCAACTTGGTTGACCACCTTAAGGTTGGCACATAGTCTAAGTTTTTGCTTTGTGCAATGATTAGGTTCGCTATCCAAGCTGATGAGTCAATTCACTCAGTGATAGCTTATGCTCCATGTTTTTTCAGCTCCTCTGTCAGTGATTGAAACTGGAGACCATCTCAAATTTTGCAAAACTGACAGAATTAATGTATTGATGTGAGGAGCATGACTGCACCCCTTAATTGCTCCAAATTAAATCAGTAAGGAAAGACACTGTTGTGTATAAGTTGCACCATCAATCACGTAAGGTGTGCTATGTTGGGGTCTTCAAGTTTGAATCCAAACCAATTGAAGAAGTTTACTCCCATAAGCTTTTAGCTATGTAGAACACAGACTTGTCTAGGCTGATGTTTTTGTAGCACATTCACACAGCGATTGTGCCCAAAACTGGAATAGTCAATTCATCGTAAACTTGAGGAGTGTCTGTCATAGGAGTGAGAGAAAGTAGTGAAAATACTGATCTTAAAGTTTGTTGCTCACAGTACATACTTTAGTTCTAATATTGATGTGAAGCAATTGTGACACCTGCAATCTCAACAAAGCATTCCTTATAATGATCTGGTGTTTTATCATTCATGATAGTATACATGTGCTTCACCTCGCTCTCTGCAAGAGACTCCTCCACGTGCCGGCAAATGGATGAAATCCTCTTCTTTGAGAAGTGGTCCCAATTTAAATGCGAGCTATACTTTTTCCCTTGCACTGGTCATTACATTATAAACCAATGAGCAGCTTCACAATTCAGGTACAGTTTTGAAGGTATTCAACAAGGACAAGTCCTTCTTTATCTTACTGATGTTATAAAATGAGAGTTTGAGACCCACAACCATAATTTATAACCATTTAACACAGCATTGAAGAAAACGCATAAATCAACATAAAACAACCAGAAATCATTGCAAATACTAAAGGCGCTATTCTACCATTGCCATGAATGCAGTAATCTTCATTAACGTCTATCACTGAGAAGTCAGAGTGGAACCTGGAGTCAGGATGTTAGTGCATTTATAATAGAAATTATATCCCATGATGCTAAAAGGACAGATAACAAGAGCATGCCCTGAGTCCAGTTCAGCAAATAGCAGTTGGTGACCTGCCCAAAGAGGATCCAAAAGATAAGTTCTTCTTTATTTTTCTGGAGTGCTCTTCATTCACAGAAATGCAGCTTGAGCTGCTGCTGCTCTGGCTGCTTGCCCTTCAACTATGAGAGGCTTCCCTAATCACCTTAACTTCCTCAGCCCACCAGTTTCCTGATCACGTGCTCTGACTCTGACAGAAGATCAGTGAAAATCCTGGTGGAGTGGAGTAAGAGTGCCAGTCACACCATTTCTCCAGGGTTGTTGCCGATTTTCAGAAAAAATTACTGCCGTCCTCTGCTGGCACTACAGAGCGGGGAATGTCACACGAAAACATCAACGCCAATAATTTCCAATTGTGAGAGGCTTTCTGGAAATGAAAGACATTAATACTTTTGCGTGACATTTTCCTGTCTGCATTATCAGCAGCGGCTAACAGTCATTTCCAGATTTAAACGCAAATCAAAATTGAAAGTTTTCTAATTCTCACATCTATTACGAAGGTCAAATTTTAATTGTTTTTATGGAAAAGGTAATTTCATTTTACTGAGACTGTTGCTTGGTGAAGGATGTATTGGAATCAATATAACTTATAGTGAGAAGTATTTAAAGGAGGGAAGAGAGAGGAATTCAATATTTCTAGGAAGTCTTTTTTTATATATCACAGAGACATGCACTGACAGTGAAGGCATGGTGATATATTTCCATGTCAGGATGATGGGTGACTTGGAGAGGAATTTGTAGATGCTGGTGGAGAAGGATTTCTGTGTTTCTTCTGCCTGTTCATTCAGCTGGTCTTATGTTCCAATCACTTCCCCCTTCGATACTTGCAATGGGAATTGTCTCTGAAGAGCAATGCTGAGAAGAATGTATTGCACATTTAGATACCTTGGCTGAAAGTATATGCTAGAGTTCCATCAGATCACAGAATCATAGAATCCTACAGTGTAGAAGGAGGCCCTTTGGTCCATCGAGTATGCACCAACCACAATCCCATCCGGATCCAATCCCCATAACCCTATCCTAGCTAGTCTCCCAGACACTAAGGGGCAATTTAGCATGGGCAATTCACCTAACCCGCACATCTTTGGATTGTGGGAAGAAACTGGAGCACCCGGAGGAAACCCATATCTACCAAGGTACCTGGGGCTGAACTTGGTCTGCATCATTTTTGGGCATTTTTTTGACTGTTGCCTCAGATGGTAGGCAGCATACAAACTTGGCAATGATTCCTCATTTACCTGATTGTGTTGCCAGCCTGAGTGGAGCCTATGTTCCCTGAGCCAAGCAGTATTCATAGAGAACACATGGTTCAGTAAACTGTTCCTAAAAGCAGTCTGCCCTCTTAAGGGAGGTTACACTGATACACAGAATGCTGCAGCTGAATGCCATTCTAAGCAGAGTGGAATGCCAGGGCAGAGAGAAGGTTACAATGTTCATGGCTGCAGAGTTGGAGGCCACGAAGGCCCTTATGGACGACCCCCTGAGGGGAATGGGAATAGGTGGTAAGGAGGTCAATTTCTGGAACTGGTAGCAGTGCCTTGAGAATTGTAATTTCCTTACAAGAATGGTCAAAATCAATGAATGCATCTTTAAATAAAGTCTCCTACTCACTGCATCACCAGCCACTCACACTCTTCAATGTACTCTACCCCCATAATTCACCCATCAGCACCCCCTTGCCCTTAAGGCGCTGGCTTAATACTCAATCTCACCTTCACGCACATCCCAATGATGCTGGTCTCACATCCATTTGTTTCTTTCACATTCCACCAGCTTATCAGCAATGTCAAGTACGTGCCCAAACACAGTGCAACGCAATCACTGTCTTTCAGGACAAGGTAATGGCAGAGGAGAAACAGCTGGAACTAGGATGGCTCCATCTCCTGAGTCCTATGGAGGATGTAGTTCTCTGTATCATGGGGCAGCTCTGACAGAGCCTGTGACATCTGATGTCACTGAGAACATTGAGGATCATGATGTGTTCTTGCCTTTTGCTCCTTCTCAACTCCCAGCTCATCCTTATAATAAAAGGAAAAACTGTGAAAATCTGAAATAAAACAGAAATGATGGAAGAACATCAGCCGTTCTGGCAGCATCAGCAGAGAGAGAAACAGAGTTAATGTTTTGAGTCCTTATGACTATTCTTCAGAACTCCTAATCCTTAACTGTGACCAGAGTCCAGTTCCAATTTAGTTATCTCCTTCACCTCTGTCTTATTTTTGTCACACTGTTGAACTAGAGACATGGCAACAGCAGATCTCCATAACTGTTGCCGCCTTTGTATGGACAGGTCGCTAAATATTGTGCTCATGCTCGTCCCCTCCCAGCCCCCGCCCCTCGCTATCAGGATATAGCAACACTGTCTAGCAAATTCACAAATTCACCACAGCACTTGCAAAAACATTTCAGAGAGCTTGCAGAGATTATACGATAGAAGAAGTTATTCTATATAACCTTATCTACATTTTGGATGCCTGGCCCTTTAAATAATGTTCCCCCTGGCCCTCTCTTGAACACATGTCTTTTGACGAGTGATAAATGGAATTAACCTCTATGATTCAAATAAATAGAATGTCTATTTGACATCCTGAAAACACCAACTGGGTGGTTTCTGACATTACCGACAGGATTTTATGCCCTCACTCAACCCGAGGCCTGTCCGAGGTCAATGGACCTTCCCATTGGCTTCCCCTCACCCGCTCCAATTCCTGTGGTGGGCAGGGCAGTTATACATGTCAAGATGTAAACATGTCAACATTTTAAAACTTTTAGTGTAACAAATAACTTTAAAAAATTATTGACTAAACACTACTTTCTTTTCGTAGGCAAGTTATACCTTAACTATAGAATGTAACATTTCATTGTATACCTATCATGCACCACATTCACCATGAAATTATAGTCCTGTTAGCAGACAATCCATTGTTGCTACCAGCTTCCTATGGGTTTCTGCATTCCTATGTGATTTTGAGTGAGTGTCTCCAGATACTAGCCTCAACTTTTGGAGAGCTTTGTAAATCTATCACCAGCAGTTAAACCTGTTCCAATGATTCTCCTTCCCCTGGTCATGCCAGGATGAATCTCCCAGTAAGCTTAGAAGCTGCAGGATCTCCCTGTCCTGTATTTGGCTGTGGTGGTGAACAAAACCAAACAATCTTTCTCTTGGTTGACTACACAGACACTACCATCTGTCTAAGATATTGGGCGAGATTTTCTGGCTGTTCCCACTTTCAAGATTTTTTGAAATCAACCTCCACCATGGGTTCTGTGGCAGCGGGATGAGCGACTATGCAAATTGCCATTGACTGTGGCGGCACCAGAAGGTCCTGTCACCATCCTGTGGTGAGCCACCTCCACAGCAGGAAAATCCGGCTTAGGGGTGGGCTGGAAATTCCAGCCATTGATTTGTAGAGAAGCCTGTAACCTGATCTTAAAAATAGCTGTCTTCTCCCTTTTCTCTATGACATCATGAAAACATTAACCTTGCATTCAGGAAGAAATGCTAATTGACCTCCCTTGGCCTAACTCACTTCCATCTTCGAAGCATTGTAAATGGATAGTTTATAGTACAACTGTTTACAACCCAATACCACCAACACCCATCTGTGATTTTAGGAGACTTGTCTACTCATGGTAAGCTCAAACTACTACATTGTCTCCATCAAAAGTACCTTGCACCGTCTTCCCAATTAAACAAGTCTTCGTTTGATTTCTAATAATCAACCCACTTGGACTTACTATCAGTCAGGCTTCTGCAGGTCACAGGACCATCTTCATTTATGCTAAATTTAAAGTTACAAAATCCTGAAATATAAATGATCTTATAAACTCCTTAATTGTAATACCTTCCTGGTTAAAAAACATATGCATGCATTATTGGTCCCTAACCTGATGGTCTCTGGTTTAACAATAGCTTGCCTGATTGAGTCAGGTCTCAAACTCTGCTCTAGACTTTGAATGATCTCTGGCTCTGACTTCTTGGTTGAGAAGCTAGTGAGATCTTCACACGTATGGATAGCTTTCCCTCATTGTATAGGTTGTGGGAATTATTATGATCTCAATAGAGACCAGCAACTTGTGAAAATAAGTCCAAACTCCCAGTTATTAACTGAAAGAATTATACCACAAGATTTTGTGTTTTAATCCAAATATTTTATTGTGCAAGTGTTAAATAAGCCAATTACCGCTAAGTTGGATGTAATAGTTCATAAATATTTATTCTTTAAACCCAAAAATCTCAAAAGAATACTTTACATTCCACTTTATGTCTCTACCCTGTAATTCTCTGATGGTTTATAAGATTTTGGTGATTCTTTCACTTATTTTGGTACTAAACTGAGGTATGCCACAGCTCCCAGGAATTCATTTTGATTACCTTCAATGTTTCTCTGAGGTATGAGGTTCCTTGAGATCCTTCTACCAATATTCAACTGGGTGATCATCCAACTCTATCTATGTGCCTCACATCCTAGCTCAAACAAGGGTGTCACTGTTTTATTGCTTGGAGATTCCAAATCAGAAATCACTCTTGATTTCTGATAACCCTCTGCATGAGCCAAAACTGCTTCCAGGCTCCAACTGAAACTGCCTATTTCTGTGAAAAGAGCGCACAGATGAAACCCAAAATCAAGGAAACTACCTAATTTCCATTTATCACCATAACAACATACCCCACCCCCCATGTCCAAGATAGAAATTTAAACTCATTTTCTCCCATTCTCAGATTTTCTCTACTTTAGAAAACCAGGTGATAATTCAAACCCTCTAAGAAGAAAACTGTAGACATCACATCTCTATCAAGAAACTCAGAAAGGGCCACGCATTTCCCACTTCCAACTGTGACCTTATCCAATTAACATAGCCGGCTGCTGCATTCTACTTCCTGAATGCAAATTTACTAATTGTACACGTGGATTGGCGAAGCAATAATATGCATTCTTTATTTGAAGGTAAGACTTTATATAGATAATATTCACTGGGAAACAATTAATCTCTTCTGCTGCTACTTGATGACTGACTACAAGTCACAGGACTAATACATCATATCCTGTGTTAGTGGTGGTAGTGATTGAGAGTAGTTTAAGATATGTTCCCTTGAAAGTACATGTCATCATATCACAGCATAGGCCATCCATTGAATTGCAATTACTTTATGTCTGTTTACCAGTCTCCATTACCTTACCTTTTAAAATTGTAATCCCAAACTAAATGTTATACCCCTAAAACATATGAATCCAGAAAATAAACCTTTCACAACAGAATGCCCTTCTGCTGTATTGGATTAACCATTCCTACAGCTGGCAAATTTGTCCCTTTCAATATCGAGAAAATAAAGATATCAGCATTTCAACCCCCCGGAAAATACTCTTGAAAGTTGATAGCATTGTGGAAAGTACATTCATAGTCATCTGGATATAACTGATACATGTTGCATTTTGGAAATTCTGCCAGATGACAAAGTGGAAGAGATGACATTGGACTGCAAAGCAAAATAAAAGTGCAAATGTGTACAGCCAATTGATTGTTACCCAAATGACCCTGAAGCACAGTTCAGTGATAACCTTCACAGGCACTGACAATATCGTGTCCTGGTGAAAAACATCTGCAGATCTGCGGTATGTGGCATGAATTGTGTAGTCTCACAAATACATTGCCCATTACTCAGGTGTGAATAGGTGGGAAGGGCTTCCAGTTTAAGGAAGTTCCACTTTTATTTTGAGCATTAATAACATACAGCTTGCTCAGGCTCAGGTGATGTTAGTGTCTGTCTAAGAGTGTCTAATTAACATTGCCTTCCTGCATTCTTCCTCCCTATCATTCCTTTAAATAACACAAAAGGAGGGGAATCTCTGTTTATATGCACTGCAGCTTGCTTTGTTGAAATGTCTCCATATGGAGAGTTCCAGAACATCCAGCATAAAGTTTTAATCAGAACAAACAAAACAATGACTGTGAGGCAAATTTAGAGTGTTCACAGCAGGTAGTGATGCTGAAGACACCTGTATCCTGTTGTTCTCACTGCTGGGGAGGTGGAAGCATCAGGAACCCAATGGATGAATTCAACTTCAATAAGACTGCCAGGATTTATAGAGGAAGCTAACATTTGTGGACTTACTTGATCAAATTCTATATAATCGTTCTACATGAAGTACATTTTCTGGTAAATTACAGTAAATTGCTCATTCCCAGTTGATGATCTCTCCTGTTTCAATGCTCCTTAAGGATGAACAGCTGAGTATAAATGGTAATAAGGTGACTGTGCAACAGCAACTGGTCAGGGCTGGTGGTCTTTTGTTTGTTTTTACCAAAAAAGATCCATCTGAATTTTCTGTTCTGTTAAAGGTTAGTCTTTGTTGAAGAGTATGTTTAGGGATGTCAGGCTCCCACCAGCATCTGGCTCAAGTGCCCATTCTTCATGTGCAAGTATTAACTACAAGGATAGATCACTATGGAGCCTGATGCTGCCCTCAGCTGACATCCACACAGACATTTCCAGAGGAATCAATGGATATCGATCAGGAGCAGGAGCTCTGGGAGGGTTAAGGCCAGTTGCATTCCTTCTACTGTGGTCTCAACTAAAATCAACTAATTGAGCACAGACTGGAATTCAGATTTGCTGTTTTCCTCAACTGTATTAATTGGTTAAACTTACTGGGCAATCTATTATTCAGCTATCATTATTTGATAAGATTAACTCTAATAGAAAGTTCCATGTGTTTAAAATCTTGGATTTGGATGGGGGATAGGGATATAAACATTTTGATTTCAGGGGAGTATATTTCTGTTTGTGGGCTGTGGATGTTACTGGTAAGTTCAATGTTTATTGCCCATCCCTAATTCTAGAGAGAGGTGGTAGTGAGCCCCCATCTTAATCCCTGAAGGCCGCATGCAATAGGTGCACTCACAGTGTTGTTAGGTAGTGAGTTCACAATGCTGCCTCAGTGATAGTGAAGGAAGACCAATATTGGTTCAAATCAGAATTTGTTTGGCTGGTCCAGTGCAGTTTCTGATCAGTGACCAAGATACTGATGGTGGGGAAGTGGGTTAGGCTCTCTCATGTTATAGATGGTCATTGCCAGATAATTGTGAGATGTGGCTGTTACTTGCCATTTATCATCACGAGGCTAAATATTATTCAGGTTGCTGTATACACACATGGATAACTTCAGTACCTCAGGGGTTATAAAATGGTATTGAACACTGTGAAACTATCATTGAACAATCCTAATTCTGAACTTATGATTAAAGTAAGGCCATTGATGGAGCAACTAATGATGATTGGGTCAAAGACAGTGCCTTCAGTATCCTTGAGTGATGTTCTAGGGCTGAAATGATTGTTACAGACCAATTACAGTCATTTTCTGGGTGAGGTGTGAGTCCAACCTGTTTTTCCCTTGATTCTCATTAATTTCAACTTTACTGGAGTTCCTTGATGCTAGATGTGATATATGTGTATCTATTATATGATGGGGTTTGGTTTGCCGACTGCCACGTTAAGAGTGCACATCAGGTGACCCCTGGGCAAATAGGTCCTGTTGGGCAGTGTTAGACCTGACTGCGAATGAGTGCATACCTTAAATAAAGAACTCCCAGTGTTCAAGTTACCAAGGCTACCTTGTAATTATTTATGCACCCTCAGTCCATAAGGGCATACATAACACTAGACTCAGTCAAGTTTTGCTTTGATGTCAGGGGCTGTTACTCTCACCTCCATTTGAGTTCAGTTCCTTTGTCCATGCTTAGTCCAATGCCATTTATTGATATCATGTGTTGTGAATTGAATTGGCTGAGGTTGGCATCTGTGATGCTTGGGATTTTAGGAGAAGTCTGAGGTAGAGGATCCACTCGGCACTTTCAGCTGAAGATTGTTGCAAATACTTCACGTTTGTCATTTGCATTCACTGCTGGGGCTTATCCATCAACGAGGATGGAAATATTGATGAAACTTCCTTCTCTTGTTAGTTGTTTAATTGCCTACCGCCATTAATGACTGAATGGAGCAGCTCTTCAGAGATTTGATCTGTGGGTTGTGGTCATGTTTAACTTTGTCAATTAAATGCTGCTTCTCCTCTTTAATGAGTGTTTAGTCTGACGTAGCTTCATCAGGTTGGCACCTGATTTTGAAGTAGGCCTGATGATGTTTCTGCCATACAGTCCTGTACTCCTCATTGAACCAGGGTCAGTCCCCTGCCCTGACAGCAATGGATATGCTAGGCTATAACTTACAGAAAGTGGCTGAATACAACTGATAGCCCACAGTAGCTCACTGATGTTCAGTTTTGAGCTTTAGATCTGTTCTGACAATTTCACTTATTGTGGCTACACAGTACAGTGGAGGGAACCCCCACTGTGAAGACAGGACTTAGGACTGTGAGGTGGTCACTGATGGCAATACTGCCAATACTTCCGTATTTCACACTTGGAATATAGTGTTCAATTCTGGTTGCCACATTATCAGAAAGATGTGGAGGCTTTGGAGAGGCTACAGAAAAGATTTACCAGAATGTTGCCTGGTATGGAGGGCATTAGCTACAAGGAGAGGCTGGAGAAACTTGGGTTGTTCTCATGGAGGTTGAGGGGTGACCTGATAGAAGTCTACAAGATTATGAGAGGCATGGACAGAGTGGATAGTCAGAAGCTTTTTCCCAGGGTGGAAGAGTCAATTACTAGGGGGCACAGGTTTAAGGTGTGAGGGGAAAGGTTTAAAGGAAATCTACAAGGCAGATTTTTTACACAGAGGGTGGTGGGTGCCTGGAATTCTTTGCCGGGGAGGTAGTGGAAGCAGATATGGTAGTGAATTTTAAGGGGTGTCTTGACAAAAACATGAGTAGGATGGGAATAGAGGAATACGGTCCTCAGAAGGGGAGGGGGTTTTAGTTCAGTCAGGCAGCAGAGTCAGTGCAGGCTTTGAAGGCTGAAGGGCCTGTTTCTGTGCTGAAATTTTCTTTGTTCTTCGTTCTTTAATAGATGTATTTGTAACAGGCCAAATACAATTTTCCTTCATGTTAGTTCTTTCAACATCTATTGCAGCTCAGTCTGGCAGATATGTCCTTCATTACTTTGCCAGCAGAGTCAGTAGTGGGCCTAGAAAACCACTCTTGGTGATGGAGATTGAAACCCCCTCCCATTCAGAGTAAATTGTGTGCCCTTTCTCCCTCAGTGCTTTATCCAAGTGGTGTTCAACATGGAGAAGCACTGATTCATCAACTGAAGGAAAGTAAAATGTGATAGTCAGCAAAAGCAGCTTGCCCATGTTGAACATGATGCTGAGAAAGTTCATGGGATTCAGAGTCAACATTGATGACTCCAAGGGCCACTCTCTCCCAACTGCATACCATCTCTGGTCGTTGACAAGAAATTAGACCAGGGAGTAGCTCATTCAGCCCATCGATTCAATAAGACCAGTTTTAACCGTAAGTCCATGTTTTTGCCTGCTTCCCATAATCCTTGATTCTCTGTAACTCATTAATCTGTCCAACTCACCCTTGTATATATTCAAATATCCAGGCTCCACTGCTCTCTGTGGAAAAGAATTCCAGAGAACAACAGATCTCTAAGAGAAGAAATCCCTTCACTGGAACACCCCTTATTTTTTAAACTGTGTTCTCTAGGTTCTCTCATGAAGGGAAACCATCCTCTCAGCATTGATCCAATGACGCCCCCTCAGAACCTTATATGTTTCAATAAGATCACCTCTCATTCTTCTAAATTCCAGTAAGTATAGGCCCAGCCTGCCCAATCTTTCTTCATTAGATAACCCCTTTGTCTCAGGAATCAGCCTTGGGAACCTTCTCTGAACTGCTTCCAATGCAAGTATATCCTCCTTAAGTAAGGTGATCAAAACTCTACACTGTACTCTAGGTATGATCTCATCAAAGCCCTGTATAATAGTAGCAAGATATCACTACTTCTATATGTCATTCCACTTGCACTAAAGGTCAAAATTCCATTTGCCTTCCCAATAACTTGCTTCACCTGCATGCTGATCTGTTGTGATTCAAGTCCAAAAACAGCCAGATCCCTCTATACCACAAAATTCTGCTGTCTCTCTCTATGGTGGAAACAAGACATAGACAGGAATGGTGATGGAGGACACTACAGCAATAGTTGAAAAGTTAGACTCACATCCATCCTCCCGTCCTCTTCCTGCATTCTGAAGGGGTGATTTCCTCCATGACATTGAGTTTACTTCTCAATCACCCCCAACAGACTTTCCTCTTCCAACAGCACCTTCCCATGATTGCGTGGGACATGCAGCTCCTGCTCTTTTCACTGTCCAGGCCCCAAACACTCCTTCCAGATGTACTTTGTACCTCTCTCAATTTAGCATTTTGCATTCAGTGCTTACTTTCTGGTCTCCTGTACACTTGGGAGACCAAAGTGAAATTGGCTGATTGATTTGTGGAACATCTCCACTCAGTTCACAAACATGTACGTGAAGCTTCCAATCAACTAGCAGTTTAATTCTTCACCCCATTTTTGCTTTGATTGTTCTGCCCTCTTCTGCTATACAAGTTAGAATCATAGAGTTATAGAAACCCTTCAGTACAGAAGGAGGCTATTCAGCTCATCGAGTCTGTACTAACAATAGTCCCACCCAGGGCCCTATTCTTGTAATGCCACACATTTGCTCTGCTAATCCCCCGACACTAGGGCCAACTTAGCATGGCCATTCAACCTAATCTGCACATCTTTGAACTATGGGAGGAAATTGGAGCACTCGGACAAAACCCACACAGACATTAGCCCGAGGTCAGAATTGAATCTGGGTCCCTGGTGCTGTGAGGCAGCAGTGCTAACCACCGTGCCACCGCGTCACTCTGTGTGCCACAGTTATATAACATTCAACACAATCTTGAAGAACATCTCAGTTTTTGATCAAGCACTTTACGGACTTCTGGACTTACCACAAAGTTTGACAATTTCAGATCACATCCACCACCCATTTTATCAAACAGCAGCTGCTGATAATTTTTTATAGATTCATTCATTTACTGGTGAGGCCAGCATTTATAACTCATCCCTAATCACTCATGAGAAGATGGTCGTGAGCTGCCTTCTTGAAACATTTGAGTCCATATGGTGTAGGGCGGCACAGTAACACAGTGGTTAGCACTGCTGCTTCACAGCTCCAGAACCTGGATTCAATTCCCGGCTTGGGTCACTGTCTGTGTGGAGTTTACACATTCTCCTCGCGTCTGCCTGAGTTTCTTCCAGGTGCTCCAGTTTCCTCCCACAGTCCAAAGATGTGTGGGTTAGGTTGATTGACCATGCTAAAATTGTCCTTTAGTGTCCTGAGATTAGTTAGAGGATTAGTGGATAAACATGTAGGGATATAGGATTAGGGCCTGGGTGGGATTGTGGTCGGTAAAGACTTGAAGGGCCAAATGGCCTCTTTCTGCACTGTAGGGTTTCTATGATTCTATGAAGCAGGTATACCTAAAATGCTGCCAGGGAAAACGCTTTAGGATTTTCATTCAGTGACAGTGAATTAACAGCAATGTATTTCCAAGGCAGGATAGTGAGTGATGATGATTCTGGTTTTCCCATTCACACCACACTGAGACCTAGGTTCTTTTTCTTTTCTTGTCCATTATCTCATTTGGCCTTGCACGCATCATCCTTTTTGTCATTTAACCTCTTCTACCTTCCATCTAAACATAGACATTCCCTTTTGGTTTTTACCTTTCACTCCTTTTGCCTGCCTCTCTAATTGTTTAACCCTGTTACATCTCTAACTTTATCCAGTTCTGACCTACAACATTGGGCAGTGTTTTGCCCTCATGTTCAGGAACTCAACACAGACTGAATTCTGCTTCCCAATCCTGGAACACAGGGTTATGGAGGATGGGGGCGGTTGTGTGCGGGGCGAGAGTTGGGGTGAAGTCCATGATGATTTTTTTCTAATTGGCTGGAAGGTGGGTTTGGTTGTCAATTAGCAGCGGTGAGTATGAGATGGAGGATCATGATGGCCATTCTCATGGTGGCCATTTTGATTTTCTATGGAACCAAGTTCACCAAGAAGGTGCAGCAGTGACTTGCCATCTGGGTTAAGGCTGCCCCACAGTTCTCAAATGCAACCCTTGAGGTTCACTTGAAGACAGTGAGAGGGAGAGAGAGGCATGAGGTTCTGTTTCCCGAGGTGAAAGGTCACCAAGCCAAATAAAGCCGGTTCTTGGCAGATGAAATGGGTGCAGTGTCACCAGAAGTTTAATGACCTTCTTCACTGTGGCAAGGTGAGTGCAGCACGAGACTCTGATAACAGTCCTCTGGGTCTGCAGTCACCAGTAAACGCAGCAGCTAAGCAGCTTGAAGGTGCATGGTGCTCTTTAACATGGAGAAATGTGTGTCCAGGTTAGTTAATGACTTAGAGGTGCAGCGCTGCTGAGGATCCAGCAAGACTGCTGCATGCAGCTTCTTATTTAAATGAGCCACTGGCACTTGTGAAAAGGGTTATTATCTCTCTCTCTTTTGTTCTTTCAGGAGATGTGGGAATTCACAGGAGAGGACTGGCTCAGAAGGAGCAATGGCTCTGTTTGTCATTACTACTGTCATGAAGGCAATAGCAATGGAAATTGCCAGGGTGGTCCTGAGCTACCATGTGGGTGAGAGAGAGAGATAGGCATAAGTGGAGAAGCGGGTACAAGGTTACTGAATTAAAAATTCATATAATTCTATAAAAAGGGCAGTACGGTGGCACAGTGGTTAACACTACTGCCTCACAGCACCAGGGACCTAGGTTCAATTCTGGCCTTGGGTGACTGGCTGTATGGAGTCTGCATGTACTCTCTGTCTCTGTGAGGGTTTCCTCGAGTGCTCCAGTTTCCCTTCACAGTTGAAAGATGTGCGGGTTAAGTGGATTGGCTATATTAAATTGCCTCTTAGTGTGTCAAGATGTGTAGGTTAGGGGGATTAGTGGGGTAAATACATGGGGTTATGGGGATAGGACTTGGGTGGGATGTTCTGTTAGAAAGTTGGTGCAGACTCAATAGGCTGAATGGCCTTCTTCTGCAGGGGTTCTATGAAATGAACGCAGGTCAGATATTTGGGCAGAATATAAAGAATAGCAAAACTCTACTGAAATCTCATTAAGGAGGGAGAAATTAGAGCATCAAAGAAAGTTAGCTAGAGATATAAACAGATAGTAAGAATGTTTCCAGATATTTAAAAAGGAAAAGAGTAAGTAAAATGAAGGTTGGCCCTCTAGAGTGAGTCTGGGGAACTAATAATGAAAACGAGATGTGATAAATAAACAGATACTTTGATTATATCTTCATTGTAGAAAATAGAAATAACATCCCAGAAATAATTGTGATTCAGGAGCTGAAAGGGAGAGAGGAACTTAAAACAATTACAATCACCAGAGGAAATTATTAGAACGAAAAGCTGACAATTCTCCAGATCCTGATGGATCTCTTCCTAGAGTCTTAAAAGAAGTGGCTGCTTTTTTCTAGAAAAATCGCATCAGATTGGAACATAGTGAATGTGACCCCTCTATTCAAGAAAAGGGAGCAGATAGAAAGCAGAAAACTACAGGCCAGTGAGCTTAACATCTGTCATGGGGAAAATGCTGGAAAATATTCAAAAGGATGTTATGGCAGGGTACTTAGAGACTCTCAGTGTTATCAAACAGAGTCAACATGGATTTGTGAAAGGGAAATCATGCCTGATTAATCTATTGAGTTATTTGAGGAAATAGGAAACAATATGAATCAGGGCAATCTGTGGATGTCTCAACTTAGACTTCTAGAATGTATTTCACAAGTTCCACATCAAAGGTTATGACACAAAATAAGACGATAACATATCAGCATGGGTAGAGGATTAGTTAGCCAACAGGAAACAGAAAGTAGACATAAATGAATCATTTTTGTGTTGGCAACATCTGACAATGGGAGTTTCAAAGGGATCGGTGCTGGGACCTCAACTATTTACAATTTATGTCAATGACAAAGGGACTGTGTGGTTTCTAATTTTGCTGATGACACAAAGATAGGTAGGAAAATAAGTCGTGAAGGGGACATAAGGTTTATAATTTCCCCGGCCTCTAGTGCAGCGGGCCAGGAGTGTAAGCGGAAGCACAAAAACTGGAGTCG
Organism: Carcharhinus amblyrhynchos; assembly: GCF_965287045.1. Lineage (NCBI taxonomy): Eukaryota > Metazoa > Chordata > Chondrichthyes > Carcharhiniformes > Carcharhinidae > Carcharhinus > Carcharhinus amblyrhynchos. The sequence continues at coordinate 66,595,470 of NC_137333.1, read as the reverse complement.
CAACTGGGTTGTGAGTCTATGGAGCTCTCTTATAGAATCCCTACAACACAAAAGGAGACTATTCAGCCCATTGGATTTGTACCGACTCTCCGACAGAGCATTCCACTCAGGCCCAATCCTATAAACCCACTGATTTACTCCACTAATCCCTTTAACTGACACATCTTTGGACACTGAGGTGTATTTTAACACGGCCAATCCACCTAACCTGCACATCTTTAGACTGTGGGAGGAAACTGGAGCACCTGGAGGAAACCCATACAGACACAGGGAGAATATGTAAACCCCACACAGGCAGAACTGCGGAGGCAGGGTCATTTCATATTTTTAAGGTAGAAGTAGATATATTCTTTACTAACTGGAGTCAAAGGGTATTGGCGTTAGCCAGGAATGAGGGACTGAGGCCACAATCAGATTTTATTGCATGGTGGAGCAGACCCAAAGGGGATAAGTGGCAACTCCTGCTCCTAATTCATATATTTATATATGTATATAAATTCTGTAGATGAAGGATCTGGGGTACACTCCTCACTGTCAGCAGCCCAAAGCCTCAAGCCTCAGCATTACAGAGGTTTCTGCTGTTACAGGCTGATTCGCATGATTTCCTACTTATGTTTCCCACAGGATCAGTCATGGGGAGAGAATATGAACAGCAGTATTACTGGAAACTTCCCAACATTCAGAACTAGCAGAGGCAGCACCACCGCATTATTCAAATACACTCTTCACCAATGCAAATAACTCACTCACTGATGGGTCCCTGTGTGCAGTTAGAAACAGTAAAAAGTCTGACAACACCAGGTTTTAGTCCAACCAATTTATTTGATAGTAAACTCACAAGCTTTCGAGGGGACTCCCTCTTCATCAGCGTTCTCCAAGGCAGCCTTCACAACACACGACAGCGCAGAGTCGCTGAGCAGAGACTGATAGCCAAGTTCCACACACATGAGGATGGTCTCAACAGGGATCTTGGGTTCATGTCACACTATCTGTAACCCCCATGACTTGCCTGGGTTTGCAAAACCTCACTCACTGTGCTGTCTGGAGACAATACACATCATTTTAACCTGTGATCAGTGCTCCTTCCACTCACATTGTCGGCCACTTTAGGACTTGAACAGCAGGTTAGGTGTAAAGATTCGCATTCTAATCAGTAATCTCTAAACTGTCTGTGCTTTATATGCTCTGTCCGAGGCCAGAACTCTCCATTCACCTGACGAAGAGGGAGTCCCCTCGAAAGCTTGTGAGTTTACTATCAAATAAATCGGTTGGACTAAAACCTGGTGTTGTCAGACTTTTTACTGTGTTTACCCCAGTCCAACGCCGGCACATCCACAACATGCAGTTAGAAAGACATACCACTAGTGAGCTGGAGGAAGAGAAAGAGACAGAGGCAGTTTTGTGCAGATCACTTGGATGTTAGGGGATAGTCAAAGCTATGCTGGGTGCAAGTGCAATGTCTCAGGAACCACAAGGAAGCAAGACATCTACCCACAAATTGAAGTTCCCCCAGGCAGTGCAAGGTGATGGGCAGAAATTGGAGAGGTCCATTTTGCTCATGTGCCCCACCATAGCTTGGAGCTCTGAATGTAAGAGCTCCTCCATTGAGCTAGTGATCAATCTCATTGAGAGCTGTGTAAAATCACTCAGAGTGGATGCAGGAACTGGGCACTGACATGCACAGAATGCACGCAACAATCTGTCACATTGACTGCTCATTGGCACAGATGGTGGAAAGATAGATGGAATGGATTTCACTTTCACTCCAGCTGGTGCTCCCTTCCAGCCATCTAAAGCTCCCAACAGGGACTGAGGCAGCTTAACCCATCATAGGACACCACCATTATCATTGGCATCCTTGGTCCCTCTGACTCAGGGACAAAGCTGGGACCTGTGACAGAGGCTGTCTCTGCATTGACATCAATGCAACAGCCTCTGACAATGCTCCCTCAGCAGTTGCAATGACTAGGCCGCCATCATGTGCGTCTCAGCTGTAAGCTGAATCACGAGCTGGTTGTCCATTCCAAATTGGTGAGGGGTAGAATTGATTCTTCAATTTCGGTACTTGGTGAGACTGATATTCCAAGTCCCCAAAGTCATCCATTCATTCTCTTGCCTCAATTAAACAATACAGGTAATGTTCACTGCTGTAAAATGAAAGCAATGTGCTGGATATTAATATGTGCTCTGAAGCAATATGCCCATTCATGGGGTGACAGCTTTGATGAATGCAACACTGATCCTTGGACAGGTCCAGGTAGCTCCTCCTTCAGTGCTGCACTCCGTGTGCAGAGTTTGCTTAAGTGTCCTTCTCAGCTATGTGCCCTTCCATGAGCCCATCTAATCACATGGCACAACCATTACACTCTTCCCACTGTGTTGTTGCCGCCTTCCATTTGTAGTATTCCTGATTCAATGTGTAACCCATTGTGGATTCCATCAGAATTTCAAACTGACCCTTAATGAGCTGAATACAAACTTGTTAACAAATAATCTGAATCATAAGAATTGCTGAGTACTGCCTTCTGAGCAGTCCTCCTGAGCAAAATAACTAGCAATCAGAACTGCAATGCAAACTAGCATGATGGTAAACTGGTACAACAGCGGATGGTGCTCATTTTCACATGTGCCCGCAAGTGTATGCGCAGCTGGGGACAAAAATCTACTTGTTTACTTGGTTTCTGTTTACACAGGTTTGTGTATACCCACACAGATACTGTCTGATCAGCTGAGTATTTCTGACATTCTCTGTCGTGGATGGTTTTATTCAGCTCCCTCTCTTCATTCATCAGTGCGTGGGAGATGTTACATTATAATTTCTATTTTATTCTATTTAAAGGCTTCTTCTAAATGAGGTGATAATTACTATTTATTTTCAATATTTTCACTGTACATGAGAACTCCGCACATCAGAAATGCTACTTTGGAGAAGGTCCAGCTGTATAAAATAATATGAATGGTAGTCAAGCTATGTGACATTAGTTTTGGAAACATTGACAGTTTTGTCATACTATTTCTGAGTTAAAACACAATAACGCAAAACGAAAATCCTAGGATGCTCCTTCAGACAACAAAGTGAATAATATTGCCATAAAATCTAAACCACAATTACAAGGTGGGAGGTGATGGCCTAAGTGGAATTTGAATTCAGCAAAAAATATCTGGATTTAAGAATCTACTGATCACCATAAAACTATTGTCGATTGTCAGAAAAACCCACCTGGTTCACTAATGTCCTTTAGGGAAGGAAATCTGCCATCCTTACGTGGTCTGGCCTACATGTGACTCCAGAGCCACAGCAAAGTGTTGACTCTCAACTGCCCTCTCAAATGGCCGAGCAAGCCATTCAGTTTCAAGGGCAACTAGGGTTGGGCAATAAATGCTGGCTCAGTCAGTGAAGCCATGTCTCACAAATGAATAGTTCAAATAGAATGTGTTATAACATCTCGACCATTTGCATGATGATTACTTCCTAATTTCCTATCTTGCCTTGGTGAATGCAGTGAGGTGCAGGTCCACAGGCACTGTTGGCCACCACGTGTGGGAGGCTTCATGGTGAAGGGTGGACAGTTATCTGACTGTGTTATGCACCGGGTCCCTGGTCCAGGAGTTTGGAGCCAAATTTTGGTTTTACATCATGCAGTCATGTCTGACATCAGCTAAGTGAGCACCGGACTGAGATCAACCCTTTGACCTTCCTTATTGGACTGCTCAGCTGTTCACTGGGTAAACTTGCTGAGGATTCAATTTATTTGAATGGGATGTACGGCAAGAGGATTGATAAAAGAAAAAAGTAAAAGATTGTTAACAATTTCAAATCCCGATTTATTCCAACTTTCAGTCAATTTTACAACAAATTTGGACATTATGTTATTTCAACATCAATATGGAATCTTTAGTGGATATTTTTATCATTTATCTTTCAATGCTGCAGATTACAATATGTAACCATTTAATGTCATCCACATATCAAAGTCTATATTAATTGAATTTATTCAATTATTTAAATCCAATGTGTCAATAAATTATATACACTGATGACATTAACAAAAGGAAAGTGGGGACCGGAACAAAAGCATAATGAATTGTTCGCAAACTGAACTTATTTATTCTCTTTAACATGCTCATCAACCAGGTGGCCAAATGATGGGAAGACTTTTGCCTCCCACTGGGTTATCCTCAGGGCCTATCAGTCTCTGTGTAGTAATCCAGCCTTTTCTCAGCTTTCCACAGACGGATGATCTGCAACAGCACAATGTAAGTTTGTGGGATTGCCCCTCCACCATTTTCACAGTCCACTGGTGTACACCATTTACTGAACCACTGACAAATTACATTTCTAAGTACCATTAGTGCGGCAGAATATTACATTCCGCTTCACAGAAGTGTATCGGACAAGAAATTAATGCCAAGCCACAGAGGCATTGGTCATAGGAGTAGAGTTGAGGAATAGGTTAAAGGAGGAGAGAAATGTAAAGAGGTAGGGAGGGAATTCCACTGACTTTTGTATAGATCGGAACATATTAACTAGCACTATTTCTCGTAATTAAAAAAAATGTTGGATATGCAGTGCATGTTAAAGAGAAAAGATGTGTTTTAATGTATTAGAGCCTTCTAAACTCTGATTAGATCCTGTTAATACCAAATATACATTCCAGATCAAATTTATAAATTAAATAATTACGCATTGCGTATAAGATTGAATCAATCCCCTCCAACTCTGTTAGACCCTTCTCAACTCTGACATAAAGTCTACATCAAGACTAAATTTCCTTTTTCTCCTTTCAAATGCAGCCCATTTCCAGCATTTGCTGACTTTTTGCTTTTTATCAGTGCTGCACAAATTAACTTGGAAGCAGCTTTCAGTTTTCCAGATGGCAGCAAATAGGCATAAACATTAGTGTGTCTAAAATCTGCCCGTAAAGAAGACTGAAAGGTTCAATACAATTATTCCAGTTCTTCTTTCAAAACTGTAAAGAAAAACAAAGAAGTTTAAAGGTAAGAAAATATAAAGAAAAATGATTATGCTTACAAAGCGCCGTTTCCATCTTCAGTCAGTGAAATGCTTTGGAACTGTAATCACTGCTGTAATGTGAAAATATGTGGTAGGCAATTTGAACAAAAAACAGCAACTTGTACTTATATTGCACCTTTCATCAGCAAGGTCTCACAAAAGGCAATGAGATTAACAATTAGATAGTGGAGGTTAAATTGGATAACTCCTGGAAAACATGATCGCTATGTGCTATTAACCCATGTCCGTCCACAGCAATGAAGGCAGGCGGTCAAATTTGTGCTGTCTCTTCATGCCCATTATTTCTGTGTGCAGCCAATCCTACCCACACTTTTCATTGACAGGGCAACCAATGTCATGCATGTCTAGCTGTTCTTAAAGCTAGCTTGCATCTTTTTCCAGAGGAGGTGTATTGTGGCAGTTGATGGAGCTAAGATCATTAGCAATAACATGCTTTGCCAGAATCATCGAAACCTGGCCATGGGAGAAGGTGCGTGCCAAGGATTTTGGATACTCGCTGGAGGTCTTTGTTGAAAGAGGCAGTGGTGAAAGTTGCTTATGCCAGAATGGAAGCTGAAACATCAGCCATAAGATTCTGATAGTTACACAAATATGCTGATGGAGATGAGACGCCCTATATCTTCAGGAGGACTTTGACACTCCAGACACGTATTCTAAAGATCACAGCAAGAAATTGAAATAACGTCTCAGAGGCCTGTGTCCATTCACCAGATTCCCATTATTTACAAACTCTATTCCACTTCTAAGAGTGCTTCAGATAAAAATTCAGAATCTGAAGTGTCAGTCGTCCTGATTCTTCATTATATATACAGGTAAGATTCCCTGATTGGGCAAACAATCATTACCTCAATCAGGGAGCTCATACTCCAAGAGGCCAGCCTCATGGGCCTCGTTGAGGTCATTACAGAAATTGAGGTGGAGGTCATTGCTGTGACCTTCACTGTCCCTTAGGCATTAGATGCAGTGCAGGAAGAAATGACAAGTTATCAAGGCCAGTGAATGCATCTGCAAATACCATATTATACTTAATGCACCACTTGACCTATCCACTCTGCTCTGATCAAGAATCACCTAGACTCAAAATGATAGCTTTATTCTCTCTCCACGGATGCTGTCAGACCTGCTGAGAATTTTCAGCACTTTCTGTTTTTCTTTAAGGTTTTAGCATCCACAATAATTTACTTTGACCTATCCACTGTTTAGTCCAGTACATCCCCCATAACCACCAACAATTTCTGCCATTGAAGAGCCATACCTAACATTCATACACTTTACCTCATCCTCACAGCACTGTTGCAAGTTTCACACCCCCATCTCACAGCTTCATAAATGCAAGCTGAACAAACACATCATCCACATCAACAACAAATATCACTCAATAACACAATTCCCTAGTAGATGAAGATGGTGTACAATAGGAGGCAGCAGGAATTAATGGAAGGAGGCAGAATGTGTCTGGGTGTTTTCATCTCCTGTGGAGGACATTGTATTGGCTATTTCTGAGTCCATGGCCATCAGAAGGCTGATGCCATTGAAGATGATGATATTCTCATAATTAATTATCCTTCTCACTTCCCACTTTGAGCTCATTCCTCAATCCGTTCTGATTTAGAAGCTGCGTATGATAAAACTACACATTTCTCACTTTCTTTTTTCCCCCACTACACTTTGCCATATATTCATTTCAGATACTCAAGAATAGGAACCTCACCAGACAGGGAGGGAAGAGCAAGAGGAAAGAGATGATGAAGGGACACTGCCAGCAGCTGCCAGCTCCGGTATTGACACTGTGCATAATTTAGAGAGTAGTTTTGTAATGGCTTCTGCACACGGTGAGACACCAAGCACAAATAAGCTGGAGGCAGGGCTGGGGGCAAGGATAGTGCAAATGGCAGCTGGAAGAATGGTAGGGTTGCACTCTATCCTGCCGTAGAGGACTCACGCAAGGAATTTAGTTGGACAGGTTGTAGAAGAGGACTGATGGGTATATGCACTGCAATGCCTGATGTATTGTGAAGCCTGCCAGGTAGCTTACATACAGGCTGGAATTTTACCACCTACCATGGAATAGGTGCAGGCATGGCTCGCAGAATGGAATTCTCCATTAGCGTTGGTGGGATTTTAGGAGCGAGGTTGTAAAATACTGGCCATGATGTCAAGGAGCACAGATGAGTACAAATCCAACTTTGAGCAGAGCTTGGAATCCATCCTTTCCTGCAAGGAAGGGATGGCCTCCTTTATCGGAATACTTGTGTAGTTATCATTGATGTGGTGTCTGGTGGCTGATATTTCAGCTTCCATTCCAACGTTGGCAACATTTAACATAAAATTGAATGCTGAAGCTCAGAGTGGTCATACTCTGAATAACAGTGTGCAAGAGGGCTTCCAGGATGTCTCCAATATATTATCAGCATTAATGAGGCCAGGTTGTCTAGACAGCATCAGCCCTGGCAGATATGATGTAGTCATCCCAGGCAGAGTCTGCAGCTACGTCCAAGCTGCTTAGGGCTGTCCTCCAAGACCCTATAGTCTTCTGCACAAAGCTAGCAGCCATCCACTCTTCCCCCGTGCTGTAGCCACTGGAGAACACCTCATTGGAGCAATAGGATTGGCAAAGGCACATTGAAGGAGGCAATACGGGAATGCACAAGGGTGATTGATTCAATCTTGTATGCAATGCGTAATTATTTAATTTATAAATTTGATCTGGAATGTATATTTTGTGTTGGCTGTTTTGGCAGTGTATGGAAGAGGACGCTGTGGTGGAAGAGGAAACTGTGGTGGTCAGTCACAAAGGAAAGGCAAGAGGTGTGGGATTGTTGGTGAAGAGGGGTTAGGTTGGGATTATTGATGTTGTTCAGCTTTTTTCATGTAGAGTTCAGACAGGAAGGGGTTGTCTAGGTTGCAGGTTCCCTTTTTCTTTCTCTTCCTCTGCTTTCTTCACTTCTCATTTAACCTGTATTCCCTCATGATGACAAAATTGTACAGCATGTTGCAGACCATCACATATTTTGCTACCTGCTCAGCTGAATACTCTGGCATTCCTCCAGGCAGTGGAAGCATTGCCAGCAATTGTCAATGGTTTGCTCCATCAGATTCTTACGGCAGCATAATTTTCATATGCCTGCTGTATGTGGCTTCCAGACTGCAGTCATGAGATGGATCAGGAATAGACAACCCTTGTCACCCAGGAGCCACCCCTTGCAGATTGAAATCCAGCCGGCACTGAGGATGGCCCAGTATGAATGAATGGTGATTGCTATCAGGGCACGGGGCATTGACCTGTGTAATGTATTATTGCCTGTGGTCATGCATCAGTGGCACACTGAGGAGATGGAATTCCTTTTGGTTCAAGAAAGCTGAGCTCACATGAGGCAGAGCAATGGGCATGCAGCCAATGACACCCTGTCTCAGGCAATACTTGGAAATCATTAGTAAATCCTGCTTGCTTGTCTCCGGCAAGAGGGAATGAGATGAAGTTGTCTCTCTTTGCATAAACAGCAGTTACAATCCCAGTTGGTCTTATAACTGGACGGGAAAATCCCAGAATGGAATGCTGGCTCAAAAACTATACCTTAAATTTTTAATGAAATGTGGAGGGACAGAGTGACAGGACCCACTAATTAGTTTTAACAACAAAAAATATTATTAAACAAGGAAAATGATACAATAATCCTTTGTTCCCCCCTCATCTTAACAATTGCACATAGAGTTTAAGCTTAACATGGATTACAAAGTATATCCTAAGTTACAATGGTCTCAGTAACATACTTTAAACACACAAGATGGCTATGGTCAAATACACTCCTCACTTTGAATCTCAGGTGAACGTCTATGGATTTCTCCTCAGAATCTTCCAGATAATTGCCATTTGAGAGTTTTTAAATCTCAGTCCCAAAAAACACATGTAAGATCTCCTTTCACATAATGCATTCCATTAGCTCTTCAAATTCCAAAGTCCAATCCAGGTTTTCCAAATGACTCTTTTAAACAAAGCTTCTGCTCCATTTTTAACAGCAAATACAGTATCCAGGTTTTACACCTCTCCTTAAGAGTTTCTTTTTCTTGGCTGCTGCACCAACTGTTCAGAATTGCTTCAACTCTTGATTCCCAGTCTCTATTAAAATGTCATTAAACTTTTGATTTACCTCTCATGTCTACTATCTCACATTAAATGCGGTTACGCAGTTGTTCCTTTAACTTAGAAACCTTTGTTTACTCTTCCTTGATTTCTTCTGAACAATACCTTGGTCTCTGGTCTTTTAACTCTAGTCATCCTAAGACATTTTTGGACAGTAATTAGTTCTATGGGAAGCCTGCTTCTCTGCAGCTCCCATTCTGTTCTCCTCCCAGCAGAGTTGAGAAATATTCACTCCCTGTAGTTCTTCAACTACAACTTACCCAGCTAAAACTAAAACTTAAAAGCTTTACTCCCTTAAAAGGGCTTCCTGTTGCTAAGCAAAGCACATATTCTGCAGGCTTATTCACTCTTCACACTGTAGCCCTCTCAAAGCACAATGAAAACACAATTGGGACTTCTCCAACTCCCAAACAATCAAACACCTTTGTCCAGCATGAATGTAACTGTAGGTTTTACCATTCCAGGCACAGAAAGTAAAACCATTCAAAGCTATGCCTTATTTCTAATGTTTACAATACAAATATAAATCCCTTAGAACTACCTTTGTTTTTCTAACACCTCCATTATGCAGCAATTGTAAGGTGTTATTATTTGGCTCTCAGCAGCAGCAGTCTGGAAGGAGCTGGAAGCATTACAGTTCATCATCACCTTTATAACCAAAAGAACTGCAGTCCTTTTACTGCTTTAAGGTAAGTGTTGTGTCTATTATAGTTGGCAGATTTCAGTTGCAGGCTCTTTAGCGAAGTACAAACCTTTCAAATATTGATAGTGATTGAAGTTGAGAAAAGGAAATGGCTCTCTAACATCCCTCTGTAGAAATGGCTTCAGTCTATGAACTCTTTGCATCTCTTCCCTCCTTTAGCAGCTTCTGTGTGTTCTCTGCTTATTGCCTCAGTCATGCTCAATGCCAAGGGAAAGCATGATGAGGCCATTCATGTCTGGGAGCATAACTGCAGCTTCATCAACACTCGTCCAGACCAATACCTGAATGGTGGGGTGTCTTATGAGTAAAGGGTTAACAGGCTAGGCTTATATTCACCAAAGTTTAGAAGAGTAAAAGGCAACTTAATAGAAATATATAGACTGGAATTTTACTGTCTAGTCTGCCACGGGAATTCAGTGGGTGCGGGGTGGAGCGTAGAAAAGTTCATTGACTTCAGGCAGGATTTTAAGGATTTTGGGACGAGTGAGGCAATAAAATCTCACTCATAGGGTGGAATTTTCCATTCTTTTAACTGTCAACTCAGGCAGGAAAAGTGGTGATTTCATGGCCGGAACTCCATTATTTAATTGGTGGAGTGATGGAAACAATTGAACCTGTTAAATTTCTGAGGGGTTTTGACATGCTGGATATGGAAAGAATGTTTCCTCTTGTGGGAGAATCTAGAACAAGGGGATACTGTTTAAAAATAATGTGTCAGCCATTTAAACCAGAGATGGAATGCAATGTTTTTATTCAGTGGGTCATCCGTCTTTGGAACTCTTCTTGAAAAGATTGTGGCGGCAGATTATATTAAGGCAGAAGTGGTAAGCGAGAGGATGACTGGTTGTTGGGAGTAGGCAAAGTTTAGATTTGATGTTCAGATTAGCCATCATCTTATTAAATGACGGAGGAGGCCGGAGGAACTGAATGCCCTTCTCCTGCTCCTTGTTCATATGTTTGTATAGACAAGTTGCATGCAGCAACTCACTCAACAGCAAACCTGCGACTCCTACAACCTAAAAGGACAAGGGCAGCAGCCACATGGGACCACCACCACCACCTGAAAGTTTCTCTCCAAGCCACACAACATACTGACTTGGAACTGTATCACCATTCCTTCATTGTTGCTAGGAAAATCCTGGAACTCCCTCCCTAACATATGCACCTAGATGGACCGCAGCTGTTCAGGAAAGCTCACCACCATCTTCTCAAGGGCAATGGATGACCAACAAATGCTGGTCTAGCCGATGATGCCCATTTCCAATGAAAGAATAAAAAAGGACCTTGTTTTTGTATTCTATTCTTCTGTTTATAAAACCAAAGATCTCATATGCATTTTTAACATCTTTCTTGTTCTGCTACTTCCAAAGATTTATGTACATTTACCTCTCTAATACTTTCCCACTTTTAAAATTATATCAATTAGTTTTGATCCCCTGTTCTCATTCCTCCCACCAAACACATCACTGGATACCTCTCTGTGTTAAATTTCACCTGCCATGTGTTTGCCAATTTGCAAATCTTTCTATGTCGTCTCAAAGTCTATTAGAATCCTCCTGATTGTTCACATTTCTGAGTTTTTAACCCAGCAACAAATTCTGCAAATGTTGAAATTATGCCCTCTACACCGAAGTGTAGATCGTTAATACATATCAAAAAGCAGGGTGATACTGATCCTTATTTTCCAAACTGAAGAACAACCATTTTCACCATTGGTGTTTTCTGTTCCTTAACTAATTTCATATCCATGCTGTTACTGCCCCTCTAACTCCATGGCCTTCTATTTTGTGAACAAATTTCAAATGTGATACTTTATCAAATATTATTTGACAGTCTATATACTTAACATCAAACCCCTCGCTTACTTGAAAGAACCCAGGCAATTCAGGCATGACTTGCCTTTAATAAATCTGCAGTGGCTGTAAGTTATTAACCCCCAGTTTTCCAAATGACAATGAGTAAGTATCTATGATAGTGCGAGCCAGAGGGAGTCACTACTGCAGGAGTTAGTAGCATCCTATTTCACAGCTGGGTGGAAAGTGCACCTGGTTCTCAACACTCACTCAGCTCTTGCCTGTCGTTCCATGTTGCTGTTTGTGTACGGGAACAGCTTGCAAACTGCATTGGTTTGCAAGTCAGGCCTAGTGAGTGTAGAATATGTGCTGGTCCACATGTGAGGGAGAACACACAAAGAGCAGAGGAAATAAAGTAGTTTATTTATTAGTGTTGCAAGTAGGCTTACATTAAAACTGCAATGAAGTTACTGTGAAAATCCCCTAGCTGCCACACTCCGGCACCTGTTCGGGTACATTGAGGGAGAATTTAGCATAGCCAATTCACCTAATCAGCATGCCTTTAAACTGTGGGAGGAAAGTGGAGCACCTGGAGGAAAACCATGCAGACATGGGGAAAGTGTGCATGCTCCGCACAGATAGTGATCCAAGGTGGGAATCGAACCTGATCCCTGGCACTGTGAAGCACAATAAGAAGTCTCACAACACCAGGTTAAAGTCCATCAGGTTTATTTGGAACCACAAGCTTTCAGAGTGGTGAAGGTGCTGTGAAGCAGCATTGCTAACCACTGTGCCACCCTGCCGTAGTACAGTCTTCCCTTACTGGTCCACAGCTGTTTGGACAGCTTTAAAGCTCATTAGTTTGGGCACAGAAGGTGCTGCAGATCATCCACTGCAGTCAACCACATCTCCAGTCATCTTGACTTGTCAGAACACCAGGAACAGATGTGAAAGATTGAGAGCATTGAGCTGGTTAAGCATAATTCATCTGCACTGTGGTCAACACTTGTGTTCACACCTCACTGACTCCTTCACACACATCCTACTGTATTCCACTCTTCTGTATTCATCAACACACTACAGACCAAAACAAGAAATTCATCGTTGCTCACATTGTGGAAAACCATGCAAGACTGCAATCAGGCTCCAGTCACACTTGAAAGTGTAACAGATGACTCTACACACAATAAGCAGTCATCCCAATTACGAAGGGAAATCAGCGATGATAACAATTGTGTCTAAAGGTTTCCCTCCCACTTGACGCTAGTCTGACTGGCTGTTGTTGCTAGGTCTAACCCTCTCCTCTTTTTCGAACAGGGTCAAACATTTACAATCCTCCAGCCCTCTGGCTCCCATATCTAAGTGGAATAGGAAAATTGTAGCCAGAGCATTAGCCATCGTAGAAACACAGAAACTAGAAACAGGACTAGGCCATTCAGCCCTTCTAGGCTGCTTCACCATGCATTTTGATCATGGCTTATCATCGAATTCAATATCCTGATCCCCTTCCCTTCATGTCCCTTGATGCCTTTAGCCCCAAGAGCGATATATAATTTCTTCTTGAAATCTACTTTCTATGTTAGTGAATTCCACACATTTGCCATTCTGTGGATGAAGAAATTTCTCCACACTTCAGTTCTAAAAGGTTTACCCTATCTGCTCAAACTATGACCCCCTAGTTCTGGATTCCCCCACCATTGGGAACATTCTTTCTGAATCTACCCATCTAGAGTCATAGAGTCATAGAGATTTATAGCCTGGAAACAGGCCCTTTGGCCCAACTTGTCCATGCCACCTTTTGTTTAAACCCATAAGCTAGTCCCAATTGCTCACATTTTGGCCCATATCCCTCTAGACCCGTCTTGGACAGGGTTAACTATCTAACTCTGTAGAATTTTATAAATTTCTATGAGATCCCGTCTCACTCTTTAAACTCCAGTGAATATAATCCTACTGACTCAATCTCTCCTCACATGACAAATCTGCCATCTCAGGAATCAGCCTGGTAAACCTTTGCTATACTCCCTTTATAGCAAGGATAGCCTTCCTCAGATAAGGATACCAAAACTGCACACAATACTCCAGGTGTGGCCTTACTAATGCTCTATACAATTGCAGTAAAACATCTCTATCCCTATACTCAAATACTCTCACTATGAAGGCCAACATACCATTTGCCTTCTTTACTGCCTGCTGTACCTGTGTGCTTACTTTCAGCAGCTAATGCACAAGTACACCAAGATCCCCACGCTTACTTCCCTTAGCAAGACAGCATGCATCCCATATGTAGCAGATTTTTGAGAGAATTGCAGCTCCCACTTCTCTGCCCCTACAGTGTATCTCAATTCCGTTTCCAGGTGAAAATCCCCATCTGCACCATTGGGACACTTTAAATTTTCTGCTCCAGATCTCTTGTGGAGCCAAACGGGCAGAATGTCCTGTGGCAGCCCCCTGAAGTGTGATCTGCTGCCTAATTCCTTATGGATCTGCTTGGAACGATCTTAAATACTGGTGTTGGGACATCAGCAAATTTTAGACAGCTGCCTGATACCGCTGGGGTAGCCACCTCAGAAGGTGTTGGAGAGGAATACTTCTGTGGCAACTGTAAGTCTGTGACAGCTAAATGTTTGAAATATATTTTAGCATCTCCCATTCAAATTTAGCAGTTTACTAATGATGATCGAATGTCAAAGGACTGGCCTTGGAAAGGAAAATCAGCCCTGCTTCTATCCACAGTAACCTATTGCATCTGCAGCATTGGGAACGAGGGAAGCAAAACTGGTAGCATTTCCAGCAGATGACATTATCCTTCTAATCCCAATTCATTCTGTGATGCTTGGGCTCAAATAGGTATGGATAGGCACCAGACCCAACCTCCAGCAAATTTTACCAAAACAGTAAAAGGTACAGATCTTTATCATAATCATACTCTTTCCCACATTCCTCCCTTTGCTCACCTGGATTGCCCAGGACTTGCATGTCAAGAAGCAAGGAAATTTGGGATTAGTGTTTTCTCAAGTATAACATATGCAGCTCCACCATACAGAAACATGAGTTACGATCTGTAAAAGGTAAAATTGAATTTACAGTAAAACTGCCAATTCTGTCTTTTATTGTTAATTGTCAGAATAACTGGAAATGTCACCATTTTTCTTGTTCACTCATTTATCTCTGTGCTCCCATCATGAACAAATATAAATTACAGACATTCCATTGTACAGAACTTATGTGTTGCTGGAAAAGGGACATTTCTGTCAAAAGTTTTGACATTGCACTCATCAGGACAATTTACAAGAATTCACAAGGAAAATCAATAGATTTATATTCTATGAGAAACAAATGCTGATTGATTGGTAGACTCTGATTGGTTGAAGTATTGCCATGGAGAGTGCACCAGGAATGCTCGGCAGTTAAGTGTCAGCCGCCATTAACTAGTACACTCTACATGACAAAGCCTCTACCAATCACAGTCCACTTGCCAACCAGTCAGCACTCTCCTCTCAGTGTAAATTTGCTGATTTCCCTTACATTGTATTTTTGCAAATGTCCTGATGAGTGCAACATGAAAAGCTTTGACAACAATGTCTTTTTCTCTCAGAACTACAAATTAGTGGATCAAATAAACAACTGTGACATTTATTGCGCTGTATGTTTTACTTCAAATAAATGTATGTGCGAAAACTCAAAGGTTTAGGTTTTTCTATTGTGATACATAGTGCTGAGTCAGTACCAGAAGTGATATATCTTGCACTTTCTGAGGTAATGTGGTCACAAGTCATACCTGCCAGTGTGATCTAACTTTATGTGTGTTGCATTAAATATTTTTGAGAAAATTGCA
The DNA here is from genome assembly GCF_965287045.1 of Carcharhinus amblyrhynchos. NCBI lineage: Eukaryota > Metazoa > Chordata > Chondrichthyes > Carcharhiniformes > Carcharhinidae > Carcharhinus > Carcharhinus amblyrhynchos. The sequence goes on along the minus strand of NC_137333.1, from coordinate 66,579,960 downwards.
GCTCCTACTTCTCCGCCGCAACAGTGTTTCTCAATTCCGTTTCCAGGTGAAAATCCCCATCTGCACCATTGTGACACTTTAAATTTTCTGCTCCAGATCTCTTGTGGAGCCAAATGGGCAGAATGTCCTGTGGCAGCCTCCTGAGGAGTGATCCAGAGCCTAATTCCTTACGGATGTGCCTGGAACAATCACAAACCCTGGAGTTGGGGCATCAGCAAATTTCAGATAGTTGCCTGTGCTATTTTTGGTACCACTGAGGCAGCCACTTCAGAAGGTGTTGGAGAGATTTATTGTTTTATTCAGATGGAACAATGTATGATCGCTACTGGAATCTCTTTCAAGGTGCAGGGCTTGCTATGCTGCAGGTTAGAACTGTGCCTAAGGGCTTCTAGCACTTGCTGCTGATGGTGATAATTGCAATATGTGGCAACCATATTTAATGCAACACAATTTAAGTCTTTGGGAAGGAGGTTAACTGAGTAAACTTCTTGGAGACTGATCAAATAGGAGGCAGAGAGTGGGGGTCAACGGGTGCTATTCGGATTGGCGGGTGGTGACTAGTGGAGTGCCCCAGGGGTCGGTGCTGGGGCCTCAGCTATTTACCATTTATATAGATGATCTGGAGGAGGGAACCGAGTGTAGGGTGTCGAAATTTGCTGATGACACCAAGATTGGGGGAACGGCAAATTGTGCGGAGGGTGTGGAGAGTCTGCAGAAGGATCTAGATAGGCTGGGCGAATGGGCCAGGAAATGGCAAATGGAATTTAATGTTGGCAAGTGTGAGGTGGTCCACTTTGGTAGGAAGAATGGTAGGAAGGACTATTACTTACGTGGCGAAAAACTGCAGCAGGCGACGGTGCAGAGGGACCTCGGGGTCCTTGTGCATGAGTCGCAAAAACCCAGCTTGCAGGTGCAGCATGTGGTCAGGAAGGCGAATGGGATGCTGGCCTTCATAGCGAGGGGGATTGAATATAAAAGTAGGGAGGTCTTGCTGCGGCTGTATAGGGCATTGGTGAGGCCGCAGCTGGAGTACTGTGTGCAGTTTTGGGCGCCGCACCTACGCAAAGATATTTTGGCCTTGGAGGGAGTGCAGAGGAGGTTTACTAGGCTGATACCAGAGTTGAGGGGGCTGAGCTATGAGGAGAGGCTGAATAAACTAGGCTTGTACTCGTTAGAGTTTAGAAGAATGAGGGGAGATCTCATTGAGACGTATAAGATGATGAATGGGATGGATAGGATAGAGGTGGAGAGACTCTTCCTGCTCAGAAAGGACAGTAGGACTAGGGGGCACAGCCTCAAGATAAAAGGGGGGCGGTTTAGGACGGAGTTGAGGAGGAACTTCTTCACTCAAAGGGTGGTGAATCTCTGGAATTCTCTGCCCGTTGAAGTGGTGGAGGCTGCCTCGCTAAATATTTTTAAGACGCGGGTTGATGGGTTTTTGATAAGCAAGGGGATTAAGGGTTATGGGGAGAGGGCAGGAAAGTGGAACTGAGCCACGACAGATCAGACATGATCTTATTGAATGGCGGGGCAGGCTCGAAGGGCTAGATGGCCTACTCCTGCTCCTATTTCTTATGTTCTTATGTACATCGACACAGTGTATCCGACGTGATCCTAGTCGCAGGAAGGGCTGTTGGAATATAAGGGGGAGGTGGGAAAATACTATCAAAGAAGACTTGTAGAGTGGGAGGATTTTGCTTGCTGGTGGGGTTTGGTAGTCAAAGGGAAGTTTTGTTGCTCACGGCTTAAATAAATTTTAACCGTGTTCTGGTTGTAGGGGTTCTTCGAATACAGTAGTTAAAAAAGGCAGCTCATCAGTTTTAAAACTTGTAGCATCAAGAGGCATGCCTCAGGGATGACACAGCAGGACCCAATGGCTGCAAGCCCACTCACAGCCCCATCAAGAATTTATTGGCCCATTGAAGCAAATTAAAGTAATAATTATTTTGACATTGTGGGAAAATGTGAATAAATTAAACAGGTCTTTCAAGCAGGTAACACAAGCATGATGGTATGAATCATCACTTTCTGTGCTATCAGATTCTATAATGGCATCAAATGATAATGGAAGAAATGGCCATATAATCAGTGCCAACTGCACCAAGAATTGTACTGGAACTTAATGCCGGAAGGTCAATGACTTTACCAACCTTACCAAGGTAAGACTGTCGCACTGTAATAAGTATGTTACATATATATCATATGCATGTTTAACATACGTGTTCAGATATGTCCTCATTATGTTGAACCCTGTCTACAACAAACTATTAATGTGCAGAAGATTTAACAGAAACTTCCATTTTCTCTTCCTTCGCTCCATGTGTGCTTGCCCTCCCACCTTAACATAAAATGATGCAGGAAAACCATACAGGAAATATAATTATATATTCTTTCTTGAACTTGTTGTAGGCCTTATTACAGGAATACTTAACCTGGGTTTGATTCCAAACGATGACAGATTGAAGACCTGTATTTTATTTGTTTTATTCTTAATGGAGAAAGGGATTCCCTTCTTGGTGAAGACACTTACAAGTGACAGGGTCTCCATTCCCTCACCCACATAACAACAAAACTTAGCAAGTCTCAGGCAGGCCACTTACTTTTCTTTTGTTACAGTCCTTGGCTAGATCGCAGGACCATGGACAGTTAGGGACCAGTAACCTTTTGTTTAAAGTGGTTAAATATTGAGATTAAAGACACCTGCTTTTGGAATAAAGACACAAGAGTGCAGGAGTTTGGAACAAAGTTAGAGAAGTAAAACAATCTGCTTTAAGTATATCTTATACTCTAACATTCAGCATTGACATGAAGAAAACACAAATTAACTGACAAATTGTAGTTGAACACCCCACAGTTCACATCAAACGGCAGATATTTTGTAACACATCTCATGGGTTATTCAGTAACCCACTCAGATTTCAGGAGCACTGTGAGTCACTAAATCTTACTAAATGTTTGTCTCCTTTACCTGGGATCTCAATTCTGCACTTCTGAAGATCTAGCCTTGGAACTCTACTCCAACTCACACTGTCTCAATGGCCAATCACTTCCTGATAATCTTTTCTCGAGGTCGTGCTCCCCAGGATTCTGGAGATTTATGTAAGTGTCTAATTACCGGCACACGTTCAGCTCTTCACGAGCCGGCACTGCTCTTGAATTGCACTGAGCTCCAATCTTTTTCAGCTGCCCCAACCACAGCGTTAATGTAACCCTACTTGTGACACTAACAAATAAATTTAAACTTAACTAAATACTACTTGTGGCCTTGAGCCCATTCCCTGCTGCACTGAACTACCAGTGATCCCCAGGGTTTCTTTTCACCCTAACCTTTTCCACAGTGTGGAGCCACCGGACAGCTGCTGGACTTTCTCCTGAGTCCTAACTGCACAGACAGATGACAGCACTGTTGCTGTCTGGAACCTCTTCTCTGACTGACTCAAATTGACATAACCTTGAACTGCTCCTCACTGACCCTTGAACTGATCTGGGGAAATTTGGGGTCCCACCCTTGTTACTAGGCAGGAACCACTGTAAACCTATTTGAATATCCTGTCCCTTAAAAATTACAATGTCCCTGGGATGCAGCGATCAATGGATTTCCAAACACTTTCAGGCAGGATCTCACTACTATTGCTTTTAAACAGGGGTTAGGTCTATATACCAGTTCTAACTAATTGTTGGAGCCATAGAACCAGAGAATCCTGACAGAGGCCATTCGGCCCATCAGGTCTGCATCGACTCTTGAAAGAGCAACCCATCCAGGCCCTTCCATCCGCCCTATCCCCATAACCCTGCACATCACTATGGCTGATCTAACAGATACATATTTGAACACCAAGGGGCAATTTAGCAAGGTCAAAATATCCAACACATGGGGTGAGATCCTACTGGCTTGCCATGCTGGTCAATCGGCTTGGTGAGCCGGTAAGATAGGGCGAGATTTGGGGTACAAGGGTCTCTGATCTCAGCAATTAGACTCACAAGCATGAGATTGTGGCCCTGTGTGATCAACTCAATTGTGCAAACCTGTGAAATACTCAACCTTGAAGTTGAACTGATGAAAGTGATCTGACCATCTGTAGATGCATTTCGGTCAATGGCCAGATCCTGACATTGCTAACAATGTAGTCATTGCATTTCCTGATGCATCTGTTGTGACATACCTTTCCACAGGTGGATTGAAATGAATGAGAACTGATGGCAATTCTGGGGGCAATTCTCCTAGCCCGCTGTGCTGCTGTAATGGCCCAGCAGGCCAGGAGAATCACCACATTTGCCTGTGAATCACATCTGTCGTGTGAATTAATATCTCTTCTTTTGCAAAGTTGTGGAATAATCCATGAGCAAACTTTGGACCTTTGTCTGACACTCCAGTGTCTGGGTTGCCATGTATTGCGTAGATTCTCTTCAGTGAGTGAATGATTGCTTCCACTGAGATGCTGTGCAATCTGTTCACTTCAATCCATCTGGAGTAGTGATCAATGATAATAAGAAAATCCTTGCCTTTAAAATCAATAAATCCATTTCCAGACACTCCCAGGGCCTTGATGGAAAATTGGAGAGTGACAGTAGTTCATAAGGCAATAAGGCAAGTTGAAATGTGCTCTTCAATAGAATGAATAAAAGCTGGGCCATCAGAATGATCTCTGGGCTATTTCGCTATTCCTCAGGGATCTTAATGAATTCTTAAGAATATCAAGACAAGGTATTTTTAGATTAACTATTCTGCCATTAAAAAACTAGGTGATCATCAATGATTGTGAGGTGCATTCTCTGTTTGAAGTACTGCCGTTGTACTGGGCTGTTAGGAGTATATTATGGCCAGTGATATTTCTTTTTCAGGATGCCGTCATTATTTTGCTGTTGAGCTTCTATTATCTGCTAAAGCTTCTTTGCAGGAATCAGGGTGCTTTTGGTAATGAAATTTACATTTCTACCTCCTTGATTAAGTTTGAATCCTGCATTTTGGCTCCTTCAACAGGTACACTATCCTTTATATTTGCTGCTGTCTGGTCCTTCCTTTGAAAGTACTTAGTTACTGAATCATACATCATTCGTTTCAGTCTGAAGTCTGGAGTCTAGGCAGCAGCTTTGTAATCTCCTTCATGTTCAAGAGAATGACTAATGGATTGTGGCTGGTTTCAATTTTAAACCACAATCCGATCAAAGTCTGAGAACTTCTCTCGCAAAACCATGTTGCTGCCAATGCTTCCTTCTTAATTGGTGCACACCTTCATTTCCTGTGTCTGTGGGAAGTTGTAATAAACTGGTCTACTTTTACCTTCTCTTTGTACTGGGAATAAAATTGCACCGAGACCTGGACATGATCCATCTGCTGCTCCAATGGAGGCCGCAGCTGGAGTACTGTGTGCAGTTTTGGTCGCTGTACTTACGCAAGGATATTTTGGCCTTGGATGGAATGCAGAGGAGGTTTACTAGGCTGATACCGGAGTTGAGGGGGTTGAGCTGTGAGGAGAGGCTGAATAAACTAGGCTTGTACTCGTTAGAGTTTAGAAGAATGAGGGGAGATCTCATTGAGATGTATAAGATGATGAATGGGATGGATAGGATAGAGGTGGAGAGACTCTTCCCGCTCAGAAAGGATAGTAGGACTAGGGGGCACAGCCTCAAGATAAAGGGGGGGCAGTTTAGAACGGAGTTGAGGAAGAACTTCTTCACTCAAAGGGTGGTGAATCTCTGGAATTCTCTGCCCGTTGAAGTGGTGGAGGCTGCCTTGCTAAATATTTTTAAGACGCGGGTTGATGGGTTTTTGATAAGCGAGGGGATTAAGGGTTATGGGGAGAGGGCGGGAATGTGGAACTGAGCCACGACAGATCAGCCATGATCTTATTGAATGGTGGGGCAGGCTTGAAGGGCTAGATGGCCTACTCCTGCTCCTATTTCTTATGTTCTTATGTTTGCAGGGTGCTTGAATTTCAGGAGAAATTAGAAAATTCTTGATTTTCTCAAAAGAATTGTGCTGTTTCAAATTTCAGCACCACTGTCTCAATAGCTGCCTCAACAGCTCATTGGTTCCTGCCAAATTTGGTAGGAATTTGTCTATTTGATTGACTGTTCCTCGGAATCTTTCTAGCTCAGTAATCAATCTTTAATCAACTTTGTTTTCTGTGTGTCAGCTGTTATTCCTGAAGCTGCACAATGCGACCTAAAGATGTAATCATAGTTGGTGAAAATTCACATTTCTCATTCCACATAGCACCTGCACCCTGTGGAAATTTCAGAACTGTTCTCACTCTACGGACATGTCCTTTCTTCATGGAGCCATGTGTATCGCCCCTATGGCATATTGCTCCTTCCATGCCATCCAGAGTCTCAAACATTGTTTTCTGGAATATTTCTGGACTGGATGCAATTCCAAATGGCAGTCTATTAAAGCACTAATGATTAAATGGTGTTATAAATCTGCTCAACAATCTGGAGTCTCTATCCAAAGGCAACTGCCAAAATCTGCTGATTGCATCTAATTAGGTGTATAGAGTACTTTCAGCTAGTTTAGTAAGATTCTCAGGCACTGCAGCCTTCGGCTGGAATTCACATCCCACTGATCTATTTATTTGAATCAAGTCAATGCAGATTCCAATGGAGTCACTTGGCTTTAGTACCATAACCATTCCTGAACACCACTTTGATGGTATGCTTACTGCTGAGATAATACCACCTGCTGTAGCATGTGCTTAATTCCATGCTTGACTTTCTTCAAGAATGGTGAAGGACCTCGCTCATTGTGAAGAGACAAATTCGTTTCTGTGCTTAGGGTAACATGGTATTCAGTCTTCAGTTTGTCCAAGCATGTAAATACTTTTGGAAATCCATTCCTAAATGTGCTACTGTTCTGCTCACCAGCAACTTCATCAACTTTATAGATCAGCTTCAATTGCCTTCCTGCAATAATAACGACTCTTGGTTCTGGGTGATGTACAGGTGTTCAACAATTTCTCTATCCTTGTATTTTAATCTTGGCACATGTTGTTCAATGACATTTGCCTCCCAGACTGCCTGGATCCACTGCAGTTTATCTGTTGCCACAACAGGTTCACAGCAGACACCATCTCCCTGGCTCTACACTCAACCCTAGAACACCTAGATAACAAACACACCTATGTCAGACTCCTATTCATAGACTACAGCTCAGCCTTTAATAGCACTGTTCCAATGAGACTCACTTCCAAACTTTGTGGCCTGGCGCTCAGCTCCTCCATCTGCAGCTGGATCCTAGACTTCCTAATCCATAGACCGCAGTCACTAAGGACAGGTAACAACACTTCCTCCACAATCATCTTCAATACTGGTGCCCCACATAGCTGTGTCTTCAGCCTTTTACTATACTCCTTATATACCTCTGACTGCTTGGCCAAATTCCCCTCAACCTTGATTTTCAAGTTTGCTGATGACACCATCATTGTGGATTGGAACACAAAGAATGATAAACAGAGTAAAGGAACGAGATAGAGAATCTGATGAACTGGTGCGATGACAATAATCTTTCCCTCAATGTCAATAAAATGAAAGAAATAGTCATCAACTTCAAGAAGTGTAGTGGAGAGCATGCCCCTGTCTACGTCAATGGCGATGAAGTAGAAATGGTCAAAAACTTCAAGATTTTAGGTGTCCAGATCACCAACAACCTGGCCTGGTCCCTCTATGCGATGCTATAGTTAAGAAAGCCCATCAACTCCTCTACTTTCTCAGGACACTCAGGAAATTTGGCGTGTCAGCTACGACTACCACCAACTTTTACAGATGCACTCAGAAGCATTCTTTCTGGTTGTATCACAGCTTGGTATAGCTCCTGCTCTGTCCAAGACCGCAACAAACCGCAAAGGATTGTGAACAAAGCCCAGTCCATCACTCAAACTAGCCTCCCATCCACTCACGTGTTCTTCACTTCCCCTTGCCATGGGAAAGTAACCAGCGTAATCAAGGATCCCATGCACCCTGCACATGCTCTCTTTCAGCTTCTTCCTTCAGGAAAAAGATACAAAAGTCTGAATACAAGTACCAACCAACTCAAAAACAGCTTCTTCCTTGCTGCCATCAGATTTTTGGATGGATCTACCTCACATTAAGTTGATATTCCTTTACACCCTAGCTATGACTGTAACACTACATTCTGCACTCTCTCCTTTCCTTCCCTTTGTACAGTATATTTTAGCATGCAAGAATCAATACTTTTCACTGTATACGAATGCATGTGACAATAATAAATCAAATCAATCAACACTTAGTGTAGTTCCATCTGGATCTTGTAACGGCATGGATGATGGCTGCAGTTGAATATGCATAAGCAATTTTACTTTGTCAGATAAGAATGAAGCACCTATCCCTGCATCTATCTTAAACACTGTCAGGTGTCCATCTACTTCAAGTTTAATTTTCCAGTGTTTATTTTTTGTTTCACGCACCTCTCCTAGGAAAGTTATTTCCTTTTTCTGTACTTCTACTACTTATATATAGTTCGGCATTAACATATTTTCTTTTTGTAGGCTATGTTTTAGAATGGCAGTCAAATTTAAAATTATCCATCTGTCCACAATTATGGCACTCTGCTCCCTCTGGTGGTTATTCTTCCAGCTTGAGCTGGTTTTTCCCACCACACTGAGAACATTTCAAGATGGCAGTTGATGCGTTTTTTCCCATTTTGGTTTTGGTGCAGTTCCCTCTTCTGGCCAATTTATTGAACAGCCTCACTTCTTTGTTTTCAAAGGACCTCACATTCCCTGTGAACAAACATTCTGTTTTGCCTTCTGAGCTTGGACTGTCTCACAATTTCTACTGTCCTAATTGGAGTTATATTGTAGAATCCTACAGTGCAGTAGGAGGCCATTCAGCCCATTGAATCTGCACCGATCACAATCTCACCCAGCCCAATCCCCATAACCCTGTGCATTTACCCTAGCTAGTTTGCCTGACATTAAGGGGTAATTTAGCATGGCTGATCCTAACTTGCTCATCTTTGGACTCTGGGAGGAAACCGGAGCACCTGGAGGAAACTTACACAGACATGGAGAGAATATACAAACTCCACACAGACAGTGACCCAAGCTGGGAATCGAACCCACGTCCCTGGTGCTGTGAGGCAGCAGTGCTAACCACTGTGCCACCGTGCCGCTCTTTTTTCCCCATTTGCAGAAATCTGATAGAATGTCATCTAGGACCCCAACTACTTTGCGACCATGAATCAATTCATTCCTCAATATCCTGCAGTTCCAAGTTTCTCCCAGCTTATGTAGATCATTGATAAATTAATCCATGCTTTCACCTGATCTTTATTTTCACTTTTAAAATTTTGCCCATTCTATAATTAAAATTATACGGTACTCTCTGGAAGAGATTACTCCACATGTCAAATCAATACTTTGACGACAATTTATAAAATTGTTCCACTTTAAGCATGAGCTATGATTTTTCCCTCCAGCTGAACATGGCATGATGAATCAAAGAGCACATCCAGAATTTGGTCAATTTTTTGAAGGTATCTGACCACGATGGGCCATTTGCTGATAAGATTTCTGAGACCTCTTTTTCCATAACCATTGCATTTGAGCTGGGTGGGAAAGCTGTGTCTGTGATGTAGGGTCTGAGGGTACTTTTCTGTCTAATGTCCTTGAATCAAACATGGCAGTTTTGATTCAGGCTGCTAAGGTCATATTTTTCCCCAGGTCAAATCATCATCCTGCACAAGGAGACATTCCCTAGTTTGTGTCTTTTCAATTAATTGGTGCCAAATTAGTGCATTTATTAGTATGCAAAATATGCATGTCGAATCCAATTGTTTAGTGGAGCTCACTATTTCCCTGGCATCTCTGGTGAATCATCATACCTCCATTGGCCTGATGTTTTTCTCAAGAACATCTAACGTCAATTAGTCAGAAACCTTTTCCCAGGATGCAAGGGTTAATTACTAGGGGGCATAGGTTTAAGGTGCAAGAGGCAAGATTTAAAAGAGATGTATGAAGCCATGTTTTTACATAGAGAATGATGGGTGTCTAGAACTCGAGTCGGGGGAGGTAGTGGAAGCAGATATGATAGTGACTTTTAAGGGGTGTCTTGACAAATAGGATGGGAATAGAGGGATATGTCCTCGGAAATGTATGGGGCTTTAGTTCATAAGAACAGAAGAACATAAGAAATAGGAGCAGGAGTAGGCCATCTAGCCCTTTGAGCCTGCCCTGCCATTCAATAAGAATCATTCAATAAGTTCAGTCGGGCAGCATGGTTGGTGCAGACTTGGAGGGTCGAACGACTTGTTCCTGTGCTGCAGTTTTTTTTGTTCTTTGTTCATATGAAACATGGCTCCTGAGATCTGCTTGAATGTTTGGTGGCTTTTTATTCTGTGCCAATGTACAACTATTGTCTTCTTGGGGACCACTGCTACACTTGGGCCATTAATACCTATAGTGAACAAGTCTTGAACCCCAAAATCCACTAACCCATGGCATGGATAGACATCCATGAATCATGCTGAGAGCCATACTTTTAACTTTATGCAACCATCCTCATTGCCAATTTTGTTATGTTTTCACCAGTTTGTTGTATCTTTTTGGTAACTGAGAGCAACATAGAGATGACACCAATTTCTGAATGTACAACAGGTTTATTTATAAAAGTTTTAAAGTATCTCTGTGATCAAAAAAAATATCTGCCCTCATGTTTATCCAAGCTCTAGCTTCCAGCAACTTCTGCAACCTTTGTTCACTTTATCTTTGAGTCAATACCCAGGCTTAATCAATTCTGCACAGTGGCCATACATCAGTTACCAGGCTCACATAATTGAACACAGAATAATTGAAAACATTGGGGGCGATTCTCCCAAAATAATTTGAAGTTCTGACTTGGCGGGAAAAATGGTAATTCATGATTTTTTCAGTGGGAGCTCAGACACAAATCTCTCACATTCTGTGCAATGCAGAGGTCACAATCGGGAATATCATTAAAAGCTGGGGGGCAGGGCCTATTCACACCAGGGTCTGACAATTCTGGAACTCTGCACATGTGCAATGGCCCCAATCTGTCAGCCTCCCATCTGCTGGCTAGCTCAATCGCAGTGTTGCTCCTCCAGCCCACACCATGGCCCAATTGCGGCCTCCACAAGCATTCCCAGGCCAGCCCTGATTATCCACCCTCCCCATCATGGAGTGCCCCAACCCCCACCCCCACCCTGCCCCCCCCCACACCACCACCCCCCACGCAGCGCCTCCCCCCCCCCCCCCCCCCGCCTCCACCCCCACCCCCACCCCCAGCAGTGACAATCCAGCTAGTTCCCCAAACGTGGGGAGCTACTCGAAATCCCACTGCAATAAAATATTCCTCGCAGGATGGGAGATGCTATCAGGCTCGGAGACTTCAGTCCCGGGCCTGATAATCACATTTAAATAACATTAAAGTAGATTAAAATAACTTGTCTGGTCTTCCCACCATTTTCCTGCATGGTGTCACTGCACCTGATTTCTGGTGGTGGGAAACACATATGCGTTAGCAACGCATGTGTGAATTCCACAAATCTGGCACGCACGCATCTCCTGAACCGACCCACCAAAAAATTAGCGGGTTGGAATGGGAGAATCGCCCCCATTCTCTCCCTCCCAAATACCAGCCCAGACACACCCATCTCAGGGCCAAAGTGAGTCTGAGAGGATGGTAAACAGAGCATGAGTTGAGAGTGGAAGATGAACGAGCAGTTATTGATGACTGAACCAGGAGAAACCAACATTATACGTTTCACATTTCAAACTCAATTATTAGGTGGGATTTTACAACTTTGCTCAGGCGAGACTGGAAATTCTCACCCGAGGTCATCAGAGATTTCTGTTTTTGGACCCTTGCCCGCAGCAATTCCATGGTGAATGAGGTGGTAGAGTTCCGGCCAATGTAGTATGGCATCAAATTACAGATAATTCTGTCAAGTGTTCTTCATATGATAGTGGGTGGAGAAAAATCCATTATATACATCTTTGGCTTCATAGTTGTGTGTTCAGCATTGCAGTTAAACATGGATCATATCCAACCGTAGTTCAATTGTAGTACAGGCTCCCTCCATCCACAGATCTGGTGCAGGACATACATTTTGGTGTGGAATCTGTGACTGCTATCACACATTCCTTGGTTGTTAAAGTCAGGAAGGCCATTTCTTTCAGCCTGGGTTAAAATACCTGTAACCAGCCTTCAGGACTTCACTGATCTGATTGATATCACTCAGGCTTATTCACAGTATAGGTGACAACTGTATGGAGAAAGTAACCAAGATCAGACTGTCCTTGAAATGCAGCCTACTGTATTGTCCCTCTGGGATATCAGCTGCTGTAAGACAATGGTCACCTCTGTCTCCAAAGGGTCATAAAGGAAAGCAATTGCAAGATATTTCCTAACCTGCTGTCAATGAGGAAGCGCCAAGGAGAAATAGGAGACTAGCATTGAAAGGTGATTAAAATAGCACTCACAGTAGGGAGGCAGAGTAGAAGAAATACATTATAAGGGCACACATATTTCCATTGATGTAATGGCCCTGAATTTTCTCAATGTTAATTACATCAAAGTGACAATGTAGTTGAGCAAGGAAGTTATGCCATTGACAAGCAGAGCGAGTTACATGCAAGTTTCATGCACGTGTAAATTCTGGTATAATTCACAATCAAGCAGTTAAATCCAAAGTAATATAAGTGCATTAATTGTGTAATTGCTTAAAAATACACTCTGCAGACTCTTATATTTAACTAAGACTTGAGCAAGTGATAAGTAAAATTGCAGCAAGTATTTCTTCTCTCTCACAGTTCTCCTCAGAGTTATCCACAGAATCTCCAACCTGCGTTATATGTTGGCATCAGCATGGCAATGCAGGGAGCAATATACCCAGCAGACAGCAGAGATAGGAAAGGATCTGGAACTTCACTGAGGAGAATCCTGATGTTCTGTTGCAAAAGGCCAAAGAGAGGAGTAATAGGCTGTTTGGACTTGGTCTTGCCTCACCAAGCTGTGAGCCATGCTGCAACTTCTTCATATCCAGACTGAAGAGCAGTGCTTCAACTTGAACAGGACTGGAAAAGTAAAATGCTTACCATTCCCTCCCTTTCGTCTTTGCTCATCCTAGGCATCGACTCACCCTTCTCTCTCTTAAAGCAACATTTAAACAATGAACACCGAGGACGCTGGAAATCAGAAATGAAAGCAGGAAGTACTGGAAACATACATGGTGTTGGCAGTATCTGTGGAGAGAGAAATTGTCTGATCTTTCATCAAAACACACTCACTCCATTCACATTGTACTTTTGGTACAGGCAAGGTGAACTGAGGGACACCTTCTGAGCTGCATTGTCTTATCCCGTTTTCTATTACGAGAGAAGCCAAGATTGTTCTTCTTAGAGCAGAGAAGATTAAGTGGTGATTTAGTAAAGGTGTTCAAAATTATTAATGGTCTTGATTGGGGAGAAAGTTATTTTCACTGGTGTTAAGGTCAAAAGTCAGAGGGCACAATTTTAAGATAATTGGCAAAGGACCCTGGTAATTGGTGCTATTTTTGATTTATTAAGTCACTCTGATCTGGAATGCAACTCTTTTCAATTGGAGTAAACAAATTCAGCAGCAGCTTTCGGAAGTGAGTGGGACCAATTAGACAAACTTTTGAAGGGGTGGCATGGTAGCACAGTGGTTAGCACTGCTGCCTCACAACGCCAGGGACCCAGGTTCAATTCCAGTCTTTGGTGATGGTAAGTGTGAAGTTTGCAAGTTCTCCGTGGCCCCATGGGTTTCCTCCACGTGCTCCAGTTTCCTCCCACAGTCCAAAGATATGTAGATTAGGTGGATTGGCCATGCTAAATTACCCATTAGTGTCCAAAGATGTGTAGGTTTGGGGATTAGAGGGGTAGATACATAGGGTTGCGGGGATAAAGCCTGGGTGCAATGCTCTGCTGGAGAGTTGGTGCAGGTTTGATGGGCTGAATAACCTCCTTCTGCACTGTAGGGTTCAATGAAAGCTGACATTAGCATGGTGCATCTTCCGTGTTGCAGGAGTCTACATCTACAATATTTACCAGGTGGGATTTCAGAGCCAGGCTATGGATTTACGATTGGAAAATCCAAAATATGAGTTTCCTCGAAATGCAATAGAATTTTTTTGTACCAGGTGCTCCAACCGAAAGCCAATCTGAGTGACAGGTTTGGCTACTTGCCAAATGAAGAAGGCTCTTGCCACCGACAAACAGATAGGTTTTGTGTTGTCAAGGGCACAGATTGTTAGCAGATCAGGAGGTGGTGGTCAGTGATGAGAGCTTGGGATTTACAGTGTAAGCTTGTTGGGCATGGCAGAAATTCTCTTCCCCCTTTAAAGGGCTGTCCTTTTTGCTTTGTCCCTTACTTTACTTAATTTAGTTCAGTTGGTTTTCTCTGTCTTGGGAAGGCATTTACCTTATCGAGTCAATCTTTCTCAATGCCTTTTACCTGACATATTTCTTTCAAAAAAACCACAAACGTTTTTTAAAGTGAAGTGGCACAGCTTCCTTAAGGCTTGCAATGACCCACTGCCCCCCCTTGAACAAATTGACCATCCGTTCCTCATTCTGCTGTCATTAAGACTAGAAGTAAGAGATTTGAGTTCAGATTTGAAGTTTCTAATATTTTAATTTACTATATGACTGAACCCCATCCATTTTTAAAAATCACCCACAATAATTCTACCTGGAAAGCCTTGAGGACAATATTCCAGAACATATTAACAATTTGCAGGTGTGACTGCTACATCTCTGTTGTGTCATTATATCTCAGAAGCCTTGATTGTTGCCAGGGTTTTCCAGGCCCGCCCTCCACCGAGATCTTCTGGATCGCCGAATTTCAATGGACTTTTGGATGGCCTGCCCCACCCCCTGCAGAGGGAGGGTTCCACCACGGCGGGAGCTCGACAATCTCAGCCTTTGTTGCAGGCTAGAAGCAATCATATTGACACAATCCCAGATGAGAGGAAACTGGAGACCAGTCAGGGCTTTCACTGCAGCTCTGAAGATGCTTGGGATCAGTTAGAATGCAGCAATGGTCAAGGCCTTTAGACTGAGACCAAGTTTGTGTCTCAGGGATGGACAAATTTAGTAATTGCTATTTATTGGACTCCACTATCATTGAGGATGCATCTGTTCATGGAGCCCCCTCCGCCTGTTAGTTGTTGAATTGTCCGACACTGGTCACATCTAGATGTGGCAGGGCTGCAGAACTTTGATCTGATCTGTTTCTTGTAGCACTGTCTACAGCATGCTGCTTCTGATATTTAGCGTACATGTAGCTCTGTATTAAACTTCGCCAGGTTGGCACCTTATATATGCCTGGTGCACCTTCCGTTGTATATAATCATAAAATCCCTGCGGTGCAGAATAAGGCCATTTGGGCCCATTGGGGGTGTACCGACAACAATCGCCCCCTCCCCATAATCCCATGTATTTACCCTGCTAATCTCCCTGACACTAAGGAACATGGCCAATTAATCTAATTGGCATCTTTGGACTGTGGGAGGAAACTGGAGCACCCGGAAGAGATCCATGCAGACACGGGGAGAATGCGCAAACTCCACACAGTGACCTAAGGCTGAAATTGAACTTGGGTTCCTGATGCTGTGAGGCAGCAGTGCTAATCACTGTGCCACCATTATTCAATTGGAACTTGTAGTGAAAAGATGGCACTTTTGCTGATTTGATGTCCATGGATGATACCTGGGTTATCCTAATTTGCAAATGGGATGAACAAGTTATCAACCTCTGTCCAATGATCATTTGGCTTGCCTCTTTGGCTGTTTTTATGCCTTGCGGTACCTAGAAAGGAAGTATGTAGAGTCAGAGGGACTGGACTACATTATCACAACCTAGGTCCAAATTTTAAGTTTCATTTAAATTAGTTTTAATTTACAGATTATTGGTTGTACCTCTTTAAAAGGGGAGATTGCTAATGCTTACTGATGATGGTGCCTTTTATCCCCCAACACAGAAATTGATAGAAAGAATTGACACTCAGTTTCTTCTTCCATTATTTCAGGGTTTTGCTCCTTATGTTTGACTTGTGGCTGTAGAGTGCTGTTTCTATTCCTGATGATAGAATTCCCTCGGGTAAGGGATTGCATGCTGCTTTACAATCTACACTTGCTCTCTAAAAATGTCACCTTGACCACTTGCCTTCCTGTCACCTTTTTCAGCATGTTTATATTGAGGGTGACCAGTCTTGCTGGTGTTGAACTCACTGCCTATTGTGGTCTCCAAGTCAAGAAGCAGGGCAGATCTATTTGGAAAACAAGACAATCCTAGTAATATATGAGGACTTACTTTTCATCCAGGTCAGAAGGTCATCAAACCACACCAAATATGTTAGATGTTCAATCTGTTGCTTGAAGCAGAAAGCCCCTGCTACAGAGCCAATGCCTGTATGCATTTTATTCAAATGAAAGCCCTGTATAATGCATACCTTCAATACCATCCTATTCCCATGTGACTTTAAAGGTACACATCTCCAGTTTGCACAGTGGAAGATACCAATAGCATTCCAAAAATACTAAATAATCAAGGGACAACAGGGGAAGGAAATAAATACAATAACTATCACTAAAGAAAAAGTACGAGAGAAACTAAAGGGGCTAACGGCCAATATTTCTCAGGACCTGATGGGTTGCATCATAGATATTAAAGGAAGTAGCTAGAGGGATAGTGGTAGTAATCTTCCAAGAATCTTTAAATTCTGGAAAAGTCCCAGAGGATTGGAAAATTGCCAATGTAACACTCTTATTTAAAAAGGGAAGGAGACAAAAAAAAAGCAACTTTAGGCCAGTTAGCTTTGATGAGGAAAATGTTAGAATCCATTATAAAGAATGTAACAGCAGAGAAACTGGGAAATACATAATGGCTGGGATTTTCTGGCCTTTCATGCCAGTGGGATTCTCAGGTCCTGCTGCAGTGAACGTCGATTTGGCTGAGTGCCAACTTCTCTGTCCTAGCTTGCAGCAACATTCCAGCCAGTATAATTAAGCAGAGTCAGCATCACTTCATGAAGGTGAAATCATGGCTGACAAATTTATTAACGTTCTTTGAGATGGTAATGAGTAGGATAGATAAATTGGGAACCGGTGGATATATCATACTTGGATTTCAAAAAAGCTTTTGACAGGGTACTGCACAAATGGTTACTTAATTAGACGAGACCCCATGGTGTTGAGTCCAGTATATTAGCATGGTTAGGGATTAGCTAACTGATAGAAAACAGAGTTGAGATAAGACGGGCATTTTCAAGATGGCAACCAGGAATTAGTGGAATGCCACAGGAATCAGTGTTGGGAGTCACAATTATTTACAATATAAATGACTTGAACGAGGGAAGTGAATGCACTGTTGCCAAGTTTGCAGATGATACAAAAATAGGTGGGAAGGCAAGAGGTGAAGATTACACAAAGAGTCTACAGAGGGGTATAGACAGGTTAAGTAACTGGGCAAAAACTTGACAGATGGGATAAAATTGTGGAAAATATGATATTCTGCAGTTTGGCAGGAAGAATAAAGGAGCTGAATATTATTTAAATTGATAAAGCTGCAGCATGGAGGGATTTGGGGGTCCCATGCATAAATCACAAAAAGCTAGCTTTCAAGTTCAGCAGATAATAGGGAAGGCAAAAAGAATGTTGGCCTTTATTTCAAAGAGAATGTAGTATAAAAGTAGGGAAAATTTGCTAAAACTATACAAGACAATAACCACACTTGGAATACTGTGAATAATTTTGGCCTCCTTATCTACAGAAAGATATACTGGCATTTGAGGCAGTCCAGAGAAGGCTTGTGAGATTGAATTCTGGGATGGAAGGATTTCCTTATAAGGAGAGGTTGACTAGGTTGGGCCTGAGCTCATTACTTTTTGAGACATGTAGGATTCTCAGGGAGCTTAACCGGGTAAATGCTTGAGAGGTTGTTTCCCACTGTGGATGAGTCAAGGACTGGAGGGCATAACCTCGTTAGCTAGATGCTTGTTAGGGGTCACCCATTCATGACAGAGGTGAAGAGGAATTTCTTCTCTCAGAGAGTAGTGGATCTGAGGAATTCATTACCGCAGAGGGCTGAAGAGACTGGGTTGTTAAGTATGTTCAAGGCTAAGGTAGACAGATTTTTAATCAGTAACGGAATCCAAGGTTACAGGGATAAGGCGGGAAAGTGGAGTTGAGGGTTATATCTGATCAGTCATGGTCTCATCGAACGGCAGAACAAACTCAATGGGCCGAGTGTACTACTTCTGCTAACACATCATATAGTCTTACACTGAAGTTGCTCTCCCATTATTAGGACCGAAGTTTGTAATCTTTATCTGGTGATAATCTGTTCAGAAGAAAAGTGGGAGAAGGGAAAAGAAACAGTCAGACAATACAATTTATTGACATTCACCAGCTCCTTCAGTCACAATCACACTGCATATTTCCTCTGCATCCCTTTGCCCTACCATTGGCAGTGTTGCCTTCAGCTGTCTAAATCCTAAACTCTGACATTCTTTAACCTAATCGCTTTGCATCTCTCTCCACTTTTCGTTTGGCCAAGACCTGTCTGGCCAAGATTTTGGTTGCCTGCTAATATCATTGTCTCTGATTCAGAGCCAATTTTTGGCTGTTTCTTCTTCTTCATCTTGGAGCATAGAATCATAGAATTCTATGGTGCAAAAGGAGGCCATTCAGCCCATCGCACCTACACCAACCACAATCCCACCCAGACCCTATTCCTGTAACCCCATGCATTTACCCTAGCTAGTCCCCTGACACTAAAGGGCAATTTAGAATGGCCAATCCACCTAACCCTCACATCTTTGGACTGTGAGACGAAACTGGAACACCTGAAGGAAACCCACACAGACATGGGAAGAACATGCAAACTCCACATAGACAGTGACCCAAGGCCGGGAGTCGAACCCGGGTCGCTGGTACTGTGAGGCAGCAATGCTAACCATTGTGCCACCCCCACGCCGTATGTTGAGGTCGATGTCTATGATTCTATGATTCTATCTTGGAGCACTTTAAAGGAGCTATATAAATGCAAGCTGTTGTTGCTGTTGAAGACATCCTGCAGAATTTACCATTTGATTATTCCTGCAGGGGCCAAATGAGAACATAGTCTGAGTGCGTCACAGATGAACTTAATGACCTGTGAATGGCATCCCTTTCTATTTATATACATTAGTGGTTGCTGGGATGGTGATTTCAGTGCCATGTGCTTGTCATCACGGGATTGTGCCACCTGGGATTCCAGCTGTTCACCATGATGCTCTGCCTCTGCTGATAGAGAGCAATGCCAATGTGGTGCATTCAGTGGAAGAAGGTATCTATACAGTTCACATGCTGACAGCTTCCTACCTAATGCTGCACAAATCTCCTTTTGGCAGCCCGCAATGGTGCAGAGCTATAAATGTTGAGGGCTTATTGTGAGTTTAATTGCCACCGGGCATTTGTGAAAGTCGAGCGAGTCTATAAATCTTTGTGAGGGATTTGACAGAGATGTGCAAGGTGCCCTTAGAAAGGTGTATAGCTCTTTGGAGAGGTCCACATAGGAATGGTGCACTCTGCGCACAAATTAAAGAGAAACATGCCTGGTCTGAGACACATTACTGTTGTATTGATAGGCTGGTTGATTGGGCAAATACATGGCAAATGAAGTTTAATCCGGATAAATGTGAGGTGATGCATTTTGGCCGGAATAATGTAGGGGGGAGTTATATGATAAAGGGTAAGCCCATAAGGAGTATAGAATCGCAGCGAGACCTGGGGGTGCAAGTGCACAAGTCTTTGAAGGTGGCAGTGCAAGTGGAGAGTGTGGTGAAGGAAGCCTATGGTATGTTACCCTTTATAGGAAGGGGTATAGAATATAAGAGCTGGAGTCTAATGTTGCAGTTGTACAGAACATTGGTTAGGCCGCATTTAGAGTACTGCATCCAGTTCTGGTTGCCTTACTACTGGATGGACGTGGAAACTCTGGAAAGAGTGCAGAGGAGGTTTACCAGGATGTTGCCTGGTATGGAAGGACTGGGGTATGAGGAAAGATTGAATAAATTGGGGCTCTTTTCCCTTGAAAGACGGCGACTGAGGGGGGATCTAATAGAGGTATATAAGATTATGAAGGGTATAGCTAGAGTAAACAGAGGTAAGCTATTTCCTGTGATAGAGACACATAGGACAAGGGGCCATGGGCTTAAGGTGAGGGGGGAGAGGTACAACACAGATATTAGAGGGAGGTTTTTCACACAGAGGGTAGTGGGGGTATGGAATGCTCTGCCAAGTAAGGTGGTGGAGGCAAACACACTAGAGTCATTTAAGAGTAACTTAGACAGGCACATGAGTGGGTTGGAGATGGGTGGATATAGGAGATTGTTTTAAATAAGGATCATTAGCATTGGGGCATCCCTGGAGAGGTAAATGGATATGGTACAATAATAATGTTTTTTTTTCATTCACAGGTTTTAAGTCGGTCCGCCTTGTGTCCAACAAGGGGCATACACGCGATGGGTCATACTTGGGCTGCTCTTGGTTGTTCGAGATTGGCCTAGTGCTTCATGTCGTTAGTGTGTGCCTAGACTGGACCAGATACTGGGCAAGACGACAGCTCAGTGACTATCGCTGATTGCTGTGCAGACACATGGATTTGGGCCAGTGTCTGTGGGAGTTTGCGCATTCTCCCTGTGCTTGCGTGGGTTTTCTCCGGGTGCTCCGGTTTCCTCCCACACCCCAAAGATGTGCTGTTAGGCTGATTGGAGGTAATAAATTGTCCCTAAATTAGTTTCCCTCAATGTGGATGGCCATAAAACATTAGACAGGGGTCGTGGGTGGAGGGGGGGACTGGTGGTGTTGAGATGGCAGCATGGGCTTGTTGGGCCGAAGGGCCTGTTTCCCAGGCTGATTTTGTTCTTTGTTTGTAAGGCCTCCTCCATTGTGGTGGTACAAAGTGGCATGTCCATGAGGAAATCAATTGCCTTGTCGAAAGTTGATCAGAATGTGATTTTTGGGGTGGAGGGGGGTGGGGCATGGATTTTGGGTTTCTGAAAGATGATTCCTGGGAAAAGAGAAAAGCCTTAATATAAATTGAGATGCAGATGCTCGTGGTTCAAAAATGTGAAGGAGGAGTTAAACAATTTCTTCAGGAGCCTCTACTCAATACCTGAAACTGATGCCCCACTCAGCTCACCAAATCCTCACTTGGATTTGTCTGAAGCACTGGGGGGAGCTGTTAAACTATTCTTTTGGTGTGCAAACTAGCACCAAATGCAGGAGCAGCATAGACCAAAGAAAGTTCTGTCTCCCCGAAGTGTGTAATTAATAAAATATGACCTGAGAGAATTTGAAGGGGGAGAGTTTTGCACCGCTAGGTAAAGTGAACGCACTTGCCATCAGCTCGACAATAGCGCAAATGCATTTACAAGCATTAACGTGTAAATTTTCTTGATTTTTTTTGTTCAATAATAGCGTAACAACAATTTAAATGCCAAAGGCAATGGTAAGTTCAGGGCAACTTTCACAGATTACTCTTGGATAAAGTTGGGAACTGCCCTGGAGACTGAACTGATAAATGTTTCCAAAATGAGGGCTGTTGTTATTCTGAATATGTCTGAAATGTACAACTACAAATATTTAGGTGTTTGTGGAAAAAATAGGATATGATGCCTGCCATATGTTTGCAATTGCCACACATTGTAATAAACAGTCATCCTGACCAGCTGTACCCACAAATATTTCTCTGGTACAACTTGATTATGAAGTGGGCTCTTGTCTGTGCACTCATCATTCTGAATTGTGTACCTTTCTGTTCCCCCTCCAGGACATTTAGCAGAAATCTTGGCAAATTCTTGGTGAAAAATTAAATGGCATGTAGCAACCAACATTTTAGGACAATCTTACTGGACAACATCGGTGAACAACTCAAGATGAATGAAGCATGCTTTCAGAATACCAATGGTGAGCTCAATTCAAATCCTCATAGCACAATGATAGTTTCTCAGCAAGGATCCGAGCGATTCCTGAGCATCATTCCAACAGGAGCTTTTCAGGTACAAACATTGGTGTCCTGGTGATTGCCTTAAAATAAATTAAGCAAGCAGCTCTCAGGAGAGTGAAACTAAGCAAACAGTTATGAGTTGTACATTTATCGAACAAAACATTTTTCCTGTTAAGAAAGTGGATAGCATTGTAGCAAGCACTACTGGGTGCAGTTGATTACATCTTGCGGTATAGAGAAACTCAGCCATTCTCTGAAAGATGTCGAAGCTCTCCCAGATGCAGGGCAGTCTGCAGAGTTCTTGATGAATTAGAGGTTATGTGGGGTGCAATCGGAAAGACTTGTGAGAAAAGCATTGCAGCAATCAAGTCCTGAAATGAAAGGTTCCAATGATATTTAGTGGCATTGTTTAATGTTTATTTATTGGTGTCATAAGTAGGCTTACATTAACACTGCAATGAAATTACTGTGAAAATCCCCTAGTCCCCACACTGCAGCGCTTGTTCAGAGACAGTGAGAGAGAATTTAGCATGGCCAATGCAGCTAACCAGCACATCTTTCGGACTGTGGGAGGAAACCGGAGCACCCAGAGGAAACTCAGGCAGACACAGAATAACATACAGGTTCTGCGTAGACAGTGATCCAAGCCGGGATTCAAATGCTGTGAGGCAACAGCGCAAACAACTGTGCCACAATACCGCCCTGTTGAAGAAGAAGTGAGGGCAGGCAATGTTTGAGGTGGAAGTAAATGATCTTGCTGACAGTTTGACTCTGGGATTTGGAGCTCAACTTAGAATCATACTGGATGCCTGTTAATGTCTTTGTTTCATACTGAAGACGTGAAGCAGACCAAAGAGACTTGAACAGGAAAGAAAGAGAAATGAGGGAAGAGTTGGACACGGAGCTTGGTGACAATAATGTATTCCTGGACTTTAGAGATGTGTAGGGTATAAAGAGCTATGGGACCATTGCTGGACTGGAAGATAAATAGTAACAGACTGATTGAGCCATGTGATATGTTTGCTTGTTGTAAATTCTATTTGATTCGATACAAAGTTCCATTGTAGAGGAGCCGAGTATAAGAAGTTGGAGAGGCCATTCGCTTTTTAAAAAAGTTGAAAGCAAATCAACAGTTAAGTCAAGCATCTCATCCAATATTATACAATGTCTTTGAACATCCTGCAATTAATATTTTTTCTAATTGTAGAATTTTGAGGCACAAAACTAGAAATCCTTTCCTATTAAGAGCATTTTAATTTATGATCTGTATTCTCTCGAGTTTAGAAGAATGAGAGGTGATTTCTTTGAAACTTAAATGGCTGGAGAGTGTGGATGTGGAAAGGATGTTTCCCCTGAATGCGTAGATGGTGACAGTATAGGAGATGGGGGCATGGGGAATTGTGGGTGGTTGGGAGGGGTATATTTGTCTAGAACCAGGGGACACAGTCTCAGAATAAAGAATAAATCATTTAGGACTGAGTTGAGGTGGAATGTCTTCACTCAGAAGGTGGTGAGTCTTTGGAATTCTCTACCCTAATAGGCTGGAGTGGCTCAGTAACTGAATGAGCTCAATACAAAGATCAACAGCTTTCTGGAGATTAATGACATTAGTGGACATGGGGATAGTGTGGGAAAATGCCATTGAGGCAGACAATCAGCTGTGATCTAATTGAATAGTGAAGCAGGCTTGAGGGGCTGAATGGCCTACTCCTGCTCCCACATTCATTGTGAAGCTTCAGCAAATAATGTAACAGTGAGTCTGATGCACTGGTTGCATCAGTTGATTGGCTGATTCTACATATAGAACATAGAAAATAGAACATAGAACATTACAGCGCAGAACAGGCCCTTCGGCCCACGATGTTGCGCCGACCAGTTAAAAAACAATGACCCTCGAACCTAAACCAAACCCTTACCATCCATAAACCTATCCATGGATCTCTTAAACGCCCCCAAACTAGGCGCATTTACAACTGCAGCAGGCAGGGCATTCCAATCCCTCACCACCCTCTGGGTAAAGAACCTACCCCTGACATCCGTCCTATAACTACCACCCCTTAATTTAAAGCTATGCCCCCTCGTGCTAGCTTTCTCCATCTGAGGAAAAAGGCTATCACTGTCCACCCTATCTAAACCTCTAATCATCTTATATGTTTCAATAAGGTCCCCTCGTAGCCGCCTTCTTTCTAACAAAAACAACCTCAAATCCCTCAGTCTCTCCTCATAGGACCTCCCCTCCATACCAGGCAACATCCTGGTAAACCTCCTCTGCACCCTCTCCAAAGCCTCCACATCCTTCCTATAATGTGGGGACCAGAACTGCACACAATACTCCAAGTGCGGCCGCACCAGAGTTTTGTACAGTTTCAACATGACGCTGCGGCTCCTAAATTCAATCCCCCTACCAATAAACGCCAAGACACCGTATGCCTTCCTAACAACCCCATCTACTTGATTCCCAACTTTCAGGGATCTATGTACACAAACACCTAGATCCCTCTGTTCATCCACACTATTCAGAGTCCTACCATTAGCCCTATACTCTACACATCCGTTATTCCTGCCAAAGTGAATTACCTCACACTTTTCCGCATTAAACTCCATCCTCCACCTCTCGGCCCAGCTCTGCAACTTGTCCAAGTCTTCCTGTAGACTAAGACACCCTTCCTCACTATCTACCACACCTCCGACTTTGGTGTCGTCAGCAAATTTACTAATCCACCCAACTATACCCTCATTCAGATCATTTATAAAAATTGCAAACAGCAGTGGCCCCAAAACAGATCCCTGAGGCACACCACTCGTAACTGAACTCCATGTCGAATACTTACCATCAACCACCACCCTCTGTTTCCTATCCACCAGCCAATTCCTAATCCAATTTCCGAGATCACCCTCAATCCCATACATCTGCAATTTCTGCAGAAGCCTTCCATGGTGAACCTTATCAAACGTCTGGTAGTGCCTCAGTTAGGAGTTTGCTTCAATTCTAACACATCCGCTGGCACAATTCTGGAATAGTCATAAGACAGAAATACAACATTCCTAACCACAGTCCACAGATGTGCAGGTCAGACAGATTGCCCATGGTTATGGAAATGGGATTGGTTATGTGGGCCTGGATAAGATATCCTTTCAGAGAGTCTCGATGGGCTAAATGGCTTCCTTCTGCACTGTAGGGATTCCACGGTTCCATGCTCCTATGATTCATTGTTGAAATCACGTTGAACTTTGTCTGTAAATACAGGTTATGGAATATCCATGGGGAAGTGCTAGAAACCACCTATGTTGTCTTATCAGCCTGTCCTTGTATTCCTCCTCTTCTTCACAGTAGAGGGACAGAGTGGAATCCCGAAAAGGAACATCTTCAGTAAAAGCTTAAATGCTGCAATAAAGGAAGTCCCAGTCCTGATCCCATTGGTAGGTTAGATAGGAAAAAGAAACAAAACAATCCCAACTATTCAGAAAGTTACGGCACATACATTATATTGTACTGTACTTTTCTTTGTTCTTTTGGTCCAAGTAAGGGCAGAAGGATTTTTTTTGTAGTTTAGTTAGAGCATCATGATTCACACAGACGTGCAGGGCAGAAGGTCCTGTTCCTGTCCTGTATTTTTCATTGCTCTTTGTTCTATATTATTCTAATATTCCTGAATAGTAAGCTCTAACTCTAAGTAGCCATCATTCGAACTGCAATGTTTAATGGGATCCACTTGGATTGAAGTGTTTTTGTCATATCCTGATCTGATGTCCAGTTCGCAGATGAATGCTCTGCTTGATTTTTTGCTTATTACTCTTTATAGTGGTTTAATACAACTGAATGGCTTGCAAGGCCAATTCCAGTGGTAAAGAGTCAACCCCTTTGATCTGGCACAGAAACAAACCAAAGAGGGATACAATAATGTATAATAGGATATAGCGACACTGGAGAAGGTACAATAAATTTACAAGGATGATGTCTGAACTGAGAGGAAAGAACTATCAAGAATAAATTGGCTGGAGCTTTTTGTCTGCAAAACAGCTAAAAGAACTCTTTAAAATTATGAATGGGCATAGTAACATGGAAATGGGAGCAGGAGTAGGCTATTTGGCCACTTGAGTCCGCTCCGCTATTCAACCAGGTCATGGCTGATCTTTTGCCTCAATAGCATTTTTTTGCACTATCCCCATATCCCTCAATATCTTTAATATCTAGGAATCAATTGATCTCTCTCATCAACATAATGACTGCAGAGTCCTCTAGGCTAGAGAATTCCAAAGATTCTTCTGAATGAAGAAATTCCTCTTACTCTCAATCCTGAATGGCCTACCTCATTGGGACTGTGTCCCCTGTTTAATAAAGTAGACATAAAGAAAATGCTTCCAATTCTGTGTAATTCCATTGCAAGGGGCCATAAATAAAATTAATCAATCCAATGAAGAATGTAAAAGAAACTTCTTTGTCCAGAGAGTGACTAGAATGTGAACATTGCTACCAGTGAGTAGCACAGATGCCTTGAAGAGGAACCTATGTAAGTACATGAGGCAGGGAATGTAGATATAGATATGCAGATAGAATCAGATGAAGTCGATGGAAGAGGTTCATGTATAGCATAAACAAAGCAGGTTGGCTAAGTGGCCTGTTTCTATGTTGAAAATTCTATGCAATACGTCACACAAGTAAAGACAGAGACTAAGTCCTGTCTTCACACTGAAGATACCCTCCACTGTGTCATGTAGCAAGACCCCTGGGTGATGTGAGATAGACTGTGAACAAATCAAAACTGGGCATTCATGAGCTGTTGTGGGTTACTGACTGCAACAGAATTGTGTCCCACCACAACGTGTAACATCATGACCAATTGAAACTACAACACCGGGTTACTTGTATGCTGAACAGAAAGAAACAAAATGTTTTAGACAGAGTTAAACAATCTTTTTGATCAGATCAAAGCTTTCTTTACCACTGCTATTTCCAGTTATGCTAGTGGACAATTAAGCAATTAATGAAAGGGATAGACTCCATGATTGTCCCCATCTTCAATGATGGGAGAGCCTTGCATGTAGATGTGAATAACAAAATTCAGTATCTGCAAATATCTTCAGACAAAAAGGTTAAGTGGACAATGGTTCTCAATGTTCTCCACAGGTCCCTACCACCTTTCTCTTCAATTTTATTGAATTTGTGGGTATTTGTTTAAACAAATGACACCTTGAATTTTTTTGCACGGTTGCAGATTCGTGGTAAGTTAAAGAAGCTAAATTGTGTTTGAACTGCATGGGGACCATGCATGGGGCATTGCTCTGTGCAGCAATGTAACTTAGAGGGAGCAACTGGTCCCCACCATCACAGATGCCAGTCTTTAGCTAATTTACTTCACTTGAGGCAAAATCAAGAAATGGCTAAATGCGTGGGATACAGTAAAGTATTCACTCCCCTCAGTTGCAGTGCTGAAGACCCGGGGCTGGATGATTGCTGCCTAATTCAGGCTGGACTGGAGGTGACCAGATTGAAAAGATAGTGGTGGTGCTGTGTGGTCAGACATCCCACTTCCATTTCACCGTTTCTGATTTTCCTGTGGGTAGAGGTAGCTTGGACCTCTGACTTCACCCACATCCCGAGGCCAATGGAAGTAATTAAGAGCTTGTTTAAAGCTCATCTCTGTAAATTTTTGAATCTTCAGGGGACAGCTGGCATTCAGCAACTGTTGGTCTCAGACCAGCTGAAGACAGGCAAGGTTCATGTTATAAAGCCTAGAAAGTTCATAAAGTTAGTGTTTATGCAGCTCA
This sequence comes from Carcharhinus amblyrhynchos, assembly GCF_965287045.1. NCBI lineage: Eukaryota > Metazoa > Chordata > Chondrichthyes > Carcharhiniformes > Carcharhinidae > Carcharhinus > Carcharhinus amblyrhynchos. The sequence continues at coordinate 66,552,202 of NC_137333.1, read as the reverse complement.
TAGGGTGAAGAGCTTACCACTTTGAAGGTAAAGTTGCAGCAGTCTATTACAGGTTAGAGGGGAAGCCAGTGTTAAGAACTTTGCCATCATGACATCAGGCGGAGGCATGGATAACACTTTGACCCAACGCAGTATGGACCTTTCTATCATATTCTTTACAATAGAAATTGTACTCTTAGTGATCCAAAAGTGGATAAATAAGTAAATGATTCTTTTTTTGTGCAGTATATCAGATTTCATTATTCACAACTGAACAAGTTGACATCCATCTACACACCATCAACCTATGAAGCTCAGATGCAGCTAGGTGGACTTTGGTGTGAGCTTGTGAGTGCTCCTATGTAGCACAACCCCTGTGAAGTCAGCTGAAGGGCAGACAGGCTGCTGGCCTTCCTGCTCTGTGACTTTCGATGGCTGGGATAGTTGTCCTTTGTTTGCCTGTTGTCTTGGGGGCCTCCTGCACAGGGATAGGAGCCATCTCTGTCTTCACGTCTTCCGTTTCACCATCAGAGGGACTGAAGACCCACCATCCATGTCAGGAAGCTTTGAGACGAACCCCCAGTTGCTTTGGACAGTTGATCCTCTATCCTTTCAGCTCACACTTTATCCTCCCTGTTCATGCAAAGCTGAGCATCTAATGAGGATTCCTAGCACCTCATCCCTATCTGGTTGAACCACTGCTCCACGGATCTCATGGAGGAGGTGATAGTTGTCAGATATCTCCGGCATCCCCTGCATCGTCAGCTGGATGTGACTCACCATGAAGCTCATCACTCTCTCTATGGAGGATGCCATGCAGACATACCTCAGAGATATGGCTGTTCTTATGTTTGGATGGACTCTTGCAGATTGAGTGTGCAAAGACTCTGGAAGTTCTGCCAGATGTTCATGCATCTGACATGAGAGCTCCAGCATATGCCACCACGTCGTTGACTCAAGAGGCAAGTCACCATCCTGAAGTTGAGCGCTGCTTTTGTCTCTCACAGCCCTCTGATGTAAACAGCTACAACTATTACAGCTCTGTCAGCTGATAAGGTACATCTGGGCAGCACAATGGCATAGTGGTTAGCTGTGCTGCCTCACAGCACCAGAGATCCGGGTTCGATTCCCGGCTTGGGTCACTGTCTGTGTGGAATCTGCATGTTCTCCCCATGTCTGCATGGGTTTCCTCCGGGTGCTCAGATTTCCTCCCACAGTCTGAAAGACATGCTGGTTTGGGTCATTGACCCAAACAGGCACCAGAATGTGGCGACTAGGGGAATTTCACAGTAACTTCATTGCAGTGTTAGTGTAAGCCTTACTTGTGACATTAATAAATAAACTTTAAAAAAAATCTGTGCTGAGCTCAACAGATTGCCAATGGTGACCCTTTGCTGCATGCACATGACTGCCCATCAATGTGGGAGTGCCTGCACTGGTGAAGGATGCAAGGAAATGATGCGGTGCTGCTTCCTCTAAGGTCTCCTCCTCCTCAGAGGTAGATGGCTTGTCCTGGAGGCTCTGTAGCTGCCTGACTTTGTGCAAGACCTGCTCCAATGCTTTTTCTACCATTGGTATGAGGATTGCTACATATGGAACTCAGCCTCAAGTCCTTCCCTTCTCTCACACACTCTTCTCCTGTAATGTATATAAACAACCAGTTATTCACCTCCATCATAGACATGCATTGTGCCTGTGGCAGCCTTGCAGGCAGACATGGCACCACAGGTCTGCCTGCTGCTTGTGGCCATTCAGCACCCCCTCCCTCTTCTCCAAACAGTGCAGGGGGTCAACTCTGCCTGGCCATTGATCTCCACACAAAGAGGCTACCAAGCCACCAATGCTGCTTGTTCGGCATCACCACTGACTGGATTGCCAACACACTCCCACCCTCCCTTCAAATTTATAACCTTCATGACCATCTTCTGACACAATGAAGGATGTAAGCTTAATGTTTGCACCGCGCTCACCTCACCAGACTACATCAGGCCACTCCACTCATCCTCTTTCTACATTGCAGCCATGTAAATGAGACCACCCCAGGGCTGCTGACCTCTAATCCGCTATCTCCATTCATGCCCTTTTTATCTGGTGAGCTGGCCTCCTCCTCCAGTCCCCAGGGAAAGGAAATTCCTTCTGGACCTGTGTAACCTGAGCTGCTGGGAGCTATCAGAAAATCTCAGAACCAATCTTTCTCTAACTGCTGCCATTTCTCTCCAGTTGTCAGGCCTCCCTCTCAGTTTCCTCTGGGGTTCCTGTCCTTAAAATGCTGCTTTTAACGATGGCTCCAGCTCCCAGCCTGGCAGTCAGTCGTTAATTGGTAGGCCCCAACAAGATCACAGCCTCACTTCTGCCCTCACCACATGCAACCACAACAGCTGCTTTACATCCCAGTGTCACTGCCAGTATCTCCCTGCCCTGCTCACCCCTCCAGTATCACTGAAATGTTTACATCCCATGCAGTATTTGATCCCCACCGCAGCCCCTACTGCTTCCTGTAATCGCTCAAACAAATATTGATCTGGTTGTTATTTGATGGTTTTGATTTGATTTGGTTTATTTTGTCACATGTATTAGTGTACAGTGAAAAGTGTTGTTTCTTGCGCACTATAGAGACAAAGCATATCATAGATAGAGAAGTAAAGAAGAGAGTGGAGAATATAGAGATGGAGTTGATCAGATGAAGTTTGTGTTTTTCCTGGGAATCTATTCTATATAATCACTACAGGCTAGTGCAGAAATATTACTTTTAATGTGGTTGAAGCTCATCATTTTTAGACCTGTGGGGGATATAGTGGTGGAAAAGGGGTTGCCTGTATATTTTCTTTGTTTACCAACTCAAACATTGAACTCTTTTCTGCAGTAAGATCAATTTTCATCTGGTCTTTATGGTTTCCGGACTCTATAAAAACAACACTACAAAGCTTGATTTAATCCATGGAAAATACAAAGAGACTCTCAATAACTACAAATTCACCCAGGCAACTACTGATTGAATAAGTATGAACGACTATTCAAGAAATTCATCAGACCAAGTGTTGAGCTATGGCTGGAGAGAATAATGAGATTCCCCACATATGGCAGATCATATGTTTGGCCCATGAGTGATTGGAAGGAAGCCTGGATTTTACAGGTTAAAGAGGTGAGTCCTGAGGCATTGAATACAACCAAAATAGTGCTCAGAAAACTAAAGCTCTGTCATGTTTTTCATTATGTACTGAAGAGGCTAGTCAGTTTGGAGGTAGGTTTGCAGCCAACTTTTGCAAAACAAAGTCTAACCTGCTGAGGCAAAATTGGATTTTCTGCAGCATCTGAGGTTAGCCACGGCTTGATTGAGCACTTGCACCTTTGAGACAGAAAGCTGTAGGTTCAAGAGCCCTCCAGAGACTGATATCTTAGTGCAGCTTTGAAGGAGAGCTGTCTTTTGGCTGAAATATCCCATGATACTATATGAAGAAGTACTTGGAAGTTTTCCTAGCATTTCACTCAATGTTTATCTTTCAAACAATATCACAAGAAAAAACAGATCATTTGATGATGTATCTCATTGCATTCTTGTAGACTCTAGATTTGTGAAAAATGTCCATGATTTGTTATTGAAACATAGAAACTAGAAGCAAGAGTAGTCCATTTGGCCCTTCAAGCCTGCTCTGTCATTCATTGTCATCAAGTTCATCATCCTGATTCTGCCTTCCCCCCATATCCCTTGATCCCTTCAGCTCCAAGAACTATATCTAATTCCTTCTTGAAATCACACAATGTTTTGGCCTCAATTACTCCCTGTGATACTGAATTCCACACACTCACCACACTCTGGGTGAAGAAAACGTTATAACAGTTTACAAACAGTGACTACACTTCAGAGAATGATCTAATTGGCTGTGAATGCTTGCAAATATGTTGATGATAATGAACAGTGCAATAGAAATGCAAGTTCTTTCTTTAATCTTAATGACAGCACCAACATACCGATTAGGAAAATCTGTGAATAAACATATGGAGAATACAGAACCTATTTCAGACTGAAGGATCTCCTTTTTCTTCAGGTTCAACAGCCTTTTCCGTGTCATCTCCTCAGCTGATTTTTTTCTCTCCTTTGGGCTGGGACTCTCGATTGAGGGGTACTTGAATATTCCATCTAACCGTTGGCTCTCGGAGATAATAATGAGCGAAGGCTGTAGAAACTGCAGTATTCGGAGTAATAGAAGTAATGGTCCCTCAATCTTTTATACTGGCTGGATCTTTCTCTGAAAAACTGTATTGACTTCTCAAGAGTGGTGGGTGGAAAGGAAAGAAAGGATGCACTAAGTTCCAAATACTTTAATGATTCAGAATGTCCCCGTTGCTTCTGTAGAGGCAGCATTCTCAATGATGAAATAAGAATTTGTATTCCTGTGTAATTTTGCAAACCAGTCTATGTTTATGGGCTAGTTGGATTAATGCTTAGAGAGGGGCTTGTTTGTAGTTTCATTTCTCTAGCTGATGATATGCAACCACCAGTTGTACCTAACTGAACACTGCATAAAAAAAGAGAGCCTGTTTAGAATGGCAACAACTCACTGGATTTATTGCTGAAATTCTGATAGAAATAGTCTTAATGATCACCTATAAAAAAGACCCATCTCGATGAATTATTTTCTTGACCATAGAAATCATGATCAAATAAATCATTGCCAGAATGTTTTTCAGGCCGTAATGTCACTCAGATGTGACTACTGAGCTGAAATAAATGTTACAATCCTAAATCCTGTTTAATCTTGAAGGTCCTGATTATTTCTACTAGTATAAATTTGTTCTAAATGATTACAAACTGATGCTACTGGACAGAGTAGAAAAGTGCTTATCGCAGATTTCAGATTTGTTGGAATCAGATTTCCAACATCACCCTATTGGTTTATTTATTCATCAATCCAGGTACAGATTTGGACAGGATTAAATTAGAGGTAAGAATTAAAACAGTGTGTAAGTGAAATTTAATGGTATGAAGATCAGAGCTGACAGAAAACAACCACGATAACCATTTCTCCCTTCCCTACCCTGCTTGATCCACATCAATCTCTCTCCTTCCCTCTCTCTTTTTAGACCTCCCATTTTCCTGCTTTTCCTTTTCCCTCAACATCCCTCTCTGCTATATAATGGAACTGATTCTCAACACTGCACACACTGGAGGTAAGAATTCCGATTAGAACATAGAACATAGAACAGTACAGCACACTACAGGCCCTTCAGCCTGCGATGTTGTGTCGAGCTTTGTCTGAAACCAAGATCAAGTTATCCCATTCCCTGTCTTTTTGGTGTGCTCCATGTGCCTATCCAATAACTGCTTGAAAGTTCCTAAAGTGTCCGACTCCACTATCACAACAGGCAGTCTATTCCACACCCCAACCACTGTCTGAGTAAAGAACCTGCCTCGGACATCCCTCTTATATCTCCCACCATGAGCCTTATAGTTATGCCCCCTAGTAACAGATACATCCACCTGAGGAAATAGTCTCTGAATGTCCAGCCTATCTATTCCCCTCATCATCTTATAAACCTCTATTAAATCACCTCATCCTGCTCCGCTCTAAAGAGAAAAGCCCTGGCTCCCTCAACCTTTCCTCATAAGACCTACCCTTCAAACCAGGCAGCATCCTGGTAAATCTCCTCTGCATTCTCTCCAATGCTTCCACATCCTTCTTATAGTGAGGTGACCAGAACTGAACACAATATTCCAAATGTGGTCTCACCAAGGTCCTGTACAGTTGTAGCATAACCCCACGGCTCTTAAACTCAAACCCCCTGTTAATAAACACTAACACACTATAGACCTTCTTCAAGCATCTATCCACTTGAGTGGCAACCTTCAGAGATCTGTGGGTATGAACCCTAAGATTTCTCTGTTCTTCCACATTCCTCACAACCCTACCGTTGACCCTGTAATCTGCATTCAAATTTGTCCTATCAAAATTAATCACCTCGCACTTATCAGGGTTAAACTCCACCTGCCACTTTACGGCCCAGCTCCGCATCCTATCAATGTCTCTTTGCAGCCTACAACAGCCCTCCACTTCATCCACTGCTCCACCAATCTTGGTGTCAACAGCAAATTTACTGACCCACCCTTCAGCCCCCTCCTCCAAGTCATTGATAAAAATCACAAATAGCAGAAGATCCAGCTCTGATCCCTGTGGTACACTGCTGGTAACTGGTCTCCAGTCTGAAATTTTCCCTCCACCACCACCCTCTGTCTTCTGTGAGATAGCCAGTTACTTATCCAATCTGCCAAATTTCCCTCTATCCCACACCTCCTTACTTTCTTCATGAGCCTACCATGGGAAACCTTATCAAACGCCTTACTAAAATCCATGTAAATGACATCAACTAATCTACCTTCATCTACACACTTAGTTACCTCCCCAAAGAATTCAATCAAATTTGTGGGGCAAGATTTTCCCTTCACGAAACTGTGTTGAGTATCCCAGATTAAGTTGCATTTTTCCAAATGGTCATAAATCCTGTCCCTCAGGACCTTTTCCATTAACTTACTGACCACAGAAGTAAAATTAACCGGCCTATAATGACCAGGGTCATTCCTATTCCCTTTCTTGAACAGGGAAACAACATTCACCACTCTCCAATCCTCTGGCACTATCCCTGGGGACAGTGAGAACACAAAGATTAAAGTCAAAGGCTCTGCAATCTCATCCCTTGCCTCCCAAAGAATCATCTGGCCTAGGGGACTTATTGACCGTCAGGTTTTTCAAAATTGGTGATACATCTTCCCTCAGAACATCTACCTCCTCCAGCCTATCAGCCTGTATCACAATCTCATCCTCAAAAACATGGCCCTTCTCCTTTGTAAACACTGCAGAAAAGTATTCATTCATCACCTCTCCTATCTCTTCTGACTCCATGCACAAGTTCCCACTACTATCCTTGACTGGCTCTAACCTCAACTTGATCATTCTTTTATTTCTCATGTAAGAGTAAAAAGCCTTGATCCTACCCACCAAGGACTTCTCATGCCCCCTCGTAGCTCTCCTAAGCCCTTTTATTTTGCTCATTCCTTGCTACCTTGTAATCCTTAGGCGACCCAACTGAACCTTGCTTCCTTTCTTGTGAAAATTCCTGTCTATAGTATACTGTGATTGTGATCCCTTCCGAAAGCAGCAGAGCTCAGACAGAGTGGGAAGAAAGGTCTTTGCTGCATTGATTGATTTTTGTCTGCAGGTACTGGCACAAGGATTGGTTTGCCAACTAGCTGACAGTTGATGCTTGGGATGTATAAATATAGCTTACACCAGGGTTTCCCAAACTTTTCCAGCTACTGAACCCTTTTGACCTCCTACGTGTATCAAAGGAAATCCAAAGAAATATCCTGATTGTGTTGAAGAATTAAATCAGGAAAAATGGTTAGTATTGCACAATAGGTACAACCATAGAAAAAACTAATTAAACAATGTTCTTATGCCTTATTTGTATGCATTTATTATAATATAAAAATGCTGTCATTCAACAAATACTTCCAAGCCTTACCTTCTTTTTGTCATTTTAATGGGAGCACCCAGTCCCACACTCCCTCACTGACACTGACTCTCACCCTCACCATTTTCATGCTCACCCGCTCCCATCTACACTCACACTCTCGCCCATATCCACAGTCTCACCCACATGCACATTCTCACCCGTATTCTCTCTCACCCACACTTCCTCTCACCCACACTCTCATCCTCACCCACTCTCACCACTCTCATCCACAGTCTCCCTCACCAACACTCTCATCACATCTATACTCTCACCCACATCCACACTCACTCACATCCACACCCTCACCCTCACTCCCCCTCACCCACATCCACACTCTCACCCACACTGTCACCCATATTCACATTCTTACCCACACTCTCACCCACATCTGCAGTCTCACTCACATGCACATTCTCACCTGTACCCTCTCTCACCCACACTTCCTCTCACCCACACTCTCACCCTCACCCACTCTCACCCACAGTCTCCCTCACCCACACTCTCATCACATCTACACTCTCTCTCACCCACACTCTCTCTCATCCACACTCTCACCCACATCCACACCCTCACCCTCACTCCCCGTCACCCACATCCACACTCTCACCCACATCCACATTCTCACCCTCATCAATATTCTCTCCTGACCAACCATGGAACTGCTGCAGGAGTCCCATGGATCTTTGGGTTCCATGGAATCCAATTTGGGAACCCCTGGCTTATAGAATGAAGCTGCTGTGATCAGTCAGGCTTTGCTGGAAACAAGTCAAGTTCTCATGTACAATGTGATCAAATGTATGATCAGTGTGCTGAAGGAAAATGGCTAGTTAGACTTCACCCATATCTGCGTCATCAGGCCTGTTATTACAAACTAGTTTCAGAGCTGGAGCTTCTGCACACGCACTCATTTTCCAAAGTGAGATAAGTTTACTTCTGTCTGCAGTACCCCTTGTAGGGCATTAATTTGTCAACCTTCTTCTCTTAAGCACCTTGGGTGGGAGGGGAAATGTCTGGGGAGATAGTTCCTGCTGGCAAATCCATTCAAATCAGTGAAGGCAGTGAGCACAAAGGCCAGTAGCTAGGTTGTAATAAAAGTGACATGCCCAGCATATGAAACAGAAAATGATACAGGAGACATTGCATCCTTTGACATCTGCAGCATTATTATACAATTTGTAAGGGGCTATCTATCTCAGCTGGAGAATTTCAATGCCTGTGATAAGAATTGACAGTAACTTTGGGATATTTCACAGTTTACATTACATAGGGTACAATTTAAACATGGAAAAAACAGCTTACATTAGCATAATTGCCTGGTTATAATGAAAATAAATTCTGGGGTGGCAAAAAAATTTGCTAATATTCTGCTTTCAGACAGCAGAAAGCGAAACAGGGAATATCATCATTCTGTGCTGGTTATGTGATGTTAAGATTGAGTAATATTTAAAATGGGCGTTACATTAAAGGAGCCTTCAGTCATTTTGGACCTTGCACAATAAAGGAAGTGGCCATTTAGCTTGATTTTAAAATTTATTTTACTGATTTTATTGCTGATTCAACTTGGTTTTGTAACATTTTCAGGGCTGCTGGTTTCAGTTATCGTTTAATTTGCGATTTATAGATTTCAAAGCAGCTCGGGTTATATATTTAAGCAGTTGCATGATTGCTTTAAGAGCCAATCACATGAATTGATGGTGATATAATCGGGATGTTTCACAGGCTTGTGCTTAATTTCATTTGCTACTCTGTACAGGCAAAAGTTCCTACAATAAACGTGTTGTTATTTTACATTTATGTGTGCAGACCACATCTTTTTCTTTTTGTTTAAAACCCACAACCTCTAACATAGTTTCAACATTGCAAAAAAAAAATTGACAATGCTTCAGCATTTTATTTCATCAAGAACATTGAGAAAACATCCTAAGTTAAGTGAAAAAAACGCATTGTGGTTCCTTGCACTTGGAATATTAGAAAGCTGGGAAAAATCAACAAGAGGATTAAAAATTGAAGTGCTAGTCAAGAGAGACAAAGTAAGAGAAAAAAGAAAAAGAAATATTGTGTTTCTTACCAGAAACAAAATTGGGTAGACTCCTGTAAGCTGCAGGGTCTGTGCACGTGTTGCTGTGTGTAGCGCAGAGTGGGAGACTCACTACACAGTTGCAACAGGGTGGAAAATTCTCTGTGTGGTTTTGAAAGAGGTTTTTTTTAATCAGAGAAGGGTGAGATTCCAGGCAGTATGTGGCATATTTGAAAAGAAAGGATGCTTTGTTGTGTGGCTAGTGCCATTTGAAAAAAAAATCAAGTCAACGGTCTCCAGGATAAAAAAAGCAGGATCACAGTAAAAAAAAACTGAGCCGTTTTGAATTGTTGATGCCTGAAAAAGAAATGACAGATCAGTTAAGAGCCATGGGTCCATTCAATGAAGAAAATGAATCATGGAGTTCCTGTGCACAGAGCATTTTCAGTACTTTTTACGTTGTTTTTAACCACCTTTTCTGAGTCTCAGGAACCAAAACTTATGATCAGTTGACAGATTCTTGAAGAGCATTAGTCTCCAAAGGTACTGATCATTGTGGAACGGTTCAGGTTCCACCAAAGGAATAAAGTGGAAAGCAAAAGCATTGCTCAGTAAGTGGCAACCTTAAAAAGACTGACAAACATTGTGAGTTCGGTCAGTCATTAGAAGATACTCTTCAAGAGCATCTAGTTTGTGATCTCCAAAATTAATATCATCACTCTAACATAGTAAAATGTCCCAAGACAGGACCATTTTGACACAACACTCATAAGGAGGTACTAGGACAGATGACCAAAAGCTTGGTTAGAAGGATGAAAGAGAGGTTGAGAGTGAATAGATATAGGGGAGAAGTTCCAGACTTTAGGCCAAATGAAGGCATAGCCACCAAATGTGAAGTCATTTAATTTGGGGGTTCTCAGGTCCAGCATTAGAGAAACACAGATATGTTGAAGTGTTGTATAGCTTGAAGAGATGGCATAGATAGTGAAGGACTTGGCAATGGAGAGAATATGATACAAGCAGAATTTTACAACCAAGATGTTGCTAAACCAGGAGCCAAGATAGGTTTTTGATGAGAGAGGGGATTAAGGGTTATGGGGAGAGGGTGGGAATGTGGAACTGAGCCATGACAGATCAGCCATGATCTTATTGAATGGCGGGGCAGGCTCGAAGGGCTAGTTGGCCTACTCCTGCTCCTACTTCTTATGTTCTTATGTTCTTATGTCAGTGAGAATAGGAGTGTTAGACAGGGTAATGTCATCCACTGTGACTTAAGAAGTGGCGGAATTTTGGAATGCTTAAAATTTACAGGGGGCCAACTGGGAGCAAAGCCAGGAGAGCATTGGAATGGCCAGTTTTCAAGGTAATAAAGGTACAGATGATTGTTTCAGTGACAGATAAGTGAAGGAAAGGTTGGGAGTGCGAGCGATGTTAAGCAGATAGAAACAGCGGGTGTGGTGATGGCATCAATATGTGATCAGAAGCTCATCCTGGACTGTTATGGCACTAAAGATATGGTAAGAAGTCTCACAACACCAGGTTAAAGTCCAACAGGTTTATCTGGAATCACAGCTTTTGGAGCGTTGCTTCTTCATCAGGTGAGTCATTTTTTTTCAGGGTAGTGTCATGGTTGCTGTTCTCCTGAAGGCTGGGTAGTTTGCTGTGAACAATGGTCTGAAGTTGCGCAGTTGTTTGAAGGCAAGGGATGGAAGTGTGGGGATGACCTTGGTGAGATGTTCATCTTCATCGATGACGTGTTGAAGGCTCCGAATTAAATGACGTAGTTTCTCTGCTCTGGGGAAGTACTGAATGATGAAGAGCACTCTAGGGGTTGTGTTCCATGTTTGTCTTCTGAGGAGGTCGGTGTGGTTTTTCACTTTCGCACATTGGAACTGTTGAACGATGAGACAAGCATCATATCCCGTTCTTACGAAGGCATCCTTCAGTGTCTGTAGATGTCTATTGCATTCCTCCTCATCTGAGCAGATCCTGTGTATACAGAAGGCTTGTCTGTGGGGGATAGCTGGGGGAAGCTGGAGAAGTGCGTTCTTCGGAAGGCTCAGTAGTTTGCTGCAAACAATGGTTTGTTTGACTACTTGATGAGGGAACTGCGTTCTGAAAGCCCATGATTCCAAATAAACTGGTTGGACTTTAACCTAATGTTATGATACTTCTTACTGTGCCCACCCCAGTCCAATGCCAGTATCTCCACATCATGACTAAAGATATGAACGGTGTTGTTCAATCTTAGACTATTACCAGGGAGAGGGACAGAGTGTTCGCCAGGAATGGAATTTCTTTGGGAGTATTGTGATTATGTAAAATGCATTTCCTCCAAGTGGTTGGTGAGCTAGGAGTGTGTGTGTGTGTGTGTGTGTGTGTGTGTGTGTGTGTGTGTGTGTGTGTGTGTGTGTGTGTGTGTGTGTGTGTGACTCTCTTTTCATTTGAGTGTTTAAATGTAAAAATAACCCAGCTGTCAAGCTTTATTCTTAAACAACACAAAAGGTAATTACAAAACTACAGTTGAAAGTTACTGAAGTAAAACTGGTGAACTAAAATACGGACACAAAGATTAAAAAGCAGATAAAAATATATAAATGAGATTTCAAATCTGTCTCTGTGAGATACTATTGCAGGGTCCTTTCTTGAATTTGTCCTTTCAAATTGAAGAGGTTGAAACTTTTTTTTAAATTTATATTTATTTGTCACAAGGAAGGCTTACATTAACACTGCAATGAAGTTACTGTGAAATCCCCCTAGTTGCCACAGTTCGGCTCCTGTTTGGATCGTTGCATGTCTTTCAGAATGTGGGAGGAAACTGGAGCACCCGGAGGAAGCCCACACAGACATGGGGAGAATGTGCAAACTCTGCACAGACAGTGACCCAAGCCGGGAATCGAACCCCAGGCAATGCGCTCAGTTCTAAGCTCCCCTGGGTTTTCTGCTTGCTAGGTGCATGCCTTCTGATATCATCATGCTTTGTGCCATTCTGACATCACACTGTCATGGATACATTATTAGATGTGGGGCTGTAATTCCAAATGTGAGCCCAATAATGCCATGCTAATTTAGTGCAATGAGGTTCCTGATGTCGAACAGTGAGAAACAAGGCCATCACTGACAGCGGACGGATGATTGCTTCCTGCTTTTATATCGACGTGAAGTGTGACTTTAGTCTTCTTGTGGTATTTTTCTGTTTTTGTCACCAAATCCACCTGACTCAAATGGGAGCAGAGAATCCCAGCCACTGTTTCAAATCAGGAAAATAGTTAAATCGTTGCCTTACTGCTGGTAACGGTGAAGCTATAAATTGTCACACATTTGGAAGATTCAATTGTGTTGTCCAAGGCATCCTTGAATTATTAATAACTCCCTTGGTGACTGATTTTGAGAGTGCACAGTTCAGCAGTGTTTAAGCAGTCATCTGTGGAGACAGCTGTCTGCTGTGACATCCATCTCCAAAGGACTTTTAAAACTTAAAGGTATTTTAAAGCAGGAATGACTTGAAATGATTTTCTTTAAAACTCCAGAATATAATACACATATCTGAATTAGGAACAGGAGTAGGCCACTCGGCCCCTTTATGTCTGCAATTCAGTAAGACCATGGCTGATCTGATTGTAACCTCGACTCCACACTCCTGCAAGCCAATGCCTCTCAGAAGACCAAGGAAATTTGGCATGTCTGCTACGACCCTCACCAACTTCTACAGATGCACTTTGGAAAGCAAATTTTCAATTTGCATCACAGCTTGGTATGGCTCCTGCTCAGTCCAAAACCGCAACAAACTACAGAAGATTGTGAATGAAGCCCAATCCATCATGCAAACCAGCCTTCCACCCATTGACATAGTCTACACTACCTGCTGCCTCGGAAAAGCAGCCAGCATAATAACACATCCCAGACATACCTTCTTCCGTTGGGAAAAAGATACAAAAGTCTGAGATCACGTACCAATCGACTCAAAAAACAGATTCTTCCCTGCTGCCATCAGACTTTTGAATGGATCAGCTCACATTAAGTCGATCTTTCTCTGCACCCTAGCTATGACTGTGACACTACATTCTACACTCTTTCCTTTGCTTCTTGATGAATGGCATGCTTTGTCTGTATAGCACGCAGGAAACAATATTTTCACTGTGTATTAACACATGTGACAATAATAAATCAAATCAAATCCCCGATAACCTTTCACCACTTGCTTATCAAGAATCTATCTACCTTTGCCTTAAAATATTCAAAGACTCTGGGCTGGATTTTCTGGCCACGCTAGTTCCAAGGTCAAAAAATCCCTCTCAAAGTCAACACACCTTTGTATGGTCCATGTCCCACCCACTATGATTCCCACGGTCGGCAGGATGGGAAAATTCTGCCCGCGGCTTCCACTGCCGCCTTTTGAGGAAGAGGATAAGTTCCACTGGATACAAGCCCAGCCTTCATGAGACAACCCACCCATTCCAAGTATTAGTAGAAGTCAGATTGCAATATTTCATAGAATCCTACAGTGCAGAAGGAAGCCAATGTTGGCAAGTGTGAGGTGGTCCACTTTGGTAGGAAGAATGGTAGGAAGGACTATTACTTACGTGGCGAAAAACTGCAGCAGGCGACGGTGCAGAGGGACCTCGGGGTCCTTGTGCATGAGTCGCAAAAACCCAGCCTGCAAGTGCAGCAGGTGGTCAGGAAGGCGAATGGGATGCTGGCCTTCATAGCGAGGGGGATTGAATATAAAAGTAGGGAGGTCTTGCTGCAGCTGTATAGGGCATTGGTGAGGCCGCAGCTGGAGTACTGTGTGCAGTTTTGGGCGCCGCACCTGCGCAAGGATATTTTGGCCCTGGAGGGAGTGCAGAGGAGGTTTACTAGGCTGATACCGGAGTTGAGGGGGTTGAGCTATGAGGAGAGGCTGAATAAACTAGGCTTGTACTCGTTAGAGTTTAGAAGAATGAGGGGAGATCTCATTGAGACGTATAAGATGATGAATGGGATGGATAGGCTAGAGGTGGAAAGACTCTTCCCGCTCAAAAAAGACAGTAGGACTAGGGGGCACAGCCTCAAGATAAAGGGGGGGCGGTTCAGAACGGAGTTGAGGAGGAACTTCTTCACTCAAAGGGTGGTGAATCTCTGGAATTCTCTGCCCGTTGAAGTGGTGGAGGCTGCCTCGCTAAATATTTTTAAGAAGCGGGTTGATGGGTTTTTGATAAGAGAGGGGATTAAGGGTTATGGGGAGAGGGCGGGAAAGTGGAACTGAGCCACGACAGATCAGCCATGATCTTATTGAATGGCGGGGCAGGCTCGAAGGGCCAGATGGCCTACTCCTGCTCCTATTTCTTATGTTCTTATGTTCTTATGTTCTTATGACCCACCAAGTCTGCACCGACCACAATCCCACCCAGGCCCTACCTCCATAATTCCATGCATTTACCCTAGCTTGTCTCCCTGATACTACGGGGCAATTAGGCATGGCCGATCCACCTAGCCCGCACATCTTTGGACTGTGGGAGGGAACCGGAGCACCTGGAGGAAACCCACGCAGACAAGGGCAGAAAGTACAAACTCCACAGAGATAATGACCCAAGCTGGGAATCGAACCTGGGTTCCTGGCGCTGTGAGGCAGCAGCGCTAACCACTGTGCCATAGTATTGCCCATTTCAAACAAAGGACAATGGGAAAGGTGGCCTCATATGAGAAAATAAATCCCAGGCATATTAAAGAGGAAGAGAAGCTTTTCCTCCTATGGGCTCTAATTAGAGCCGGTGGGAATGTTTATGAAAGGTTTCCATGAAGAGGTAAGAAAAATGCCAAAGACCAGAGAGAGGTAGGTGATAACAGGTTGAGGAGTGACACTGGTTAATAAGTAATTGGGAGAAGAGGCGGTCAAGGAGCCAAGAAGTGTGCTTCATGCGCAAGAGAAACCTAGTGAGGGAAATGCGCAGATAGAAGAACTATCGGATAAAGGAAATGGCATCATACATGATGTAAACATTCCCACACATCAGGTCAAATTGTCTTTGAAATGTGTTAACAAATTAGCAAGTTTTCTACTCTGTGCTTCAGAATTTCATCTTCAGCTGCTAAATTGTTCACAATGCCTTGAATAACAAGCCAATGCCGGATCTATTGATGCCTGCCAGAATCTAGCAATTCCTCTGAATTAGTTTGATTATATGACTTACAACCTATTAAATATTTCTACAAATGTACTATTGAAAACAAACATACTGTACTTCGAGGTCTGACAATGAAATACATTAAATTGGAAGTATAATCTATCTGATGTTACGCAGCAACAATGAGAATTTTATCCATTCACAAAACAAAATGGCATAAACTGCTCTGTAGTGGAAGTAGACAAAGTGTGAAGCAGGAGATCTATTAGTGGAGGTGACAGAGAACAGAGCCAAGGAATGTAACTGTTAAAGGGGTACATTCACAGCGCCATGAACGACCAGCTGAACTACCACAGCTTTGAACCACCATGGTTAGAAATAAACACCGCTGCCTCAGATGTTAATCCAATCTCAGGGTTTTATCAAATTCATAAACTGCTCAAGCAGTTAATGATGCCATCTAAATGCATTGATTGGATTACAGCTTCGCAATTCAATAGCAGCTTTCTGTTAATCACAGTGAATAGCATGCAGCAGTGAAACTAAGAGAAAGACAAGGATTTCTACTCCAACGCCCAGGACAGAACTTCTATAGGATAGCCTATAAAACAAAATCAATGAAGCCTACAGCATTTGGATAATTAGCATTTTGATCCTTTTCACTTGTCTCTTCTTGTCCAGTTTTCCTGAACCTCATTTTCAAAGATGTGTAAATGCTCCTGCTTGCTGACTGTTCCTCTCCTGTTTTACTCTAGTGCAGCGTTTGCCAAGTCTTTTAAGAATGCAAGTACAAAGCTAACTAAAAGACTTCAAGACTAACTTAAGACCTTGGAAGTTTTATACAACTGGCTAAGAAATGACTCTAATATAACAGCCCATGAAGAAATGGCCAGAAGAATTTCAGCTGTAATTTCAAATTTCTTTGCAATTATTTGGATCCATTCCTCACTCAGGAGAGAGTAGCTCTTAGACTGACTTTTGAATAAGCTGTTTATCAATATATTTATCAGTTATATATTTTAAATTCAGTATGTTGGGAATATGTTTAATTGAAAACTTATTGGGGTCAATTTTCACCTCTATTATTTGATGGTAATACAGTGTTAATAGGCTCAAAGAGGTACTGGTAGATTATTGCCTTATTAACACTGATGAAAGAGGCCTGTTACATTTTGAAAAGTTCCGACAACTGGTCACCCTGCCCCTGTCTCATGGCGTAAACTTATTTTATGCAAATATTGCCATTCTTTCGTCGAGTAAAAGATACAAAAGTCTGAGGACATGTACCAGCTGACTCAAGAACAGCTTCCTCCCTGCTGCTATCAGACTTTTGAATGGACCTATCTCGCACTAAGTTGATCTTTCTCTACACCCTAGCTATGACTGTAACGACTAATTCTACATTCTCTCCTTTCCTTCTTATGTTACAGTATGTTTTGTCTGTAAAGTGCATAAGAAACAATACTTTTCACTGTATACTAATACATATGACAATAATAAAATAATAAATCAAAATCATTCTATGTCAGAACTCATCAGAGAGTGTGTTCTGGACATTCCAATCACTTCCACGAGTGGCAGTGATGAAGAAGCCTGGCTAAGGTAGATTTGGAATTACCTTTATGTGGGGCCCCGAGCAGAAGAATCACTGCTTTTGAGCCCAGATGTTAATGTTACCTTTTAGGTATCCTTTTTAAAGTTTATTTATTAGTCACAAGCAAGGTTTACATTAACACTCCAGTGAAGTTACTGTGAAATTCCCCTAGTCGCTACAGTCCGTTGCCTGTTCGGGTCAATGCACCGAACTAGCACGTTTTTCAGAATGTGAGAGGAAACTGGAGCACCTGGAGGAAACCCATGCAGACACGGGGAGAACATGCAGGCTCCACAAAGACAGTGACCCAAGTCTGAAATTGAACCTGGGTCCCTGGCACTATGAGGCAGCAGTGTACTAACCACTATGCTACCGTGCTGCCCTATGGAAGTAGCCCCTTTAAGGGAATGGGTCAGGTGACTTGGGGTGTGGGGTGATCTACCCCGGGACCTCTGCAATAAAGATCTGTGTTCCTTGACACCTGTCTGTGGAGTGAATTCTTGAAGATACTCCTCAGTATTAAAGAATTTAGCAATTCCAAAATTAATAACCTAACATCAGCCCAATGTTAATGATATCTCTGTCTCAAAATCACAGCTGCTGCTTCACCAGAGATACAGGTAAATCGGTTGACAAGCTAGAATGACATGATTCAGAGGCACGAGCATTCAACCTACATCGTACGTACACCAAGATGTTGTACCTTTACTTTCAAGCTTGCGCCATTACTAATTTTTAACTGGAATCTTTCATAAAGAATGAGGCTACATCTGAGGACAGATGTCTCAGTACAAGTGCTATGGTGTGCCCACTAATGGCCTCTCTTCCTGTTCTCATCAAAATATTCAACATCAGGGTGGTGCCAGGATCAGAAGAGGCTAGCTGATTATCAGATTGCCCCTTGACAGCTCCTCCAGCTGTGGACACATCTCAGGATGCCATCCAATTAGGGAGGGGGCAATGGTGCATATTGCGGTGCAGGGCAGCTGCTCTTCTGGGTGATGGTATCACTGGGAGACAACATGTTATGAACCTCACTGATGTTCCATGCGAGGAAACCCCAGAAAGGAAACTTGAAAAGCTGATTGTTAACTCATTTTTGTGATTTGGAGAAAAAAAATGAGAAAGAGAAGAAACCTGATAAGTAAGGGTCAGTCTTCTAGTAAATTATTCAAATAATAATTATCAATCTTTAAAACACACAACAAGAAAGGCAACAGTAAAAAGCAACACTTACAATTAACAATAATAATGGTTACCCTGACAGGATCCTTAAGTTGCCACCCTCTAAATCTAAATCTATCTCCTTTCCTAAACTCCAAGAATAAAGCTTCCCCAAAGCAACATCCTATAAGGTTTTAACGCTGAGCCAAATCCAGCAAATAATTACCACATGGGACCTTTAGCTTTCCTTTTGGGAATCCATCTTCTGGTTTAGAATTTATGGGGCGCCACGTAGACAGACTTCTGCTTTATTTTTCTGCACAACAGCCTGACTCTCTGAGAGAGTTCTGCTTTACAATTGGGCGTGCCTTTAACAAAGTATCTGTTTCACCCTACCCAGCCCAGATTAGCTGGGCTAATCTGCATCTCACAAGTCCTCAGTGCAGTTAAGTATCTATTCATTTTTATTTTATTCTATTATTCACTTTTGAGCTTCCTAACAATGTCACCACAGTTTCAAGGCAACAGTCTCCCATAGCAAATTCAGAACTTCTGTGGGGAAGGGACTCAATTACTCAGAGTGGCATGGTGGCACAATGGTTAACACTCGTGTCTGCATGGATTTTCTCCGGGTGCTCCGGTTTCCTCTCATAGTCCAAAGTTAAATGACAGGAATTCTTCTCTTAGGACAGAAGTTGCCAGAATGTGTATTAGGTATGGATGTAGTACTGGTCTCCAGAAAGAAACTGGCTGAGTTTCGATGATTAGAACATCCCTCCCATTCCAAAAGATAGGTGCGGATAGCTGTGATTAATATTAACATTAACTTAAGTTTCCTGGTCTCTTTCAGGAGCCAGCGACAAACCTCCCAGTTTACTTCAACATACTTGTGGATGGGATGGGGTGGTGGGATGTAGGATGTGGGGGATTGGACTAAGAAAGGATGAATCAATATTGTATGCAGATTGTGCCATATTCCAGTGCAACAGGCTGGATGGACCAAAGGTTTTTACTTGCCATTTTACACGTGTTCATTCAGCTAAAACACCTAGCAATTGTCAAAGCAGGGTCATTGAGAACAGCATGCCACAAGCTTTCTGAGTGGGTTTGCTGGAATAGTACAAATTAATTCGGTATTATGAAGAGCTTTTGTTGTGGCTGTATGCCTTCTGATTAGGATTTTCCAAATTCATTTCACACAGGACTCTTTACAGCTGGGCAGAGAGAGGGAATCTTATCCAATTAGTACAGGCTGCATTCAACCCAGATACAAAATATGGAAAAAAAATTCAAATTATTTCTACATCTCCCTAATGATATATACTTTTAACTGCACTACAGTTTCATAAGAAGATTTTTGAATAGAATTTTGATTGTTGAAATGAAAAAAAAACACTGAATAGAAACTAATCTTTGGAGATAGAAGAGTCCATTAAATTCAATGGGCTATTTCTCTTTTAGTGGATCTTAACCCCAAATGCTCTTTTCTCATTACTTCTCCCATAAGTCCTCCACAGAAGCATCCTCACAAACCATGTCTAAAACTTGCTCCAATAGCTGCCTTACTCTTTTAATCTATTTGTCTACTCCTGAAAATACATTGGAGGCTGTGATCCCACAAGTTATTTCAGATTTGTCCCACTACAAGGTCCTATCACTGACCCCAGTGAAATGTGCTTAGAGAGGAGAAGAATGCTTTGGGAATGGGTCTTTGATTCTGCTGTCCATTGAAGGCTCAGCAAGGGATGGAGAGGGTCATCAACTGTGTTATCAAGCAGCACTTGCTTAGCAATAACCTGCTCACTGACATTCAGTTTGGGTTCCACCAGGGCCACTTGGCTCCTGACCTCTTTACAGCCTTGGTTTGGAAATGGACAGAAGTACTGAATGTCAGAGATGAAGTGAGATTAACTGCCCTTGACATCAAGACAGCACTTGACCTTGTGTGGCACCAAGGAGCCGTTGCAAAACTAGAGTCAATGGGAAGCAGGGGGAAAATTTCAAATGGTTGGAGTCATACCTGGTACAATGGAAGATGATTGCAGCTGTTGGATGTCAGTCAGCTTAGTTCCAGGACTCACTGCAAGATTTCCTCAAGTGCCCTATGCCGACCAGCTTCAGATGCTTCATCAATGACTTTCCTTCAACCAAAAGATCGGAAATAGGGATGTTGATGATTGCACAATGTTCAGCATCATACGTGATTCCTCAGATGCTGAAGCAGTCCAAGACCAAATGCAGTAAGACCTGGTCAATATCCAGGCTTAGGCTGACAAGTGGTAAATAACATTTATGCCAGGCAATGACCGTCTCCAACAAGAGAGGATCTAACTATCCCCCTTGACATTCAATTGCATATCATTGTTGAATCTCCCACTATCAACATCTAGAGGCTTAGCACTGACCATAAACTCAATTGAACCAGCTATATAAAAATACAGTGCTATAAGAGCAGGTTAGAGGTGGGAATCCAGCAGAGAGTAGTTCACCTCCTGTCTCCCCAAAGCCTGTTCACAATCTACCAGACACAAGTCAGAAATATGAAAGGATACTCTCCATTTGCCTGGATGAGTGCAACTCCACCAACACACAAAAAACTTGAGACCATCGAGGACAAAACAGTATGCTTGTTTGGCTCCTTAGACAGCACCTTCCAAACCTACCATCACTACCATCAGAAGGACAAGAGCAGTAGATACCTGGGAACACCATCACCTGCAAGTTCTTCTCCAAGCCATTTACCATGCTGACTTGGAAATATATCTTCTTTCACTGTTGCTGGGTCAGAATCCTGGAACTCCCTCCCTAACAGTACTGTGGGTGTAGCTACACTACATGGATTGCAGTGGTTCAAGAAAGCAGCTCACCACCACTTTCTCAAGGGCAATTAGGGATAGACAATGATTGCTGGTCTAGCCAGTGAAGCCACATCCCTTGAATAAATTGAGAAGAAATTACTATGTCAGAGGGTTGCTTGCTTAAAAATGACATTAAAATCAATTCCTAATAATTTTCAGAGACCCAGGCCCCAACCCAAGCTTGAAAGGGTTTACATTTGATTTGATTTGATTTATTATTGTCATGTGTATTAGTATACAGTGAAAAGTGCTGTTTCTTACATGCTACACAGACAAAGCATACTGTACCCAGAGAAAGCATCAAGTGCAGAATGTAATGTTACAGTCATAGCTAAGGTGTAGAGAAAGATCAACTTAGTGCAAGTTAGGTCCACTCAAAAGTTTGACAGCAGCAGGAAAGAAGCTGCTCTTGAGTCCGTTGGAACATGACTTAAGACTTTAGTATTGTTTTCGTGACAGAAAATGATGGAAGAGAGAATGTCCAGAGTGTGTGGGATCCTTAATTATGCTGGCTGCTTTTTCAAGACTGTGGGAAGTGTAATTAGGATCAATGGATGGGATGCTGGTTTGCGTGATGGATTGGGCTACATTCACGATCTTTTGTAGTTTCTTGCAGTCTTGGGCAGAGCAGGAGCCATACCAAGCTGTGATATAATCAGAAATAATGCTTTCTGTGCTGCATCTGTAATAGTTAGTGAGAGTCATAGCTGACATGCCAAAATTCCTTAGTTTTCTGAGAAAGTAGATGCGTTGGTGGGCTTCCTTAACTATAGTGTCAGCATGGGGGGACCAGGACAGGTTGTTGGTTACCTGGACACCTAAAACCTTGAAGCTCTTGACCATTTCTACTTCATCCCCATTGATGTAGACAGGGGCATGTTCTCCACCACGCTTCCTGAACTCAGTGACAATCTCCTTCATTTTGTTGACATTGAGGGAGAGATTATTGTCGTCACACCAATTCACCAGATTCTCTGTCTCATTCCGATAATCTGTCTCATTATTGTTTGAGATCTGCCCCAGTGGTGTCATCAGCAAATTTGAAAATCGATTTGGAAAGGAATTTGGCCACAGTCAAAGGTGTATAAGGAGTATAGTAAGGGGCTGAGGACACAGCCTTGTGGGGCGCCAGTGTTAAGGATGATCGTGGAGGAAGTGTTGTTGCCTATCCTTACTGATTGTGGTCTGTGAGTTCAGGAGTTCAGGATTCAGACGCAGAGAGAAGAGCTGAGACCCAGGCCATAGAGGTTGGAGATGAGTTTCATAGGAGTAATGGTTTTGAAGGCTGAGCTGTAGTCAATAAATAGGAGTCTGACATAGGTGTCTTTGTTACCTAGGTGTTCCAGGGTTGAGTGCGGGGCCGGGGATGGGGGGGGGAGGTGTGTGGTGGGGGGGGGGGGGGGGGGGGGGTGGGGGGAGCAGGTGGTGGCATCTGCTGTGGACTGTTGCGGCGATAGGTGAACTGCAGTGGATCCAGTCAACCCAGGAGGCAGGAATTGATTCATGCTATGGCTAACCTTTTGAAGCACTTCATAATGACACAGAATCCCAGAAAAGTGCATGTACATGTTACATCACATCATACCCGTGATGGCCACCAAATGGACACCGAGTTGATTGCAGCCACAGAAACATGAACTCACTGTATAGGGAGCCTCTGCCCATAATCCCATAATGTTGATAGTCTCGTTTAATGGTGGGCAAAGGCTCTACCTGCACCAAATTTGGCCACAAGAGTTTCCTATGAAAGGCAAGAGCTGAAAGGTCCAGCTTTTCCATTGGACCAATGGTGAGAGTACAGTGGAGTGGTCCAGTAAATTATGAGTGCTTTGTGTAAAAAATGTATCTCAGACTTCCATTCGTACAATTCCGTTTCTATTCCTATATCTTCTGGTATCTGAAATCGTTGACAGACAAAGAAGAAATCTGTCCTAACACAGAGAAATCACCTTTTCTTTAGCAAGTCAGTCTGTTTCTTTTCAGTTCAGCAAACTTTCATTTAGTTTATCTGAAAACAAAATTTTCCATCAACCCAGACTGACTGAAGCAATTTATTGCAGTGTAAGTCAGAAATGGAAAGTGTGGTTTCATGAGAAATGTAGCCAACAGTAGTAAATAGACTACAGTGTGAAGTATTTTTTGGGTTAGGGGACATGTGTGAATTTGCTACATGTAGTAAAGAACAGTTTCAGGCAGTTTCATTGTAGGCCAATGCTCACCAATTGTCATGTCTTTAATTCTTGATCCAGCAACTGCCACTGACACGGTCAGGCACAGTAAGAAGTCTCACAACACCAGGTTAAACTCCAACAGATTTATTTGGTACCACGAGCTTCCAGAGCACTGCCCCTTCATTAGGTGAGTGGAGGACTGGGGTCACAAACAAGGCATATATAGACACAGGCTCAATTTGCAAGATAATGGTTGGAATGCGAATCTTAACAGATAATCAAGTCTTTACAGGTGCAGACAATGTGAGTGGAGAGACGGTTAAGCACAGGTTAAAGAGATATGAATTGCCTGCACACAGGACAGTTAGTGAGATTTTGCAAGTCATGGGGGTTACAGATAGTGTGATATGAACCCAAGATCCTGGTTAAGGCTGTCCTCATGTGTGCAGAACTTGGCTATCAGTTGCTGCTTGGCGATTCTGAGTTGCTGTGTGTCTTGATGGCTGCCTCGGAGAAAGCTTACCTGAAGATCAGAGGCTGAATGTTCTTGACTGCTGAACTGTTCCCCAACAGGAAGGGAACACTTCTGCTTGATAATTGTCAAGTGGTGTCCAATCATCCGTTGTCGTAGCGTCTGCATGGTCTTGCCAATGCACCATGCCTCGGGACATCCTTTTCTGCAGCGTATCAGGCATCTTCATGCACAGGATCGAACAAGACCTCTTCATCACACAGGGCTTTCAACCAACTCTATACATTAGATACATCGATAACATTTTCTTCCTTTTCATGGTGAACAATCATTGAAATAACTATGTGATAACATCAACAAGTTCCATCCCACTATCAGACTCACCATGGACTACTGTCCGGAATCGGTTGCATTCTTGGACATGTGCATCTCCATCAAGCATGGTCACCTCAGCACTTCACTGTACCGCATGCCCGTGGATAACTTCACGATGCTCCACTTCTCCAGCTTCCGCCCTAAACACATTAAAGAAGCCATCCCCTATGGACAAGCCCTCCATGTACAAAGGATCTGCTCAGATGAAGAGGATCGCAACAGACACCTCCAGAGACTGAAAGACGCTCTCACAAGAACAGGATAAGGCACTTAACTCATCCGTCGACAGTTCCGATGTGCCACAACGAAAAACCACAATCTCAGAAGATAAACATGGAACACAGCAGACAAAGTACCCTTCGTCGTCCAGTACTTCCCCAGAGCAGAGAAGCTACAACATCTTCTCTGCAGCCTTCAACATGTCATCGATGAAGACAAACATCCCACTAAGGCCATCCCCACACCTCCACAACTTGTCTTCAAACAACTGCACAACTTCAAACAGACCATTGTACGCGGCAAACTGTCCAGCCTTCAGGAGGGCAGTGACCACGACACCACACAACCCTGTTACAGCAACCTCTGCAAGACATGCTGGATCATCGACACAGATGCCATCATCTCACGTGAGAACACCATCCACCAGTTACACGGTACATACTCTTGCACTTGGCCAACGTTGTCTACCTGATACGCTGCAGGAAAGGATGCCCCAAGGCATGGTACATTGGGGAGACCATGCAGACGCTAGGACAACGGATGAATGAACATCGCTCGACAATCACCAGGCAAGACTGTTCTCTTCCTGTCGGGGAACACTTCAGCAGTCAAGGGCATTCAGCCTCTGATCTTCGGGTAAGCGTTCTTCAAGATGACCTTCATGACACACGACAATGCAGAATCACCGAACAGAAACTGATAACTAAGTTCTACATACCTGAGGACGGTCTTAATCAGGATCTTGGTTTCATGTAACCCCCACGATTTGCCTGGACTTGCAAAATCTCACTAACTGTTCTGGCTTGAGACAATTCACACCTCTATAACCTGTATGTAGCCCTCTCTCCATTTGCATTGTCTGCATCTGCAAAGACCTGATTACCTATTAAGTCTCACATTCAAATCTTTATCTTGTAACTTGAGTCTGTGTCTACATATGACCTGTTTGTGAACCCAGTCCTCCACTCACCTGATGAAGAGGCAGTGCTCTGAAAGCTCGTGCTACCAAATAAACCTGTTGGACTTTAACTTGGTGTTGTGAGATTTCTTACTGTGCCTACCCCACTCCAATGCCAGCATCTCCACACCATTGTTGAGGTTAAACAGGAGTCTTTCTTTTAACATTAATCTTCAGGATGTGGGCGTCACTGACAAGGTTGTCATTTATTTATCCCTAGTGGCTTTTAGAAAGGTACTAAAGAGCTGTATGGCTGCAAATCAGATTGGGAAGGAGCTCCCACAGTTTGATTGAAAAGGGAGTTCCAGGCATTTGTGATAATAAAGGAACAATCATACAGGCCAAAGTCATAATTGCCTTTAACTCTTGATGGGAGTTTGGAGGTAGTGCTGTTCTCAAACACCTGCTAGATGGTGGAAGTGCAGTGGCTTTGGGAGATGCTGAAGAAGAAACTTTGGTAACTTGCTGCACTGCATCCTGTATAGTATATACTGTAGCTCTGCTAACCATAGAGTCATAGGGCATAGAGCAAAATTTTACCTCACCACCATGGCGAGTTCTGAGGCGGGAGGAATGTAAAACTGAATGCACAGGACTTCCTCCCCTAGGAACCTGCCCGCCCAAAACCAGATGAAATTTCACGCTTGGGTGAGCAGGATCTCAAGTGGGTCAACTTCCCTTTGATCTATTAAACCCTGAAACGACCACTTACTGGTGTTATCCCACACAGCCACAATTTGAGGCTGGTGGGAGTGGGCATGGTTATATTGGGAAAGTGACATTTTCACCTTTCCCCATCTTGGGTGGGGAAGGAGGTAGGGGCCTCACTCTAAAGCCCCCCTCTCATTTGGGGCACCTTCCCCCTGGGACATTGAAGCTCCTGGGCCCCTTCCTCCCTGCCCCCCCCACCTCACCCCATGGCCCTCCTCCCATGGTCTGCCCGAGGGACCTACCTTTTCAAAAATCCTGTGACATCATCCCAGATAGAGCACTGCTGTACCACTTCTGCCCACGGCAGCGCTGTGCCTGGCTGGGTTGAAAATCTCTCAAAGTGTCGTGGTTCTGTGGAATTCACTACCCCAGAGTGCAGTTGATGCCAGGACATTTGGAAAGTCAAACCTCAATCCATCAGAGTTTTATAAGGAGTAAATCATGTTTGACTAGTTTGTTAGAGTTCTTCAAAAATGTAACAAGCAAAGTGGATAATGGGGATCCAGTAGATGTAGTATTTTTGGACTTCCAAAAGGCATTTGATAAGGTGCCGCACAAAAGATTGATACACATTCAGGGGTCACACATAATATCCAGATACTCCAACTCACTCTCAGACACCTGCCAATGCTGCCAGCCTCACACTTGACTCTCACTGCCTCCCATATACTTCTAGCTGTTCAGCTATGGCAGGCACATCGCACTGCAACATAATCATTGACATGCTGATGTAAGCTAGAATTCGATAGAAGGGAGCAGAGCAGAGGCAGCTGGGGACAAGGACTCCTGCATCTTCTGATTCCAGCAGAGGAGATGATTCTCTGTATCATGGGGAGATGATGGCCTCATGGTATTATCGCTAGCCTATTAATCTAGAAATTCAGCTAATGTTCTGGGCACCAGGGTCTGAATCCTGCCATAGCAGATGGTGAAATTTGAATTCAGGAAAAATATGCGGAACTAAGAATCTACTGATAACCATGAAATCATTGCCAATTATTGGGAAAGCTCATCCAGTTCACTGGTGTCCTTTAGGGAAGGAAATCTGTTGTCCGTACCTGGTCTGGCCTACATGTGACTCCAGAGCCACGTCAGTGTGGCTGGCTCTCAATAGCCTTTTGAAATGGCCTAGCAAGCCACACTGTTCAAGGGCAACTAGGGATGGGCAATAAATACTGGCCAGCCAGCAACGCCCATTTTCCATGAATGAATCAAAAAAAGGGGCCAGATATACATAAGAAATAAGAACATAAGAAGTAGAAGCAGGAGTAGGCCATCTAGCCCTTCGAGCCTGCCCCGCCATTCAATAAGATCATGGCTGATCTGAAGTGGATCAGTTCCACATTCCCGCCCTCTCCCCATAACCCTTAATTCCCTTGCCTACCAAAAACCTATCTACCCGTGACTTAAATATATTTCGCGAGGTAGCCTCCATCACTTCAACGGGCAGAGAATTCCAGAGATTCACCACCCTTTGAGTGAAAAGTTCCTCCTCAATTCCGTTCTAAACTGCCCCCCCCCTTATCTTGAGGCTGTGCCCTCTAGTCCTGCTGTCCTTTCTGAGTGGGAAGAATCTCTCTACCTCTACCCTATCCATCCCATTCATTATCTTATACGTCTCTATAAGATCCCCCCTCATCCTTCTAAACTTCAACGAGTACAGACCCAATCTATTTAGTCTCTCTTCATAGTCCAACCCCCTCATCTCCGGTATCAAATACAAATTTTTAATCAGTAAAACATAGCATGAACATCACAGAGGACATTGAGGAGGATGGCACTTTCCTGCCTCATACATCTTCTCAACTCCAACTCACCTGTACCTTGCTCTCTGGCATGGTGAGCAAGCTGCCGACTGTGGGACTATGGAATTCTTGCATCTCACCCCATCTCTCCTTCCTTCACACTTACGTCCCCCTTTTGGTTTTCTGCTTTAAGATATGAGAAAGCTGCCATCTGCCCGGTCACAGCAGCAGTATGAGGAGGCGAGGGAGCAATCGGGCAGGCTTTGTCACCCTATCTGACACTGGCAGCCACCAGCTCAGATTTTGGTATTTTTCTTCCCTGCTAGTATTGAGCTGGGATCAGTGTGTGGTGGGCATGAGTGGGCTGCAACCAGGCCAGATGTAAAGCATGGTGCATTTTCTGGCTCACCGGATAATGAGTTAGCAGCTGGAATCTGCTAGCGACCTTAATTGGGTGGCACACAATAAAGCACTGAATGGACATGCTTGGCTGGCTTGTCAAGCAGCTTTCTGACAAGGAGCATGGAATGGGCTGGCTCCAGGTTGGCACACGGCATAGTATAGAACCTATTCTCTCTATAGCCTCTGCTCCATCTCTTTATTTCCCTATAGACCCAGAGGTGTTGGCTGTACTTCCCAAGTTGTTGCAGTATTTCTGTGGACAGGTCGTCTGCTTCTCTGACCTCCTTGTGAAGCTGCAGTAACATGCTTTAACAAAATGTCAGATCACACCAAAACATCTACAAAATTACTGCAGAGTACTTGATCCAGGCACTTTATAATTGTAAAAAGTTACAAACATGTACGCTTACTCACAATCAGGGTGCCTGCCCTTTTAAGTAACACTACTGCATGGCCCATCTTTATGCATACTTTTTCAAGAGTAGATGATACTGTTGTTGTCGGGACTTGCGTTGTCCAAAATAGGGGTCCTGGTCTGGTGTTAGCTGGTTGGGTTGTGCCACGTTATGAAAGTACCAAATCAACATGTTCGGGCACACACAGGCCCCTCTCCTTAGAAAACACAGTATGGGCCTCACAGAAAGTGGCAAGTGCAGCCTGCCCCTGGAAACCCATAATGTGGGTAAACACAGTAAGAAGTCTCACAACACCAGGTTAAAGCCCAACAGGTTTATTTGATAGTAAACCCACAAGCTTTTGGGGTTTGCCCCTTTGTCAGGTGAGTGGAGAGTTCTGGTCTTAAACAGGGCAAATAAAGGCACACACAGTTTACAGAATACTGATTAGAATGCAAGATCAGAACTCTCCACTCACCTGACGAAGGGGCAAACCCCGAAAGTTTGTGGGTTTATTATCAAATAAACTTGTTGGACTTTAACCTGGAAACCCAGCCAGGCCTTCATAACAGCACTAGAAACAAAACTTCACATCTAAATTTTTTAATCCCTGGTTTTAATTTGTTAATCTTCTTTTTATGCCATCATGGTATGGTAACATGGCAATGGTGCTGTTGGCAAGTTTCCTCAAGAACTTTCCTTTGAAAAAAGTTCGGCACGGTAGCACAGTGGTTAGCACTGCTGCTTCACAGCTCTAGGAACATATGAACATTAGAAATAGGAGCAGGAGTAGGCCATCTAGCCCTTCGAGCCTGCCCCGCCATTCAATAAGACCATGGCTGATCTGCCGTGGCTCAGTTCCACATTCCCGCCCTCTCCCCATAACCCTTAATCCCCTCTCTTATCAAAAACCCATCAACCCGTGTCTTAAAAATATTTAGCGAGGTAGCCTCCACCACTTCAACGGGCAGAGAATTCCAGAGATTCACCACCCTTTGAGTGAAGAAGTTCCTCCTCAACTCCGTTCTAAACTGTCCCCCCTTTATCTTGAGGCTGTGCCCCCTAGTCCTACTATCCTTTCTGAGCGGGAAGAGTCTCTCCACCTCTATCCTATCCATCCCATTCATCATCTTATACGTCTCAATGAGATCTCCCCTCATTCTTCTAAACTCTAACAAGTACAAGCCTAGTTTATTCAGCCTCTCCTCATAGCTCAACCCCCTCAACTCCAGTATCAGCCTAGTAAACCTCCTCTGCACTCCCTCCAAGGGACCTGGGTTCAATTCCTGGCTCGGGTCACTGCCTGTGTGGAGTTTGCACATTCTCCTCGTGTCTGCGTGGGTTCCCTCCGGGTGGTCCAGTTTCCTCCCACAATCCAAAGATATGCGGGTTAGGTTGATTGGCTATGCTAAAATTGCCCCTTAGTGTACTAGGATGCTTAGGTTAGAGGGATTAGTGGGTAAAATACGTAGGGATATGGTTTAGGGCTTGGATGGGATTGTGGTCGGTGCAGACTCATTGGGCCGAAGAGCCTCTTTCTGCACTGTAGGGTTTGATAAGTATAATGCAGCTCAAGGATCCAGGACAATAGCAACTTGTTCTGTGCTACATTACATTGCAATGCAGAAAGGATTACCTCTTGCTGATGCTGAAGATAATATTGCCAAAAACTGCATAGATGTCTCTCCATCCCCACAGTCAGAGGAGGATGCCGGGGATAAAGAGATTTTAGGAACAAGAAACCTATCTGTGTTGAGCCAGAGAAAGCAGACAACAATTTCTGGCCAATTGCTTTCAAATATAAAAGGAAGTCGAGCAGACTAGCAGTAATTCCTCTTTTATAGCCTGGTGTTCCCACCTGTATAAGTAATGAGAAGTAGTTCAGGAAAACACAAGCAGCTTAGTAATGGATCCTCATGGGCAGGCTGAAGCCACACCTGCCTCTAACCTGCACGTTGGGAAAAAACCCAAGTCCATAGTTTTCTGAATCAACAACACGACTGTGAAAATATTAATCAACTTGTCTTAATCTTTCATTTTGCCACACACGGGTGAAGTAAAAATAACATTACTCAAAATGACAATGGCTAATTGAGTAAAAGACAAAAGCCTTTGGTAAATACTTTTTAGGTTTGACATTTAATATCATTGGCTCTTGGATGTTTGAGAAACACATGCAGCCATGCCCTGTCAGTGCATGTCCTTTCATTCTGCTTGATGACTAATGTTTTGCACTGTAGACTGTGCTGCTTATTATTGTGCCTTAATGTAACTTGAGTTTAACTGAAGATATAAATAATACCACATTAAGTTATTTGATCTTTTAAATTTCAAGCCCCAGAGATATAAAAATAGCAACATGTGAGTGTGAAAGCCTTTAACCAAGATGCTCATTCAATAATGGCACTTCTATAAAATGACCTGTATGGGTTTGCATTTAATGTTGTATGCACAGACAAATACACATACAATATTATGCATTATACTTAATAATAGGAAAAAGGGACAATGAATGCTGGGGGTGGTAGTGGAGGCAGATACCATAGTGACTTTTAAGGGGCATCTGGACAAATACATGAATAGGATGGGAATGGAGGGATATGGTCTGTGGAACGGTGAGGTTTTAGTTAAGTCGGGCAGCATGTTGGGTGCAGGCTTAGAGGGCCGAAGGGCCTATTCCTGTGCTGTAATTTTCTTTGTTCTTTGAATGTAAGTGCAACTAATGTATCAGATATAGAATTTGGGTGAATTTCTTTACAAAGAGAATGTTGAGAATGTGGAACATAATGCTTGGTGAAGGGGATTAAGCAGCAAACATAAATGAGAAGGGAACGCTGTGCGTGGGCGGAGCAGTGAGGGCGTTTTGATAGAGAGAATTAAAGGGAGATTTGTATGGAATATTTACAGGCTGGGCCACCCGTCAGTGTGCACTGGGCAGTGAAGGTCACAGCAGCAGTAAGTTGTCAATGTGGAGAGGAAGGACATAGGAAGATGAAGGGTAGATTGAGATGGGTGGAGGAATGTGAATGGAATAGGGAATTTGATCGGGTGGCTCCATGAGATTCATTGTGGAAGGAATTGAAGGCTTTTGTGGTGGAGAATTGGAGGCCTTGAGGTAGGAGGGGGAATTCACACTCATTGGGGGATGCTGAAGGCCTCAGTTTAACAGTGGGTTCACAGGTCTGCTGTGGGGTGGATTGGAAGCCTAGGTTAAGGGAGGGGGTTAAAGATCAGAATTTCCAGGTTGGATATAGATGGGGGCGGGGGTGCTATGGATGAGTGTGTTATGGTGCTTGGGTCAGAGGTCTTGTACCACAATTGGAGGCCTACCAAGGAGGTGAATTGTCTGATTACAAAGGTTCTCGGGTAACCACCTGGACCCAGCAGGTAAAACAATCTATCTGTTGAATCCACCACTTACCTTTGGCTCCCTGAACTTAATCCCATGCATGGTGCGGCGATACCCCGCCTGGTCACTCCAGCACTGTGCCTGGGTGGGCTGGAGAGCTGTCAATCAATCAGATTGACTGACAGCTCTCCAAGACAAGACTTCCTTCCAAGTGAGGAGCTATGTCCAGTCTGCTGCTGATCAATTCATGTTACAGCCTAAAATGGCAATGGGTGTGTCAGAGTCAGAGAGAATGTGCTCCTCCCTCAATTATCCAGGTCCCCTGAAAATTCAAGCCTTGCAGTTAAAGTCAAAAAACACGAATGACCATGAGATTTAAAATCTCATTATCAAGTTTAAAGTTCTGACCTGCTTTTTAAAGCACCTTGGTGTTCTGCCCACCTTCTAGCCTCACTTTATTCTGGAAGTGGTCTGGATGTGAGATGGATTGGGAAACAGGTTTCTCACGCTTTGCAATCCATTGGGATGATTGCCATTTACATTGTGCAAATCAAGCTGAAGGAATGGACGAAGACTTACAAGTTTTGCCCACATTATCTGCCAGTTTCAATAATTAGCAAATTGCTGTTCTGGTAACAGCATCATTTTAATAGCCTATAAAACATACTCAGTAGGGTAATGATACCTCTATTGTTTCTTATCTCTAAGTAAATGCATTCTGTCCTTGACCCCTCTCAAGCATCCTTTATTTCCAGCAGTGTAACATTATCCTTAATCAATACTGCCAACTCTTCCTTTCATTACCTATCTTTCCTGAACATCCAGAATCCAGAACTATTTAAAGCTAGTCTTGCCCTTTTACTAGCCAGGTTTACAACAGCATCATATACCCAGGTCACTATCTGTGCCTACAGCTCACCAACATTATTTGAAGTTGCAACACTCCGTACATTCACATACATGCACAGTAAACACAATTTAGGCATTATTACATTTCCTCAGACTCTGACCACACATAATACTTACTTTTCTTACTCTAGTGCCATTTGTCTCCCCCAAATTTTTGTATATCTATGTATCCTTCTCTAATGTCACCTTCTTGTTTTCGTAGCCAAGTTAGTTTAAGGGGAAGGGTATGGGAGGGGGCCCACTAGACAGCTACAGACACAAATAATCAACCTGCCACAGCCACTTGCACAATTGCAAAGTCCCCGCAAAGATGGAAGAAATCCAGAAATCTTTTTCTCTAAGATTGGAATTTTAAGCCTATTTTTCACCAAAGAGAAAACTCACAAGCTCCTCTGCTGATTTGCTATAAGTTTTCCAACCAAAATTGTTCAGCTACAGAATCCATAATTTCTACTCAGTCATATCTTTACAGGACAAACTGCGTGCTACATTGAGTTTAAGTACCCAACTGAATTGGTTTATTCTGGTAAATAAAAGCAAAATACTGTGGATGCTGGAATCTGAAACAAAAATAGATAAAGCTGGAAAATCTCAGCAAGTCTGACCATGTCTGTGGAGAGACAATAGAGTCAATGTTTTGAGTCTGGATGACCTTTCTTCAGAGCTGGAGCTGGTTTATACTGTTTTGGTTTATATACATACATACATAGACAACCACAAGACGGTGTTATTACAGTCTGTATGGTTCCCATCTCCCCTGAATTAGTCACAAAGTCCCAAATACCTGAAGCATTCTCATCCTGTCCCATCTCTCCAACCATGCATTGATCTGTTCTACCATCCTATTGCTACACTCACTAGCGTGTGACAGATTGTGACAGAGATTATTACCTTTGCGGTCGTGCTTGCTGGATTATTTCCTGGTCCCCTTAAATCTACCCGCAGGAACTCAGCTCTCTACCAATCAATGTTGGTAATGCTATGCAACATGGTCATTGGCTGTTTACCCTCTCCTACTCAGAGTGCTCCACAGCCACTCAGAGAGGTTTATGGGCAGACCATGATTTCCTTGGTTTTGTGCCCAGGTCCTGCTAAATCTGCCCATTTAAAATTTGCATGAAAGAGCAGCAAGATGATTTATTACCTCTTTGTTACATCTCGGTAGAGTTCCTGGTTGGTTATGTCAGTTTATTCAGCATAAATTCAGTGGAAATCAGTATAACTGGAAGGAAAATAGCAAAGTTAATGCAAATTACATTCCTTGTAAACTGATTTTCCTCGTTCTTTTACTCAGTTTAAAAACACTAGATAGAAGTCTCCCATCTGAGGTTGACTTCGGTAGTGGGGGCGGAGACAGGGTTTGTTTTCCACTGTGAAGGCTGATGGGAAATCACACCATATCTTCCAACCTTGACTTCATTAACTATGCCTCTGGTTGTTTTGCGCTGTCTTCCCTGGCGCTGTGTGCTTGATGGCACACATCCCACCATCAAATCTGGGCGCCATATTTAAAATGTGGCCAAATCTGCTGTCAGCACTAACCTATTGACAGCAGATGACAGGAAGAGGAGGTGATGGTTTGGCATCCATGTTTAGTAACACCTCCCCGCATGACCATCTCGGCCATGTTGAGGTCAGGAGGGATGTTCTGTATTTGGTTGATGGTGAGAGGAGGCCCAGCAGGAAAACCAAGGTGGCATGGGTGCAGGTGGTGATGCTGTAAGTGTCCAGGGGTTGCCCAGGGGACCGACAACCCAGTGCCACAAGAGGACGAATATTCACTCTGCCAGGGTAATCCATGATCACAGGATCCACAAAGACTTCAAAATGGCAGGATCCAAGGACCAGAAACTATGGCATGTCCTGCACCAAAACCTCACTTCAGTGCATCTACACTGCAGTGGAGTGACCACTGTGACTCATTCACCCTTCAGCAGACACGGGACACTTCATGGAGTAGGGGTGGGGGATGGAGGATGAGTTGGCGGGGGGAGGGTGGGGGCTGATGGGAGAGACCTATTTAGTGCAGAGGAATCTAGCAATCCCCAGAATTTGGATGCATGTTTGAACCTTCCCCTCGCACATGGATGTTCTCTGCACTCTGGAGGGAGCTGGCCCACTACCCTGCTGACCAAATTGTGCCAGTGATAACCTGCTACACAGAAGCAGGTTATCGTACAAGGGGAGGAATGAGAAATGATCCAAAATCCAGGTCTCCATTCGCTGTATCTCCAACTCCTCTCAAGAGTTTTCCTTGAGCAGGAGAAGGTTCGGAACAACCAAGCAGAAGTAAAAGTCTCAACCCTTGCACCAAGCTGATGCACACCAAGTTGGACAGGCGTGTTTTCCTGCTGATGTAACAGAGAATCAGGTCTGGGGCGGTGGCATTAGATTCGGGATGGCACCCATTTAGCGGGATGCAAATCGATTTCACATTGGCCTCCAGTGGGAGTCCCCATCCAGCATTGGTGGACACCAGCGGAATATCCTGCAGGAAATTCACATGAAAACTCCCTACCACCCGCCATTGAACCTGCCAAAAATCAAGCCAGAACTTTTACGAGAACAGGCAGGTTTTAAAAGCTTTTGAAGTTTTTTTAACTTCCGTACTTCAGTGTAAGTAGAAAATTGTTCATTATAATTTTTAAAAGTCAAAATCAGCGATTACTCACAAGTGGGGAATTAACCCTGTGGTTTAAAATGTTTGTTCAGCTCTGTTAATCAAACTGCGTCAAGTTAGCACTTTCAGTTATGTCAAGTTTAATCCAAACTTTCTTTTTCAAAAAATTACGCTTCACAATGCTGCTGGATTGCACTCAGTCAAAGCTGATTCTTAAGCCAGCAATATGCAAATTAATTTGAGTGGAAATGTGAGGTAAAAAAGACTGCTCAAAATGGACACCATCTTGGGTGTGATATGCATCAGAGATTGCATATGAAGGAGAAACTCTTGGCAAATGTATCTTTTTTGCCTTCCATTCTATGTTAAAGACACCTGAATCATTCTCAACCACCACAGGGTTTGCAAGGGTGCTTGTGAAGTGCTATTGGAGAGGTTTTAAACCACTATGGCAAGGACTTGGGTACCTGAACAAGGAGGATTTGGAAACTGGGTTAGGAATGAAAAAAAAAGGCAGAAAACTGAAAGCAAAAGATGAAAACATGGAAACAATAGGCAAAAAACGAACAGCGGCTTTATTGTCCCTGGAGATAGGCTTAGTGTACGGGAAAGAGGTAGAAAAATAAAATTAAGAGTTCTGTATCTAAATGCACATAGCGCAACAGCAAGATAAATGATCTGATAGCACAAATAGAGTTAAATGGGTACAATCTTTCATTGCTATTACTGAACATAGAACATAGAACAATACAGCACAGTACAGGCCCTTCAGCCCTTGATGTTGTGCTGAGCTATGTCCAAACCCAAGATCAAGCTATCCCACTCCCTATCATTCTGGCGTGCTTCAAAGTGCTCCAACCTCTGAGACATGGTTGCAGAGAGATCAAAGTTGTGAAATCAATATTCAGGGTTTTTTGACGTTTAGGAAGAACAGGTAGAAAGAAGAAGGCGGAGGGGTAGCTCTGCTAATAAGAGAGCAAGTACAATTCTGAGGGACAATATAGGCTCAGAGGACGTGGATCAATTTGGGTTGAAGTGACAAAGACCAAAGGAAGGAGAAAAGTGTTAGGAGTATTGGAAAAGCCCCTGAGAAGTAGCCATATTGTAGGAAAATTGGGATGGCAGCCAGTGACTAGTGGGGTTCTGCAGGGGTCAGTGTTGGGACCACAAATTTTCACTTTATATATTAATGATCTAGATGAGGGAACTGAGGGCATTGTGGCTCAGTTTGTGGAAAATACAAAGATAGATAGAGGGGCAGGTAGTATTGAGGAAGCAGGGATGCTGCAGAAGTGTTTGGACAGGTTAGGAGAGTGGGCAAAGAAGTGGCAAATGGAATACAACATGGAAAGTATGAGGTTATGCACTTTGGTAGAAAGAATAGAGGTGTAGGTTATTTTCTAAATGGGAAGGAATTCAGAAATTGGAAGTGCAAAAGGATGTGGGAGTCCTAATTCAGGATTCTGTTAAGGTTAATCTGCCCATTGAGTTGATAGTTAGGAAGGCAAATGCACTCATTTTGAGGGAACTAGAATACAAAAGCAGGGATGTACTGCTGAGGCTTTATAAGGCTCTGGTCACACCACATTTCGGATATTGTGAGAAATTTGGACCCTGTATCTAAGGAAGGATGTGCTGGCCCAGGAAAAGGTCCAGAGGGGGTTCACAAGAATGATCCTGGAATGAAAAAGCATGACATATGAGGAGCAACTGAGGATTCTGGATCTATACTTGATGGAGTTTAGAAGGATGAGGGGAGATCTTATTGAAACTTACAGAATACTGGAAGGCCTGGATAGAGTGGATGTGGAGAGGATGTTTCCACTAGTGGAAGAGACTAGGATCCAAGGGCACAGCCTCAGGGTAAAGGAACGACCCTTTTGAATCAAACCGAGGAGGAATTTCATCAGCCAGAGAGTGGTGAATTTGTGGAATTTGTTGTTACAGTGAGCTATGCTAGCCAGGTCATTGAGTATATTCAAGGCAGAGATGACTAGACCCTTGATTGGTAAGGGGACCAGGAGGAAAGGGCAGGAGAATAGGGTTGAGAAACTTATCCGCCATGATTGAATGGTGGAACAGACTTGTCAGGCCGAATGGCTAATTCTGCTTCTATACCTAATGGTCTTAATCATAGACCAGAAAAGTCGGATAGATGCAGAATGTAGCAAAGATAAACTAAAAAAAGTCAGGATGGAGAAAATAAACTATGAGGGCAAGCTAGCGAGGAACATAAAAACAATCAGAACTTTTTTAAGTATCTTAAAAGGAAAAAAGAAGTAAAAAAAGCATTGGCTCCTTCGAGAATGAAACTGGGGAATTAATTCTGGGGAACAAAGAATTAAATAGATATTTCACATTGGTCTTTACTGTAGAGGATACTACAAGCATCACAGAAATAGGAATTAAATACATTCAACATCACTAGAGAATTAATTTTAGGCAAACTAATGGGGTTAAAGGCTCACAAGTCCTCTGCACCTGATGGTTTGCACCACAGGATCTTAAAGGAGATATTTACAGAGATTGTGGATGCGTTGGTAGTCATTTTCCAAAAATTCTTGGATTCTGAAGTTGTGCCAGAAGATTGGAAAATTGCCACCCTTGCTCAAAAAAGGCATAATTCTGATTTGATTTATTATTGTCACATGTATTAGTATACAGTCGAAGTATTGTTTCTTATGCGCTATATAGACAAAGCATTCTGTACATAGAGAAGAAAATGAGAGAATGCAGGATGCACTGTTACATTCATAGCTAGGGTGTAGAGAAAGATCAACTTAATACGAGAAAGTTGGGGATTGGAGGCTGATATGAGGTTGAAGGAAGAACCAGGGAAGGAAAATATAGGCAGGGGAACAAAGGGAGGTTGTAATGATGCACTTTTCGAGACTTCATTCATGAACAAAAAGGGATTTATTTACAGGTGATCTTCAGGAGCTGCATGTTTGCAGCTAATTCCAAAGTACACCCGCACTCAGAGAACACTTTTCCTGGGGTGATTTTTCCAAGCTGAGTTCTGATTGGTCACCCAGACCAATGGTGGCTGTTACTCTGCTGTGTTGCCCTGAAAGGGACAATCACCACAGAGGCAGAAAGGAGGGAGGTGTGTTCGTCAGGAGTGAGGAGGGACCTTTGGGAAATCGGGGGAAGAGAGACTTAGGGAGAAGAGACGAAGGGAAGAGGATAGAAAAGGAGAAAATGGAAATGGAAAGGTGTGGCACAGTGTGACAAGATTAGCTCCACTCACTTAATGCTCAATGGTTGCTGCTCCACAGATGAGGAGGTTGGGTGACACTCATCAAAATGATGTCCCGTCTCATAATAGTTTGTGGGCTCATATCGGCAAAATAACAGTCAGGGGAGGTAGTGGCACAGTGGAATTGTCACTGGACTGGTAATCTAGGGATCTAGGTTAATTCGCTTGGGGACCTGGGTTTGAATCCCACCATGGCAGATGGTGAAATTTGAATTCAATAAAAGAATCTGGAATTAAAAGTCTAATGATGACAACAAAACCATTGCTGATTGTAGTAATAACCCATCTAGTTCACTCATGTCCTTTAGGGAAGGAAATCTGTCATCCTTACTTGGTTTGGCCTATATGTGACTCCAGCCCCACAAGAATATAAGAACATAAGAAATAGGAGCAGGAGTAGGCCATCTAGCCCTTCGAGCCTGCCCCGCCATTCAATAAGATCATGGCTGATCTGTCGTAGCTCAGTTCCACATTTCCGCCCTCGCCCCATAACCCTTAATCCCCTCTCTTATCAAAAACCCCTCAACCCGCGTCTTAAAAATATTTAGCGAGGCAGCCTCCACCGCCTCAACGGGCAGAGAATTCCAGAGATTCACCACCCTTTGAGTGAAGAAGTTCCTCCTCAACTCCGTTCTAAACCGCCCCCCCCCCCCTTTATCTTGAGGCTGTGCCCCCTAGTCCTACTGTCCTTTCTGAGCGGGAAGAGTCTCTCCACCTCTATCCTATCCATCCCATTCATCATCTTATACGTCTCAATGAGATCTCCCCTCATTCTTCTAAACTCTAACGAGTACAAGCCTAGTTTATTCAGCCTCTCCTCATAGCTCAACCCCCTCAACTCCGGTATCAGCCTAGTAAACGTCCTCTGCACTCCCTCCAAGGCCAAAATATCCTTGCGTAAGTGCGGCGACCAAAACTGCACACAGTACCCCAGCTGCGGCCTCACCAATGCCCTATACAGCTGCAGCAAGACCTCCCTACTTTTATGTTCAATCCCCCTCGCTATGAAGGCCAGCATCCCATTCGCCTTCCTGACCACATGCTGCACCTGCAGGCTGGGTTTTTGCGACTCATGCACAAGGACCCCGAGGTCCCTCTGCACCGTCGCCTGCTGCAGCTTTTCGCCCCGTAAGTAATAGTCCTTCCTACCATTCTTCCTACCAAAGTGGACCACCTCACACTTGCCAACATTAAATTCCATTTGCCATTTCCTGGCCCATTCGCCCAGCCTATCTAGATCCTTCTGCAGACTCTCCACACCCTCCGCACAATTTAATATGGTTGATTCTTAACTGCTCTCAGGGATGGACAATAAATGCTGGCCCAGTCAGTGATGCCTACATCCCATGAATGAATAAAAATATTTGGGAGCAAAGTGTTTGTGGATGTTTGTGATGGCAGTTATGAATTTCAGCTCAATAGGCTGGGAAATTTTCGAATTTGAATAAAAATAAAATGCTGGCAACCTGAAATGAAGCAGAAAATGCCAGAAATATTCTGGTCTGGCAGCATCTGTGGAGCCAATAAACATTTTGAATCGAATATGACCCTTTTTCAAGACTTAATATCCGCTGCATATTTCAGCCCTTTCTGTTTCAATTGTTGAAGCTGACTGTTGGCTTATGATCACAGGTCTGATTGTCCTCTCAGTTGTATGGAGGGGTAGGGACTGAAGTTTTAATAATTTGCCACCCCCAAAACCTGATTATTTTTAATTGGGGTAAGGAGGGGGGAGGAAAAGAGTTTGGGTGGATCATTACATCACCACCTGGTGGACAGAATGAGAATTGCATGCAGATTTGGCAGGAGAGGTTAAACATCTGTTCATCATCATCATTGTGGTGGCTGCCACTTTCATTCATGAATCACCCAAACTTACTTTGAGAGTGGCAGCTAAAGCGCAATGTATTGGAATTGTGGGGATTAACAGTAGTTATTCAGGTTGGCATGATGTGGGAAGTGGTGCTACATGGGGATTGGTGCTAGGGCCAATGTCATTCACAGTTTTATATAGCAACGTGTCAGAAATCAGAAATAAAGGGAGGGATTCTCCCAAGAGTGCTGAATTGGCAAGAAAACTGTTCTAAATCTCGACTGTTCTGTCAGTTCATCTTCTCACCTGAATCTCCCCACATTGTGCACTATAGAAGCCCCAGTCATGAACGTCATTAAAAGCCCAGAGGGCCGGGGCGTATTTGCGCCAGAGTTTGATGGTTCTGGAACTCTACGCATGTGCAGTGGTCCCGATCTGTCAAACTCCCCGTTTGCTGGCCAGCTCAATCACTGGCCAGACTGGGACCCCCACATTTCTGCCCCTCCAGCCCCTACCCCAGCCCGATTGCGACCGCCACAGCAGTTCCCGGGCCAGCCCTGACCCGACCCCATCCTGGAGTGTCCCGATGCATAGCCCAACCCTCCTCAGCAGTGGCAATCCCCCACCCCTCTCACCCCGGCAGACAACCCCCTGCTGAATAACCCCCGCTCCCCAGAGCCAGGCCCCAGCCCCCTGGCAGACCACCCCCCTTAACCAGCCCCAATCGCTGTCCTCTCTCTATCCCAGACCGATCCTGTCTGCAGAGTGGCAGTGGGACCCACCATGCCCACTGATCACCCCAGGCTCCGCTCACAATAGGCCCTGCCCCCTTGACACTGCCTGATGCCCGGTGGGCAGTGCCAAGGTGCCCATGCCCCAGGACACCATCCAGCACTGCCCGATCCCTTGGGGGGGCCCCAACTGCCCCACTTCATTCTGGTGAGGGCTCCCGCTATATCCGCAAATGTGGGGAGCTAGTCTGAACCCTGCAGGAATGAAATACTCCTGGCGGGGTGGGAGATTCAATCGAGACCTGAAAGTTCCTGATAATTAACTGATAAACATATTTAAAATACATTTAAAACAAAATCAAATTACTTATCTGCCTTCCTGCCAGTTTCCAGCATGGTCTGACCAGCAACTGTTCACCAGCTCTGGGAAAGTGCATGCGTTCCCAGCGCATGTGCAAATCCTGCTTCAAGGCCACCGATGCGCATCTCCCACTCGACCTGCCAGAAAAGCTTTGGATCGCGATGGAAGAATCGCAGCCAAAATGTCAACGTTTGTGGATGATATTAAATGGCGTGGATGGGGTGGGGGGTGCAGAGGGGTGGCTGGCGCTCCGATCAATTTGAGAGACACTGACAATAAGCCAAAGACATGTCATTGGCAAATGAAGTTCCAGGAAGACAATTGTGAGATATTACAGCTCACTAGGTAGAATGAGGCCAAATAATACTTAGAGGCTGAATCTAAATGGAATTAAAGATCAAAGAGAGCCAGGGGTATGGATACTGAAATGTGGCATTACAAACTGATCCGTCCATTAATAAAACAGAGGGAACATGTGTAGTTCATTTGAAGAAGGACAGAATTGAAAATCATTCAATTGATATCAAACTTTGGTGTGACCATATCGTTCATGGTTCTGGCTTCCAAAATACGAAGAGGATATGGAGACACTGGAAAAGGTGCAAACAAGAATTATAAGAATGATCCCAGAATTGAGAGGCCAAGAATTATCAGTTGGCCAATTTGGGGCTTCTAGCTCCAGGAAGTGAATATTGAGGAGTGGAGTAATCGAGATCTTGAAAACTGATAACAAAGTTTGATGGAGTAGATGGAAAGAAAATGTTTCCTCTCCTGGGGGATACCAAAACCCAGAGTCAGTCAGGAATCCAGGAGAAACTTTTTTTTACTTTTAAAATATGGTAAGAATGTGGACTATACTAGTTGAGGGGTTGTTGAGACAAATAGCATGGATGCATTTACATGAAAAGTGGATGTTACACAAGGGGTACAGAATTGAAGGAAAGTAAAGTTTAAAAGTTTAAAGTTTATTTATTAATATCACAAGTGGGCTTACATTAACACTACAATGAAGTATAAATCCCCTAGTAGCCACACTCGATGCCTGTTCG
Source organism: Carcharhinus amblyrhynchos (assembly GCF_965287045.1). Classification (NCBI taxonomy): domain Eukaryota; kingdom Metazoa; phylum Chordata; class Chondrichthyes; order Carcharhiniformes; family Carcharhinidae; genus Carcharhinus; species Carcharhinus amblyrhynchos. The sequence continues at coordinate 66,509,438 of NC_137333.1, read as the reverse complement.
GGTACATAAGAACATAAGACCATAAAAACTACGAACTGGAGTAGGCCTCATAAACCAACCCTCTCAACTCCGGAATCAACCAATGAATCTTCTCTGCACCCCCTCCAGTGCCAGTATATCCTTTCTCAAGTAAGGAGACCAAAACTGTACACAGTACTCCACGTGTGGCCTCATCAGCACCTTATAAAGCTGCAACATAACCTTGCTGTTTTTAAACTCCATTCCTCTAGCAATGAAGGACAAAATTCCATTTGCCTTCTTAATTACCTGCTCCACCATTCAATAAGATCATGGCTGATGTTTTCGTGGACTCAGCTCCGCTTACCATAACCCTTAATTCCTTTACTGTTCAAAGATGTATCTATCCTTGCCATAAAAACATTCAATGAGGTAGCCTCAACTGCTTCACAGATTCCACAGATTTACAACACTTTCGGTGAAGAAATTCCTCCTCAACTCAGTCCTAAATCTGCTTCCCTTTATTTTGAGGCCATGCCCCCTAGTTCTAGTTTCACCTGCCAGTGGAAACAACTTTCCTGCTTCTATCTTATCTATTCCCTTCATAATCTTATATGTTTCTATAAGATCTCCCCTCATTCTTCTGAATTCCAGTAAGTATAGCCTCAGTCTACTCAGTCTCTCCTCATAAGCCAACCCTCTCAACTCCAGAATCAATCTAGTGAATCTCCTCTGCACCCTCTCCAGTGCCAGTATATCCTTTACCAAGTAAGAAATCAAAACTGTACACAGTACTCCAGGTGTGGCCTCACCAGCACCTTATACAGCTGCACCATAACCTTGCTGTTTTTAAACTCCATCCCTTGAACAATAAAGGACAAAATTCCATTTGCCTTCTTAATTATCTGCTGCATCTGCAAACCAACTCCTTGAGATTCTTGCACAAGGACACCCAGGTCCCTCTGCACAGCAGCATGCTGCAATTTTTTATTATTTAAATAATAGTCCATTTTGCTGTTATTCCTACCAAAATGGATGACCTCACATTTAGCAACATTGTACTCCATCTGCCAGACCCTTGCCCACTCACTTAGACTATCTATATTCCTTTGCAGACGTTCAGTATCCTCTCCACACTTTGTTCTGCTGCTCATCATAGTGTCACCTGTGAATTTTGACACACTACACTTGGTTGCCAACTCCAAATCACCTATGTAAATTGTAAACAATTGCGGTCCCAACACTGACCTCTAAGGCACACCACTAGTCACTGATTGCCAAACAGAAAATCACCCATTTACCCCCAGTCTTTGCTTTCTGTTAATTAACCAATCCTCTATCCATGCTAATACATTATCCATAACACCGTGCACCTTTATCTTATGTAGCAATCTTTGGTGCGGCACCTTACCAAATACCTCCTGGAAATCCAGATACACCACATCCACAGGTTCCTCAATGTCCACTGCATATGTAATGTTCTCAAAGAATTCCATCAAATTAGTCAAACATGACCTTCTTTTCATGAACCCATACTGTATCTTATCAATGGGACGATTTATATCCCGATGTCTTGCTATTTCTTCCTTGATTCAAGCATTTTCCCTACTACAGCAGTTAAACTAACAGATTATAGTTACCTGCCTTTTGTTTACCTTCTTTTTTAAACTGTGGTGTCACATTTGCTATTTTCCAATCTGCGGGAACCTCCCCAGAGTCCACTGAATTCTGGTAAATTACCACTAGTGCATTCGCTACAATTGAGGGAGAATTTAGCATGGCCAATGCACCTAACCAGCACATCTTTCAGACTGAGAGGAAATGCACACAGATATGGGGAGAACATACAAATTCTGCACGGACAGTGATTTAAGCGGGGAATCGAACCCGGGTACCTGTGCTAATCACTGTGCTATAAAACGATATAAAAGTCTGAGGTCACGTACCAACTGACTCAAGAACAGCTTCTTCCCTGCTGCTATCAGACTTTGAATGGACATAACTTGCATTAAGTTGATGTTTCTCTACACCTTTAACTATGACTGTAACACTACATTCTGCATTCTCTCATTTCCTTCTCTATGAACGGTATGTTTTGTCTGTATAGTGTGCAAGAAACAATACTTTTCACTGTATGTTAATACGTGTGACAATAATAAATAAAATCAAACTGCCACTAACAGTGTTGGATGAAGAGGAGTGGGAAAATGCTGGCATGAAACAAAAATATCAGCACAGATCAGTTCGGGCAAATTGCTTATTTATGTGGTATGCACTCAATGAGGGAGGGTGGGGGGGGATGGGGTGAGAAGGATAAATTCTAAACTTCTTGGAAACCAGTCATAACTCCACTGACCTCTGCATTTTAATGTGAGTATTTGGATGTCATGTGTTAAACCCTTGGGGGATAGGCAAGCTGCTGATGGTCACATGCAATGACAATTCAGTGCTGTTTTCTGGCTTTAACTCCAATGCTAGGATATCTGGAGCTATCTGAGACTCCTCACTAGGGTTAACAAGATGGGAACACAATGAGGATTACAGGACTGTGAAACTACGGGCTGGAATGTCACCAATACTGAACAATAACCGTTTCTTTGCTGAAGCGAAAGGCTTTTTCACAGAAGAACTATTTGCAGAGTTTGCCTTCACTGCTTTGGAGGAGGTTTCCAAGACTTTGGAAGTCGTTTCTGCTACCTTGGAATTTTTTTTGCCTTGCATCTGCAATTCCCTGTCCGTAGTGTGCTCTGCAGCACGGGAGCAGCATATACAGCTCTACCTTGGACCTGTGGCGAGAGCTGAGAGGAGCAGCAGCTGCAGGATGCAGTGGCAGAGGATTTGATTCTTTGCACATGACTGAACAACAGTGCCCCATCAGGAAGTTCAGACTTCCCCATCGGATCATTGCTGACATTTGCTGCTTCCTGGAAGAAGACCTCTGCCCAAGAGGATCAAATACGTTAGCAGTTGCTGTCAACGATGTCTCAGTCCTGAATTACTTAGCCTCCAATTCTTGTCAGAGATCCTGTTGATGACATCGGCAGTGCTTCACAATCTGCTCTGCACAAATTTAACTCCCTGCTTACTGATTTACCAGGCCTGCCATTTAGGGCCACTTTGCAACCAATGAGTCCAGTCAGGTGTTTGCTCTGACAGTATTCTCATAGATACAGGAGGTCATATACTATATCCATGTGGCAATCAAGGCACCTTCAGATGAATAAATTTACGAATTGGGAGGTTTCCATTCCTTCGGTGTTCAGCCTGTACCACTGAAAGGTATCCATGCATGTCTGAGCAAGCTGGAAGCTGCCGTGATGCCTTCATCCAACATCACTCACATCTCCCACAGTTCTTGCGGGAACATAGAAACATAGAAGGTAGGAGCAAGAAAGGGCCATTTGGCCCTTGGATCCTGCTCCGCCATTCATCACGATCATGGCTGATCATCCAACACAATACCCTGAACCTGCTTTCTTCCCAATAGAAACGTAGGTGTTATTTTTGGCCCTATTCCCGTAACCCCACACATTTATCCTGCTAATCCCCCAACACTAGGTCAACTTAGCATGGCCAATCAACCTAACGTGCGCATCTTTGGATTGTGGGAGGAAACCAGACCACCCAAAGGAAATCCACACAGACACAGGGAGAAAGTACAAACTCCACACAGTGACCTGAGGCCGGAATTGAAACTGAGTCCCTGGCGCTGTCAAGCAGCAGTGCTAACCTCTATGCCGAGGAAGTGTTGTGCAGGAGAATGCTGGGGGAGATCGGACTGAGGAGGTTGACACTTGGCATGCCAAATAACATCCCTGTCCTGATGAGGTCATTGAATGCCCTGTGGTGCTATATCAATGTGTGAGCTACCACATTCCTGCTACTCATTCCCCTGGGGGACTTCTGGCCATGTCTTTGAGTGTCTTTAAGACAGAGATAGACAGGTTCTTGATTAATAAGGGGATCAGGGGTTATGGGGAAAAGGCAGGAGAATGGGGATGAGAAAACTATCAGCTATGATTGAATGGTGGAGCAGACTCGATGGGCCAAGTGTTCTAATTCTGCTCCTATGTCTTCTGGTCTTATGTCACTTTGGTTTGAGAAGATAACCTCTTTGTCCTGACTGTAGGGTAGAGTCTTTCTTTGCGAGCTCTCACAGGCTGCAGCATTACCTTTAGGAATATCTAGAAAAACATATATTGACACTTTATCAATTGCGCCCTCTGTCCTGACAGTTCGACAATGGATTCATTCTGATCCCTGTGCTGTTCTCTCAATAGTGAGGCTGGAAAAGTCAGATGCAGGTCATCATCATGCTCTCCTGCTCTGGTTGGCCAGGGGACTTGGAAGCTGTGCATGGTTCCTAATGTGACAATTCCACTCATTAGAACACAATGTCATGAATATTGTGATCAAACAGTTTTTAATATGATTTCTGTACCTGCAGTGATAAAGAAGTTACCATTGAGTTGATTTTCCAGGAAACAGCATTTACTTTCCTATCTTTCTTGAGGAATCCACTTCCAAACTCTTTCAGCAAGGTGCGTATCCTGATCCCAGTGTCACACTCCCGTTCCTCTTCCAGCTCCATAACCCCGGCTCACTGGGAGCCACCCCATGGGAAATGCACCAGTACATGTTCCATTCTTCCCCATTTTCTGCCTCACAATTTGAGGCCAAAAGCAGGCACTGCAGTTTGTCTGCAAATATCTGTGTCAGGCTTGCAACTGATTTGGTTAAATTTCATATTTGTAAAACAGTGACGCATAGCAAGTGTGAATAGAAATTGCCAATTATTAATTTCAAGAAACCTGGAAGCAGAGATTGTTGGTCACCTAGCAAACACAAAGAGCAGGAGTGAAACTCATGGAAATACTGCAAATATATTTTGGTTGAAATCATGATTTCTCCAGTAAGCTAATAGTTTATTATAAGAAGTGAGGTTTATAATGTAACAAAAACATCAAAGTTAAAAGTTTGGGAGAAAATCTTGCTGCACATAGAACCATAGAGAAGTTACACTGCAGAAGGAGGCCATTTGGCCCATCTTGTCCATGCTAGCCTGAGGACACCCAGATGCCTTTTCTAATCTCACTTTCTAATCTCTACCCAAGAAACTACAAAAGGTTGTGAATGTAGCCTAGTCTATCATACAAACCAGCTTCCCATCAATTGACCCTGTCTACATTTCCCGCTGCCTCAAAAAGACAACCAGCATAATTAAGGACCCCATGCACCCCGGACATTCTCCCTTCCACGTCCTTTTGCCGAGAAAAAGATAAAAAAGTCTGAGGTCACGAACAACCAACTCAAGAACAGCTTCTTCCCTGCTGCTATCAGACTTTTAAATGGACCTACCTCGCATTAAGTTGATCTTTCTCTACACCTTTAGCTATGACTGTAACACTACATTCTTCACTCTCTCATTTCCTTCTCTATGAATCGTATGCTTATCTGCAGAGCCTGCAAGAAACAATACTTTTCACTGTATGTTAATACATGTGACAGTAATAAATCAAATCAAATCAACTCACAATTTCCTGCACCCGGCCCAATGCCCTGTAGTTTACAGCACTTAAGGTGCAGATCCAGGTACTTTTTAAAAGAGTTTAATGTCTCTGCCTCTGCCTCCAGTTTGGGCAACAAATTGCGGACATCTTCTGTGTAAAAAGGTTCTTCCTTCTATCTGCTCTACACCAATGGCTGAAGACCACAGTTTCTGTTTTTGAAATATCTTTTTGTGTTTGAGGTCTGGGTGTCTCTGAGGAGCCTGAAGCTGGAGTTTATGGCCTTCCCTGAACAATAATTGTCAGGTAAAGAGACAACATGGTCATAGCCTACATCACCTAGGATGAATCTAAGTGTATGACTCCCAGGATTATTTTTAGCAGAATTGTTTCATAAGATCAGATATTGGCAGAGTATGGCAATTATTTGTCAGTGCTACCCCTTCTTCGTCTACTTCTCCTTAATGGAGCAGAAATAAGGAACAAAATCCTCAATTATTCTCAGCAGTCAACAGAGTTTCAATGTATTTTTATACATCACCACAACAGAAGGCAGACATTTTTGAACCTTGGTAACTTTCCCAGACAGAACAATATTGAAAAGTGTTTATGAACCTTTACACACAAGAAACCTATTATGGAGACAAGACATAGAATCCCTACAGGGCAGAAGGAGGCCATTTGGCCCATCAAGTCTGCATTGATCACAATCCCACCCAGGCCCTATCCCCAGAACCTCATGCATTTACCCTAGTTATTCCCTCTGACACCAAGGGACAATTTAGCATGGCCAACCCAACTAATGCACACATCTTTGGACTGTGGGAGGAAACCGGAACATCTGGAGGAAGCCCATACAGACACAGGGAGAATGTGCAAACTCCACACAGACAGTGACCCAGGTGGGAATTGAACACAAGTCCGTGGTGCTATGAGGCAGCAGCGCTAACCGCTATGCCACCATGCTGCCCATATTCAATGAAAATGCAATATGATTTGTGGAGGCAACATAACTGGTCTGGTTTTTTTGTCCCAGTACCATTCCAAGAAAAATACTGAACTAATGAACCATTGAAGTTGCTACTGTTTGTAACAAAACCATTTGGTAAAATAAGGTGGAAACAGAAGCATTCCGTGCTCTGTCATCCTTAATTCTGAGACCAAAATACATGGGCTATTTTTGAGAAAGGAGAAAGAAATCCTGATGAAAAGTCATTGGCTTGAAATGTTAGTTAACTCTGTTTCTCTCTCCACAGATTTTGGCAGACCTGCTGAATTTTTTTGGTTTTATTTCAGATTACCAGCATTCTCAGATTTTTGCTTTTGAGTTGGGAAATGAAATGACCCAGATTTGAAGTGATTTCAAATGCATGCTTGTGAAACTGAGGTCGGGATTTTCTGGCTCATCCTGCAGGTGGGATCTTCTCATCCCACTGAAGCTGTCTCACTGCAGCGGGTTCTCCCGCGGGTAGTGAGCAACACAAGTGACCATTCGCTTTGGGAGTCAATGGCAAACAAAACATGCCTCAGGGGTGGGGGTAGGTGTAAGGTGGGTGGGGTGGGCGTTGGTGGACCATCGGGTACAGGGCAGAGTGGGGGCAGAAAATCCCAGCTGAAACAATGAGACTCCCCAGACTTATAGTTATGCCATCCTGTAATTTCCTCTATCAACTGAGTCCACAGAAAGATCAGCCATGATCTCACTGAATGGTGGAGCAGGCTCAAGGGGCTCCTACTTCTTATGTTTTTAGGTTTTTAATATCTGTGTCTTGCAACAAACAAGACAATGTCTGAATGCAGTTAGCGGTTGGATAACACCTCACCAAATAAGCAACATATGCGCCAAACAGATTGATTCATTCATCCGGAAGAATGGAGTTGATAGACATTTCTGGTCTTATCCAATTTTTGAAACATCAAAGGTAACTTTTTTTCCCAAAACAAAGAGATGCCACATATTTTTATCTACATCGCCGACTTGTATTTTTGCAAGATGTGAATGATTTGGGACTGCAATATAAATTTACACTTCCAGAAATTCAGAGTTTTTCAATGTTGTAAAATTGCAGAGGTTTAGTTTGAAATCTTCATTGCTTCTTTAGAAATCTGATGCTGTTCCACCTTCCTTGTGCAACTTTGAAGGAAACTCCATTGCAAATTGCTAATATTGGTCAAAATAATCGCTTTTCGCTGTAGGTTAATAAATTAGATATTATTATTTTAGTTTTCTCTATCTGCAGACATAATCAAACATACAACTTTTAATTTAGCATGCCCTCTCCTGGACTTCATATTCAGTGCTAAATAGAATTCCTACAGCACAGAAGGAGGCCATTTGACCCCCTCAAGTCTGCACCAACTACAAACCCACACAGACCCTATCCATTAACCCCAAGCATTTTACCCTGATACTAAGGAATGATTTAGCATGGCCAATCCACCTAACCTGCATATCTTTGGACTGTGGGAGGAAACAAGAGCACTCGGAGTAAACACACGCAGACACAGGGAGAACGTGCAGACTCCGCACAGGCAGTGACCCAAGCTGGAATTGAACCTAGGTCCCTGGTTCTGTGAGGCAGCGGTGCTACCCACTGTGCCACTGTGCCTCCCCTTGTAGCAGCTGTATGGGAATAAAGGCACAACTGATACTAAGGCAATCTGCTGCAGTTGTAAAATCAAAGATTCTTTACTCACAGGCATATCATGTGAATTAAAGCGATTTGAATTGTTAGATGACCATGTTTTAAATGAAACTGATGATCCGTATCATTTGGACCCAATTGCAAACCAGTCTGATGTCTCTGAAGCAGACATTGTGCATGAAATTGGAAAGAGTAAATGGTGGAATGATTGGAGTGTAGTTACTGACCCCACTCATGGTGTGCTGTTAAACCATAAAAAATACACTGATAATCTGGAGGCATTTGCATCATAACTGCAATACAACAGGATGCCACATTTTATTCGATTAGAAGATCTACAAAATATCCAACAATTCATGTTTTAGACCAGCACAGGATCCTGATACCCACCAATGAACTATTTTGTTTGGAAAATCCACTGTGCCTCAGTTGTTTCCTTGAGTCAGAATGTTATGGTACAAATTCTGCATTAGGAATTTGAATCAATGAATCATAGAATCCCTACAGTATAGAAGAAGGCCATTCGGCCCATTGAGTCTGCACTAACCACAATCTCACCCAGGCCCTGTTCCCGTAACTCTCAATGACCCTGCTTATCCCCCGACACCAGGGTCAATTTATCATGGCCAATCAACCTAACCTACACATCTTTGGAGTGTAGGAGGAAACCGGAGCACTTGGAGGAAACCCACGCAGACATGGAAGGAATGTACAAACTCCAAACAGACAGTGACTTGAGGCTGGAATTAAACCTGGGTCCCTGGCACTGGGAGGCAGCAATGCTAACCACTGTGCCACGGAAGTGTAGGTTCACATTCACAGGGTTCCGAATCGTGGCCAACATGGCGGGAAGACGTCACGTCTGAATGTGTGTAGGTAATTAAGCTAATTAATTAACTAATCTACAGTGGTCCTAAGGAGGATTTTGGATTTTACAAAGGGTGTGCAGAAACCACAAAGCGTTCAGAGCCTTGGAGGTGGCAGGTAAGCAAATGGCTTTCAGTTAGCTGCCATTTTGAGAGCTAACATGATGTGCCAGCGAAGACAGAACAGTGTGGGCACTGGCAATCAAAGGCAGGATAGGAGGGGAAACAATGCCAGCACTGTGGGGGCACGCTAGAAAGAGTCCTACCTTGGCACTGGAACTTAAGCTCAATAAATGGATGTGGTAAGGTGAGTTGGACGGTGGGGGGCACAGTTAGACAAGAAGCCCTGGAAGCTGAGAGAGGCTAGCTGCCATGGGGCATATTCATCCAGGTTTTTGGGTTTCTGCTAAGGAATGGAGAAGAAGCAGCAGAGAGAGAGGGAGGTCCAGCTACAGTTAGAAGCAGAGAAGCAACCTCAGGACCTGCCACAGATGGGGGCACAGGAGAAAGGCACAGTGAGGCACACCACCAGCTTCCTAACATCAGAAGAGGCCACTCACCAGAGATAGTCCACTGCCAGAGGCTCGGCTACCTAGAAATGCCAGTGCACCTCTCCAGGAAGGTCACCACCAAGCTGTGTGCCATGATGGAGGATGAAATGAGTAGTAGTGGCCACCCATGTTGAAAGTTTAAAGTTTATTTATTGGTGTCACAAGTAGGCTTAAATTAACACTTCAATGAAGTTACTGTGAAAATCCCCTGGTTGCCACACTCTGGCACATGTTCGTATACACTGAGGGAGAATTTATCATGGCCAATGCATCTAACCAGCATGTCTTTTGGACTACGCGAGGAATCAGAGGAAATCCACGCAGACACAGGGAGAACATACAGACTCTGCACAGACAGTGACCCAAGCCAGGAATCAAACCCAGCTCCCTGGTGCTGTGAGGCAGCAGTGCACTGAACTTTGTCCTGGCCAGAAGACAGGAAGGAAAATATATATTTACATCAGCCTGACTACTCTAGATAAAAGATTGCATGAACCAGGGCTTTACCCTGACTAGCCATAACACACACAAGATGAATTTCTAATCTTCTGAAAAACATCAGAGATTCAATGGCTGGAATTTTACCGGCAGGCCCGATGCATTCTGGGGTTGGGTGAGGCTGGGAGAATGACATTCTCCATTGGCCTCAGACGGGATCACCTGGGTCTCGGGCAGATGTGGCAGTAAAATTCCGCCGTAAATCTCTAAAAATGTGTTAAATCCCCTTCCTGGAACTTCATAAAGCCACTTTACGGCCACAATTCGCCCATTGTGAGGCGCAACTTTTCTGCCAGGTCACGGTGAGAGATGCACGTCTGCGGCCTTGAACAGGGATTTGTCAAGGCTGGCCTGAGAATTGTTGTGGGAGCCACGATTGGGCCATGGAGCGGAGTGGGGGTAGCTGGAGGGGCAGCACTGCGGTAGTCCCAGGGTTGGCTAGTGTTTGGGTTGGCTAGCTGATGGGAGGTTGACAGTTTGAGCCACTGTGCATGTGCAGAGCTTCAGAACTGTCAAACTCCGACACAAATAGGCATCCTCCACCCCCCCCCCCCCCCCCCCCCCCCACCCCTGGGTTTTTAATGAAATTCCCGACTGGGACCTCTTCAGTGCACAGAGTGCAGAGATTCAGGTGAAAAGCTGAACTGACAAAACAGCCGGGATTTAGAACAGTTCTCCCAACAATTCAGCACTTTTGGGAGAATCATGGCCTACATTTTCAAAGAACAATTCTAGCCACCAGAGACTGTCTGCAAAGACAAAATGACCAGGACTCTTCTGTTAAGGCTTTCAATTTTTTTTATTAAAGGGGGCAGCATGGTGGCACAGTGGTTAGCACTGCTGCTTCACAGCACCAGGGACCCAGGTTCAATTCCGGCCTAGGGCCACTATCTATGTGGAGTTTGCACATTCTTCCGTGTCTGCGTGGGTTTCCTCTGGGTGCTCCAGTTTTCTCCTACATTCCAAAGATACGTGGGTTAGGTTGATTGGCCATGCTAAATTAACCCTGGTGTCAGGGGGATTAGCAGAGTAAATATGCGGCTCTATGGGAATAGGGCCTGGATAGGATTGTGGTTGGTGACTCGATGGGCCAAATGGCCTCCTTCTGCCCCGTAGGGATTGTATGATTTTATTAAGCACCTCAAGATTCTAGACCTGGGAAGTACATTTGTTCAACATTCAGGAGAGGAAGTGGAATGTCCAACACATGACCTTCCCCCAAGCTGCAGGAACCTGTGATATTGCCATGTGGAACTGAACCCAGGCAGTCTACCATCTTACCATTGAGCAGGTAGCAGCAGAAAGATCTCTGTCCAGGTTTAAATTGCTGGGTCCTCATCTATACTGTGAACTACTGGAACATTTGGACTTCTGTATGTGTGCCTTCAAGACTAATTCAACTCTAACTGCCTTCTCCCATGTGGTAGTCCTCACTTCTGGAAAGACAGATCACCCTGTAACAGTCAGCCTGCCAGCCTTTGAAGCAATACACCTTTGGAATTTTGATTCTTGACTCTGGACTCACATGAAACCACAACTCTTTGTTTACCGTAGCCTTTCCTGAACCCCCTTCATCCCTCATCTCTCTTTTATTGTATGAGTGCGAGAAGGGTGAACGTTCCAAAACCCCTTTCCCACATTTGGTGGTTGTGTAGAATAAACCAATCCTCTTGTTTTATCTTATCTTGAGTTTGCTGTGGGGTTATTAACAGAGGATTGAAAAACTCCAAACTGAAGGATTGGGGAAAATATACCGGTTTACGTACAGGAAATCAGAAATCAAAAATGTTTTTCTGTTTACAGACAGATAGTGAGAGGAGAAATTGGGGCTGTTTAAATTGACCCTCCTCCTGTCTGTCACAGTTTCTACACTCCTGGATTTTTTCACTGCAGATACTATGGGATCTCACAATCCATTGGTACAGTGATACATCAAAGTGGTGATTGATGCCCAATTCATGCTTCATATGATCTCTACCACTTATTAAATCCATATCAGTAAAGTCTCACCTTTCTGAGCCTGTCGTGAGTATGTGGCGTTCCACATCGATCTGGACAGGCAAGCTGAGAGGGCACTTGGGTTTGGAGCCATCGCAGGATTTCCCCAGGTACAGCAAGTGATCAGTTGCATTTATGTAGCCATTAAGGTTCCCACAGACCAAAAGCAGCCATCATCCATTGGGAACCCTTCCAATCTATAAAGAGACAATTAATCCTTGACCACTGCAGATGGATCTTTTGGGTGCGTGTATGGTTCCTGGGTAGCAGCCACAACACATATACTTTGGCAGTTCCGATGCCACGGCTTCCACCAGCCTTCTCCCCCCAACAACACCACCCCCCTACCCCTGCCCCCCCACCCCCACCCCAACCCCCATACCACCATCTATCTCCATGTGCCTTCGGGGATGGATCCTCAGTGACTAGGACCATCCACTGAGGACCTGGCTACGAACTCCTTTGAAGCTGGAACTGCCGAAGTATATGAGAGGTACAATGCCTGTCACAGGACAATTCATTGAGCAGGTTATTATTCTCCTGCAGATATGATTCAGGTTCAGGTAGATTGACTCAGTGGGGCCCTGCAGTATGCCCAGTGAGGATCTCGTATTGTGCACTGCAGAACCTGGCACTGCAGAAGGGAGAGATGTTGCCCCCAATGATGCCTCCTCTAACAATAAGGATGTAGATGAAGCTGCTGACCAGATGATACAAGATGAAGGATCCTAGAGATCATAGCCTAAGTCCAAAGGAATGCTCGGAAGGTGTTAATGTACGGATATTTTATATAATCCCTTCCACTTATTAAATCCATATCAATAAAGTCTCACCTTTCTGCAGCCCAGCTGTCGCCTCCTTCATTTACCATTCCATTACCCTGAGTCCAGTTGCATGTAACACAGCAGCAAGGGAGAAGCATCAACCACATGTGGCCTCTTGAGGGAGCCAGGCCATAACTGAAACCTCAGAAAGTTGCAAATATCACAGAATCATAGAATTATTACTGCACGGAAGGAGGCCATTCAGTCTGTTGTGCCAGCGTCTGCTCTTCATAGAAACAATTTATTCAGTGCCTTTCCCACACAGCTCTGTGCATTCTTCTTTTGCCTATAATAATCCAATTCCCTCTTCAATACCTCAACTGAAACTACCTCCAACAGAATCTCAGGCAGCACCATCCAGATCCCAAAAACACGATGTGTGGAGAACTTTTCCTCATGTCACCATCGTTTCTTTTGCTAATTACTTCTTGTTCTTGATCCTTGCACCAATGGGACCAGTTTCTCCCTATCTAACCTGTCCATACCCATCACGATTTTGAACACTTCAATCAAGTCCCTTTTCAACCTACTTTTCTCCAGGAAAACAGCTCCAACTTCTGTAAGAGAAAAGCAAATTACTGTGAATGCTGGATTCTTTGCCAGAGCTCTGATAACGAGTCACCCAGATTCAAAACGTTGGCTCTACTCTCTCCCACAGACGCTGTCAGACCTGCTGAGGTTTTCCAGAATTTTCTGTTTCTGTTCAAACTTCTCCAATCTTTCCTGATAATGGAAGTTCCTCAACCCTGGAACCATTTTTGTGAATCTTTTCTGCACTCTTTCCAATAGCTTCATATCTTTACTAAAGTGCAGTACCCAGAGCTGGATGCAATATTCAAGTTTGGGCTGAATCTGGTCTTAACTTCCTCAGAGTGGCAACTAGTGTTGGATTGCCACTCAATGCCTAGTTAGTTATGTGAAATTTCTCCTATGTCTCTCTTGCCGAACCTTCTTACTGAGGTCGGGCAAAATCCTAGACTCTCTCCCAAGTCCAGCACTGAAGTGCAGGAAATTCGAATCTGGGATAATCTTGGTGGGCTCTGGCTGCCAGACACTCGGAGGATCCTGGCATGCGGGAGGGTTCCTGCACTAGTACAGGATCCTCCTCTGTCAATGTGACTAATGAAGGTGTTGGGTTCACTGACAAAGGGGCCGAGGAGCTGCTGTCTACAGGAAGGAGCCCCCAGGATCAGAAGGCAGCTGCTCCTCTTTCCTTCCAAGACAAACTTGTACCTTCCATGCTGACCAGAGATGGACAAGAACATGCAGGAGACTCCAGATGCCTTTGGCCCCTATGAATTATGGATGAGCAGATAGTGTGCAGGTCTGCACACATCTCTGGCATCCAGTGAGACAGACGTGTCTCCCCATGAGCGTCAGTAATTTCTTGATGGATGTAGCCAAGCACACATAAGCTGACATTGCCACTCTTGTCACCTGGATAGGTTCCTTCACCATGCATGCCAGTGCGAGCATACCCTCTGAAGCTCTGTATTTGCAGCCTTGTTGATGACCACAGAACACACAACATCAGCCTGGACTCAGCTTACGTCTGGCTTCCCATAATCTACCGACTGTCGATAGCTTCTGTTGTCACAGTCTCTGCCAACTGCCCAGGTGTGCCTGTGATGTCTTCTCCAGTGTATGATCTTGAATCTAAACATGAATGGATGTCCGCTGAGATGGAGTGTGTAGAGGAATAATGTGATAGTGCGTCCTTTGAGAGTCCCTCCTCCTCAGTGATGACTGGCTGGCCCCTGGTCACTGCATCTCCCTGTACTCTTGTCTGGCCTACATAGGAGAAAAGAAAAATTAAAGAGCATTGGACTTCCCATTATCTTCTTCCAACTACCCCTTGTGCAGTACTCCAATTATTTGGTGATGGACACATGAACATTCTGCCTCATTTACGGTGTCACTCGCTCTTAGGTCTGTATTCCTGTCTCACCAGCAGTAGTGCTGTGCTGCCCTTTCTGTTCTTACACCTCCTTCTCCACAGGGGTTTAGGATGGACAGTAATTGAACCACAGGCCTTGGCCTCTTGTTGAAATAATGGGTTTTCTCCTGCCAGCTTGAAGATGATTTCTGTTAGTCACCCCATGAAGATAAGCGCAGCACCTATGTTGGTGTTAGCCCAGCAGCTCATGATAGGGGTGCACGAGTGCCCACTGTGGCCATTGTTAATGTACCTATGGCAGTCAGCAAACACAGATAGGTGCCTCTCACATACTGCCAGGCTGTGCTAGATATGCTGCTGCCTGTCTCCACTGCCACCATCTGGGTAGTCAGTCAGTTTCCAACAAATTCACCTTCTTGCATTACCATGTGCAAGGCTTCAGGAGAGAAGGTAAATGATGTATTGACCTTGGCAGAATGAATAAGATCATTGGTGCACTTGTGGGACTGGAGCCAAGTGCTGGGCCGGCTCCATGCCTGTTGGTCTCCTCTGTAATTGCCATCTGTATTTGGTTGGTTGTTTGGACCAGTGCCTTCTTCCCATCCCTAGTGAAGAGCACCCCTTACCCTGGACATTGCTGAATGGTGGGCCATTCGGTGTCCTCACCCTGCCATTATTTCTGCTGATTTCCTTTCCTTCTCAGATGTTCTGGTGGTCTTCATGATACCTATATACCGAGTGCTGACAGCCCTTTAAATATGGTGTCAACAGCTGCCCTGATGTGACCTCAAGTCATGTTATCATCCCCCCCACCCCAAACCCCTATTCCCTTCTGCTGCCTTAGTGTTCAGCTCCCATTCTTGCTGACTTGATTCCCTGGCTGCTGGAAAATCCTTTGCAGCCAGTTGATTCCCACCCAAGCGGCAGTAACTCTGGTCAGCAGTCCGCCAGGCAGGACCTGGAAAATTCAACTCAGTGACTGCACCTGAAAAGGTGTTTCACCGGCTGCAAAATCCTTTGGGACATCCTAAGGTCGTGACAGACACTGATTCCTGGATCAAAAGGCAAGTCTTCCTTTCTCTGTAATTCTTCATTAATTTGCATTAACTGGTCACTTTTTGGTGGCTGTAGCTGGCCAGTTATTTGATCGTTCATACACTGACAATGCGTTTGTCTGATAAACAGAGCTTTACAGCTTTTCCTTCTCTCCTCAGGAAATGTTTGTGCCTCATTTGTATAGAAACCTGCCAAACCGCTTTGGAAATAAAGATTCCGCCACATTGACACTTCTTCATCCTTTCACTTAACTTTCTTGTATCATTCTAAATATTGCCATTTAATTGAAAATGTAAACTGTCCGCAACATTGAATGAACTGATAAATGGAAGCTTTGTGAAGTTCTACACCAGCCGGAATTCTCCAACCTCACCAGCAGCTGTGATTCTCCAGACCCGCTGCTGTGAATGGAGATTTGGCTGAGTGGCAGATTCTCTGTACTCGCTGGCAGTGGTAGTGGGGCGTCTGAGACCGGAGAATTCTGGCCATTGCGTTGAAATGTATTTGTCAATGTTATGCACATCCACACATCAATGTGTAAATTATTGCGATTTCATTATCTGGATTAGCATTAATAGCTGCACACATGTGGCCAAGAATGACACGCAAGGTGTAGATTGTGTGGAAATGGGACTAGAAAATATGCCAGTGATGTATGTAATTCACTGACGAGTTGGATTCAGCACAAGGCTGCCAAATCAAATCTCAAATAGCTGCAGCGCTAAGTGTGGGAAATTTGGCTGGACAATAATATGCTTCAGTGATTCCGATCTAGCTTTTATTGCAGCAGAAGGACTGAAAATTAAAGCGAAATGTATTGTCCATTGCAAACAAGCACTGCAGAGACAACAAAACGTCAAAATATTGAAGCAGAGAAGGCAATACATCCTCTGAAATAAAAAAAATGGTAAATTTATCAGTAGGTAATAGAACAATATGAAGCTTTGTGATAAAGAGAAGCCGGCTTCTGTGAAGAGATAATTGGCCACATCATTTCTCACAGGTGACTATTGTTAATTATACATCAAATTGTAAAAGGAGGAAAAGACTTTGAGATGCAACAGCTTTTTTTTCTCTTTTGTCATCAGTTAACCCCTCATCTTCTCAACATAATCCGTTAAAACCTTCTCTTTTCAGAAACTAATCACCTGGCAAATTGCGGCTGTCCTGTAATTTGAGGATGCTGTTTACTCAGGATCATGAGTTTCTGCCAGGCTCTTCATGTGACCAGACAGGCCCATACATGACCCACAGACCTTAGGGCACATAAGACAGGATGAACAGGGGTTGGGAGAGGGGGTGCACATGGTGCAAATCACTGGGGCCTGTGCCTTTTGTAGGGGAGGTTGGATAGCATTGTCTCGCCCCAATTGTCCATCTTGCACCTCAATGTGCTCATACACAAGATTGTGGTGGGCAGTCTGTTCCGGGACAAGGTTCCAGTGCACAAGATCCCACTTTCCTGTCACAAGTGCCTGACTCTTTGTGGCCATTATTTTGACAGGATGCATTCTGGATGATTTAGCCTGCCCTTGGCCAAAGTCTCGTCCTCCCATGTTGGCATTAGCCCACTAAACGGTTACGGAATCAAGAAGATGGAGTAGGCCCAAGAGACCAGGAAGAGTAGAAGTTGCAGCAACCATGAGGACGTGCTTTGCTGGAGTGTACGACAGGGCCATCTTCTTTCCAGCATTGACAGATGACATTCACATATTTATTAAGAACGACATCATCCTGCGTATGAAGGGAATTTTGCTCCCACAGCGATGGGGCCCTTAGCCGGGAGAAAGTGGAACAGCCTATTTTTTAAGGCAGAGGGCTTTCTGATGAAGACTGGTTAAAAAGACAACTCTGTCTCTAGACAGGTGTTCAATGACCTGCGTGCATTGTTTAAGTGCAGATCCCTGACTAGGGCCTCCCAGCTTTGCAATCCTGTCCTTGTCCTCAATTCTCCACTGCCAGTAGACTAGTAAAGGAGCTCTGGTAGAACCTGTGTATTTCATGTGGGGCCTTAGGGGCACCATCATTGTCCACACAATTGGTGGTCAGGTTTCGGTGATGCCTCCAAACATCATGACTAGGACCACCATACCACTGCAGCCTCTTCTACCTTCCTGTCTGGTGACACACAAATAGTAGTCCTTCACCTGAACTGCTGTTGGTGTCTTTCTGGACTGCTCTCTGCCTGGCACCTCCCCTGACCATGGCTGGCCATGGGGGGACCCTATCAGGAGCAACAGCATTACTCAAGGGATTGTTAGAGTGCACAAGCCTCATCGCCATGTCAAGGTGGTGATCCATGGAGAGCATCCATTTATAGTGTTCACTTATTCCATGGCTCGGATCTTCCAGTCCCACTTTGCTGCTGGGATCTTCCATTCATGGAGTTTTGGCTGACCTGCTGCATCCCCCACCATGGGTCCCACCTTGGCAGGGCCAGGACATCCTGCCCCACAGCTCTGTAATGTTTTGGTCTCCAAAGGCCCATCTTACTTTTCCTTTTACTCCTAATTTCCCAATTATGTATCTTGTATTTACTGATATTTCCAGCCCAATTTGCTGAAATCAACTTATCAATGATAGAGTTGTGGGAGAGCACTGCACATTTGGAAGCCATTTGACCCATATTTACTGTGTCTCTGTTATTTCTTTGTACCTTTTTAGATTTCTCTTCTTAAAATACTTATTCACTTGCCTTTTAAAAATTATGAATTCTACACGTAGTATTTCTTGTTGGTGTTCAAAAAGTTCCTAACTTAGCATTTTTTCTTTTGGTAATAATTATAAAGTTATGTGCTCTCGTTCCAAACTTGTAACTAGTTTTCCCTTAGTTATCATTTCAATTTACTTCATATTTTGAAGATCACAATTTAATCAGCCTTTTTTGAAAAATATCTCAAACTTAACTTTGTCCTCACGATCTAAATTCTCATTTTGCAGAATCATCTGTGCTGCTTGTCCTCTAGTTAGGTGATCAGATTTGTACAAAACACTTCAAGTGGGGATTAGCCAATACACATTCTACAAGCAATGCAGCCATTTCGAATTCCCGTAAGGTTCTCCTGATCTCCATCCAATCTCTAAACTCTGTGGCCTGGAGCTGAGCTCCTCCCTCTGTGACAGGATTCTGAACTTTCTAACCCAAAGACCACAATCAGTAAGGAAAGGCAACAACACCTCCTCCATGATCATCCTCAACACTGGTGCCCCACAAGGCTGTGTTCTCAGTCCCCTACTATACTTCTTATACCTACGACTGTGGGGCCAAATTCCCCTCCAACTCGATTGTCAAGTTTGCTGACGATCTCAGACAATGACGAGATAGAATGCAGGAATGAGATAGAGAATCTGGTGAATTGGTGCGGCGAAAATAATCTCTTCCTCAATGTCAACAGAACAAAGGAAATTATCATCAACTTCAGGAAGTATAGTGGAGAACATGCCCCTCTCTACATCAACAGAGACGAAGTAGAAAAGATTGAGAGCTTCAAGTTGTTAGGTGTCCAGATCACTAACAACCTGTCCTGGTCCCCCCAATGCTGCCACTATAGTTAAGAAAGCCAACTAATGCCTCTACTTTCTCAGAAGACTAAGGAAATTTGGCATGTCAGCTACAACTCTAACCAACATTTACAGATGCACCCTAGAAAGCATTCTTTCTGATTGTATCACAGCTTGGTATGGCTTCTGCTCTGCCCAAGTCCACAAGAAACTACAAAAGTTTGTGAATGTAGCCCAATCCATCATGCAAACCAGTTTCCCATCCATTGACTCTGTCTGCACTTCCCACTGCCTCAGCAAAGCAGTCAGCATAATTAAGGACCCCACGCACCCCGGACATTCTCTCTTCTACCTTCTTCTGTCGGAAAAAAGTTACAAAAGCCTGAGGACGGGTACCAACCGACTCAAGAACAGCTTCTCCCCTGCTGCCATCAGACTTTTGAATGGACCTACCCTGCATTAAGCTGATTTTTCTCTACATCCTAGTTATAACTGTGACACTACATTCTGTTGTCTCTCCTTTCCTTCCCTATGAATAGTATGCTTTGTCTGTATAGCACACAAGAAACAATACTTTTCACTGTGTACTAATACATGTGACAATAATAAATCTAACCAAATCCTGAGGCATTTTATCTGAGGGTTTCACTGATCCGCTGAAGTTATAGAGGACAATTGGGAAAGTCCTTATGGAAATTGAGCCCCTTTGGACATTAAGTAAGTGAGTTCATAGAATCCCTACAGTGCAGAAGGAGGCCATTCGGCCCATTGAGTCTGCACTAGCTCTCTGACAAAGTATCTTACCTAATTTCTCTCCCCTGCCCTAAGCCCGTAACACCCACACATTTACCATGGCTAATTATTCTAATGTACACATCTCGGGGCACTATCGTGGCCAATTCACCTAACGTGCACATCTTTGGACTGTGGAAGGAAACAAGAGCACCCAGAAGAAATCCACGCAGACACAAGGAGAACGTGCAAACTTCATACAGACAGTAACCCAAGCTGGGAATCGAACGTGGGTCCCAGGAGCTGTGAGGTGGCAGTGCTAACCACTGTGCCACTATGCTGCCCCAATATTCTCTAACTCATTGGAACATCTCTGCTAAAAACCTACTGGTAGATTAAATAGCACAAGATTATAAAAGTGAGTCCTCAGCTATCCCACATCCTGACTAACACCACCAAATACTGATGGACTGCTCATTCATCTCAATACTGGAGCCTTGGCGTGTGCAAATTGATAGCAATATACGCCTACCTAACAACAGTGACTGCAGTTTGAGTGTAATTCATTGGCTGTGATGTGCACTGGGACATGCTGAG
The DNA here is from genome assembly GCF_965287045.1 of Carcharhinus amblyrhynchos. NCBI lineage: Eukaryota > Metazoa > Chordata > Chondrichthyes > Carcharhiniformes > Carcharhinidae > Carcharhinus > Carcharhinus amblyrhynchos. Next base: position 66,488,808 of record NC_137333.1, on the reverse strand, counting down.
GATGTGAAAGAACGTGAAAATGATCTTAGTTAAAATGTTGCAACAAAATAAAATACAGTAAGAAGATCGCAAGCTGTTTTGAGACTATTTATATAAACACACATTCTTTCTGTTTTTTTATTATCTCCTCCTGTTCGTCCACTAAATCTGAGCTGTATAATTGGTGTAAATAAAGGCAAGTCAGAGCCTCAACACTTAGGACCAGTCACAGCTAGGCAATCAGGATGGTGTGGTTATCTCTCAACTTCCAACACCGGTAATCCAGTCACAATGTCACAGTCGCACAATTGACAAATTCATCAATTTAAAATTTGCAGCGTTCTTCATAAATGCTCACTAACCAAACCTCGCAGCTTAAGATAAAGGCAAAATATTGCGGATGCTGGAATCTAAAACAAAAACAGAAAGCATTGGAGAAACTCAGCAGCATCTGTGGAGAGAGACAAAGCTCTGACAAAGGTTAGTCCAGACTTGAAACATTGGCTCCATTCTCTCTGATGTGGAGATGCCGGTGTTGGACTGTGGTAAACACAGTAAGAAGTCTCACAACACCAGGTTAAAGTCCAACCAATTTATTTGATAAATTTGATAATTTATTCCTCCATACACCTGACGAAGGAGCAAACTCCAAAAGCTTGTGAGTTTACTATCAAATAAATTGGTTGGACTTTAACCTTGTGTTGTGAGACTTCTTACTCCATTCTCTCTCCACAGATGCTGTCAGACCTGCTGAGTTTCTCCAGCTGTTTCTGCTTCTCACAACTTAATAACCATCCATTCTTGTTGAGCTTCAAGGATTCCAGGACACGTCAACAATTGGAGCAACACCACCGAACCCATGACTTCTACCATTCTCCAGACAACTCTCAGCATTGTCGTGTGGCTGTTAGCACCACTGCGATGTGTAAGACACTTCCTTAAAAAATGCCTGAATACTGACTGAGATCACATTCAGCAGCTGGTTTTGGTGCTAATGCTTAAATAAATGATTAGCTCAGAGATAATCGGCATAGAAAATGGGGTTGTAAAAATCTACAGTAGGATGCAGTCAGTGAGGAGATACAGAAGATGGCAGGAGTGTTTTAGTAGAGGCCAGGGATCCAGTGACATAGTCATAGATGGCTGTAGCACTGATGTGCACTGGCAGCAATGCCCTCTACTATTGAATGCTAAGGTTTACTCAACAACTAGAGTGCATCACACTGAAATGCCCGTGGCATTAAAAGGCTGTGCACATTGTTGTGAACTAGGCTTATTAAAATCTTAGGAATATGCTAACGACTCAATGACCATATAATGTACTGTCAGTGCGACTGTCACTCACTGTTGATTTCAAGTGAATACTGGAAGGTAATGAGTTGTGCTAAATCCGCCTTCTTCTGTTCGAATCCACTTGATAGTTGTAACATGCACACCTTCCAAAAGTCAAAATCCAACTTCTATCTGTTGTTTGTTGCCAAGGAAGTAGAAATTGCACAGAACGCCTCTGAGCATCCCTCTTTGTCTCCAGATACGAGAAGGGGAAATGGAGTACCCGCTGAAACATGTTGGGCACTTATGTTTACACTTTTGGAATGATGCCTTGGAGTTGAGTACGATTGGGCGATTTCAAACAACAGCAGCAGTTTGCAGTCGGTGCTCAGCCACATCGCAGAGCGTGCTCTGCACACCGGAATCCTAGTCTATCATTACCCACGCTGTGGTTGGGTGCTTGTGACCTCTGACACAATGTGAAGATGCCAGCATTGGACTGACACACACAGAGATTAGACCTGAAGATAAATGCAATGTGGCACACAGCTGCCATGTTGTGGTGTATTAAGATGCCAAAACAAATGTTCTAATGCCTTGAGTCATTGTGGAAATATTACTATCCAGCCTGGTTAAAGCATGTACATATAAAGAAATCTGCTGCACTTTACCTGCCAGCTTGGCTCTATGAATAATTTAGGTTGCCATTTCAGCGAGTTCTGTAGGGAATACTGCAATATCTCATTATCACATTGCTGCTTGTGGAAGTTTGCCTGTGTGCAATTTGCCTGCTGTGTTTCCTACATTACAACAGTGGCCACACTTCAAAAGCACTTTGTTGCCTGCAAAGTGAATTGGGACATCCTGTGGTCGTGAAGGGTGCTATATAAATGCAAATTAATAGAGCACATAATCTAATCTCCTGTGCAGTATCCAAGGAGTTCTGCACTGTTGGAAGTGCTAACTTTCAGATTAGATGTTAAAGCCAAGGTACCATCTGCCTTCTCATCTGCAAGTAAAAATTCTCTCAGCCCTTTTGAAGAAGGGCAGGGGAACGCACCCTGCATCCTGGCCCAGTTTTTATCCTTCAGCCAATATGGGATAAAGCAGATAAACTAGTCATTTATTTCATTGCTGTTTGGGTACAAATTGGCTGCTGTGTTTCTGACATTTCAAAAATACTTTATTGGTTGCAGTGTGTCATGCTGAGGTTGGTGGAAGCCTTGTATAAATATACCTTTACTTCAATGATTCTTTTCTAATATACAAATCATATTTTTCTGAATTTAACTGCATTTGTCATCCAGCTAACTATATTATATGTTTATGTCAATCCACCTAAACACCATCTCTGTAGTGAGAAATTATAACTGTAATCACATTCAAGGCTGTTACACACTGTTGACCCCTGGAGCTGCTGCGAAGCGGAATGATGGGCAAGTGTATCCAATATCATTTATTCCTACTCTACGAAGTATACACCTAGCATACAAGAAAATCAAGAGAAGAAATAATAAACAGCTACCAGCACTAACCTCCAAACATTATTGGATATGGATGTTATGCCAGAAGGTTTGTAACTTGCTAATGTAACCTATGGACAAGCTTTCTTGGCCATGATACTCAATTTGAAACGTATAGGTTAATTAAGGTCAGGTAGTGTGGATTGGTGCATCATAGGGGACAGGTTGGCAATATAATTTGCACATCAAGGGACAATTCATTGCTTCTTCCTTTGAGTTGCACATTGACACTGAGCAATATGCTTCAACACTAGAGTGTTAAGGACATGGGATCACACGATCTCACATCCAAGCACTTGGTCCCAGGACACTTCCTCTCTTTATACCACATACTTGACTTTACATTACACATTGCGGGTCCAAGTCCCACTTCAAGGCTCGAGCAACAAAATCACAGCTTGACATTCTTGTGCAGTACTGAGGGAGTGTCGAAAGTGTTGTCTTTCAGATAAAATGTTAAACCAAATCCCCATTTGCCTGCTCAGGTGAATGTACAATATTCCATGGCATTATTTCAAAGAAGAGCAGGGGATTTATCCCCGATATCCTGGCCAGTATTTATCCCTCAATTAGTATCACAAAAGACAGATTATCTGGTCATTACCACATTGCTGTTTGTGGGAGTTTGCTGTGTGCAAATTAGCTGCTGTGCTTTTCACAATACAACAATAATTTCACTTAAAACAAAAGTATTCCATCTCACGTAAACAGCTTTGCGAAACCTGGTGGTCTTAAAATGCATGTCATTTTTTTACATTTATTAACTTCTTTCCATTTTGCTTCTTCTGCACCTCTCAACAAATATCTCCACGAATCTTTCCAACGTCAACTCACTAACTCATTTTGCAGGACTAGACTGTGGATAATTCCAAGTTGAGGAGAAACACTAGGGGGAAGAGTACTTGACACTATAGTCCTCATTTAAAGGGAGGAGGAAGGCAGTATGATCCAGGAAACATTATAAGCTTTGGGAGAATAGAGGCTGACAAGAGTGTCTGCATATCCTCTGTAATATTGCATTGTCAATATGTCATTGATATAGAAGCTAGCTGTTTGGTATGAATGTTCCTCAATACAAAATTAAGGAAGTGGTGAATCATGTAACAAGAGCTATTAAGAATTCATTTGCATGCACATTGCGGCTGCCACACTGGATCTGAACCCATCACCTTGTTTCCATTTTTTTCTCTTTTTTTACTTTTTTCAATTTATTCTTTCAAGAATCAAATCCCCCCATCACTCCCCCCTTCCACTCCACATTTACCTTTTCTATCATCATGCCTCTCTTCACTTTTCCTTCTCAAAGGCAACTAGAGGTGGGCAATGCTAGAGACACACACACCCCATAAGTGAATTTTGAAAAAGGTATTCTACTATCATAATTTCCTTCCCCTTCAATACTTCCCCAGCATTTTGCTGCTGTGCCAATCAATTTCCTTCTATGTCTTCTATGGCATCCTCCAAAGGGTTCACTAAGGCATCCAATGCTGGTGGTTCATTATGAGCAGTAACTCTAATTGCCCTGACTACTGCCCTCTCTGAATTTCCAACCCAGTGTATCAGCTGGGGTAAAATCTTGCGAACACCTTTTCCATCCAACTCGTTTCTCACACTGCTGACTTTGTACACTCTATCAACAGATCAGCACCCACCACCCGTCTACATCCCTCTGACTTTTAAGAGGTGTCTTGACAAATCCATGATTAGGATGGGAGTAGGGGGTTGTGGTCCCTGGAAGGATAGGGGGATTTAATTCAGGCAGGCAGCATAGTCGGTGCAGGCTTGGAGGGCTAAAGGGCCTGTTCCTGTGCTGTAATTTTCTTTGTTCTTTGTTGTTCTTATATCTCCATCTAGAATGTCATTGAGACGTATAAGATGATGAATGGGATGGATAGGATAGAGGTGGAGAGACTCTTCCCGCTCAAAAAAGACAGTAGGACTAGGGGGCACAGCCTCAAGATAAAGGGGGGGCGGTTTAGAACAGAGTTGAGGAGGAACTTCTTCACTCAAAGGGTGGTGAATATCTGGAATTCTCTGCCCGTTGAAGTGGTGGAGGCTGCCTCGCTAAATATTTTTAAGACGCGGGTTGATGGATTTTTGATAAGAGAGGGGATTAAGGGTTATGGGGAGAGGGCGGGAATGTGGAACTGAGCCACGACAGATCAGCCATGGTCTTATTGAATGGCGGGGCAGGCTCGAAGGGCCAGATGGCCTACTCCTGCTCCTATTTCTTATGTTCTTATGTTCTTAATGTCCATTCACTTGTAAATGATTGCAAGTGAATGTCCATTCACCTGCCATCCATCAAGATTTTAGAGATGATTGTTTTAACATCATGGTCTTCATGGAAATCTGGCTGACGAGTGATGACATTTTCTATCTTAATGAGACCTCCTCACTTTGCTATGTCTTCACTACCTGCCCTGTCGCAGTGATGGGGCAGTATTTAATCACCTAATTACACCTTGGCCTGACAGCTCCCTATTCTTCTGGCACTTTCTTCTTCTTTTAACATCTCTCATTCTTCCACCCCCTCACTTCTCATTCAAAATGATCATTCTTGACTAACCTCCCAAGCACAGTAACATTTTTATTCTTGAGTTTCCTTTGCTGTGCTCCTCCCTCAGCCCCTGCACCAAATAATGGGTGGGTTTTCCAACCTCATCCTCAACCAGGATCGTCCAGTGCCGCTCAAAGTCAATGGATTTTTAGCTGGGCAGCCAAATCTCCTGTGGCGTGTCCTGTCTCGATGGGACTGGAAAATCTCAGTCCTTATCTGTCAGCAATTCTGATCTCAGGTCATCATGTTCTTCTACTTCTGAGTTCATTGTCCTCTTATCCTCTCTAAATCTTGCCATCCATGCTAACCTCTCCAACAGCCCACATTCACAGCCACCATCCTGATCTTACGGTTTCACACCCTGTTAGAGCAATCATAGATAAGGCCATATTTAATCAGTTCCTTGAGTCTCTCTCTACTTACCTCTGCCGTCCATGTCTCTACCCTATCTTCTTTTATATCCGTCCCTGGACACACTTATTTCTTCTGGTTCGTTCACCCCTATCATTTATTTGTCATTGCTACAGTCTGACAATTCACTGATGATAGTACAATGCTGACACATTGTGCAGGATACAGCGGGAAATCAAGTATCACACACTTAGAGCTAGGTGTATTGTGAACTGCCCTCATTAATTCTAAGTGAAAAGCCCATGCTAGATAATCTTCTTACCTAACGAACTGTTACCAGGCAATTTTCCCTGCAAATAAATTCCCAAACAATTCACAATTGGCACTGCATGGCACACATATTTTTCCATCCGGTATGTTAACATGGTAACAGTGATGTACATGCTATTGCCAGGTGTACTGGCTGCAATGTGAACTATCAGTTGAACTCAGGGGCTGACGTTGAGCCTGCACTTTCCGTCTGCGGGAATGGCAGTGTGTGCTCAAAATCTGGAGAGCAGAGTTCGCACTGGCAAGTGTCTGAGTTCCAATTTTACCAGCCCCTCGTCATAGAGTGGCCTGAAAGATGTTGCACAGAAAGCTCATTTTGATGCATTAGCACGCCAATAATGAACCCTCTCTCTGGGACTTCCTCCTCACAGATATTCAACGGCTGCCAGCATGATGTCATGCTGGCGCCATTTACAAATGGCCTACGTAAGTGTGAACCTGGCACCTTTATGGCCAAGGCTGGGCGCTCATACAGTCAGCACCTTTTGGGATGTGCTCTGCTCAGGGGCACCAGAGATGATTCAGGGACAGAGATCAGTTCAATTTGGAGCCAGGGGTTGGTCCCAGAATTGCTATTTCAGGGAGAGAGGTTGGCAGGCCTTACCTTCCCATCCATTTGCTTTAATGGGGTTCTGAAGACTGATACACACTACCCATGTCCACATTCCTGGCTTCCTGTCCATATCACAATTGAGGGAGTGCCCTTCCTTAGAGCGGGGCTGGCAAGAGGATGGGAGGGACAAAGAACTGCCATTCTCACAGTCCACAGAAATGAGCAGCCAGGTGAATGTGGTGGATCTCCAAAGCTTGGTGGCATTAACAGTCAGGGTGGAGGCTCTGTGGGTGAGGAAAGTGAAATTTATTGCCAAACATTCCAAACAAAACACTAATGCCTATATTCACCTGTGCCCACTAAATGTCTATGGTTTCTTAGTCTCCCTAACCTTCCCACTATATTTACATGTATCCCCAGGATCCATAGCAGAGATTGAAGCAGCCTGCTGACTTTCACACCCTTTTGCTTAAAATGATTTGCCTGCCATCTCCTGCAGTTGTGGTGGAACAAGTGCTGGGAACCGTTTATTCGGAGCTGCCCAGTGGTTGCAGTAGTTAAGTTTTAAAGTTTATTGATTAGTGTCACAAGTAGGCTTACATTAACACTACAATGAAGTTACTGTGAAAATCCCCTAGTTGCCACACTCTGGCACCTGAGGGAGAATGTAGCATGGTCAATGCACCTAAACAGCACATGTTTTGGAACATGGGAGGAAACCAGAGCAGCCGGACAAAACCCACGCAGATACAGGGAGAACACACAGATTCCGAACAGACAGTCACCCAAGCCAGGAATCAAACCTGGGTCCCTGGCACTGTGAGGCAGCAGTGCTAACCACAGTGCCACTGTGCTGCCTATTATTGCAGGGCAGGCGAATCACATGGAACATGCCATTGGAACAACGGGAAATGCACAGGCGTAGAAGTTATTGTTAATGAGGTGTAAGATTCAGCCTGAAAACATGCTGATGCCATCGATGGGAATCATTCCGTTTTTTGCACTGGAACCAACAACTTGCCATTTTTTGGTAAGGTTTCGTCCAAGATATTAAAGAAGCTGGCATGGCAACAATTGTCTCTTCCGTTCTTTGTTAATGTTGTGGGGATATTGGAATATGGATAGAAAAGTATGTCTTCCAAATGACAGTAATAATATGACTCCAATAACATCAACGACTAATTGATTCTCGTTATAGACAATTGGGGTTAAGGATGAGCCTTGAAAGAAAGACTTGCATTTATAGAACCTTAGTTAGGCCACACTTGGAATATAGTGCTCAAATTTGGTCGCTACACTGCCAGAAGGATGTAGAGGCTTTGGAGAGGGTACAGAAAACATTTGCCAGGATGTTGCCTGGCATGGAGGGCATTAGCTATGAGGAGAGGTTGGAGAATCTTGGTTTGTTCTCATTGGAGTGGCGGAGGTTGAGGGCCGACCTGATAGGAGTCCAGAAGCTTATGAGAGGCACAGACGGAGTGGATAGTCAGAAGTTTTTTCCCAGGGTGGAAGAGTCAATTACTAGGGGACATAGGTTTAAGGTGTGAAAGACAAGGTTTAAAGAAGATGTACGAGGCAGATTTTTTACACAGAGAGTAAGGATACCTTGTACTCATTGCCGGGGAAGATAGTGGAAGCAGATACGGTAGTGACTTTTAAGGGGCGTCTTGACAAGTACATGGATAGGTTGGGAATAGAAGGATATGGTCCCCGGAAGGGTAGGTGGCTTTAGTTAAGTTGGGCAGCATGGTGATGGTTTGGAGGGCCGAAGGTCCTGTTCCTTTGCTGTAATTTTTTTGTTCTTTTTTTGTTCATATAGCGCATTTCACAATGCAAAACATCCCAAAGTGGTTTACTGGCAATAAAATATTACTGAAGTGTAGCCACTTCTCCAATGTATGGAAGACAGCTCACAATTCACACACAGGAAGTTCCCACCAAATGCAATGTGATACTGTAGTATTAGGGTTTTCCGGTTAGTAAGATTAATGTGGGATTGGCAAAGCAGCCCATGGTATGATGTAGAGAGTTACATGGTAGTAAACTATATGGAGTAGAATCTGAAAGTAGCTAGAATGGATACAGCACCCATGAAGGGCTGTACCTTGGATGTGTATATAGTTACAGATTAACAAAAGTGCTTTATGTTCAGCAGTGCAGACCTTTTAGTCAGACACCAACAACAATACAGCTTGGTTACAGTAAGGAATGGATCCTGAAATCCCAAAAGCAGGAAAAGGTAATGAAACTACAGTCTAACCTATGAAAAGTGCATCTACATTGAAGGCACAGATGGAGATTGCCTAAAAGGAAGCTGCATTGTGGACATAGAGGTTGAGGGGATCCCCCAGGGCATGTAGGTGCATAGTCGCACAAAGGTTAGCACTATTGCCTCACAGTGCCAGGGACCCAGGTTTGATTCCTGGCTTGGGTCATTGATTAGAGTCTGCACATTCTCCCTATGTCTCCGTGGGTTTCCTCCAGGTGCTCCTGCTTCCTCCCACAGCCTGAAAGACGTGTTGGTTCAGTGCATTGGCCATTCTAAATTCTCCCCCGGTGTACCTGAACAGGTGCCAGAGCGTGGCGATTAAACGATTTCCACAATAACTTCATTGCAGTGTTAATGTAAGCCTACTTGTGACTAATAAATACATATTAGTGGTGGGCCCATTGCCAAGCCTAATCAAATGCAGAGTCAACGAACCTAGCCAGTTTACAAAGAGTTGAGCAAAATTCAAAAAAGAGAGGCTGAAAGCTGGAAGAATAATCCGCTGTGCAAAAGAAAAGAAGAACTGATTGAACGCAGAGTTTAGAGATCCACTAGACCACAAAAAGAATGAAAAAACTGCAAATGGAAGCTAGAAATTACCTTATAACACAGCAGCAATCAGGATCAGCATTAAATGCTAGAACATAGCTGAAGAAACCTGCAGCAACACATAAGCAAAAGGATTTTAATGTCACTCTGAATGAACTGAAGAACTTATTGACACAGAAGACTAGCAATGTTCAATTTTCCAGGAAGAAGCCATGAGGTACAAGAAAGAGGCTAAAGAACTAAAGAACCAGCAGAACGGAAAAGCTCAGGCATTGAAAGAAAAAGCCAAAAGGCTTCCCAAAATGCGAATGGGTAGTGAAGCCTTAAGTAGCACAATTACAGAATCAAAACAAGTTAAGATTTGATTTATTTTATTGTCACATGTATTAGCATACAGTGAAAAATATTGTTTCTTGCATGCTATAGGGACAAAGCATACTGTTCATAGAGAAGGAAAGGAGAGAGTGCAGAACGTTGTGTTACGTTCATAGCTAGGTATAGAGAAAGATCAACTTAATGCGAGGTAGGTCCATTCAAAAGTCTGATGGCAGCAGGGAAGAAGCTGTTCTTGAGCTGGTTGGTGCGTGATGTCCGATGTTTTTATCTTTTTCCCAGCAAAAGAAGGTGGGAGAGAGAACATCTGGGGTGCATGGGGCCCTTAATTATGCTGGCTGCTTTTCCGAGGCAGCAGGAAGTGTAGACAGTATCAATAGATGGGAAGTTGATTTGAGTGATGGACTGGGCTTTGTTCACGACCCTTTGTAGTTTCTTGCGGTCTTGGACAGAGCAGAAACCATACCAAGCTGCGATACAACTGGAAAGAATGCTTTCTATGGTGCATCTGTAGAAGCTGGTGAAAGTTGTAGCAGGCATGCCAAATTTCTTTAGTGTTCGAAGAAAGTAGAGGCTTTGGTGGGCTTTCTTGACATGGAGGGACAAGGACAGGTTGTTGGTCATCTGAATGGCTTAAAAACTTGAAGCATTAAATCATTTCTACATCATCCTCGTTGATGTAGACAGGGGGTGCCCTCCACTACGCCTTGTGAAGTCAATGACTTTCATTTTGTTGACATTGAGGGAAAGATTATTGTTGCTGCACCAGTTCATCAGATTCTCTATACCTTCCCTGCGCTGTGTCCTAAGATCTGACACACAACAATGGTGTCATCAGCAAACTTGAAAATCGATTGGAGGAGAATTTGGCCACACATTCAGAGGTGTATAGGGATTATAATAGGGGGCTGAGAACACAGTCTTGTGGGGAACCAGTGTTGAGAATGATTGTGGAGGAAGTGCTGTTGCCTATCCTTGCTGATTGTGGTTTGTGAATTAGGAAGTTTAGGATCCAGTCGCAGAGCAAGGAGCCGAGCTCCAGGCTACGAAATTTGGAGATAAGTTTCGTAGGAATGGTGTTGAAGGCTGAATTGTAGTTGATAAATAGAGGTCTGACATAGGTGCCTTTGTTATCTAGGTGTTCCAGGGTTGAATGCATGGCCAGGGAAATTATGTCTTTGCCGGACTTTGCCAGGGACAGACCAGGCCGATAGTGAAGCTAAAATGAAGGACAAGGACACAGCTCTGCTGCAGATAGAACAAGAAAAAAAACAAATTGGATGGGAAAATGACAATGCAGTGCTGAAGGTTAAGGAACTAGAAGAAAAACAGTGGTTGCCTCAAATGTACTGATCTGATTTGATTTGTGTTATTGTTGTCACATGTATTGGTATGTGATGAAAATTATTATTTCTTGCATGCTATACAGACAACTGTTCATAGAGCACATAGGGGAGAAGGAAAGGAGAGGGTGCAGAAAATAATGTTACAGTCATAAATAGGGTGTAGAGAAAGATCAACGTAATATAAGATAGGTTCATTCAAAAATCTTACGGCAGCAGGGAAGAAGCTGTTCTTGAGTCAGTTGGTACGTGATCTCAGATTTTTGTATCTTTTGTTTCAGATTCGAGCATCTGCAGAAATTTGCTTTTACAGAAACACTTGCTGAGCTTGTGTAAGAGCAATCATCTGCATGGTCATGTACATGATAGAATTTGTGTTCATAATTTACTGTGCCCATGTATGTACGGACTGTTCAAGACAGACAAATATGATGTCCCTTTACACCCTATCTTATTCTCCACTAACAGGATATTGCCATCGAGTTTTGTCTATCACACAAATGAGTAATGTGTTCTGAGAATTTTATTGCCAGTGTGATGCCAGGTATGTTGGCTGGCATTTTCCCTCTGGCTGTTTGCAACAGACAAATTACTATCTGCACTCAAACAGCCCTTGTTTGCAAAACACAGAACATAGGTCCTGATTTTACTGGCACAGCCACCATGAAACCAGGGTGGGCGAGGCTCACAGGGCAGCATTCCCCGTAAGCCTCAAGAGCGACCTTACGAGCCTCAGACTGTGTGCCGGTAAAATTCCAGCCATAGTGTCCAACATTAGATGTGATTCCACGATTTGATAGTGCTTGTGAAACAATCATGATTGTGCTAAGAATTACATTGACAAGCAATTTAAAATTATTAGTCAGGCTCGCAGTGTGGCCCACCTATTTGTGCTGGAAACTACATATATTCAAAACACAGAGCCCTATCCTTCACAAATATGTCAAAGCATTAAGTCTTTTTTAACCAAACAAAAGCTTGGGGATAACCACTCCCTGGTTCGTTCCCCATGGTACTGCCTTGACTAATCAAAATTAACTTGCCTACTTTAAATTTAAACAAAAGCTTGACAGTTGACTGTTTCCTCATGCATTCAGCATGGCTATACCTCTACCAATCAGACTCCACTTGCCAAACAATCAGCATCCTCTTCTCATGCAACATAAATTGTTGTTTCCTTTGAAATTTGGCATTCTTGCTGACTGTTCTGATGGGTGCAAAATGAAATACCTTGGCAGCATGTCTTTTTTTTCAGAAATACTCAAGCTTGGACTACTAAGTGAATAAAATGAAATAAATAGTGTATTTTGCAGTATTGCAAGTGTAGGCTAATAAATAACAATTTCTATTCATTTAAACACTTTAGATTGATTTTTATTGCTTGATTTTAATTGTTTACAAGTGGTTTCAAGTGCTCACAGGTGTTCTTAATTCTCTTTGTTTTTAAAATGCCTTGGAGTTTTTTCAATTGTTCAGACAGCAGTGTATGGGGTTTGGATTTGTTCCAGTTTGGAAATGTGTTGATACGACTGAACAGAATGCTTTTTGAGTACGGACAGGTGTTCTTCATTGCTCTTATGGGTTATCCAATATTGTCAGGCATTTAAAAATACCTTTATTGGGCTTTTAAATGCTTTCAATTTGTCTCCTATGTTCAACTTAAGTTTTAAGTTTAAGTGTATTGATTATTGTCACAAGTAGGCTTACATTAACATTGCGATGAAGTTACTGTGAAAATCACCTAGTCGTCACACTCCGGCACCTGTTCCAGCACACTGAGGGGGAATTTAGCATAGCCAATGCACCTAACCAGCACATCTTTTTTGACTGTGGGAAGAAACCAGAGTAGCCAGAGGAAAACCACGCTGACACAGGGAGAACGTGCACACTCTGCCCAGATCGTGACCCAGGAATTGAATCAGGGTTCCTGGAGCTGTGAGTAGCAGTGCTAACCACTGTGCCACCATGCTGCCCAACTTTTAATTCTAGCCACAAGTGGACGCAGATGTGAAAACATTCAGGGTGACAATGACCAATGATGTCTTCAGGGAGGAAGGAGATTGCCATAGAGGCCGTGAGGCCCCAAAGTGGCTCACCAGATTGATTCCTGGGATAGCAGGATTGTCGTATGAGGAGAGATTGATTTGATTTATTATTGTCATATGTATTAGTATACAGTTGCACGCGATATAGACAAAGCATATGGTATATAAAGAAAGAAAGGAGATGGTGCAGAATGTAGTGTTATGTTCATAGCTAGGATGTAGACAAAGATCAACTTAATGCAAGGTAGGTCCATTTAAAAGTCTGATGGATGCAGGGAAGAAGCTATTCTTGAGTCGGTTGGTTCATGACCTCAGGGTTTTGTATCTTTTTCCTGATGGAAGAAGGTGGAAGGGAGAATGTCCAGTGTGCGTGGGATCTTTAATTATGTTGACTGCTTTTCTGAGGCAGTGGAAAGTCAATGGATAGGAAGCTGGTTTGTTTTCATGATCTTTTGTAGTTTCTTGTGTTCTTGAACAGAGCAACAGCCGGACCAAGCTATGATACAACCAGAAAGGATGCTTTCTATGCAAGTGTAAAAGTTGGAGAGAATTGTAGCGGATGTGCCAAATTTCCTTAGCCTCCTGAGAAAGTAAAAGCATTGGTGGGCTTTCTTAACTATAGCCTCTGCATGCCAGGACCAGGACAGGTTGTTGGTGATTTGCACATCGAGAAACCTGACACTCTCGACCCTTTCTACTTCGTCCCTGTTGATGTAGAAGCATATCCTTCGCTATGCTTCCTGAACTCGATGACTATCTCCTTCATTTTGCTGACAGTGAGGGAGAGATTATTGCTGTTGCACCAGTTCACCAGATTTACTATCTCTTTCCTTAGCCTGCCTCATCATTGTTTGAGATCTGACTTACTACAGGTTGCATGGGCTGGTATTTACTGGAGTTTAGAAGAATGAGAGAGGATCACGTGAAATGTATAAAGTTCTGACAGATTAAGAAATACACTGATTTTAAAATTCTCAACCTCATTTACAATCCCTCATGACCTTGCCTCTGCCTATCTCTGTAATCTTCTTCAGCCTTGTAAACGTCCATGATGTGTTCCAATAATTCTTGTGTACATCCCTAATATTAATCACTTCATCACTGGCATTCATGTCTTCAAATACCAAGGTCCAATGGTCCGGAATCCCCTCTTTCAACCTGTCGACTTGCTCCCTCACTTTCATTGGCCCACTATTTCCTTATGTGACCTGGTGTCAAATTTTGTGAAGCTGAATGAGAAGTCTTGCTGCATTAAAGGTACTGTGTAAGGCACAGTGTAAATAAAGCTGTCAATGTTGTTGGTACAAAAATAAAGCACAATGGAATGATATTTTGACAATAACATCTCATTATGCACCAAGAATTGCTAATTTAAGTGTTATATCTGAGGAGAGAAAGTGGTGCGGTTGTAATGTTTGTGGACTAGTAATCCAAAGTCCAGGTTAATACTCTAGAAACACAAGACAAATCCTGACATGGCAGCTGATGCAGTTTAAATTCAAGTAATACAGCGGGGATTAAAAGCTAGTTTTGGTAAAGGCAATCATGAAACGATTGTCATAAAAAACCCATTTGGTTCAGGAAATCCCTTAAGGGAAGGAAATCTGCCATCCTTACCTGGTCTGCCCTATACGTGACTCCAAACCCACAGCAACGTGGTTGACTCTAAACTGCCCTCTGAAATGGTCTCGTAAGCCATTCAGTTCCAGGGCAATTAGGGATGGGCAACAAATGCTGCCTTTGCTAATGATGCCCACATCCCATGAAAGAATAAAGAAAAAAAATGATATGCAAGTATTTGACAAAAATGGAGGTTACGTGAGAAATCTTTTTACTCCTTCAAAGAACAATGCTCCAAAAGCTCATGAATCCGAATAAACATGGTGGACTTTAACCTGGTGTTGTGAGATTTGTTACTGTGCCCACCCCAGTCCAGCACCGGCGTCTGCACATCATGGGAAACAATGGCACATTTGTCCATCCGTTATGCGGAATATAAATTGCATTTATATTCAGTAGGCGTAGAATTATACAACAGTGGGGCAACATTTCCAGGAATGGAGATTCAGACATGGTTATATGGGACAATTGTATAATTTTTCTGTAACTGCTTGCATTACTTCATATACTACAATGGTGACTATAATCATTCAATGAAGTATTACTGAAGCATGAAGTGCTTTAGTCACAGAATCACAGAATTGTTATGGCACAGAGGGGGCCATTTGGCCCATCAATCATGTCTGCCCTGGCTCTCCAAACAAGTCTCATGACTTAGTGCCATTTCCATGCCTTTTCCCCATACCTCTGTACATTGTCAAGTAATCGTCTAATGCCTTCTTGAATGCTTCATTTGAACCTGCCTTCACCACATTTCCAGACAGTGCATTCCAGACCCAAGCCACTCGTTGTGTGAAAGTTTTTTTCTCACACCACATTTCCTTCTTTTGCAAATCACCTTAAATCTGTGCCTCCTCGTTCTTGATCCTTTGATAAGTGGGAACAGTTTCTCCCTTTCTACTCTGTCCAGCCTCCTCATGATTTTGAAATTCTCTTCTCTCCAAGGTGAATAGTCCCAATCTCTCCAATCTATACTCATAACTGAAAGTTCTCAACTCTGGAACCACTCTTGTTTACTCTAGAGCATTCACATCCTTTCTATAGTGCAGTGCCTAGAACTGTGCACAGTATTCCAGCTGAGGTCTAACTGGTGTTTTGTATAAATTCAGTATAACCTTCTTGGCTCTTGTACTCAAAATGATTATTTGAGTTTAATTTTCTCATGTTGCCATGGTAAGATTTGAACCCTTGTTCCTGGGACATTACCCTCTGTCTTTCTGTTACACATCCAATGACATTTCCTCTACACATGCACAAATTAAGGATGATTTGAGGTTGTGACAGGGGCAACTGAGAAACTTGCAATTATTTCTTTTATGACCCATTTTGAGATTTCTGTATATTGAAGAATCTAGGATAGTATGCTGACAAGGCCAGCACACTATTCAGTTAAGGTTTAAAAGGGTAAGTTTCACAGTACAGCATGCTGCAAAATATAAACGAGGATTTAAACAAGGTCTCTGAACAACTATGCTCTCGAAAATGAAAGATAATTTGGAGATTCCGGTGAACGTTCACACCTGTTGAGCTAAGCAAGTTTCTATTTGTTATGACTGTGTGTGTGTGTGTGTGTGTGTGTGTGTGTTTCCAGCAGACAAGCTTTGTCTTAAACAAAATTAGTTTATTATAAAACTACTGATGAAGTTATTAACTAAGATACAGATACAATGATTAAATTGCAGGTAAAGATAAAAAGATGCCTAAAGTTGAAATTTCAAATCAGTCCCTGTGAGATTTTATTGCTGGCCCTTTGCTTGAGTAAATTGCCCCTCAGTATCCCGAGATGTGTAGGTTAGGTGGATTAACCATGGTAAATGCACATGGTTATGCTGATGCAATGTGCCAAATGGCCTCCTTCTGCACTGTAGGCATTCTATGGGTTCTTTCTTTCTGAAGTTAAGGGGTTGAAACTTGATGTTTCGTTCAGTAGCTGCAATGGTTTCTGTAGTCCACTAGTTGGTGTTTCTTTTTTCAGGTTAATTCAATAGGTCAAGCAGTTTTGGGAGCGAGAAAAGGTTTTTGCTTCCTCATTAGTTCTGTGGTTACAGCACTTGAAGATTGCCTGGGTTTTTTTGAAGAACAGCAGTCGATTTCTGAACAACTTCCTCTTTCACTGCTGGAGAAAAGCTCTCTGACAATGTCTGTCAGAATTATTTTTGGAGGTTCCTGCCTGTTTTAGATGAGATCTGTGTGCAGTTATGCAAACTGGCTTCTTACAGCTCAAAAAAACACAAAAATGGCTGCCATGGTCATTTTCAAGCACTCATTGTTCCATCGAGCGAAGAAGGTAATTATATTGTAGTACATTGAAGTCTCCTGGTCACTCAAAAATCAACGGGTTTTCTCTCTTTTTGTAAAGGATACAATGGACATGCCTGAAGAAGTCTTTTGCATTTCAATGACTCTTTGTAGCCAGCTTTAGAGCTATGGGCCGGAATTCTACAATGACATACTGTTGATTCCTTCATTACCAGTGAGAATGGAGGATTTGACTCACAGCCAAGTCTCCAATCACAGCAGCAGGACCAGAAAATCCCAACCGCAGAATAGTTTGGAGAATTCCGGCCATGAATTTGACCAGGTTTGAACTAACACAGAAAGGTATGTCCATGTTTCCATTTGAAAATAGATTTTTAAACTCATGTTTTTTATATTTGCTAGTGGGACATAGGCATTAATGGCTGGCTAACATTCATTGTCCATCCCTAGTTGCTCTTGGAGGGAAGTTAAGAGGCAACCACATTGCTGTGGCTCTGGGTTCACAGGTAAGCCAAACCAGGTAGGGATGGCAGATTTCCTTCCCTAAAGGACATTAGATGGGTTTTTCCTACAATCAACAATGGTTATCAACAGATTCTTAATTACCGATACTTTGTATTGAAGTCAAATTTCACTATCTGCTATGGCGGAATTCGAACCTGAGTCATAAGAACATAAGAACATAAGAAATAGGAGCAGGAGTAGGCCATCTAGCCCTTCGAGCCTGCCCCTCCATTCAATAAGATCATGGCTGATCTGAAGTGGATCAGTTCCACTTTCCCGCTTTCTCCCCATAACCCTTAATTCCCTTGTCTATCAAAAACCTATCTACCCGTGTCGTAAATATATTTAGCGAGGTAGCCTCCACCACTTCAACAGGCAGAGAATTCCAGAGATTCACCATCCTTTGAGTGGAGAAGTTCCTCCTCAACTCTGATGTAAACTGCGCCCCCCCCCCCCCCCACTTATTTTGAGGCTGTGCCCTCTAGTCCTGCTATCCTTTCTAAGCGTGAAGAATCTCTCTACCTCTACCTCTACCCTATCCATCCCCTTCATTATCTTATATGTCTCTATAAGATCCCCCCTCATCCTTCTAAACTCCAACGAGTACAGACTCAGTCTATTTAGTCTCTCTTCATAGTCCAACCCCCTCATCTCTGGTATCAGCCTGGTGAACCTCCTCTGCACTCCCTCCAAGGCCAATATATCCTTGTGCAAGTGCGGCAACCAAAACTGCACACAGTACTCCAGCTGTGGCCTCACCAGTGCCCTGTACAGTTGCAGCAAGACCTCCCTGCTTTTATATTCTATCCCCCTCGCTATAAAGGCCAACATCCCATTCGCCTTCTTGATCACCTGCTGCACCTGCAGACTGGGTTTTTGCAACTCATGCACAAGGACCCCCAGGTCCCTCTGCACCGTAGCACGCTGCAGCTTTTCGCCTTTTAAATAATAATCCCTCCTACTATTATTTCTACCAAAGTGGATAACCTCACACTTGCTAACATTATACTCCATCTGCCAGGTCCTCGCCCATTTGCTCAGCCTATCCAGATCCCTCTGCAGATTTTCCACACGCTCCATGCAATTTGCTTTTCCACTTATCTTTGTGTCATCAGCAAATTTCGTCACCCTACGCTCAGCCCCTTCCTCCAGATCATCTATACTCGTTAGAGTTTAGAAGAATGAGGGGAGATCTCATTGAGACGTATAAGATGATGAATGGGATGGATAGGATAGAGGTGGAAAGACTCTTTCCGCTCAAAAAAGACAGTAGGACTAGGGGGCACAGCCTCAAGATAAAGGGGGGGCAGTTCAGAACGGAGTTGAGGAGGAACTTCTTCACTCAAAGGGTGGTGAATCTCTGGAATTCTCTGCCCGTTGAAGTGGTGGAGGCTGCCTCGCTAAATATTTTTAAGAAGCGGGTTGATGGGTTTTTGATAAGAGAGGGGATTAAGGGTTATGGGGAGAGGGCGGGAAAGTGGAACTGAGCCACGACAGATCAGCCATGATCTTATTGAATGGCGGGGCAGGCTCGAAGGGCCAGATGGCCTACTCCTGCTCCTATTTCTTATGTTCTTATGTTCTTATGTTCTTAAATAGTTGAGGCCCCAGCATTGATCATTTGTTTGTTAGAGCGAGCGGAGAAAAGGTTGCACAGAGTAAAGGTAAGCGATTACCTTTGTAAAGATTTTCGTGGGCTTTTTAACGGTATTTCCGCTTTAAAAGTTAGACAGGAAGTGGGCCGCTGGGCTTTGTGTGAAGGGACTTTTAGATATAGAGTCCCCAGAACATTAGCTGAGTTTCTGCATTAATAGTCTTGCGATAATATCACCTCCCCTATGTAAAGGTTGAAGACAGAAACGTTCTTTTAGAACAGTTGTCCTTAAAATCTGTAGTATCTTAATTACATGATTGTGATATATTCATATGAACCCAGTATGAGGTGTCTGCTAAGAAGGTCATGTAGAAAAGGAGTACAGTCCAAGTGATGTTAGCTCTATTGGTGCATCCTTGGGCAGTGATACAGATTGGAGATTCCCAGTTTTCTATTTCATGTGAAGAAAGAAAGCGGGGAAAGAGACTGATGGACTGTTTGCTTGAGAATTTACCTTATGAAAATATTTTTTTTCAGATTGTCTGCTAAAACTTTGGAGAAGTGATTTTGCAGAATGTACAAGATCTGTTGCGATCCTTTCAGGAACCCTGAGAGCACTGCCAGCCCTGCTTGCTGAGAAGGCTGGAGGGGGAGAGGGGGGAGGGAGGGATGGAGCAGAGGAGGATAAAGGAAACACTTAGTGGCAGGGGTTATGATCTGAAATTGTTCTTTGGTGGTTTTGGTTTCCGACTTTCTTAAAGCAAACTGAGTGGGCATGGTTTTCATTGTCACTCTGGCCGGCTTCACAGTGCCACAGATCCGTGTTCGATTCCTGGCTTGGGTCACTGTCTGTGTGGATTTTGCATGTTCTCCCTGTGTCTGCATGGGTTTCCTCCAGGTGCTCTGGTTTCCTCCCACAGTCCGAAAGATGTGCTAATTAGGTGCATTGGCCATGCTAAATTCTCCCTCAGTGTACCCCAACAGGCCCCAGAGTGTGGCGACTAGGGGATTTTCACAATAACTTCATTGCAATGTTAATATAACCTACTTGTGACACAAATAAATAAACTAAACATCTTCAAAGGGCACCCCAATCAGCACAGTAAGTAAATGCCTCCCCCAGCCGTTCCCTCCTCTGAAACCTCCGCCACCACCGACCACCACACCCCCCCCCCCCCAACACATATGGACAGCAGGCATCGGGCAAACCCCCTCCCCATCCACTGTCGCAGTCTCAGGAGAACTCCCCTTCCTCACAGCATCAGCCCTTCACAACATCCATAAGGGGAATCCCTCCCATGGGGCTCCCCAGAGGGCCCACCCTTGACACTCCTCCTGGCACAGGTTGGCAGTGCCAAGGCACAGCCTGGGCATATCCCTCTCCACTCTGGGGTTGTATTTTCCTTGGTGCCCAAGTGCGATCCCATCCACTGTTTCCTGTCTTCATCAACCTGTTAGAAACTTTGCTGACGTGATGTGGTATCGATGAGGTAAGACGATTAAGTGAGGGGAGGGATCATGTGGTGGGTGGGTCATTAATTACATTAAAATGCATTCAAATATATTACACTGAGGTTCTCGCGGGATGGAATCTCATTACATCTTCAGCGAGGGGCATGGAAAATTGGGAGGTGCATCCTCACTGGCAAGAATCGTGTTTCCAAATTCCCACGATATTTTGCGCCCATATTGCTGTTCTTGTTGATGGCTAATTTAAGCGCAAAATCACCCCATTGTTTGTTTCCTAATTTGTCACTTAATCGCTCCCTTTAGTCTTGCATCATCAACTCTTTTGCCATTTAATCTTTCCTTGCCCCAACCCTATAACAAACATTCCTTTGGTTCTTTTTCTGACCCTTCCCCTTGCTTAAAAACGACTGCATCTCTAACTTTTCCTCTGATAATAGATGAGCGATGATCCTGTCTCTACAAGTACTGCCTGATCAGCTGTGTCATCCAACCATTTCCTGTTTTCATTTCAGATTTCCATCAGTATTTTGCTTTTGCAGACTAGCGCTACCAGGTTATCCTTTCACAGGAAGATGGTATCTGTGTGTGAGGTTAAGGATTCCTTGATCTTTAAGCATCATCGGATTTAAGTTGCAGCTAAGGAGGCAATTTGGCCCCGACCTACTTTCTGTGTATTTCTGAGAGAGAGATTGCTATTGGAACCACCTGATGAGAGGGCAACCATAGTCACAGTTTATTTTTGAGCTAGCTGTGAATCAGACCATTGAGGAGATCAGTATGGCCCAACACCAGTGGTGCAGCAGTCTATTTGTGGAGGAATCAAAGACTGAACTAATGGCTCAGCTGTGAGATATAGACTTGTGGAAAGAATGTCATAAGGTTGTAATCATTGTATTTGCAGTAGGGGAAAGAAAAATCTCTCAAAATCTAACCTGTTCCGTCCTTGAATAGATTGTCACTGTAATTTTTTGATTTTGATCTGATTTATTATTGTCACATGCATGAACATACAGTGAAAAATATTGTTTCTTGTGCTATACAGTCAAAGCATACCATTCATAGAGAAGAAAACAAGAGAGTGCAGAATGTAGTGTTACACTTATAGCTAGAGTGCAGAGAAAAATCAACTTAATCATTGTTAGAGTGAAGTTTTAGAAGCACAGAATGAGAGTAAAAGATAGAGTTGGAAGGTACGCTGGGCACAGCTTGCAAGAAGTCACCTCGATCTGGCGCCATCTTTATTCTGATCCCTAATCCTACTGAATCTCCTCAGTTGAACAATCTAATTCCTTTGTCATCTTATAAACTGTGATTAAAACCGCTGCAAATCTATATTTCTGTAACATTCTAAGGATCCAGCTCTTTGAGCATGTCTGGGTAAACAAGATGCTTTAAATGCAAAGTTAATCTTCTGGTTCACTTTTTCTCCTTCTCCAAAGAATATTAACTAACATTTTTGGAAACCAAGACAATCTCAATGAAAGCTAACTGAGGTGTTGCACAAAGATGAAATGATGCGTGTCATTTTACTGTGAATTGTGCTTTACAGACAATCTTGCATGTTAATAGGTTGGATGTAAACAGGATTCACTAGCCTCTGTTTCTTCCTGAAAAGCACCAGCTATGAGTTTGCAAACGAAAGCCCAGTTTGTTTTTTTGCCAAATTCCCATCTGCACATGGTGCTAATGATGTGATTCTCAGCAACTGCTGTGCTACTGAGCAACAGGCACTAATGCCTCTCAATAACGATGTGTAACAAGCTTTGGGTGTACAGAATAGACAATAATATGGTCAGCAAAGGCTCCTGCTGCTGAGAGTTTGTGCTTGTACCTTGCACGAGCTCAGCGTGAGCTTGGTTCTTAATCAAATGAAGAGCTTGTTGTATATTACATTTGGTGTGTCAGATCAGTGCTTGTGTTCCTCAGTGCCCATATGAATGGGTACAGTATAGAAAGTTTCTTCTCATGTAGCGAATCCTTTACAGTTCTTTCTGCTGTGTTTGTTTGCTGCTACAGATTGAGTATCCATTATCTAAAATCCTAGGGGCCGAGTCCATTTTGGATTTCAAGTAATTTGGGTATTCGGATACCACTGATAAACTTACATTACAGTAGCCTAAGCCAAGACTAACTATAATCTAACATGAATAAGATGACTAGAAAAGTAAGAGGTATCACTGCTTAATAAGTACAGAGGCCACGATCTTACCATTTCACCCCGACAGCCGATGGGCAAGGTGAGCCAGTAGGATTGCGAGAAAGCTGTGAAATTGAGTTCGGCAATTGGCCGCAGAGGCTAGCAGTAGCTGGGGAAAGCAGTCACTGACGGATCTCAGTGTGATGAACATGCGTGATGGTGTCCTCTACTGCTATCTATTGGGCTCCCCCACCTGTGTTGCCAGGAAACAGATTGGGCATCATTTTCTTGACCGAGTGAAGGAAGATTTCATTTTTAACTTTCTCAAAAAAAACAGTGCGATGCGATTCTCTCCTCTTTTCATGCTCATTTGAAATCTTAGAATTTTTTTGGCAAGATTGCACCCCCCCCAGCTGATATGTAACAAGTTTCTTTTTGACATGTCACCATAAAAATTGCAAGGTGAACCGTGCAAACAAATAATTAGTCTTCTGACACTCAAAAATGATGAGGTTAACAGCAAGCTCAGTACAGTTGATCTGTATTCCTATATTTCTCTAGTGTTAACTCAATTACCTGTTAATATATTTTGCCTTGTCAAAATCAGTTTACAGACGGCTTCTAAAGATTGGACCATGATCTGCCGAGTGTCTTGCTTAGAACATTTCTTTGAAGCCTGTGCTGTCAATTTACTGTAAAGGCCAAGCAGCAGCTCTTCAAGACATCCTGTGGTCAGATATGCAGACCCTGGATTTGATAGTTCCCCATACATCATGCATGGGATTAATATTTTGGACATTAAAACTTAAAGTCCTCCCAGTTGTGCTAATTGGATACCAGCCGGGGGTTTAATTGGATTCAGGTGCTGGATATTAATTGCAGAAGCCTGTGTTCACACATACAGGAGCAAGGAGGCCTGTAGTCGGTGCAGTGATGACTTGAAAACTATTGAGTTTCCCATGTGGATCCGAGTGAGTCCTGCCAACTATGTTTCTCATTACTTTGGGCATCTGGTGAGAGGGCAGGGGTGGTGAGGTGAGAAGGGAGATGGACTTCTTGTGGGCATGCCCCTGGACACTTTGGCCATTAACAGGTCCAGGCAATGGGTGGTCAAGATAGTCCTATAGGCCAAGTGTCTGTCGCTTTTTTGCAGCTATGTATGCATCTGCGTGTCCCTGGAGGAGGAGAATGTAGTGTCAGCCAGAATACTGGAGGCCTTCCATGACTAATGGGCATCACGGGGGCTGGGGTCAACCCCCAGAACCAAATTTTGATTTAAAGATTTGCAAATTTACAATGGGATTTTATTTTCATTAGTGTCCCATTGAGGAATTCCCCTCTCCGCCCCTGTCATCTGGCCCTTGTGCTTTGATTCATTTAATTTGTTTTAATTAGTTTAACTTGTGAAATGTTTCTAATTTGTTTTAATCATAAGAGTGTATTGGTTTGAAAATTAGTGTCACAAGTACGCTTACATTATCATTGCAATGAAGTTATTGTGAAAATCACCTAGTTGTCATACTTTAGCAACTGTACACAGAGGGAGAATTTAGCATGGCCAATGCACCTAACCAGCCGGTGTTTCAGACCGTAGGATGAAACCAGGGCATCCAGAGAAAACCCACACAGACAGTGACCCAAGCCAGGAATCAAACTCGGAATCCCAAGCACTGTGAGGCAGCAGTGCTAACCACTCTGCCAGCGTGTGGAACAGGCTGGCAATGTAATGGTTGTTTTTTTGGAGGTGCAGAATATCTTTGTAAATAAAAGCTTATAAGTATATAAAGATTAGGCTCCAGTTCTATTCTTAACTGCCTGCCTATCTGAATTTTAACAAGTGCAGAGATCTACTGAGTATTACTAGCACCATAGTAAGTACCATAAAATGGATTGAATTTCTGTGAATTTGTGGTGCTGATTATTGTTAGGTGGCTTCACATTATTTTCCATTAGGCTAGCTTCATGAAAACATTGAAGAATTGCAATCTTGTTATATTCATATATATATATAATTGCACCTTGGTTTGCAAAGAGTATGGGGCTTATTAGTGTATGTATTATTGAAATGGCTCAAGAGTATACAGAATCGTGTTCAGCACTCCATCATGCAGACTGCAATGCAGGAGTAGGCTATTTCTTTTCATTTAGAACAAAGAACAACAACTTGCAGATGCTTTTTTAAAGAAAATATCAAAATGTGGTTCACAAGAGTGTAATCAGGCAAACATTGACACTGAACTAAGAACACAAGCATTTCTTCCATATTATTTAGTTGTTCATTTGGTTAATTGAAAATATGTCATAAGGAAGAAGAAAGAAAGTTATTTTTGTTATTCCCTGTTAAATTATATTTTTCTTAAAAACATACTGGATTAAAGGATATCCTTATTTCACATGTAACTTATTCTGTCAGCATTGGTTACATAGGGTTTGGTTGTGATTACAGTAAAAATAAATCTGCAACCTAACCCATTTCAGTTCCAGGTATTGTTGATGTTGTATTAGTCATATTGTATTCTGGGAATTTATGTACATATACCACTTCGCATTCTAATAAGCAAGTTGTTTTTTGAAGTAGGGAGGGTGTGTAGTACACTGTAATAACTGAGTGTTTTGTTATACTGCCCTCTCTGGTGGGGATGTATAAAGTATAAAAATGGTTGGTTGTGGTCGGTTATGGATTGGAGCCTTACTCAGTGTAATGGTCAACGATTTGCTTGTTCATTACTACCACTTTTAAAATATTGATGCAATATTCATTTCACAGATGTTTACATGAATTAATAGCATTGATATGTTTTAAAAACCCAGGGAGGGAGCATTGGAATGTTAGCATGTTTTTGGTTGGTATTATGGATTGAGGTATTTACAAGTTGTCAGAGGTTTATTTTTCCAATGCACAAAATGAAAAGCTATGAGGAGAAAAAAGCATAGACAATAGCCAAACAATACTGATGTTTTTCTATTCTGTTTAACCCATCTATTCTTCTAATATTTTTCAATTTATATCTTGTGATTTGTGTAGCTCTCATCTCCTGCACTCCATTTCAATCCTTGACCAAGTCAGTGATGGACAATCACTTCGTCTACATCTATTGCCTTCACTTTTTCTTTCTGCTCTGCCTTCACCTTTGAAAGACTGTCACAGTTTGAGGGAAGTTCAGTTGCTACTGGTTATTTCTCTCATATTTTGTCCATTTCTTTCCATTTTTTCCATTAAGGATGGCACAGTGGTTAGCACTGCTGCCTCACAGTACCAGAAATCTGGGCTCGATTTCTGGCTTGGGTCACTGTGTATGTGGAGGCTCACATTCTCCCCATGTCGACATGGGTTTACTCCGGGTGCTCTGGTTTCCTCCTATACGCCAAAGATGTGCAGTTTAGATGGATTGGCCAGTGCTAAATTGCCCTTACTGTCCAAAGATGTGCAGGTTAGGTTGATTGGCCATGTTAAATTGCCCCTTAGTCCAAAGATGTGTAGGTTCGGTGGATTGGCCATGTTAAATTGGTTCTGAGTGTCAGAGTGATTAGTAGGGTAAATACGTGGGGTTACAGGGATAGAGCCTGGGTGGGATTGTTGTCGGTGCAGACTCAGTGGGCCAAATGGCCTCCTCCTGCACTGTTGGGATTTGCATCAATCATTTATGAGGTTTAATTGTGAATGTGGACTAAGGGAAGTATAATAGCTAAGACTGATTCTGTTATCATCCAATGTAAGTACACATTTCCTGAAAGGAACATTTGATAGCAATTGGTGGTACCGTGGCAAAGTTGTCAGCACTTCTGCCTCACAGTGCCAGGGATCTGGGTTTGATTCCCAGCTTGGGTCACTGATAGTGCAAACTCCACACATTCTCAACATGTCTGTGTGGGTTTCCTCCGGGTGCTCCAGTTTCGTCCCACAGTCTGACAAATGTGCAGGATTGGCCACGCTAAATTCTCTCTGTGTAACTAGGGGATTTTCACAGTAACTTTGTTGCAGTGTTAATGTAAGCTTACTTTTGACTAATAAATAAACTTCAAATTCAATCAACAATGGGAATTGGGGCTGACGTTCCCCCTGACCACCCACCACTGCCACCCTCCCACCACCCCACCATTGCCAGAATCTAAGAAAGTGAGGCCAATTGTAATAAGTCTACTGCAAACCCAAGTTGAGAATGCCTAACCTAGCACACACACCCAGGTTCAAATCTGGAACCTGCTCAGATTATACAGTTTAGTTAATGGTGAGAGAATCCTCCTGAAACGTTGGGGGAAATACCTCTTATTTTTTGGGATATAAGTGAGAAACATATGGAGGTAAAATTGTTTGATAAACCCTCTGACTCTCTCTCACTTTCTTATGAAGCTCCTTTCCTTTGCCCACCATTGCTTCCAGCCAGTTTGGTTGAGATGGCAATGCCCAGCATCTGTCAAAAATTGAGAGAGAAAACTTGTGAACAAATAGACTGCACCACAGAAACTAGCTACCTGATGTGTTTAATTTAAAGTTAATATGAAAAGGGGCCTAATGATTCTACAAGGTGATGCCCTGAAACATTTGAGCTTCTTTTCCTGTTTTGATGGTTCAATTGACAGTGCAGACCTGACTGGGTTACTGAAAAGTGGAGATAACCATCAAAAACCTTAAAGGCCCATTCCCTGTAACCCCATGTATTTATCCTGCTAGTCACCTGACACTCAGGGGCGATTTAGTATGGTCGATCCACCTAACCTACACTTCTTTGGACTAAGGAGCAATTTAGCATGGCCAATCAATCTAACCTGCACATCTTTGGGCACACGTGATGCAATACACGCTCCAGCAATGTCTCTAGTTTAAATAAAAATGTATTCTTTTAATTTGAAAGAGCAAAACTAGTTTTGATTTTGCCGTATTTATTTAGGTGTAAAGCTGGGTTTCTGTGCAGATTTATTCACACTCAAGAGTTTTCCTTGAAGAATTCTCAAGCTTGTTGGTTGTTTCTGAAACCAGAATTACTGCCATCTGATTCAAACCATGGAAAGGAGGATGCTGGCAGGATTGATTGATCTGCAGCTAAATGGTTCTTAGCAGGTAAATGTCGCATTCAGTCTCGGGGAAGAAAAGAAAGAAAGGGTCTGCGAGCTTTCACAGGGGATTTGGCTCTACATGTATGTTAACTTTCAGATATTTAACCATCTGTTCAGCTTACATAGTACAATAATCCATAACAGTGGATGCTGTGGTCCCTTTATTGTGTATTAAGAGTCTGAAACATGCTTGCTTTTCAGAACATGCATCCTATAAATATGACTAAATTAACAAATAAATAATTGAAAGGCATTGGAAGACCGAAGTACAGCATATACTTTCATGTCGGTAAGCATGAACGTTAACTGGTTGTATCTTAATGTAAGTTCAGACCACACTGACATTGTCAATTGGTCTGAAATTTCATTCTTCTAGCCTTTGATTATCTGTTCATAGAATCGTAGAATCTACAACATGGAGACAGGCCTTTGGCCCAAACTGGCCCACGCTGACCAAAATGCCCATCTAAGCTAACCCCATTTGCCTGCATTTGGCCCATAAATTCCGTTTGATTCTACGAACAAAAAGAACAAAGAAAATTACAGCACAGAACTGGCCCTTTGGTCCTCCAAGCTGAAGTAGAATCCACAGGCTAGTTCATTATTACAAGTCTAAGAGAGTACTTCCATCCAACTGGAAGCATGAATCCTCCACAGCTTCAGCACTGGTAGCCTAAGATGTTTCTTTACTGAAATTAAACAACAGATGCCAGAAATCTGGGGGAAAAAAATGCTGGAAAAGCTCAACCGATGTGGTGGCATATATGTAGGGTTAAATAGTTAGTGTTTCAAGTTGGTTGCCACCGCTTTGACTGGTTCTCTCGCCACAGATGCTGATGGGCTAGCTGTATTTTTCCAGCAATGATTTTATTTCAGGTTTCTTCACTTGGACTTTACTGTACCTGAAAAATAAAATACTTTGTGGGGGACAGGGGGAGGGGGGAGAGGGAGGTGGAAGTTGAGCCTGCACTCTCTGCCTATGGGAAATAGAGAGAGTGCAATTCATGCTGGCAAGTTTACAAATTCCAATCTTACCAATTGACATGCCGTGAGACAACAAGAAAACTCATTTTAATACATTAGCATGTCATTAGCGGGTAAGCTCCCTAGGATTCCACCACACTCCCCTCATCGGATATTCAGCGGGCCCCAGTGTGATATCACATCAGCGCGGTTTACAACATGTTCTCTTGGACATAAACCTGGTGTGGGATTGTATAGTCCCCAGTAGAGAGAGACATGGCCAAGCACTGCCTCTTGGCATAGCTTGGCACAACCAACTTGGTACCTTGCCAATCTGCAAGGCCAATCTGGCAGTGCCAACCTGTACTAAGGGGCCACAGTGGGAACCTGATGGCAGGTGGGGGAATTATTTAGACATGATGGCAGCTGGGGATGCCAGCGATGGCTGCTTTGGAAGGGCTAGATTGGGGGAAGTGTGTGCTGACTCAAATTGTGCATGGGAGAAATGGTGGGAAGTTGCCGGTGATCGGGGGCGGTAGAAAAGGGGCTAGTGATCGGGAGGCAGGCGGGGGAGAAGGGGCTGGTGATCGAGGGAGGCAGTTAGAGAAATGTCGAGTTTGATCGGGGCCCCTGTGACCTCTGTGGTGGACTGAGGGGAGGTTTGCTCAGATTATGATCAGAACCCTTTAAAGATGCGCCCCAATCTCTGTATAGTGGGGTTTTGATGTGGAGATGCCGGTGTTATACTGGGTAAACACAGTAAGAAGTCTCAACATCAGGTTAAAGCCCAACAGGTTTATTTGGTAGCAAATGCTACTAGCTTTCGGAGCACTGCTCCTTCGTCAGGTGAGTGGGGAGTTCTGATCAGAAATCCCACCCACCTGATGAAGGAGCAGTGCTCTGAAAGCTAGTTACGTTTGCTACCAAGTAAACATATTGGACTTTAACCTGATGTTGTGAGACTTCTTACCAGTGGGGTTTTACCAGAGTGTTTAGTTCCCCCT
Source organism: Carcharhinus amblyrhynchos (assembly GCF_965287045.1). Taxonomy (NCBI): domain Eukaryota; kingdom Metazoa; phylum Chordata; class Chondrichthyes; order Carcharhiniformes; family Carcharhinidae; genus Carcharhinus; species Carcharhinus amblyrhynchos. The sequence goes on along the minus strand of NC_137333.1, from coordinate 66,459,095 downwards.
CTCTGTCAAATGGCATGAAACTCATTCCCTTGTTTATTTTGGCAGAGTGTGGTAAAATCTGGGATGAAAAGTGACTGGTTTCTCTGGAGAGAAATAAACAGTGTTCACACCAGATACAAAACACTGAGCCATTTCTTGGTAAGATTTTGCCTTTAGTGTTGTTACAATTAGAAAAAATGAGTGAATAGTGTGGGCTCACAGTTCTTGTGAAAAACTTGCTTTTAATGTCTTGGCAGCAGCCGATTCAGAAATAAATGTTTGCTCCATTAAAGGATTATATTTTCCCAAGCTGTAATAATAATTGTCCTACAGCACAGGATCTCAGGGCTGTTAATGCTGTTAATTAGCCTTGACATTGGCTGTTCAGGTTTTTAAATCTTTGCATGACAGGCAACAAAAAATACAAGCTGATATCAATAGGACAAAAGGAAAGTAGAAAGCTAGGATCTGAGTGAACAGGGTTAAGCATGTTGTGTCTGCTGAACCAACTAAATTGAAGGATTGAGAAGTTAACAGTGGAAAGACTGAGAAGGGGAGGGTGGATTAGAGCAGGTCAATGTCAAGTTAGGAACAGAAAAGAGAAATGGAGGGAAAGAAAGATTGGATTAAGAGAATTTATAAAAAAGAGACCAAAAGATAACTATCTTAATTTTAAATTTGACATTTTTAAAACCTCAAAGAGAAACAATGAATAATCGCAGGAATGAATCTGCACATGGTTCATATTCAGTGTTAGAAAGTGGCAGTAATTAAAAATTGCCATGTGTAAAAAAGACCTTGGATGTGAAAAGTGGCGAGCTTAGTTAACATCTATTTCACAAATAAAGCAAGTTCAGGCTATTTAATGAATTTCAACGATGAGGCAGCCACTTTTGTGAAATTAACACTCTGCTGGCATAACCCCTACTGCAATTTGGACATTTGCAATTGACGGTGCATCTTCACCTCATCGGAAATTGCTGTACCATTTGCACATAATTAACAGAGCGGGGAGAATGTGCAAACTCCTCACAGGCTGTCACCCAAGGCTGGAATTAAACCCAGGTCCCTGGCGCTGCAATGCTAACCACTGTGCCAACATGTGCCACCCCCCCCCCCCCCCCCCCCCACCCTCCCCCAAATGAGACAGTTGCAGGTTATTTACTTTATTCATTATGGGATGTGGGCTTTGGCTGGATCAGCATTTATTGCCCAGCCCTAGGCCATTTCAGAGGGGCACTTAAGAGTCAATCACATTACTGGAGTCACATGTAGACCAGACAAGGTAAAGACTGCAGATTCCCTTCCTTAAAGGACATTAGTGAACCAAATGGGTTTTTACGATAACTGACAATGGTTTCATGGTCATCACTGGACCTTTAAATTCTGGATTGCTGATCCAGTGACAATACCACTCACCTTTGTATGAATAAGTGCTTCCTGAATGAATTAGCTCCAATTTAAGATTGTGCCCTCTTGTTCTAGATTTACTCAGAGGATGAAAATCTTTCCCTGTATCCATCCTTACAAATCCTTTATCATTTTAGGGATATCCATCAGATCACCCCTCAAACTTTTGAACTAAAGGTACCGCAAGTCAAGTTTAGATCACTTAACCCTTTATATCAGATATTATTTTGGTGAATCTGCACTGAAACTTGGTCCAAGGCTAATTTATTCCTGATGTGTGGTGTCTGAAACTGAATGCAATAATTCACATAAGAGGTGGGGTTTTCCAAAATGTTACAAATACTCTTATCTTTGGGGAACTGGAAATATTGCAAGTCTGATATTTTATTTTTGATTCACTGAAGAATACGAAGGAAATTTGTTGTAATGAAATCATTGCGGCTCACTACTTGCCACAGTAAGTTTCTGGCCTTCCTCCAGTTGAGATGATTTTGAGCTCTGGCTTGATTATTCAATTTTTCAAGTTTCTCTGCCTCAAATGAATTCTAGGGAGAGTTCTTTTGCTGGGAATGTTGTTGAGTGGCATGCTGACACAGTGGTTAGCACTGCTGCCTCAGCGCCAGGGACCTGGGTTCAATTCCAACCTCGGGTGACTGTCTGTGTGGAGTTTGCACATTCTCCCCATGTCTGCATGGGTTTTCTTCAGGTGCTCCGGTTTCGTCCCACAGTCCAAAGATGTGCAGGTTAGGTGGATTGGCCATGCTAAATTGCCCCTTAGACTAGCTATGGTTATGGGGATGAGGCCTGGATGGGATTGTGGTCGGTGCAGACTTGAGGGCGAATGGCGTCCGTCTGCACTGTAGGGATTCTGTTCTCTTCCCTGTATATCGGGAACCAACTAAATTCCCAGGTTCCAGACAAATTCTCCCTGAAGACATTAGCATTGATGCCGAATGGAGCAGCATGATGGCACGGTGGTTAGCACTGTGACTTTGCAGTGCCAGGAACCCAGGTTCAATTCCAGCATCTGGTGATTGTCTGTGCACATTCTCCCCATGTCTGCATGGGTTTCCTCCAGGTCCTTCAGTTGCATCCCAAAGTCCAAAGAGATGCAGGTTAGGTTGATTGACCATGCTAAATTGCTCCTTGGTGTCAGGGGGACTAGCTAGAGTAAATGCACGGGGTCATGGGGATGGGCCTGGATGGGACTGTGGTCAGTTCAGACTCGATGGGTCGAATGGTGTCCTTCTGTGCTGATCAAAGATGTATAGGCTACAGAGATTAGCCATGATAAATATGCAGCATTATGGGGATAGGGTGATGGGGTAGGCCTGGTTAAGATACTTTTTCAGACAGACAGTGCAAACTCGATGAGTCGAATGGCCTCCCTCTGTAGAGATTCTATGATTTTATGATAAATGCAAAATACTGTGGATGCTGGAGTCTGAAAGAAAAACAGAAAAATGCTGGAAAATCTCTGCAGGTCTGACACATCTATGGAGAGAGAGTAGAGCCAACATTTTGAGTCTGGTGCCAGAATTGTACTGGCATGCCCACCCCGGCTCGCAGGAAGGCATTTTCCATCAACCTTGGGCAGGATCTTACAAGCCTCAGGCGAGCGAGGCAGTAAATTTCCAGCATGGAAGTCTGACAAAGGGTCATCCAGACTTGAAATGTTGGCTCTATTCTCGCTCCACAGATGCTGTCAGACCTGCTGAGATTTTCCAGCATTTTTCTGTTTTTACCATGATCCTTTGAATTGGATTTGAATTTTGTTTATTTGTATTTTCTTGTGACAAAATGGATTTTTCTCACACCCATTCTGCAGAATTTTATTCTGAAGCCCTTAAATCTGTGTGGTCATTGTGCATCACCTACTGTAGACATTTAGACTGCAGTAGTTGTTCAAGTCCACAGGAGAGGTCTGTTGAATTTTTAATGTCTTCTGAAGGAACATTCCAAAACTTATTTACATTTTAATGTCCTGACAAGCAGGCTCCTTTCAATCTTGGGCAGTTTCATATATAGTTGCAGACAAGAACGGGGATTGCTTGACTATCTCAACTCCATCTTGTTACAATGCAGATTGTCCACTCTCCACTTTTTTTTAAATGCGAAGTGTTAACTTTTCATACATCTGTGGTACATCTGCCTGGGTGCGACCATAGATGTGAATATCTAAAGCTCAAGTACAGTTCCTTAGAGAGCACTATTTGTCACATCCTACCCATTAAAATATGTTCCTGAATCCCAATTTCCTGTCATCTACTTCCCACTAATTGTGTGTAATTTACTGTGGAAAATATCCTGTTGCCAAACACATTACCACATTGTTCTACAGCAACAAAATCAGAATCTATATCACCACTCTGCCAAAATCAACACCATTGCTAGATAACATAATATAATAGTTACAATATTACAATAATAATAAAATGTGAATAATTTTTGCCGAAAAGCTGCAAACAAGATTTTTTGTAAAGCATTTACTGCATAACTGGTCTATGTAGTTCAAAACTGTTAAATTGCAATTGGAGTAAGGGAAGAATCAATAAGGGCATGCATTTCAGGGTTTCGCTAATGTCTTTCAAGTCTGCAAATGGGAGATCTGGTCATGGAGAGGCTGAGAACATTGGGGTAATTTTAATTTCCATAATTAAGTGGGTTAGGATCGCGTGAGATGGAACTTTTTAAAATAATCTTGAACTCCACAATATGCTTTCTGTCTAAAACCCCTTCATCCAAACGACTCAACACTTTCCTCTCAATACTGGGGCTAATGTCTTTTTGTTCTCTGTGACACAAGAGCACCTCACCCTGATAGTGTGTCACGTGGCTTGATAGCTTGAATATTAACCACAGAACACACACTCACTGATGATCTGCTTATTTGACTTGCTGCTGTCACAAATTCCAGACATCCTCACAGCTTCGATCCAAAGTTGGATGTAAGAGCTGATTGCTAAGGACAGCTGACAGTAGCTGCTTTCAATCTCATGGCAACATTTGACCAGGTATAATACCGAGGAACTTTAGTTAAAGTGAGATCGCTGAGGGTTGAAGGGAATATGCTTCAGTAATTGGAATCATACCCAGCAGAAATGTTGTAGGAATATACTTTAACCTCCTTATTTTGTATCTTAATGTCTATTCTTTTCCATTTACATTGAATTGCTGTTTGATCAAGTGAAAATGTTTACTGTAAAACTGACCTTGATTTTCATCCTCGAAGTTGGGAAAATTCCTGACTTGGTGTGCCCGCCTCAGGAGAAAGTGCCCACAAAAGTGGGATCTTTATTGCTGGGGTGTTGGTGTGAGCTGGAGTCGGGCCAACAGACCTTGGAAAAAGCTCAGAGGTAGCCATAAGGGCTGTTTAGAAGGCTTATTTTGATGCTGTGAAACTTGGTTCCAGTTAAATTAAAAACATAAAAGCCCTTTACATCAGGTCATCCTCCAAATGCTTCACCTCCATGCCACCTCATGACCCTCACCCACCCTTTAAACCTCCTCTTGCCCACATGCTAATCTCTACCCTTCCACCCACTCTCTATGACTCCTCATGTCCCTCATGTCAAACTCTGTCTGTTCACCCACTCCTCTGTGAGCTGGGCTGTCATTGAAGCCGTCCAAGTTTGAGTGGTTTTTCGAGAGAATTCCAAGGTGAAATCTTTGAAGGCAAAGTCTGCAATTCCTCTTGAGAGAGACAGAATTTTCATGAGATTGGTTGACTCACAATGTTTACTAATATCTGGATGCGGTAGTAAAAAATCCAAGGACACTGACTTGGTCACATCTACCTTTCATTGTGTAGTGTAGTGTATTTGATCATGGTTTGCTTGTGAATTCACACCTAACATTATTCTGAATGCTAGAGTATGAGGTAGATATTGTAAATTGTTTTATCTTTATGACCTTGTATTAGTAAAGTTTATTTCTGTTTGTTCAACATCCATGGAATCTTGTGGCTTTAGTCACAGAGCAAATGTCTCAAATCTGAAATTTCAACCACTTTAAAAAAAATCATCAGTCCTTTACTGTATCCTACAACAACATGAGAGTCTGGTACAACATCATAACAATGGTCATCGCAGAAAGTTGTGTCCCTCAAATGTCCTTGAAACTTCATAGTTCAAGCCTAAATTTCATCCAATTTTGCTGCAATACTGACATATACTGTCTCATTATTCAAAGTGTTGTGAATGGCACTGAACATTATACAATTAGTGAACATCCTCACTTCTGAATTTATAATGGAGGAAAGGTCATTGTTACAGTACATTGTTGGGCCTAGGAACTCCTGCAAGGATGTCCTGGGGCTGTGACAATTAGCTTCCTATAACACACCTATTTTTATGCTGGCATGCATGGATCTTCCTTCATTGAGGATATTTGTAGCATTTTCTCCTCTGGTTAGTAGTTACTTAATTGTGCACTACCATTCACAGCTCACCTCTTCATGCCTGCTCCTTCATGCGCCCCTTTAGACTCCACCCCCCCCTCAGGCCCTGCCCCCGTAGGCCCTGACTCCTGGCACTGCCCACCAGGCAATGCCAAGGTGCCTGCTGGGCAATGCCAGGCTGGCAGTGCCAAGATGCCAAGCTGGTATGGCCAGACTGATACTGCCCAAGGGGCACCCCCGTTGCCCTCGGCCTCCCTAGGCACCAGTGAAGCCAGCATGGCTGTTCCCTGTTCACAAGGAGCAGCTGTTTTCCTCAGCAGAGAAAACTGCTCCTGGCAAGGCCTTAAAAACAAGTATGCTGACGATTGAGACAGGCTCACTCAACACATGTAAATTCAAATTTAAATGTATTTAAATAGATTATTCAGCCTCTTGTCCATTTCTCATAAAATCATAAAAGCTGTGAAATCAGACGTGACCCTGATTTCTCGGCTCTTGTGCAATTTTATTGGTGCACTCTGCCCACCAATGGGCGAGGCAAGCTGATACAATTCCCCTCATAGTGTAGCACTATTCAGACATTTGTTACAGTACCGAACAAATGCTGTGGTAACATTCAGATTATGCAACATTATTTCAAAACATGAGAAATTGTCATTTTTGAATGACAGTTGAAATTATGTGCATTACTACTCTGAGTTATGGGGCACATTACAGGCAGAAACAGGAGAGCTTATAATTGTGAATAAAGACCTGGCAGATAAAGTAAAGAAATTCTTTGACCCACAATGGAAAAACTGTTTGCGCTTCCAATTTTTGCTGGGCTGCATCTGGCACTGGGCTGGGACTTGTTTATGGAGGCTGTTGGCCATTTAAATCATTAGCTACATCCACTGAAGTGCAGCTTTGGTAAGCTGGATGTGTGAAAACTGCAGTATGGAGATTAGACCAGATAGGATGAATTTGGGACATCCTTCAGAATAGCAAGGCACCCTTTACAATTTTTACAAATGTACATGATTTCACATAAAAAAGTGCATAAACTGATTGGAACTGTCAAGCTGTCAAAGAACTGTCAAGCTATCAAAGGATAGTATGTAATAGCATAGAGGGGTAAGGGTAAAGGCTGGCAAGTAGGGGAATAGATTGATATGAGGTAACACTACCTTGGCATAGGGGCTTTAAAGAGCCATGAGGATGTGGGGGCAGCCTAAGGAGTATGAGAGGCATTGGAGGGTGGGTAGAGGGCCACAGATTGGAATGGGGGTTAATGCGTAGCATACTGGCATGAGGAGTGAATGGGGAATGAAGGTTCAAAGGTGAGGGCTGGAGGGCTGTCTTTTGTTTCAATCTTTTAAAAATTTAATTGAATGAGGTGCCAAGACAGTAGGACTAGGGGGCACAGCCTCAAGATAAAGGGGAGGCGGTTTAGAACGGAGTTGAGGAGGAACTTCTTCACTCAAAGGGTGGTGAATCTCTGGAATTCTCTGCCCGTTGAAGTGGTGGAGGCTACCTCGCTAAATATTTTTAAGAAGCGGGTTGATGGGTTCTTGATAAGAGAGGGGATTAAGGGTTATGGGGAGAGGGCGGGAATGTGGAACTGAGCCACGACAGATCAGCCATGATCTTATTGAATGGTGGGGCAGGCTCGAGGGGCTAGATGGCCTACTCCAGAGTTTCGAAGCATACAAAATTCTCAGGTGCTTGTCAGGTGAATGCAGAAAGGCTGTTTCCCCTGGCCAGGAAATCTAGAACCAGTGAACACAATCCCAGAATAGGCCATTTAGGACTGAGATGAAGAGGAATTTTGGACAATGGGGAATCTTTGAAATTCTTGACCTGAAAGGCTATGGAGGCAAAGGCATTGAGTATATTCAAGGCAGAGATGGATAGTACTTGTTGAAAGTATTGAGGAAGATGATCAGCCATGATCTTATAGAAACTAGAATCCTGCAGTGCAGAAGGAGGCCATTTGGCCCATCGAGTCTGCACCGACCACAATCCCACCCAGGCCCCATCCCCATAACCCCATGCATTTACCCTAGCTCGTCCCCCCTGATACTAAGGGGCAAATTAGCATGGCCAATCCACCTAACCTGCACATCTTTGGGCTGTGGGAAGAAACCGGAACACTGGAGGAAACCCATGCAGACATGGGGAGAATGTGCAAACTCCACACAGACAGTGACCCAAGCTGGCATTCAAACCCAGGACCCTGGCGCTATGAGTCAGCAGTGCTAACCACTGTGCCACCCACTGCACGCCCATATTCTTGTTGAATATAGAGAAAGTTCAAGGGACCAAATGGACTATTCTTATTTTCTATGTTTCTGTGAGCTTTGCTGCTGCTGTTTATACTTGCTGTCATGATGATAATAAAAATTTCCTGTGCACTTCCTCATTTAGACACAGATGCGTTGCCCTTACAACATTGTGCCAAGGTCTGAGCTATCTCCGAAGAAACATGATATATTTATCTATATTATTGGCGTATAAATAGCTCAGGGAATTTCCCAGTAATTAACAGTTAGCATCACTGACATGGGGCGCACTGCCAATTAGCATCCATATTGATAGGTGCTGTTGTTATAGAATGGACCTGAAACTGATAGAATGTTTGGGTAGCATTAAAACAGAACGTACTGTACAAAAATAACAACTACCACAGAGTGGCTTTAAAGCAGCAAGAATTAGCTTTGAACTGCTCGAGGGGAGCCTTGTCTACTGAGAGTGCACATATTAAATATTGAAATGCAAGCTGCACATGTCTGAATTTCTGAGGCTCATTCCTAGTGGATGAAGTTCCCTAATGACGGAACAGGCAGAAAATTCTCTCTCTAATCCAATGCCAGGGTTCAGATGAAAGTTATAATTCACTCAAACTTCAGAATGATATTAAATACTGCCTGAAATCACCCGTATGTCTTCACGCTTATCTCTACAGCTCTCCTGCCATCCATTATTTTACTTTTTGCCCCTTTATCTGACATAACTGCTTAAGAAATATAATAGATCATTTAGCAATAACGAAACATGGCTGCTTTTTAATGATCATGGTAAGTATGCAATTTAGCAACTTTTACATAATATCCATTTCATATGACATTGAAACTCATTCACGTTCATCACAAGGAAAAATGCTTGTCAAAATGCTCACCTTTTGCCCAGTGTCATTCATAACCATACTTGATGCTTTGTTAGGATTCGTGAATATAATGTTAGCTGCTGGAACAACGGGTGGCGATTTCACGTTGAAGTGAAGAGAACAAAACCATGTTAGCATGTAGAAAGTTCAGGCCGTGGTCACTGAGTATCAATGAAGAGCAGCCAAAGTTTGAAATTCTAAAAGGATAGCCTGCAGCTGTTTTGGCAGTGGTAACTATAGAAAGAAAAGTGCAAAATGATTGAGAGCACGCGCACTTGTTTTAACATTGTTCCTCGCAGCCCACCCAGACCTCCTGCCATCTCGTCTCACTGACTGACTGCTGCTCACAACCACGTTTTTAATGGAAAGACACTTTTATCTTAATTGGACTCCTTCTCACTCACTTGTCATGACATCTGCTTAGCTTCCTCCCCTTCCTTTTACCCCCACCTTTCCTTTCCCCCTCCCCTCCTCGTCCTCTCCACCAACCCCTCTCTAACTATGTTCCTCATCTACTCTTCTACACAATACCCCATCCTCCCCCCTCTCTTCCTATGCCCTCCCCTCTTTAAATTTTTAATTTAATCATTACATTGCTTCAGCTGTAACCATCAGGAAAGATTCAACCTAGGGCTTCTTTTTCTCCAGAGAAGGAGTGAGCTGATAGAGGTTTTCATTAATTATTAGAGTGTTCATAGAGTAAATAAGGAAGATGTTTTCAGTTGTAGGAAGAGGCTAAAACTAGGGGTAATAAATATGAGATAGTTACTAAGAACACCAAAAGAATTAAAGAAGAACTTACTTACATAGGAAATGCTGAGAATGTGGAAATTGCTATTCTCTGTATCCAATGGTGCCGGAACATGGCGACTTCTTGCAAGCAATCCCCAGTATATCCTCTAATTCTATCTTTCACTCTCATTCTATGCTTATAAGAACATAAGAAACATAAGAAATAGGAGCAGGAGTAGGCCATCTAGCCCTTCGAGCCTGCCCCACCATTCTGTAACACTATATTCTGCACCCTCTCCTTTCCTTCTCCTGTATGACCGATATGCTTTGTCTGTATAGTGCAAGAAACAATACTTTTCTTTGTATACCAATGCATGTGACAAGAATAAATCAAATCAAATTAAATCAATCCATTCAGTCTTGACTTTCCATTTGCAATGCTTGGGAGACTACTAACAAGTGACGTCTGAAATGTGCAGCCTTTCTTGTTACTCAGCCGAAATCATTAATTTCTTTTGTGACAACATCTGCCTATTGCATTTTCCCGCTTGAAATTACCATCAAGAGCTGGACGCAGTCACTGTGGCTGACCAGCAGTCATGACTCCGACTAATAGAATTCGGAGAATAATGCAATGTATGTTTTTTTGCAAGGTGCAGTAATCAGCAATTTTACCAAAGAATTTCTTTAAAATTAATTAAGCTGTCAGTTTGAAGAATGTTTCTACACATATGCAACGTTTCTCATTATAGTTTTTGTCTTTTATATTTGTTTTTTTTTTCCTCCCTCTAGTGCTTGTCTGCACACTGCTTACAATAATTCCCTGCTGGGCAGCCATTGGAGTCCTGTGCTGGTTCTTTCCCACTGTGTTGCTGTGTGGAAGCAGTCTGGTGGAAGAGGTGTGAGGGGGGAATGAGATGGAGAACTAACTGAGGAATCGCTTAGCCCATCAGTTGGGTGATTTCCTTTTTGTCTCTGCCTGTACAAGACTGCCAGTGTTACACATCGACTATTTATCATTTTGGTTATGAATTGCTACTGCACATCTCTCCTTAAGATCACTCCCAGGAGGGAAAACATACTTACACTGGCCTTTTCTTCAAAGTGTTTCTAAAACAAATCTTTTAAACTTATTGTTTAATCTGAAGAAAAAATACTTTACAGAAGTAAATTAAACATATTAATTGGCTATTCTTAAAATAAATGAGTATGAAAGCACATTGCTCAGTGACATGTTTTCTTCTTTTTTTGTTATTCACACAAGATTTACCTTTTTCTCCCTTTTTCTCTCTCTTCAGTCTGAGCACATCTTAATTTGGATAGTTAGGTTTATCTGTGATGATGGCACATAGAACAAGAAAAGCCTATTTTCCTCTATTCTTCACTTCTCCAATACATTATACACAATTATTACTGTCCTGGATTCATCTTAACATTAGTTCAGTTCTGACCACTGAAACAGGTCCAAGCTCTGGAATTGATGAAGTGAGGGGCCGGTATATCAGGTTAATTATGAGAAAAGGTCAGAGAAACCTTAGCTCCTCAATCCAAAAGCGGACAAATATGATTAGAGCTTATACAGATATGGGAAGCAAAGTGAAAGATTAATCCAGAGCACGCTTCACATTAAACCATATTTGCAATTCAAGTGCACATTGGCATAAATATGTAAGAGGCAAGCTCTTGAGGAAGCATTTCTTTTCAGGGTAATGGAGGAATACTCTGGAGTTGTATAGGTTAGATGCTGTAAAGGGAACTGGGTGTAACTGGGGATAATGATCTAGATAACTTTATGCCTCTACAGTATTTGTCTTTGTGATGTATTTGATTCACAGGAGGTAAATAACCACTTGAAAAATGAGAAAACTTGTAAAACATTACGATTTTAAATCAGAGATATAGGGATAAATTTTATGAAGGCCCACTTCTGGTGCACAACTTGACCAGTGGCACATAATGTCAATCAGAAATTATGACCTCTAACCTTCCAAGTCATATTGGTCACATGCCAAATTTCTTGACGTGAGATTTTGGACTGGGCAAAGAGCTTGTACGAGTCTTGTTACGACTGATGTTTATGCAAACAGATTTCCAGATAAAATTGGTAAATTTGAGATGAACCCTCTTCTTCCCAGCGTGACCTTTATTTTGAGTTGAATTGTGACATTGTTGGAGGGCATCAATTATTGACCATCCCTAATTGTCCTTGAAAATGTGGTGCTGAGTCACCCCTTGAAACATTACTGTTGGTTTGATGAAGATACTTCCACAGTGCTGTTAGTTTGAATGTTATAGGATTCTAACAATGAAGGACAGGGGATACAATTCAAAGTCAGGATGGTTTGTGACTTGGAGGGGAATTTGCAGGTAGTGCTATTCCTTTCATAGAATCCCTATAGTGCAGAAGAAGGCCATTTGACCCATTGAGTCTGCACTGACCACAATTCCACCCAGGCCCTATTCCTTTAACCCCACATATTTACCCTGCTAATCCCCTGACACTAGGGTCAATTTAGCATGGCCAATCAACCTAACCTGCACACCTTGGACTGTGGGAGGAAACCAGAGCGCTCAGAGGAAACCCACACAGACACAGGGAGAATGTGCAAACACACTTCCACACAAACAGTGACCCAAGGCTGGAATTGAACTCAGATCCCTGGTACTGTGAGGCAGCAGTGCTAACCATTGTGCCACTGTGCCTTTGTGTCCCTTGCCTTTGCCATTCTAAGTGGCAGAGGTTGCGGCTTGAGAGATACTGTCAAAGAAGCTCACATGAGTTGGTGCAGTGCATCTTGTAGATGGTACACACTGCTGCCATTTTGTGCTGGTGGTGGCGGGAGAGAATGTTTAAGGTAGTGGATGGGGTGCCAACAAAATTTCATTGGTCTGGATGGTATTGAATGTTTTATGTACTGTTGGAGGACATATGGACATGGTTCCACTATAGTCTTGGTTTGTGCCTTGTAAATGGTGGACAGGTTTTAGGACATCAGGAGGTGGGTTATTTGTCTTTGACCTGCCCTCACAACAAAGAGAAATACAGCACAGGAACAAGCCCTTCAATCCCCCATGCCTGTGCCAATCATGATGCCCTAATTAAACTAAAAATAGATCTTTTGCCTTACTTGGTCCATATCCCCCTATTCCCTCCTTATTTATGTACCCATCCAGATGCTTCTAAAATGTTGCTAATGCGCCTGCTTCCACCACCTCCCCTGGCAGCATGTTCCAGGCACCCATCACTCTCTGTGTGAAAAACTTCCCCTACACACCTCCCTTAAACTTTCCCCCTCTCACCTTGAACCTGTGGCCCCTTGCAATTAACACTTCCACCTTCAGAAAAAGCTCTGATTATCCATCCTGTCTATGCCTCTTACAATTTTGTAGACCTCTAACAGTTCTCCCCTCAGCATCCGTCTTTCCAATGAAAACAATCCTAGTTTATTCAACCTTTCCTAATAGCCGACACTCCTGAGACCAGGCAATATCCTGGTGAACCTTCTCTGCACTCTGTCCAAAGCTTCTGCCTCTTTATCACCTTGGCCTCTTTGTTGTCACTTGCCCAGATCTCTCTGCATGTTAATGTTCCTAAGGGTCCTGCCATTTACTGTATAATTCACACCTAAATTTGATCCCCCAAAATGCATCACATCACATTTGTCCGATTAAACTCCATCTGCCATTTCTGTGCCCAAGTCTCCAATCTACCTATATTCTTTTATATCCTCTGAGAATCCTTGGCACTATCTTCAACTTCACCAATCTTCATGTGATCTGCAAACTTACTAATCAGACCCCCCACATTTTCCTCCAGATCATTTATACATACTACAAACAACAGAGGTCCCAGCACTGATCCCTGCAGAACACCACCACTACAAATCTCCATTCTGTAAAACAGCCTTCCAGTGCTACTCTCTGTTTTCTATAACCAAGCCAGTTCTGTATCGATTTAGCCAGTCCACCCCGAATCCCATGTGATTTTAATTTTTGTACCAGTCGGTCATGTGAGACCTTGTCAAACATCTTACTAAAGTCATATAAGCTACATCCACAGCACTTCCATCATCAATTATCTTTGTCACCTCTTCAAGAAAACTCTATCAAGTTGGTGAGACATGATGTTCCCCTGTACAAAACCATGCTGCCTGTCACTAACTAGTCCATTTTCTTCCAAATGTCCATATATCCTGACCCTCAGTATCTTCTTCAAAAGCTTCCCCATCACTGATGTCAGGTTCACCCACCTATAATTTCCTGGATTATCTCAGCTTCCTTTCTTACACATGGGAACAATATTGGCTATTCTCTTGTGCCCTCAGGAACTACACCTCTAGTCAAGGAGGATGTGAAGATATCTGTTAAAGCCCCAGCTATTTCTCCCCTTGCCCTCTGCAGTAACCTGGGATGGATCCCATCCAGCCCTGGGGACTTGTCTACTTCAATGCAATTTAGGATACCCAACACTTCCTCCTTTGATATATTGACATTTTTGAGAGCGTTCACACACCTATCCCTGACCTCAAAATCCATCATTTCCTTCTCCTTGGTGAATACTGGTACAAAATACTCGTTAAATATCTCATCCACTTTCTGTGGCTCCATTCATAACTTCCCTCCATTGCCCTTGTGTGCTACCCTCTTATTCCTAATATATACATAAAAAGCCTTGGCATTCTCATTGATCCTGTTTGCTAAGTACAGCACATGGCCTTCCTAATTCCTTACAGCCACAGTATTTACATGATTGGTCCAGTTAGCTTTCTGTTCAATGTTGATGGTTGGGGATTTGATGCTGGTAATGCCATTGATTATGAGAGGCAGGTGGTCAGAGCCTTTTGCATTGGAGATGCTGATTACACAACACTTGTGTGACACACATGTTACTTACCATCCATGACTCCCGAAGCTGATAGGTCTTGCTGCATGCAGGCATAGACTGGTTTATTGCCTGAGGAGACACAAATGGAAGTGAACACTGTGCAAATGTCAGCAAACACAGCCACTTCTCACCTTATGTTGCGAGGTATGTTCAGGAAGTCACATCCAGTGATGATCAGACCCAACTGTTCCCAATGCCCTGATGTTAGATGTCTCCAGGACACCTTGTGGCAAAGGTTTTTCTGAACGTAAGCTCACAGTAGCAGCAAACCTCAGAAGTAGTCTCTGTTCTCATTTTGACACCATGATGTGTCAGGTAGGAAGGCTCTCCTCATGGTCTGTACCCACTCATGCACTGAAATCTCTCAGCAGGTAAAAATGTTCTGAGAGGGATTCTGTTGAAAGCAGTATCAAGCTCCTCATAGAACTGGAGCACAGCATTGGAGTATAGAGGTTAACCCGCCTTGAGTTAAGAGGTTGAGGGAGAGAACACATTCTGAATCATCAGTGAAGAGTTCTATCATTAAGAGTAGTGAATTTTTTAAAACAAAGTTGACACCTTCCTCACACATTTTCTCCGAGCCCTTCCCCTGCTAGATAAATGAGTAATGTTTCCTATCAGTGATCTGCTCTTGCTTTCACTTGTTGTGGGGTGGCACAGTGGTTAGCACTGCTGCCTCACAGTGCTCGAGACTCGGGTTCGACTCCCGGCTTGGGTCACTGTCTGTGTGGAGTTTGCACGTTCTCCCTGTGTCTGTGTGGGTTTGCTCCGGTTTCCTCCCACAGTCCAAAAGATGTGCTGGTTAGGTGTATTGGCCATGTTAAACTCTCCCTCAGTGTACCCGAACAGGCGACGGAGAGTGGCGACTAGGGGATTTTCACAGAAGCTTCATTGCAGTGTTAATGTAAGCCTACTTGTGACACTCATAAATAAACTTTAAACTTTAAAACTAATCTGATGCAATGGGTTTTGTCCATTTGCTGAGCAGAAACTTTAAGCTCTAAGCACCAACTGAAGCAGATGAACCGGGGTGGGTCAGCACTTTACTCGGAGAGGGCTGCCTGAATTCAGGTGGGTGAAGGCTGACCAGTGGGACCTGATGGTCCCTCCCGTCATCAGAGACAGTCTGTGACAGTCGTCCTCAGTGCCAATTGGGTTGGGCTTATCACATGTGACTGCTGTCTGCCCTTTTGTGTTCATGCTCCACAGCAAAACAGCAGTGTACTTTCCAGAACATTGGGCAGGATTTTACAGCCTCGCTCGGGCGAGACAAGAAACTCCCGCCCAAGGTTAACGGAGATTTCCGTTGTTGGATCCTCACTCATGCCGATTCCATGCCAGGCAAGGTGCTAGAGTTCTGGCCATAATCTCAACCTTTCCAATTGAGTCCAAAGAAATGCAGAGGGCTGGTTGCAGGAATTGCTGGAAAGCTGGCATATTTAGGCATCCACCTTTGGGCTCCATTCCGGGTTTCTTGTTAGGGTTTAATCCCTTGGCCTCCAATGTTCTCAAAGTATCCACCAGGCAGTGGAGCTGTTTGTCCAAAGCCAGTTCATGAGCGCCAGAGCATGTCCTCCTTATATAGGCATTGGCCTTGTGGTAGTATCGCTAGACTATTAATCCAGAAACTCAGTTAATGTTCTGGAAACTCGAGTTCAAATCCCACCATGGCAGCTGGTGGAATTTGAATTCAATAAAAATATGTGGAATTAAGAATCTACTGATGACCATGAAACCATTGTTGATTATTAGAAAAAAACCCATCTGGTTCACTAATGTCCTTTAAGGAAGGAAATCTGGTCTGACTCCAGAGCCACAGCAATGTTGTTGACTCTCAACTGCCCTCGGGCAAGTAGGGATGGACAATAAATGCTGGCCAGCCAGCGGCACCCATGTCCCACGAAAACATACCTGGGGATCAATCCTTCTCCAAATTCCCCTGCAGCTTTAGCCTGGGGATCAGGAAGAACCCAGTTTCTGGGTGTTACCATGAGGAGGCAAAGCTAAGGACTTGCCGATGGGGAGAATATGTACCGATGGAGAGAGACTTATACACTTGGCTCTCTTTCTCACATTGCTGCTAGACAGAGTTTCACACAGACAAAGAGAAGAAAACCAGCGCGTGCACACACGCACACACACACACACACATGCTCAACACATCACACAGACTGGCTGGACATACTTACTGCAGTAAAGCTGCTATATAAGTGCAAGTTGTTGTACATTTCAAATATCATTTCCACTTTCACAATGGGTAAGGGAAACATGAAAGCTGAAGATGCAGGATCAACAAACTGGTTCAAAGTTTAAAAGGTGGGATAGATTATGTAAGAACATGAGTAAAATTAATATATTTAAAACAAAAGGGCATCCCATATCTTTCTGATTTGATTTATTATTGTCACATATATTAGCATACAATAAAAAGTATTGTTTCTTGAGTGCTGTACAGACAAAGCATACTGTTCATAGAGAAGGAAATGAGAGAGTGCAGAATGTAGTGCTACAGTCATAGCTAGGACATAGGGAACGATCAATTTAATGCGGGGTAGGTCCATTCAAAAGTCTGATGACAGCAGGGAAGAAGCTGTTCTTGAGTCGGTTGGTACATGACCTCAGACTTTTGGACCTTTTTCCCAATGAAAGAAGGTGGAAGAGAGAATGTCCGGGGTGCGTGGGAACCTGAGTTATGCTAGCTACTTTTCCGAGGCAACAGGAAGTGTAGGCAGAGTCAATGGATGGGACGCTGGTTTGCGCGATGGATTGGGCTACAAATGCGATTTTTTTTTGTAGTTTAATCAAATCAGATCAAGTCAAATCAAATGTACTTATACCTTCTATTGTAAATATATAAATAGTTCAGTAACATTAAAGTTTATTTATTGGTATGATAAGTAGGTTTACATTAACTGAAGGGAGAATTTAGTATGGCCAATGCACCTAACCAGCATGTCTTTCAGACTGTAGGAGGAAATCAGAGCACCCGAAGATAACAAGCAGACCTGGGGAGAACGTGCAAACTCTGTTCAAACAGTGACCCAAGCTGGAAATCAAACCCGTGTCTTTGCCACTGTGAGGCAGCAGCGTTAACCACTGTGCTACCATGCCACCCTGTAAGACTGCTTGGTAATTTAGACAAGACTGTTTAATGGTGTGCAAACTCTACATCCACAGGTAGTTACAACCCAGCAAAACATGATGACAGCTGGAGATTAAAATCCATATCCTCTGTAAAAAGATCAAAATAATCAAGAAAAGAGCACAGCAACAAATTTCTACTCTGAAAGTCCTCACTCAAGAAGTAGGAAGCTGAGAAAACTCACTTGAAAAGATCCAGAGACAAAAGATCCTGGCAGCAAAAAACAATAGAAGTTCAGTTCAAACTAAAGTCTCCATTAGATCCCTGTGAAAGCAGCTTCAATAAGGTACGGCAACAAACTAGCAGCCTGCCTGGTGTATTATACTCTTTGTAAAGGTTATATTTCACCATGCAGGCTGCTGGGAAGCCAATCTTATCAATTATTTCTTTTAAAAATTAAGCAGAAAACTCAGTTGCAAATTCATTGTTTATCTGACATCCGACCCCTTCCATGTTGCTCCTGAGCACAACAAAATAAAGTATTGAACACACAGAAACCTCTGTTTAAATGTAAGTCCGAGTGCCTTGAAAAGTGTGCCTTGTGAGATTTCAGTCCTGGCTTGCATCAGGCTGCCGCCATCCAACAGGGTAGCATGGTGGCACAGTGGTTAGCACTGCTGTCTCACAGTGCCAAGGACCTGGACTCAATTCCTGGCTTGGGTCACTGTCTGTGTGGAGTTTGCACATTTTCCCCGTGTCTGCAGGGAGTCTCTCCGGTTTCCTCCCACAGTTCAAAGATGTTTGGGTTAGGTTGATTGGCCATGTTAAATTGACCCCAATGTCAGGGGGATTATGTGGGCTTACAGGAATAGGACCTGGGTGCAATTGTGGCCGATGCAGACTAGGTGGGCCGAAGGGTCTCCTTCTGAACAGTAGGGATTCTATGAACTAACAAAGAGTCGCGACCCAACCCGCCACCATTTTGCAGCTTCTTCCTCCTCTTGTTCTGTCATCAAACATTGTAAAAGTCACAGCAAAATCAGAAGCATGTGAAAATTGGCACTTCGACCTTACTATTCTGATCTCTTGAAGCAAAAAACTTTCAGGCAGGTATCTCAATTCATCGTTGCCACCTCCTATGTGCCTTGCCCAATCTCACAATTAGAATTATTGGAAAAAAAGTTCTTTCAATACAACAGAGCTGCAGGATTAAATTTAAAGTCAGAGGCAAAATAGATCAGCACACTGCTTTATTGAGTTGGGTACGTTGCAGATGATATTGTCACCATGCAAACCACAGATGAATCACCTGCTAAGTTTGAAGAAATTACAGAGAGGGGCAAGAATCAGAACCATAGAATAGAATCATAGAATCCCTACAGTGCAGAAGGAGGCCATTTGGCCCATCGAGTCTGCACCAACCACAATCCCACCCAGGCCATATTCCCAGAACCTGATATGTTTACCCTACTAATCCCCCCTGACACTAGCGTCAATTTAGCATTGCCAATCAATCTAATCCACGCATCTTTAGACAATTATAGAGAGATTATAATGGAGGAGAGGGGGTTAATTATTCAAAAATAGACTGGGATTGAATAGTGCAAAAAGTTCCTGGAGTGTGTTCAAGATAGTTTTCTGTAACAGTATGTTCTGGTCCAACAAGAGGGCAGACTTGATTCTGGGGAATGTGTTTGCCACAATGGCCCAAGTAACAGTGGGAAAACATTTCGGCGACAGCGACCATTATATCATAAAGTTTAGGTTGGCCATGGAAAAGGACAAGGAACAATCCAGAGCAGGGATAATTAATTGGGGGAAAGCCAACTTCAATGGAATGAGAATGCCTCTGAGCCGAGTGAGTTGAGATCAGATGTTGGCAGAAAATTTGATGGCTGAACAATGAGCTACCTTCAAAGAGATAGTATTGCAGACAATGTCAAGATATATTCCCTTGAAGGGGAAAATAGGATAAACAGATCTAAAGCATCCTGGAATGTGAGAGAGTTAGTGGTGAAGATGAAAAAGAGCTGCGCACATGACAGATGTTAGGCAGAAAGTGCAATGTAGAATTGGGCTGAGTATAGAAAAACCAGCATGGAAGTGAAAAAACTAATAAGAAAAGCAAGGAATGGATGTTAAAGAGAAAGACAGCTAACATGAAAGAGATTCCCAAGGTATTTGATAAGCATGTAAATAATAAAAGAGTGATAAAAGAAAGAGTAAGGCCAATCAGAGTTAAAAATAAAACTTGCACGTGGAGGCAGGAGAAATAATGGAGATATTAAACAAATACTTTGTATCTGTCTTTACAAAGGAATAGGATCTTATTTAGGCTGAGCTGGGAGAGGAGGTAATTGGCATACTTAAGGAATTTACAATTGAGAAGAAAGATGTGTTAGAAAGGCTGTCTTTGTTTAAAATTGATATGGTACCAGGACTGGATGAGATGCATCCAAGGGTACTGAGGAAGGTGAGAGTGAAAGTTGCAGACACACTCTTGATAATCTTCCAGTCTTCCTTAGATACAGGGGACATGGCGGAGGACTGGAGAATTGTGAATGTTACACGCTTATTCAAAAAAGGGGTGCAAGGACAATGCCAACAACTACAGACCAACCAGTCTGGTATCAATGGCAGGGAAAATGGTGGAAACTATGGATCGGGGCAAAATCAATAATCACTTAGAGACAAGTGCAGGATAATTAAGGAGAGGCAGCATGGATTGATTAAGGGGAAATTATGTTTCACTAACTTGCTGGAGTGTTTTTAGGAGATAACAGAGAAGGTTGATAAGAACAATGCTGATGATACAGTGTTTTTGGATTTTCAAAAGGCATTTAATACAATACCACACAACAGACTTGTGGGCAAAACTCTATTGTAAAATAATGGGGAAAGTAGACACTTGGGTAAGAAATAAGACTGACAGGAATCAGAGAATAGTGATCAATAAAAGATTTTCTTTTAAATTGGAGGAAGGTTTGTAGGGGAGTTCCCTTTCTCTTCCTGATATGTATATAAATGGCATAGATTGTGGTGTGCAATGCATAATTTCAAAATTTGTGGATGATACAAAGATTGGGAACATTGTCAACTGTGATGAGGATAATAATGAATTTCAAAAGGATATGGACATTTTGGGGATTGGACAGATGAAGTTCTATGCAGAGAAATGTGAGGTAATTCATTCTGGCAGGAGGTACAGGAACAGTGGGACTTGGGTGTATATGTACATAATTCATTGAAGATAGCAGGGCAAGTTGCGAGAGCAGTTAATAGAGCATATAATATTCTAAATGTTTTTAACAGGGGCATTGAGCAGCACGGTTGCACCGTGGTTAGCGCTGCTGCCTCACAGTACCAGGGACCTGCGTTCAATTCTGGCCTTGGGTCACTGTCTGTGTGGACTCAGATGCATTCTTATCCCATCGAAGTTGATCTTCCCCCAGTTCTCCCCCTGTCTGCGTCACAAAGATGTGTATGTTAGCCATGGTAAATGTGTGAGGTTATGTGGACAGGGTGGTGGGAAGGCCTGGGTAGGATGGTCTCCCAGAGAGTCCATGCAGTCTCGTTCGACCAAATGGCCTCTTTCTGCACTTTAGGGACTCTATGCATCTGTGGAATGCAAGATTAAGGAGGTCAGGAGGTCATGCTGAACTCGTATAAAAGAAGAGTTAGGCCACATCTACCCAGGCCTTCCCTCCACCCTATCCACATTATGGCAACAATAATCTTTCTCTCAATGTCAACAAAATAAAGGAGATAGTCATCGACTTCAGGAAGCATAAAGGAGAACATGCCTTTGTCTACATCAACAGGAATGAAGTAGAAAGGGTCGAGAGCTTCACGGTTTTAGATATCCAGCTCACCAGCATCCTGTCCTGGTCCCCCCATGCCGACACTATAGTTAAGAAAGCCCACCAATGCCTCTACTTTCTCAGAAGACTGAGGAAATTTGGCATGTCAACTATGACTCTCACCAACTTTTCCAGGTGAATCACAGAAAGCATTCTTTCTGGTTGTATCACAGCTTGGTATGGTTCCTGCTCTGCCCAAGACCGCAAGGAACTACAAAAGGTGGTGAATGTAGTCCAATCCATCACCCAAGCCAGCTTTCCATCCATTGACTCTGTCTACACTTCCTGCTGCCTTAGCCAAGCAGCCAGCATAATTAAGGACTCTGTGCACCCCAAACATTCTCTCTTCCACCTTCTTCCTTCGGGAAAAAGATACAAAGTCTGAGGTCTTTTGAATGGATTTACCTTGCATTAAGTTGATCTTTCTCTACACCCTAGCTATGACTGTAACACTACATTCTACAATCTCTTGTTTCCTTCTCTATGAATGGTATGCTTTATCTGTCTGGCGTGCAAGAAACAATACTTTTCATTTTATGTTAATACATGTGACAATAATAAATCAAATCAAATCACATCTAGAGTACTGTGTCCAGATCTGGCTGCTTTATTTGAGGAAAGATGTGAAGGCATTGGAGAGGGTATAGAGGAGAATAACAAGAATGATTCCATGGATAATGAACTGCAGCTATCAGGATAGATTGGGAAGGATTGGTCTGTTTTCCTTGGAGAAAAGAAGGCAAAAAGGAGACTTGATAGGGAAATTCAAGATCTTGAGGGGGATGGACAGAGTAAATAGTGAGAAACTGTTCCCTGTCAAGAGAGCATCAAGATCTAGAGAAGACAGATTCAAAATAATAAGCAAAAGGAATAGAAGTGATGTCAGGAAACATTTTTCCATCCAGATGTTGGAGTTTGTGCTGAACTTCCTGTGAGAATGGTGGAGGCAGGTTCAATCGAAGTATTCAAAGGGAATTGCTGCTTGAAAGGAGAGAATGTGCACAGTGATTGGGATAAGGCAGGGGAGTGGGACTGCTCTTTCAAAGACTTGATGGGCCGAATAGTCTCCTTCTCAACTGTAAAGGTTCTTTGTTCGATGTTGTAAAATCTTTTAACCTCATTTTCCAACTAAGCTATTTTTTCCCCGAAAGACTTCACTTTTGACAAGGCTGTCCAACATCGAGCCACGTTTAGATGTTTAAATCACCTCATGGAGCTGAAGCTAGATCTTGGTCCACTGCATCCAGCCACAGAAGTATAAAGACCATCCGAGCCAGGGTGATCCGACCCCCAAACTCCCTGCTGGACGTCTGTGCCAACAATGCAGGGTGAAGAACACCCAAAGGAAGGACTAATATCTGGCCACTGCTGTTATCTGCTTCCACTGTCGCAAGCAAGGGCACTTTAGCAGTCTATGCTAGTCCTGCCCTCCTCAACACGCAGACAATCCGAGAATTATCCACAACGTCAAGGCCACTGACCAGAAGACAGACAGCCCTTTTTTAGATGATGTGGCTCCTCCTTCAGGAATATAGATACCTCAGTAAATGGCCATCTAACCAGTTACCTAGTTTCAAGTTAGATTCTGGCACCATGAAGAACTGGGGCTCCAAGTGTATGGGTGTGAACCATGGACACCCCACTCTACACCGCAGGAAAAATCCAATTCCTGGTCTTTAGAATGATCCTAGAACCATTAAGTACAATGACACTCTGGTCATAGAAATTATATGGATTGCACAAAACCAGCCCTTTTCCCCTCACCAGTAGAGCTGCCAGTTTTGCTCTCGACCTGGTTCAGCTGGCAGAAAATGTTAAACATAAAAACTAGAAGTAGGAGTAGGCCATTTGGCCCTTCAAGCCTGCTCCACCATTCAATATGTTCATTGCTGATTCTCATTCTCAAATCCACATTCCAGCTTTCTCCATATAACCATTAATGACATAAATTCTAAAATATTATCTATCTCCGTCTTGAATACATTCCATGACTTTCTGTGGCAGAGAATTCCACAGATTCACCACCCTTTAAGTGAAGAAACTTTTCATCATTTATGTCCTAAATGGGCCATGTTTTTTTCATGTTTATTTATTAACGGCATAAATAAGCTTACATTAACACTGTAATGAAGTTATTGTGAAAATCACCTAGTCACCACAGTTTGGCCCCTGTTTGGGTACACTAGGTAGAATTTAGCATGGCCAATTTACCTAACTAGCACTTCTTTCAGACTGTGGGAGGAAACCAGAGCACCAGAGGAAACCCACACAGACAAAGGGAGAACATGCAGACTCCAGACAGACAGTGACTCAGACTGGAATTGAACCATGTTGGTCTGTATAGCTGCCCCATGTCCTGAGATTGTGGGCCCCGATTCTAGATTCCCCAACCAGGGAAGCCATCTTCCTGCATCTAGTATGTCCAGCTCTGTTAGAATTTTATACATTCCAATCAGATCTGTCCAGCGTTTCTCGGATAATTCTCCAGTTAAGTCCCAAGGACCTGTCCCACGTCTTTGACCCTGACCCAGAGCTAGAGACATTAGGGGAGGGTTCTGGGGAGCAGGCAAATTGCCTGTTGGATGTTTAAGCTTCCTGGGTGAATCTCATTGAAGTCTATGCCTCAGGACCTGCATAGGGCCCCAGTGCACCTCTTCAGTTGTGTGCCTGGTCTCCAATGATTCGGAGAGCCAACTTCCAGTCTGATGGAAGTAGATCAGGAAGTGAGGAGCATGAGAAGCTGAAGGGTAAAAAGATGACAAAGGAATCATGATTACATTAAAAATTAGTTGCATCCACTAAAATTATTAATCAAGTTTACTTATCCTTTCATAAAGTTATCTGAGAGACGAGGAATTGTGCAGTATCTTTCTTCAGGGGTTTAAATGGGTTGTATGCAACAGTTAAAAGAAAGTAATGCATTCCATACAAATCTGCATGTACAGGCACTATTTTGTAAATCATTATGAATAAAATGTTTATTATCTTAAGACCACCAGTGCTATTTAAAAGCAGTGATTTTAAAATTCAGAGTATGCAGTGCAGTATAAGTTAATTTGACCTGCCTCTAATATTTCAATTAATGTTTTTGGCTTGCTAAGGTTCAAGCACCAGGTTAGAACTACAGTGAAATGATTTGTAAACAGGTGTCAATATTCCCTAAGATTCCTGGGATATCTTAAATGCCAATCAATAGCTATTTTGTCCAAGTTGAGTGGTTTTATGGATGCCTTTCTCATTGTTAGCCTGTGAATTGTAAACTTAGAAAACTGACCACCCTAGGGAGACAGATTTTGTTCGACCTATCTATCTGTCTTCCACATTTTATGGATATAGCCTTAGTTTTTTACTTCTCCTCTGGGCATTTTCAATCTCGGCTGAGCTCAGTAAAGGAAAATTGCTGATAAAGCATGAATAATTCAGGAGCGGAGTTTAGCTCATCTGCTTTTGGGTGGAAGGAAAAACGTTGCCGAATCTTTCCTGAGGAGATTTAACGGGTTTGGCGAACTCTGTAATAGTACTATGAGATGCAGTTGTTGCAGTGCCTGGAAGTGGTACATGTTCCTTTGCTATTTTATAGAGATTAACACTGTTAATGGAAAATGGCTTGGTTTGTTTCAGAGGCATCAGAAAAATTCATTCTTGTACACGAACACTGCAGTTGTACCATGTCCGAAGTATTCATTTAGAATAATGTCTTGATATAATATGACAGGGGGCAGGGCTATTGAATATGCACTGTGTAAGAATGTTTGCGAAGCTCTTATTTCCAATTACAACAGTACATGCAGCATTTTATTCCAGAAGTCATAATGGGAAAAAAAATGTAATCATTTAAATTTATTTCTGTCAGTCTTAATAAAGCCTGGCCCGAGTTTGAGGGGTCGATTCTCCCATCGTGACCCACAATTGGCAGGTCGGGCTGGGAGGTGCATGTGTCAGCCATTTCATGGGTTCCCCATGAACTTTTGCAACCCTGTCGCATCTCCCAGCCAGAGAAAAATAACACTGCCAGGAACCTTCAAAAAACTGGCGGCTACTGATTTGCGCGACTTTACATATTTTAACATTATCGGGATCCACGCGACAATCTCTGTCCACATCTGTGACTCCCACCTCTTTGGAGTGATGTAACTTTGGCACAAATCAGAATAGGTATTTAAGAGTCTCAACCTGGCGTGGTAGCCTTGAACTGGCATAAGGAGGTAAATGCTGGTAGCGGAGCATGGGGGATTTCCTTCTATTTGCTCACAGCTCTCTGGCTGAGGTTCCATCAGAGAGTCTCACCTGCCCCCCCAACCCCACCCTCATCCCCCACCCTCCCCCCTCCCCTGGACAGCACTGTAACGCAGTGTGGGGGGCACCCTCAAGGGCTCTGACTTCCCCCTCTCCCCTCTCAGGCAGCGCTGTAACATTGTGTGGGAGGCAGTCTCGAGGGCTCCCGCTCCCCCTCCCCCTCCACAGCAGTGGCATTGTCTTGCCACGCGGGTATGGTCTGGGACTCTACTAAGTGCTGATGTTCCAGGATGAGGGAGGAGTGTATCATGTGCTGACTGATGAAGCAGCCGCTGCTCCAGGCTGGGGTACAGAGGTTCAGATATGGACTGCGTGGGATCTGCTGTCGCTGGGCACACATCTGGTACTGATTTGAAGTCTGTACCTGCCCTGTGACACAGGCCAGCAACACATGCCTGTCACGAATGCCGCAGTTACACATGTAGCAATGGCTCAAGGGTGTGCATTGCCCATGTCTGCACACCGACCTGCATAATCTGAGTGCTTTGCTTTCCTCCCACTGTCCGAAGATGCACAGGTTAGATGAATTGGCCATGCTAAATTGCCCCTTCGTGTCCGAAGATGTGTACGTTAGGTAAATGAGCAGTGGTAAATGTGCAGGTTATGGGGATAGGGTGGGTTGTGGGCCTGGGTAAGATGCCCTTTGGAAGACTCAGAACAGACTTGATGGGTTGAATGGCCTCCTTCTGCACTGTAGGGAATCTGTGATTCTATTCTATGATTCTGCACTGTTTCTATTGGGATGTCTGACCTTCTAAACGATTACATCAAAAACTAATTAATCTCTATGCGCCTATCCCATTGTGCAAGTCATCGCAAATGGAAAAATGAACTGTTCAGCATCAGTTTTCAACCTGTCCACCTCTGTGCAAAATTGGACTTTGATTCTGGACTCTGGACCCAAGCAAAACATTAGTTGTTTATTCTGTGGTTTTGCCGTATGAATCTCTCTCCTTCTATCTAACAGAGGAATTGCTGTATGAATGCAACAGGGGCTATACCGTGGCACCCACCCTCCCCTGCACTTTGAGTGTGTGAAAATGAAGTAATCCTTTGCGGTTACCCTAACTTGAGTTTGCTGTTGGAAAATGACCCCACCAAAACTGAAAGGCTTGAAATGTGTCATCACTTAAAAAGAGGGAATTAAAAATCAAAAGATTTTTTGTTCACGGATGGGTGGTGAGAGGAGAAATCAGGGATGTTTAAATTAAACCCCTTCTGTTCACAACAATTCTGACAATACAAAATGGAAATAGTGCCGTTTTTGTCAAGTGAGATCAGTTGATACACACTGCGTTTATCCATACAAACATACATTACCACAAAGATCAGGCATCATGTTTGATGCAGCTGGACATTGCTCCTTTTGTTCCAATTAAGTTTCTCCACATATGTTTGTGCGTACAACACAAATTGGTGCACTGTAATATTATGTTAAAGTAACAGATCACCTTTATGCAAAATACTCTCCCTATCATATAAGCCCATATAGCTGAGTGCCTTTGCTAAATAGTTGAAAGATCATTTCTTTATAGCCTACACAAAATTGTCTTTGTTGTTCTCTAATATTTATGTCTTCTGATCACCTACAAAGTATTCTTGGCTCTCAGTTGTGACTAGTTTGACAAAAGACACCCAAGAAATACAGGGCGTCACCCAAAGCAGCCTCCTGTCCATTGACTCTGTCTACACTTCTCACTGCCTTGGAAAAGCAGCCAGCATAATTTAGGATCCCATGCACACCGAACATACTCTCTTCCATCTTCTTCCATCGGGAAAAAGATACAAAAGTCTCAGGTCACGTACCAACCGACTCAAGAACAGCTTCTTCCCTGGTAGTATTAGACTTGAAAGGACTTACCTCATATTAATTTGATCTTTCTCTATACCTTAGCTATGACTGTAATACTACATTCTGCATTCTCCCCTTTCCTTCTCTATGAACGGTATGCCTTGTCTGCATAGTGCACAATAAACAATACTTTTCACTGTATACTAACACGTGACAATAATGAATCAAATTAAATCAAAAGGTCCTAGTTGGGCATAAGCGTCAAGTTTTCACAGACTAGAAATGTCACCATGCTTCCAAGAGGAAAGTGAATATCTTAAATGATTGGAGGCAATGGTATAGAATAAAATCCATGATATAAAGAATACATGGTGGATAGAAAGAGTATGGGAGACCCAACTACTCATGGACTTCAACAACATGTGCAGTTTCTTCAATGCTGTCAAGCCAGTCAATGGCCCTGGAATTCAAGAGCCCACCTCACTGAGAACCAAACATACAGGGGACTCATCAAGGTCAGGGAGTCAGTCAGTGCTTGCTGGAGAGAACACCTTCAGCATTTGACTTGAATGCTTGCAATTCCATTCTTCAACACTACATCTGATTCAGGGTGGAGACAACCCAGTCTGGAACAAAACTAAACAAAAGCCATTCGACAGCTGAGAAACACTGCAGAATTTCAGCTGTAGTCTGCAGGATTTGCTATTCTACAGGAGGGATTAGTTGATGACTTCAGCATAAAAGGAATTTTGTGTCATTTGATGTTGACTCATCAAGTGGGATTTTCAGGCTACGCTTGTGCCAAGGCCAGATATTCCCACCCGAGGCCAACAAACCTTTGGAAGGACCCCCAAATTTTCTGTCTTGCCTGGTCTCATTCCTGTGGCGAGCGGGATGGGAAAATTCCACCCATCGTGATTTCACTGTACCTTCTCATTTCCCACTTCCATAGGGATTCCCTTACTAACCCACCCCACTCCGCCACCCCAACATACTGTCAGTGCATCTGAACAGCAAAATGCAGGTCCAAGTGTTTTGAGTTCAAGTTAGAATCATTACACCATTGTATGAATCAGTAAACATTGACTTCTCACAACATTCTGTTGTAATGTATACTTTATTTAATATAAATACTTACAATATCATGTATATGCTATTCCACATGTTACATGTTGCTGTACATATCATTCCACACAAAGTTACATGTTGCTATATGTGCTATTCCACACCAAGTTACACATTTCTGTGCATACTATTCCACACAAACTTACATGTTGCTGTACATCATGTAATGGGTGGCACGATGGCACAGTGGTTGGCACTACTGCCTCACAGCATCAGGGGCCCAGGTTCAATTCCTGGTTTGGGTGATTGTCTGTGCGAAGTCTACATGTTCTCCTTGTATCTGCGTGGATTTCCTCTGGGTGCTCCAGTTTCCTCCCACAGTCCAAAAGATGTGCTGGTTAGGTGAATTGGCTGTGCTAAATTCTCCCTCAGTGTACCCAAACAGGCACCCGAGTGTTGTGACTAGGGGATTTTTCACAGTAACTTCATTGTAATGTTTCTACTTGTGACACTAATAAATAGACTTAAGCATACTATTCCAAACCAAGTTACATTTTGTTGTAGATACTATTCTATAGTCTTTCTCTTTGCTTGCCCTAAAGCTTCTCTACAAATAGTAATGAACAGAACTCAGTCACATTTTAAAAGCGCATTTCTGCATCTTCCTACCACTTGTAAACTTGAATATTAGAAACCAATTCAATTTCCTCACTTCTTTTGAGTTATCGGGTAGGGATTCTAAACCCATGAAACAGGTGATTTGAAGTCAATTGAAAAGTAAATATTGTGGAAAATGGAAGCGCATTTCCCTAAAGCAACAAGTTCCAGGCGTTTGACCCAACTGAGTGGAGGCAGCGCAGTCATGAAGACAGGCTAGCCAGTAATACGCACAACAGTTACCATTATTAACATGTGGCACTTGAATTTAATGCTTCCAACAGAAGCTACCTGGCGCTAGGGAAACTCGCCCAGCTTCACTTCTTGGCTGTCCCTAAAGTTCAGATTTAACCAATTTCAATAAAGTCTCAATGCTTTTAATTGCTTTTCTATTGGCTTTGCAGAGAGCTCTTAGCATAGAGAGATCTGAGAAGTTAGGAGCCATGATGTGGAGATGCTGCTGTTGGACTGGGGTAAGCACTGTAAGAAGTCTCACAACACCAGGTTAAAGTCCAACAGGTTTAATTGGTAGCACAAGCCACAAGCTTTCAGAGCACTGCTCCTTCATCAGGTAAGTGGGAGCTAGGAGCCAAACAGACATCAGCAGAATGTGAGGAGGAGGAGGGGGAGGAAGTGGGGAGAAAAGTGGGAGGGGAAGGGGGAGAGAGAGGGAGGACACTTGTTAAGGAAGACAACCACAGCAGCACCACTGTGCTGGATTGGGACCAGCGTGGAGGTGCACTATAGAGAGATGCACAACAGAGTGGAGAACTGTAGCACTTTTAACACTGCTTATTCCTACACGATAGGGCACCAACGTGTCACCTAACAAATGCCTCTATTAAATAATTCCAAGCAGCATACTTACTGATATATATTTATTATTAATAATACACAGTATTATCTCACAGCCTGATGTAATATATGTAATTGTATTATTTACTTCAATTATTTGCAGCATGAATAATTGAAGGTAACTGGCAGATAATACGGTGCTCAATACCAGGAGAAAATGTGCACAAAGTAATCTGAGCTGCACACATCCTTCCCCCGACCCCCCCACACCGCCCTCCCCAACCCCCGCTGGTTTTCACAACAGCTTTAAGCCACGGTTGCCAAGTGTCTTCATGTCAATATGAATTTAGAGAGGTTGTAGAGTTTAACAAAATGTAAATATCAAATGAGAAAAAGAATCGCTTTATCCAGCCCTTTCATTTTACTACAATGTGCAGAGATCTTCTTAGAATGTCCTGAACCAGTCACCAGAGTGAGGCAAATGACCACAGGCACCTTTTAAATGAAGGGACCCGGCAGAACCTCAGTCTGACCTCTGATGGCAATTAAGTGAAAATGCAGAAATCCTTCTAATCTCTAATTTTGCTTGAAGCTTATCCAATTTATGTTCATGCACTTTATCACCACAATCATTGTCTAAGTTAAGTAATTTAGGTTACATCTGTGTTATTTAGAATCTTCAGTAATTTAAATACCTGGACTGTGCCACTTCTCATTCTCCTTTCTCACCATCATTTATCTTCATGCTATTGAATTGTGAAGCTGTGTACTATGTAAGTGTGTCAATGTAAATCATATGAAATTTCACCTTCAGGGCAATTCTTTCTCTGTTCATCATTTTAATGAAAAGCATGGCATGAGTGGAAAACAGGATTCCCCATTTAGCATTCAGCCTGAGACTTTTTACTCAAATTATCAGCAGGAAAAATTTTACTCCCCAGGTTCCTAATTCAGCCACGCTGTTTGACATTGGCAAGTGAATTTATTCAGTTTAAATCCCATCTCGTGTGTCATACCTGTTTCCAGGGACCTGAGGTGATCCTGAAAATGTTATAACTTCAATCCAGATAGTTTCAGGCTAACTGATTTTTGATGGTTTGCAGTGGTCTTAATTTGTTAAGAGTGGGGGACAGCAAGTCCTGCTCTTGAGAGCTGCTGGCTAATTTGATTACCATCAAAGTGGAGATGAGTAACAGACACACAGCTGCAAGACCATATCGGAGAAGGAAGGAAGGGCCATGAAGTTGGGTATGTGCACGTGTGTGTGAGAATGTATGTGTGTGTGTGGCTTAAAAGTGGCAGCGTATCATCTTGGAGGAGAGGGCTCCCTAATGAGTGCAAGGGGCTCCTCAAATTGAATTTCTCTCCCTCATCCCTGCTGCCCAACAGCATCCCATGTTGTCATAGATGCTGAGCTGCCCTCCACTTTCCCTTGCAGGCCAAAAGATTGTGCTGGAGGGGGAATGCAGTCTGTAAGTGGCTTAAGAGCCTCAGTAGATCTCAGGGTGGGCCAGTCGGCCCTTCCCTGACCTCTCGTAATATGGGGAACAGGTAAGGGGGGGGGGCTGGTGGGGGTGGGGATTGGGGGGAGAGGCAGGGGGAGGTTGGGGGAGGTGGTGTGGGTGAAAAAGCCACAGGTGTATTTTACATGCCCCCAACCTTCAAATAGGCTGAGGAGAGGCAAGGCAATTAAACTCCCCCATATTCAAAATCTCCAATACTAAGGGGAGGCCCATTGTTTTTAACACCAGCAATGCAAATGCTAGTAAAACACTTGGCCATTCTCTTCATCATTGATCTGTCAGGAAAGACTGAAGAAGCCTCTTCTGAAGACTATCAATTTGATAGATGCAGCACAGTGGCACAGCGGTTAGCACTGCTGCCTCACAGCATCAGGGATGCAGGTTCAATTCCTGCCTCAGGTCACTGTCTGCATGGAGTTTGCACATTCTCCTCGTGTCTGTGTGGGTTTCCTCCTGGTGCTCCGGTTTCCTCCCACAGTCCAAAGGTGTGCAAGTTAGGTGGATTGGCCTTGCTAAATTGACCCTAATGTCAGGGGGATTAGCAGGGTAAGTACATGGGGTTAAGGGAATAAAGTCTGGGTGGGATTGTGGTCAGTGCAGTCTTGATGGGCTGTATGGCCTCCTTCTGCACTGTAGGGATTCTATGATTCTATAAAGGGGAATCCTTTCTTTAGGTGTCCATTTGACAACCTGATAAAAGTTGGAAATCTACCATATCCACATAGCCTGCCAGGGAATGCAAATGTATTCCCTGCCGAAGGAACTGCCAGGAAACTCAATATATTCCCTGTGTAATAGACCATCAGGAATCTAGATACACTCCTTATGTAATGGACTTCCAGGAAATCACAAAACGCTTTACCAACTAAGCCTGTGGGAAACTCAGTTCTTGCTCATTCAATTGCCAGGAAATATAATAAGTTCCAGCAGGAGAAACAACAAATTTCTTTTTCAACTTTGATGCATTCACATTCCAACTCTGGCACTTTCCCTACTTGCTAGATTGCTGAGAGACAGTGATAGATTCCCTGTTCCTTTCACTGCAAGGAAATATGGACATATTCCCCTCTTCGTTGAACTGATTATCTGATGTGGTTTACAAGATAATATTGTTTTATGTCCCACTGTTCATCACTATCTCCTGGAAAGAGCAGACATTTCTTAAGGATCTTAAGAACAGGAGACGAATGGCTTTGTGTGGTCAGGGAGGGGGTGGGGGTGTGAAGGAGGGGGAGAAGGGACTTTTTGCTTTGAGGCAATGAATCCTAAATCTAATTTAGAAACAGCATTCTAGTGGAAATGTGTTTTCTTTAAGTTAATATTACTTGCCTGATCAAATTACAAAGAACTTCTAAAATGTTGGCCCAGCTGCACTTAAATTAAGATCAAATGAGTCTCCTGGATGAAGCTGGGTCAGATACACAGTTGAACTCCACTTCTTTCAGCCAGAAAACCAATATGCCTACTTCCCTGCAGTGTGTGAATGATTCACTGCATTCCTGGCCAGCCTTAAGATCTGGGAATCCTTTCCACAGTGCCATGTCTTCCCTGACATGGGAAAACAGGTTTCTGGAGAATGGGGCCCTGATTTAAACAAGATTCCTTGGATAATTCTATTGAAGGCTAGAACTCAGCAAATCTGGGTGGCAGTATGGATATTCTGCTACTTCTGCCTGACAGCCAATGGCAGTACATCAGACGGTCATGAGATTTTCAGAACTTTAATCTTTCCTGCTATTCTCTGAAATCTTCCCAATGCCTTAATACTCATCTGAAGGTGAAGGACCCAGCATGTGTACGCATTCCAAAAATGACGAAACAGTGAGCTGTGAAACAGAGAGCTGCTCAAGGTTAGAAATAGCAGAAGGTATTCATTGGATTACATAAGAAAGCAGAGCTATAATGAATTTATGCTCCTTGTGAAGTATTCCTCTCACAGAGAGCACATATCAAGATTTCAGGTGCAGTGATCCACATAGCCGATAATATTAAAGTACTTCTGAACTCTGCTGTTTCAAATGCCAGCTTGGCTCAGTGGTAGCACTTGTGCCTTGGAGTTAGAATGCCAAGCCTATTCGAGAATGTGAGCACACATTTTAGAATCATATTTCATAATCAATTAAATATTGAAGGAGTATAATGTCATGGAGAACGCTGTCTTTTGGAAAACATTCTAAATCAAGATCTGCCAGTGTGCAAAACTCTCATGAAATTGTCATGTCGAAGTGAAAAGAATTCTCCTGGTGCACTGGCCAATGTCTATTCCTCAACCAAGGTCAACAAAATGGTTATCTGCCATCATCTCAGTGGTGTCCAAACAAGCAGGTTATATACAAATTGACTACCTTATTTGCCAACGTAACTGACTCAGGCCTTGCTATGAACGTGAAGATGACTTCAGAGTTTGGTTGGGTTAGAATTATATGGACAATACATTGCAGTCAAGCCAACTTGTCGGATTCCCCACTTTCAAATTGACTGAGGCATTTTATACATTTTGACTTCCATGTTTCAGATCTGCAATTTGTATAGTAAGCAGGTCGTACAGTCACATAACGTCATCTTAACTTTATTGAAAGGGAAATATAGAAATAGAATTTGGAGGAACAAGGAGGTATTTATATAAGCAAAATACTGCAGATACTGGAATCTGAAACAAGAACAGAGAACATTGGAAAAATTCAACAGGTCTGACACTGTCTGTAAGGACAGAAAATAGAGTTAACTTTCTTATTGGGCATGTTACAGCCTTCAGCACTCACCACTGAGTTCAACAACTTTAGGCTGTGACTTTCCTCCTCCACCTTAAATCCTTATTTTAACATCTCATATGTTTACTGTCTCAATGCAAAAATCCTCCCTTCCCCCTCTCCCTCCAGCCACCACCCTCCATCCCCTTCTAACTCACCCCCTACCCCCAACATCACACTAGGCCATTTGTCTCTTGTTTTTAAGGTTGCAATCTCTTCCAGTTACAGTTTAAAACCCAACACATTTCTTTAGTTGTGATGAAGAGTCAAATGGGCTCGAAATGTTAGATTTGTTTTCTCTCCCTAGAGATGTTGCCAGATCTGCGGAGCTTTTCCAGCATTCTCAGTTGTTGTTTAGAAGGTTTTTATGATAGATGGATAAAGCAGAAGAACAGTTTGAAGATTTATTGATGCACATCTCTAATTACTATTGGGCACTTTCAGAAGCTGGAGGGACATAGCAATCTTCAGCAAAGAAGCCTTGGTTGTCACCAAACAGGAATGCTTGGAGGTAGTGAGGAGGTGAGCAGCAGTAGCATTATACCTTTGTTTTGGATTCAGGATAGAAGTAGCTCAAAAGAAGTAAATGTTGTGTAGTCGCTGATTTACCCACATCCCAACCCTTTCACTATGCTTTATCAAGGGTACTTCATCCCGTCACTCTTCACACCTACTCAAATGCCAGTAGTGCCTAACTTTCTCATTAACTTCCTCACATTCCCATATATCCAATGTCACCCATTCCAGTTCTTATGCAATGTGATGTTATTGCCCTATAGTCAGTCTTACCAAGTGTGCAACATCCATTAGGTGAATAAGTGACCATTTTTCATTAATAGGGGTACTGTTTTTGCTGCTTGTAGGAAAATGGACTGCCAGCTCACAAATACAGAGGAGGGTGTCATGGAAATAAATCTACATCACTCTCAATAAGAAATTAAGTGGCATGGTGGCACAGTCGTTAGCACTGCTGCCTCACAGCGCCAGGGACCCAGGTTCAATTCTCGGCTTGGGTCACTGTCTGTGTGGAGTTTGCATATTCTCCCAGTGTCTGCTTGGATTTCCTCCGGATGCTCTGGTTTCCTCCCATAATCCAAAGATATGTGTGTTAGGTTGATTGGCCATGCTAAATTAACCCTAGTGTCAGGGGGACTAATTAGGGTAAATGCCTGGGGTTATGGGGATAGGGCCTGTGGAGAATTGTGGTTCGTGCAGATTGTGGCCAATGGGCCGAATGGCCTCCTTCTGCACTGCATGATTCTGTGAAATGAAGAAACTGCAGATTACAGATAGCTAACAACTGAATTGTAAATATCTTTGACATAGACCATGACTTTATTTTATCAGTGATTAAACTATGAGAAGATTGATTAGGGTGATTATCAAGATCATTACTTTGCTATAATTAATTCATACCCTTTTCCTTTTATCTTTCAGAGCCTTCACACCTACAGTAAGAGTCTCCAGACATGCTTGAGGACGATTCCTCAGAGAATTTAACCCCTTCAGATTTCTCAGAAAATCTAACCCCCTTACACGATGTGCAATCATGCTAAAGTACAAATAAGTGAATTTGGTGTTCAAGAGTTAGTTGTGATTTTACCTGGCAATCTACAATTCATAAGTAGATAATAGCTGTAGCAATAGCTATGATGAATTCATATCAAGGGGCGCAATTAAAAAAAAGGTCTGTGGGCATTGGTGGCTATGCCAGCATTTATTGCCCATCTCTGGTTGCCCTTGATAATGTAGTGGTGTGCTGCCTTCTTAAACCACTGCAGTCTCTGAGGTGTAGGTACAACCGCAGTGTTTTTTGGGGGTATGTTCCATGATTTTGAACCAACAACAATCAAGGAATGGTGATATATTTCCAAGTCAGGATGGTGACTTGGAGGGGAACATCCAAGTAGTCGTATTCCAAAGTATCTGCTGCTCTTGTCCTTCTCGATGATAGTGATTGTGGGTTTGGAAGCTGCTGCCTAAGGGACTTTGGTGAGTTTCTGCAGTGCATCTTGTAGATGGTGCACACGGTTGCCAGTGTTCATTAGTGGTGAAGGGATTGAATATTTGTTGGAGCTGCATTCATCCAGGCAATCCTGACTTGTGCCTTATAGATAGATGGTGGACAGGCATGTGATTACAGATTGTGGTTGAGTACAATACTGCGGCTTCTGATGGCCCACAGCACCTCATGGATGTCCAGTTTTGAGCTGCTGGAGCTGTTCGAAGTCTGTCCCATTCAGCAACATGATGGTGCCACATAACACGATGGAGGTTATTCTCAATGTGAAATGGAACTTCGTCTCCACAAGGTCTATGCAGTGGTCACTCTTACTGATACTATCATGGATTGATGAACTGTGGCAGGCAGATTGGTGAGGATGAGGTCAAGTATATTTCCCCCTTTTGTTGGTTCCCTCACCGTCTGCTGCAGTTCCAGTCTAGCAGTTATGTCCTTTATGACCCAGCCAGCTCGGTCTGTGGTGATACTACTGAGCCACTGGTGGTGAGGAACAATGAAGTCCCCCAGCCTGAGTGCATTCTGTTCCCTTGCTACCCTCAGTACTTCCTCCAAGTAGTGTTCAACATGATGGAGTATTGACTTATCAGCTGCAATGTGACAGATCTAATCATAATTGACAGTCAGTGGTTTAACTCCCTCTTTGAAGAGTTTGTAAAAGAAGGAGTGAATTCACTGGCTGTCAATCAGGATTAAACTTGGTCAACATTGCAGAAAGGATCAATGAGGTACTTGAGGTGCAGTCAACCATGAAGGGAAATCAAAATAAACACAGGTGGCTGGAGGATGATAGAAATTCATTAATCTGACAGCGGAATCATTACAAAGCACTGCACTTTGAACTTGCGACAGATCCAATGAGAACAGTCCTCTGTGGTGTTTTAACTCAAGAACTCCTCTTTAATTTTCCTTCACACTCCTAGGTATATTTGACTAAATAATTTGCCAATGTAGCCTAATGTACAGACTATGTCAGGGAAACCAGCTTCTGACAAAGTAGCTAAGGAAAAACTTCAAGTTACAAAGACAATCAGAAGCCTGACTGTTTGGCTCTTTCATTTTAAAAATATATCCTTCCAAAATTGCAATTGTAGAAGCAACTGGCACTGCTGATTCTTTTGACAAAATGTATTCAGGATATTATTCTTTTTTGACCTTTTCTGTAAAATGAACTGGAAAATTACTTTTAAATTATTCAACCTCAATGGCAATATTAATCCAATAAATTGGTTTTGCATCTATATATGATCGCTACAACCTTTAAAGTATTAAATGAAAAAGGTAAAATCATTATTATATTTTGGGCAATATATAGATATGTTTGCATCACTTTTGCACCTAACTCTCCTCAGACGAACTATCAAATTGTTTCAGGACCTTCCAGGAGAGCATGGACCATGTAGCCACCTAAAATCCTACTATCCTGTACCTCCACTCTCATTTCTAATTTCAAATAAGAAAAAATCATAGATTTCTTAATCTTAAAGAGGATGTTTGCCTGGTCCCACTCCCATCATAGCCTACAAATCTCACAATGGCTTCTTTCCTTTCCTTTCCATAGTCAGTTCTACAATACACTCACTCAGCACCATCCCCCCCACCCCCCAACCTCACCTCACAAACCTTCCCCTACCCCACAATTATTTATCTTTGGCTGTTTGGGCTTCCTTAACTATGGACTATCTCTCAGTGAAACATCTGCAGCTTCTGGTTTTGTAAGATCCATTTTGGTGACTTCCAGCTCTGCATCTCTATTATTTCCCTGACATACATTTTCCCACTTTCTCCAATCACCTCCTACCTGGGAGATATCAAGTACTCCGTGACCTAAAATAAGGAACGTTTGTCAACAGTGGTTTATTCGGTGCACTCATTTTTATGATAATTTTTTGTAGAATCATACAATCATAGAATCCATACAGTACAGGAGGCTATTCAGCCCATCAAGCTTGCAGTGACAACAATTCCACCTAGGCCCTATCCCCATAACCCCACATATTTACCCTGCTAATCCCTCTAACACTAAGAGACAGTTTACCGTAGCTTATCAACCTAACCTACACATCTTTTATTTATTATTCATTTGCGGTTCATGGACGTCGCTGGCTGGCCAGCATTTATTTCCCATCCCTAGTTGCCTGTGGACAGTTGAAAATCGATCACATTGCTGTGGTTCTGGAATCACATGTAGGCCAGACGAAGTAAGGACGACAGATTTCCTTTTCAAAAGGACATTGGTGAACCAAATGGCTTTGACTAAAAATCAACGATGGTTTCATGGTCATCAGCAATTCCAGATATTTTTTAATTGAATTCAAATTCCACCATCTGCAGGATTTGAACCCGAGTCCTCAGAACATTAGCTGAGTTTCTGGATTAATAATCTATAGATAATACCATTCCGCCATCACCTCCCCACTGCACATGTCCCATCCTGACTTCTCTAAATACCCCGGGCCAAGACAGAGCCAAAACCAATTCAGGAAGGCGGTGATCAGTATAAAGTGTTACTGCTTTGAAAGTAGCTTGGAGTTATAACATGTGCTTTATTGTAATTCTTATCATGAACTATGGTACTCTTTCGAACACCAAAGGAAACTCTAAAGAGACATTGAAAAATATTGATATGATATTGAGATATTGATTAGATGCTGATAAGATGGGAGAAAAATAGACCAAAAAAGACAGACTACATTCAATGTCAGTAAATGTGGAGTTAGAGTACTGAGTGCTGTGTCGGATTCTACTCTGTGGGAACAATATGATGACATCTGATGCGATATAATGGAGATCCACTGGGATGCTGCCTGAAATGAGGAAATACAAACATGAAGAAAGACTTGTAATGACAGGTTATTTTTGTTGAAGCAAAACAGATTACAGGGTAACAGAAGAAAAATGTCTCAAATAATAGGAGGGTGTGACAAGGTAGATAAAAGCAGACTTGAAGGAGATTTTAACTAATGTGACAAGTGGGATTGGGTATGTGTGGGCGGCTAAATTGAGACAAATTTCAGGAAAGTCAGGAAAATATCTCCAACTCACCAGCTTTTATGTTTTACTAAAGTAGTACAAGGGGCAGACAATGAACCTACTCTCAGGAAGTGTTTTAGTATTTTAAAAACACTAATGACGCTGGCAACATCTGACTTAAGGACCAGGGTTTTATGGCCTTGCTCGGGTGAGATCGTAAAATCGCGCCTGAGGCCCATGGAGATTCCCATTCTGGGAACCTGCCCCTCCCCCCGATTCCAGGGCAGGCAAGGTGGTAGGGTTTCGACCAAGCTGTTTTGCAGGTTTTAGAGTGGGCCGCTGGACTTCCTTGACCAGAACTGCTTTGGGCAGAGGGTAAATGGTTTTACTTCTGTACTTGTGGTCCAGGAAGAGCAGGAATGTTTCATCCCATCCCTCAGCCCCATTGACCTCTCCATATCCCCATCTCACCCTTCACCCCCAACCGCACCAGCCCATCTGTGGTCAGGGCTTGGTCACCTGATTAGGACTCCACCACATATTGTAACTCGGCAGTATGTAATGAAATCTAAACTTCTGGATTTTCTGTCTGAAACTTGGCGCTCTGCCTCCTCTAACACCCCCACCACCTCACTCCCCTTAATTCCATATGTAACCTGTCTCAGTAAATACCCATCTCTCTGCTTTGAGAAACCGAGAGGTGAAAAATGATCTGTCAAAGATACAGAGAGAAACGTCTTCAAAAATAGAATTATGAGGCTGTGGAATTCATTGCCAAGGTAAGTTTTTGAAGCAGAAATTAAGACCTGTTTCAAGATTAGATCAGATATGTGAAGAAAAAGAACTTGAGGATATGGGAACAGCGCGTTTAAACATGATTAAAACATTTCTTCACGTGAAAGATAAACAGTGACACAGACTGGTTAGATTTAATAGTCTGCATCCATTTTGTAACTTCAATGTCATTCGATGTATTGAAGTCAGCAGTTAGTCTGAAGCTGTCCAGGGAATACGACCAATCAAAAGTTTGGTGGTGAAAGTAGGTGACTGTTTGAAAGGCCAGCTTTGTGTGAAAGATTAGCACAGGGGACGTGTCTTTGTTCCCTTTGACATTTCGAGGAGAATAGAAAGGTTGTAAATTGTGTGGCCGTTCTTCTCAACTTTTATCACACATCTGACAGTAGCCTCAACTGAGCTCTGGCTAGACCAAATCTCAAACCTTTGACATTTCTATCTTCCAGACAGCCCCACATTAGGGAAGGAGGTACTATTGTGGGACCTCAAGATTGAGGTTTCTTGTTTCTCGATCCACAGTCAGAGCCTGACTTTCTATAGGTGCAAATTTTCTCTTTTGACCTGACAGATAGCAGAGGGAGTGGGGCCGATGGATGAGATCCACAGGGGATCCGGAAGTCTGGATTTCACTGCACTCTGATGGGTTACATGATGTGTTTTGGTCCTGGGGGTGTCTAACCCCTCACCCACAGGGACTATATATGGGGGAGGGGGTCTGATGGGGAGGAATTTAGGGAGGAGGCAGGAACTGGGATGAAACCTGTCTGTTCTTCCTACCCCAAGAGCAGTTGAGGAGAAAAGGCTTTTGTCTTCTTCCCAAAGCTGTGCCACTTTGTTTCAGCTGTTGGATTTTCCAAGACTTTGGGAACGCAGAAGCCCATTGCAAAACTTGCAAAAGAGCTTAAATCAATGGCTCTCAGTCTCATTAACAGAATTAAAATGTCAACCCAGCTCCTGAGAGAAAGGACTTGTACAACCAATTTTTGTAAAATTCGTAACTGTCTGATGAATAGTGGAGAGGATCGTGGGGGAATTTAAATTCCTCCTCCGTGGGTTAGGAGATGATGTTAGCAGGGATTTGCCATCCTGGAAATAGTGGGGGTGATTCTCCCAAAAGAGCTGGATTGGTGGGAAAACTGTTCTAAATCACAACTGTTTTGTCAGTTCAACTTCACACCCAATTTTCCCCACTCAGTGCACTGCAGAGGTCCCAGCCATGAATCCCATTAAAAATCCAGGAGGGCAGGGTCTATTCACGTCAGAGTCTGACAGCTCTGGAGCTCTGCACGTGCACAGTGGTCCCAATCTGTTAGTCTCCCTGTTTATTGGCCAGCCTGATCACTAGCCAGCCTGGGAGACTCACAGTGCTGCCCCCCATGGTCCTATCACGGCTCCCACAATTCCCGGGCCAGCCCTAACACTCCTGTCCCGGAGCGCCCCGATACACAGCCCACCCCCCCTCACTGTGGCAGACCCTCCCTCACTGACGCCCCTGGGCTCAGACCCAGAGGCAGCCCCTCCCCTCAGCGGACCATCACACCCCCAGCCCACCCCAATCACTGCCCTCCCTCCATCCCAGACTGATCCTGCCTGCAGAGTGGCAGCGGGAACCCCGCCCCCACTGATTGCCCCAGGCTCTGCCCACAATAGGCCTCATCCCCTTGGCACTGCTCAATGCCTGATGGGCAGTGCCAAGGTACCACCTGGGCATGGGAACTTTGCCCCTTGGCCAGTGCCAGCGGATACAAGCTGGCACTGCCAGGGTGCCCCTGCCCAGGAGGCACCATCCCCTGCCATCCAAATCTCTGGAGTGCTCCGATTGCCCCCGCTTCATTCCAGTGGGGTCTCCCACTAGTTCCCCGAACGTGGGAAGCTAGTCTAAACCCATGGGAATGAAGTACTGCTGGCGGGGTGGGAGATTCAGTCAGGACCTGAAAATTCCCAATAATGAACTGCTAAGTAAATTTAAAACATATTATAAAAAGGATTTAAATGACTTACCTGCCTTCCTACCAATTTCCAGCGTGGTCTCGCTGGCGACTGTTCACTGGCTCTGGGAGATGTGCATGCATTCCAGGTGCATGCACAAATCCCGGTACAAGGCCGGCGACGTGCATCTCCCACCCCGACCTGCCAGAAAAGTTGCGGGTGGCAATGGGAGAACTGCAGCCAGTGTTTCTGCTTTCGCCCATCGAAGTTGAGGGGCTCATACAGCAGCACCCCAAAGCTCAGAGTACTTTGATACTGATTTTCTGCTCAACCCCTTAATCTTATGCTTTGTATAGGGACACTGAAGCTACTGGAAAAACTCAAGAACAAAAGATGGGCCAGGAAGGTGGAAGCAGGTAGACAGCAGGGATCCATTTTGCCACTCCTGAGACTGATTGGGTACTTAGCGTTGAGTGGTAAGCCAAGAAAGCAAAAGTGTACCAACCTGCACAAGGGCACATGTACACCCCACCCATCAGCATGGTGACCTGCAAGCAGCTAGTCCAGCATGCTTCTGATTTGCTGACCTGGGCATCTCTCTGAAATGAGAAGTAAGTCATGGCTTGGTTTGTTAGTGATTCTTGCAGTCTACCTGTCCTTTTTGACCCGACCGAGTAAACTGTTGAGGTGAAATTTGGGTATATTTGCCCAGAGATATGTGTAATTGGGATGCAAAACATATACCAAAAGATTGAGCAAACTTGGGTGAGAATGTGTAATTATGCGACAGACTAATTTCCTTTTTGCGCTGGCTTATTGAACAGAACACACAAATGCATCACAGTTCATTGTTATCGAGCCAGAATTTGTTGCAATTACTCTGCTTCAGATGAGGTGTAAATTTAAAGTCAACATTTTAGGTGCAGCAGGAAATGAAATAATTTCTCTGCAGTTTGATTCTGATGTTTTTCTAAGGGATTTTTAAGAATTATCACTAGGAGGATCCATGCTGTACTCTTTGAATGCATGTTAATAGCTGCAGTATGAGTTATATTAAAAATTGAAAGGCTTCCATGATTGCACGTTGTTAAGTGTGCTGTGCCTAATATGCATGAATAATACGCATGAATGATGGCTAAATGACTGGAAACATTAATTTTCATATTTAAAGAAGAACTGTGTGTTGTGAGTTCCCCAATTTCCTTGGGCTCTCTTTGCTAGTGCTAATTTATTCTTGTTTGCAGCGATTTTTATGTTCTAGAGCATGCTAATGAGATTGGCAGGAACTTTGAAGAATAAATTAATATTGGCCAAATGGACACAACTCATGGGTACAATTTTAGATGCAACTTTCCTATTAGTATCTCCATAGAAAAAATTATTTTTTTGTCTGCCACATGCTATTGCTTAGCTCAACTCCCAACTGCAGTATCCACGCTGTCACCAGTTCACCCCTGCAACTGCAAGCAGTGCTGACCAATGTGGCCCAACCTTTGGAGAAGGATAAAGAGTTTTGGAGGTGGAAGGAAGCAAGTGCACTGCAACCTGGGAAGTGACCAGTATTCAATCATATTACTAAGGGGAATTGCTATGGGCTTATCAAAAGAGAGCTGCCTTTGACTTCTATAATCCAACAGGGAGGGACTCACTGAGTAGCACTGTATACTGGACTCTGACCTTCAGACAACATCCAAATGGTCAGACTGATTGGCAGAATTTTATGAGAGCAATTCTAAATCTCGAACTAGTGTGAAAATGGATTACTTCTTGATCCATTTTTTGGATGGATTTTCATGGATTCAGAGATTGAAAATATAGGCTAGATCATTTCAAGCTGCGGCAGTCAGTTTGCTGGGCTTAATTCACCATCCAGCCAGCAAAAGGAGCTATTGCACATGTTCAGACTTCTACTCCGGCAGCATGGGTTTGACAGACAGAGAGAGAGTTGTCAGGCCTCTGCTGCTGCAGGCAGTCTCACAAATCATCCCCCTGCAATCACGGGGCCATGTGGCTGATTATGAGCCCCACACCACATGGCCATGTAGTCCCCACTGTCCCCCCCACTGATCACGATGCAGAGCGGCAGTAGGGTCCACCCTCGCCGCCTCCTCCCCTCACTGATTACAATGCAGAGTGGCAGCGGGTCCTCCTCTCCTCAACCTGATCACAGGCAGAGTGTGCAGTGGTCTTCCCCTCTCAGATCGGGCCGTCCCTTCAGACCCTTCTCTTAAAAGCCCTGCCTATATAAAGCCTACCCCCTAAAGTCCCCACTTCCTAAAAGCCCTGCCCATAGTACCTGTTCCCATGGGTCCAGCCCCCACAGGCCCTGCCCCCATAGGCCCCATC
This sequence comes from Carcharhinus amblyrhynchos, assembly GCF_965287045.1. Lineage (NCBI taxonomy): Eukaryota > Metazoa > Chordata > Chondrichthyes > Carcharhiniformes > Carcharhinidae > Carcharhinus > Carcharhinus amblyrhynchos. The sequence goes on along the minus strand of NC_137333.1, from coordinate 66,414,662 downwards.
CTCTGACAATGCCTATACGATTATAATTTATACGAATAATCTATTTAGCCTTGCCCACTTCTGGCTCACCTCATTGGAAATCCTGCTCTTGTAAGACCATGAGAGCCAAGAAATCAGACGTGATCCTGGTTTTTTGGCTCTTGCGCGATTTTACAGAATAACTCCACCCATTGATGGGTGGGACGAGCTGGTAAAATCCCTGCCATCGACTACTTCTCTCGTGCAAAGTAAGCTTTGATGCCTTGGTGATTTGATTGCAATCTGATCTGCATATTTCAAGTAAGAGCGACTGGTTTTTGGTCCATGTCCCTCTGAAGAGCAGGTTAAAATTGGAAGGCCGCGGGATTGGTGTGGATCAGTAGCATAGATAATGTCAACTGTCCAATTCTCCCTTTTGCATGAGGACACCTAGGAGGTGCTGATCAGTTGCTATTGTTCAGCAGATTTCTCCAAACTTCTTCCAAACCTTCACAGATGTAAGAGCAGCGAGGTCGTATGCTACTCAATGTAGCGATCCCTGAAGAAATGCAAAGCAACACTGCATGAAGAAATTCTTCTGATTGATGACTGTGGCTTAGAATACAACTCAGTGTGATATGATCTCCTGATTGATGATTGCGGCTCAGAATACAACTCGGTGTGATATGAATCCATGGGTCCCACGGCAGACGCAATCTTCTCCTAGCAACATTCAGCAACAGCTTCTATAATAGGCAGACAAATCTGTACAGGCAGCGTTATATCTGGGTGGCAAAATGAAACTCTATTGAAATAGATGAGGATCTTTAGACAATGTCCCTGGCTTGCTGCATGTTACATGTGCTGATGCTATGACTTTCCAAAGTCTCAGCGTGCACAAAGAACACAGTTTAGATGAGTTCTCTCATCCTGTTCACTTTCAGTGCTGGAGGAGTTGCATCGAATTATTGATTGCTTTGTGTAAGATATTGCTTTGGCTAGTGTTTTTTTTCAAGAAACATGAATGATCAAAATGTGCAGAAATGTCTGTAGCACACTCGAGAATTTAAAAATTGTCCAAAAACCTGGGTATTTGGTCAATACCAGAACACTGCAGCAAGCGAAAAAAAAAATACACAGCCAATTATTGATTAATGTTGTAAAGTTAGAGACCTCCTTTACAACTGAACATCCTCATCTGATAACCAGGGCAATATGGACTTAACTTGCACTTAGTTCTCCTGAATTCTTTTTTTATGGCAGTAAGATACAAACTGGGTGGTAAAATCATCATTATTTTTATTTTCTTCACATTAGGACAAGCATCAAGGGAGACTAAAATCAGGGATATTGCTTCCTGGAACTCCTTTGCTACTTTCTGAAGAAAATAATCTCAGCTGGTAACATTATCCAGCTGTGCTGGAATTAGCACTGCTGTAAGTGTTAGGGTAATGAATTAAACTAAAATGCAGACAGAAAAAGAAGGAACACGAATAAATCATTGGGGAATTGTTACAAAGTACTCTCTGTTGAATGATTGAGGATGATATCAACATGTGCTTACGACAGCTTGGTTGCATAACTAACACTTGTCAGTATGGGACACTAATATAATGTTTATGGACGCATCTCAGGAAAGTGTCATGTTTTCATTTTGATTATAACGAAATTAACACTGAAAGCAATTTTGCACACTACATTGGTGAGAATTCATTCTGTACAATTACTGAAGGATATTGGGTGGGATTTTACGGTCCTCACTCAGGCTAGACTGGGAATTCCCACCCGAGGTAAACAGAGATTTCCGTTGTTGGTCCCTCACCCGCTCCGATTCCATGACGGGCGAGGTCATCGAACCCTACAGTGCAGAAACAGGCCCTTTGGCCTATCAAGTCTGCACCGACCACAATCCCACCCAGGCCCTGTCCCCATATCCCTACACATTTTACCAGCTAATCCCTCTAACCTACACATCCCACTACACTAAGGGGCAATCTTAGCATGGCCAATCAACCTAACCCGTACATCTTTGGACTGTGGGAGGAAACCGGTGTACCTGGAGGAAATCCACGCAGACACGAGGAGAACGTGCAAACTCCACACAGACAGTGACCCGAGCCGTGATTCGAACCCAGGTCCCTGAAGCTGTGAAGCAGCAGTGCTAACCACTGTGCTACCGTGCTGCCCCATAGGTAGTCGAGTTCCAATTATTAAATCTGTATACATTGTCTCATCACTTGACAATTTCATAATTAACAACAATATCTATGGCTAGAAAATAAACACAAAAATATAACAATAGCTCTTTCTCTACAAAGGCATGTTTCAGTCTATCTTGAGCTTAGTGAAATATTGTAGGAAAAGCAAAATCATTTGGAATACACACACTTTAAACAGACACTCTTTTCAGGGAAATCTGTCTAACAAGTCATTTTAGTTTAAAAACAGAAAATGCTGGAAAACCTCAGCAGGTCTGAACGCTTCTATCTTTCCAAAATGTCAAATGACAATGGATATTCAGTTCCCAGCCTTGGTGACTTTGCAGCCATGTCTCTGTAATGGTTATCATGTCATACCCATGTATTTTATTTTGTGCTATCAATTTATCTAGCTTGTTACAAATGTTGAATGCACTCAGATAAAGAACCTGTAACTTTGTCTCTCTGACTCTATTTGCATTTTTAGTTTGTACATACATACAAACTACAAGAACATGCCTACAGAGTCCAAGAACCTCAAAACTGTTGGACAAGTACAAGTACAGAGACTCCTCCATTGCAGCCTTCTGAATCCCCATGACCGCCTCACTCGCCGTCTCATTCCCTAACCATGGACCAAACACCACTCTGTAATTGTTTGCTGTTTTTTTCAAGTGGTTTAAGAGATAAATTATAACTTTAATACAGTATTTACATCTCCCTGATCTTTTGCTCCAGATTAAAGATAAAAACCTTCGAATTCACCAATCACTGACCGGCTCCTTTAATGAGGAGAAGTTACTTCACTCAAAGGACTGCAAATCTTTGGAATTCTCTATCCTTGAGGGTTGTGAATTTTCCATCAGTCAATACATTTGAGGCTGGGACAAATAGATTTTTGGTGTCTCAGGGGATTTAAGGATATGGGGGATGGGCAGCAAATTGAGTTGAAGCCCAAGATTAGCCATGATCATATTCAAAGACAGAGAAGGCTCGATATGCTCCGAGGTCAACTCCTGCTTCTATTTCTTATGTTGTAATTATATAATTGATGTCTCTGGACTTTAGCTCTCAGTTCTCAGTGCCATTCATTCCCTCTCCTGGGTCACCTCTTGGGGCAACTTTCACCATGCCGCTCACCACAGCAGACAGACCGGGCGAGTTGCGGACCATGGAAAGGTTCATTAACCTCAGGTGGGAGTCTCCGGTTTTGGGGCGAGCAAGGCCAGAAAATCCCCACCCTTGTTTTGTAAAAGACCAGGACTGCACCTCACTCCTCGTTGTGATGTATTTCCTCACTTACTTAATGCCTACTCTGTATAACAATACGCCATCGAGCTAGACTTTGTGCTACATACCTTATGTAAAACCTCCGGTATTTATACTTGCTGAAATTCCAGAGACCTGAGTCATAGCCCACTAGCTGGGGCACCATGGTGAGAATAAAATGACAGAGTCCTATATTGAGATTGAACTTCCTAACTTGAGACTGAAACTATAGTCTCAAATCTAAACAAAGCAAACTACCTAGGTATGGGGAATGTATTTTCAAAGCTGGATTAGGAAACTGTGATAAAAAACAGGCAATAAGTAACATTTAAATAATTAATGCTATTTTTGAAATAAGTGTACATTTCTTTAAGGCACTAGACCTCAGAAACTCACTAGAAAAATAGCCCAAAAGTGGTTAATAAGAGGAGTTACAGATAGTATTTGGTCAAAGAAAAAGGTTTACAATGTTGTTAAAGTAATTAAAGTGCATAATATTCTGGGTGTTATTAATAGAGACATGAAGTAAAAGAGCATGGAGGTTATACTGAACTTATACAACACTTCAGCTAGAATTTTGTGTACAGTTCTGGGCACCACACTCTGGGAAAGATGGGGGAGAGTGCAGAAGAGGTTTACAAGAATGCTTCCAGGGATTAGAAACTTCGGGATGATTCTCCCAAAAGTGCTGAATTGGTGGGAAAACTATTTGAGATCCAGACTGTTTTGTCCGTTCAGCTTCTCACCTGAATCTCCACACTCTGCACACTGCAGAGGTCCCAGTCATGAATCACATTAAAAACCCAGGCCTATCCACGCCGGAGTCTGGAAGTCCTGGAGCTCTGCGCATGCAGATCTGTCAGACTCCCCGTTTGCTGACCAGCTTGATTGCTGGCCAGCCTGGAACCCCTGCAGTGCTGCCCCTCCAGCGCCCCCCCCCACAACAACCCAATTGTGGCCCTCACAACAATACCCAAGCCAACCCTGACCCCTCCCATCCCAGAGTGCTCCAATGCCCAGCCCCCCACATCCAGCAGTGACAATCCGCCCTCTTCCCCAAACCTACTCCTACTGACTCCCCTGGGATCAGACACCCCCTGCTCGCCTCAATGGCTGCCCTCCCTCTATCCCAGACCGATACTGTATGCAGAGTGGCAATGGGCCCCCACTCCCACCGATCACCTCTAGGCTCTGCCCACAATAGGCCTTGCCTACTTGGCATTGCCTGATACCCAATGGGCAGTGCCAGCTTACTGCTGGGTATGGGTACTTTGCTCCTTGGGCAGTGCCAGGACTCACAGGCTGGCACTCCAGGATACCCATGCTCAAGGGGCACTACCCCTCCATGATCTGACCCCGTGGGGGGCCCAGATGGCACCCCCCCCCCCTTCATTCCAATGGGGTCTCTCACTAGTTCCCTGAATATGGAGAGCTAGTCTGAACCCCGCAGGAATGAAGTACTCCTGGCGGGATGGGAGATTCAATCGGGACCTGAAAGTTCCCGATAATGAACTAATAAACATATTTAAAATACATTTTAAAAAGATTTAAATTACTTGCTTGTCTTCCCGCCAGTTTCCAGCATGGTCTGACTGGTGACTGTTTGCCGGCTCTGGGAGATGCACATGTATTCCTGGTGCATGAGCAAACCCCTGTTCAAGGCTGGTGACACGCATCTCCCACTGCAACCCTCCAGAAAAGTTGCGGATCACAGTGAGAGAATCATGGCCTTCAGTTCTGAGGATAGATTGAACAGATTGGGACTGTTCTGCTTGGAGAGAAGAAGGCTAAGAGGAGATTTGATAGAGATGTTCAAAATCACAAGTGGGCTGGTCAGGGTAGATAGAGAGAAACTGTTCCCCCTTGTGAAGGGATCAAGAACGAGAGGACACAGATTTAAAATGATTTGTTACAATAAAGTCATAGAGACATAGAGGTTTACAGAATGGAAATAGGCCCTCTGGCCCAACTTGTCCATGCCATCTCTTCTTATAACCCCTAAGCTAGTCCCAATTGTCTGCGTTTGGCCCATATCTCTCTACACCGATCTTACCTATGTAACTGTCTGGATGCTTTTAAAACTCATTTAAAAAGGACAAAATTGTACCCAACTCTGCTACCACTTCTGATCCGGCCACTCACTACCCTCTGTGTGAAAAATCGCCCCTCTGGACCCGCTTGTATCTCTCCCCCTCACATTAAACCTATGCCGTCTAGTTTTAGACACCCTTTGGGGAAAAGGTATTGACTTGATGTGAGAAAGTACTTTTCACATGAAGAGTGGCTCAATTCTGGAATACACTACATGGAAGTATGTAGGAGGCAGGTTCAACTGAAACGTTGAAAAGGGCATTTGTTGTGATTACTTGAATAAAAGTGATTTGCAGGAATACGGGGAAAAGGTAGGGGAATGGCACTAAATCATGATGCTTGTTTGGAGAGCCGGCACAGGCGTGATGGGCCAAAGGGCCTCCTTCTGTGCCATAGCAATGCTATGATTCTGTGAAGTGAGTTTGAATATTGAGAGGATTTTAGAATACAGCAAAGGAGAGTTGGGAAATTAATATGGAAGGAGACAAGAGAATATGAGACTAGACTAGCAAGTGATATAATGATTCTTATTTGTCATTATGATATGGGCATCACTGGCAAGGCCAGAATGTTTTGTCCATCCCTAACTGCCCTTGAGGAGGTGGTGGTAAACCACCTTTTAGAACTGCTGCAGTCTATGTGGTGTGTGTATATCTACAGTGCTGTTAGGCAGGGAAGTTCCAGAATTTTGACACAGCAAAAATGAAGGAATGACCATATAGTTCCCAGTCAGGATGGTGAGTGACAGGTGGTGTTCCCATGTATCTTCTGCCTTTGTCCTTCTCGATGGTAAAGGTTGTGTGTTTGGAAGGTGATGTATAGGAAGCTTGGCAAATTACTGCTGTTCAACTTATATATAGTACACATGTCTGCCATTGCGATCGAGGGGCTGAATGTTTAGGATGGTGGATGTGGTATAGATCAAATGGGAGCTTTGTCTTCAATGGTATCAAACTTTTTGAGTTTGGTTGGATCTACACATCCAGAAACATGAAGACTATTACATAACACCCCTGGCATGCTCTATAGATGGTATATATACTTTGGGGAGTCAGGAGGTGAATTACATAATGCATAATTCTCAGGCTTTGACCTGTTCTTGTAGCCACTGGATTTATATGGGTGAGTCCAGTTCAGTTTCAGGACAATGGTAAACCTCAGGATGTTCATTGTGGAGGATTCAGTGACGGCAATGCTATTCAATGTTCAGGGGAGATGGTTACATTCTCTCCTTTTGGAGGTGGTCTTTGTCTGGCACTTGTGTGGTGAAAATGTAACCTGTAAATGTTTGTAAACATTTCCATAAGTATGTCAATAGGAAAAGATTACTGAAAATAACCGTGTGCCCATCAATATGACTGAGGGGTAACTATCAGCCAGTGCACTGAGAATAACTTCAAAATAGAACCAGGGGATCCTTTCTTCATCCACCTGAACAGGCCAGGTTTTAATGCACAGCACTTCCTTTGGAGTGTCAGTCTTGATTTCTGTGCCCAAGGCCTTGAGTGAGACCTGTACCCAGAACAACCTTATTCAAAGGCAAATGTGCCGCTGACTGAGCCACTGTTGACTGTGAATACAGTACACTAAATAGAACCAGCTACAATAAATCATTGCTTCATTTGAAAGGTATTTGAGGCCCAAAGTGGGAAGGAGGAAGTAAAAGGGCAGATGTTGCATCTCCTGTGCTTGCATGGAAAGATGCCATGAGAAGGGGATTGGGAGTTATTAATGATTAAGGAATAGACCAGGGTCTCACAAAGGAAACAAAAGGAATGGCTGCAGCTTTAGGGACCAAAGGGATCAAGAGATATGGGAGGAGAGGTTGGATCAGGATATTGAATTTAATTATCAGTCATGATCAAAATGGCAGAGCAGGTTCGGAGGACTGAATGGCCTCCTCCTGCTTCGACTCTTCTATGTTTCCATGAACACCTCAGACTGATGTTGGATCAATGCCTTTTTCTGAAACAAATCCACATGGATATTAAAAAAAATTAAGCCAATGTGGCACAAAAAAGATTAATGGGATAGGCCTAAGAGCAAAATGTTGTGGATGCTGGAACCTGAAACAAAATGCTGGAAAATCTCAGCAGGCCTGACAGCAACTGTGGGGAGAGAATAGAGGCAACGTTTCCAGTCTGGACAATCCTCCATCAGAGCTGAGTATGGTAGGTCAACTGTGGCATTCCCGTTTATGGATTTTCAGAAGGAGATAGAAGTGAGGTCTCTGCGGTTGGGGAACTATGAGGTGAGAAAATGTAGACAGAAGATTACCATGAGGTAATTCATTTTGGTAGGAATAACAGATGTGTTGAGTATAGGGCTAACGGGAGGACTTTGAATAGTGTGGAGGAGCAGAGGGATCTAGGTGTATGTGTACATAGATCCCTGAAAGTTGGGAATCAAGTAGATAAGGTTGTTAAGAAGGCATACGGTGTCTTGGCGTTTATTGGTAGGGGGATTGAATTTAGGAGTCGCAGCGTCATGATGCAACTGTACACAACTCTGGTGCGGCCGCACTTGGAGTATTGTGTGCAGTTCTGGTCCCCACATTACAGGAAGGATGTAGAGGCTTTGGAGAGGGTGCAGAGGAGGTTTACCAGGATGTTGCCTGGTATGGAGGGGAGGTCCTATGAGGAGACACTGAGGGATTTGGGGTTGTTTTCGCTGGAAAGAAGGCGGCTAAGAGGGGACCTTATTGAAACATATAAGATGATTAGAGGTTTAGACAGGGTGGATAGTGATAGCCTTTTTCCTAGGATGGAGAAAGCTAGCACGAGGGGGCACGGCTTTAAATTAAGGGGGGGTAGTTATAGGACTGATGTCAGGGGTAGGTTCTTTACCCAGAGGGTGGTGAGGGACTGGAATGCCCTGCCAGCTGCAGTTGTAAATGCGCCTAGTTTGGGGGCATTTAAGAGATCTGTGGATAGGTTTATGGACGAAATGGGATTGGTTTAGATTAGTGGGTTAGTGTTGTTTTTTTTTAAAAGCTGGTCGGCGCAACATCGTGGGCCGAAGGGCCTGTTCTGCGCTGTAATGTTCTATGTTCTATGTTCTATGGAGATGAGTTCAGTGACTGTTCAGGAAAAGATAGCTTATTGTTCAGTGGTGATATCATGGTCCAGTGGACTCGGAAGAAGCACAGAATTGGCATTCAGCTGCGACAAGGTAGAAGTCAATTTTCTAGACAACAACAGTGTCCCCCTTGTCAGCAAGTTTGATAACAATGTCAGGGTTAGACCCAAGAGAATGGAGTGCAGCAAATTCAGAGGGAGAGAGGCTAGAGTGAGTGAGGGGATGACTAATGATTTGCCGTCTATTCTTAATGAAAAGATCAAGAAAGTGTAAGAGACAAAGGGAGCAGTACAAGTGGAAGGAAAGTATTGGATACAGATGAAAAGGTTTGTTGAGCAGGAGGAGGATCCTTGGCCAAAGAAATGAGCACAGAGGTGAAGGTGACAGAAGAAGAACTCGACATCATATCATGTTGAACTCGAGGTGGAGAGTAAAGGGATAAAACTGAGCCCTTCACCAAGGACTGATTGTTCAATGTCAAACAGGGGAAGGCTGGCGGGTCTCGTGAATGCTCAGCAAGAAGGAAGTGAAGGGTGAAAGATCTGAAGGGGCATCAGTATCCATAAGTTAGAACATAGAACATAGAACATAGAACATTACAGCGCGGAACAGGCCCTTCGGCCCACAATGTTGCGCCGACCAGTCTTATTTTTAAAAAAAAACATTGACCCACTAATCTAAACCAATCCCTTTTCGTCCATAAACCTATCCACCAATCTCTTAAACGCCCCCAAACTAGGCGCATTTACAACTGCAGCAGGCAGGGCATTCCAGTCCCTCACCACCCTCTGGGTAAAGAACCTACCCCTGACATCCGTCCTATAACTACCCCCCCTTAATTTAAAGCCATGCCCCCTCGTGCTAGATTTCTCCATCCGAGGAAACAGGCTATCACCATCCACCCTATCTAAACCTCTAATCATCTTATATGTTTCAATAAGATCCCCTCTTAGCCGCCTTCTTTCCAGTGAAAACAACCCCAAATCCCTCAGTCTCTCCTCATAGGACCTCCCCTGCATACCAGGCAACATCCTGGTAAACCTCCTCTGCACCCTCTCCAAAGCCTCCACATCCTTCCTGTAATGTGGGGACCAGAACTGCACACAGTACTCCAAGTGCGGCCGCACCAGAGTTGTGTACAGTTGCAACATGACGCTGCGACTCCTAAAGTTGTTGGAGTCTGCAATATTTAGCACCGAAATAATAGAGAAAATGCTTTTTGTTGAAGCGCCAGATGGGTCAAAAGATGAAATGAAAGTCTGGGCCTAAACAACTTTGTCTCGGGTGTGTTGGTGCCGCTGCAGAGAAAGGTCAAGATTATACACGTGGTGGCACATGGCTCTGAGTGTAGATCTCAGGATGCAGCAAGAGCAGTTGTTCAAGGAACGTTGAATGCTTAAGAGATACTTATAATCCTCGTGGATCCAAAACTTGAAGAGTGGAATGTAGTTGGAATCCATGTGGAATCATTTGGAATAAGAAGCCTCACAACACCAGGTTAAAGTCCAACAAGTTTGTTTGGTGCCAGAAGCCACTAGTTCCAGAGTGCTGCTCCTTCATCAGGTGAGTCCATGGGGGTGATTCTCCCATCCTGCCACTGTATGTGGGCCGATTCGTGGGTTTTGCACATGCATTCCCGCCACATGCGCATCTCTTTGTGCTGGCTATCTGGCGAGAATCCGGCATGAACAACAGGTAAGTGATTTAAATCTGATTTTCATGTTATTTTAAAGTGATTAGCGGGTCTGGGACTGAAGTCTCCAGGCCCACTAGCATCTCCCACCCCACCAGTACAATTTGACTCCAGTGGGGTTCAGACTAGCTCTCCAATTTTGAGGAATTAGTGGGAGACCCCGCTGGAATGAAAGGAAGGGCAATCGGGGCACCCCGGGAATTGAGCAGTGGGGGGGTTGTGGCCCCTGGGCACGGGCACCTAGGCAGTGCCAGTGTGTACCCCTTGGGGAAACGTGCCCATACTCAGGGGCACTTTGGCACTATCCACCAGGCATTGGGCAGTGCCAAGGGTGCGAGGCTTGCTTGGGGTGGGGCCTAGGGGATGATTGGTGAGGGTGGGGGAGTCACGTTGCCACTCTGCATGGGGATTGGTCAGGACTGGAGGGAGGCCAGTGATTGGGGTGGCTTGGAGGGGGGTGTCGGTGTCAGCCTGAGGGGGGTCTTCCTTCCGTAAGGGGGGGTGTCTATGGGAGGGTTCCTGCCTAGCAGAAATGGTTTGCCAAGGTGGGGGAGTGTGGGGTGGCGGGGGATCGTCACTGCTGGTGCATGGGGGCTGGAGATTGGGGTGCTCCAGGATGGGGGTGAGAGATCAGGGCTGGTCTGGGGATGCTGTGGGGGCTGTGATCAGGCCACGGGAGTGTTGGGAGAGGCAGCACTGCCAGTGATTGAGCTGGCCAGCAAACTGCAGGCTAACAGTTCGGGGTCACTGCAGGCCCAGGACTATCAGTCTTTCAAGTGAATAGGCCCTGCTTCCCAAGCTTTAACTGATATTCATGATTGTGATCTCTGCATTGCACAGAGTGGCAGATTTGAGTGTGAAGTTGTACTGGAAAAACAATCATGATTTACATCAATCCTCTTGTGAATTCAACACTTAGAACTTTTTAAAATCCTTCTATAGAATCAGTTAATGCAAAAAACAACATAAGCTCATGTGGATGCTAGATTTCCATCCTTTTAATGCCTCTGGATAGAAATACAGAAAGACACATGTCTTCAGTCTCCCATACAGCAGCCTCCAAAGAAAGATCTACCTTCAAACAACAGAACTTCAGAGAAAGAGACCTATTTTCTGGCAGGTCCCAGCCTCCAATCTCCAGAGAGAGAAAGAAAGAGACAGAGAACTACTTCTCTCTAAAATTCTCAAGCAGCAACTCGGCTTGTGTCTTTCCATAAGCCCAGCCCTGCCCAAACACATGACTGTCCTGTCAATCGACCTAATCAAACCCTACCCTTAAAAACTCCAGGGGAAAACACAAAAATAACAATACTGCATTGGCCCAGATTAAAACAAATATTCCAGCAATTAGGATCAATCATGCTTTTTCTACATCAACATGTGACCATCAGTTATAGTCAAAACAAGACCACTCAATAGGACTGACTGCTAAAAAAATCCTGCACAAGAAACGTGACACAAATACATTTTTTAAAGACACAATATTGTCACAGAGAGAAATAGAAAGCAATAATGATAAACAAGATAAAAAATACAAATGGGCAGTGGCATTGGAAGAAACTGTTGTGTGGAACCATGTCAAAGTCTGTAGGGAGGTCAGAGAGGATGAGAAGGGCAAGTTTATCTTTGTCACAGTCACATAAAATACAGGAAAATTCCAGCTCTGCAATGCCCAAAAATTCCAGGCCAGTTATTTTCATTATGTTTCAGCTATTCCTATGACTAATGTTGAGTAATTATAGATATATTATTTATGGCATTTCAGCAGTAACATAGGCCAGAACCAGCAGCCAACCATTAAGATTCATTATTAATTGTCTTCTTTATTTTTATTGATAGGCTTTATAGCTGGTAGTAATTGCTATTTATGTGAAATGCAATTCTGAGACTAAGCAGCAACTCATCAAGTCCACATTAAATGATCATGCATCCACTCAGAGCATCTGCGATGCAGGATTTGCAGTGAGAGCTAAGAGATTTCCATTACAATACCTGCTGGTCTGCATGGACAGCTTTAAAGAGCAATGCAGTCTGATTACAAATGTACCAAAAAGCCTGCTACATTCAGATGACATTAGTAACTGAAGATCTCATCTTGCTGCTTTGTCACGCCTTACTGTTCAAACCCATTATCTCTTTCATTGCAACGATAAGTTAAAAAAAAGCATTTTCCCAGTCATTTTGAACTGGAAAAAATCCAAATTAGACACACTCCATTTTCCTTCCTAAGCTTCAATAGTGACATTGCAATGTTTACAATGTAATGTTTAATGTTAAATTAAAATTGAGTGATGACAGGGAACAGTTGCTTATTCAAATTCTATTCTGCAAACCGGCATCACGATTGATATTCCAGAGAAATCTGATGATGGACACTGCCAGAGGCTGTTTAATGCCCAACAACTAAATTAAACCGATGACACAGCACTATTCATAGCAGGCCAGCAATATCCATTTTCCAGTGACCTACTTGTCAATTGCAGGTTAACTAACCAGTAATGATGTCTGCTTGCTGGGGCTGGTTTAGAAATGAGATAGTCAGTGCATTCACTACTGTACCATAACACATAAGCAACTCAAAAAGAACTGAATAATTGACATATTAAAGTTGCCATGTTTGATCACCACAGAGGTCTGAAATGTGTTCAGGAAATTTGGTCGTATAATTTTAAATTTAGGCTTCCGGGCAATTCAAATTCCAATTGGGCTTTGCCAACACCCCATGCCGAAATCTATTGGGTACTGGTCATTATGTGTTCTGAAATGCAGCTAAGCTAGATAAATGAGCACTGAGTCAGGTTTCAGCCTCAGCAATAGAAGAGTGCAATTAACTGACCACTACACAGCCTGTACAGGAATTTTCTCTAAGGCATTTCCAATTACTAGACTACTGTGGTGATGGAAGTTTCTAACCTTCACTATTAAGTTCTGGAAGAATACCATTTCAAATGTTATTCCCCATGTAGTGTTCAATTGTTCCATGTTTTTTTATTATTCAGGATGTGGCCATTGCTGATGAGAACAGCATTTATTGTTTGCCTCAATTGTCCTTGAGGAAGTGGCAGTGTGCTTCCTTCTTTAACCACTGCAATCCATGTGATGTAGGTAACCCTACAGTGCTGTAAGGGAGGGAGTTGCAGAGGTCTGATTCAGCGATTGTGAAGCAACGGTGTTATAGTTCCCAAGTCAGGGTGGCTTGTGGCTTGGAGGGGAGCTTGCAGTGGTGATCTTCCCATGCATCTGCTGCCCTTGTCCTTTAAATGGTAGTGGTTGTAGGTTTGAAAGCTGCCATCGAAGGAACCTAGTGAGTTGCTGCAGTGCCTCTCACAGATGGTACGCACTGCTGCCTGCCACTGTGTAGTGGTGATGGAGGGAATTACTGTTTAATTTGGTGGATGGGGTGTTTTGTTCTGGATGGTATCGAGTTTCTTGTGTGTTGCCTGAAGCTGCATTAGCCAGGCACTAACTCTGGATTGTCTGGATGCAGAACATCATCAATTTCACCCATTAAAACATCCTTCCTGCAGACGGTATTGCTTTTCATCACCACTGTGCCCAAAGCCAGCTTCAGCCTTCCTTTGGACAGGATTGGCCACATAATTGTCTTTGGCAATCTTACCTCCTGCCCTCCTACCCCACAATGCCAGGGCAGGAGGTGATGGGGGGAGCAGGTGGCAGCCCCATTTCATGACTAAGTACCAAGTATCCCTGCCACATGTACAGAACCAAGGGGACGTCCTTACTGGATGCCAATTCATCCTTTGTCCCACTGAATTTTTGATTTGATCTGATTTATTATTGTCAAGTGTATTGATATATAGTGAAAAGTATTGTTTCTTGCATGCTATAAGGACAAAGCATACCATTCACACAGCACATAGGGGAGAAGGAAAGAAGAGGGTGCAGAGTATGGTGCTACAGTCATAGCTAGAGTGTAGGGAAAGATCAATATAAGATAGATCCATTCAAAAGTCTGATGGCAGTGGGGAAAAAGTATTCCTGAGTCGGTTGGGACATGATCTCAGACTTTTGCATCTTTTACTTGATGGAAGAAGGTGGAAAAGAATACGTCCAGAGTGCGTGGAGTCTCTGATTATGCTGGCTGCTTTTCCGAGGCAGTGGATGGAAGGCTGGTTTGTGTGATGAACTGGGCTTCGTTCACAACCCTTTGTAGTTTCTTGAGGCCTTGGACAGAGCAGAAGCCTTACCAAGCTTTGATACATCCAGAAGGAATGCTTTCTATGATGCATCTGTAAAAGTGAGAGTCATAGCTGGCATAGCACATTTCCTTAGTCTCAGGAGAAAGTAGAGGCATTGGTGGGCTTTCTTAACTATAGCATTGGTATAGAGGGACCAGGAGAGATTGTTGGTGAACTAGATGCCTAGAAACTTGGAGCTCTCGACCATTTCCACTTCATCCATGTTGATGTGGACAGGGGCATGTCCTTTACTACGCTTCCTGTAGTCAATGATTATCTCCTTCGTTCTACTGACATTGAGGGAGAGATTATTCACCTCTTATCTCTGGATCTCTTAAGGAGCCAATATAATGTCCTGGGGGAGCCATGACTACTTAACACTGTTTAACCTGCCTTCATTTAGCAAATTCATAACAGACCAATTCCTGAAACCCCTGCGCCCCCTTCCGTTCAACAAGCAGTTAAAACATTTGAATTGGCCTCAGTGGGGCAGGGTGAGACTGGGGAGTAGTGTTGCTGTACTGCCCTTTTGGCCCTAGTTAACGTTGATGGCACCAGGAATTAGACTCTGAAACAGAACAGCTTGACCTGTTTTCTGGGACCCATGCTTGTCTCCATTCCCATGGGGAGTTGGGGGCAATGAGGGGAGTGGTGGTTGAGGGCCTGAAAATTTAGCCCATTATCACCCAATAAGATTAATTTTGGCTGTCAGTCAAATAGCCTTTTCTCCCCACTCAACTATTCCATTTCTACAACTTTATAAATGAAAATGCTCAAAATATGTGAAAACATAATAAAATGCAAAGCATAATATAGGCAATTCACTTCAAATATATATACAACCTATGTTAATTATTTCACAGTTAGACCATAAAGGCTAAAAGAATGTCAAATAAACTGAAAGTTCTCAATTGCATACAATATAGTGCAGTGTACAGTCTAGTGTACAGTATAGAGTGCACTACAATGTAGTGCAATGTACAGTCTAGTGTACAGTATAGAGTGCACTTCAATGTAGTGCAGTGTACAGTCTAGTGTACAGTATAGAGTGCACTACAATGTAGTGCAGTGTACAGTCTAGTGTACAATATGCAGTGTACTACAATATAGTGCAGTGTACAATCTAGTGTGTAGTGTACTACAATAAAGTGCAGTGAACAGTCTAGTGTACAGTATACAGTGTACTACAATATAATTCAGTGTACAGTGTACTATAATATAGTGCAGTGCACAGTCTAGTGTATTATAATGTAGTGCAGTGTACAGTTTAATATACAGTGTACTACAATGTCATGCTGTGTACAGTCTAGTGTACAGTATATTTCAATGTAGTGCAGGGTACAGTCTAGTGTATAGTATACTACAATATAGTACAGTATACTACAACATTGTGCAGTGTACAGTCTAGTGCACAGTGTATTACAGTGTAGTCCAGTATACAGTGCACTACAAAGTCATGCAGTGTACAGTCCAGTGTACAATGTACTGCAATGTAGTATAATTTACAGTCTAGCGTACAGTGTATTACAATGTAATACAGTGCACTGTAGAGTTTACAGTGTACTATAATGTCATGCAATATAAAGTTCAACGTACAGTATACTACAATGTAGTGCAGTATACAGTTCAGTGTACAGTGTACTACAATGTAGTGCAGTGTACAGATTAATGTACAGTTTATTACAATGTATTGCAGTGTACAGTCTAATATACAGTGTATTACAATGTAATGCAGTGTACAGTACAGTGTACAGAGTACTAAAATGTGGCACAGTGTGTAGTCTAGTGTACAGTGTACAGTTTACTACAATGTAATACAGTGTACAGTGTAGTGCACAATGTACTATAATGTAGTGCAGTGTATTGTTTAATATACAGTGTGCTACAATGTCGTGCTGTGTACTGCCTAGTGTACAGTATATTTCAATGCAGTGTATTGTACAGTCTAGTGTAGTCTATTACAATGTAGTGCAATATACAGTCCAGTGTACAGTATACTACAAAGTCATGTGTATCACAGTCTAGCGTACAGTGTACTGCAATGTAGTATAGTTTACAGTCTAGTGTACAGTGTACTGCAATGTAATGCAGTTCACAGTGGAGATTACAGTGTACTACAATGTAGTGCAGTGTACAGATTAATGTCCCGGTTATTACAATGTAGTGCAGTATACAGTCTAGTATGTAGTGTATTACAATGCCGTTCAGTGTGCAATCTAGTGTACAGTATATTACAATGTTGTGCAGCGAACAATCTAGTGTACAGTGCACTACAATGTAATGAAATGTACTGTACAGCATACGGAGTACTGGAATGTGGCACAGTGTATAGTCTAGTGTACAGTGTAGTGTACAGTGTACTATAATGTAGTGCTGTGTACAGTCTAGTGTACAGCATATTACAACATTGTACAGTGTAGCTAACAGTCTCGATAAGACAGTACAGATATTTGATGTCCCTGCAGACTATCCTGGGCCACCTGGCAAACCTTATTCACAGCCTTACCTTTATAACTGTGTCTTCTCCTGCACACTCCCCCTGCCTTTCCAAGTTGATGACTCTTGTGGGACATCCACAGCTTGGAGCAGTAGCTGTTTTTGGTTGTCCACCTCTTATGTCCTCTGTACTCCTGAGTGCCCTTTCCTTTTGCTTCACTGCGTGTACCTGCCAATGGCTATGGCATTCATTCTTTCAGGCAGAATTCCTCTACATTAATTCACTTCTTTCACTTGCTGTGAAGATGCTTCAAAATTGTCCCTTTGGGTCTGGAATGAATTAAAATCTTGCTTTTTGGTGTAACACCAAGACAGTGGAACGCTGCGCAGGAGAATTTTAGCAAGATTGTGAGTAAAATTTTAGATCACCATTTTCTGTCCCTTTGTGGAGCTTGAGTTGTATCTCAACAAAGACAAATCATCCTTTGCTGCTTTCTCCTGTAATCACATTTCCTTTCATTCATGTCTGATTGAAGCTAAAAATACAAAGGCACAAATGGATAATAGTGCAGATGCTGGAAATTGAAAAGTTTACTGGAACTGCTCCGAAATCTAGGCAGCATCCCTGGAAAGTGGAACAATGAATAGAATTTTAAACTGATCATCTCAGGTCAAATGAGGGGACCATTAGTAGGTTTTGCTGAGGCTCTTTAACTGAGCCACAGTATTAGCAACCTGCTTCTCAGTTCCACAACCAATTAGTGAATGTGGGCAGAATCAGGTGCCAGATCTGTCCAATGAAGGGTTTTAATATAGAAACTAGGAAATGGGATAGACCATTCAGCCCACTCCACCAATTCAATATGATCATGGCTGATTTTCGATCTCAAAGTCACATCCTAGATTTCTCCCCATATCCCTTGATGCAATTAAAATCTAAAAAAAATCTATCCCTTTCTTGAATACATTCAATGACTTGGCCTCCACAACCATAGAACCATAGAAACCCTACAGCGCAGAAAGAGGCCATTTGGCCCATCAAGCGTGCACCAATCAACATCCCACCCAGGCCCTATCTCCGTATCCCTACATATTTACCCACTAATCCCTCTAACCTACACATCTCAGGACTGTAAGGGGCAATTTTAGCATGGCCAATCAACCTGCACGTCTTTGGACCTTCTGAAGCTTCTGTGGCAGGGAATTCCATAGGTTCATCACCAGTTGAGTAAAGAAATGTTTCTTTATCTCAGTTCTAAATGGTCTACTCTGTATCCTGAGACTGTGTCCCCTGTTTCTAGATTTCACAACCAGGGAAAACCATCCTCCTGGCATCTAGTCTGTCCAGCCCTGTTAGAATTTTATACATTTCAATCAGACTCCCCTCTCATCCTTCGGAACTAAAGTGAATACAGGCCCAGTTGGACCGTTCTCTCCTCATAGGACAGCCCTCCCAAACCCAGTATCGGCCTATTGAACTTCAGTGAAATTGTTTATAATTTTGACGTGTATCAAAGTATATTTCCTAATGACACTTCTTTTAAAATCTGTGAACATTGTTGAGTTTCAATTTTGTCAATGACAAAACTTCACTCATCACATTGCAATTACTTATGCAATTACATTACATGAAACTATATTCACAGATATACCTGACAGATTCCTCAAACACTAGCGTGCAGCGATATTTCGTTTTGTTTGCTCTCCAAGTATAGGTGACACTGACAAGGTTTCCCTTAGCTGACTTTCTCAGGTCAATTCAGAATGGGCAACAAATGCGGTCTTTCCAATTTAGCCAACAAAGAACAAAGAAAATTACAGTGCAGGAACAAACCCTACAGCCCTCCAAGCCTTCACCGATCATACTGCCCATACTGAACTAAAACCCCCTTCCCTTCTGTGAATCATATCCCTCTATTCCCAAAGAACAAAAAAAATTACAGTACAGGAGCAGGCCATTCAGCCTTCCAGCCTCATTTCAAGAACAGATTCTAAAAAGGCTGATTTTTATTGTAGAACTGAACTTTAACAGCACATATACATTTTTCTCTCATTTCACTCTGTAATATTTTCATTTAAACATGAGTAAATATGACAAAAATGGGAGAAAATGGACTGTTAATCTTGACCATGTGAGGGAGTTCAACTCAAAGCAATTTTATATATATCTGAAAACAGAATAGAGCTCATTGTGAAAGAGTGGGACAAGGCTCCATATGCTTTGTTCTCGTTGAAGTCATAGGCTGACCAAACTGAATTGACCATCATCATCCTCAGCATATAAGCTTAGCAAGCTCTTAGCCAGCATTGTAGCACAGTAAGAAGTCTCACAACACCAGGTTAAAATCCAACAAAAAAAGCCACTCACTTTTGGAGTGCTTGCTGCTCCTTCATCAGGTGAGTGGGAGTACTTACTGGCCGGCATCTCCACATCAGGATTGTAGCTGCCAGCAGGAGTTTACTACCATCAGGAGTTGGCAAATGGCATATAGCTCAAGCTGTTAAAGACTGCAGCTGTTAGAGAAATGCATTGAAATAATATTTTGAAAAAACACGTAAAAGACTATTTGGCCCAAACAGTCCAGGTTGCTGTCCATCCTCCACATGATTAAATAGCATGAGTCACTTTTACCCTGGTACCAAAATTAAACAATCCCTGTTCCTTCATCCATCTGTCCAATCTCATCTTGAATGTTGGCATAGGTTGGATTCTACCTGTCAGTAGGTAGAAAACTGTGTCAGTGAGTTAATTTCTCACTTACATACAATTTTAACAGGTAAGACTTATTTCAATTTAACCTGTTGTTGTCGGTAGGAGGTAAGTGTGAAAATCGTGTGAATGGCAAGATCACGCTCTGCAGATCTCTCACGGGTGTCTTATACTCAAGATCACTTGACTTTAGCCTTGGATCTGCATTCAGCTTCTATAGGTACTCGTAGGTGTGTCATTAACATAACTGTAGGTTGGTTTTGTTTCCTAGGAGCTGTCCTTCAACTGTGTCCTGTAATTTAATGACTTAGGAAAAGATCATCCCCTAAAGTGGGAGAGTCCTGACTACTGTCTGGCTCCTTGTGGATGGTTAGTGTTGGCCTGGAACATAGTGGAGTAGCACCCTGGTGGTTCATAATCACAATGGCACTGTGCCTAGAGACTAGCGCAACTTCATGAGTTGTATCAATGAATGCCATAAACCTCTGAGAATCCAGGCATCCAAAATAACTGCAACGCTCGACTCATTCTGTTATTAGCTCAAAAACACTAGCTGTCCCCGTAGTGGAGGTCAGACACATCAGATTGCAACAGATGGCTCAATTACATTGCCACCTCCTTATTGAAACTCAGTCAATGAAGGCATCCCATAGTGGCTATTTCTGGGGTTGCAAGCATGGCCATGCAGGTAGCAGTAAATGTATTGTCTAATGGTGCTGCTCTCATATCAATTACTCTAACAATTCGATTCCGTCTGTGTAAGATAACTAACGAAATAATTGGTCGTAAAAAACCAACTTGTTCACTAATGTGCTTCAGGGGATGGTATTATTGTTACCTCAAATACAGCCAAGTTTAGCAACATACAATAATGCTCTGTCAATGCCAAGTACTGTATTTAATACACAATT
Organism: Carcharhinus amblyrhynchos; assembly: GCF_965287045.1. Taxonomy (NCBI): domain Eukaryota; kingdom Metazoa; phylum Chordata; class Chondrichthyes; order Carcharhiniformes; family Carcharhinidae; genus Carcharhinus; species Carcharhinus amblyrhynchos. Next base: position 66,394,119 of record NC_137333.1, on the reverse strand, counting down.
AGTGTGTATACTCACTGCAGCATATAGAGCAAATAAACCCTCATGTGATTCCCAGTCTTTATCCCTCTGTTCAAACAATAATGAACCAAATGTTAGCCAAGTAACATTTCTAAAATAAGGGTTATAAAACTTCATTGTCAAACATGGCTGATTCACATGGATTAACTGCCCAAGGAGAAAAGAGGTTTCCATTACAGTTGCAGTATCAACACAGCCTAAGTTGTAGTTCAGGATTCAAAAACATTGAAAAATGGTTTACTATTTTAAATTGATTAGATTGTCTTCTCAGTGCTGCCATCTTTGGCACTAGAGATAAACAGCTGGGTGAATCCGCATTCAATATTTGTGTCCCTGGTTTTGCAGGAATGAGTAGCTGTCTTCAGTTAGCAATGGAGCCCAACTCTGTACCTTTCTGAGGCAACTGGTTAATTCTCTCAGGACAAATCCAACAGCTTGTGATTTAATACTATGATGAAATGGCTACCATATATATATGTATATGTAAAACTTCTTCAGCACATAAGTTACCACCAAACTTTCTTTGTCTATCTGAGACTAATTTTTCTCTGCATCTGATAATGTTCTTGAAGCAATTGTAATTGATCTTTCTATTCCATCAGGCATCTTGTGGGGTAAAACTTCTCCCACTTTATATGGTGATGCACCATCACAGCTTGCTTAAATCAAAGTGTACACTCAAGGGTCTGACAGAACAGCAATTCATATTCACTCTCTTCTTCTCCCTCGATCCAACTGAGGTTCCTCCCTTACCCAGGACACGCACCCTTGCACCCTATTGGCTTGGCTTCCCATACTGCCTTCCATAGAGTTTGGCCCCCAGGGGTCACAGGATCAGGTTGGATGAAAAGGGCTATGCTAACACATCCATTTTTGCCCCAGTTGAAGCTGGGGTTTGGGGTTGGTGGGAGGAGGTGAGGGGCAGTGCATGCAAGCCCAACAGCTTATGTTTCTTGGGCCTCAGACCTGAAGGAGGTGGAAGCATCTCCATCATTACTCCCCTTTCCTGATCAGGACTCTATCAATGTCCACCCTGCCCGCTCACACATCCATGTACCCCCTTCCCATTCAGCCTTTCCAATATGACCTCCAACTCCTCGCTCTCCACCACCACCACTCCTACCCCCACAACTACAGGACTCCCATCCTGTCCCCACCATGAGGCCTCTGCACCCAACTTTATCCTGGGCTCCATCTAGAGACTACCTGTTATCCCAGCGACACTCAGCACTCCCAACGGTGCTGCTGGAACTACAGTCAGATTGGCTGGCAACTCTCTGAGGCTGGACTTATTCCTAAGTGAGGGAGAGGAAGTTCCAGTCAATTAACACTCATTGAATGTGAAGCTGCTGACATCAGTGAAAACGTGTCATGCAATTTTTTGGTATTGGGGCAGGAAAGCTGTTAAAAGTCTAATGATGATCATGAAACCGTCAATTGTAAAAACCCACCTGGCTCACTGATGTCCTTTAAGTAAGGAAATCTGCCATCTTCACCTGGTCTGCCCAACATGTGACTCCAGATCCACAACCAATTTGGTTGACTCTTAAATGCCCCCCCACAAGGCAATTAGGAATAGGCAACAAATGCTGGCCCAGCCAGTGATGCCCACATCCCATGATGGATTAAAAAATTGGCAAGAGACATGAAAGAATAAGTCCCTTTAAAAGAAAGGAACCAATACCATCAATCACTTTACAAATCTGAAAGAGCAGCTAATGTTCGGGAATAATTTAATGCAGTATTTATTAATTAAAGATGTGTATTGGTGGTTGATGTATTGAACTATTCATATTGCCCATGCTAAGATATCTAGAAATGTTTAATCACCAGAAGGTTAGGGAATGGAATGAATCAATAAATAACTGGAATCACAACTTCTTGCATCAGGTTCAATTAGGTTTTAATTTATCACACAAACAGACTATCTACTTGTGATTGCATGATAGAATGTTGAAATTAATTATTATTTGTTATTTAAATTTTAATTTTTTTATTAGTGTCATAAGTAGACTTACATTAACACTGCAATGAAGTTCCTTGAAAATCCCCTAGTTGCCACACACCAGCGCCTGTTCAGGTACACTGTGGGAGAATTTAGCATGGCCAATGCACCTAACCAGCATGTCTTTTGGACTGTGGGTGGAAACCAGAGTGCCTGGAGCAATGCTCATGCAGGCACGTGGAGGATATGCAGATTCCGCTCAGACAGTGACCCAAGTCAGGAATCAAACCTGGATCCCTGGCGCTGTGAGGAGCAGTGCTAACCATTGTGCCACCATGCCACCCAGTGGGGTGCAGATGCAGCCATTTTTAGGTATGTCTTCATTCTTCAAAACAACTATCATTAAGAAATCAGAATTTATCTGCAAGTCATTGCTTGGAATAGCACCCACTTTCCAATGCCAAATTCTTGCTGAATGCCAGATGTGGCTGTCTGATTAAGTGGAAAGTGAAGCTGCCTTCATGGAAAGTTCTTCTTTATTTACTATTTACTATTATCTTGAAATTTTTGGTCCTTTTAAGAAAATATTAGGCAGGAATTTCTGAAATAATTACGAAGTGTCGTTTTCGGTGAAAAAAATTGCTGGGATTCCCGTCAACCCCTGTGGCATAATCCAGACTGCAATTTTCAGGCACTTAGAAGAAATTTTCTTCCCTCACTTGAAAAACACTGTGCGTTTAGCACGAGGTGTCTGATTTACCCACTGATTTAGGGGTGGGGAAGGGGGTGGGGTGGGGTATTGATTGCAATCAGGCCATTGAGTTTGGCCTATTGGAATATGAACTCCCTGATTGAGGAGTCAATTGATGAGCCAATCAGGGAGTCTTTTCCTGATATTTAACCAGGAGTGCCAGTTGGTCTGGTACTCCCAAAGGTAGATTGCTGTTGGAATTGTTAGTAAAGGGATTCTGGTGAAGGGACTTCTGCCTCTGAAAACTTATTATAGGAGGAGATATAGAGTAATGAGTTGATGGATATGTTGATGAGGCCATGATAATACCAATAATGTAAGAGTGATGTCAGTAGTCAGATCACCAGGATGCTCCAAGACAGCTAGTTGTACAGGGCATTGGTGAGATTACATCTGGAGCATTAGAATTGGAGAACTGGTCTCCTCATTGAAGGAAAGATGTAAATGTGTTAGGAGCAGTTCAGAAAAGGTTCTCTAGATTAATTTCTTGAACAGTTGGGTTGTCTTATGAGGAAATGTTGGAGAATTTAGGTTTGTATCCACTTGAGTTTAGAAGAGTAAAAGGCAACTTGGTTGAAACCCTTAAAATCATGATGGATATTGACAGGATGAATCTGGAGAGAATGTTACCTCTTGTCAGAAAACTGAGAACTTGCAGTTACTGCTTAAAAATAAGGGGTTGTTCATTTAAGACAGAGATGAGGAGACATTTTTAGAGGGTTGTGAGTCTATGGAATTCTTCCTCTAAAGGCAGTGGAAGCAGAATCTTTGAAAATCTTTAAGGCAGAACTAAATAGAATCTAGATTAACAAAGGGTGAAAGGTTATCGGTGGCATATATGCGGGGTTGAATTTATAATCAGATGAGCCAAGATCTTATTTAATGGTGGAGTAGGCTTGAGGGGCCAAATGGCCTACTCTTGCTCCTAATTTATATGTTAGTATGTAATAGACTGTAACCTGCCTACCTTGTGGTTGTCCTATAATCTTACAACTAATGCTTAATGAATTGTTTGAAGCTGAACTCCACCAACTATCTGAAGTCTGTCATAAGAGAAGCAAAGCCTCATCAAGGTGCAGTAAGGCAAGACGATATGGTAAAACTTCACTGAAGCTCAGTATTCACGTTGAAATAGTTTTCACAAGGAGGATTGAACTATAGATAAATAGCAGCAAGCAGTGAGGAGAAAATGCATTTGTTACATTATACACAGTTTAGTTTCAGTGTGTCAAAAGCAACAAGAAAAATGTAAGTCTCAGCAATATAACATGACTTTAAATGATAGAACTCTAACATGAACAGCTAGCAGCCTCATTTCGTATACATACTTTGCAACTGGATTTCAAGAGAACACAAGGGCCATTATAAGTAATTATTGTGATTTAAAACTACTGAGGAAAGTGTATATGTATAAACTATAAAACCGTTTGCTCCTGTGGAATTGGAAGTACCAAGCCCTCGCAGCAGTTCTGCAGATCCAGCATACTGTAAGCGAGAGGCTGTTCTGTAACTATGTCATAGGGAATTTGGCTTTCATAAGTCTATGGTTTAGTCCTTTCACCCTTTCTCAGTCCTAAATCTATATCACACTGCATAATCTTGTTCAGCCGAAAACAAAGGCTCCTCGTATCAGATCTTAATCTGAAATTAAAACAGAAAATGCAGGATATATTCAGCATCTGTGGAGAGGGAAACAGAATGCACATTTCAGGCCAGTGATATTTTGTCCGAACTGCAAAATGGGCAGCATAGTGCACAGTGGCTCACACTGCTGCTTCACAACATCAGAGGCCCAAGTTCGATTCCAGCCTTGAGTGCCTGACTATTCAGAATTTATACATTCTCCCCCTCTCTGCATGGGTATCCTCGGGGGGTTCTGGTTTTCTGTCACAGCCCAGATGAGTGCAGGTTAGGTGGATTGGCCATGTTAAATTGCCCCTTAGTGTCCCAAGATATTTAGAACATAGAACATTACAGCGCAGTACAGGCCCTTCGGCCCTCAATGTTGCGCCGACCAGTGGAACCAGTCTAATGATGCTCTAACCTAAACTATTCCAATATTATCCATTTGCCTATCCACTGACCATTTGAACGCCCTTAAAGTTGGGGAGTCCACAACTGCTGCAGGCAGGGCATTCCACGCTCTTACTACCCCCTGAGTAAAGAACCTACCTCTGACATCCGTCCTATAACTACCACCCCTCAATTTAAAGCTAAGTCCCCTCATGTTAGCCATCACCATCTGAGGAAAAAGGCTTTCACTGTCCACCCTATCTAACCCTCTGATAATTTTGTATGCCTCAATTAGGTGACCTTTTAACCTTCTTCTCTCTAATGAAAATAACCTCAAGTCCCTCAGCCTTTCCTCATAAGACCTTCCCACCATACCAGGCAACATCCTGGTAAACCTCCTCTGCACCCTTTCCAATGCCTCCACATCTTTCTTATAATGCAGCGACCAGAACTGTACGCAATACTCCAAGTGCGGCCGCACCAGAGTTTTGTACAGTTGCAACATGACCTCACGGCTCTGAAATTCAATCCCTCTACCAATAAAAGCGAACACACCATATGCCTTCTTTGGGATTCTTCATCCCAAGATTTATACGTTGGAGGATTAGAGGGGTAAATACATGGAATTAGGACGAAAGGGTGGGAGATAGGGTGGGCCTGGGTAATATGTTCTATTGAAGAGTCGATGCAGACTCGATGGGCAGAATGGCCTCCTTCTGCACTGCAAATTCTCTGAATCTGTGAACTGGAGTGGTTCAACAAAGTGATTGCCCAATCGACATTTAACGTCCCCAATTTAGAGAAGCCCACATTGTGAACAGTGAATATAGTAAACAAGATTGAAAAATTGTTGTCTTATCTGGAAGGTGTGTTTGTGTACTTAAGGGGAAGAGAAAATGAAATAGCCGGAGCTTCATCACCTGCACTTGAGAAACTGCTGTTGAAGACCAAAACACTTTGTGGATGCAAGAAATTTGAAATAGAAACAGAAAATGGTAACATTGAGTGAATTACAGCACAAGTTCGACTTGTGGGGTAAGACAGAAACATGTTTCCAAGACAGTGTGGACTGGGAACTGAATTTACAGCAGACTTCCCAAACTATTTTCCAACATGACTCCATTTTAACATTTGAAAATGAATGTGACCCTAACTGCTAGCAAAAGCAAGACAGCAGTAAAGCAGGATAGTAGCATCCAATGTATAATTATCAAAGTTTGTGTATTATAAATCGACATATAATACATACATCAAAGAAATATGAAAATCTGTGTTTTTAAATGTTTTTAGGAGGGTGTGGAGAGTCTGCAGAAGGATCTAGATAGGCTGGGCGAATGGGCCAGGAAATGGCAAATGGAATTTAATGTTGGCAAGTGCGAGGTGGTCCACTTTGGTAGGAATAATGGTAGGAAGGACTATTTCTTACGTGGCGAAAAACTGCAGCAGACGACGGTGCAGAGGGACCTCGGGGTCCTTGTGCATGAGTCGCAAAAACCCAGCCTGCAGGTGCAGCATGTGGTCAGAAAGGCGAATGGGATGCTGGCCTTCATAGCGAGGGGGATTGAATATAAAAGTAGGGAGGTTTTGCTGCGGCTGTATAGGGCATTGGTGAGGCCGCAGCTGGAGTACTGTGTGCAGTTTTGGTCGCCGTACTTACGCAAGGATATTTTGGCCTTGGAGGGAGTGCAGAGGAGGTTTACTAGGCTGATGCCGGAGTTGAGGGGGTTGAGGTATGAGGAGAGGCTGAATAAACTAGGCTTGTACTCGTTAGAGTTTAGAAGAATGAGGGGAGATCTCATTGAGACGTATAAGATGATGAATGGGATGGATAGGATAGAGGTAGAGAGACTCTTCCCGCTCAGAAAGGACAGTAGGACTAGGGGGCACAGCCTCAAGATAAAGGGGGGGCGGTTTAGAACGGAGTTGAGGAGGAACTTCTTCACTCAAAGGGTGGTGAATCTCTGGAATTCTCCGCCCGTTGAAGTGGTGGAGGCTGCCTCGCTAAATATTTTTAAGACGCGGGTTGATGGGTTTTTGATAAGTGAGGGGATTAAGGGTTATGGGGAGAGGGCGAGAATGTGGAACTGAGCCACGACAGATCAGCCATGATGTTATTGAATGGCGGGGCAGGCTCGAGGGGCTAGATGGCCTACTCCTGCTCCTATTTCTTATGTTCTTATGTTCTAAAGTATCTTGTAAAAATATTACTATTTTATACATTTGCCTGTGCCTTATTGCCCCTGAGCTGCTCCTGCTCATGGTTCTTGACCATGAAACTGTGAAACACAGGTTGAAAGCCTTGACGTAGCTAATGTTGGAGCACAGATCATCCCTCAGTGCCAGAGCGACAGGGTTGGAGTCAGACAAACTGCAGTTCACACAATTGAGGCACCTTCACTGAGTTCACAATTGAGGTCTGCCTTCATACTCAGCAAAGTAACGACAGACAAGAACCCATGGCCCAAGGACAGAGATTGAGAGGTGAGCAGGGAAAGTAAAGGTAGGGCCAGGTACTGCTTGGGCCATGGTGCTTATTTGAGGTGCAGTCTTGAAGGACTAGCACCTAAAGATCTATGCAGGACCCAAATATAGTGTAATGATCTTATTTAGTTAGTGCAGCACGGTAACACAGTGGTTAGCAGTGCTGCCTCACAGTGCCAGGGACCTGGGTTCAATTCCAGGCTTGAATGACTGTGTGGAGTTTGCACGTTCTCCCAATGTCTGCATGGGTTTCTTCCCACAGTCCAAAGACATGTTGATTAGGTGCATTGGCCATGCTAAGATCTCCCTCAGTGTACCCGAACAGGCACCGGAGTATGGTGACTAGGGATTTTCACAGTAGCTTCATTGTACTGTTAATGTAAGCCTACTTGTGACTAATAAATAAACTTCTTTGGATGAAAACTAACCCATTCTGATGACAGAAAATGTGTTACAACTCACCCAATAGCAAATTAACTCAAGATCTTATACTGTCCTGAGTTGATCGGATATATATGGAGAGAAAGTCTGGCGAGGAACCCAATATCGGGAAGCAATCTGAAAATTAGAGCTGGAACATTCAGGAATGATGTTAGGTAGCATTTATTTACACAATTTTCCACTTCCATCTGCCCTGCAGTGGTTCTTCCAGTGAAAGAGAGGGCTCATCCTTGACAACCAGTGGGATCTTTCTGTGCTGCTGAAGTAAATGGTGTTGCTTGCTGGCTGCGGGGAGGCGGATGCTGTCTTTGGCAGGACTAGAAGATCTTGTCAGTGGGAAGGGCCAGAAAATCCCGCCCAAGGGACAGTGGAAATCTGGAAATTTCTTCCCCAAGAAGCAATTTAGAGCCAGCTAGATAGACTTTTGTGTCATACAGGTTACATAGCAAAGATAGATTGTTTGGGTGAAGATACAAATCAATCATGATCCATTTGAAGGGTGAAACATGCACAAGGGCTTGTATGATATACCTGTACCGTGCTTATTTTGACTTCATCTTCCCGACTACAAGCTAAAAAATGTACACAAAGCCACAGCAGCTGAACTCACCATAGTGTCGCATCAATGCACTGATTGATAAAAAGACTCTGCTCATATTAAAATGGACTCCATGAGTTTGGGCTTTCCCCACAGAGCCTTGTGTGTAGACAGCACAAGTTGGGAACTTGGCCATGGAAGCCAGTTGTCTTTGCAGGAATTGCAGCCCATTCATTTTAATGGATGGAATCGGTCACCTCGACCTTACAGCTTAATTTCCTGAAAGGTGCTGGCCAGGCGTGTGACGCTCCGTGCTCGCAAAATGTCTTTGCAAAACCTGTCATGTAATGAAAGACATATCGGGACAGGAAAAAGTGGATTTTACAAATGTGTACCTCAGGAACAGTATCCTATGTCAGGATCACATATCAGGAATGCGTATATATCAGCAAGCAGAGCAAATGGGAAATACGATATTCATAGAACTCCTACAGAGTGGAAGAAGACCATTCAGCCCAGTGAGCCTCCACCGCCAACATAGAAACATAGAAGAAAGAAGCAGGAGGAGACCATTCGGCCCTTCAAGCCTGCTCTACTATTCATCATCATCATGGTTGATCGCCCAACTCAAAAGCTTAATCCTACTTTCTCCCCATAACCTTTGATCCTATTCACCCCAAGTGCTATATCTAGCTGCCTCTTGAATATATCGGGAACATCCTTCCTGCATCTACCCTGTCTAGTCCTGTTAGAATTTTATAAGCCTTTACAAGATTCCCCCCTCATTTATCTGAATTCCAGCAAAAGCAATCTAATCTAATCAATCTCCCCTCAGCAATCCTACCCAGGGCCTATCCTCATAATCCCACATATTTATCCCCTGACAGTAAGGGGCAATTTTAGCATGGTCAATCAACCTAACGCACACATCTTTGGACTGTGTGAGGAAACCAGAGCACCCGGAAGAAACCCACATAGACACGGGGAGAATGTGCAAACTCCACAAAGACAGTCACCTGAGGCTGGAATTGAACCCAAGTCCCTAGTGCTGTCAGACAGCAGCACTAATCACTCTGCCACTGTGCTACCCTGTATATTCATTGAGGCAATTGTAAGTTATGCAGTAATACATTCCATGTGTTATTTTCTTTTTAACATTGTTGCAGTTTCTCTGCTCTCAGAGGCTGATGTCAAACTTTCAGAACTCAAAGAACAGATTCTTAAGAATTCAAAAGCAGATTGTTAGAGCCTTCAATAAGTATTAGAAATGCAGAGCAGATGGTGTGTCTGTTATGTTCATATCTCTGTATGGCGTAATGTGAAGTCATTGTATAAACACAGTTAAATTGATAAAAATGACACAGATAGAATGTAGAATTGGTTCAGGATCATTAGTTTGCTCATCAGTCACTCTGTGCCCGCTAATTGTCAGTGAATCGATAAGTTTGTTTTCTTCCATTAAAGGCAAATCTGCCGAATCAGATTGATTGATGGCAAAGCAATTGAAAATATATGATTAATTTCACGCCACTAATACAGTCATTGTAAACAAATTCTAAAGTATATGATTTTGAATCTACACATGTACTGCAACAATGTAGTAGCACTGTCAGCAGCAAGGTTGTGGGTTTTAGACCCCTCCAGGAGTTAAGCGCAAAATCAATGTTAACATTGAAGGGCAACGCGAGGGAATTCTATAACATGTGAGGCTCTGTCTAGTGGGTGGGATGCTAAAATGAGGTCTTATCTGTCTCTGTCAGCTGGATGCAAAGGATCCCAGGGCACTATTTTGAAGAAGAGTAAGTGAGCTCTTCCTCGTATCATGATCAAGAGTAACTCTCAGAACAACAAATAGTCTGGTCATTATCACATTGCTATTACTGGAATCTTGCTATGTGCAAATTGGCTGCCACATTTCTACACTTCAATAGTACTTCACTGACTGTAAAGAGCTTTGGGATGTCCTCTGATCTTGAAAGGTGCTATACAAATGCAAACATTTTCATTTTGAATTGTGATGTTGATCAGATACTAATTGATGGACCTATTCTGCAAATTTTTCGGTAGTAACCATTTATAAACTTCGAATGAATATATTAAATTTCAAGAATTTGGAAAGAAGATATATCTCTGCAGGAGACTACTTAAAAGGTCACAATATTGCTAATATAATCCCAGTGATTTAAGGTTTAGGCTTTCGATGTATAAAACCCTTCTAATTAAAGAAAGTTCTAAGGTCTGAATTTTTAATATCTAACACTCGGGTTCTCAGTTATGCTTAAGCTGCAAAATATGAATATCTAGTGTTTATGACTCAAGTAGAGTTTATTAAGCAAGATTTTACATATACTTAACAAGAAACAGTGAAGACAACATACAAGTTTCTTATCTGTAAAGATCCCCGGGGTTCTTGGTCTCCTTTGTCTTCGAAGTGATGTTGAACTGTGTCCAGAAGAGTCATATTCCGGAAGCCATGGTATCTGTCCCAACAAGGACTCCAGTTCCTCAATTTTTATTCTTTAGTCTCTGATTCCTCCTTCCTTTTTTTGAAATGGTCCAAATCACAACTTCTCTTGGTTATAAGGTGGAAATCATCTTGTGTCACCGCATCTGTCTAACTTGAGCTCTTTAGACTAAGGACAAGTACTCATCCCTTTTCCCCCAGGCCCCTCGGAGTTTAATAGCCATAGACATCACAAACAGATAATATACTTCTCCCAGATACAGAAAAGCCGTAAATAAAGTCATATTCTCTTGTCAACATATTTTAACCCAAGCCCAACAGATAAAGAAAATAAAGGTTTCCCGTCAGAACAGATTAATTAAAGAAATGCATAATTTATTTAAACATAGTGGCATCCCAATTTCAGACTGCTTTTAGCCATTCCTTGAAATAGATTTTAAAAAAACATTGAATTGTATTGTGCCTATTAAGACAGCTTCAGCTCAAAACTCAAAGGAACTTAACCGTAAAACAATAAAACAATTGCGTTTCTCACAAATGACTGTCTTCCTGTTAAAAAAATTCCAACTAGAAGAAATTCTAACTAACCCTTTTAAAAAGTAGTTACAAAATAAAATACATAACTTTGACGACCTTAAAAATGAGTAGAATTATCAAAATCTTACAGTGAGTTCTATTACAGTGCATATTTATTAAATCTATTGAGCTGCGCTTTTACTGTCTGACACATACACAGTAAAGGAGGTCAACAATGCATTTATCAGCGCTTTCTTTTAACGTTGCTATGCTATTTGGATTTGATTTATGGGTTTCTGGATCAATTAGGGCAAAGGACCGTGATGACAATCCCCATCAGTCTGTTTCAGCTCCATTATTTAATGTGGGGTCAGAATGGGAATGTTCCAGAAGAATCAAATCAGAGCCTGCAATGTGACAGATGGTATGGAAGGCTGGGAAGGTGATGCATCTCTGGGCATCATACTGTGGGATGTAAGGGCCCATCGGGGGATTCTGTAACCCTGTTTCTCTAGCGCTGATACACACACCTCACTGGGCATTTGGGTTGTTCCGTGATGAAGTGGACATCATAAATGAGGAGAACCAGTTGTTAAAAACAGGGACAGCAGTGGAGAGCCTGCTTCCAAGCGCTGCTCAGCTGGGAACAGATACAGAGCCTGAGGGCCAGTTGATCAAAAGAACAACTTTAGAGCAGCAGCAGAAAAGGTGTGAAGTTCTGTCAGACTTTCCAGAGACACCATTGGAGAGAAACTGGAAGAGTCCATCTCTAGCATGAGTGCCATGATGTCTGAGGCCTTCACGGTTTCATTAAAGGGAAGTCGTGTCTGACAAATTTACTGGAGTTCTATGAGGATGTGTCTAGGGCGGTGGATCGAGGAGAGCCGGTGGATGTGGTCCTTCTGGATTTCCAGAAGGCGTTTGACAAAGTACCTCACAAGAGGTTATTGCAGAAGGTCGAGGGATATGGAGTTGGGGGTAGGGTGTTAGCGTGGATAGAGGATTGGTTGTCAAATAGAAGGCAGAGAGTAGGGGTCAACGGGTGCTATTCGGATTGGCGGATGGTGACTAGTGGAGTGCCCCAGGGGTCGGTGCTGGGGCATCAGCTTTTTATCATTTATATAGATGATCTGGAGGAGGGAACCGAGTGTAGGGTGTCGAAATTTGCTGATGACACCAAGATAGGGGGAACGGCAAATTGTGCGGAGGGTGTGGAGAGTCTGCAGAAGGATCTAGATAGGCTGGGCGAATGGGCCAGGAAATGGCAAATGGAATTTAATGTCGGCAAGTGTGAGGTGGTCCACTTTGGTAGGAATAATGGTAGGAAGGACTATTACTCACGGGGCGAAAAACTGCAGCAGGCGACGGTGCAGAGGGACCTCGGGGTCCTTGTGCATGAGTCGCAAAAACCCAGCTTGCAGGTGCAGCAGGTGGTCAGGAAGGCGAATGGGATGCTGGCCTTCATGGCGAGGGGGATTGAATATAAAAGTAGGGAGGTCTTGCTGCAGCTGTATAGGGCATTGGTGAGGCTGCAGCTGGAGTACTGTGTGCAGTTTTGGGCACCGCACCTGCGCAAAGATATTTTGGCCTTGGAGGGAGTGCAGAGGAGGTTTACTAGGCTGATGCCGGAGTTGAGGGGGTTGAGCTATGAGGAGAGGCTGAATAAACTGGGCTTGTACTCGTTAGAGTTTAGAAGAATGAGGGGAGATCTCATTGAGACTTATAAGATGATGAATGGGATGGATAGGATAGAGGTGGAGAGACTCTTCCCGCTCAAAAAAGACAGTAGGACTAGGGGGCACAGCCTCAAGATGAAAAGGGGGCGGTTTAGAACGGAGTTGAGGAGGAACTTCTTCACTCAAAGGGTGGTGAATCTCTGGAATTCTCTGCCCGTTGAAGTGGTGGAGGCTGCCTCGCTAAATATTTTTAAGATGCGGGTTGATGGGTTTTTGATAAGCGAGGGGATTAAGGGTTATGGGGAGAAAGCGGGAAAGTGGAACTGAGCCACGACAGATCAGCCATGATCTTATTGAATGGCGGGGCAGGCTCGAAGGGCTGGATGGCCTACCCCTGCTCCTATTTCTTATTTCTTATGTCTATTTCTTATCTATACCCATGGCCATCAGACATGGCAGGCAATCAAGTATTTCTTACCCTAACCAATGGCCTGCAAACTCAAACTGCCATATTTAGCCTTGACTTTTCTATTCAATGTCTCACTCCAGCAAAGTCTTCTCCAGCTCTGGGCTGGCAGGAAAATGCAGTTGGACCACATGAGGGAATGTGGCACTGGGGACATGACTCCAACCATTGCCACTTCGCCTCTGTCACAGGCCCCACGTAGATTCTTGTCCTGATGGTTGAAGCTGACATTGTGCCGCTGAGGCAGTCTATGGCAGGGCTGTCATAGGTTCCAAAGGACATCGGCCACGAGCACCTGAGCAGTCTGCAGAGGACTGAACAACTTGTATCCAACTCTGCTGAGGACAAAGGTGTCATGTAACCTAGGAGCAGTAAGACAAAGAAAAGGAAGGATTTAGATGCACAAGAGTAAACTCACTTCCCACACAGTTAGATTATTGCTTTCATTTTCAATGTTTACAAACCATAAATTTATATCAAAGTTCTAATGTCCAGTCCTGCTTATTACCTGCGACCTGTAAAGTAATCTTCCACCTTAAGGCAGCTAGTATGAGAAGGATGGAAGATGAGTCGTGGGCCAATCAGTGAGGGACTGTTTTCAGTTGGGGGCTGGAGGAAGCACAATTTGTTCACAGTGGTCCAATGTGCCAGCCCTGGCCAGTGCAGCATTCCTCACCTGGGGTGCAGGATATGAAATTCTACAGGTATCACTCACTAACACTGAGGTGAAGAAGTTCCAGACATTGTGATCATGACCAACACTGGTAATGTGTGCTACTCAGCAGGAAACCCAGAAAGCTGAAAATGTCAGCAAGCACCTGACAGGAAACCTTCTGAGGGATTGGTGTTTAGTCACATCCAGAAAGATCATCCTCTGTTTAGGGTATCTCCTCTGCGAGATGGCAACCTGTGTTCATCCTGTCTGTCATATGTGGTGGCAGGTCGTTGAAGAGGATGCTGTTGCTGGCATCACTCATGCTGCACTTGTTCCTCATCAGAGAGCCAGGGTAGAAGTGCAGAAGCTGTTCCCATGCTGCTGAGAAGACTGACTGCAGTCAGGGGCAAATCAAAGGCAAAACAGGGGGAGTGACCTCAAAAGTACTGGCCATTACCTCCAAAGAGTGAAACAGCATTCTTACAACAAGTTAAGTGGACTAAACCTTTCAATTAGATAAGGAAGAATTATCATCTCAGTATAAGGCTTTCCAGCTTGTTGATTGGTTAGCCCTGTAAAGCCCCGCTGTCATTTTGCCTTGTTTCATAGGAGGAAACTGGAAAACCTGTGTGCTCAGGTTTGAAGATAGAATCCAGGGTGACAACTCCATTTAATTGTTTACTAATTGATTCAAATGTCAGCCTAGCCAGCCCACTGGGGTTCCTGCATGCCAATGAATGCATTCGAGTTGGCGGGTTCCTTTTAGCTAATTGACATATTGCCATTTGTTCTTTCTCTTTTAAGCTGCCACATGCACAGGCAGCCACCTACCCTGGATATGCTAAAATATATATATATCACTATAAAAATATCAGTGTTCATTAACTGCAAGAATATACTGAAGTCCATTGCATGTAAAGTTCTGATAGAATGAATGGCCATTCAGCTGAGAAATCAACGTCAATAATTTCATGGTCAACCAAGCCTCCTGACCTTTGTGAGTTTGTATATTGCTTCCTAATCTGTCTGCTTGTTATGAAATTGGAACACAATGTTTTGTAAAGGTTATTGGATGTGGTAAGGATTGCTACCATTAAATGCCAGGAGAAGATACATGCACTATCGTCAAGAGGTTCTTAGTAATGTATGCTTTTGAACTTGGAGAAATTATATATTGATTTATAATTAAATTGGAATAATCTAGGCGTAGTAGAATGCCAAAGTGAGTATTTAAGATATCTATTGTCATAAAGGTTGGAAAGGTTAAGGATGTGTTAAAGTAATGTATCAGTTTGAATAATGATGATGTAAAGTTCAACGCTTTAAGCCTGCAAAAACTCCATTAGATAATGTCCTTCGTACTGAGGGTCATTACATTCGGCTATTGTAAAGTAGGGACAATTTACGGCTGTTAGCCCTCAGCTTCTAATAATCCCAACTCGAACAAATTAACTTTATTAGGAATGAGGTTCAAATAATCTGAATATTAGAAGGACTTCTATAGTCTAGAGTGACAGCCTCAGTGCCTATGGAACTTTCTATTCTGTTGATGAAAATTCTGCAAAAGACTGATTTGCTATTTTTGATTGTGATCCTAAAGTTCCTCAGGATTTTGACTTCAACCCCAATGTCACCTCAACGGAATTGATATGGAAATCCCATTGCAAGAATATTAGAGCATTGGGTGGCAGAAAATACATGGCCTGGAGGAGAGGACGGTGGCTGAGGAGGGGTAGAAATTGGAGAGGGAGATGAAGGGGAGATTTAGAATGGGACAGGGTAGGAGGGGTTAACTTAAGGCATCAGAGGATTGTTTCCTTTCGGGGGTGGTTTTGTGGGGCTAGAAGTAACAAATGACACTCCAATGTGAGAAAGGTACAATTAAGTTTCTTGGCTGTGAAATTGGCCTCAGCTTCTTGTATTGGCCATTGGCACTGCATACCCCTGCCATGTTGGGAAGGGCACTTGTATAGGTGTGCTGTTTGTGTGCCAGGAGTGGGCAGGTCATAAAGTCAAACAGACATGTGATGCATGTTGTGGGAACCTGGATCACGTCTGTGCAGTGTTTGCATGTTCTAAAATCCCTTACCTGAGCATTTGTCCTGCTGCATGGAGGGAGCATCCATTTGTGGCATTTAAGGGAATTGGATGCAATTTGCAGCTAATGTGTTGTTAACTACTCCTGGACATTTCCAATGCCCAAGGTTTGTTTTTTGTGACTGGGTGAATCTATTAGCTGTGGGCAGAGAATTTGGTCACCTGTTCACACCAAATGTCTGCAAGAATTACAGGGGCTTCTGTGGCAGCGCCTCGTGTCTGCAAATCAACTGAGGAATGGAGAAGAGGCTACAGAGAGAGGACTGTCTGTGCACAGGCGGACAATCTGGGTTGTACCCACCACCTCAAAGAGATCTTCTTATACCTTTGCCATTTATTCCATCCCGATCTACGATCTATCCCTTTAATTACATCCCATGCGCCAACATATATCCCATCCCTTAGCACACATCCCATCCCCCGATGTACACCCCATCCGCTAACCCACACTCTATCCCTCCATGTATATCCCATCACTGAAAGTACGCCTGTCCCCTAACATATGTCCCTTCCCCCAACATACGTTCCATATCCCAATATACATCTGTTCCCCAACATCCACCAAATCTCCTGACACATGTCCCATCTCCCAGCATATGCCCCAACAATTGACATGTGTCACATCCTCCAGTATACGCATTATAATTGAGAATTCTGATTAATTCTAAATACCCAACATGAGGATAATTAGAGGCTAACGTTCTAATATGTGGTTTGAGAATGATACAAAATATTTAAGTAACATATTAATAATGTCTCTAAGAAATGGATTTGTAACATACCAGTAAAATGAAAGATGTATTCATCAAAGATACCAGTACAAGTCAGGCACAAATTATGCAACAAAGTAAATTATCCATGTATATCCAGGCCAGGGGATAATGCCAAATGATAAAGGCTCCTTCATTTGGTATTAGAGTCGATTTAAACTGGTTCGAGAAATGCTGATTCATAAGAAGCCATTTTTGGAAGAGAACTTCTGTAAAACAGACAGACGAATGACAGATCAATATGTTAAGTGTCAGACTATAATTCGAGCATCAAAATTATCATAAATAGATTGACACATTGATTGTTAAACTCTGTAAATTAATTATTTGGTGTATTTTCAGATAACTGCGATAACAAAACTATTTAATTGACCAAGCTTCTGGTACGAAAACAGACATCTGTGGAGAAAACTATGAGGTGCTTTTGTATCATTGAACCTATCTTGGATCTCTCCTTTGGCTGAAGCCTTTGTTTGTCTGTCCATTGTAGGTTTTTCATTTTGTATTTTCTATGTTTTAATAAAACTAGTTGTAAAAATAAAATTTTATTACACTTTGAAGACTGAGTTTCTTATTTCTTTGCAAGAGTTTACTTATCAAAGTTGCTTTTAAGAACTTACTAAAGTAATCCAGCCACCAAAATATAATTCCCCACTTCTTGCCTCATTCCAAATGTATGTCCCATCCCCTGACGTACATCCCAACCCCAAAATTAATTCCATCTCCCGATGTATGTCTCATTTGCTGACATACATCCCATTCCCATGAATCTGAGATGGGAAGGTTTGGACTAATACATTTATATACATTTTTAATTAAAAATTATTAATTCATGCCAGAAACAGAAGTATTGAAATTTCATGTTATATACTTGAATATGACAAAGGCAACATTTATTTGAAACATTCTAATAAGTATCATAGAATTATCACAACAATCAACTTCTGAGAAACAAATTTTTACGTTCCATCTCCATTGATCAAAATCAACAGTAACATAAATCATGCTTATAAAACCACATTATGATTGTTGCTCATGATTACAATGAGCCATATTGCTCGCATGTGTGCTGGCCTGTTTATGTGATGCCATTCAAGTGCTGGTGCTGAGGGTTCTGACCTAATCTCCTGTATGACCTCAGCCATGGCATCATGCATCAGTGAGTTGTATTCTGAATGAGTCTGCAGAACACCCTGGGGGATCAGTCTTTGAGAACTGTTGGGTTAGAGTGTGTTAGCTTAATGTCTTGTTGGTAGGCAGGTTTAAGACGAATGATTTCTTGGTAATAAGTCAAAGGAATTATGAAGCATATTGTCTTAGGTTGTATGGACCTGTATAATAACTAGATAATTATCTGACACAACTGTTGTACTCAGCAAGTGAATGCCAGTACAATAAGGCACTTGTAGCCAGTAGACTGGCTGCTGAGAGGTTTAGTGGAGTATTGATAGGGATATTCTGGCGTTGTGACAGATCAGGCGAGACAATGCTATCTTCCCAATTTGGTCGCTCACATTATGGTTGTTTGCTATTCTGTCTGTCACTTTTTCATCCAAATGGACCAGATTTGAAGTACTGGATTCAAGCTTGATTGCTGTGGTTCAGGGTAATCATTAAATGGAGGGAGGGCAGATTTAATGGTTCCCAAAATAACTTGAAGGCAGAGAGATTGTCATAAAATCATAGGATCCCTACAGTACAGAAGAAGGTCATTCGGCCCATTGAGCCTGTATCGTCCATAACCACATCTAGGCCCTATCCCTATAACTCCACACATTTATCATGCTAATGCCCCTGACATTAAGGGTCAATTTGACATGGCCAATCAAACTAACCCGCACATCTTTGGACTGTGAGAGGAAACCAGAGCACCCAGAGGAAACACACGGAGACACGGGGAGAATGTACAAACTCCACACACACAGTGACCTGAGGCCGGAATTGAACGTGGGTTCCAGGTGCTGTAAGGCTAACCACGGTACCACTGTGCACCCGTGTTGCTTGTAATCCAGCCCATATGTCAGCCAACTGGAAATCAGTGTCAACTTAAGTCTTACATCAGTGGCAGGGAAATTATTGGAGAGCATTCTTTGAGACAGGATTTATTCCCAATTGGAAATAAATGGATGTATTAGTAAGAGGCAACATGGTTTTGTGAAGGGGAGGTCATGTCTCACGAACTTGATTGAGTTTTTTGAGAAAGTGACGGAAGTGATTGATGAGGGTAGGGCAGTGAATGTTGTCTATATAGACTTCAGCAAGGTCTTTGACAAGGTTCCTTATCGCAGACTGGGGCAAAAGGTGAAGTTGCATGGGATCAGAGGTGAGCTGGCAAAGTGGATACAAAACTGGCTTGGTGTGTTTCTGAATGGAGGCAAGTGGCGTTCTTCAGGAATCAGTGCTGTTTGTAATATACATAAATGATTTGGAGGAAAATGTAACTGTATTGATTAGTAAGTTTGTGGACGACACAAAGGTTGGTGGATTTGCAGATAGCGATGAGGACCATCAGAGGATATAGCAGGATGTAGATCAGTTGGAGATTTACACAGAGAGATGACAGATGGAGTTTAATCCGGAGGTAATGCATTTTGGAAGGTCTAATACAAATAGGAAATATACAATAAATAGCAGAACCCTTCAGAGTATTGATAGGCAAAGGGATCTGGATATACAAGTACAAAGGTCGCTGAAAGTGGCAATGCAAGTGGACAAAGTAGTCAAGAAGGCAGACGGCGTGCTTGACTTTATCGGCCAGGGCATTAAGTTTAAAAATCAGCAAGTCATGTTGTAGCTTTATAGAATCTTAATTAGGCCACACTTGCAATATAGTGTTCAATTCTGGTCGTCACATGACAAAAAGATGTGGAGGCTTTGGAGATGGTACAGAAAAGATTTACCAGGATGTTGTCTGGTATGGGGTGCATTAACTATGAGGAGAGGTTGAAGAAACTTAGTTTATTCGCACTGGAATGACGGATATTGAGGGGCAACCTGATAGAAGTTTGCAAAATTATGAGAGGCATGGACAGAGTGGATAGTCAGAAGCTTTTTCCCAGGGTGGAAGAGTCAATTACTAGGGGACATAGGTTTAAGGTGCGAGGGGCAAGGTTTAAAGATGTATGAGGCAGATTTTTTACACAGAGAGTGGTGGGTGCCTGGAACTCGTTGCCGGGGGAGGTAATGAAAGCAGATACGGCAGTGTCTTTTAAGGGCCGTCTTGACAAATACATGAATAGGATGGGAATAGAGGGATATGGTCCCCGGAAGGGTAGGGGGTTTTAGTTAAGTTGGGCTGCATGGTCGGTGCAGGCTTGGAGGGCTGAAGGGCCTGTTCCTGTGCTGTAATTCTCTTTGTTCTTTGTTCTATCCCTCAATCCTACGTGCAGGCAGGCAGCTGTTGTAAAACTAGTCATAGAGGGATCCTGTAACATGGGAAAAAGTTAAAAGTAAAAAAGTAAGGTTTATTTATTAATCACAAGTAAGCTTTCATTCACAGTGCCATGAAGTTACTGTGAAAATCCCCAAGTACCCACATTCCGTCGCCAGTTCTGACACACTGAGGGAAAATTTAGCATGACCAATTTACCTAACCTGCACATCTTTGGACTGTGGGAGGAAATCGGAGTACTCGGAGGAAATCCGCGCAGACGCAGGATGAAAGTGCAAACTCCACACAGACAGTGACCCAAGCTGCGAATCGAATCTAGGTCCCTGCAGTGTGAGGCAGCAGTGTAAGAAGCTGTCCACATGAAGGCTTGTGAAGGGCATTCCAAACACGAGTTCCAGTTGGAAGAACTGCAGAGATGGTGTCCTGAAGTGCAGTGTGTATGGTGACTTTTCATTCCATTTCAGATTCCATTGAGTTTTGATGGAGTTTCCCATAATCTAGTCAGGCCACTGAATATTTTATTGCATGAGTTTGTAGCTCTGAGAAGAGCTAGGTGGCACTCAGCACCACTTCCACTTCCTTCTATATGAGTGTGACAATTCCCCTTGCTGGTTTCCTCTCCAGCTTTCCCAGCAATGTTTTCCTGCACGTTCCTAGCTGTTTTGCGCCCCCTCCCACCACCCCCAGGCCAGCATCAGAGACACTATGTACTCTCTGTTTTTTGTATGGAATTTGGCTAGGGCTGTTAGCACTTTTGCTGAAGAGGCTGGCAGCTGGAAAACCTGCTGTCACTTCTAAATATCATCCTGCAGGCACACAAAACAAAAATTAAGCAAATGATTCTGGGAGCCAAAAGTGTTGGCAAATGCTGAAAGACAAATCACTTACTGAACATCCAGGAAGCTGTTGCCATGTTGAGTGTCTGCAGGTTTGATTACAGATGTGTATACTGTATGATTATTATTTTAGTTTAGAAAGTGTAACTTTTAAATATAGGATATCTGAAAGAATGCCTGGTCTGGGGGTTGGCAGTCAGGCCTGGGTTATTTAAAGATTAAAGGAGGCCTATGTTTTGTTAATGAAACCACAATGCCAAGTACCAAGAGTTAAACTACAGGAGCCATGCTAACTGTTTCTTGAGGAGATGGTCTGTCTGTTAGGGTTTATATTGTTCATGCAATTTCCTCAGATCAGAGAATGTTTCAACATGACTCATGAACACAGGGAAGCTTTTAAAGAATTCATATACTTTTCAGATCAAAGGATAAGTTTAAAGTTGGAGATAAATAATTTGTATTTCTTTCTGAAAACAGGTCCTGTGTGTCATGTTGCTATGGAGATGGGTTGAGTGGGGAAGTTTCTTTTGTTTACCATATTTCTACGGCACTCGGCAATCTGGGGGTCTGTCTGTGTAGGAAACCACTTTGAGAAAGTATGGGCAGAATCTGCCAAAATCCAGGACAAGGAGCAGAAAAGCTATCAGGAACCAATTGTTTCTGATTTGGAGTTGCTATACAAGGATATGAATGAGACCCATACTCAGGCTGAGGAAATCCAAATTAATGAGGTGTTGAAAAATAGGCCTGAAGGATTTGTCTAACCAGATACTAGTGGAAGAATCCACAAGAAACTACTCACTTCAGGAGATAGCTGGTCAGCTGAGAATCAAAGTGAATTCCTGGGAGCTGTGACACACATAGGCTTTGTTCCAGGAAATTGAATGACCTCAAGTCACTGTAATGTAGAAGGTGTTCACAGTTGAAACTAAAAATAGAATGGGGTGAGTTCTGTTTGGAGTTTTGGTTTATAGTAACATTTAGGTTGACCACTGGGAATTCAAATTTCTTTTTTATTAAGGTACCTGCCTCTACTAAGATCATAATTCCCACTGAAACTAGTTTTGTCACCCACACCTAATGTATTTCTCCATTTCACGAAGGGTTTTCAACTTGTTTGGGAAATGAATTAATCAACAGTGTAATCAGCACAATTCGCCAGGAGGTAGAAATTCCATTCGGCTGACGCTCTGAACCTCCCACATCCATGAGGAAACCTGGAGTCAATTGGGTTTGAAGTTGGATAGTACTGAGCTGCTAGATGTGGACAATGGTCGCTGGTCTGAAATGGATAACCACAAGGCATGCTTGATATTGGATGTATAGGTAAACTTCTTACACAAGGAGATCTCAAGGCCACCTTGATCCAGGCTGGAAAATGCTGGTCCTGCATAGGTAGATGGGCATAGAAAGATCAGGAAAATCAAGCCCAACCATTTGTCTGGTAGGTGATAGCTGACCTGACTTTGTTTTTGGTGGAGTTGGTATAAATTTGACAGCTTTAATGATGCCCATGAATAACATTTTGTTTTACTGTCTCATATCATGCTTGAATTATACCATCTATTTTAAGCACACTGTTAATTTAATGATGTCAACTATGATGTCTGTACCCAATCATCCTATTTCAATGGAGAATGAGTTTATCATTCATTAGGAATCCTCTTGGTTATAATTATGTTTGAGACCTTGCATCATTTTCTTGCAATGTTGTATTTACTTAAATAGCATATAACTGCGAAATATCCATCTTTCCCACACTTGTGGGTGTTATTTCTATGGATGGACAATTCTGAATTCATCCACCTCTATTATGCCTGCTGGATTTACTACATTTTTTTTGTGTTCTGACTTGTATACTTTCTCATCTTTGTGCTTGATTGCATCTATGGATTCTGTATTTTACCTGACATCACCTGTTTTGAGCAATGATATTTGCTGCTTTAAATTAACTTTCTCATCAATCACACTTGCTTTGATGGCAAAATGTCTCTGGAATTTTCCTGTTACTCTTCAATGCTTTTTAACTTCCATCACCTGTCAGGATGAACGACGCAGGAATACCTTGGCTTTCTCACCCATGTGATAAATGAATGTATTAATTTGTCTAATTTCCATTTCAGCTGCATAAGCCTGGCACAATATGAAAGTGTTCCAAATGCTCTCCCTGGCTCGCCATTCCCCAGGCTGAGAAAAATTACAATTTGCAACAATATTAGATCTGGCACAGCTAGTTTAGCACAACGTCTCATTTGAGGCTTGTGACTGATTTGATGTTCATACTATTTTCTGCTTGTTTGCTTTCCTTGTGCAGACTGAGAATATTACAGCACCTTACTTCAACAACTTCTGCTTGTGTTCACCAGCTAATGTCCATGCTGTGCAAGGTTTGTAGGTTTTAATGATTCACTCTCAGACAAATTGCTCCTGACATTGCTGCAAGTGCCCATTTTATTTGCAATTGATCAAGAAATAGGTACAGCTAATGGATCTGAGAAAATCACATTTGTATTGATGGATATATTGATAATGATATCTATTCATGTCAATCCACTACAACAAGAAGAAAGCTTTTCATTTACTTGTTCATCTTTTGTCAAGATTTTAACTTCTCTCACACTTGAATGGAAGATTTTCCCCTCTCTTTATTTCATCACTGCCACTGTTCCTCTGTGCTCTTTTGTCATTCTTTCCAAGCTCCACATTTCTCGCTTGACATAGTCTTTGTTTTCCTCTATATCTTCACTGTGATAAAATTAAGACAAATGGGGCAATCTTTCAAGGTGGTTCTCAGGTACTAATGATCCTTCAAGGTGGCTGAGGTAAGGTTGAAACTGAAAAGTCTGTTTAGCCATTGTTTCCTTCAAAGAACTGTTTTGGTAAATGGATTGACATTTGTGCTGGTAACAACTGCCCTGAAGCTTGGTAAGGGACTGATTGTCAATAAAATGCCCATTAGCACTCGGTAGTTGGCTAACGCTCATCCAAACACCCTCTCCTAACAGTGACCAGTGTTTGGGAGGAAGCACAGCACGAATGCTGGTTTTAAGTGCTATTTGTAGGTATACCTACCATTTCATGTTCCCTTGCTAAGAACTGTGCTAAGTTGTAAAAAGAATCTCTGAAACTTATTGGGAGGCTTGCTGAGACACTTTTTCAAGGCTTCATCTACACTCTAGAATCATTGAATCCCTACAGTGCAGAAGGAGGCCATTCAGCCCATCATGTCTGCGCTGGCTTTCCAACAGAGTATCTTATCTACACCCTATTCCTGGAACCCGACATATTTACCCCGCTAATCCCCTAACCTAGATACCTTTGGACACTCAGAGGCAATTTAGCATGGCCAATCCACCAAACCGGCACATTTTTGGAGCATGGGAGGAAACAAAAGCACCTGGAGGAAACCCACAAAGACACGGGGAGAATGTGCAAACTCTACACAGTCATCCAAGGCTGGAATTGAACCCAGTTCCTGGCACTGTGAAGCAGCAGTGCTAACCACTGTGCCACCATGATGTCTAGCAACATTTATTTGATAAATGTTCTGAGAAATTTACCTCATAAGGTTAAATGCTGTGCTACTCCACCCTATAGGAATTACCAGGAGATAGGGAATGTTTGGCCATGGATGTTTTGCTAATGGTCTCACTTGGTCTGCTTGAGGAATGGGAGAAAGACATGAGGCAAGAGAGAGCAGCATTAACTGTTGCAGGAGAGAAGGGGAGGAGAAACAAGGAGAGATGGCACTCTTCCCATGTGGGTACAAAGCAACTCACCAACTCTGAACCTCCTCCAATATGATCTCCATGTCACCCCTGAGAACTCTTTCTCTCCATGAGCCATCCTAAAATGTGTCATGGTGAAGCGGCCAGAGTACTACACAAGTACATGCAAGGAACCCAAATACACTGTTCCATGAAAATTGCCTCTAATCAATATTTTCGTGGTAAATCTTAAGAAAGTTTGGTCAGCAGTTCCAGGCAAAATTCAAATTATATTGATCAGCAATTAAGATTAAAATCGTGTGCCAGTTCCAGATTCTTATATAGAAGTGTCTTACTGGCATTTTCACACCTGTTTTCACCTTTTGGCTAAAACCACATACTTTAATTTGTTCTTTTCAAAGACTTCATCAATGTGAAACTCCAAACCTGTCCCAGTCACTCTGTTCTCAAACATCTTTGGACTGTTGAAACTACAGGGAAGCATTGTTTAATAATTGTTTCAGATTTACCTCCCCCCCAACCTGCCCTTTTACTCTTTCATCCGTGATCTTTCTGCACTTTGAACTTTAGCTCTCCATCTTTGGTGAGGCCACAGCTACAGCACTGTGTGCAGTTCTGGTCACCACATTATCAGAAGGATTTGTCCTGGTTTCCAGTGGGGGTACCATAAGCATAGACATGGGTCAAGGGTGGAGGAGTGTAAGCACATTGTTAAAATGGCGGCGTGGGCTCGTTGGACTGAAGGGCCTGTTTCCCGTGTTGTGTTGTTTTTTGTTCTTTATTTGATTGCACTGGAAGGGGTGCAGAAGAGATTCACCAGGATGCTGCCTGGAACAGAACATTTAAGTTGTGAAGAGAGGTTGGGTAAGGTAGAGTTGTTTACATTGGAGCAGAGAAGACTGAGGGTCGACCTGATTGAGGTGTACAAGATTATGAGGGGCATGAACAGAGTGGATAGGGAGCAGTTGTTCCCCTCAATTGAAGGGTCAGTTACGGGGGAAACAGGTTCAAGGCAAGGGGCAGGAAGTTCAGGGGGGATGTGAGGAGAAACCTTTTTACCCAGAAGGTGGTGAGGGTCCAAAATGCACTGCCTGGGAGGGTGGTAGAGGCAAGTTGCCTCACATCCTTTAAAAAATATCTGAATAACCATTTTGCACGTCAAATAATTGAAGGCTATGGGCTAAGTGCTGATAATTGGGATTAGGTGAGTGTTCAGGTATTTCTCCCAGGTTGGTGCAGACTCGATGGTTCTGCACTGTATGATTCTGTGATCTTGGTTTCTCCACATAAGAAATCGGTGTAAAGCAGAGAGGGTTTGATAGTAATATTTCTGGGCACCCAGTCCATTCACACGTTACTGAGCTAATGGATATTTGTAAAAGGAGAAATGCAAGCAGGAATGCAATCATTTGAGAAGTTACAGTACAATTTATGAAAATATTAATTTACTAAAGATTTATTTTCACACTCAGCCTTTTCCTTTTTGACACAATCAAGATGTGGGAATTTCTCATTCTGCTTTATTTGGATGTGATGTGGAGATGCCAGCATTGGACTGGGGTAAGCACAGTAAGAAGTCTCACAATATCAGGTTGAAGTCCAACAGGTTTACTTGGCAGCACAAGCTTTCAGAGCGTCGCTCCTTCATTCGGTGATCACCTGGTGCTGTGAGACTTCTTACTGTTATTTGGATGTACTATTGTTGTCATTAGCCGGAGTTTCAAGGCCACCTATATTTAGCTGGTGACTAATACATAGTTCCAAACAGCGTCATATGTCCAAGGATCTGCTGAAGAAGCTGAGCAGCCATGTGTGTCATGTTGTAACCTTTTCACCCTAAGTCAATTCAGTGATGTATATCAACTGTTGGGGCTTCCATTCTCTCTGTTGTAAGTTCTCTTCCATGCAGCTAAATAGCCTCCCGGTGAGGAGCAAATTCTTAAGGTTAACATACAATCCATTCATTAAACACTGCATGGGCAAAGACTTCCTGCTATTAGTGTAGGGTGACTGAATTACAGATTGGCTTTCAGTGCAGCAGAACCTCCACTGAATTTATTGCTAAAAAGAGCTGCCTAAAAACTGGTTGGCATCAGTCTGAAACTGGATACAGGAATTGATCTTTGGGCTGGAGTGGGTAGGCCTGGGGCACCCCCGATATGAGGCCTTGGACCTCACTTGCCACCAATAGCCCTTGGGTGTATCCTGGAAGAGCATGAGGAAGTGATGGAAGGGACAACCAGTAGATGGGTGAAACAATTGGGAAGGAGTGGACCCAGAAGGAGCACTCTGGCTCCACAATTGGAAAAGTATTTTTGTTTAAGCATACTTTTTTTGGTACCATTGGATAGGTTGCACATAGATCAAATTTACTTGATTGTAACCAGGCTTACAAATGAACAAACAACTGTTGGCTGTGAAACAGAGTTCAGATATATCTCAAGTACAAAACATAAAATGAGCACAAATTATTATAACATGATCATAAAACATTTGCTACATTATGCCTTGTTGTTAGAATTGGAAGTGAATTAGTGTGAGAAGCAATCTCCTCTCCATCATATTCTTCATTGTGCCTGGTTTTTATTCACTTGGCTACTCAAGCATTGTATCTGATAGGAGATAACTTATGTATGGTTCCTTCTGGGTTGCTGCGAGGTTGCCTGTACACAGCACTTACAAGAAATATTGGTAAAAAGGTTAATAATAAATGGAAGATACTTGCTTGATGGTAATGCTTTGATTTTAAATCTGGCTTCACCTGTAAATTCCCATATGTTCATTACTAAAGAGACCAAAGGAGCATTCTCATATTGAGATGGCTGCCTCAATGTTTATTGATTTCTGATGTGGAGATGCTGACGTTGGACTGGGGTAAACGCCATAAGAAGTCCTGAGCGCAAGTTGAGAATATGTATTCTAATTTCTTACTATTGATTTCTGAAACAAGCTAGTAAATTGCTTATTGTTTAAAGTACTTTGAAAAAAAAATTCCAAAGCTTAGCTTACTTGCATTTTAACCATCTTTCATCCCTGAGACTTTACTGCTCTAATATGCAACATTTCTTTCATGTCGTTTTACTAGAAAAATGGTCAAAAATACTCCCAAACATGACAGCATCTGTCTCTCAGGGAAACTAACTGGGGAACAAATCCATTCACAAAATATTGTATTAGCTTAGAATGGGATAAGAGTCCTGTGACTGAAGCTTGTTTTTAACCATTTAGGTACAGTGTTGGATGGCAATGTTATGGGGAGGAGAAGGGTTAATTTAAACAGACCTAGGCACTCTATCTGTCGGCAAACAGAAAAGTGTCTTGATTTCAGATTTCCCCCTTTATTAGTGATGGTGTGTTTTCCCTGATCCTTCAAATTTGGAGTGTTCCAATCTTCTATGAATAACCCCACAAGAAATTCAAGAAAAGATAAAATAACAGTATTGGTTTATTCTACATGCATAGAAAACGTGAAAATGGGTTTTCACAACGTCTACCTTTTTTGCACATACGATAAAAAGAGGGATAAGGGAAAGAAAGGAGTACAGGGCAAGACCACAATAAAAATAAGAGATAATGATTCCAGAGTCGAGAATCAAAATTCCAATGACGTATTCCTTCAGAGGGCAGGAGGCAGACTGTTACCAGGGGATCTGTCTTTCCAGAGTGAGGACTTCCATGATGGGAGAAGGCAGTTGAATTAGTCTTGAAGACACAGATACAGAAGTTCAAATATTCCAATAGTTCACAGTATAGATGAGGGCCAGGCAATTATAAACCTGGACAGAGATCTTTCTGCTACTACCCGCTAGATATTTAATGGTAGACAGTGACAGGCTGCTGTGGAGTCCTGCTTCTCTTTTGAGGTCAAACAATGACTAAAGATAAGAATTCAAAAGCTGTATCATTAAAGGAGTTCCAAAAGCCCAAGTGCCAGTCAAGTGAAAAGATGCTTTGAGATTAATCTATTCAACAGTGAGGCACTGGCAGAAACTCATTGTGTTTTGGAGCAGGTGACAGTGGATCATCATTTTGGAGATCAGGAGTCTCAAAAATCTGCCTTTGTACATAGCTGGCTGGAACAGATACCTTGTCTGCTAACCCAGGGTTTCCCAATTTTTTCCAATCATGAAGCACTTTTGACCCCTCCAAGAGTACAGAAGGAACCTCTGAGAAACATCATCATTATATTGAAGAAATAAACCACAAAAAATATTATTGTACAATAGGTACGAACATACAAAAATCAAACTTAAAATCTGTTTCTATGTCTGATATGTATACATTTATTATAAATTTAAAATTCAGTGATTCAACAAATACTTCCAAGTCTCAGTTTCTTTTTCTCATTTTTAATAGGAGCACCCACTCACACACACTCCCTCACCCATACCCATTCTCACCTAACTCATCCACTCTCACCCACTGTCATCCTCACCCACTCTCATTCTCACCCACTCTCATTCTCACCCACTCTCATTCTCACCCACTCTCGCCCTCACCCACTCTCGCCCTCACCCACTCTCGCCCTCACCCACTCTCGCCCTCACCCACTCTCATTCTCACCCACTCTCATTCTCACCCACTCTCATTCTCACCCACTCTCGCCCTCACCCACTCTCATTCTCACCCACTCTCATTCTCACCCACTCTCGCCCTCACCCACTCTCATTCTCACCCACTCTCGCCCTCACCCACTCTCGCCCTCACCCACTCTTGCCCTCATCCACTCTCGCCCTCACCCACTCTCGCCCTCACCCACTCTCATTCTCACCCACTCTCGCCCTCACCCACTCTTGCCCTCATCCACTCTCGCCCTCACCCACTCTCGCCCTCACCCACTCTCATTCTCACCCACTCTCGCCCTCACCCACTCTCATTCTCACCCACTCTCGCCCTCACCCACTCTCGCCCTCACCCACTCTCGCCCTCACCCACTCTCGCCCTCACCCACTCTTGCCCTCATCCACTCTCGCCCTCATCCACTCTCGCCCTCACCCACTCTCATTCTCACCCACTCTTACCCTCACTGACTCGTACCCACATCTACTCTCACGCTCACCCACTCTCACCCTCACTCACTCTCACCCTCACTCACTCATCCTCACCCACTCTCACCCTCACCCACTCTCACCCTCACCCACTCATCCTCTTCTTGGGCCTTTGCAGCCCAATTCTTCATAGGCCCCTAACCTCAGCTCTTCTCAGGCCACCCTAGCAGCATTGCTCAGGGCTCTGCAGGACCCAGTTTGGGAACACCCTGTGCTAATCCATTGTCTTGTCTTGGTTGAAATGTTTATACAATGCAAAGGGGATGTGGGACTTTTTTAGCTTTCAAACTGCTTAGAAACCTTCAACAACCAGCATGTGATCAGCTGGAGCTATTTTCCTATTTGAAAGACAGAAAAATATAATTAAGTTTTAAAATTTAATTATTAATGTCACAAGTAGGCTTACATTAACACTGCAAAGAAGTTACTGTGAAAATCCCTAGTTGCCACACTCTGGTGTCTGTTTGGATACACTGAGGAAGAAGTTAGCATTGCCAATGCACCTAACCAGCAGGTCTTTCAGACTTTGGGAGGTAACCGGAGCACCCAGAGGAAACCCACGCAGACACAGGGAGAATGTACAAACTCTGCACAGACAGTGACCCAAGCCAGGAATTGAACCTGGGTCCCTGGCATTATGAGACAGCAGTATTAACAACTATGCCATTGTGCCAACTCTTTCTAAAGTAGTTAAGCTGATGGATATGTACAATATATATATTTCTTCTCGTCTGCTGGCTGGAACAGCAATATGAAACTAAAACTTAAAAATGTTTGCCACATTTCTTATTGAAAACATGCTGGAGAACACTTATGATTCTTCACCCTTTACCTGCAGCATTTTGGTATGAAGTAGGCATGACAAGTAGCATTATAGACTCCTGAACACAGGATCATAGAATTATAGAATGTTTGAAACACAGAATGAGATCATTCAGCTCATTGTGCCCTTGCTGGATCTCTCCAAGCGAAATTCACCAAGAGAATAGTTCCACCACCATAACTTTTCCCTAAACCTCTATTTCTCTTGAGTTACTTATAAAATTCCCTTTCAGAGCCGCAACTATACCTGCCTTGATCAGACTCAGACAGTGCATTCAGATCCTAAATACTTGTGTAAAGATGTTTCCTGTCATGTTGCCTTTCGTTCTTTTTCCATTCACCATAAATCAGCATCCTTTGGTTTTCAACCTTTCTACTAATGGGAATAGATTCTCCCTATCCAATTTGCCCAGGCCCCTCGTGATTTTAAACGTCGTAGCAGCTTGTGTTATACATTACCTTTTGCTACCAGAACTTGCACTAGAATGTAATTATTTTGAGTGAGATTGACTGGATATTTTATTGATCTCTTATGTGTTTCCTTCACTCCATTATTGATACCTTCATCTGTCTGGCCCCTAAGTTCTAGAATTATCTCCCTAAACATCTATCCCCTCTCTCCTCCTTTAAGAAAGTCTTCCTTTTGATCAAGTTTTTGGTCACATGTTTTACTATTTCTCTCAACCCCTTCACTGTCTCCAGCTTGTCCAGCTGCTTATCTAACATTCTGTACTGGATGAGCAGAAAATAATGTCAACTAAATATTTTGTGGATATGAGATCAGAAGCTTACTTCAGGGCTGAATGGGATAACAAGGTTGCAAATTCCTTGCTTTATTGGACAAGGGGGATGGCTAAGGAATGAAATTTGTGGCTTCAGTCTTTCTACTATTAGAGTTGGAGGAAATATTTTCTCAATCAGTGCTGAATGTTGGACCACATTGTGACAAAACAGAAATAGTGTACTCCAGAGCTGGGTGCTGTCAGCAGGTGTGGGAAATGTGCCTGTGTTTTCCAATGATGTTGCCGAGGGGCAGCATGTAGATGAGAAACAGAAGGGAGGCTGGGAGAGATTTACATGGAACTCAATGTCAAACAGTTGATGTCAGAAATGTGTCACTTATTGGATTTGAGTCTCAATCTCAGAGGGTTGCAACTTCCCTGCTTGTGAATAAGGCCACTCCAAGTTGATTTTTTCCTCTTTCTCATCCTCTTCATGAGTCCCTATACCTCCATGGCTAGCATATAGTTAAGGATGAGACTTTTCAATTGTCTGAAGGTTGGCTGTGTATGTAATGGGCTTTGAGATAGATCATTCTTGCATTACTTGCTTTTAATAGCACTGTATCTCCCTCAGTGATCACTAACAAAGCAACCACAGAATCTATCCAATAAGTTGTTGAATACATTGACTGGTCATCTGCACACTGTCAGTTCTCATATGAAGCTTCTATTTTGGGTGAATCGTTTGGCGTTTAAAGCAATCAATTGTTACTTCATTCATCACAGAAAAAGTTCATAGTATAATGTCAACTACATTCCCTTTACTTTCAGCGTAGAAGTGAAGCGACAAATGGAATAACGATTAATTGAATTATCTTGAGTAACTTAGAATTAAAGTGGGTGTATTTTTAGTTTCAAAAGCGTGTTTCATTTCATTTGTGCACTTTAAAGAGCACTAGTCATTCCTTCACTATGATATGAGGTACTATGATAGTGAAGTAACTGTTGCAGATTATTCTTCACAATGCATTGTTAAAGGCTAGAGCCAAATGCTTACCTGTTTGTCTGACAGGCTGTGGGCAGTCTGTCTTCACAAGTTGTGTATTGAATTGATTTTTATAACAGATCACCTGTGAAAGCAATAGTATTACACAGGGGAACGACTCTTCCAGCCCCCTGCATTGCTCGAGTAGCAGAGCGGGCTGGGAGACATCAGCAGTGGCCACTTTGTGCGCTTCCTGCTAAGCATCACAACCTCCGAGTGTCTCCCAGGCAAAGATTTCTGACGTAACCAGCTCCGTGCCAGAAGTCAGCATGGAGCTGATTATCGTATAGGAATGTGATAGTAATTGACGTTTCCATATGATTAGCAAGCCAGGCTGAATTCTCTGGGCCCTCTAGCATCACCCCCCTCCCCTGCTGGGAGTGGTTGCTCCAGCGGGGTTTATTATTGCTCCAAACTAAAGGGGAACAGGTGGCCTGACCGCGCTGGGGGGAAGAGAGGCCATTGAGGCCCCCCTGGGAGGTCAGGGGTAAGAGCGTTGAATCTTGGGCAGTGCCAGCTGCCACCCTGCCGGGCGGCACGGTAGCACAGTGGTTAGCACTGCTGCTTCACAGCTCCAGGGACCTGGGTTCGATTCTCGGCTTGGGTCACTGTCTGTGTGGAGTTTGCACATTTTCCTCGTGTCTGCATGGGTTTCCTCCAGGTGCCCCGGTTTCCTCCCACAGTCCAAAGATGTGCTGGTTCGGTTGATCGGCCATACTAAAATTGCCCCTTCGTGTCCTGAGATGCGTCCGTTAGAGGGATTAGCGGGTAAATGCATAGGGATATGGGGGTGGAGCCTGGGTGGGATTGTGGTCGGTGCAGACTCGATGGATCTGGCCTCTTTCTGCATTGTAGGATTCTATGATTCTGATTCTAAGGTGGCACTACCCACTGAGCACAAGGCAGTGGAAAGGGGGCAGGGCCAGAGGAGTGGAGCCTGATGGGGTGGGGCATATTGGGGGGAGGCAATCAGTGGGGGCAGGGGCTCACTGCTACTCTGCAGTCAGGATCGATGGAGAGGGAGGGAGTGAGGGCGATTGAGGCTAGCCATGGTGAGGGGGGGAAACATGGTGAGGAAGGTGGGGAGATCAGGGCTGGTCATCAGGACTGGGGTGGAGGTTGGGGGGGGATTGATTGGCACAGCAAGGGGAGAGAGGGTTGGGGCTGGCCTGTGGGGTGGGATGCAGGGACACAGGGGCTAGCCTGGGCAGGTTCAGGAGGCCAGTGATCACGAGGTTGTGAGGAAGGCCAGCGATCAGGCTGGCCAGTGATCTGGAGGCCGGCAACGGTCTCTAGAGCTGCTCTGGCAGGCGAATGCATGCACAGTGGCCCACTCAGTGCTATGCTGCCAGCCTCTCGGATGGGAATAGGCCCCATTTCCAGACTGAATCACACTAGAGCACTCTGTGATGCACAGAGTATTAGAGATTCATTCTGAAAAACACACTAAAAAAACTGATGGGATATAATTCCATTTTTCTGCACATTGGGAACTTTGAATTTTTTTAGGAGAATCCCAGACCATATTGCTATTGTTAGACCAATGTCTACAAGAGTAAGCTTTTTTTTTGATGAACTTAGAGCCCAATGTGTGACGAGAAGTTTTGAGATTAGATTAGACTTAACTCTGAGAGATTGGCTACAAATCTCTCCCTGTTTTTGAGTCCATTATCCAGTAGATGAATATTTACAGACAATATGTAGTATCAGTATTTGTTATTGATGCCTAATTGCGCTTGAGATAGTGGTGGTGAGCTGCCTTCTTAAACCACTATTAGTTGTCACTGTCAAGAATTGTCAAAGAAACTCCTGACATGAATTTAACTCAGTACAGCTCCTTTGTTTTAGAATTGCTAGTGTCTGCACTCTACTTCATCCATACATACCTGAGGCATGAGCCTCATAAATTGATGCGAGTTCAGAACAAAACTTCAGAACAGACAAACCCTCTACCTACAACCAGCCATGTTTATTGCTTTTAAACTGCTGCTTTCCGAGTCTGGAACTCATCCACATTTTATTCAAAATCGCTGATTCTGAAAACATGGGAGACCTTTAGATTAATAAAAGGAAAGTTTCACAGTTGTGTAGCGCCTCTGATGACCTCAGGATATCCCATAGCATTTTATAGCCAAATAAGCATTTTTGATGCATTGTGGGAAATGCAGTAACCAATTTACACACAATAAGATCATCTTTTCTGAAGCATTGGTTGAGGGACAAATAATGAATTTTGCTGAAAAAAGACATCTTTGAAGATTTTTGTCTTGTACTCATCAAGACAATTCACAAGGATAACAAATATAATGGGAACAACCATGTATATTGCATGAGAATATAAATTGCTGTTCCTTTTACATTTGGTATTCTTGCAAATTGTCCTGATGACTGCAAGACAAAAACAATATATTTTTTTTCAGCAGTACTTAAAATCTGTACTACCAAATGACTATTTGAATATATAACAGCTGGGCCATTTGGGAAAACCTCCCTGCTTCTCTGTGAGATATTGACAGGGGATCTTTTATGCAGATGTGGTTTCAGTTGGCATTAGTGTGTCTTATGATGACTCACTTGAGTACTTTGTGAAATGTCTGCATCGATAATGTGTTCAAGTCGACAGTGAGACTTACACTCACAAGAAAGGCCCAATTTACAAGGATAAAGAAAACGATCCTCAATTGACACTTTATTCTGTGAGACTTCCCACCCCTGAGGCTAGATGGAGTTGGTCAATGGTCAGGGAAGAGAGGGTGTGACTCCTTGTCAGATAGGTAATGGGATGTAGCATGTATCGATGGAGGAGATCAGCCCCAGGCTCTGTCCAACAGACATCAGGTGCTTGTTGCTTCTGTGGATGAGGGAATGACTGCAAAGCAGACAGAACATTGCACTGTGAAGGGGACATTCGAGTGGGTGGAGCAAAGAGTAATGTAATAGTGATAGGAGACAGCATAGTTAAAGGGAATGAATACTGTTCCCTGCAGCCAGGATAGGGAGCTCCAAAGATTATTTCAGGGTTGAGAACATCCCATGGCTGGAAAGAACTTGAAGTGGGAGGGCATTAAGTTCCATGTGGGAATTAATAGATAGAATCAAGAATGACGTTCCTCTAAGAGAATTTGAGAAATTAGGAATGAGATTAAAATGCAGAACATCAAAGGTAATCATCTCTGGATTGTTACCTGAACCACATACCCAACGGCATAGGGTCAAGCAGATTTGAGAATTAAATGTAAAATTCAAAGAGTGATCAACAAAACATGTACATCAGTGATTAGAAGTAAAAAGATACAATTAAAGGTGCTTTATCTGATTAGACATAATGGCCGGGATTCTCCCAAAAAAATTCTAACTGTCGCATTTGTGTAAAAACTGGAGTAACTCCCACTGGTTTCTTTCGTAGGATTTCCAAAATGAATCTCCCACACTTTGAGCATGGCAGTGTGCCCCGAGCGGGATTCATGCTAAAAATCCAGGAGCAGGGCCTATTCCCGCTGGAGACACCAGCAGCATAGCACTGCCGACCTGACATAGTGGAGGAGGGCGCATGTGCAGCAGCCCTGCACTGCTGACCTCCCGATTGCTGGCCAGCTCGATCACTGGCCTCCTGGACCTCGCCCGATGTCCCACCCCTCGACCAGCCCTAACCTCCCCAACTCTCCCTCCGTCCCCAGCAGTCCTGACCTTCCCCCCCCTCACACCCTCCACCTCCGGCAAGTCCTGACCCCCCCACCCAATGGCCAGCTCCAATCAGCCCTTTCCCTCCATCTGCCACTCATCCCAAGTACAGAGTGGCAGTGGGACCCCCCCCCAATGACCAGCAATCTTCCCATACATAGGCCCTGTCCCACAGGCCCCAAACCCTCTGGCTTCACACCCTTGGCATTGCCTGATGTCCAGTGGGCAATGCAAAGGTCCCCCTTGGGAATTGCTACTTTGTCCCTTGAGTAGTGCCAGGTAGCCAGGCTGGCATTGCCAGGTTGGCAATGCCCAGGGGCACACACACCCCCCTTATCTCCAACCTCCTGAGGAGCCTCCATGGCCCCCCCTTCAATCCAGCTGGATAGGGCCACCAGTTTCCGATTAGTGGGGAGCTGTTGTAAACTCCATTGGAGTGAAACACTACTCGTGGAGGAGCGGGCCCGGAGACTACAATTCCGGGCCCACTAATGGGATTGAAATCAACATTAAAATATTTAACAATACTGAAAATCTGGGGCCTAGAGACACATGGAGGCCATGGCCCCCAGCGGAGATTCCGCTAAACAGCCACTGCTGAAGTCTCCTGGACTGCTGCGCTGAGAGAATTGCTCCCAGCATCTACAATAAGATTGATGAACTAATGGTAAAAGCAGAGTTAAGTGTTTCAGATCTAACTGTCATTACAGAAACACGGTTACAAGTTGACCAAGATTGGGAAATAAATATTCCGGGATACACAATCATTTAGAAAGATAGACAGAATGTCAAAGATAGTGGGATAGCCTTTAAAGTAAAGGTTGATATGAGGATATTAACGAGAAGGGTTTTGGCTTTTGAAAATCATGATGTAGAATCAGTATGGTTGGAAATTATGAATAGCAAGAGACAGAAAACATTGGTGGGAGTCATTTCTAGGCCCTATAAAAGTTGTGATTCCATTGGGCAGTGAATTAAACAGGAAATTATTGGATCCTGTAACAAAGGAAATATAATAATTATGGCAGACTTGTATTTTTAAAAAGAACAACCAAACTGGCAAGACTGATGCTGAAATTGGCTTGTACAATTTTTTTGGCTACAGCATCTTGGTGCACTACATAGGGGAACCAAGTAGAGATAAAGCTATCTTCGATCTAGGTTTGTGTAATAGCAAGTGATCCACTGGGAAATAGTGATCTTCATACCAATCAATTCAATGCTATGTTTGAAAGTGGCATCTTTCAATTGGAAACAAATATCTTAACGTGAAACAAAGCCAATTACATAGGCCTGGGGGAAGATCTAGCATAGATGATTTGGGTAAATGGATTTAAAAGTATGGAGGTCAATGAACAATAGGAAAGATTTAAATATACAATTCAACATGTTCAACAAAAATAAATCCCATTGAAAAACAAAACCTCAGCAAGAAGAACCCATTTGTGGCTCACTCAGGAAGTTAAGGAGAGTATTAGGTTAAAAGAAAAGGTTTGCAATGTTGCAAAAGTCAGTAGAAAATCTGAGGACTGAGAATGTTTTAGAAACTACAGAAAGGCCAAACAGTTGATAAAAATGGAATACAATAATAAGAGCCAATCAGCCTGAAATATCAAAATAGATTGTAAGAACTTTTATAAGCATATAAGAAGAGAGTAGCTAAAGTAAACATTGGTCTCCGAGTAACAGAGACAGGAGAAATGATCAAGGGGAATGGGAAAATTGCAGAGGCATTGAACAAATATTTTATGTCTGTCTTCACAGTAGGAGGCAGAAGTTCCATTCCAGAAATGGATGATAACCTAAGCACTAATAAGAGTAAGGTAATTGGAAAATTAATATCAGCAAGGATGAAGTGTTGGAGAAACTTACAGGACTAAAATCCATCAACACCCTTGGACCAGGTAGCCTACACCTATGGTTCGAAAAGAGATAGCTGTGGAGATAGTGAAAATAAGCTAGCTATGATTTTCCCAAATTTCTTAGATTCAAGATGCAATTAGTTTGAAAGTTGGCAAATGTTTCCTCACTTTTCAAGAAAGGAAGACAGGGAAAACAGTGAACTACTGGCCAGTTAGCCTAATATCAGTTGTTGGCAAAATGCTGGAATCTATTATTAAGAAAATCTCTCAAAGACACGGTACGATTCAAACAAGTTAATATGGTTTTGCTAAAGGGGAATCTTGTTTAACAAATTTACTAGAGTTTTTTGAGAATGTAATGAGTAAGGGAAATCTTTTGATGCAATGTGAGTGAGCAACAAAATGGCATATGAATATAACATAGGGAAATGCAAACTTATGCACTTTGTTGCTAAGAATAAAAAGGCAGAATTTTTTTAAATGATGAGAAACTTGAGTGTTGATGCCCAAAGTGACTTATGTGCAAGGAACACAAGAAGTTAGCATGCAGGTAAAGCAAGCAAAGGCAAGTGGCATGTTGACCTTTATTGCAAGGAGATTGGAGTATAAGAATGAAGAAGTCTTGTGACAGTTCAGGGTTTTGGTGAGATCACATCTGGAGCACTGTG
Source organism: Carcharhinus amblyrhynchos (assembly GCF_965287045.1). Lineage (NCBI taxonomy): Eukaryota > Metazoa > Chordata > Chondrichthyes > Carcharhiniformes > Carcharhinidae > Carcharhinus > Carcharhinus amblyrhynchos. Next base: position 66,355,485 of record NC_137333.1, on the reverse strand, counting down.
TTTAATTTTGGTCACTACTCTTAAAAAAGGGTTTACTTGCATTGGAAGCAGTACAGCCAAGATTCGCTAAATGGGTCCTTCAGATGTGGGGATGTTGTATAATGAGAAGCTAAGTAAATTGAGTTTATATTCTCTGTGTTTAGAAGAATGATACATGGTGTCATTGGGACTTAAAAGATTCTGATGGGGCTCATTAGGATGGACTCTGAGGGATAGTTTCTGCTGATTAGGTAATCTAAAACATGGGGACTACCTCAGGATAAGGGGGCGATTGTTTAGGACTGAAATGAGGAGAAATTACTTCACTCAAAGGATGAAATTATGTATGCTTGGCTGAAAATCCAGAATTCCATTAGAGTACTAAAATAGCTGAGTCTCAGGATAAACAATGCTTGATTGACAGCTCTGGTTCTCTGATCTATCCTGTCAATTTCACAATGTTTAATTGCACAAGCTTAAGAACTTTCAAACGCTGGCAGTTTCAGCAATTGGTACTTTAAAAAGTTTGGATGATTGACACATTTATTGGACTGTAGTAAAAACAAAATTTAAGGAAGTGGAAAGCTATCAATGTTTTAAACCCTTTTTACACGACTGTCATTATAGGGTTAATTGGTTCTACAGTTTAAAGCATATGAATAGACATGGAAGTGTCATAACTTGGCATGGAGGGAATGCGGAATATTATACATTGTTTGGGAGCCATACTTTGTTATGTAGAGCCATAGGAGGTAGGTGGGGGCATATCTTGGCAATGTGGGTTTGAGAGACCATAGAGATTGTTTAGGAGACAAGAGGTGGCATGGATGGAGCATGGGAAATGTAAGGGGTGAGGGCTAAGGGCCTTTCTGTGTTGATTTTAACTGGGATGACGTCCTACACACCAATCTAGGTGAAAAAGTAAGCTGTGGTAAGGTACAGAGAATCTGCAAAGAGATTATAAATAGGTGAGCAACAAAATGACATATGAATGTAACATAGGGAAATGCAAAATTATGCTTCCACAGCTAGCAGCCCCTATGGCTGCCTCTGAACTCTCTTACCTGGTCAGCTGGCCTGTCTGCAACTTGCACCAAACTCTCTACAATGAAAATCCTAAACTTGTGGGCACTTTCCCCCAAAGTAGGTGGGCCAAACCAAGGATTTTCATGACTCCTGCAATTGTTGTAGGATGAAAATCCGGCCTCTTCAAACACTAAAAAGAAAATCTGCTTTACACATAGAACCTACTGTCAATTTTGCATAGATCCAAGATATAAAATTTGCAGCATTGCATTATATCATACAAAATGATTTCATCCTCCAAAATAAGATGTCTGCAAAGCTCTTTGTTGAGGGATGTTTGATATTTTGACCTGTATGCTAGTAGATATATGGATTTGATATAGCTACCCAAAGGTCTAAGTTATAATAAGACTCAAATATCTTTGGATTTGAATTGGACACATCCATGTGCTTTATTTTCAGCAAAAATTCTCCTGGGATTTAAATAGGACTGCTACAAGTATTTTCAAAGTATGTGAGAACATTGACAAACTTGTTACATTTTGAATGACTTTGCCATCAAGGCAGCTTTGTTCTAAGGCAGTTCATGCCGAGCTTTGTTTGAAAACATTGAGAAATACGGCAGAGTTGGAGGTTTAATGACTAACTGGTAACGGTGGCAAACAAATAATGAGGGCATCCATCTCCAAAGGTCAGCAGAACCCTTTGGTCTTCAGTCTCTCTCTATATATACTCTGTCTATCGTATCAGATGGCTAACTCTAGCTCCATACAAGTCATTTTCCATGTAGTACTCATCAGCGTCTCAATCAAAAGTGACTGAAAAGAGCCGAAATGCATTTGGGACTGTTTTCAAAATAGTTTTTTTGAATGTAGAATAAGGAAAGTTTTGGACTAGTAGCTTTTTTCTTAGCCTTTCTGCTTCTGCATAATGTGTTATTTTGAAATCAATCTATGAGTTTTGGCTTGAACACAATAGTTTAACAGTGATATTTACCACTCCTCAGAGAAGACATAAGATTCTGGTATAATATACTCTAACTAATAGCTTTTTTTTAGCATTGTTGTACACAATATAACTCATTGCATATATAAGATGGTAGTTAGTTCATTAGTTCATAAAAGATTCAGAGCAGGCTCTTGCAATGGGCACATTGGATTGTATAAGCATATGTTATCAATGAAACTTGATGGGTGAGGATTACATGCTGGAAATGAGATTGCTTTATTTCTTGTAAATTAACTTAAATCAAGCAAGCTGGACTTTTTTATTCTACTTTCACAGGATGTGGATGCTTTTTTTTATTTTGGCCATTGAGAAGGTGGTGGTAAGCTGCTTCTTGAACTGCTGCTGTCCATGTGGTGTAGGAAGGAGTTCTAGGATCTTGATTCAGTGAAATATTTCCAAGTCAGGATGTTGAGCGACTTAGAAGGAAACTTGCAGATATTGGCATTATCAGATATCTGGTGCCCCTTTTCCCTCTAGATTGTCATGGTTGTGGGTTTGGAAGGTGCTGTTGAAGGAGCCTTGGTGAGTTCCTGCAGTTCATCTTGAAGTTGGTACACACTGCTGTCATCTTGCATTGTTGTTGGAGGGAATGGATATTGGAGGTGGTGAATGGGATGCCAGTCAAGCGAGTTGCTTTGCAGTGGATTGTGCCGAGCTTCTTGGGTGTTGTTGTTGTTTATTCATCCAGGCAAATGGACAGTATTCCTTCACACCCCTGAATTGTGCCTTGTAACTAGTGGACAAGCTTTGGGGAATCAGAAGAATTTCCTGCCTCTAACCTGCTCTGGTAGCCACAGTTTTTATATGGTTGGTCCAGTTCAGTTTCTGGTTTCTGCACCAGCTGATCTTTCAGGCGGAGAAAGACAATGGCTGGAATTTTACTGGCACTCCCACCTCAATTTTGGGGGCGGGCGAGGGTCAGAAAACAGCATTCTCCATTGGCTTCAGGTGGGATCGTACAAAACTCAGGTGGATATACCACTAAAATTCTGCCCAATGTGTGCAATGTTATGTCTTGGAGTCTGTTGACCCGCACTAATTATCTCTATTCTCTTTGATACACACCACAGCCAGGGATAACAGGAGCCAGACCCTTGTATCCAACCCTGAAGGTACCTCAGATGAGGATTCTGAGGACCCACTTGTGGAAGACCTGTAACTGTGCTCACCCACACCCTCCACCAGTGCAAAGGATGCACCTAGTTCTACAGGAGGGTTGGTATCACAATCTGGTGATCACAGCACAGATTCTGGTCCACAACAGGCAGAAGCACGGCCATCTAAGGTCAATGGCTCTGAGGACTGCTGGAGGCTGCCTTTCTGCTGAGTCCCAGTCAAATTTCAAGCTTGTGGATTCGGTCTCAATATAGATGCTGGAGATCCAGCAACTTAGATGGGAATATCAAGAAGGGTCATCAGCTGCATTCCACAGATTTCAATGTATAATGGAGGAGTCAGTCCACGTTCAGGCTGGGTTATAGCACCAGCATGGTAGCACACAGAGGTCAACTCTGATGGATAAGTTTAAGTTTAAGTTTATCTATTAGTGTCACAAGTAGGCTTACGTGAACATTCAATGAAGTTAGTGCGAAAATCTCCTAGCTGTCACACTCCAGTGCCTGTTCGAGTATACTGAGGAAGGATTTAGCATGGCCATCGCACCTAACCAGCACATCTTTCAGACTGTGAGAGGAAATCAAAGCACCCGGAGGAAACCCACACAGAAACAGGGGAATGTGCAAACTCCGCACAGACAATGACCCAAACCTGGAATCGAAACCAAGTTCCTGGCACTATGAGACAGCAGTACTAACCACTGTGCCCCCATTCTGCTGATAGTGGCATAATGGGTCTAGGCCCAGGATATTATACTCCATTGCTGTAGGCATTGGTGATACTCAGCTTTGGCTACATGATAACCAAGTTCCGCACACATGAGGACAGTTTCAACCAGGATCCTGGGTTCATGTCACACTGCCTGTAACTCCCACGACTTGCCTGGACTTTCAAAACTGTTCTGGCTGGAGACAATACACATCTCTTTAACCTGTGTTTAATCCTCTCTCCACTCACATTGTCTGTACCTTTAAGACTTGATTACCTGTAAAGACTCGCATTCCAACCATTATCTTGTAAATTGAGCTTGTGTCTTTATATGCCCGATTTGTGAACGCAAGTCCCCACTTACTTGATGAAGGAGCTTGAGACTCTGAAAGCTAATGTTGCCAAATAAACCTGTTGGACTTGAACCTGGTGTTGTGAGACTTCTTACCACGAAAGAGGACCAGGGCAGTTCGACCTCAATCCAGATCCATTCTTCCAACTGCTTTCGCTGTGAGTACAGGATAGAAGTAGGGAGAAACTCCAAACCCAAAGCATGGTGTTGTTGATTCAACCCTCTTTTAATTATTACAGCAAAATCCATTTCCAATATGTCCAGCAAAAGAGTACATTTTCAACTTTGCCACTCAGAAGCATACAAAAGAATGTTCCCCTCTGTGTTGCAGATGAACTTTCATGTTTCTTGGCTAATGATTTTTTAATGTTTCAGTGACATTAATGTTGTTCACGAACTCATTGTGGGCGTAGGTTAGGATAATAATGTTGAAGCAGCATGGTTTACATCCACAAGTAAACACCAAATAACAATTACATTTTCTTCATGGCCATCTCCCTGGAGGCTCACATTACAGATGTGACTTAAGCATTACACCAACAATGTAAGCTTTGTGCACTGAATGATCTTAACTGTGACTGTGATCTCAATGTCACCAGAATATTAATGCACTCCACACGTCACAAAATGTATTTTTAAATATACTGACAAAGAAAAGGCATGGAGCTATGTACACATAAAATATCCTTTGTGCTTTACTCTTTGAACCATTCAAACATTTTCTTTGCATTCCAATTTATTAGCGCAGAACAATCTAAATTTTACCTTTGAATATGCTTAATCCCTTTCATTACAATGTTTTAAGCTCACTTTCTGCATCACGCTGCCAGTTACTGAAATTAAGTTTGATAATGCTTACTCGAGCAGGAAATGAAAACAGGAAACTCCATCAGTATGCATTTGACACCCACCATTTTATAATCATGGTTTTGTCATTTGTCACTGTGTAAGGTGGCGTGGTGATTAGCACTGCTGCCTCACAGCGCTAGGGATCCGGGTTCAATTCTGGTCTCGGGTAACTGTGTGGAGTTTGCACATTCTCCCTGTGTCTGGGTGGGTTTCCTCCCACAGTCCAAAGATGTGTGGGTTCGGTTGACTGGCCATGCTAAATTGCTCTTGAGTGTGTGGGAGATCAGTGGGGTAAATATATGTGGGTTATGTGGATAGGGCTTGGATGGGATTGTCATTGGTGCAGGCTTGATGGGACAAATGGTCTCCTTTTGCACCGTTAGGATTCTATGATTCTAAACCACGAAAATTACATACAGATGAATCACAATTTTTCTGCTGCCAAAATAGTAAGAGAAATATAGCACTCTGAGAATGCTTTCAATGGAATTGATGTAAGAAATCAGCTTCACAATAATTTCCATAAGATCATTCAATAAAATGTTTTCTAATGTCTCATACCTACCTACATCCCTCCAAAGTTTAAACTCAGCAAAACTCTGTTGCCACAAGCTAACCCATGCTAAATAAAGCTCACCCATACTATATCTGCATACTGATCTATTTCTCCCAATGCTTCCAGTTTAAAGTTTCCATTCTCATGTTCATACCTGAATCCTTCTTCTCTCTTTAACTGCTGAAAATCCTCAATCCACTCTTCTGAATTATCCTATCCATTGCTATCATGTCTTTATGTAAATCCATGTAATTTTTATTTCTAATCTAATTCTGTCAAATGATTTTCAAGATCCTCTTTTATTCAAGATGACATCCTTGCATTTGTAATAGAAATACACTAGGGTGCCCGAATGGCATCATGAGCCATGCCCCTGCCTATCCCAGTGAGTGCCCACTTCCTTACACCCTGGCACTGCCTACTGGGCACCCTCATAGTGCCAGCCTGGTACTGGGCAGTGCCTTGGGGTGGGACCAGAGGGAGTGGACCAGAGTGGGCAGGGTGTAAGGGAGTGGGCCCTGACTGGGGTAGGCAGGGGCGTGGCTCATGATGTCATTCAGGTACCCTACTGTAGAGGCGGAGAAGAGGTACAATCATGTCCTGCCTCCACAAGGATAGTGGTGGAGCAGACAATAGGGCAACTGGGAATCTGGTTCCACTACCAGGATCATTCTGAGGGGAGGTGGTGGTCCCAGCAATGTATGTTCCTTATCATTGTGATCTGCTGCAGTTGGGCTTCAGAAGAGGACTTGAGAATGGGAACATTTCTATTAAAGAGAGAAGAAGGAGAGAAAGGGCACAGCGCAGCACTGCCCTCAACTGCGCTGGGGGGTCTTCAATGGCCTCTGCTCCCACAGGCGAGTCCGTCACATCTGATTTCCGTTGGTGGGAAAAACACATGGTCCTCATCGGTGAGCAGGTAAGGACAGGTAAACCCAACAATAGCATCCAGGACGTACTAATAACATTGAAATGAAGTAATGAATATTGAAATCGGCTTTGCGGCTGTTATGGGCACCAAGTTGATTTCCCCGCAAAACGGCTTGGAACACTGCGGGCTTGTAACATCACAAGAGGTGAAAGCTGGTGTGAACCCAATTTTTCGCCTCTTCCCAATTTTTCCAGCTCGCCATGCCAATCAACTAGCAAGATGAGCCAATAAGATCTTCTTGGAAATATAGAGGGAACCATTCTATGGTGAAAGTTGATGGCTAGGCTTAATGTTGGCCAATCCAAAACCCAGGGGACAGCACGATGGCACAGTTGTTAGCACTGCTGTCTCACAGCTCCAGGAACCTTGGTTCAATTCCCGGCTTGGTTCACTGTCTGTGTGGAGTCTGCACGTTCTCCCCATGTCTGCATGGGTTTCCTCCAGCTGCTCCACTTTCCTCCCACAGTCTGAAAGACGTGCTGGTTAGATGCATTGGCTTAATTTTTCCTCAGTGTTTCCAAACAGATGCTGGAATATGGCAACTAGGTGATTTTTATAGTAACTTCATTGCAGTGTTAATGTAAGCCTAATTGTGATACTAACAAACTTTAAAACTTTAACTGTGAGGGAGCTCAGAGCACTTATAGCTTCACACAGCTTTGCAATGAGGAAAGTAAAATAAATGACTTATCTTCTCATCACTAGTCCACTAAAGGATAACTGGTTACACCAATAGTGCTTGAGAAAGTTGAGTAGAATAGCCATAGTTGAATGATTGTAGGCTAAGTACAGAGGCCACTTGGCCTTTTGTATCTTTGTGAAAGAGCTATTGAATCCCTTTCATGCCCTTAAGCTTTCTGTCTGCAACCCACAATTCAGCAATCTACAGCTCAGCAAATCATTTTGTTGTCAAAAATAGAGTGGCCTTTCCAGATGATTGGGATAGAAGATGGTGTGATATCTGCATCTGAGAATAATTGTTGTTGAACCTGGGAGATATCTACCACTGACTTGGAAATGTCTGCAATAAGAAAGTTGGCAGAAACATCTCTCAACCTGGTCTTCAAAATAAAAATTGAAAATATAACAACATTTCAATACCATGTATCTTGTAAACTGCCTTTGATGTACCTCAAACAAAGCATATGATGTCTGAAATGGGTGAAACTGAAACCGTCGGAGCGATCTTACCAAAAATATTCTAAGCCCTGAATGAGCGTGAAAAACAAGAGTTTCAGATCCATTTTTTGGAGTTTAAAAAGCCAATCTTACATCACTCTGAGCAAAAAATGAAGTAAGTTCTGTTTTCTTCCAGCAGGGGAGGGGGCGCGGCCTAAGCTCACTTGAAAGCCGGCTACTTACGCCAGAGGGTGACATTGCGCATGTGCAGATCTCTGTTCTGTGCAACAGCATAGAGAGAGAACTGTTAGGCACCTAATCCCACTTTTTCGGGTCTCCTCCTCTTCATTATTGCTGGCCTCTCCCCCCACAGGTTTGCTCCTCACCCCCCGGCTTGGCTGATTACCACCCACCCTGTAAGATCATGAGATAGGCAAGAAATTGAGCCCAAACCCTTTTTTTTTACCAACCTTGCTGCCTTCCCTGCTGGCCTCACCCATCAACCAGTGGGAGGAAAAGGTAAGATTGCCCCCAGTGATTCAAAACTTGCAGGTTTTTTTCCAGTTGGAAGTGGAATTGTTTTGACTTTTCACTGAGATATAATTGTCATTCCTTCTGAGGCCTATGAATTAAAGTCAGAATGTTACAGCAGTGTCAGCAGTGTTTGCCAGATTGCGTCAAAGTTGATTTGAAATTGCACCCCTTCTGCAATCTAAATTGCATTAAACAATTACATTACTGTCAATGGATGCAGCATTGTGTGACAGAACTACAACATAGGACAAAAATGTATAAAGACATTTCCCAAATGCTTTTAATAGTATTTAGATTCCTGTCCAATTTCCTGTCTAGCATATATATTGAGTTCCTGAACTTTTCCAATACCACACATTTCTCTTATTTATTTCACACTTATTTTGCAAAACGATATCCAGCAGTGGCAATGTATAGAAATAATTTTGCTAATATTACATTAAATTAAAAAAAGACATATGTTTAAATATTTAAGGCATATAGATTACCCTGTGAGGAATGGTAGTGCAATGGTTACATTCCTGAATTGGTAATCCAGAGAATGTGAATTCAAATTGTTGTCTGGAAAATTAGACACTTTAACCAATTTCTATTGAAACACATTCACCCAGGTGCTCTTCTGAGCCAAACAAAGGACAAGAGTCGATTCATGATTATACTTAAATAAACTTTGTCTTTATTACAATATTTCTATTATCCAACTTCTTACAACATTCTTTTAACTCAAATAAACAACTCTGTCATAATTTATCCAAGACCTAGATATTACCCATGAGATTGAACTGGCCAGGCTTGCTCTACCCGGTACAAATGTTGGTACTGGATCTTCGTTAAGATTCAAACTTAGGATCTTCCACATGGTGAAGGTTGGTCTCGAGTCTTTGCTGCTTCCTTGCTGGATCCTTGCTGCATCCCTTTTGCTGACACTGAGTCTTTGTTGTCTCGACTAATCCCCCTCTTTGCGCCCTTCTGAAAGGCTCTCTGACTTCCAGCCAGTGAGGTTACTGGGCGGGAGCCACAGCATCCAATGGGATTGCTGATTCCATATATGGAAGATCCCAGGGCCCCCCAGGTGTTCATCCTCACAGGTGCACGAGTGCTCATGTCTCTTTTCTATGTAAGGTAATGGTGGGAATCCGAGGTGCCCAAGAATCTGGCCAAAACTGTGGAATACACGAATACTAACCTTATTTGGTCAGGGCTAAGCAGTTCCAGCTTCCAGGACAAGTTTAAATTTGCCCTTGCTTGCCCTTGACCTGTCTATGTGTATGTATTAAACTTGGCCTCTCTGAATCCCATTAGGTCTGGCTGCTGCGTAATTTAAGTGGTCCAATACTGGGTCGGGCCTAGTTGCTCAGGCTGTTGGTCACTTGGCTGCAAATTCCCACTATAGTGGTCTGAGAATTTGAATTCAATTAAGAAAAGAAATAGAAATAGGAAGCTGTTGATGAATGTGACGAAGAAGCTATTGGAATATTGTAAAATCCAACTGATGTTCTTCAGGGAAGGATACCTGCTGTCCTTAACTGGCCTGGCCTACATGTTTCTCCTGTTGTATACCAATGTGGTTGATTTTGAACTGTCAAGGTAGCCACTCAGTTGTACTATATGGGTCATATGGATGAACAATAAATGCTCACCATGTTAGCAGTACTGACATTTGAAGAATGATTTAAAAGAACTCAAATGTTAAAGTAAGGCTAATTACAGGTTTCAATGCTCTTTTTACTCCACATGCTGGGATTCCATTGCACGATTTGCAGTACAGAGCTCACTGGAGGAACCCACTTAACATGAAGGGGGAAATCGAATGCTCGGCTCAAGGTATACATGTTATTTTGGGATGGATCGCAGAACCACATGGTGGTTCCCAAAATTTTGCTAAGCATCATTCATCAGCAATTTTCAATATGTGGAAACCTTCCTATCGGAATCAAATTGTCAATTTAATGTTAATTAGTGCTGAATGTGGGTAGTTGTGCGCCATAGGCCAGTGCTCAAGTTGCATGTAACATCCCTACAACAAACAGCCCTTTAGGCAGGTTGTGACCTGTGTTCGAGCAGTCACAACCAGTTCCTTACAGGGTGGTTTGTGTCAGCTGTCGTTCTTTTATCATTTCTCTGCAATCCTAATCCAAGCAGAACAAAATCTTGCTCTGGCACCGAGGGAAAAGAATCTAGTTAAAAGCATTAAAAATGTGTGTGAAAACTACAGTGCAATGAGAAGGCTGTGGGCAATAAGATGCACTCTGCAAAGAATTCTCAATGAATCCCAAGTTGCGACAAATTGCCAGGCTTCATTAATTGATTAGCAAGTTTCCCTAGTCCCCTTGAGCCCAGTGTCCAGACTGCTCTATTACTTTGCAAGGACAGATCATATTACATTTTGAAATATTTTCATTTAAGACAAAAATAAAAGGAATTGAGCAAATTCAAGCTTGATCACGCTTATGGCATTACAATGAGGTGTAGTAATCTTCCACAAGACTGCCAGCCACATTTTACATTAGATTCGAAGTGAACAGTATTAATATGGTAGCTTATTGACTAATCTAACACCTGAGGCCAGAGGGGTACTTTACATTCCACAGCTCATTGTGTGAAACTGTGCCTTTTAGGGTAGTCAGAAAACTCAATCATAACTTTCCAGACAAAAAAGTAGGGGTCATTTGTTGAAGACTCAAATTTTAGCTCTTCAGGTTTCACTTTTTTAAAATTAGAAAACACATACTTTGATTAGGCATGGATGCTGGATGGAGCCACAAAACACTGGACTTCTGATTTGGCCAGGCAAAGAGAATCAAATGAGAGGCTACAGAATTTCCTGGTGGAGGATGGAACAATCAACTGAAGCGTTATGGTGACTTCTGAAGGCCAAATCCTGCTCAAGAGACCATCATCCTCCATGAAAGCACATGCCAACTCATACAGAGAAATGGATAGAAATGCATGAGAAGGAAACATGCAATCTTCAAAAAGTCAATTAAAAATGTTATGACAAGCTGTTCACAAAAGAAGGAAATAGTTTGGCTCAGAATCATCAAGGCAGAAATTTCCTGGCCCATCGCACCAGGTGGATATTCCAATGCCGCTGCCGATGGTGACCGCCCCCCCACCCCCCCAGCATCCTCCAGCTCCAATGGCCCAGTGATAGAGAGTGCAAAGAAACCCTGTAGTCATCGGCAACTAAATAGTGATTTATAAAGGTTAAAGATTTGCTATAGCTTGTTTGCTTTTACACTCTGTACTCTATAACACCAAGGCCTCTTGATGTTTTCATCACAGCCGTATTAAACTTTCTTGTCACCCTTCAAAAAATTCTACCTGCAACTGGCCAGGTCTTTCCATTACTGCACATCTTTGAAGATTGTACTATCTACTTTATATTACCTCTCTTTATGCTTTACAAAATGCATCATTTCAAGCTTTACTGTTAAATGCTAACTTTCAGCTGCCACAAGTCTGTCTGTTTCATCCGTCTGTCTATGTCCTTCTCAAATTTGCTGCTATCAACTTGTGTCACAAATATCAATCTGTGATGCTGACACAACTGAAGCAGAAGTAAACTTTGAAATGATGACACGTATATATAAGAACTGGAAGCTGGAGAAGGTCATTTGGCAGCTAATGGCTGATCTCCTATTTCAACTGCATCTTCCTGCACTATCCCTGTATCCCTAAGTCCCTTGGTACCCAAAAGGCTATTGACCATTGCTTTGACTATACTCACCAAGTGAGCATCCAAAGCTTTCTAGAATTCCAAAGATTCACCATCCTTTGAGTGAAGAAATGTCTCCTCATACCAGACCAAAATGGCTAACCCTTACTTCTTAGACTGTTAACCTGTGTTCTAGATTCCTCCACAAGAAGAAACATTTACTCAGCATCTACCCTTTGGAATTTTGTATGTTTTAATAAAATCAGCTCTGATGCTTCTAAACTGCAGGGAATATAGGCCTGGTCTACTCAATTGCTCCTCAGAGAACAATTCCCTCATTTCAGGAACCTGTCAATGAACACTGGTCACATTCCCTCTAAGGCAAGTACATAATTACATAAGGAAACCAAAACATGGAACATAGTTTTATGTTTCCCCACTTTCAAGTCTGTAGATGGGAAGTAAGCGTAAAATTCCTTGGTTGAACATACCACTGGGTTCCTGCCCAACATCTATTTGCAATTTTACACTGGGGTGAGTGGGCTGCACTTATTCCAATTGAAGGCACGAAGTGGACAATTGTTGATCTCTTAATGTCTGTTTCTCACCCAGACTCAATTTACGGAACTCCAGAATATCGGGGAAAGCCCAAAATAATTAGTTTCAATTTTCGGGTGGGGAGGGGAGAGTGGAAGGCCCTCTTTTAATATTGGACCCCCTCCACCCCTAAGGTATGGTAAATGCAGGATGTCCCTTCCCCCTCACCTACACTTCTAGTTGATGGTGACTTCCTCTGAGTCCTCATTTCACCTACTCTTCTAAATGATGGTGGAAAATCCTGGATCTTACTACCACCATGAATAGTGGTGATGAATACTTTCAATGTACTTATAAGGGGAGCTAAAAAATTATATGAGGGCAAAAGGAATAGAGCATTATTCAGATCGAGTTAGATAAGGAAGGATGGGATGAGACTGAAGTGGGGCAAAAATGCTAGAATGGACTACTGGGGTCAATTAGCCTGTTTCTGTGCTGTATAATCTGTTTAATTTTATGAGTGTTGTGTGTCTTTAAAAAAGGTACTTAATGTAGCACTAGATGGATGCCTAATCGATGGATGCCTCCTTTTTTGTTCTTTGATGGGATGTGGGCATTGCTGGCAAAGCAACCATTTGTTGCCCTTATTGCCCTTGAACTGAAAGGCTGCTTGACCATTTCAGAGGACAGTTAAGAGTCAACCACATTGCTATGGATCTAGAGTCTCATGTAGGCCAGATCAGATAAGGATGGCAGATTTCCTTCCCTAAGAGGCATTAGTAAATCTGGTGGGTTTCACAATTGTCAACCATTACTGGGACTAGCTTTCAATTCCAGATTTTTTAAATTAAATTTAAATTCCACCAGTTGCCATTTAACCCGTGTCCCCAAGTTAAATCCAAAGAAGAAAATATGGGATCAAATTCAACCCGACATGAGCACAAATACAGAGTACGTTGCTACCTACAAAGGCTCGCTATTTGAAGTGAAAGGAAAGAGATTTGCAAGGCTCAAACTGGCTAATACTGGAATCAAACAACTTTTATGTCTCTACAGTGGCACTGAGAGTGGAGTATTGCAAAAAGCGCAATAAATACTTGAAAACATTAAGTTGCAATGAATTATTCACTTTTGTTTGTGTGTGTTTGTTTTTCCATCAAATTATCTTGATGGAAGAGATGTATTTGCATGTTGTGGTTTAATTTGCACAGACAAATACTATGATATACAACTGAAATATTGAATGGCCTAATCAGTCTAAATCAATTTGCAGATAAATGTACAGTGTTATAGCTTCAATAGACTTGAATAGACATCTTTAAAAAAAATCATTAGTCTGGGTCTCTCAATTATGAGTCCATTGTGTTCCTCTTCACCATCTCTCCCACCTCCAAAAAGAATTATAAATAGCAACTTCTGTGTCCTCTGGAAATCCCAAAGTGATTGACAGTAATTACATACTTTTGGAGTGTGGCCACTGTTGTGTTGTAAGCACCCACTCTCTGATCATTCCTCAAGACCGTAGGATGTGACAAGTAGTGTGCCACAGGGATTAGTGCTGGAACGTCAACCTCTCACAGTTGATACTAATGACTTGGATGAAGGGACCGATGGGTACAATTAGCTAAATTAGCTAACAACACAAAGATAGGTACGCAAATAAATTGTGAAGAGGATGTAAACAGGCTACGAAAGGAATATAGATAGATTAATTGAATGAGCAGAAATCTGACAAATGGAATATAATGCGGGCAAATATGAAATTGCCCATTTTAGCAGGAACAATACAAAAAGCTTGGTCTCTAAAAAGTGAGAGATTACAAAGCTCTGAGGGGGATCTGGATGTTGTATTGCATGAATCAGAAAAGATTAGTATACATGTACAGCAAACAATTAGGAAAACTAATCTTGTAGTGAGGCATTATGGATGGAGCTCAGGAATAAGAAGGGTGAAACCACAACGTATCGAGCTGCCATCACGCCACAGGAGACAGAGAAGCAGTTGTGTTGTCAGAAAAGGTGTGAAAAAAACAGGGTGGTTGTGATGGGTGACTTTAACTTCCACCATATTGCCAGAGACTCCCTTTTAGCCAGGAGTTTGGATGGAAAGCAATTTGTTGGATGTGTCCAAGAGGGCTTTTTAATACAGTATATTGACGATCCAACCATGGAGGGAGCTATACTAGACTTGGTATTGGGAAATGAGCCAGGCCAGGTGATTAATGTTTCAGTGGGGAAGCATTTTGAGCTTAGCCACCATAATTCTATAAGATTTTGAGTAGTCACAGATAAGGACAAGAGTATCCTTGGGTGAGGATGTTTAAATGAGCGAGGGACAATTACATCCAAATTAGACAGGAACTGGGGAATGGGAGCCTCCATTTGAGGGCAAATCAACATCTCATATGCGGGAGGCTTTTTCAGTTGATTGAAGTGTGGTACAGGCATGTCCCCGCAAAATTAAAGGATCAAAATGGCAGGATTCAGGAACCATGGATGACAAGGGAAATTGTAAGCTTGGTCAAAAGGTGAAAGGAAGCATACAATAGGTCTAGGCATCTAAAAACTGACAAAGCCATTAAGGAGTATAGTGAAAGGAAGAAGGAATTTAAACCTGGAATTAACAAACAGGGTCAAGGGAAGTCCTATGGCTTTTCATGCATATACTAGGAGCAAAAGGGTAACAAAAGAAAGAGTAGGCCCACTAAAGGACAATGGAGGGGAGTTATGCGTGGAACCAGAGGAAGTGGGTGAAATCCTTATAAGTATTTTGTATTGGTATTCACCAAGGAGAAGGACATGATGAATGTTGAGGTCGGGGTCAGTGTGTGAACACGCTAGAGAATGTCAATATATCGAAGGAGGAAGTGTTGAGTATGCAAAATTGCATTAAGGCGGACAAGTCGCTGGGGCTGGGTGGAATCTATCCCAAGTTACTGCAGGAGGCAAGGGGAGAAATAGCTGGGGCTTTAACAGATATCGGCACATCCTCTTTGAGCACAGGTGACGTTCTAGAGGACTGAAGAATAGCATTTGTTCCTTTGTTTAAGAAAGGAAGCAGGGATAATCCAGGAAATTGAAGACCGGAAGCCTGATGTCAGTGGTGGGGAAGCTTTTGAAGAAGATACTGAGGATGTATTTGGAAGAAAATGGACTAGTTAGTGACAGGCAGCATGGTTTTGTATGGGGGAGATCATGTCTCACCAACTTGATAGAATTTTTTGAAGCAGTGATGAAAATAATTGATGGATATAGTTTATATGGACTTTAGAAAGGCTTTTGGCAAAGTCCCACATTGTAGACTACTACAAAAACAAAAATCACATGGGATTCAGGATGGATACAGAACTGGTTTGGTTATAGAAGACAGAGAGTAGCAATGGAAGGCTGTTTTACAGAATGGAGATTTGTAGCTAGTAGTGTTCCGCAGGGATCGGTGCTGGGACCTCTATTGTTTGTAGTATGTATAAATGATCTGGAGGAAAATGTAGGGGGTCTGATTAGTAAGTTTGCGGAAGACATGAAGATTGGTAGAGTTGCTGATAGTGCCAAGGATTCACAGAGGATATAATAGTATTTGATAGATTGGAGACTTGGGCACAGAAATGGCAGATTAATCTTCACAAATGCAAGGTGATGCATTTTGGAGGGTCAACTTTAGGTGTGAATTATACTGTAAATGGTAGAACCCTTAGGAACATTAACATACGGAGGGATTTGGGTGTGCAGATCCACAGCCTCTTAAAAGTGGCAACACATGAGGCCAAGGTGAATAAAAAGGCATGCTTGTCTTCATCAGCTAAGACATTGAGTACACAAGTTAGGAAATCATGTTGCAGCTATATAAAACCTTGGTTAGGCCACATTTGGAGTATTGTGTGCAGCTCTGGTCACTACACTACCCAGAAGGACATGGGAGTTTTGGAGAGAGTGCAGAGAAGGTTCACCAGGATGTTGCCTGGCCTCAAGGGTATTGGCTATGAGGAGAGGTTGAATAAACTAGGATTGTTTTAACTGGAAAGATGAAGGCTGAGGAGATACCTGATAGAGGTCTACAAAATTATGAGTAGGCATAGTCAGGGTGGATAGTCACAGGCTTTTTTCAAGGGGTGAAGTGTTAATTACGAATGGCACAGGTTCAAGGTGAGAGGGGAAAAGCTTAAGGGAGATGCGTGGGGTAAATTTTTCACACAGAGTGGTGGGTGCTTGGAACACGATGCCAGAAGAAGTAGTAGAAGCAGGCACATTGGCAACATTTAAGAGGCACCTGGATGGGTACATGAATAAGGAGGGAATACGGGGTTTATGGACTGAGTAAGGGCAGAAGTTTTTTTTTGTTTAGCTAGGGCATTGTGATCAGCACAGGCTTTGCCCCTTTGAAGGGTCTGTGCTGTATATTTCTTTGTTCTTTGTTTTAATAGAATGTTAGTATTTATTGTGAGGAGAATTGAATACAAAAGTGGGAGGTTATGCTTCAGTTCTACAGTCCATTAGTGAGACCACATCTGGAGTCATAGTCATAGAGTCATAGAGGTTTACAGTATGGAAACAGGCCCTTCAGCTCAACTTGTCCATGCCACCCCTTTTATTAACCCCTAAACTAGTCCCAATTGCCCGCGTTTAGCCCATATCCCTCTATACTCATCTTACGCATGTAACTGTCTAAACGCTTTTTAAAAAGCAAAATTGTACCCCCCTCTATTACTACCTCTGGCAGCTTGTTCCAGACACAAGTGTTGTATACAGTATTGTAAAGTTTATTTATTAGTGTCAAAAGTGGGCTTACATTGACATTGCAATGAAGGTACTGTGAAAATCTTGGCACTTGTTTGGATACCCTGAGGGGAATTTATCATGGTTAATGCACCTAACCAGCACATCTTTGCACTGTGGAAGGAAACTGGAACATCCAGAGAAAACCCACGCAGACGCAGGAGAACATGCAAACTCCACACCAGTGACCCAAGCTGGAAAGTGAACCCAGGTTCCTGGCACTGTGAGGCAGCAATGCTAACCACTCTGCCACTGTGATGCCCCACCTTATTTAAGGAAAGTTGTAAATACACCAGAAGACAGTTCAGAGAAAGTTCACTAGACTAATTCCAGGAATGAGAGGGTTGTATTATGAGGAAATGTTGGACAGGTTAAGCTTGTATCCACTAGAGTTTAGAAGTGTAAAAGGTGACTTGATTGAAAGATATGTGATCCTGCGGGATATCAACAGAGTGGATGCAAAGAGGGTCCTATTTGTTTCCTCTTGTGGGAGGATCCAGAACTAGGGGTCGTTATTTAAAAATAAAGGATTGATCATTTCGGGCAGTGATGAGGAGAAATTGTTTTTTGTCAGACAGTCATGAGTCTCTGGAACTCTTGTCCTTAAAATGCAATGGAAGCTGAGTATTTGAATATATCTAAGACAGAGCTAGAAAGATTATTGATTAACAAAGGGTTAATCAGGGGTTATCATGGGTGGGCAGGAATGAGGTTTAATTTACATACAAGTCAGCCATGACACTACTGAATGGAGAAACATGTCAAGGGGCTGAGTGGCCTACAGCTGCTCCTAATTCTTATATTTGCATGTAAGTTAAACCAATCTCTTTACAACTTTGGCATCTTATTTGTCCCTGGGTAAGATTCTGATCCTATGTCCTCCATCACAGAGATCACGTTCTGCCATCTCTGTAACATCAGTTGTCTCCTCAATCTCCGCCCAGCTTCTGCTGAAACCCTCATTAATACATTTGTAATATTCAGACTTGACTTTCACAACACACCCTCGAGCGCCCTCCACCATCTAAAACCTTGAGCTTGTCAAAATTTGTTTCCCATATCCCCACCTTCCTCCAATCCCATTCACCCAACATGCAATGGCTTCTAATCTGTCAAAACCACAAATTAAAATTGTTACTCAAATTCCTTTGTGGTCTTCACCCTCCCATATTTTTGTTACCTCCTCTAGCCTTGTAAATTTCAAGAATCCTTCCAACTCTGGCAATTTTAATTTCCTGCTCCCGTCATCCCAGTATGATTAGCTCAATGTCAAGTCCCTCCATCCAATGTTAGTGCTTTGAGACATTTTCCCACATTAAAAGTGACATTGAGGCAACTTGTTTTTGATTAAATAAACTTCATGGTTGTTACTCTCTGAGGTTTAATCATGATTTACCATGCATTTTGAAAAGAATTTGACAACCCAGATAACTTAGATTAATTATTTATTTTTTGGGATGCTTTTGTTTCCCTGTGTAAAGAGAGTGGAATATGGAAGCAAAACTAATGAGGGCAATGATAAGGAGTAAGATGGCAGTAAAAGTAAACACAATACATACCTTGAATCTTCATGACTAATACAATCTAAATGAATACAAATCATTTATTGAGGCATGCAACTTATATTGACAATGTAAATAATGATGATGAAGGATGAGTTGAAGCCATTGCAAATGATGTAAACCAGCTATCCTTGTCAAAGTCAAATTGCTCATACCAATATTTTATTGGTGTGGTCACTGTGAATGATTTTGTGAAGGAGTAACTGCATAAACCAAACAGTGTGGACTACTTCCTCAAGTTGATTAAGTAGTTGACATTTTAGCCTTGAGGTTGGTGAAAATGGAAGAACAGATTAAATCCAGAACAAATGTTGGTATGAAAAATATGTTCAGCTGTTGCATGAACTTCTCCTAATGGACTACTGCAATTTGCATGGCTTTCTCCCAATTTGGAATTTATTTAATATCTTGAAAGAGACAAATGACCATAACTAACACACCACAAGAAGAGTGCACTGTGATATTCGTGTTTTGCCCTTGAAAGCATCCAGTAAAAACTTTTGGATTTCAGTAAAACATTACTACCTATATTACTGAATCATGACTATTACATTCCATAAATAAAGTTTTCAGGAGGCTCCCATGGTACTTTTATTATTCTGCATTTAATGACATTTACGCTATTTGATCCTGAGAGAATGAGCAGATGGCTGTTAGGAGACATTGGCTGCCTCTGCAGCCATGGTTGATAATCCCATTTGGAAGCCCCTGTGTAACAGTGAAGCAATGAGATCAATCCCACAACCTGAACTATTGTTGAACATTCTATTGGGATATTAAAACAATAATTCAGTTCAATTGGCTGCTCGGATGGGGGTGTTGCTGCAAAGTCTACCCAAACTTTCCCAAATAATTGCTGTCAGCTGAATGGTGCATAAATTGGCTTCCAAAGAAGCAGAGTGAAGAGAGTTCATAAATTGCATGGCACACAGGAGGAGGTTGTGAAAGGACAAGGGGACAGATATCCACTCTGGGAGGTTGGTGCTAAAATGGCTACATCTACTAATTCATGCAATAGGCACTTCACCAACATTTTCACTGCAACAAAACTGCACGTATTATCTGTCTAAGAATATCCAACGCATTTGCTTAAAGCTCATCAGCCATCCTTTCATCCTTTTCTATCGCAAGTTACTTTTCTTTTGTCCTTCGCAACTCTCTAATCAGTGAAATAAATGTCCTTTTTGCGATATGTATGTAATTGAAATGATTCCCCCTGTATTTCCCCTTGTGACCCTGGAAGCTGTGCTTCATGCTACTGAATGATCAGTTCATTATCTGGTTCTCTTTTGAATGGGGAGCTGAACAATGCTGCAGGGTGCTGTTGGATATTACAGTCTATACGATAAGATGGTGCCATTCAGTCTCTGGATGCAACATCGTGACCTGCTTTCCAATAGCTAGAGTAATGTAAAGTGCTTTCCCACTCTCTGCCACTTTCTCTATGCTTTATGTAAACTGGGTAGATTTGCAGGAGCCGTAGCCTGAATTCCTACTCTAGGGTTGGTTTGCAGATTCAGGACAATTCCCAGCTCTGCAAATCCAACCCGGCAAAAAATACTTCCAAAGTTCTGATATTCATGCTGGTGAAAATGAGAGTCATGGCAGGTGACTGCAGAATGATTTTGGAGGCTATAAGGCGTAAAGGCGAGCTCGCAGGAGGCCTGCCTCAGTGCTCCAGTAGCCTGTTGAAGCCACCCGTCAAAACAAAAAGCCGGCCTCCAGCTCTCACCTCCTCACACTCCCTCAAGCCCCATCCATGACAACTCATTCCATCGCATAAACCCCCATGGCCCCTCATACCCTTTATGACAATCCATGTCCTTCCACCCACCCCTCCACAGCACTTTATAACCCCATGTCAATTTGATGCCAACTTATGCTGTCTATCCACCTCCATTTTTCTTTAAATCTACCATGCCAATTCACCTAGTATCCACCCTGGACAGACATCAAGACCTATGCTGAGGTAAAATATTTTTCAAGTGCCATTGATGCATTTGCCATTAAAGTACACTCTGATCGATTAAAAAACCCATTCACTACATTTAACTTCCCTTTATTTCCTGATGAAAACAAGTGTTTGTTTAAAAGGGCCAGGCATTTAAATGCCTTGAGAGTTTGGCCTTTTTTTGACAGTTCTTTAGAAAGGTCTGTTGACAGTTCCAATGTGTTTATGTACTTGTTATGGACAGTCTTGTCTGCTTTTCATAATCCCAAAGGGCACTTTACCTCACCCAAAGGAAAAGTCACCTTTCCCAAATGTGTTCCAGGACTTCATCCAAAAGAATACCTTATCTCTCCAAAAGGGCACCCTATTATTCCAAACAGCTCATGCGACTTTAGATCTTCTCCTACCAGGTCTAAGGTGGAGAAAACATGTTTTGGATATCCCACTAGCCAAGTACCTTTCAGAGAAATAAAATTACATTTTTATGTCACGTTCCCGTTCTATAAATACCAAAGGGTAAATTTTTTGGCCTTGCCTACTGTAGGAATTGTAGCCGGTGGGACAGAAAATTTGCAGACCATCTTCAAGGTTCAATGACCTCAGGCAAGAATTTCCGGTCTTGGCTAGGAAATCCTGCCTCGAGTCTCTAGTGACGTTTGAGAAAGCGTATGAGAATAGGAAAGGTAATGATATTTTCAAATTCGGTCATGGGGTGTAAACATTGCAGGCATGACCAGCGTTTATTGGCCATCCCTCATTGCCACTGAGATGGTGGGTGGTAAGCCAACTTTGCAAACCATTATATTAACGAAGAGTGTAGGAAGGCACGCCGGGGCAGCGCTAGGCATACCTAAAAATATACTCTGTTGGAACCAGCTCAGTCATGACTAGACTCTGTCATGGTCTGGCCTTGCACTAAAGTATTTAGAGTAACGTTATGGGGCAGAATCTCTGCCCAACCATGCAAGATTATTAGCTAAAGACAGAGTGAAGTGAGAGGGGAAATACTAACTTCCGAGTGTATAACCAGTACAGGTATACTTGCTCCCAACAGGTGTACCTAACTGAAATGAATTGAGACCCTTCTTAGATGGACATCCAAACTGGGGATCAGATCTGACCCTAAGGAAAGGCAATGCAGAACTTTTCTTTTGGTGGGCTTGCATGCTAATTATAGAAACGTGGAAAATCTATATTGCAAAAGATGGCCTTTTTGTTGATCTTGTCCATTGTAGCCTAAAAGCAGCAAACCAGACTAATCTCTTCCAACTCTTGGCCTGTAGCCCAGTAGGTTGCTACATTTTAAGTTCATACGCAAGTGTTTTTTTTTAAATGTCATGAGGTTTCTGCCTCTGCCACCCTTTCAGGCAGTGAGGTCTGTACCCCACTACTTTCTGAATGAAAAGAAATACCCAACCTCTCTTTAACCCTTCTACCAATTACTTTAAAGCTGTGCTCCTTTGATATTAATCTCTTTGCAGAGGAAAATAGGTGATTCTCTGTCCAGGCCCTTCGTAATTTTATGTATCTCAAATAAAGATCCATCAGCCTCTCTGTTCCAAAGGGCAGCACCCCAGCCTATCCAATCCTTCCTCACAGCTACAATTCTCCATTCTTGGACACATTCTCATAAATCTTCTCTGTTTTGTCTCTATTACAACCTAGTGCTAGTAAAGAAGCTGTGTGTTATCCTATTTTTTTCAGAGTGAGAATGAACACTGTTTCCACAATGGTTTTCAGAGGTCTCTGGAAGAGGCCCCACCAGTTCTCACCAGTGAACATTGGAGAGCTCAGCAGCACTGGCTGAAGACAGATACACCCCCCAAAGTTCAACTTGGACTGACAAATGGCAAGTAATATTCCCAGGCATAGCCATTTCTAACATGAGAAAAGCAAATCATTGGGCCTAGATGTTCAATGGCATTACCATTGCTGAATCCCTCACTACCAACATCGTGGGGGTTACCATTGACCAGGAACTGACTGGACTAGCCATACAAATATTGTGGCTACAAGAGCAGGTCAGAATTCAGAAGCCTGCAGTGAGTAATTCACCCTCCTGACACTCCAAAGCCTGTCCACCATCCACAAGGCACAAGTGAGGAGTATGATGGAATACTTACAAACACAGAAACATAGGGAATAGGTGCAGAAGTAGACCATTCGGCCCTTTGATGCCCCATCATTCAATATGATCATGGTTGATCATGCACTCTCAGTATTCCACTCCATACCCCTTGATCCCTTTAGCCACAAGGGCCATGTCAAGCTCCCTCTTGAACATAGAAGCTAGAATTAGAGTAGGCCATTCAGCCCTTCGAGTCAGCTCCACCATTCATTTCGACCAACGAATTCGATAACCTAATCTCCCCTTCTCCCCCAACCCCATGTTCCTTGATTTCTTTAGCTCCTTGAGCTATATCTAATTTCTTTTTGAAATCAGATAACATTTTGGACCCAATGATATTCTGTGCTAATGAATGCAGACATTCATCACCCTCTGGGAGAAGAAATTTCTCAACTCAGTTCTAAAAGGTTTATCCCTTATCCTCAAACTATGACCCCATGTTCTGGACTCCCCCACCATTGAGAACATTCAGTCTGAATCTACCCTGTCTAACCCTGTTAGAATTTCCTATATTTCTGAGATCCTCTCTCACTCTTCTAAACTTCAGTAAATATAATCTCTCTCTCCTCATACGACAGACCTACCATCCCAGGAATCAGCCTGGTAAACCTTTGCTGTACTCCTCGATAGCAAGGACATCCTTCCTCAGATAAGGACACCAAAACTGCACAAAATACTCCAAGTTTAGCCTCACCATCAGTTGTAGCAAAACATTCCTATCCCTATACTCAAATCCTCTCACAATGAAGGCCAACATACCATTTGCCTTCTTTACTGCCTGCTGTACCTGCGCGCTTACTTTCAGCGACTGATACACAAGGCGCCAAGGTCTCGTTGAGTATCCACCTCTCTCAATTTAGACCCACTCAAGTAATACTCTGTCTTCCTATTATTGCTACCAAAGTAGATAACCTCACATTTATCCGCATTGTGCTGCATCTGCCATGCATATATCCACACACTCAGTCTGTCCAAATCATGCTGAAGCATCTCTGCATCGTCCTCACACCTCACTCTCCCACCCAACTTTGTATTGTCTGAAAATTTGGAGATAATACATTCAGTTCCCTCTTCCAAATCATTAACATATAATGTGAACAGTTGGAGTCCTAGCACAGATCCCTGCAGAACCCCATCAGTCATTGATTGCCAATTAGAAAAAACCCATTTTTGCAAACACTTTGCTTCCTATCTGCTAATCAACTTTTTAACCATCTCAAGAAATTACCTGCAATCCCATGTACATTAACTTTACATAGTAGTCTGTTAAGTGAGACCTTGTCAAAAATCTTCTGAAAGTCTAAATAAACCACATCCATTGGTTCTCCTTGGTCAACTCTATTAGTTACACCCTCAAAGAATTCCTATAGAATCATCAAGCATGATTTCGCTTTTGTAAATCTATGCTGAATTTGTCTGGTTATACCACTGTCTTCCAAATGCTGAACATATCTAACGAATTGGCCCCAACAGCTTTCTGTGGTAGAGAACTCCACAGGTTCACAACTCTCTGAGTGAAGAATTTCTTCCTCATCTCAGACCTGAATGGCTTATCCCCTTATTCTTAATCTGTGATCCCCTAGTTCTGTACTTCCCCAACATCGGGAACATTCTTGTGGCATCTAGCCTCTCCAGTCCCACTACAATCCTATACTCTCCACTTGTCTGGATGAATGTAGAATCAATAACATTAAAGAAACTCGATGCCATTCAGGACAAAGCAATCCATTTGATTGGTATTCCTTCCACAAACATTCACCCCTAACTCTGAAGAACACTGGCAGCTGTGTGTATTATCTACAAGATGCATTGCAAGAACTCGCCAAGGCTCCTTAGACAACACCTTCCAAACTTATAATCATTACCATTTAGAAGGATAAGGTCAGCAGATACCTGGGAACACCAACACCTAGAGATTTCTCTACAAGTCACCATCCTGACTTGGAAATACACTGCTGTTCCTTCACTGTCACTGGGTCAGAATCTTGGAACTCCCTTCGTAAACAGCCCTGTTTGTGTACCTACACCTCAGGGACTGCAGCACTTCAAGAAAGCAGCTCACCATCGCCTTCTCACGGGCATTTAGGGATGGGCAACAAATGCTGGCTTAGGCAGTGAAGCCCACATCCCATAAAGGAATTTTAAAAAATCATGGGGCTGTAATACAGTGAGTATACTGGAACCTATAGGGACTCTTGTGTCTCACTGTGTGTTGATAGGACATTTCTGTTTGATAATGATAGTGAGGGAAGTGCAGAACACAGTCAGGATGATACATTGGAGGAGTATCCAGCTGGCAAGCAAGATACTGAAAAAGCTGAAAGCTGTCAGGATTAATATTTATATTATTAGCAAGCATTCATCTTTTGGGTGAGAACATCCATTGATGCTGCACTCATTTGATTGATAGGTGCTTGAAGTGAAATAACTTCACAGGCCTGAGACAACCAGTAACAAGGCTGTCAGACAGTAGAAAAGGGCACTAAGAATCAGTTGTTCAGAAGCTGGACAACAACATGGTTAGCATGCAAAGGCTACTTGCGTTTCAGCTCATCAGTCAGGTACTGGTTGCCATGGTTCAGAGAGATTAGGTTCTGCAAGTATTCCAAAAAGAATCAAACACCAAGCAGAAGTTGCATGCTGTTGCAATATGCTTTGGGAGCAATTAGCCTTTTGTATCTAACCATATGTGAAAGAATTTGAAATTTCTATTGCCTTTCTGCTTGAAAGATATTTGGATGGGACATAAATATAACATGTAGCCTCCCTCACGTACATTCAGAGGGGGAAAAACCAGCTACCTGGTAATACTTAAAAGAACAAGTATGTGAATCCTTAGATAGATTTAATAGTCATATCATATTTTCTGAAATTAAATGTGGATTTCTTTTTGCAATTAGAATAAATGATCCAAATGTAATTAAATGTTTCAAAGACATTGGGGACAATTCTCACCAAAAAATTCTAAGTGTCGAATTTGCATAAAAACTGGACTAAATTGTGCTGTTTTTTTCAGTGGGGGTTACTTTCAGTGGCAATAAAAATGAATCTTCCACTCTGTGCACTGCAGAGTGCTTCAACGTGAATCCTGTTGAAAATCAGTGGCGGTGCCTACTCCCACTGGAGAGGCCGGCAGCAGAGTGCTAAGTGAGCCACTGTGCATGTGCCAATTTCAATGCTGACAGATTGATGCGTGCGCAGTGGCCCCTGTCTGCTGGCCTCTCAACTGCTTGCCAGCCCTGAGACCCTCGCATTGCCGGCCTTCCACAGCCCCACGGCCTGATCGCTGGCTGCCCAAACATGTCTGGGCCTAGCCCCGACACTCCCCCTCCTCGCAGCCCACTTTAATCTCCTGCCCCACCCAGCCCCCCCCCCTCACTGGCAGTCCCGACCCCACTCCCCCATCACGGTGCGAATCCTGCCCCTCCCAGTGCTGACCCTCCTCTCCTGTACTTTGTTTGAACAGAGGGGAGTATGGTAGGATGAGAGAGGAATTGGCGAATGTTGATTGGGGGAGCGCGTTGGAAGGTAGGTCTGCTGAGGAACAATGGAGGATCTTTAAGGAGATCTTTCTTGGTGCTCAGCAGAAATTTATTCCGATGGTTAAAAAGGATCGTAGGAGGAGAGATAATCAGCCGTGGATAACGAAGGAGGTGAAGGAAAGTGTTAAATTAAAAGCGGAGGCGTTTAGAGTAGCTAAGAGTAGTGGGCGAGAAGAGGATTGGGAGAGGTTTAAATGTCAACAAAGAATGACAAAGAAGTTGATAAAGAAGGGTAGGATAAACTATGAAGCTGGGCTAGCGCTTAATATAAAAAAGGATAGCAAGTGTTTTTATAAATATATAAAAAGGAAGAGGCTGGCTAGGGTGAACGTTGGACCCTTAGAGGTTGAGAGGGGGGGCTTAGTGATAGGGGATGGGGAAATGGCTGAGGCCTTGAATAACTTTTTTGTTTCGGTCTTCACGGAGGAGGACGTGAATAATTTGCCCAGTGTTAGCGATGGAAAGATGGTAGGAGTGGAGGGCCTGAATGACATTATTGTTACTAGAGAGGCGGTGCCCGACAGACTGGAGGGACTGATTGTGGACAAGTCCCCAGGACCGGGTGGAATGCATCCAAGGGTTCTGAAAGAAATGGCGGAGGTGATAATGGATGCTTTGGTGGTTATTTTCCAGACGTCGCTGGATTCCAGGGAAGTGCCAGAAGATTGGAAAACAGCTAATGTTACGCCGTTGTTTAAGAAGGGTGGCAGGCAAAAGGCAGGGAATTATAGGCCGGTTAGTTTAACGTCTGTTGTAGGTAAAATGTTAGAATCCGTGATCAAGGAGAAAATAGTGGGGCATCTTGAGGAGAATTGTTTGATAGAGCAGACGCAGCACAGTTTTGTTAAGGGGAAGTCATGTCTGACGAATTTATTGGAGGTCTATGAGGATGTGTCTAGGTCGGTGGATAGAGGAGAGCCAGTGGATGTGGTGTTTCTTGATTTTCAGAAGGCGTTTGACAAGGTGCCTCACAAGATGTTATTACAGAAGGTCAGGGGGCATGGAGTTGGGGGTAGGGTGTTAGTGTGGATAGAGGATTGGCTGTCAAATAGGAGGCAGAGAGTGGGGGTCAATGGGTGCTATTCTGATTGGCGGTTGGTGACTAGTGGAGCGCCCCAGGGGTCGGTGCTGGGGCCTCAGCTATTTACCATTTATATAGATGATCTGGAGGAGGGAACCGAGTGTATGGTGTCGAAATTTGCTGATGACACCAAGATTGGTGGAACGGCAAATTGTGCGGAGGGTGTGGAGAGTCTGCAGAAGGATCTAGATAGGCTTGGCGAATGGGCCAGGAAATGGCAAATGGAATTTAATGTTGACAAGTGCGAGGTGGTCCACTTTGGTAGGAATAATGGTAGGAAGGACTATTACTTACATCGCGAAAAACTGCAGCATGCGACGGTGCAGAGGGACCTCAGGGTCCTTGTGCATGAGTCGCAAAAACCCAGCCTGCAGGTGCAGCAGGTGGTCAGGAAGGCTAATGGGATGCTGGCCTTCATAGTGAGGGGGATTGAATATAAAAGTAGGGAGGTCTTGCTGCAGCTGTATAGGGCATTGGTGAGGCCGCAGCTGGAGTACTGTGTGCAGTTTTGGTCGCCGCACTTACGCAAGGATATTTTGGCCTTGGAGCGAGTGCAGAGGAGGTTTACTAGGCTGATACCGGAGTTGAGGGGGTTGAACTATGAAGAGAGGCTGAATAAACTAGGCTTGTACTCATTAGAGTTTAGAAGAATGAGGGGAGATCTCATTGAGACATATAAGATGATGAATGGGATGGATAGGATAGAAGTGGAGAGACTCTTCCCGCTCAGAAAGGACAGTAGGACTAGAGGGCACAGCCTCAAGACAAAGGGGGGATGTTTTAGAACGGAGTTGAGGAGGAACTTCTTCACTCAAAGGGTGGTGAATCTCTGGAATTCTCTGCCCGTTGAAGTGGTGGAGGCTACCTCGCTAAATATTTTTAAGACGCGGGTTGATGGGTTTTTGATAAGCGAGGGGATTAATGGTTATGGGGAGAGGGTGGGAATGTGGAACTGAGACACGACAGATCAGCCATGATCTTATTGAATGGCGGGGCAGGCTCGAGGGGCTAGATGGCCTACTCCTGTTCCTATTTCTTATGTTCTTATGTACCCCTGGCCGTCTGCGCCTCCTCCCCTCATTCCCCCCACTGGATGGCCTTCCCCCAATCGCTGGCCTTCATCCTTCCCTCCCTCCGTCCCCCACCAATCCCAACTGCAGAGTAGCAGCAGGACCACCGCACCCCCCCCCCCCCCACCCTCACCAATTGCCCCCTTCATTGCTAGAGGGATGGAGTTTAAAAACAGCAAAGTTATGTTGTAGCTGTATAAGGTATTGGTGACGCCACACCTGGAGTACTGAGTATAGTTTTGTTTCCTTACTCGAGAAAGGGTATACTGGCATTGTAGGGGCTGCAGAGAAGATTCATTAGGTTGATTCCAGAGTTGAGAGGGTTGGCTTATGAGAGAGACTGAGTAGACTGGCATGATACACATTGAAATTTAGAAGAATGAGGGGAGATCTTATAGAAACTTATAAAATTATGAAGGGAATAGATAAGATAGAAGCAGGGAAGTTGTTTCCACTGGAGGGTGAAACTAAAACTAGGGGACATAACCTCAAAATAAGGGGAAGCAGATTTCGGACTGAGTTGAGGAGGAACTTCTTCACACAAAGGGTTGGGAATCTGTGGAATTCCCTGCCCAGTGAAGCAGTTGAGGTTACCTCGTTGAATGCTCTTAAGGCAAGGATAGATAAGTTTTTGAGCAGAAAAGAAATTAAGTGTTACGGTGAGCAGGCGGGTAAGTGGAGTGGAGTCCATGGAAAAAATCAGCCATGATCTTGTTGAATGGCAGAGCAGGCTCGAGGGGCCAGATGGCCTCCCCCTGCTCCTAGTTTTTTACATTCTTATGAGATCAGTTGGCTCACAATGTAATGATCATCGAGGGGGAATTTGAGGAGAAATTCACAGAAGTTCAATTGGATGGCACATGCCACTTGGGCTCTGAGTGGGCTTTGGCTGGCCAGAGTTAGCATGTTTAGCTTCAGGGACTGTGTTTATTAAGAAGATGATAGCGTAAGATTTATTTTGTAACCTGTGCTATCCTTCATATTGGTCTACATTGATGAAGATAAGTGCGAGTAAAGGAGTATTGCATTGTAGTCAAATATTTCACATTTAATAAAGTTTTTTTGTATTGTTAAATGTAAATAGGGTCTCCTGTGGCTCTATTCCTCCTGTTTCCTCCATGTTTTGCAGTCTCTTGAGCCAGGGTTCCATTCTGGAAATTTCCTGTGCAGCAGTAACACTAACTGGGATTGTAATAGTAGGCCCTGGCTGGAATGTAGGTGTCCATTTGCTGGATGTCTGTGACACAGTGGGCTCATGCTTCTCCAAGATGTTTGTGGCATGGCAAAGTAACTGAGGCATACAGGGTGAATGATTCTCCTCTACTTTAGAAGACTGTGCACAAAGGCCCTCTCACAGACTAAACCGTCTATACCCCAATGTGTAAAGGATTAATGTGTCCTTTCACCACATTATTGAACTGCCTCTCTCCATGCAGGAGTGTATTGCCTTCTCTCCCTCTGCCTCGTGTCCATGCAGAGAAGCGGTTGTATAATGTCTAGGAGATGTCCTGTCATCTTTCTGCGAATCCCACTATTTTTTGGGGGGGGGGAAAGAACTTGTAAATTGGATCTTCTTGCTGTGATATCAGCCTTCTGAGAAATGAACCTATCTGGGCCTTCAGTTGCTCAGGAAACAAAAACTAATTGTGAAGAATAAATAGGCTTAGAGATTGGACTTCAGTTTGGATCAAGAACAGACATAGGGGCTCTTTCTTTTTTATTCATTCGTGGGACATGAGCATCACTGGCTGGCCAGCATTTATTGCCCATTCCTAGTTGCTCTTGAGAAGGTAATGTTCCTGAATGCCTTTCTGAATTGCTGCTGTCCATGTTCGGTGGATTGACTCACAATGCTGTTAGTGAGGGAATTCCAGGATTTTGATCCAGCAGTGAATTTGAGTCATTTCAGCTGACTTCCCCACACAGATTCACCAACCTGTGTGTGAAGCCAGCTGAAAAGACCCAAATGTAAAATGTTGTGTGAGCCAAGCAGGTACACTGAAGACCTGAGTAGCTTTTAGCAAAGTTGATCATACCATATACTGGGGTGTTATTGAGTGGACAGCTGAGGGAGGCTCTGAGAATTCTACACCATCAGGACTGTCATTACCTTGGTAAAGGAGGTTAGTGATAATCATGTCCATGGAAATTGGATGGAGTGAAGCAGTTGTCAGAAGTCACTTGAGGATCATATCCTGTGAGACAAAGAATTCTACTGGAATAAGATAGAGCTGTAAGATTGGCACTGCATATGATGCCACATATATGCCAAAAATGCTGTCTGAGAAAGCTTTGAGACTAATCTCGGTTACAAACATATGAATTAGGGGCAAGGGTAGGCCACTTAGCCCCTCACGCCTGCTGTGCCATTCAATGAGACCATGGCTGTCTCATTGTAACTTCAATATTCCTGTCTACCCACAGTATCCTTTCGCCCCTTGTGAATCAAAAATCAATTTAGCTGTGCCTTAAAAATATACAAAGAATTTGCTTGCACTGCCTTTTCAGGAAGAGAAGTCCAAACACTCACATCCCTCAGGGAGAAAGAAATGTCTCCTCATCTCTGTCTTAAAGGAGCAGCTCCTTATTTTTAAACAATGGAACCATGTTCTAGGTTCTCCAAGAAAAGGGAACATCGGGCAGGATTCTTCGGCTGTTCACTCTGGCGGGATTTTCTGGTCCCACTGCAGTGAACAGAGAATTGGCTGAGTGCCAAATTCTCTATCCTCGCTGGCAATGGGGTGTGAACAGCCAGAGCATTCTGGCTCATATCATCATATCCACCCTGTCAACAGCCCTCAGGATCTTGCAGGTTTTGATCAAGTTGCCTCTTACTCTTTGTATCAGCTATTTAAATGCTTTCTAATGGTTTAAATTTGCTCATAAGTTTATGTATACTTTAAATTTATTTTAACATAGAACATAGAACACTACAGCACAAACAGGCCCTTTGGCCCGCAAGTTGTGCCGATCATATCCATACCTACCAGGCCATAGAACTATCTGTAACTCCCAATCCCATTCAATCCCATGTACTCATCCAGAAGTCTTTTAAAAGACCCCAGCGAGTTCATCTCTACCACCACTGACGGCAGCCGATTCCACTCACTCACCACCCTCTGAGTGAAAAACTTACCCCTAACATCTCCTCTGTACCTGCTCCCCAGCACCTTAAACCTGTGTCCTCTCATAGCGACCATTTCAGCCCTGGGAAATAGCCTCTGCGAATCCACCCTATCTATACCTCTCAACATTTTATAAACCTCTATCAGGTCGCCTCTCAACCTTCGTCTCTCCAGAGAGAAGGGACCTAGCTCCCTCAACCTACCCTCATTAAGCATGCCTCCCAAACGAGGCAACATCCTTATAAATCTCCTCTGCACCCTCTCAATAGCTTCCACATCCTTCCTGTAGTGAGGCGACCAGAACTGCGCACAATACTCCAAGTGGGGTCTGACAAGGGTCTTATAAAGTTGCAGCATTACCTCCCGACTCCCAAACTCAATCCCTCGATTAATGAAGGCCAGTACACCATACACCTACTTGACCACATCCTCCACCTGTGAGGCAGACTTAAGAGTCCTAAGGACCCGGACCCCAAGGTCCTTCTGTTCCTCAACACTGTTAAGACTCCTACCCTTGATATTGTACTCCTTCATCCCATTGGACTTGCCAAAATGGACAACTACACATTTATCCTCATTGAAGTCCATCTGCCACTTCTCCGCCCAGTCTTGCATCCTATCTATGTCACGCTGCAGCTTCTAACATCCCTCCAGACTATCCACAACACCACCAACCTTCGTGTTGTTGGCGAACTTACTAACCCATCACTCCACTTCCTCATCATTTATGAAAATGACAAACAGCGAAGGTCCTAGAATAGATCCCTGGGGCACTCCACTGGTGACCGACCTCCATGCAGAAAAAGACTCATCCACAACCACTCTCTGCCTTCTGCAGGCAAGCCAGTTCTGGATCCACAAGGCCAAAGCCCCTTGGATCCCATGCCATCTCATCTTCTCAAGAAATCTTGCAGGGGGGACCTTATCAAACGCCTTGCTGAAGTCCATGTAAACCAAATCCACCGCTCTTTCTTCGTCAATGTGTTCAGTCACATTTTCAATCCTCCAATCCTCCAGAACCTCTCCCGTCTCCATCGACGACGCAAAGATCATTGCCAGGGGCTCTGCAATCACCTCCCTCACCTTCCACAGTAACCTGGGGTACATCCCATCCAGTCCTGGCGACTTATCTATCTTGATAGAATTTAAAAGTTCCAACACATCCTCTTTCTTAACGTCCACATACTCAACCTTTACAGTCTGACGCAAACCTGTAGTACAACCTCCCAGATCACATTCCACCGTGAATACCGAGGCAAAGTACTCATTAAGCACCTCTGCCATTTCTTCCGGTTCCACACAGACTTTTCCCCCTTCACCTTTTATAGGTCCTATCCCTTCTCTTCTCACCCTTTTACTCTTCACATATTTGTAGGACGCCTTGGGATTCTCCTTAATCTTACCCGCCAAGCCTCCTCATGACCCCTTCTGGCTCTCCTAATTTCCTTTTTAAGCTCCTTTCTGCAAGCCGTATATTCCTCTAGATTGTGTTTGATTGTGACAGTAAAAATTTTAAGACATGAGATCTTGTCCATTGGCCTCCTCTGGTTATGATCGTTTGGGAAGTTTGGTTCTTTTCTGTTACCAGTCTCCATGAGGATTATAACACAGCAGAAAGTTCTCAGATTCTTGTATTTTGTTGGTATTTGTCTCCAATTGGTTCAACACTATTATGTGGCACTGTACCAGGATTCGATGGTTTGACCTTAATTTTGTCCAAAAGTTAAGGTTCAATCACACTTTGGCATTTAAAGAAATCAATGTTTTATATAGTTCCAAAGGTGTCATGAGCCAGAAATTTCCCTGGAGCTACATACACTCTGCTGCCAAAACCATGCCAGGAGCATGATGGAAACTGAAGTCAATGTGCATAAACGCTGTTTGCGATGAAATTGTGGCAACAGAACAGAAGTAACTCTGCTGCAACCCTAGAATGGTTTTTAATATTGAAGTGTTGTTTTACAGTGTATGTATTGTATATGTTTAATGTACTTCTTGGCATGTTTTCTCCTTGCTTGTTGAAAATTTCTGTATTATTATTAAGTGCCACTGTAGCTAAGGGACAGCACAGCTAGGTGGCTGCATAATCAATTAAAGAGTTGCAAGTGATACAGATGCCTGCCGCCCACATCTGTGACTACCATTGAGAGACCATCTGAAGGCACTTTGGATTTATTGGCGACAGAAGCAGCAGATATAGAATTCTGCCAATTCATAATCAGTGGATAGACCATCCAGCCCTGCAACTGGTACAGTGCCCATGTATTAATATAGAATGGCAATGTGAATGCCAACACAGATATAACAGTAGAGCAATAGATCATTCAGCTCATTGCGGATGGTTTTTATTCTTAGTGGGGATGCAAAATACCATTGGAAGTCGGCTGCCCATTCTAAACCATTTTCTTCCCCAACCCCTTAATAAATTCCAGCAATTTGGTGCAATAATGTGCAAGTACTTCATTGCCAGAGGTGTCATCTTTTGGCTGAGCTGTTTAGCACAGCTCCTGTTTGTCTGCCAGTAGTGGACTTAATAAATACCAGAGCACTATTCAAAGAACAAGGATATTCTTCCCTCAATTAATATGATCCAAACCAGGTTAGCTGGTTAGTTATTGTATAATACAAAATAAAAACAAAAGGCGCTGGAAAACCTCATCAGGTCTGGCAGTGTCTGTGAAGAAAGAAAGAGAGACTGGCAGGTGGGATCTTCTGACCATTTCTGCTGCTGGGGTCTTCCAGGTTGTGAACAATGGGGAACTCCATTGACAGCAGTGGGACTGGAAGATCCTGCTGCCAACCAATGGCAGACCGCCTCCGTAAAGCTGGCTCCCGGATGCCCCTCAGGCTGCTGGTAGCCCTTTATTGATTGCGATCAGGAGGGATTTACAGCAATGAACCTAGAGCACAACCTGACTCAGGATTCAAGCCTGACATTCACATACACTAACCCACCCACATGCACATCTGCTAATGCTGCTGGCATCTTAGCCAACTAACCCAGTCTGCACATACCACCAGCCATTCAGCTATGGTAGGCACATCATCCAAATACAGGATCACACAATCACTGATACTCTGCCCTTTCTCTTCAAGGGGAAGGTTATAATAACAAGGGGACGTCAAAGAGCAGAAGGCTATCTGCAGGGGAGAGGTTGGGCCTCCATTATGCCATCCCCTGAGCCCCTGAGCCGGTGTGTTCTGCTACAAAAGACTCAGATGATGTTCTTGATGGATAAAACAGAGTGTATACTGGGTGCAGTCTCCTGTCAAGGAACATGGAGGATCCAGCTCCAAATATAGGCATGTCAGGAATAAAAGAATGATTCAGGCAAAATTAGGGTCAGTCAGGGACAGTAGTGGGAAGTTATGCATGGAGCCTGAAGAGATAGGAGAGGCACTAAATGAATATTTTTCATCAGTATTCACACAGGAAATAGTCAATGTAGTCGAGAATACTGAGATACCGGCTTTTAGACTAGACAGGATTGAGGTACATAAGGAGAAGGTGTTAGCAATTCTTGAAAGTATGAAAATAGCTAAGTCCCCTGGGCCGGATGGGATTCATCCTAGGATTCTCTGGGAGGCTAGGGAGGAGATTGCAGAGCCTTTGGCTTTGATCTTTATGTCATCATTGGCTACAGGTATAGTGCCAGAAGACTGGAGGATAGCAAATGTTGTCCCCTTGTTCAAGAAGGGGAATAGAAACCATCCTGGGAATTACAGACCAGTGAGCCTTACTTCTGTTGTGGGCAAACTTTTGGAAAGGATTATAAGAGATAGGATTTATAATCATCTAGAGAGAAATAATTTGATTAGGAATTGTCAACATGGTTTTGTGAAGGGTAGGTCGTGCCTCACAAACTTTATTGAGCTCTTTAAGAAGGTGACCAAAGAGGTGGATAAGTGTAAAGCAGTTGATGTGGTGTATATAGATTTCAGTAAAGCGTTTGATAAGGTTCCCCATGGTAAGCTACTGCAGAAAATACAGATGCATGGGATTGAGGGTGATTTAACAGATTGGATCAGGAATTGGCTAGCTGATAGAAGACAGAGGGTGGTTGATGGGAACTATTCAACCTGGAGTTCAGTTACTGGTGGTGTACCACAGGGATCTGTTTTGGGGCCACTGCTCTTTGTCATTTTTATAAATGACCTAGATGAGGGTGTAGAAGGATGGGTTAGTAAATTTGCGGATGACACTAAAGTTGGAAGAGTTGTAGACAGTGAGGATGGATGTTACAGTTTGCAGAGGGACATAGATAAGCTGCAGAGCTGGGCTGAGAGGTGGCACACGGAGTTTAATGCGGAAAAGTGTGAGGTGATTCACTTTGGAAGGAGTAATAGGATTACAGAGTATTGGGCTAATGGAAGGACTCTTGGTAGTGTGGATGAGCAGAGAGATCTCGGTGTACATGTGCATATATCCCTGAAAGTTGGCACCCAGGTTGATAAGGTTGTTAAGAAGGCGTACGGTGTGTTAGCTTTTATTAGTAGAGGGATTGAGTTTCAGAGCCGTGAGATCATGTTGCAGTTGTACAAAACTCTGATGCGGCCGCACTTGGAGTATTGCGTACAGTTCTGGTTGCTGCATTATAAGAAAGATGTGAAGGCATTGGAAAGAGTGCAGAGGAGGTTTACCAGGATGTTGCCTGGTATGATGTGAAGGTCTTATGAGGAAAGGCTAAGGGACTTGATGTTGTTTTTGTTAAAGAGAAGAAGGTTAAGAGGTGATTTATTTGAGGCATACAAGATGATCAGAGATTAGATAGGGTGGCTAGTGAGAGCCTTTTTCCTCGGATGGTGATGGCTAACATGAGTGGACATAATTTTAAATTGAGGGACGATAAATATTGGACGGATGTCAGAGGTAGGTTCTTTACTCAGAGGGTAATAAGGACATGGAATGCTCTGCCTGCAGCAGTAGTGGACTCGCCAACTTTAAGGGAATTCAAATGGTCGTTGGATAGGCATACAGATAATATTGGAATAGTTTAGATTAGAGGGTCATTAGCTTGGTTCCACTAGTTGTCGCAACATGGAGGGCCGAAGGGCCTGTACTGCGCTGTAATGTTCTATGTTCTAAACTGGCAGAGGGTATTTTATGGAGCTTCTCCACAGCCTCAGCTCCATCTCCCTGTAGTACTGCAGATGTGGAATCACTGCAATTGCTGCCCCCCCATACATGTTACAGCCTTATGTGCACAAGTCACTGATTGAGAATTCATCCAAACAGCTCCAAAAGCACTCCAGTGCTTCCAGATACTTTGCAAAGATTTACCTTAGATTCCAAAGATTTACTTTACCTTAACGGTAAATGGTAGCACAGTTAGCCCTGCTGCTTCACAGCTCCAGGGTCCTGAGTTCGATTCCCGGAGCGGATCACTGTCTGTGTGGTGTTTGCACACTCCCCTTGTGTCTACATGGGTTTCCTCCGGATACTCCGGTTTCCTCCCACAGTCCAAAAATGTGCGGGTTAGGTTGATTGGCCATGTTAATAAATTGCCCCTTAGTGCTCAGGGATGCGTAGGTTAGAGGGATTAGTGGGCATAAAATGTAGGGATATGGGGGTACTGGGTGGGATTGTGTTCAGTGCAGACTCGATGGGCCGAAGGGCCTCTTTCTGCACTGTAGGATTCTATGATTCTATGAACCACAATCTAGGTGCCTGGCTCTTTAAAAAAGTAATTGCAGGGTCCACCTTGCAGCATCATGATTGTGTTTTTTTCTGAATGAAGAATGAGTTTATTGTTTGGACATTCAGTGTACAAAGTTAGGATTCTTGCTTCACGTCAACTTGTTGGGGTGTGACACCAGGACATCGTCCGCCTCACACAGGCAGTGGCCCTGTGTGTGTCTTCTTATCTTACTGGAATACCAAGTAGGGTATGGAGGAAGTGGCCAACGGCACAGGCGACACACAGAGAGTGGTACAAGGTTTCCCTAGAGCCAATTCGTACAGATGAAGAAGGTTACAGAGACAAGGGTGACGGAGAAGGAGGAAATATTCTAAATTTAAGGCACTGGGGAATCAAGCGTCAGTGTTATTGATTGAACATAAGGGGTGAGCAGGACTCGATCTAGGTTCAGATATCTGGAGCAGAGCTTTGGATGAATACCTGTGAATGTAGCAACTGATTTTGAGAAATGGAGCCTTGTGCACACACGATAAACCTTTCTGGATGCGTGCGTTCATAGAGGGTACTGAAGGGTCAGTGCAGAATACTTCAGATGCTGCTTCACATCCCTGCTGGATTATCTCCTCCAGAAGGCTAACATATGTGAACATTCCTCAGGGAATTCCATTAGCAGCAGTGAAGTTAGCTGTAGGGTAAGGAGCAGCCCAATTATCATGAAAGCATAATTGACTAGAAAAAAAGAACAAAATGATAATGATCGACAAGCTGATTAATTGCTATGCTCTGTGCTACTGCTAAACAGTGAGATTATTGCCTTACCTCTGTCTTTAGCTTGGAATAAAGTAGCCTTTTCTCAACCTCCTGTCAGCTCCTTGGAGTTGTGGCATGCACTTCGCATTGCTGTGATATGTTATGGACTTATTGCTCCAGTATTGTTTATAGGAATGTCTTCATGTACTAAATATGTACCGTGTTCTTCCGTCAAGCAGTTTATTAATCATCCAGAACCAGGTTGTTAATTCGGACCTCTTTCAAAAATGCCGGTACGCTCCACAATACAGCTCTGCAGTGAGTGATGTGCTTTGTAGCCCTATGGTATATCTTATATTATTTGAAGCTGATAGACAGTAATAATTTCTAAATAAGTGTAGTGTTCACTCAGTTAGAACTAAATAGCCAGCAATCAAATGTCACACTGCAAATTTAAATGCAAATTTCCCTATAAGGTAGGAAAATGTAGTTGAAGATGTATTGTACCTATAATTTCAATTGTGAAAATTGAATCTCCACAAGCAGTTGCTATATTGCTGTCATCATTTTTCACCTCTAAAGTGTTTCTTTGCCCTGCACCAGGATGGAGAAGTGTTGACTTGCTCCCAGATTTTTGGCAATGCTCTATAACTCTCATCTACTGAGAGATGTGAGAGCAGTGTAGTGTAACGGGCCCAGTGATTATCCATCCTTCCCTGTGAGTACGTCCATTCATCACCTCCCCCATAGCCCGACACTCATGACAAATTCTTCTGAATCCACTCAGCTGCTTATGACTTGTTCGGGAATTGTTGGATAACATCAAAATTAATTGAGTGGGTTTTAATCTACAGTGGGTTTGAGGAAGGTGATTTTGGGTTTGGGGGTGGGGGACGGGGGTGTGGTGGTGGTAAAACAACCAAAAATGTAAGAGGGTCAGCAAGCTGTTTTCCACTCACTGACTTACATGTTTAAATCGAGTGAGTTAGGCTGCTTGTGTGAGAGGTACACAGGAGAGGCAGGTTGCCGACCAACATACACCAATTACTCAACTAAACCTATACTTCAATTCATTTTTACATTTAATGGGACATCCACAGGTTTCTGTGACTTCCTCAAATCCTGTGATTATCCCTCTCTCCATGCACAGTTTGTATCTGTGAAGACTTGATTACCTGCAAAGACCTGCATTCCAACCATTCTTCACATTCCAATCTGTAATTATCTTGCAATTGTGTCTTTGCCGATATATGCCGTGTTTTTAAACTTACCTCCATTCACCTGATGAAGGAGATGTGCTCCGAAAGCTCGTGATTCCAAATAAATCTGTTGGACTTTAATCCGGTGTTGTGAGGCTTCTTACGGTGACTACCCCAGTCCAAAGCTGGCACCTCCACCTCATTCTTGAAACCCAACAGTGAAAACAAGATGAGAACATCATGGTAACTCTACAGCTTGAATCAAATTATAGAAATGCTACAATAAATGCTTACTTACAGTTGCTTTCTTTAGTGATTGTTCGCTGAATCACAGCAGGATAGGTGGCATTTTGGCTGTCGTAGACTGGATCACCAACAAACTGGATCAATACGACTAACACCAGAAAAGTAGTGTGCTTTTGAAATGTCTATATCTGGGCATCGTCAGAAAGCAGGGGTCATCAGAAGCAGAGATGGCATCAGAAACAGAGGTGGTAGCAATTCTGGTGTGGTAGGGGAGAGCAAAAAGATTTCCCAGATGGTGGAGCACAAATAGAAACATAGAAACTAGAAGCAGAGGTAGGCCATTCAGCCCTTCAAGCCTCCTCTACCATTCATTTTGATCATGGCTGATCATCGCATTCAATATCCTGTCCCCCCCCATCCTCCCATATCCCTTGATCCCTTTAGCCCCAAGAGCTATATCTAATTTCTTCTTGAAATCAGGCAGAGTTTTGACCTCAACTACATTCTGTGATAGTGAATTCCACACATTCACCACCCTCTGGGTGAAGAAATTTCTCCTCAACTCAGTTCTAAAAGGTTTACCCCTTATCTTCAACCTATGAACCCTAGTTCTGGACTCCCCCACCATTAAGAACATTCTTTCTGAATCTACCCTGTCTAACCCTGTTAGAATTTTATAAATTTCTATGGGATCCTCTTTTACTCTTCTGAACTCCAGTGAATAAAATCCTAATTGACTTATTCTCTCCTCATATGACAGACCTGCCATCCCAGGAATCAGCCTGGTAAACCTTCGCAATATTCTCTTTAGAGCAAGGACATTCTTTCTCAGATAAAGATACCAAAACTGCACTCAATACTCCAAGTGTGGCCTCACCAACATCCTATCCCTATACTCAAATCCTCTCACTATGAAGGCCAACATACCATTTGCCTTCTTTACTGGCTGCTGTACCTGCACACTTACTTTTAGTAACAGATGCAAGAGGATTCCAAGATCTCATTGAGTATCCACCTCTCTCAATTTACACCCATTCAAGTAATATTCTGTCTTCCTATTATTGCTAGCAAAGTGGATAACCTCGCATTTATCCGCATTATACTGCATCTGCCATGCAGATGCCCATACACTCAGCCTGTCCAAATCACGCTGAAACATCTTTGCATCCTCTCACAGCTCACCCTCCCACCCAACTTTGTATCATCTGCAAATTTGGAGATAATACATTCAGTTCCCTCTTCCGAATCATTAATATGTAATGTGAACAGTTAGAGTCCTAGCAGATCCCGGCAGAACCCCACTAGTCACTGAATGCCAATCAGAAAAAGACCATTTATGAAAACTCTTTGTTTCCTGTCTGCTAACCAGCTTTCTATCCATCTCAAGACATTACCTGCAATCCCATGTGCTTTAACTTTATCTAATATTCTGTTATGTGAAACCTTGTCAAAAGCCTCCCGAAAGTCTAAATAAACCACATCCACTGGTTCTTCTCGGTGAACTCTAAAAATTCCTCAAAAAATTCCTATAGAATCATCAAGCATGATTTTGCTTTTGTAAACCCATGCTGACTTTGTCTGATTATACCACTGCCTTCCAAATGCCGAGTTATGAAATCCTTGATAATAGACTCCACCAACTTCCCCAGTACCAACATTAGACTCACTGGTCTATACTTCCCTGTTTTCTCTCTATGTCTCTTTTTGAATAGCTGGCTTACATTAACTACCCTCCAATCTATAGAAATCATTCCAGAGTTCAAAGAATTTTGGAAAATAGCCAACAATGTAGCTACTATTTTCAGGGCCACTTCCTTAAATACTCTGGAATGAAGATTATCAGGACCTGGAGATTTCTCCACTTTCAATCCCATCAATTTCTCCAAAATAATTTCTCAACAAATGCTGATTTCCTTCAGCTCTTCCCTAAAGCTTGCTTCTCTCAACACTTCTAGTACATTATTCATGTCTTTCTTTGTGAAGGCTGAAGAAAAGTACAAATTTAATTCCTCAGCCATTTCTTTATTCCCTGTTATGAATTCTCCCATTTCTGACTGTAAGGGCTCTGCATTTGTTTTTGTCAATCTTTTTCTCTTTACATATCTATAGAAAGTTTTACAGTCAGTTTTTATGTTCCCTGCTAGCTTACTTTTATACTCCATTTTTCCCTTCTTAATCAATCACTTGGTTCTCCTTTACTGAATTTTAAACTGCTCTCAATCCTCAGGTCTACTGCTTTTTCTTGCCAATTTGTATGCTTCTTCCTTGAATCTGATACTACTCCTAATTTTCCTTGTAAGCTATGGTTTGGCCACAATTCCCTTACCATTCTTGCACCAAACAGGAATAAACAACTTTTGGAGTTCACTTATTTGTTCTTTTAATGCCTGCTATTGCTGATCCACTCTCTTTCCTTTCAGTAATGTTTCCCAGTCCATCATAGCCAATTCATACCTCATGCCATCATAATTATCTTTATTGAGATTCAGGACCCTGGTCTCACAATCAACTACATTATTACTTACCTTGACGAAGAATTCCACCATATTATGCCACTCGCTCCCAAGGATTCTCACACAGCTAGATTGCCAACTAATTTTTTCTCATTGCATAACATTCAGTCCAAGATGGCCTGCTCCCTTGTTGGTTCCTCAAAGTATTGCTCCAGAAGACCATCCTGTATACACACCAGAAATTCCTTCTCTATTGTACTGTGTCTAATTTGACTCTCCTAAACTATATGCAGATTAAAGTCACCCATAATTACAAATGTTCCTTTCACACCTGCATCTCTGATTTCCTGTCTATTGCTTTTTCCAACATTATCACTATAGTTTGGTGGTCTGTATACCACCCCTACCAATGTTTTTTTCCCCTTGTTGTTTCTTAACACAACCTATACAGATTCCACATCATCTATGCTAATACCTTTCCTCAATATCATATCAATGTCATCTTTAATCAACAATGCAATTCCACCACTTTTTCCTTTCTGCCTGCCCTTCCTAAACACTGAAAGTTTAGTTCCCGTCCTTGCTCACCTTGGAGCCATGTCTCTGTAATTCCCCCTATCTCATACCTCTTTACATTTACCTTTGCGATTAATTCATCCATTTTGTTTTGAATGCTCCGAGCAGTCAGGTACAAAACCTTAAAGTGGACCCTTTGAATATTTCTTTTCCCTTTCCTGCTATTTTTTACTTGGTCCTTATCTGACTGTGGTTCTTGGTTTCTCTGCCTATCATTTTCCTCATTCTCCTTATTATCTTTTCCTCTTGTTCTAAATTCCCCCTGCTCTGAATCCTTGCAAAGGTTCCCATCCTCCTGCAATATCAGTTTAAATCCTCCCCAACCACTCCAGCAAGTATCCGCCCAAGGATATCAGTCCCTATCCTGCCTATGTGTAACCCATCCTATTTCTTTAGATTCCACCTCTCCCAAAAGTGGTCCCAATGCCGGAGGAATCTGAAACCCTCCCCCTCACACCATCTTTCCAGCCACATATTCATCCTATGTATCCAACTGTTTCTACTTTGTCCAGCACATGACACAGGTAGTAATCCTGAGATCACAATCTTCGAGGTCCTATTTTTCAGCTTGCTCCCAGCTCCCTATATTCTGCTTTTAGGACCTCATCCCTCTTCTTTTATCTATGTTGTTTGTACCAATGTGTACAACCATCATTGGCTGTCCACCCTTCAGAATACCCTGCAGTCACTCTGAGACATCCTTGACCCTGGCACCTGGGAGGCAACACATCATCCTGGAGTCTTGTTTGCCACCATAAATGCATAAAACAAGTGACTGATATCTTGTTTGTCAGAGCAGCCACGATGCCAGCTTCATATATGATGTCAGTCAGATTAAGGAGGTTCTTGAGTTGTGTCTCTGGCCAACTACCCCCAGCTTCAGGGCATCACTGACAAGCCATTGACATGCTTAGGATCTACACCAGGTATCTGGGCGGATGTGAAGGAGTCCTTCATTACAGACTGTCCAGGGTCTCTAGAATGGAGATGGTGTGGAATGATCTGTGCAATATTATGCAGCAGGGAGGTTTGGATCTGCAGGATGAATAAACAATAGAGCTCACCTTGTCTTCAGATGTTTTTGAGGAGGAGAAAGGAGAGGAAAATGACAAAGAGGAAGGTAATGACGGCAATCCACCACCAACTACGCTCTCTCTCTCCCTCCTTTGTGTGCTGTGCTCCCTTCTCCTTCAATAACAGAAAGCACTGACCCATTACCAACTGTAGTGGCATGAATTCACCCAATAGATTCAGTGCAGGCACTATGGGTGGCAATGAGAGAGAGGCAGGAAATTGTGTATGTGTGAGAGGAGTGGCAGTGATGGATGGATAGATGAGGATTTACATGCATCGAAAGAGAAGATGGATGTGTGTGCAAGGTGAGTGGGTATGAAGAGAAATTTGTTAGAGTAGATTCAGGAAGGCAGAGTGATGGGTTGGAGTGATGTACACAGCAGGATGTAGATGAGAGTACTGTCTCCTAAACTGCTTAAGTTATTAAAGCTCTGAACAGAATCAATGAACATGCCACAAATCTCCTACAGCTAAGCTCTTCAGTCACCATCAGCCATGACTTTTTCATGTCAACTGTAGGCTTCTTCCTCTCATTGCTGATGGGAAGAATATCTCTACAGTTCTTCACTGACCCTATCAGTACATTAATGCAGCCTTAATGCAGCCACCATGCAAACTTTGCCCATTTGAAGTCACATAGAATCATAGAATTTCTACAGTGTAGAAGAGGCCATTCAGCCCATCAAGTCTGCACCAACTCTCTGACAGAGCATAAACAGACCCAGATTCTCTCCTCCATCGTATCCCTTGAATCACACACACTTATCATGGCTAATCAATCTAACCTATCCATCTTGGTGCATTAGGAGTCAATTTATCATAGCCAATCCACCTAACCTGCACGTCTTTGGACTGTGAGAGGAAACTGGAGCATCGGGAGGAAATTTACACAGACATAGGGGAGAATGTGCAAACTCCACACGGACAGTCACCCAGGGCTAGAATTGAACCTGGGTCCCTGGCGCTGTAAAGCAGCAGTGCTAACCACTGTACCGCCATGCCTCCGTCACTCCTTCTCTTGGCTTCTTGCCAACATGAAATTTCTCCAAATTCCACTTTCTGAT
Organism: Carcharhinus amblyrhynchos; assembly: GCF_965287045.1. NCBI lineage: Eukaryota > Metazoa > Chordata > Chondrichthyes > Carcharhiniformes > Carcharhinidae > Carcharhinus > Carcharhinus amblyrhynchos. The sequence goes on along the minus strand of NC_137333.1, from coordinate 66,310,879 downwards.
TTTTCCTTTTAAATACAGAATCTAACTGGTTTGTTAGGGTACACTAATGAGATTGCATCATGTGGGCTCTCACCACCCAGCTGAATGGGAGAGCAAACTTAGAAGTAAAATGATAATGAGCTGCCTTTATTAGTGATATAGGCAATTTGCTCCCATTGTATCACCAAGTGAATAGGGGGTCGGGGGTGGGGTTGGGGGGGGGAGTGGGGGGAGGGGTGGGGGGGCGGTTGTGACATTCCAAAAATGTTAACTTTGATCTTTTGGGCTCTTAACCAAAACAGTGACTGTGTTTCTGGCAATTTAATTGATATTTATTAGTTCATCAGAGTCAGTACAAGACTCAGCTTAAACACGTATCATTATAATGGAGTCCATTTAGTATCTTGCCTGGATGTAAATGTTCTTCATGCCAGGTCCACATCTGTTTAGATTTTTAAAATATTTCTGCTTATTTTAGGGGGGATTTCAATTGCCCCACCCAGCAGGAATCAGTTTGGAGGAGTGGGGGAGGGTGAGTGGGCAGCAGTTAAAATGGAGCGGGTGAAATGACCCATTTTGTTCCCAGTTTTAAAATAGTCTTTTTTTTTAGGCTTACGAGCTGCCTGTCTGAATTAGACAGGAGCTTCATTCATGAGTGTAAACATTAATGCAGCTTAACCGTAAGAGAGCAGGAAACCTGGCCACCCCTGGAGCTACAACCACATTGATTTCTGTGGATGTTCAGCTTCAATATCTCAGGAGTGCAGAGCTAGAAGACCAAGCAGGGTTGAGCTAAAAAAAACTTGGCCAGAGCAGCTTTAAAAATCCGTGTAGTCAGCAGCAGTCAGAATTGCCATTTTAAGATGAATAAACCAAGTCCCAAGTCAATCGCCTGAACGTCAGGCTGACCTCTGAATTTTTAAAATTAATAATTGGCAATTAAAAACCCAGTGGAAGTTGGGAATTAATGGTTTCACGATAGGGAAACACTTAGATACTGCGGGGAGGCTTCTGGGCAGCAGTGGCACAGTGGTTAGCAATGATGCCTCACAGCACCAGGGACCCGGGTTCAATTCCAGCCTCGGGTCACTATGTGGAGTTTACACGTCCTCTCCGTGTCTGCATGGATTTCCTCCGGGAGCTCCGGTTTCCTCCCACATGCCAAAGATGTGTGGCTTAGGTTGATTGGTCATGATAAATTGCCCCTTAGTGTTAGGGGGACTAGTAAATTCCTGGGATTGTGAGGATAGGGCCTGGGTGAGACTGTGGTCAAAGCAGGCTTGGTGGACCTCCTGCTGCATTGTAGGGATGCTTTGAACAGAGGTTGATCCAGGGAGATGCTGCTGAAAACTTAAAACACAAAAATAGCAACTGCCATTACTGTGGGAGCCTGCTAAAACCAACAAATATGGGGAACCCCATTGAGAAGGACATACAGCAGCTCCCTCTTGGATTTCCTAACAGCTATACATATTTTTAATTTTAAATGACCTTGAATCAAAAATCTACCTTACCAGATGAGTTTGGACTCTTCCAAAACTAGGAACACTGAAGAGAGAGATTGTTTTAATACATGGTTGTTTCAGGCCTGAATCAAAAGACAGAAGTTAAACAGGTTAATGCACTGATTTATTCGGTAGGTCCAATAGCCAATGATAAAATAGATAAGGAATCAATGAATTCTCAACAAAATTTTAAAATCATTTGACATACATTTTAATTTGAATAGTAACCAGATCCTTGAAAGAGCAATGTTTAACAAACCTGTTAAAGAACCTGTTGACTCCTTCATTAATGAGCTGTACAGAATGGCAGAAGGCTGTGATTATGATGACCTGAACTCAGATCTAATCAGTGACAGAATTGCTGTCAGAGTGGTGGATGATGCATTCTCAGATATGCTTCAAGCTAAGGAAGATTTGACTCTTGAATTATATTGGCAGACAATTGAAAATTTGTTAACAACATATCCAACTTAACGGGCAAAGGTAAGCCTGTCCAGTTGGTAAAACAATAGAGCAAGGAGACTCCAGGCCAATTGAAGCAATATTCTAACTGACCACAAGAGGGTGGGTGATCATGGCCACAGCATAGAACAAAGCAACTCCAAAGATGTGAACAATGTCCGGCAGTCCCAGCACAATGTTTTAATTGCAATTGCATTGAGCATTTTGAAAAACTATGCAACGCAAACACAACCAGACACACAGATGATCTTGTGATGATTCACAAGATCAACATATCATACCGAGCGAAAATACAACCATGTTCCTTAGATGAGGTCAAAGATCAGATATTTTTATTTTAGAATGTGGACACCTCAGTTAAAGGTCATCTTACAAACTTTAAATTGGACATGGGAACCAATGTTACAATCCTATCAGAATAGGAACTATGGCTGAGAGCTTTCTGAATACAAATGACGGACACACCACTCGATGGGCCCCGAGGAATTCAACTTCTGGTTATTGGCATGATTCTGGAACTAATAAAATATGGCGGCAAATAAATCTTTGAAGTCATGTATGTTATTTGTAACCCTTCTTTTTCTTTTCTGAGAAGCGGTCCTGCCCTGAACCTTCAAAATATGCCAGAACAACCTCTGTTATCACTGACACAGGTGTCAAGCCTCCTGATAGAAATAATAATTTTGACTGGGACTTCAGCCCTGAATTGTCTTCACTCTGCAGAGCCGGTTTGTCCATTTACTTTGCAGAAGCCAGAAGCTTCTCATCGATCAGACCAACATTCTGATGGATACCACGATGCATTGAGTGGAAGACGGCTACGAGATGTACCAGAAGCAAAAAGATTCTTAACCTGACTTCTATTCATAAGGTCCTTCTAGATATCAGGACATAGATGCTGCAACCTCCACCAACACAAAGAATTACTCAGACAATACCAGTACTGAGAATCAACAATCAACCAACTGACCACAGCACACTTCAGTGAGGCAAGGAAGCAAATCAATGAGAACATCTTTGAACAAAAAGCTAAACTGCAAGGTGAGCCCAGTGATAAGTCTTACCACACAATAGGAAGATACATTTTCCATACCAATGTGCGTCATGGCAAACCACACAGAGGAAGGGAAATAGAATGAGCAGTACAGGTGAGCTGCAAGATCATTCACCCCATAGGTAATGGGATAAACCAATGAACATTGATAATTAATGGGCTTGAGGAAAGGAAATCTGCCATCCTTACTTGGCCTGGCCTTCATGTGACTCAAAATCCACAACAATGTTGTTGACTCTTAACTGCCCTCAGAAATGGCCTAATAAGCCATTCAGTTCAAGGGCAATTAGAGATGGGCAGTAAATGCGGGTCTCGCCAGCGACATGCTCATCCTGTCATCCTGAATTCAAAACCCAGATGGGGATTTGAAGAGTGGTTCAACTCCAAAGAATGAAAAAAGAGAATTGAGATCAACCAACCAAATGTCAGAATGAACAAATACAAGATAACCTTTCTTGAGGGGATGGCACAGTGGCACAGAGGTTAGCACTGCTGCCTCACAGCTCCAGGGACCTGGGTTCGATTTCCGGCTTGGGTCACTGTGTGAGTGGAATTTGCACTTTCTCCTTGTGTCTGTATGGGTTTCCTTCGGGTGCTCCAGTTTCCTCCCACAGTCCAAATATGTGTAGATTAGGTGAATTGGCCATGCTAAATTGCTCCTTAGTATCCAGGGATGCATATGTTAGAAGGATTAGCGAGGTAAATATGTGGGATTACGGGGATCGGTCCTGGGCGGGATTATGGTCAGCGCAGACTCAGTGGGCCGAATGGCTTCTTTCTGCACTGCAGGGTTTCTACGACTCTATGAAGTTCCTATTCAAAAAGATTTACCCTGTACAACAGAATCTATCATTCTTTCAGCTGTTGTAAACAGAAGGTTTGGGACAATTATAAAGCCTGCGTACTGCCTAAACCCATAAACACAGAGACTTGACGGGCTCAAAAAAGATAATAGAAGTAACATAACTATGTCTGGTGAACAGAAATGCATTGTAAATACATTGGATAAAGATCTGGAGGAAATCTAGTATAAGGGTTTGGCATAGAAAGGATTAATTTGGGATTGGTTACAGTTCTGCCCATAAAGTGACGTAAAGGGTCGCATGACTTGAGTCTAAAGGGTAGTCTTGAACTGGACAGAGACACGTGTAGAGGCAAGCATAGAGACAACTCTTAGCTTAGACCATATACTGTTTAAAAGGTACAAAGCTAGTGGTAGTTAATAAACACTTACTATTAAACTAGTGCGAGGTGGTCCACTTTGGCAGGAATAATGGTAGGAAGGACTACTACTTACATGGCGAAAAGCTGCAGCAGGCGACGGTGCAGAGGGACCTCGGGATCCTTGTGCATGAGTCGCAAAAACCCAGCCTGCAGGTGCAGCAGGTGGTCAGGAAGGCGAATGGGATGCTGGCCTTCATAGCGAGGGGGATTGAATATAAAAGTAGGGAGGTCTTGCTGCAGCTGTATAGGGCATTGGTGAGGCCGCAGCTGGAGTACTGTGTGCAGTTTTGGTCGCCGCACTTACGCAAGGATATTTTGGCCTTGGAGGGAGTGCAGAGGAGGTTTACTAGGCTGATGCCGGAGTTGAGGGGGTTGAGCTATGAGGAGAGGCTGAATAAACTAGGCTTGTACTGGTTGGAGTTTAGAAGAATGAGGGGAGATCTCATTGAGACGTATAAGATGATGAATGGGATGGATAGGATAGAGGTGGAGAGACTCTTCCCGCTCAGAAAGGATAGTCGGACTAGGGGGCACAGCCTCAAGATAAAGGGGGGGGGCGGTTTAGAATGGAGTTGAGGAGGAACTTCTTCACTCAAAGGGTGGTGAATCTCTGGAATTCTCTGCCCGTTGAAGTGGTGGAGGCTGCCTCACTAAATATTTTTAAGACGCAGGTTGATGGGTTTTTGATAAGCGAGGGGATTAAGGGTTATGGGGAGAGGGCGAGAATGTGGAACTGAGCCACGACAGATCAGCCATGATCTTATTGAATGGCGGGGCAGGCTCGAAGGGCTAGATGGCCTACGCCTGCTCCTATTTCTTATGTTCTTATGTTCTAAACTATGTAAGACTCAATACCTCTTCAAGAGACCTATTGGCTATACACATCTTGCAACAATTTGCAGACGCAGCATTAGAACATGGGGCTAACATTAGACTTCAGTGGTTAACACAAAATAAGCTATAACAAATCAGTAGCTAATTTTTCACTCCACTCAATTTGTTTTGCCATTGGCCCATCTAGCCTGCACTGACTCTCTCCAATAGAGCATCTTACTTCGACCCTATCCCTGGAACCCCATTGATTTACATCTTTAATCCTCTGAACCTACATACCTTGGGACACTAAGGGGCAATTCAGCATAGCCAATTCACCTAACCTGCACATCTTTGGACAGTGGGAGGAAACCAGAACACTTGGAGGAAACCCATGCAGACATGGGGAGAATGTGCAAACTCCACATAGACAGTGACCCAAGACTGGAGTCGAACCAGGGCCCCAGGTGTGTGAGGCAGCATAGTGGAAAGGAAAATCAGGCGAGGTATAAAATGGGCTGAGGACTCACTATTGCCTATTTTGCTTGAAATTAATTTCAACCCCTATTTTCTAGGTTTGCTTTTATTTTTCATTCTAATGCATGTTGCTCGATTTTCTGACACACCAGGTAACTGGATAATTTTTAATTTACATCAGTGTTGTTGTCTCTCTGCTATGATACGTAAATGCAATCTGTCACTGCTCATCCTTCTCCTCAATCCACTCACCACTCTTCAAATTAGTAATTGCTTCCTCTCCTCAGTCTGCTGATCTTCTCATTCTGTAATTTATTGCATCAGTATTCAAGAATCTGACTGTGATAGTTAATTCCATCACAATCAACCTCCCTCATTCCTTTGTCAAATATGTTCCCTTTGTTTATACCACTTAACATTGCTGTTATTTTATATTGCTTCAATTGTAATTTGATTCTGAGCTTAATTTTTGTTGTTCCTTCCACATTTTACTTGAGACTTCCATCAACACAAGCTCTAATTTGGCTAATTGCTTTACATCTTTTTTACTGCTTCAATAACCAACTAATCAAAGGAGACATTTGTCTGACATTTGCTGTTAGCCCTTCCCCAACATGTCAATAGTCGCTGACTTCTTATCGCTCTCAGATTTAACAGCAGTCAGCTGAACTCTTTTAAAGCACCCAGTCTATCTCTGAGATTCAAATCAAATCAACATCAGCCGCCCATTTAAGACTGCTGACCACTTTATCACAGAGCTTTGCTCCTTCATAATGTCTAACTACCTAGAACAAAAGGCACGTGCTCTGTGAGCTCCTTGCCCAAACATACAACCTGCATTGATTTTCTGTAACCCTGTTGCCACGCAGACAGTGTATTTGGAGCCACCTTAACATGTTATGAATTTCAGCATTTACCAATAGAAGCTGAGCCATTGTCACAAGTTGTGAGAAGTGCCGCAATGCACCTTCCAATTGTGCTCACCCATACAATATGTGGAACATCACTGCCTGGCCCATAGGTATTGCTTTTAATTGTTGATGTTTGATTATGTGTGTCTGTTCACTTGTCCTTATTCTGTGCGCTATTAGTCAAGTCTGGCTATGGTGACAGAAGCTGAACTGGAAGTGTCATGCCCAGTGAAGATATATCCTATTCATAATTTTAAATGTGAAACACTTTAAACATGGCTGCCACTGGGAATCCAACATGTGAACTGTTAACTTTTTTTCTGGTTTAACATGTGTGAAGTTCATTATCTTCTTTGATCACGTCTTTCTGGAGTGTGTGCATGTGTGTGTGTATGGGTTTGTGTGTGTGTGTATGCATGTATGTGTGTGAGAATAATGTCGTGTTTAGATTTTCATTTAAACCCACAAAAGCTTGCTACTGTTATTTCTAAATTGTCCACACACTCAGGGGGCCAAGAATCATACACATCCTCATCTTCAAAATGACACTGATTATGGACAGTAAAAAGAACAGTGGTTTCAGTTTACCTGTCCTCCCTATCTATATCCAACAGCGAACAATAAGCATGAGAACAGATATTTTGGCTCAGCTCATTTGGTTAATGGCAATGCTGGGTGTTTGAAATTTCTGTGTCCTGTCCATTTTTTGCCAGGACTTCCAATCCCAGCTGTAGCAGAAACAGACCAGCACAAACTCTTCAGTTTAGACCCAGTGAGTGCCTGAGAGTCAATGGGATAAGATGATACATCATGTTTTTTTTAAAGTCTTAATGAATGACTGTGGATTAGTGAATGGACCCAGGAGTGAATGAATGAGTGATTGAATGAGCGGGTGAGTGAGCAGTAGGATCAGGTGAGAGTAGTTAGGTTGGTCACATAAAAAGTGGGATTTTCTGGCCTTGCTTGCCCCAAGGTCAGAAAATCCCACCCAAAATCAACTCACCTTTGCATAGTCCGTGTCCTGCCCGCTACGATCCTGTGGTGGGCAAGACGGGAAAATTCCACTCAAAGTGTCTGAAGATGTGTAGGTTAGGGAGATTAGCCAGGTAAATATGTAGGGTTGGAGATAGGTCAGGGTTGGGCCTGGCTAAGATGGCCTGTTGGAGAATCGGTGTAGACTTGATGGGCCAAATGGCTCCTTCTGCACTGTTGGGATTCTATGAAAACAAAAGGGAGCCAACTGCTGTGTGACAGAAAAAGAGCAAGGAAATGGAACCAACTGAATAGCTTTATCAAAGAGACAGCATTAGACACCATGAATTAAGTGGGCTACTTCTATGCCGCGCTAGATTAAAAAAAACCCTCCATTCCAAACTAGCACTGTTCTGAAATGATTCTGTAAAGATTGCAACAAATGGCGCACATAATGAGTTCCTTCATCCATGGAGCTTCCTTCTTTAGATGTTCCAAATACAGCGGATCAAAAGCAACAGTGGCAGTAAAGGATTGAATGAAATGAGGTGATAGAATTAGTGCTGCAGTCCTGAAGGAAATGGGCACACATTACCCGTTCTCCCAACTCTGTGATCATTGCATCCCTGCTCTCACAACACAGCACCTTTATCCTAATAATTCCAGATTGTCTCCAGCCACAGAACACATCAGTCCCACTAAAATCCAAATAATACTATTTATAATTAGATATTCTTACTATATTTATCCACACAACAGCCTTGATAAATTTTATTCTCACACCAACTACAAGGTGAGAAAGAGACCACATATGGGAGACTAAAGGTACGGGAGAGACAGACCAGATAAGGTGGCCAGCTGCATTTCCTAATACACTGGTAACCTGTCAGTTGAATGCTATGTCACTATTTTCAGGTTTTTTTTTGACCCATGCTGCTCCCACAAGTTACTTTTGCTTGACAGATTATCCCACTTTGTCTAACCCCCGATTAAAGCAATCCAGGTCCCTTATGGCAGCAAGAACAACAATTTGTATTTCTATAACACAGAAACAGACACTGTTTTAGAACTTGCATTTTGATGGCACTTTATCACATTGAATTGCTTCAAATTGCTGCTGACAGGTAGAGAAATTGACAGCCATTGTGCACCAGCAACGTTTGATAAAGAGCAACAAACTCAATTCTTATGCTCCTCAGATTATGATCAGGATTCTCTGACCTCACCAGTGGCTGGGATTATCCGGTCCTACTGCAATGAATGGAGATTTGGCAGAGTGCCAAATTCTCCATTCTCCGTGGCAGCGGTGGAGGGGAGGGTGGGAGTTGGGGGAGGGGGGGGGGGGGGTCATACAACATCAGGGAATCCCAGTCTATATCCCAAAATGATTCACTTTCCTTTAAAGTCTTATATTTTATCATTTTTTGATAATTAGTCCATTACAATAGGTTCATTACTTTGTGAATACTTGCTTTATTTTGCAAAATGCAGTTAAGGGTGTTCTTTGTCTATAATTAGCCAGGAAAGAGCTAAAGAGAGAGTTAAGAAGAGCTAGAAGAGGACATGAGAAGACTTTGGCAGGTAAGATCAAGGAAAATCCTAAAGCTTTCTACAGGTATGTCAAGAATAAAAGATTGGTTAGGGCAAGATTAGGGCCAGTCAGAGACAGCAGTGGGAAGCTGTGCGTGGAGCCTGAAGAGATAGGAGAGGCACACTGAATGAGTATTTTTCGTCAGTATTCATGCAGGAAAAGGTCAGTGTAGTCGAGGAGAATACTGCGATACCAGGCAGTAGACCAGACGGGATTGAGGTACATGAGGAGGTGTTGACAATTCTTAAGAGTGTGAAAATAGATAAGCCCCCTGGGCCAGATGGGATTTACCCTAGGATTCTCTGGGAGGCTAGGGAGGAGATTGCAGAGCCTTTGGCTTTGATCTTCATGTCATCATTGGCTTCAGGTATAGTGCCGGAAAACTGGAGGATAGCAAATGTTGTCCCCGTGTTCAAGAAGGGGAGTAGAGGACATCCTGGGAATTATAGACCAGTGAGCCTTACTTCTGCTGAGGGCAAAGTTTTGGAAAGAATTATAAGGGATAGGATTTATAATCATCTAGAGGGAAATAAATTGATTAGGGATAGTCAACACGGTTTTGTGAAGGGTAGGTCGTGCCTCACAAACATTATTGATTTTTTGAAAAGATGACCAAAGAGGTGGATAAGGGTAAGGCAGCTGACGTGGTGTATATGGATTTTAGAAAAGCGTTTGACAAGGTTCCCCATGGTAGGCTATTGCAGAAAATGCAGATGCATGGGATTGAGGGTGATTTAGCAGTTTGGATCAGGAATTGGCTAGCTGATAGAAGACAGACGGTGGTTGATGGGAAATATTAAACCTGGAGTGCAGTTACAAGTGGTGTACCTCAAGGATCTGTTTTGGGGCCACTGCTGTTTGTCATTTTTATAAATGACCTAGATGAGGGTGTAGAAGGATGGATTAGTAAATTTGCTGATGACACCAAAGTTGGAGGAGTTGTAAACAGTGAGGATGGATGTTACAGTTTGCAGAGGGACATAGATAAGCTGCAGAGCCGGGCCGAGAGATGGCAGATGGAGTTTAATACGGAAAAGTGTGAAGTGATTCACTTTGGTATAAATAACAAGAGTACAGAATATAGGGCTAATGGAAGGACTCTTGGTAGTGTTGATGAGCAGAGAGATCTCGGTGTACATGTGCATAGCTCCCTGAAAGTTGGCACCCAGGTTGATAAGGTTGTTAAGAAGGTGTATGGTGTGTTAGCTTTTATTGGTAGAGGGATTGAATTTTGGAGCCAAGAGGTTATGTTACAACTGTACAAAACTCTGGTGCGGCTGCACTTGGAGTATTGCGTACAGATCTGGTCGCCGCATTATAAGAAAGATGTGGAGGCATTGGAAAGGGTGCAGAGGAGCTTTACCAGGATGTTGCCTGGTATGGTGGGATAGTCTTATGAGGAAAGACTGAGGGACTTGAGGTTATTTTCATTGGAGAGAAGAAGGTTACGTGGTGACCTGATTGAGGCATACAGGATGATCAAAGGATTGGATAGGGTGGATAGTGAGAGCCTTTTACCTCGGATGGTGATGTCTAACACAAGGGGACATAGCTTTAAATTAAGGGGTGGTAATTATAGGACGGATGTCAGAGGTAGGCTCTTTACTCAGGGGGGTAGTAAGAGCGTGGAATGCCCTGCCTGCAGCAGTTGTGGACTCACCAACTTTAAGGGCGTTCAAATGGTCAGTGGATAGGCAAATGGATAACATTGGAATAGTTTAGGTTAGAGGGTCATTAGATTGGTTCCACTGGTCGGCGCAACATCGAGGGCCGAAGGGCCTGTACTGCGCTGTAATGTTCTATGTTCTATGTTCTATAACATACAATATTTTGTTTCTAATCCTGATCCACAGCCTCTTTGATTGACTCTGTGGCCAATATAATCAATAATAATGGACTATTATTATAGAATAAATACTTTGATGTATTGATTGGACAATGTGACAGGACAGAGCCACCAGAAGTCTTGGCACAGTGGTATACAGTTGAAAGGGATTTGCCCTCAGAGTCTTCAAAATCTGGACCCTACGAAGTCTCATGGTATCAAGTTAAACATGAGCAAGAAAACCTCCCGCTGGGAATCAGGGCGAAAGCCCTCTGATGGTTGGAGAGGGGCCTTGCACAAAGGGAGATAGTTGTGGCTGCTGGAGGCCAATTATCTCAGGACAAAGCTGCAGGACTTCCTCATAGTAGTGTCCTAGGCTTAACCATCTTCACCTGCTTCATGGATTACCGTGCCTCTAGTATAAGGATAGAAGTTGAGATGTTTACTGATGATGTTGAGTGCCATTCATGACTACTCAGATACTGAAGCAGTCTATGTCCATATGCAGCAAGACAACTTTCAGGCTTGGACTGATAAGTGCCGAGTAACATTTGTGCTTGCTGCCAGGCAATGACCATCTCCAATAAGAGACAATCTGACCATCTCCCTTTGACAGTCAATGGCATTGCCATCATTGAATCCCTCGCTGTCAAAATCCTGGAGGTGACCATTGTCCAGAAATTGGACTGGACCAGCCACATAAATACTGTGGCTACAAGCATGGGTCAGAGGTTGGAAATTTGGCTGTGAGTAACTCTCCTCCTAATTCATCAAAGCTGGTTCATTATCTACCAGATACAAGTCAGGAGTTTGATGGCACATCCTCCACTTGCCTGGATGAAGATCAACGCCATCCAAGACAAAGCAATCTGGCTGACTGGCATCCTGAATCACCGATGTAAACAATCACTCCCTCCACCACAAACACATGGTAGCAGCAGTATGGAATATCTATTAGACACACTGCAGAAATTTGCCACAGCTCATTTCCAGCACTTTCCAAACCCATAATCTCTATCACCTATATAAACAAGGACAGCAGATAAATAAGAACACCACCACCTGCAAGTTCCCCTCCAAATCACACAACATCCTGATCTGGAACTATATCATTAGTTTTCACTGTCACTAGGTCAAAGTCCTGCAACTCTCTTCCTTACTGAGGATGTACCTACTCCAAATGCAACCCAAGAAGGTTGCTCAGTTAGGGATGGGCAACAAATTCTGGCTTCGCCTGTGAAATCCATCTAACGAGAAAGAATAAGCACTGAAAAAATGGAATCTAAGTTATATATACTGTTCTTAAAATGGCATCACATATGGGTGGAAGTTTTGATGTTTTTCTGATGTGTGTGAAATTAAACAATGTTGATTAAGTAATCATCATAAGATTGTGAAAATGGAAAATGAAATTTAGTTAATACAATTAATCTGAAGCCAACTTGAAAAAAAAATTCAGTTTGAGAATGCACAGTTTATCTGATACAAGACAAATGATATCCAGGAGCTTAGGCAGCATTCAGTAACACCAAAAGAATTCACTACAGCCTGGATCTTATGGTAAACATAAAGCAGAATAAGCACATTGGCTGATAATAAATGCGATGTACAGCAAGATGGAGAGAACTAGAAGTTGTGGTTAATATCATTTAACTCAGTCATTTATGATCAAAAGATAGGTAAAACAGATCTTATGTCTCACCCACAGCACCTGAAACATTTAAACATACTACTGGAGGTACAATGCAGTTGTGGTTTTATGGTTTCTACTGTCATAAAATTTCAGGATCCATCCTATAAGTGACTAATTTGATCTTGGATGACCTGTGCAGAGAGGGGAAAAATAGCTTTTTATATTAAATTATTCAACCATTCTCCCACCACTTCACTACCGCCTCTCTCACACACACACACACACACACACACACACACACACACACACACACACACACACACACACACACACACACACACACACACACACACACACACACACACACACACACACACACCAGCATCCGAAGGGAATGTCAATGATGTGTTGCACATATCTTTAAGCATTTTGATTTTCACTAGTGTCAATAACATTATTCCACTCACATACACACAGGGCGGGGTAGGTGTGGGAAGATGCGGCGGCGCAGGCTCGTTGGGCCGAAGGGTCTGTTTCCCGTGCTGGGATGTTCTTTGTTCTTTGTATTATCAGGAACTCTGAAGGCAGCAGTCATGCAGGTTAAATATTTATACCATTTCTGTCATCTGTCAGTAAGACAGATATTTTTCACATTTTCATACTTGTCATGTCATAAAAGAATTAAACTTGTTCTAAAATGCCATGTTAACCAAGCATATCACCTCTTTTTAATGCATGTAGGAAGATAGATTTGTAAAATGATAAAATGTCAGTATTAATTTAAATGTGATGAGGTGCCTTTCTGAACCAGCTTCCATTCTTGTTCTCAAAAGGGTTCCTAAAAATTCTGTATTTGGGATATTTCCTTTAAAAATATATTACATTATGAAACCCTCACAAGATAATCACAGTTGGTTATGCAGAATATGGAGTTGCCAGCGTTGTTAATGGTTATACAGATGAACGTAGCCATTGTGGTAACTTCAGCCATGAAAGGTAGTTGAATGCATTAATGAATTCAAACTGCTTTATATGCAAAGAAATATCAAAATATAATACAGCAAAGACAGAACTGGGAACAGCATCTATCACACGGCTCCCTCATGGAAGACTAAACCCATGCCACTGATGATATCACTCCATGCTTGCACACAGTTGTTACGGACATCAGCAAACGCATTTGAATAAGAAGAGGCTAATAATAACACTTTAACAGCCATCCATCGAAAGATGTTAACATTTCCTCTTCATTGAAAATAAGCAATTGTCCCTGAAATGCTGAGATGCTTTCACATTTATCTGGAATTTTATTTGCTATATTGATCATTCTTTTTTTCAGTATGGCTTTTGGGTGGTTGATCAACAAGCAGTGGAAGAAAGTGGGCCCTGTGATTCTGAGCCACAACCTCATTTACATTTGTGTAGAACCTCATCTTCTTGAAAATCATGGACCCCAAACTACAAAATTTGATATGGCCCAAAAACAGGCTGCAATGTACTATTGCTTAGTTCCTCATGCTTTCAATGAAGGTAGCATGCAGAGTTTGGACTGTCTGCTCATTGCCATAATTATAGCATGCAGTCAGGGCTAAGTATGCTGCACATCTGAATAGGATACAAAAACATGAGACGCGAGCACCATTTAAAGGTAACCTAGACCAGTTAAAGCTCGTCTGCATCTCTTAAAGTGGAATGCATGCTGAATGCAGCAGGCACTTAAGTTTGCAAGGAAATAGTGTCCAAGTAGGAAGGATTTAAGGGCAGAATTTCCATGCTCCAAATTTTCCAATGCAGTGGTGGAATTTTACAGGAGGAGAGAGATCCTTTAAACACAAAGAATCAAGAAGTCCCCCAGACATTCACGACAAAATCAGTGGGAGCAGAAAGCCATCACAACGAATGCCAGCAGTGCAACTCTGAGGACTTGGGTACAAAGACACAAGAACTCCATGATGTAACAGGTGGTAAAGAGTCTACAGATGAATATAGATAGGCTTGGAGAATGGGCTAAAATTTGGCAGATGGAGTTTAACGTGAAAAAGTGTGAGATTATCCATTTTGGCAGAAAAAAAATAGAAAAAGCAAATTATTACCTAATTGGAAAGCAGATTCAAAATGCATCTGGGCAGAGGGATCTGGGTGTCTATGTTCAAGAATTGCAGAAAGTTGGTATGCAGAAAGTGCAGCATATAATAATAAAAAAGGCAAATGGGATGTTGCCATTTATTGCAAAATGACTCAGAGTATTAAAGTAGAGAAGTGTTGTTGTGGTTGTATAGGGTGTTGGTGAGACCACATCTGGAGTATTGTGTCCAGTTTGGTCTCCTTATTTCAGGAAGATGTGGTGGCATTGGAGCCAGTTCAAAGGCGGTTCATCAGATTGATTCCAGGGACGAAGGGGTTCATGTATGAGGAGAAATTAACCAGTTTGGGTTTGTACTCGCTAGAGTTTAGAAGGATGAGAGGGGATCTGATCAAGATATATAACATTTTAAAAGGGATTGATAAAGCAAATATAGAAAGAATGTTTCCTATTTTGGGGAAATCTAGAACAAGAGGTCGCACATGTAAGTTGCGAGGCAGTTGATTTAAAATGGAGATGAGGAGGAACTACTCCTCACAGAGGCTTGTGAATTTGTGGAACTTGCTGCTCCAGTCTGAATCATTAAATGGTTTCAAGGCAGAGATATTTCTAATATAAAAAGGGAAAGAGGGATATGGGGAACAGGTAGGAAGGTGAATTTGAGTCCAAGGAGAGATCAGTCAAGATCTGATTGAATGGCAGAGCAGTCTTGAAGTACTGAATTTGCCTACTTCTGCTCCTAATTCCTATGTTCCTATCAGTCAATTCATCTTCTCAACTATATCTTTAGAAATGAACCATTTGTATCAGACGCAGTTCAGTTCATCACAACCACTTCACTCACTCACCAATAATTCTCCATCGAGCACAACTTATTCCTCACACTATAGCATCACCTTGTGTGAATGTGGCTTCATACTATCTGTGCATCTCAATGTCTTGGGCTGATTATGGGATCACACACATGATGAATTAAGACAGCTCTCTGCTTTGCTGAACAGGGCTGCTTTTGACAGGTAGGTGTAAGGCAATGATTACAAACTGGTTGAGAATCTGAGGAGAATTTATTCTGGTTATTGTTTGTTGCAATGTAGTGATTGAAGAGTTTAGGTGGACTATATAACCACGCTCATGGGATGATCAGGAAAGCTTGAGATGAAATAAATGTGTGAATAAATGGGCAAAAATAATTTTGGGCAGCACTGTGGCACAGTGGTTCGCACTGCTTCCTCACAGTGCCAGGGTCCCAGGTTCAACTCCAGCCTTGGGTCACTGTTTGTGAAGAGTTTGCACTTTCTCCCTGTGTCTGCATGGATTTCGTCCGGGGGCTCTGGTTTTCTCCCAAAGATGTGCAGGTTAGGTTGATTGGCCATACTAAATCGGCTCTAATGTCACAGGGATTAGGAGGACAAATGTGTGGGGTTGCAGGAAAATGGCCTGGGTGAGATTGTGGTTGGTACAGACTTGATGGGCTGAATGGCCTCCTTCTGTACTGTAGAGATTCTACAAATTATATGAAAAAGTGCCTTTCCAGTTTCATTTTGATACATTTAGTGTTGTATTATGTGTTTTTAATACATTTGATTTAGTTACAGCATTCATGGAATATAAAGATCAAAGCAGAATTGGGATAAGAATTTTAAGTAAACCACTGTATGTGGTAGTCACACTGGATTGCAGAATGTGATGTCCCTGAGTTCTTGTAGTGAATCATAAACTCAATAATAAGAGAAAATGTGCAATCATACTGGAATTCAGTGGCATGATTTGACTGCATATTCATGTTGGATTGTGTGACATGAGTTTGTTAAAGATCTGATTCTATATAAAGAACAAAGAACAAAGAAAATTACAGCACAGGAACAGGCCCTTCAGCCCTCCAAGCCTGCACCGACCATGCTGCCTGACTGAACTAAAACCCCCTATCCTTCCGGGGATCATATTCCTTTATTTCCATCCTATTCATGTATCTATCAAGATGACCCTTAAAAACCACTGCCATATCCTCTTCCACTACCTTCCCTGGCAACGAGTTCCAGGCACCCATCACCCTCCATGTAAAATACTTGCATCGTACATCTCCTTTAAACCTTGCCCCTCACACATTAAACCTATACACCCTATTAATTGAGTTTTCCATCCTGGGAAAAAGCTTCTAACTATCCACTCTGTCCATGCCTCTCATAATCTTGTAGACTTCTATCAGGTTGCCTCTCAATCCCCATCATTCCAGTGGGAACAAACCAAGTTTCTCCAACCTCTCTTCATAGTTAAGGCCCTCCATACCAGGCAGTATTCTGGGAAATCTTTTCTGTACCCTTCCTAAAGCCTCCGTATCTTTCTGGTAGTGTGGTGACCAGAACTGAGCACTCTATTCCAAGTGGGCCTGACTAAGATTCTGTAAAGCTGCAGCATGACTTGCCAATTTTTAAACTCAATGCCCCGGCTGATGAAGGCAAGCATGCTGTATGCCTTCTTGACTACCTTCTCCATGTGCGTTGCCACTTTCAGTGATCTGTGTACCTGTACATCCAGATTCCTCTGCCTAGCAATACTCTTAAGGGTTCTGCCATTTACTGTATATTTCCTATCTGTATTAGATCTTCCAAAATGTATTATCTCACCTTTGTTCAGATTAAACTCCATCTGCCATCTCTCTGCCCAAGTCTCCAACTGATTTATATCCTGCTGTATCCTCTGGTGATCGCTATCCGCAAAACTACCAACCTTTGTGTCATCTGCAAACTTACTAATCAAATCAGTTATATTTTCCTCTAAATCACTTATATATATTACAAACATGTGTTATGACTAATGTTTATGTACACAGGTGCTTTAAGTAACAAAGTGTAATACTTAGGTAAGTAGTCTGAGCACACCACACTCTCACACACTTAGCATTATTGCAAGCCTCACATCCACATCTCACAGTTTACCTATATTGCCATCAAACAATCATGCCAGACACATCAACTAAATATATTGCACCACATTCATTGACATGATTTCACCCCTCTTGCAAGACAAGGGTTGGAATTCTCTAACCTCACCTGCAGCTGGGGTTATACAGTCCTGCTGCTGTCAATGGAGATTTGGCTGAGAGCCAAATTCACTGTTCTCGCTGGCAACGGTAGCGAGACTGGAGAATTTTGACAAGGCGTCGTATAACCACATGAATGCATGTCCTCACTCTACTGGGAACATGAAGGCTGTGGTCAAATCTGGGGCTGAAACGATAACAATATCTTCATTCCTAATCCTCCACACATCCAACTTGCCAGCAAGAACAGAGAATTTAGCGCTCAGCCAAATCTCCATTCACAGCAGCGGGACTGTATAACCCCAGCTGCAAGTGAGGTTAGAGAAGGTCACAATTTCCTCTGATTCCCAGAAGATATAAGAATGCATTTCTTGCTTTCCTCTTTTCCCCTTACCATAAGCACTTTTCTCCTATCAGATACACAAAAACTGCAGGAATTCTGCAGGCAGTGATACAGGAGCTAGAAGTGGAAGAGGAGGAAGAGACTAATGATGAAGAAATTCTATCTCTTTCTCTCTCATGCTCATAGCCAATAGCTCAGAGACTGACACTGCACAAACTTAAGTGTATAATGTGGAGGTGGGATCTGTATACAGTTGGAATTTTATCAGGCCTGAAAGAGTGGGATAGGAGGCAGGGCGGAGAAGGCAAAGTCAAAAATTGGTAGTGGATGCACTCACACAGAAGCCTGATATTATGATGTCAGTTCCAAATTTTACAAGCAGCGGGAAAGATGGATGGCAGGCTTACAGCTATGTTTATTTTATTAGTCACAATTAGGCTGACATTCACACTGCATTGAAGTTACTGTGAAAATCCCCTAGTCGCCACGCTCCAGCGCCTGCTCAGGTACACTGAGGGAGAATTTAGCATGGCCAATTCACCTAACCCACACATATTTGGACTGTGGGAGGAAACCGGAGCACCCAGAGGACACCCCCACGCAGACATGGGGAGAATAGACAAACTCCACACAAACAGTGATCCAAGCCGGGAATCGAACCTGGGCCTCTGGTAGTGTGAGACAGCAGTGCTAACCACTGTGCCACTGTTCCACCCCAATGATGCTATTGGGACACAGCTGTGATGCATTGGAACACAAAATTGAGCTTGTTTAAAAAACAATGTACTTGTAATTGAAGGGGACTTTACAGAAAATCATGTATTTTCATGAGCTGTGCAAGGGAAGCATGGATCATCAGAATCCTGACCAGTGATGGATGATTTCCAAGCTTGCACCAATAAATAACTCCAGTATTTTACACGGAATGAAATCACAGATGGATTGGACCCTTTGCTGAAAGTTCTGTTTGGCCATGAAAGAAATAAAAATGTTCAGTATTATTGCAGTCATTTGGATTGGAGGTTGGATTTTGGCTTTTATTATATCTCAGCACTTTATATTATATAGATGTGTATGCAATGTACAATACAGTATCAGGCCATTCAGCCTAACTAGTCTGCGGTAGTGTTTGTACTCCACACGTGTCTCCTCCCATTACATTTATCTGATCTCAATTTCTCTATTCCTTATTCCCTTATAGACTCGTCTAGTTTCCTTTTGAATTCATCTTAGCTGTATGCTTCAAGCATTTCCTGTGGTGAGTTCCTCATTCTAACCATTCTCTGACTAAAGAAATTTTTCCCCATTTCCCAGTTTGATTTATAATTTATCATCTTGTATTTATCTCTACTAGGTTTGGATTGTCCCACAAGTGGGCACCTTCTCTCCATATATACCCTGTCCAAGCTATTCTCCATTTTAAAAAGCTCTGTCAGGCACCTCCATGTCTTTTCTTTGTTAAGCAGAAAGCTCTAACCTATTAAATTTTTTGATAGCTACACTCTCACTGGTACTATCCTTGTAAATTCTTTCCCTCGTGCTTCTGTGTCTGAATTTATTGCATGGAAACCAGAACCATAGATAGCGCTCTAACTGTACTCTTAATTTTAACATTTATTTATTAGTGTCATTTTAACACTGCAATTAATTTACTGTGAAAATCCTCTAGTCACCATATTCCGCTACCTGTTCTGGTACACTGAGGGAGAATTTACCATTGCCAATTCATTTAACCAGCATGTCTTTCGGACTGTGGGAAGAAACTGGAGATCCAAAGGAAATGGGAAGAATGTGCAAACTCCACAGAAACAGTGACTCAAGCCGGGAATTGAACCCCGGGTCCTTGGCACTACAAGGCAGCATTACTAAGCATTGAGCTACCACACCACCCACAGTTTTAACCAGTTGTATCACGAATGCAAGTAGTGTAGAAAAGATATTAATTATCTCCAGATCAAAGAATTGATATTTTAGAGGTTTAGCCTGTGTTGGATGTTTTACAAGGGAAGTTGCTTGAATCATAAGAAGCCTCATAAATAAATTCTGTTTGATGGGAAATTCTTTAGATTAGTCTTCCATCATTGAAATTAGCTTCCAAGCTATCACCCTCAATTTCACGATGCCATTTGCATTAAATACGCAATAAATTAATGTTAGCTCCAAATGTCTTATCTTGGTAAATTCAAAGATGTTGTTTGAAGAAGTATTATTATTGTAGGCTTGCCAAAGAGAATTAATAATCGGTATTGTTCCAAAACATGAGTTTTCACAAAACTGTGGCTTAGAAATTTCAAGTGCTAGTGTTGAGAAGTGTGAAAGGCTTGTATGATTTGCTTCAGAATGATTTATTTAATTGATTTCATTAGCATCATTTATTGTTCAGTGTGAAAGAATTGCTTTTGCTTCATTGTATCATGTTCATCAACATAGACTATTGAAAGAATTGGTACCCATCAGAAATTTCACCAATGTACTTGTGACATTGTGTTCTCTATTGTCAATTGTAATTAAACGTGAAAGAAACATGTTGGAGAGTCTCTGCTCCCAAAGAATGAATAAAAGCTCTGACATTTTAGAGGTTCAAAGCAGAAGTTTGAACCAGTGCTGTATTTCCTTTTACAAAACATTGTTACATGAGAGTAGGATGAAAACTGCTGGTAAACAAAGATCTGACTGGGCAGGATGACAATGGGTTGCGTTTTCTGTTCAGACACAGGAACTGAGTAATCAGAATGACAAAGGGCACAAAACTGGGATTGGTAGCAGTAATTGTTTGGGCACTACGAGTGCTGTTCAATTCCCAAAGTGAAGTCTGCTGCACGCTTGCGCATTTCTGCTGTAAATTGCACTAGATGGTATATTGATGAGGGTGTTAGCTCACACCCTGTTATAGTTCATCGGAAGTATGCAGCGATCATGTAGTTAATCTGAATTGATGCCACTGCTGTCATTTTGGAATTCTAAGCTCCAGCTGATACCTTTTCTTAACTTTGTGCTTCTGAATACATGTCAAATAGCAAGAAGAACTTCCCACTATTTAAAGTGATCATCAACTAGTTACAGATTAGTGGCTAGAGATTTCTCCTGGCTGTTGGAATGATCCTGTAAGTGTTTGCTTCTTTGCAATTTTTAAGTGACGGTGGTGTGGCATGCATTGGAAATCCCTTTGCTAACTTCAAGGCTTTTGCACAAACAAGTTACTTCCAGATGATTTAGTAGGGCTTCCACCTACATTGCCCATGACTGACTGAGCAGAGAAGATGGGGTAATGGCTGCTCCTTGACACCCGAGCTTCTGCTTCCCACCTCTTAGTAGATGTTGCTGTGCCAACATTTCCCAGAATGCTCCAGTGAAGTCCATCTGCTGCCTCTATTGGATGTCCCAAACCCTGGCATTGGGTAGGCAACACAGCCACTCCTTGCTATAGATAACAGGGTCAATCTCTCTCACTATACTGTCTGCTACTATCTCTACATCTTTTAGTGCACCCCCTACTTGAATGGAATCCTGTACCACAATGACATGCACTCTCATCCAAACAAGCTAAATGAACCTCAGGGCTGTTGGACAATTGCAATGATTACCTTCAGGGATCTGAATATGGAAATGTTGAGATTGTGCTTTATACATGATTAAGATGAAGGAAATAATGTCCTAATTTCTTACAATTCCAGTGAATTGACTAAAGCTACTCATTTTCAACAGGTACTTGTGTAAAAATAGCACTAGCTAAATTGTAGCCTGAGACTATTAAAGGATTATATGTGAACTCTGCTGATCACGGAGTTCTCCAGAATAACGAAATGGTGGTTCTTTGTCAAAGTGGAATCCAAAATGATGTAATTTTCTTTCCCTGCAGTTACATTGCCTGACAAATGATGGGAATTAAAGTAGCACACAGTTGTGTACTCCTGTTATACAACACTAACCAGTACAATTCACCTCATTATTAGCAGCAAAACAACGAGACAGCTCAGGTGATAAGGTCAATGGAAGTAGGGATGCCCGCTGATGATTGCACACTGTTCTGTTCCATCTGTAGTTCCTCGGATAATGAATGAGTCCATGTCCACATGTAAGTAAGTCTGGGCAACATCCAGGCTTGGGCAGAAAAGTAGCAAGTAATATTCAAGCTAAAAGTGCCAGGCAATGAATATCTCAATAAGAGAGAATATAACCATCTCCCCTGACATTCAAGGGCATTAACATTGCTAACTCACATTCTCTCCACCCCCATCAACAGTTTGGAGTGTACCATTGAGCAGAAAATTAATTGTACTTGTCACATCAGTACTATGGCTCCAGATCGGTATCCATGAACAAAACTTTACAAAAATATTCTAAGTACCAACAAGCAAGAAAATGGGAGAGTTTCAGACTTGTTATCTGGGTGAGTTTGAAAATGCAATCATCTGGCACTGGGTGCAAAAAAAGTGCCGAGATGCAATCTGCAATTCTTGCCGGAGTGGGATTGGGGGGGGCAGATGATGTGTGGAGCTTGAGCTTGCTGGTAAAGCCAGCTGCTGAGCTCGAAGTGTGCCATTGTGCAGGTTCTTTGATCTCTGTGTACTGTCACACACCATCTTGACTTGGAACTACATTGTTGTTCTTTCATTGTCATGGGGTTAATATCCTGCAACTGCCTCCCTAATACCACAGTGGGAATGCCATCACCACACTGACTGTAGAATTCAAGAAGGCAGCTCATGGCCATCTTGTTGAGGAGCAATAAATGCTTTCCTTACCAGTGATGTCCACATGCAGAGAATCCACACCTTACTGACAGAGGGGAATTGACACCAGCTGAGTGAAACTAACATTATATGAGCTACAGTCTTCGATTTTCACTTTGGGTGGGCAGTGTGGTTTGAGGGGGTGTGTTTGAGGGACAGTGGGGTGTGGGTCACGGGGTGGGGTGGAGCATGGAGGAAGCCTGGAGACCAGAAAAACAGTCTTCTTCTCCTGAGCCTAAAGGAAACAAGCAAAAAATGTCAAACGTCACCTCACTCTACAGGCAATGGCTGTTGTTCTCTACAAGTTTGGCATTTTGGAGAAAGCACCCTTTCTTCCTTTATCAGGCTTTGGGTTAAATTGACACATCACATCCAATGTGGTCATCAACCCTGCTGCTTTGTAAAGTGTGCTCTTGCTGCCTGCATTTTAAACGACTGGGTCATATAGAGAAGGACTGGGTCTTTCAATTCTGCCCAGCGGGTGAGTTTAAGACCTAATAATAATATTTTTCCTTCTTCACTTTTTGTCTTTGATTTGCTATTCGACCTTTGCACTTTCACTCATTATCCACCAGCACCTACATTTATATGCACATGTAACAGTATCTTGAATTTTTAACTAATATCACATTACACAACGTCTGCCCTCTGCCAAGTCTTGAATAATTTTTGTTCCATCACTTGTCAGCAGGTCCTTTGTCTGAAGTGCAATTCTTTGACTGAATGTGCTGCAAACAGATTTCCTTCAGTCAGCTATTGCTGGCTGGCTTTCATCATTCATCCATCATGACTGTCTGCTTTGTTATGTCCTTGAGAGTACAAAGCTGCTAATACCTTGATTTTGTTTTATACCTTCCTCAGTATAGTGTATTGTAGACTTGCTCTCTGCCCTCTCTGTTCTGTTGAGGAAGTATAAATAAACTGAGTTAATGGCTGCCTGGTGAGCACAATACACACATCAAGTAAAAATCATTCAGTTTTTGGGGATTAAATGCAGCAGACTGCCTGTCATTCACTCTCTTGTCTGGGCTGAACAGACACTAACTGACATTAACAGAAGTTGAAACCGCAACACTAGTGCAGTGATTGTCCTTTAAGTATCAATCTGCAGAGTAAGGGTCACCCAACCCAGGGAACCATACCGGGAGAAGGGTAGGGACCACCCTGGTAAGCACAGCTTTCTGTACTCAGAGTCATCTCGGGAGTTGATTGCTGCCATGAGGCTGTAAGGCCTCTTTACAGTTTTAATCTGGAAATTAATGAGTTGCGATTTCCCTAAACTGGTGAATGAGCATCTTTACATTTGAAGACAAAGATTAAAAAAAAGATCCTCAAACTGTGAGAATCCATTTACATTGAAGTTGAGAACAGAGAAGAGTACTTACTAAGATGCCCCTCTTTGGATGGATTTGACTCCTCTATAGAGGACTGAGCACAAAACATAAAGCCCCTTTGGGCATTACTTCCAAGTAAACAACATAGGGGAAGAGGTGAAGCAAGCAGAACCCAAATTCATAATCTGGTTTGCAGTCTCACAGCCCCAAATGTGCCCAAGTCCATATCTTCTGTGAGGTTGTAGAATTGGTAAAATCAGATTTCCAGCCTAAACCTTCACAGATTCAAGTTTAGCTCCAGAGGGAAAGCCCTAGGCAAAATTGAAACAGACATCAGAGTATTGTGATTTTGGAGCCATTTTAGGTGTCAGAAAATTCCATCAGTACTTATCTGGTAGGAACTTCACAGTCGTTTCTGATCACAAATCACTCTTGAGTTTTTCTGAAGAAGACAAGGTTAATCCAACAATTACATCAGCAAGAATTCAATGTTGGGCATTATTCCTCTCCATCTATGAATATACATTCAAGTACTGACTGGAATGCACAAAGTGAATGTGGGCACACTTAACTGCCTACGTCTACAAAAAAGTGTTGCATTGCTCCAGTACCACAGAAAATTGTCAGGGCATTTAATTTGTTGGACATGTTGTCAGTCTCAGCAAAGCAAATCAGGGTCATCTTGGAGAGGTGATTGCAGCTTTAGACTGTAAGTAAGCAAGTTGTGTTTTCCCTAAACTGTTGAACACAAATCCTTACAATCATCAACAACATTTTTTTAGATTGGAGGTGGAGTGAGCAAATTTCCCTATGGGAATGCTAACTGCTTGATGGTTAGAAACCCATCTCAGTGCCCAAGATACTTAAAACCGGGACATGTCAAAATGCATGAAATTGGAGCTCCATGTTAGAAACATAGAAACTAGAAGCAGGGGTAGGCCATTCGGCCCTTCATGCCTGCTCCACCATTCATTTTAATCATGGCTGATCATCAAATATCCTGATTCCCCCATTCCACCCATATGCCTTGATCCCTTTAGCCGCTAGAGCTATATTTAATTTATTCTTGAAATCAGACGTTTTTGCCTCAACTACATTCTGTGGTAATGAATTCCACACATTCACTATCTTTTGGGTGAAGAAATATCGTCTTGCCCCTGTTCTAAAGTATTTACCCCTTATCCTCAAACTATGACCCCTAGTTCTGGACTCCCCCACCATTAGGAACATTCTTTCTGAATCCACCCTGTCTAATCCTGCTAGAATTTTAAAAGTTTCTATGAGATCCCCTCTCGCTCTTCTAACTCCTCTTATGACCTGCCATTCCTGGAATCAGCCTCATAAATCCTCACTGTATTCCCTCTATAGCAAGGACATCCTTCCTCAGATAAGGACACTGAAACTGCGGTGATTGACATGTCAAGCAGCCAATTGCAGGGCTCTTGGTGTGTGTAGTTGAAGGTAAGAGGTTATCTAATAACATCTCCTGGAATTTGTCCAACTAATGTTAACAAACTCTGAAGGCAGCAGCTACAGACCCTTTGTTTCAAAGACACTTCTACTTCATTTCACTTAAACAAGACTGAAGAAAGGCTTTGTTTGTCACAAGGTTCCAGCCAGAATTCTTTCCTGTTATTTTACTGTGCAATGTTCCATAGTAAGAGCAATCTCTATTCCAAAGCCTTGTTTATTTGCATTTGCTCCCTGGGTTCTATCAGTAGATGTTTTCAGTCAGAAGTTGGACTTTAAACTAGCAAATATGCCTCCTTTTTGGAAGATTTTGTTTGCACCCAGAACCACATTGACCACATTTACCTTAAATTAACTAAAACTAATCTTTATATTGAGTTTTGCCTAGATCAAGGACAGAGGAATTATTTAATTGATGTTTTACCTTGCCGCTATTCTTAATGACCAGAGCACTTCTGTGAGGAATGAATTATGTGTAACATGTTTCTGTTTTTCGGCAGCTGGTTGTGGAGTTCAGCACCTGTGATCAAAACTGACTCTCATTGCAAGCAAAGCTTTCAGATTTGCCTTTTCCTTTTTGTTTCTCTTATCAAGATATTGTTTACGATGGGAAAGATCAGTTTGATGGGTGATTAGTTCCAGGAAGGGAGGTTGCAAACTGAACAATAAGTTTGATTTGGATGAAGATGTCTACCCACTGTTCATCTGCTGCTTTTTCACCTCATTCCATCATGCAACTTTCTCATATAAAATCAAATCAGAAAATGCTGGAAAAACTCACCTAGTCTGGCAGCATCTGTGGAACTCGCTCTGTTTTTTCCTGTCTGCAGATACTGCCAGAGTTGCTGAGTTTTTCCAGCACTTCTAGCTTTTATTTCAGATTTCCGGCACCAGCAGTCCTTTATTTTTACACATGTTCAGCTGTATGATCTTACACAGCTCATTTCATCAAACATTTCAGCTTCACTGATTCCCCTTTTATCAACTTTCAAGTTACAAACTGTGAAGATCATAGAATCCCTACAGTGCAGAAGGAGGCCATTCGGCCCATTGTGTCTGCACTGACCACAATCCCAGCCAGCCCCTATCCCATAACCCCACGTATTTTCCTTGCTAGTCCCCCTGACACTAAGTGGCAATTTAACATGGCCACTCAACATAACCTACACAGTTTAGACTGTGGGAGGAAACTGGAGCACCCTGAGGAAACCCACACAGACACAAGGAGAATGTGCAAACTCCACACAGACAGTGAACCCAAGCCAGAAATCAAACCCAGGTCCCTGGTGCTGTGAGGCAGCAGTGTTAATCACTGTGCCACCGTGCAGCCCATGGCACAGATCTTTCCATATTTTCCCAAGCAGAGGCATTGTTAAAAACTGTCAGCAAAAGAAGTATGCAGTTTGGTGAGATTTGCCCCCACCCCGTGCTTCATTTCGGCAAGCAATGCAGCTGTCATAGAGTGACAGACTGAGTTTCACGTGCTGTTACTTGCTCTTTCAGAGGCATAAGCCCCATGAAGCATAAATCTCTCCTATCTGCCTGTTTCAGTGCAAAGTCAATTGCGTTTGCATTTTGTTTCTCCATTGCTTTAGTTGTGTCATTGAAAAGACAGTTTGTGCAGAAAAACGGAGCTAGGCTTCACCTACTGGATCACCAACAAATGCAACAATTGCCTTTGAGGCTTTTTCTCCTGAGTGCAAGTAGGATTTCAGAACAGTTTCAATACTCTACTAATGGCAAGTGAGAAAGAAAGCCATTGAGTGTTGCTCATGCTCAGAAATGACCAATACTCCAAATCAACAGTGTTACAACATCCGTTCAATTATTCTCTTCAAATGGTGCAGATTTGTAATTTTTCTTTTGATTTGATTTGGTTTATTATTGTCACATGTATTGAATACAGTATTATTTCTTGTGCAAACAAAGCACACCGTACACAGAGAAGGAAACAAGAGAGTGCAGAATGCAATGTTACAGTCATAGCTAAGGTTAGAGAAAGATCAACTTAATACAAGGTATGCAAAGTAAACCTTGACAATGACTCGGTGCCAAGTGGTGGCTGTCAGCAACAGTTAGGATGGTGCTGTGGACAATTTGTGTCCTACACCCCACTCCAATTAGGGATTGCTTTGTTAAGCATGCAGAAGATGTTTGTTTTTCTTCCCCATGCTCTGACCCTTTTCTCCAAAGTTTGTATTGTCAGTGCTAAACCCAATCATTTTTTCCTGCAGACAATACTTCCCCTGGGCCTGGTGCCTTTCTTCAAAAAGTATAGCGGAGGTTAGTTGAACTCAAAAAATTTTCATTTTCACTTTCTCACAGCACTTGAAATAGTGGATGACAATGAATATCAATATCACAACTTTTGTTATGGGAAGCATCAATCCAAACAGAAATATAATTGATGTTGTCCATGTCACTCTTCAGGTCATCCATTGCTTGAGGCATTAATACATTAGTGGCTAATGTTTTGGTCTTTGCACAGGCACAGTAGAACTTCTCATAGTACAATTTTCAAATCAATGTTGATTGAATCCATTGACCAAAAGCTGTGACTGCGTTTTGCAAGTTGGTAAACAAATATAACATCAATCCTACTAATTTCAGTCTGTTCAATCTATCCATTGTTATAATCCTAGACCAAGTCCAAGTTTTGGTATACAAAGAACAAAGAACAACCCAGCACGGGAAACAGGCCCTTCGGCCCAACGAGCCCACACCGCCGCATCACCCTACACCTATTCTACCCTGCGTGTCTACGAGTGGAACCCCTAACTTAGCCAGATTCAGGGGAGAATAGTGTCAATTTGGTAAACCAATCAGCCTAAGAGCACATCTTTGGGGTGTGGGAGGAAACCGGAGCGCCCGGAGGAAACCCACGCAACCACAGGGAGAATGCACAGGTATGTCCTGGTTAGGAACCAGTAACAACTTGTTTAAAGTAGACAAAGTTTGAGATTCAAGACACTCGCACGGTGAAAAAAGCAAACAGTATTCAACACATTTTTACCAAACAAAAATATACTATCCGAGACCAGGTCAGAAATATGAAACAACTTAGAATATCGATCTCATATTCTAACATTCAGAGTAAGTCTGAGACATTTATGAATTAACAAGCAAATGTGGTTTAATGCACCACAGGTGGGATTTCCTGGCCATGCTCACCCTAAAAATGGAGAATCCTGCTCAAGGTCAGTATATTTTTGCGTGGTGTGCACCCCCCCAACCCCCGCGCATGCTACGATTCCTGTGGCAGGTGGGATGGGAGAATTCCTTCCACACACTACACAATAAATGGGAGGTGCAACCAAGTCAGAGTCCATCCAGAAGTTACTAACACTGTGGGTCAACCAATCTCACTGAAACTTGATCTCTCTCAAGAGGGATTCCGATCTTTGCCCTTGAAGATCCAACCTGGGACTTCTCTCCAAAAGTTGCTCCTACTCAGATCAACCCATCTAACATGGTTTCAATCTCACCTCCAGTGATTGTATTCCCTGGATGCCTAAATATATACAAAAGCACCAGCTTGTAAACACAATGCCAGCTCTTTGGCACATTGAGCAGAACACAACTGCGTCCAAAGGGTACTTTTGTCTCAATGGCCTACAACACAGATTCACCAAATTTCTGCTGTGTCCTTCACTTCAAAACAGCTCTCTGTAGTCCTTTTCCTATGTCAAACCTGCTCCTGTGCTCCTTTCTTTAAAACTGAACTGGAATATATTCCTGTGCCTGTCCCCTCAGGGATTCTTCCTTTAAGACTTCTCCCTGTCCCCTCTCTCTGTCTCCTCTTCCTGTCCCCTCTCCCTGCCTGGACCTCTCCCTTTCTCCTCTCCCTGTCCCCTCTCTCTGGCCTCTCTCCCTGTCCCCACCCCCTCCCTACCCTAGCCATTCCCTGCCTCCTCTCCCTGTCCTCTCTCCCTGTCCCCTCTCCCTGCTCGAGCCACACCCTGTCCTCTCTCCCTGTTCCCTCTCCCTTCTCCCCATCCCTGTCCTGCCATTTCTTTCCCCCTCTCCCTGTACCCGCTCCCTGTTCCCTCCCCGTCCCCTACACTATTCCCTCTCCCTATGCCCTCTCCAGGCCTCTCTCTGCCCAGGCCTCTCCCTGCCGGGCCTCTCCCTGTCCCCTCTCCCTAAACCCTCTCCCTGTCTGGGCCTTTCTCTGTCCAGGCCTCTCCCTGTCCCCTCTCCCTGCCCAGGCCTGTCCCTACTGGGCCTCTCCCTGTCCCCTCTCCTGTCCCCTCTCCCTGCTCGGGCATCTCCCTGCATCCTGCTGGGACACTTAGCTGTGTGGCATTTTACTCTCGATTACTTGACCCACGTTTTTGCACCATTTTTCTTCCCGTACAGTCACTCTCAACCTGTTTTAGGGCTTAGGAATTTACACCACAGAACTGTATATGTACAGCCCGCTCCTAGTCTGTGTCCGTGCGGGAAATCTGAGGTTTGTTCAGAGGTGAAATCCCCAACATCTACTCTCAACTGTCCAAAAGCTCTTGTCTATTCTCTTGATGTCAAGGGCACACAACAACTTGGATATCATTTCACAAGGAATCCTGGGAGATTGGGTCCATCTCAGGTGGTCAGACTTCAACAGATCTTTCAGCGCAACTTTAAAATTGCTGACCAAACCACTCTACCCACTGCAGTAACAATGTCATTGAGAACGGTGTCCTTATGCACCTCCCTGACCCTAGTTCACAGCATATATGTCAATACCAAAATTGTAGTCTGATTAAATTATTAACCTGTACCTGGCCATCCAGGACCACCTCTACATGGGCATATCTGCCCTCGCTAGGGTGCTACCTCCATGTACGTTCCTTGCATCTTGGGGCAGTCTCATTTCTAAAGAGTCATCTCTTTCCTCTGAGGCTGTGCTCTCAGATTCTAGTCTCTCAACCAAATAGAAACACTTTCCCCATGTCCACTCTATCCTGGCCCATCTGTAAGTTTCAATGAGATCGCCCTCCCCCATCCTTCTAAACTCTATCGAACAGACCCAACGGCCTCAGACACTCTTCATACGTCAAGCCTTTCATTGCCTGGATCATTCTTATGAAAACCTGCATATTTGAGGACTTGGAGAAAACTGCAGGAACACCAGGTCCTTTAATGCAAAACCAGGACTGACCTGGCAAAACTGGAAAGTCTGGTCAGCCTAATGACACTGTATACTGCCTTATAAGCATTGGTGCAGATTTTAACTTATTGTGATAGTGTTAAATGGGCAATAGTAAACTGGCAACTCATGTTAAATCTGCCAAATCTTATTTTCATTGAAAAGGTTAATAGGGAGATTCAAAATGGGCTGTGAAGTCACTATCACCAATCTTACACTGTCAAATGAAGTCAAACTCTACCCTACAACAATAATGAGAACCAGAAGCAAGTGGCTTTCATAAGTATTGCTTGTGGCATCTACATGAGAGTTAGTTGGTGAGTGTTTGTTGACAGTTTTGGTCTAGATCCTTTAGCCAATGACCATGCTGGAGTGATCACTGCTGACTGCAAGAATCACTGCACCCCATTGGATGGGTGGGTGAATGAGTGAGTGAGCAATTCCTTTCTGCACTCCATCCTTATTGCAAGCTTCCTTCCAGTGGGACTTCCTAATCTGGATGCTGCAGCAATGCTTCCACAGCCATTCACACAGAGGAATAGTAAAGGAGAACGGCACAGTAGACACAACTACTTCTTATGACAGCAGCTATTATGTTTAGATTTGTATGTAAAGATCTCATAGTTTTGCAGTGGTTGGGGGTTGGAACAGTGAGTGAGTGGATGAATGGATGGATAGGTGAAAATTGGATGGGTGGATAGTGGATGGGTGAGTGAGGAATTCATTAAAGACTTGGATTCTGCTCTGAAGACCTCTGACACTAACAGACCTGATCAATATTCCCACACTCACACATGAAGAATTGTCAGTTTAACTAACTACAATAAAGCCACTCAGGAAATGTTAGTTTTTGTCTGAAAATGCGGTCAGGGGAGAGACCACATTTCATTTTCTCCAGATCTGGATTTAGGTTTGAATAGGATGGGTCAGTTACAGGTGACACAATTAAGCATGTTTTTGATGGAGCTAGTGAAAGCTTTTAGGAATTAAATTCTTCCGTTGAGAATTTTAACAAGTCAGTCAATGTTTCTGGCAAAATCATCACCAGAGCAATGTTCTGTGAAAGAATGCTATTTTTGAAAGATTACAAAAAAGATGAGAACATCAGTTTTACTCTGTTTCCAAATGTGCATCTTGCAGTTTCATATCTTTACAGTGTGTGAAATGTGCTTTCAAATTCCACACTGAATTCAGCATCAGAAAATATGGAGCATTCAGACATTGATCCGCAACATTTTGGTTTTATTCCAGGCACTAATTTACATCCTTACCCATAATACCACGACATTAACACCTTAGCCATAACCCTTATTCAAAATAAATCCTCAGCTGAAGGATTTCCTCAGGAAATCCTCAGTTGAAAAGAGTCCAAGAACAGTGGGGAGGGTGGAACAGAAACAGAAAATGCTGGAAACACTCAACAGGTCAGGTAGCATGTTATAGTTTTGAGGGCGGGTGATACTCAAAATAATTTAGCAGGGAAATTTCATATGGCTGCACCTATCTTGCAAGTGCAAAACCATTATCTTAGTCTTCAATATTCAATGCTCAGTAATGTGCCATCTACAGTATCAAATTGAGCTGTTCAACAGACATCTAGGGAATGCATCTGAAACTAGCAGTAAGTCATGGCCTTTGAAAACGTAATGTTCAGTTCAGGCCCTGTGATGATATTCAATTGTAACAGAATGGCACGCAGCAATGATGTTTAAAAAGACCCCAAAGCACTGTCCCAAAGATAGTCAGACATTTTTTGGCACTTAGTTTTTTTATTCATTCGTGGGAAATGGGTGCTGCTGGTTGGCCAGCATTAAAACCCATCCCTAGTTTTTGGGAAAAACCAATCTGGTTCATTAATGCCTTTAAGGAAGGAAATATTATCCTTACCTGTTCTGGCCTCCAGACCCTAAGCAACGTGGTTGACTCTTAACTGTCCTCTAAAACGGCCTAGCAAGCCACTCAGTTCAAGGGCATTTAGGGAAGGGCAATAAATGTTGGCCCAGTGATACCCGCATCCCATCAACGAATGTTAAAAAAAATGTTGCGCAGTATTGGCAATTTGAATATTTTGTGCAGCCATGCACAGACAGTAACTTAAAGGGATCAATTATTGTGCAATCTGTGTGGGAATTTCTGGACTGCATATCTCTGCAGCTTAGAGGGAATATTGGTTGTCTGCCATGTGGCTGTGTTGTATTTGGCTCTGTCACCAGGTAGTTGGGAGACCTCGATCATTCTATTGCCAATGCCAGGCATGCTGAGAACTGGTTTATTTCTCCACCTCCTCCACTATAGCAATCAAGGTAACTATGACAGGAGGGCCAATTTTGGTTCTCTGCCTCTCCCTGGCATTCTGTTCTCTCTTCAATGAAGAGAGGAAGAAAAGACATTTAAGTGTGAACAGGGGAACTTTTCAAGAGATTGGAAGAACTATTACTGTGGGGGATAACTGTAGGGATGTGTGTGAGATTGAAATAAGATGATGGCAAGTCAGTAGTGAGCTGATCAATCAGTGTTGTGAGTAGGTATCTCAACAGAAGGATGATGCACCTCCAAACTCTGCTAGTCTGAGGAAAGATATGCTGAAGAAAGTTTAAAAAACAGAATGCAGGGATTTGTACATGCATGTGACATGTCACTCATCTTTCCTGCCTGTTCAGGTCATTAAAGCTCTTGTGGCAATATAAACATGAACAGGTATTCTGAAGGAATTCAAATATAAATATGAAGTTATGAGCGAATCTAACTAAAAATTAGGAGTTACAAGATTAAAATAACGGTTCTCTTATGAAGTCGGAGTTTAAAAATTAAAAGCATGTTTCAAATTTAAAACAAAATTTATCCGCTGGACAAATGTTCAAAAAGTTTGTAAATCTGCTTGAGTATAATCATATACCAATACCCTGTGGCATATCCACAGTCACTCTGGAAAAATAGGAACTGGCTTTTACATCATCTCAGCAATTGATAAATTGTAAGATTCCACAATCTAACCGAATAACCTTAAGGGTGACCCTAAATACATTGCCAAGCTGAATCCTGCAAACTAATGACTATGATCTGTACCTCTCAGTATCCTGTTTGATTGAAGGATGTTGACAAAACACAAATGATGTTGTCCAGCATAAAAGTGCTCAATATGCTTTCTGTTGGTTTAATCATTTTAGGGTATAAATATTCATACCACACAGCAAGTTTTTTTAGATTTATTCTATTCACTCCAGCATCTCTCAGGCAAAGGCATGCTATGACAGTGTAGCAATGCTGGTTTTCCCCTTAATTGGGATAAAGGTATCTCGCAAGACTCAATAGCATTTTAGCATTGGGGATTTACAATAAAAACTACTTTTGAATGTTGATGGATGCTTTAAATATAACTCTCTAACATTTAGACTTAAGATCTAGTTCACTTTTAGAAACAAGATTATACTTACCTTTCTCAGAACTGTTAATGTTGCGATTGGATTGCCACCAAAAGTGAAATGAATGTTGTTATTTAATAAACTTTTATATAATTTAGAAAATATATTTTCTCATATAATCTTCTGTGTCCAAATTCAAAACCCACCTTGGTATATTCTTTCGTGGAGAGGTGCATTTCTGAAGAGAGATGCCCAGACACTTATGATATCCAGCTCGTTATAATCTAGCTAAAACTTATTTAAAAGGCTAATTGGAGGATGGTAAATATCTATGATGATTCCTTTTCTTCAGGAAGAGCTCAATCAGTTCTTCAGACCTAGTTACATGTCTGTGGGGTCTACCTTTCCCAACTGCAAGTGGGAGTAATCAACAAAGGAGTACACTTGATCTGAAATATTCACAAAATGGGGATAAGATTAGAATCCATTTTGGCACTACACTTCTGCTGCTGATCTTGCTTGTCAGTTCCAACTACACCTGCTTGTGGAAATAGAATCTCCCTGCGGGCTCTTACAGCTAACAGCATAGCACCCCGGGATATATCTGATAACTGAGCCTTTTCAAGTTGAGACGAGAGTTGTGAAGTTCCTGCCTCTGTTTTGACACTTTGGCAATTCTGACACTTGCAGATTCTTTCTTGATCATGGAGCTGAAACACCCTGACCTGTGTCATTATCAAGCCCGCCTGCTCTAATTGCTCAGTAAACTCAGAATTCAGGTGTAAACACCATGACCAAGTTAAAGAGTCACTTGTGTGATTGAAATATTCAGATCTCCAATGCCCTTCACTGCTGTGAGTGGATCTGCAAGTTAAAATTTAGCACTTTAGCAGTTTTCTCTTCACAGATGTTGCTTTACCTGCTGAGTATCACCAGCACTTTATGTTGGTATTCCAGATTTCCAACATCTGCAGTATTTTGTCTTTAATATTACCAAACAGCCTATTTGGGTTGCTTGTTGCTGTTCCACAGTGATTGGATTGATCAAATGTCCAATTTTATCAACATCAGATCCTATGTTCCCTGCCATTGCCACTATTCTGTATGTGTATAAACTGAATTCCATCTTCTAATGACTTGCCCAATTGCTGATGCTATCCAGTTTTAACTGGAAATCTATTCCTATTATAATATAAATGGAACTGCTGCTAAATATTCCTGGAAGCAAGGTATTAAGAAAAGAATGGAGGAAAGTTGGCAATATTGCTTAAGGAGACCCTTGCAGTGCTGGAGGAAGAGGACATTCTGGGGGAACCAAGAACAGGCTTTATATGAATCAACTGAGAGATGATCAGGGAACTATTTCATTATTCAGCATGTTCTATCAAGTGCAAACTAGTGAAAAAGATAGAGACGAACAAATTTGCAAGGAAATTACAAAGAGGTACAACAATTATGGTTTTAATTACAATTGGGGACCTCAATTGCCCTAATATGGATTGGGATAGTGGTAGTGTGAAGGGCAGAAAGAGATTAGACTTTCAAGAATACGTTCAGGAGACGTTTCCAGTATGTTTCCCGTTCAATGAGGAAGGAGCTGGATCTTGTTCTGAGGGATGGGGTGGGTCAAGTGGATCAAGTGTCAGTGAGGGAGCATTCAGATAACAGTGATCATAGAATAATAATGTTTAGGGTAGCTATGGAAAACGGCAAGGAGCAATCCTGAATAGGAATAATTAATTGGCAGATAGCTAATTTCAATGGAATGAGAATGGATTGAGCGAAATAAATTTGAACCAAAAATTGACATGCAAAACTGAAATAGAATAATGGGCTTGCTCTAAAGAAGAGATAGATTGGGTACAGTCCAGGTACATTCCCAGGAAGGGGAAGCTGGAGGACAAATTCAGAACTACTTGGATAACAAAAGAGATGGATGATACAGAAAAAAGGTGCATAAGAGAGATGCCAGTTGGATAACACAATTTAGAACCAGAATGAATATAGAATGTTCTAAGGGAAATTGAAAAAAAATAAGAGAAGCAAAGAGAGCTTGAGAAGAAAAGAGCAGCTAATACAAAAGGAAAGCCAAAAGTATTCCATATCCATATAAATAATAGAAGAATGGTAAAAGAAGTGGACTTGTAGGGTCAGGCACACTGGTTACCACTGCTGCCTCACAGTTTGATTCCCGGCTTGGGTCACTCTCTACGCAGAGTCTACACATTCTCCCCGTGTCTGTATGGATTTCCTCCAGATTTTCCGGTTTCATCTCATAGTCCAAAAAAAAGATGCTGATTAAGTGCATTGGCCATGCTAAATTCTCTCTCAATATTCCTGAATAGGCGCCTGAGTGTGGCGACTAGGGAATTTTCACAGTAACTTCATTGCAGTGTTAATGTAAGCCTACCTATGGCACTAAAAATAAAATTACTCATGGAGGTAGGAGGTGAGTCAAGATGAAAGAAGAAATAGGGGCAGAAGAAATAGTTAAGATGGACAATGGACTAAGATTAATAGAGAGGATTTATCAGATAATCTAGCTGTGATTAAAGGTAACAAGTAACCGGGATTGAGTGAGAAATTGCAGAGGAACTGGCCATAATTTTTCAATTCACCTTCAGTTAGTGCCAGAGATCAAGAAAATTGCAAATGTTAGACTTCTGTTCAAAAAAACAGTGTAAGCAAAAGCCTAGTAACTACAGGCCAATCAGTTTAACCTCAGTGGTAAAACATGTTTTTAGAAATTATAATGTAGAACAAAATTAATGTCACTTGGACATTTATGGATTAATTAAGAAAACCCAACACACATTTGTTTTCGTGGGTAATTGACTGGCTTGATGATATAATAGAGAAGGTGATCAGGGAAATGTGATTGTGGTATATATAGACTTCCTAAAAGCAGTTGCTGCAGTTTCACACAGCAAGCTTGTCAGCAAAGCTAGAAGGCATGGAACGAAAGAGGCAGTAGCTTCATGGATACAAAATTGACTGAATGACAGGGAACAGAGAGTAGTGTTTTTTGGTCTGGAGGGAAATTATAGAGTGGGGTTCCCCAAGGTCCGTATTAAGATGCCTGCTTTTCTAGCCATGTATTAATGATGTAGACCTGGCTGCATAGGGCACAATTTGAAAATTTGCAGATTATATAAAAGGCAGTAGTATTCTGAATAATGACGGGGATCACATCAAGAGAGCATAGGCAGGCTGGTGGAATGGGCAGAGAAGGGGCAGATAAAACTGAATGCAGAGAAGAGGGAGGGGTTGCAGGGAAGTTTTAGCATGATGTACAGGCTTAGCTATGTGGAGAAACTGGAGAAAATGGGACATGCTGCTTGTTGCAGAAAGAGTTGTAATGGGATTTGACAAATGTGATCAAAATAGTGAAGGGGTTTTGATAGAATAGTGGGGAAAAACTATTTCCACTGTTTAAAGTTTAAGTTTATTTACTACTATCATAAGTAAGCTTACAATAACACTGCACTGAAGTTACTGTGAAAATCCCCTAGTCGCCACACTCCAGCACCTGTTTGGGTACATCGGGGGAGAGTTTAGCATGGCGAATGCCCCGAACCAGCATATACTTCAGACTGTGGGAGGAAACCAGAGCACCTGGATGAAACCCATGCAGACATGAGGGAAACATGCAAACTCCGCACAGACAGTGACCCAAGCTGGGAATCAAGCCTGGGTCCCTGGCGCTGTGAGGCACAGTGCCAACCATTGTGCCACCGTGCCATCCACTGGCAGGAACACATGTATCCAAATGATGCAGGTTTAAGGTAATTGGCAAAAAAGCCACACTGTGACCAGGAATTTCATTTTGCACACAGTGAGTTATGACCTAAAATTCAGGCATCTGAAAGGTTTGTAGAAGCAACTGCAATCATAATTTTCAGTTTCACGACTAAGAGCAGGGGTGTATCTGCATAGTTATTCTGAAAGTTAGAATCGGTGTCATGGGTTGAATGGCCTCCTTCTCTACTTTATTTTTCTATGAATTACTTTTCTAAGACTCTGGCTGACTGGGTGCAAAGAGGATTCAAACATCTCCCTATCACCTCTGATACATACATCCATCACTAAATAGGTTGAACATATCTTTGTGCTTGCTGCAAGTGTCCTACATAATTTGAATTTTGTTACTACAGCTGATTATCAGGTCAGGGATTCTGCAACTGGCCTCAGCATCTTTGACTATCGAAGGAAAATTATCAGTCCTACGGGCTGAATTGGAAATTTGGGATTTGGGAAGCCAGCCTTGCACAGAATGCGATTTAGAGAATGGGGGCTACAGTGCAGGTGTGAATATGAGGAAACAACGTGAGTAGGTTCAGCTGGGTTGCTTCCACTGCCAGTCTGGGCTAACAAGGGATGAACAGCCATTTAGATAAAGTATTAATGGGTACCCTAGTCTAAAGCAGTTGCTTCCAAAAGAACAGGAAGGGCTGAAAAAGCGAAAATGAATTTCTTTCTATAAAGATGCATTTGCATCTTTATAGAAGAGTAGAAAGTGTTCAGAAGGTTAAAAATTTGCTCTCCTGAGATAAAGATGTTGAAATATTCAGCATCATACATTTTGTTGAGTCTCAAAGATTCATAAGGTCATTTGTTGCTAATGTATATTTGGGAAGTTAATATTTATCATTTTAAAACATGTGAAGACCTATAGCTGGGAAGGAGCAGGGAAAATTTATGATTTCTTGACAATGTCTAGGGAATTGTTATTAAGAATGGTTAAAAGGAATTTCCTTAATTGCAAAGGGAAATTGTAATCATCTTGAATAAGAAATACTTGTCCATTTGACTTGGCAATCCTTGACCTGGAAGTAATATCAACAGGAAGGAAAATAAGACCAGAGGTTGTGAGGCTGGCTGGCAGACACAAAGGAGAATTGTAAGATAAAGGAGAGCTGTAAGCAGAAGGCAATCAGCACACAAATGCAAACACAATAAGACAGAAAGAGGAACACAGAATTCATGTGAGCCAACTAAAGGTCTTTATGAAAAGATCAGTATTTTGTTTGTCAGTAAAAAGGAAAGTAGAATTCCAGGAGCTCTTGGGGAAACATTGTACAAATGAGTTAAAAAGAACTGAATCGTAAAAGATTGTGCAAAAAGCGCAGGCATGCAAGAGCTGAGAGTTTGTATCACAGAATAGTTATGGCACAGAAGGAGGCCACTTGGCCCATCACGTCTGCATCAACCCTCCGAACAAGCATCATGACTTCGTGCTATTCTGCTATTCCCCTGCCTTTTTCACATATACCTGTGCATTGTTTCTATTCAAGTAATCATCTAATACCCTATTGTCAATTGAACTTGTCCTCACCATATTTCCAGACAATGTATTCAAACTCAAACCACTCATTGTGCGAAAAGCTTTTTCTCACACCACATTTACTTCCTTTGCAAATCATTTTAAATCTCTGCTCTCTCACTCTTGATCCTTTTAAGGAACAACAGTTTCTCCCTATCAACTCTGTCCAGCCCCCTCATGATTTTGAACACATCTATCAGATCTCCTCTTAGCCATCTTGTCTCCAAAGAGAATAGTCCCAGCTTTTCCAATCTATCCTCATCACTGAAGTTTTTCCTCCCTGGAACCATTCTTGTACACTTCTCCAACACATTCACATCTGCCTGAGACATTCAGACTGCCTGGATCCACTACAGTTTGCCTATTGCTGCAACAGGTCCACTCAAACACCATCTCCCTACACTCAATCCTGAAACGCCTAGATATTAAAAGACTCCTAATCATAGCTCAGCCTTTAACACCATTATTCCTATGAGACTCAGCTCCAAACTTCATAGCCTGGGACTTGGCTCTTCCCTTTGCAGCTGGATCCTAGACTTCCTAACCCACAAAGTGCAGTCAGTAAGGATAGGCAACAACACCTCCTTTATGATCATTCTCAACACTGGTGCTCCACAAGGCTGTATCCTCAGCCCATTACTGTACTCCTTATACACCTTTGACTGCATGGCCAAATTCCCCTTCAAATTGATTTTCAAGTTTGCTGATGATACCACTGTTGTGGGTCAGATTGCAAACAAGGACAATATGCAGTATGGGAAAGAGATAGAGAACCTGGTGAACTGGTGTGACGATAATAACCTCTCCCTCCATGTCAACGAAATGAAGGAAATAGTCATGGACTTTGGGAGGCATAGTGGAGGGCATGCCCCTGTCTACATCAATGGGGATGAAGTAGAAATGGTCAAAGGCTTCAAGTCTTTAGGTGACAAGATCGCCAACAAGCTGTCCTGGCTCCTCCATGCAGATGTTATAGTTAAGGAAGCCCATCAACGCCCCTACTTTCTCAGGAGAGAAATTTGCTACATCTCTCACCAAATTCTAATGATGCACCACAGAAAGCATTCTTTCTGGTTTTATCACAGGTTGGTAGGCTCCTGCTCTAAGACTACAAGAAACTTCAAAGGGTCATGAACGAAGCTCAGTCCATCATTCAAACCAGCTTCCAATCCATTAAAATAGTCTACACTTCCCACTGCCTCAGAAAGAAAGTCAGCATAATCAAGGACCCCTCACTCCCCTGACATACTCTCTTCTACATTCTTTCATTGGGAAAAAGATATAAAAGTCTGAGATCAAGTACCAACAAACTCAAAATCAGCTTCTACCCTGCTGCCATCAGAATTTTGAATGGACCTACCTCGCATTAAGTTGATGTTTCTCTTCGCCCTTTCTGCACCTCTCCTTTCCTTCTCTATGAACAGAATGCTTTGTCTGTATAGTATGCAAGAAATAATACTTTTCACTCTGTACTAATACATGTGACAGTAATAAATCAAATCAAATCAAATAGCATAGTCAATGCAGGCTTGGAGGGTCGAAGGGCTTGTTCCCGTGCTGTGATTTTCTTGTTTTTTGTTCTAAATCCTCCCAAGGTATGGTGCCCAGAACTGTACATAATATTCCAGTTGAGGTGTAACTAGTGTCATGCATAAGTTCAGCATAAACTCCTAGCTCTTGCACTCTATGCCCCTATTAATAAAGCCCAGAATATGATATGCTTTATTATCTGCTCTCCACCTGTTCTGCCACCTTCAATGATCTATGCATATGTACACCCAGGTCCCTCTGCTCCTGCACCCTCTTAAGAATTTTACCCTTTGTTTTGTGTTGTCTGTCAATGTTTTTCCTATCAAAATGCATCACTTTACACTTCTCCACACTGAACTTCATCTGTCATCGACACGTTTCCTCCACCAATTTGTCTCTTGAATTTCAGCACCATCCTCTTTACAGTTTACAATACTTCCAAGTTTTGTGTCATCTGCAATCTTTGAAATTGTCCCCCGCACACAAAGATCTAGATTATGAATATACATCAGGAAAAGCAAGAGTCCCAATATTGATCCCTGCAGAACACCACTGCAAACTTTTCTCCAGCCCAAAAAAAAGTTGATCAACATTATTCTCTGCTTCCTACTATTTACATAAGAACATCAGAAGTAGGAGCAGGAGTAGGTCATCCAGCCCTTCGAGCCTGCCCCGCCATTCAGTAAGATCATGGCTGATCTGAAGTGGGTCAGTTCCACTTTCCCGTCTGCTCACCAAAATTTAGTCAATTTTGTATCCGTATTGTTACTGTTCCTTTTATTCAATGAGTTGTAACTTTTCTCATAGGTTTATTGTGTGACATTGGGGGCTATTTTACAATTTTGATTTTAGGTGCTGAATCTGGGCGCAATTCAGATCCAACTTGGAAACCTCCTCTCAGGCGGCCCCATACACACTCAGCCTAAAAAAAACGAGTTTGAATTGTGCTGTGGACAGGGCTTATTACACCCGAAATGCTGCTGCTCCAATTGGAGCCTCCAATTGCGCATGGCCCCCACAGATATCACCCTACCCCCACAACATAACTGTCCCCCTTATTCATGCAACCCCCCACTACCCAGATCGATCGTGATCCTTGCCCTCTTCCCCCCACCCCCGATTGCCTGCAGAGTGCTAGCGGACCCTCTCCTACTCCAGCCCCTCTCACCCCTTTCCCCACCCCCACCAACAGAGAGCGATCCAGCCTCCTCCTCCCCCCCACACCAGAGAACCATCTGGTCACTTTCCCCCCCACCAAAGAATGATCTGGCCTTCCCTACTCCCACCCAACCCCCAACCAGAGAATGATCAGACTTCCCTCCTCCCCCCCACCCACCAGAGATACATCTGGCCTGCATCACCGCCTCCCCCCCCCCCCCCCCCCCCCGCCCTGCCGCCAACCACCACCACCACCACCAGCTCTGAACTTACCTCTTCAGAAGCTGGAGCACCGTAAACAGAACTTTGCTGAGCAGTCTGTTTCACACCGAATCTGGACAGGCGAACGCGATGGTAAAGGGGGAAATGCAGATAAAATTGGGCGTCCAGCCCATTAAGTCAATTTAAATGCATGCAAATGCATTCAAATTGATGTCGCGTCCGTTTCAGGCACAGTCTTGATTGAGACCATTTTCAGGCCTCGGTAAAGTGGGACTCTGTACGGACAAGGGCGCGGATTGCGCTGTTCGCCTCATACCCGATTTTACCACGTTTTTGCACCCAAAAACAGGTGCAACGCAGTGGTAAAATCGGGCCCATGATATCAAATGCCTTATAACAATCCATATACACCACATCAACAGCATTACCCTCATCAACTCTTTCTGTTCCCTCCTCAAAAACTCCAGCAAGATAGTTAAACACAATTTCTCATTTAGAAATCCATGCTGGTCCTTCCTAACCAACCCACATTTTTCCATATGATTACTAATTCTATCCTGAGCAATTGTTTCAAGAAGCTAGCCCACCACTGATGTAAACTGACCATGGTATAATCACTAGCGTGATCTTGCAACTTTTTTTGAATAAGGGTGTTACATTTTCAATTATCTAGTCCTCTGACACCTCCCCTGAGGCTAGAGAAGATTGGAAGATTATGGCCAGTGTCCCTGCATTTTCCATTCTCACTTCCTTCAACATTCTTTGTTGCACATGATCCCAATACATGTGCCTTCTCCCCAGCACCAGTCCCAGTGTCACAGGAATCTAAAGCCTTCCCTCCTGTACCATCTTTCGAGCCATGCATTCATCTGCCTTTGCCTCCTATTTCTGTACTCACTTGCATATGGCAGTTGGAATATTCCAGAGATTACTACATCTGAGGTGCTGCTTGCTAATTTTCTATCTACATTGGTACATTGTCAACTTTCAGCACCGACAACCTGTTCAATTCTTTCTCCGTATCCATTTTGAACCTTTCTAGGGATAGAGTTTCCGCGTCTGTCATCAGGTCCTGGGTAACTTTTATCTCCTTGGTGAAGATAGATGAAAGAATTCATTCAGTACCTCATCCATGCCCCTCAGCCTCCATTTATAAATTAACTTTTAGGTCCCTAATTGGCTCAACTCATCTTTTTTATATATCTTTTATTATTTATATGTCTTTCAGAGATTTTGGGATTCCCATTTATGTTAGCTATCAATCTTTTCTCATAATGTTTTTTCACCTCCCCTCAAAACCTTCTGTATTCCTCTTAGTTCTCAATTGTGCTCTGTACCTGACATCTGCCATGGGCATGTTTTTTCTTTCTTATCTTAATTTCATTCTCTTTTTACATTTAGAGAGCTCTGGATTGTTTGCCATAATTTTCCCTTTTAGGGGAATATACCTTGACTGTGTCCAGACCATTTCTGTTTTGAAAGTAGCCCATTGTTCAGCTACTATTCTCATGCCAATATTTTATTCCAATCCAACCAGCCCAACTCTGTTCTTGCCCCACTGAAATTAGCTCTACCTCAGTGAATTATTTTTACACAAGATTACCAATTATCTTTTTCTATCATCATCCTAAACTTTACATTACAATGATCACTGTCTCCTAAATATTCCCCACTGACACTTGATCTACTGGCCACCTCATCTCAAAGAACCAGGTCCAACACTGCATCCTTTCTTGTCAAATTGGACAAATACTGTCTTGTACACGCTCTGGGAATTTTTGCCCCTCTCCACCCTTTACCACTATCCCAGTCTACATTTGGGTAATTAAAGTTCCCCATTAGAACTACTGTATAATGTTTGCATTTCTCTGTAATTTCCCTGCACATTTGTTCTTTTACATCCCACTAGTTGGCAATCTATAGACTATACTGAGCAATATAGTTGCACCTTTTTTGTTCCTGAGCTCTAGCCAAATTGATTCTGTTCTTGTACCCTCTGAGACATCCGCTTTCTCTAGCACAGCAATGTTCTCCTTAATCCCTCCCCCTTTCCTTCCTTTCCATTTTTTTCTGAACTCCTGCACCCAACAATATTTCACAATCAGTCTCGCCCTGCCTTGAGCCAGCCATCTAGTTTGTACATGTGCCTGCTCCTCCAGCACCAGTTCCAGTGTCACAGGAATCCAAAGCCTTCCCTCCTGTATCAGCTTTCCAGCCACACATTCATCTGTTTTTGCCTCCTATTTCTGTATTCACTTCACATGGTAGTTGAAATAACAAGAAGTCTCACAACACTTGTCCAACAGGTTTATTTGGTGGCAAACGCCACTAGCTTTCGAAGAGTTGCTCCTTCATCAGGTAAGTGGGAGTTCTGATCACAAACAGGGCATTTAAAGACACAAACTCAATTTACAAAATAATGATTGGAATACGAGTCTTTACAGCTAATCAAGTCTTAAAAGTGCAGACAATGTGAGTGGAGAAAGCTTTAAGCACAGGTTAAAGAGATGTGTTTTGTCTCCAGCTCGGACAGTTAGTGAGATTTTGCAAGTCCAGGCAAATCGTGAGAGTTACAGATAGTGTGACATGAACCCAAGATCCCATTGAGGTCATCCTCATGTGTGCAGAACTGGGCTATCAGCCTCTGCTCAGCGACTCTGCACTGTCGTGTGTTGTGAATGCCACCTTGGAGAACGCTTACCCGAAGATCAGAGGCCGAATGCCCATGACCGCTGAAGTGTTCCCCAACAGGAAGAGAACAGTCTTGCCTGGTGATTGTCGAGTGGTGTTCACTCATCCGTTGTTGT
This sequence comes from Carcharhinus amblyrhynchos, assembly GCF_965287045.1. Classification (NCBI taxonomy): domain Eukaryota; kingdom Metazoa; phylum Chordata; class Chondrichthyes; order Carcharhiniformes; family Carcharhinidae; genus Carcharhinus; species Carcharhinus amblyrhynchos. The sequence goes on along the minus strand of NC_137333.1, from coordinate 66,265,897 downwards.
AGCGTGTGCATGGTCTCCCCAATGTACCAAGCCTCAGTTGGAATAATCCAGAAATTACTCCATCTGAGGTGCTGTTTCCTAATCTTCTACCTAGCTCCCTAAGTCCCCATTTCCTTTTCTATCTGTCATTAGTACCAATGTGGACCATGATCTCTGTTTGTTCACCCTCCCCTAGAAGAATGTCCTGTAGCCACTCTGTGCCATCTTTGACTCTGGTAATAGGGAGTTAACATACCATCCTGGAATCACGTCCATGGCCATGGAAATGCCTGTTTGTTCCCCTAACTAACAAAAACCCCAATCACTATTGCTCTTCCCTTCCTCTTCCTCCCCTCTTGTACAACTGAGCAGCTCACGGTGTCACAAACCTGGCTCTTGCTGCAGTCGTGTGAGGAACCAGCTTTGAAAATGGAAAACCAATTTCTAAATGGGACCCCAAGGGACTCCTACACTACATGCCTAGTTCTCTTGGACTGCCTGGTGGTCACCCATTCCCTGTCTGCTTCCAGGTTCTTAAGTGGCCATGTGACCACCTCTCGATGTGCTATCCATGTGGCTCTCAGTCTTGTGGATGTGCCACAGTGACTCCCACCGCTGCTCAAGCTCTGAAACCAGGAGCCCAGGTTTTTGCAGCTGGCAGCACTTCCTGAACCTATGGTCATTTAAGACACTGGTAGCGTCCATGACTTCACACATATTACAGGACACGAATTCCATTTGACCGAGTTATCCTGCATCATCTTAACTGTACTTCTCTTGCAGTATTGCTATTCTATTTTGGATTACTTGGATTATCTTACTCTATAGGTCCTGGCTTTCCCTTATTCCAGACACTAGATTTCACATATTGTCCCTCACACTGAGCACTAACTGACCAATCAACTTAGCAGCTTCCTATAATGTCATGGTTGTTTTTTCTCCCCACTGCTGCCTCACAGCAGCTGCAGTACTCATCAAATAACTGAGCTGTTTTCCTGCAGGGGGGTGAGACCACTTCCTGAAAGGCGAAAATGTTAGAAAGCAAAAGAGTACCTCTTTCCCCATGCACTGAGTTCAGAGGAGCAGATCATGAAGCTGATATTGTTGGCTGGTCGATTGAAAAAGCATGCTGAAAGGTTACCCATCAAGGCTGACACAACCGTGTGAAAGAGAGTTTGTAGATTTGCTACCCAAGACCAGGGAGCTCAGATGGAATACACCTGCCAATTAATTCAACTTTCGGGAAAATTCATACGTGTTGCACATGGTGCCACATTTATGCAGTGAGCGATGAGGATGCCTGTGGCTGTGTAAGATGTATCCTGTTGTACTGACTATTTAAAGAGAAATTTATTTTTCATTTGAAGTATTATTTGCCTGTTCATTCACATTTAATTATGGTTATGATTTGTGTTAAAGTAAAAGCTACAAACAGGGGAACCTTGTGCATCATTTCTTCAGCTGGTCAATAGTTCAGTAAGTTTGATTATGTTGGTTTACAGTTTCCCCACAGGGCTGATAGATATTATTGGGCACAATTAGTGAGTTGACGAGAACACATTAGAAAATGGTTTCTGATTAGTTCCGTTTGTGAAGTTTCTCTTGCCTTTGTGTGTTTGAATTGGCAATAACGTCTCGTATGGTGGCATTTAATGGTGGCAAAGGAAGTTTCGTCCATTGGCTGGAGAGTCCTGTGTCACCTCCTTTCATGAAGGTCTGTTGAATTTAGTGCCATTCGCAGCAATTAACTTGTGAGCAGCAGGTCTTCCCAAGATTTAAACTTTTTAAAAGTTCTTTCATGAGATGTGGGCATCACTGACTTGGCCAAAATTTATCATCCATCTTTAATTTCCCTTGTGGCAGTGAGCTGCCTTCTTGAACTGCTGCACTCCCTGAGATATAGATACACATATACAGCAGTCTCAGGCAGGGAGTTCCAGGATTTTGACCCAGAGAAAATGAAGGAATGGCATTATATTTCCAAGTCAGGATGTGCTTTGAAGGAGTAGGTTTCCCTTAGCTTTCTGGATGGTAGAGATTGTGTGTTTGAAAGGTGCTGTCAAAGAAGCCTTGGTGAATTGCTGTAGTGCATCTTGTAGATGATACACACAGCTCCCACTGTCTCTGTTGTGGGGACAGTGAAAGTTGAATTTGGCAGATGGGATGCCAACAAAGCAGGCCGTTTTGTCCTAGATGGGGTCAAGCTTCTTGAATGTTGTTTGAGCTGCACTCAATCAAGAAAGTCTGAAAATCATAGAATCCCTACAGTGCAAAAGGCGACCAATTGGCCCATCAAGTCTGCACCGACAACAATTCCGCCCAGGCTCTACTGCTGTAACCCCTCATATTTTCCCTACTAATCCCCCTGACACTAAGGGGCAATTTAGCATGGCCAGTCAAACGAACCTGCACATCTTTGGACTGTGGGAGGAAACTGGAGCACCGAGAGGAAACCCACACAGGTATGAGTAGAAAATGCAAACTCCACACAGATTCACCCGAGGCTGGAATTGTGGTGCTGTGAGGCAGTACTGCTAACCACTGTGCCATGGAGACTGTTCCATCAACTCCCTGCCTGTTTCTTATAGATTGTGGATAGGCTTTGGGGAATCAATCAGTGAGTTACTTACCATGGAAATCACAGCCTCTTATTTGCTCTTTTGATCACAGTATTTGTATAGCTGATCCAGTTCAGTTTCTGGTCACTCCCAGGGTGTTGATAGAAGGGGATTCAGTGATAGTATAAACGTCAAGGGGGAATGGTTAAATTCTCCCTTGTTGGAGATCATCATTGTCTGGCAAGTGTATGATGCAAATATTACTTGCTGAATCAAGGGCCCCAGGGGCAGAAGTCCTGGATGCCAAGAATTGCCAGCCAATAAACAGCAGCGCAGTGGCTGCAGCTAGTATGAGAACATAAGAACATAAGAAATAGGAGCAGGAGTAGGCCATCTAGCCCTTCGAGCCTGCCCCGCCATTCAATAAGATCATGGCTGATCTGTCGTGGCTCAGTTCCACATTCCCGCCCTCTCCCCATAACCCTTAATCCCCTCGCTTATCAAAAACCCATCAACCCACATCTTAAAAATATTTAGCGAGGCAGCCTCCACCACTTCAACGGGCAGAGAATTCCAGAGATTCACCACCCTTTGAGTGAAGAAATTCCTCCTCAACTCCGTTCTAAACCATTCCCCCTTTATCTTGAGGCTGTGCCCCCTAGTCCTACTGCCCTTTCTGAGCAGGAAGAGTCTCTCCACCTCTATCCTATCCATCCCATTCATCATCTTATACGTCTCAATGAGATCTCCCCTCATTCTTCTAAACTCTAACGAGTACAAGCCTAGTTTATTCAGCCTCTCCTCATAGCTCAACCCCCTCAACTCCGGCATCAGCCTAGTAAACCTCCTCTGCACTCCCTCCAAGGCCAAAATATCCTTGCGTAAGTGCGGCGACCAAAACTGCACAAAGTACTCCAGCTGCGGCCTCACCAATGCCCTATACAGCTGCAGCAAGACCTCCCTACTTTTATATTCAATCCCCCTCGCTATGAAGGCCAGCATCCCATTCGCCTTCCTGACCACCTGCTGCACCTGCAGGCTGGGTTTTTGCGACTCATGCACAAGGACCCCGAAGTCCCTCTGCACCGTCGCCTGCTGCAGTTTTTCGCCACATAAGTAATAGTCCTTCCTACCATTATTCCTTCCAAAGTGGACCACCTCGCACTTGCCAACATTAAATTCCATTTGCCAGTTCCTGGCCCATTCGCCCAGCCTATCTAGATCCTTCTGCAGACTCTCCACACCCTCCGCGCAATTTGCCGTTCCACCAATCTTGGTGTCATCAGCAAATTTCGACACCATACACTCGGTTCCCTCCTCCAGATCATCGATATAAATGGTAAATAGCTGACGCCCCAGCACCGACCCCTGGGGCACTCCACTAGTCACCAACCGCCAATCCGAATAGCACCCATTGACCCCCACTCTCTGCCTCCTATTTGACAGCCAATCCTCGGCCTACCCGAGGCCTAATATTATTGCTGTGAGTGCCAGTGGGAAAGGGCTTAGATGGGGTGGAGTTGTGAGGGAGGGGAGCTGGCAGCCAGGGTTGGGGCTGGCTCGCAGAAGGCCCCTCTTTCCCGATGCCAGGTCCATCGATAACACACTAAATGCCTTTGAACAAGAGACCCACAGACCATAAAACCAATCACCACCCCACCCCTTGCTACCCTAAGGACACTGTAATCCCTCACATGGGCTTTCTTGTCATGCTCTCTGCATGCACTCCTCCATGCTCAGCATTAGGTTAATATCAGTGGTGGAAGCATAGGACTTTAAATTTGGCATTAATTGCCCACTTAAGGGCCTCAGCTAGTTGTGGGGTGGGAATGCCATCCACATTCTTCCCATTATGGAGCTATTCGAGGTGCAGGCAGAAAGGTGGTGGTGTTCATATCTGCCACACCCTTCCTGATTAAATGCCCCCCTCCACCACCAAATCCACCAGTGGGGGAAGGCATTAAATTCCACCATTGAGTATCCATTTCTAAAGAGGGAAAAGTGTACCAGTCAGATATTTATTCAACTCTGCCCACCTGCAAAGAGGAAAGAATTTTGTCTTTGGGGAAAAAAATAAAAGCAAAAGGTCCAATATATTGTAAAATTTGCCTCATGCTGCGACTTATAATTTGAATATTAATGGAGCTACATTAAATAAATTGTTAGTGACACATCATGATGAGGGGGAGCTTTGAAATTTCAAACTATGAAATATGCATTGTTGCTCAGTTGTTGAAGTCAGGCATTCAGTGTATTTAGGATTATTTTATATGCAAAAAAAGCTTATGTGCTTAATTTATAATGACATCTGGAAAGAACATGTAGTTAATGGATAATCCAGGAAGACAAAGATCTATCACACTGTTTAAAAATAGATTATTGGATTCCTTTAGGAACATCATTAATTTATTTGATGTTTTTTTTCCCATTTGTAATCTTGAGACCTTTGTGACACCTGTCTGCTGGGGGCTCTGGAGAACTGAATCGAGTGAAACATTGTCCGGTTCTCTCTTTATTCTCTACCTCATTTAACTTTTAAGATCTCATTTGTGCCCATTACTCTAAGATGCAATGAATTTCTCCATTGTAAATTGACAGCAGTGTGCGAAATAAAAGAACAACATCTTACCATTAGCATCATCAAAGTGCTTAAAACTAGTGAAAGCAAAACTTAGAATTGATGTCAGGAGATTCATCTTCACATGAAGAGCGATTAACAGCTGGAAGGTGTCCAGACAGGATGTTCGGAAGCAGAAGTTGGAATGATATGTTAGGAAAGTTTAATTGGAGAACCTTTTTGGATGAAGAAATGAAAGCAGGCTGAACAGGTTTCCTCATCCGTACACATCTTATGAGCTCGTGATGTTTGTTAATTTTTTCAGCAGTGATATTAATCTATTTTTGATCATAAATAACCTCTCAAATTAGTCAGTCAGTAACAATGTCCCAGGCTTTGTATCTGTTGCACTAAATCATGCCAGAACTGTAAACTAAATTACTAATGTTGCCAGTCACCTCTTTGCTCTTTTCCATCTGTGTCATCAATAGCGATCACTTATTGTAACTGTACATTATGATGAAGTATGTGTTAACTTCTTTGGCAAATTCAGCAAGCTCCTAGTGACAGCTGCCTGAAACCAATCAGTGATGTCTTTCATAAATAATCCTCCTGTTGAATTAAGAATTCTTGGGACCCGAGCACCAAGGGCATTTGTGGCCCCTTTGCACTCTGTGCGCAACCTGTCCCTCAACAATCCATTAAAGCTCACCCAAATGGAGAGCGCTGACCTGCTGTTGGGTTTGGGTTTATTCAATTGGATCAGGGATGGTCGGCTCAGAGCCTTGAGCTGCCTATTGGACATGGCCCATTGCCCCCCTTTGTTTTCCTGGATACAGGTGGACAGGTAAATGCGTTAATGCATCCTTGACAAGTGGCTCATATTTTCCCTCCAGCTTAAACACTGAGGAATCAGATTGAGATTACCTTGAGGCAGGATTAGCGATTTAAATTCTGCTCACGGATCTGCTCCTGCAGAGGATTGTAGCTGTGAATTGAGTGTTCAGACAGCAGAAACATACTGGGATTAGGCACAATGGATTTGTTCTTTCTCAGGCAATTGCCACATCTGGTGCTACCAATTATCCTTGCTGAACTCAGAAAGCAAAACAGTGAAAGGTAGAAGTGAAGCACAGTCTTTATAGTTATACACTAACCAGCTTTCATTGACAGGGGCAGACATTGCATAGTTTACATCACTAACCAACAATCTCTCTTTTGGCGTACATCAAGATAAAGGGGGGGGGGGCGGTTTAGAACGGAGTTGAGGAGGAACTTCTTCACTCAAAGGGTGGTGAATCTCTGGAATTCTCTGCCCGTTGAAGTGGTGGAGGCTACCTCACTCAATATTTTTAAGACGCGGGTTGATGGGTTTTTGATAAGCGAGAGGATTAAGGGTTATGGGGAAAGGGCGGGAACGTGGAACTGAGCCACGACAGATCAGCCATGATCTTATTGAATGGCGGGGCAGGCTCGAAGGGCTAGATGGCCTACTCCTGCTCCTATTTCTTATGTTCTTATGTTCTTATATGAACACAGGTGAATTCCCATTTGGCACCCACCCTCCAGTGCAATTAAACACTGAGTTGATTATGCAACGGAACAACCCTGCTCAATTGTATCAGATGTATTGGAGCAGGAGCAGGGTGCTGCCACTGGAACGGAAATGCCAAAGCTAGCTGCAATGACTTCTTGTGACACAGTGTAGAGGAAGGGGAAAAGCGGCATGCACTGAAATCAACAACCAATCACGAGGGAATACATGGAAGGAGCATTACATTCAGTTTTGAGACATGGAAAATATATGCTGTCACAACTGGTCAAAAAACATGACACATACCCAATAACCACTTACAGTTGTGGTTTCTTGTGTGAATTATGTTTTCTGAATAAAGGGAAATTCCACATGTCCTGATATAGGCCTAACTGAAATATTTTCATATTAAAAGGGAGGCCTCCTTTTTTTGGAAACATTTCTAACTCCTTCCCTTAAGATTGCATAGAATGGATGATAGTCTTCCTCGGTGCCCATTCCAATCCACACACTGTCAATAGCAATTGGAAAACTTACAATCAGAGGTATTATTTCTACATTGGTAATTCCATTGATACTGACCAAACATATTACATCTTGGATCCTTAACAAACCTCAGCAGACAGAGCCCTTAAATCCCCTATAATCCTTTCATGGATTCAAACCCCAGACCACATAAGCAACAGGAGTCTGTGCTAACCCACTGTGCCATCTGCTTTTGTATAATCAGATGTATTGGCTGGGGATCACTGTGGTTTTGAAGCTCTTATAATGACCCTCTGAAATAATGTTGCATTTTACGTTGGCGTTCCAACCATTTTGGTTCTGTTATTTGTTTCTCGTACTTGAGATTGCTGCCTTTGTCCCGCAATTCTAATGTTAACACCAATGGACAATACCCTGATTATGATCAGTGATTACAGCCATTGACTTGATCATTATTTCCAGATATGAAAAATGATCCTGCAGGCAAACGCAGAATGAGGTTAAGCGACCGAGATTGAAAAATAGCTTTAAATACTGACAACAGGAATTAAAAACAGAAACTGTTGGAAAGAAGCAGGTCCAAAATAATATTTCAATTGCTTACTCAGTAGCTAAACCAGAAGCTGGGATGTAAATGAGACACTAATGGTTCTGATTAAGAGGAAACAATCTGAGAATCATAGATACAAGTTGAGAGCCAGCTGTACTAATTATTATCACAACAGTTCACGAATTAAAAGTCTTTGAACAGAATTTTTAAAAAAATACTGGAAATAGTAATGCTGGATAGTATGTTCATAAGATGTAGGAACAGAATTAGACCATTCGGCCCATCGAGTCTGCTCCACCATTCAATCATGGCTGATATGCTCCTCATCCACATTTTCCTGCATTCTTCCCATAACCCTTCAAGGTATTATCAATTAAAAATTTGTCTAACTCTTCCTTAAATTTATCCACTGTCCCAGATCTATATACAGATCTAAATAAAGCAATTAGAAGGCACAGAAAATCAGAAGTGAAGGATAAGTAGCTCTATCTGGAAGAAAATCAAGTGAAAAATAAATGGGACCGGCAAACAAAGAATAATGGTGGAACAGTGCTGCTGCCTCACAGCACCAGGGACCAGGATTCAATTCTGGCCTCAGGTCACTGTCTCTGTGGAGTTTGCACATTCTCCCTGTGCCTGCGTGGGTTTCCTCTGGGTGCTCCAGTTTCCTCCCACAGTCCAAAGATGTATGGGTTAAGTTGATTGGCAATGTTAAATTGTCCTTTAGTATCAAGGGGACTAGCAGGGTGACTATGTGGGGTTACAGAGATGGGACCTGGGTGAGATAGTTGTCAGTACAAGGTTAATGGGCCAAATGGCCTCCTTCTGCATTGTAGGAATTCTATAAGGCTTTTCAGATCTGTAGTGGAGTTCCCCGGTGGTCAGTATTGGATCTTTGTTTTCCCTGATACGTTAGTGACCCAGAGATTGGTGTACATGGCACAAATTCAAAGTTTGCAGATGATATGAAAATTGGAAGAAATGTAAACTATGAGAACAATATTGTAGAACTTCAAAGGGGCATGGTCAGAGCTGCTTTGAGAAGTGGGCCTTCACAGACCATGTGACCAGGTAGTAACCAATGGATCACATAACCTTTGGCCAATTGGGAGTGAAGGCCATATCCCCGGGGCTGAGTTGGCAGAGCAAGTTGAGGGTGTTGTTGGGAGCAGACTCTTGTTGTTGTGATCTACATCCTTTAGTTGTAAATACTTTTTCTCATTGAATAAACCATCTTTTTTTCTATCTGCCATACCCAAATTGCCTCGAGTTATTACATTGACCTAGAGGACAAATCGGATCAGTCGTCCGAAGGCCGCAGTGCAGTTAGAAGGAGAGGGGAGTGATCGCTTAAAGTTCAAAGGGAAAAGGTACAGACTCCATTTTAAAGATGGCACCATTTAGGAAAATAGTGACATTCAGCCCTGAAATCGAGAGTCAGTGGCAGCACATTAAGACATTGCATTTTTTTTTGCAGCAAACAAATTAATGGCCCAGGAGAAACAGGAGGCAATAGTGCTCGTAGTCTGCGGTCCACAGACCTACAATCTGGTGGGGAGTTCCAGACACAAAAATCTTCAACCAGTTAGTCAATTTAACAGTTCACAAATTAAATGTCTCTAAACGGAATGTTAAAAAATACTGGAAATAGAAATGCTGGATAGTATCTAAATAAAGCAATTAGAAAGCATAGAAAGTCAGACATGAAGAAAAAATAGCTCCAGCTGGAAGAGAATCGAGTGAAAGGTAGGTGGGATAAACAGCTTGATGGCTGGATTCATGGCGGAGCACTGCGAGTTCGGGCTGTGTTTGGAGACAATTTGAAGGACCGTTTGGTTTGTAGGATCAACAACCTCAACATCTAAAAGAAACTGCTAGCTGCAACCAAGATATCACTGGAAAATGAATGGAGATGTCCCAAGCGACTGAGTACACTGAGCAAGGTGTGTGTGAGCTGCAAGTCTTGTAGAATGAGGTACATCAGTTGTGGCGGGAAATGGCTGCTGCTAGGGACAGTTGAGTGAGGGCACAGTGGGGCCTGAGAAGAGATAGAAGAGTCTGTCAGCACTAGGGTCTGAGGCATGTTATTGTTGTGGGGGAGACCACTCCCAAGAAATGTGCTGGTGTGGGAATTTTATCTGTTTCAGATACAGAAAGAAAGCTCACCTGCAAGCTAAATGTAGAGTGAAGAAGGCTGCGGAGAAATAATGAGTAAAGTCACTGTGAATAAACTGGCAGAGGAATCAAAGGAGAGATCTGAAGCTTACACACTCAATAATGTCCAGTTTTGCAAGCCACCTCCCATTGAGATTGTTTTAATGGTCAACTCCAGTCATAATTGCCAAATAGATGATCTATTTTGATCTCTTCCTGAGGTAAGCAGATCACCATCACAGATGCCAGTCTTCAGCTGATCTGATTCACTCCACGTGAAATCAAGAAACGGTTGAAGGCACTGGATACTGTAGAGTGTATGGGCCCTGACAACATTCCAGCAATATCTCTAAAGACCTGTGCTCCAGGACTAGCCATGCCCCTGCAAATAAAGTTACATACTAGATGGAGAATTTAAGGTTTCGCAGCGTTAATCCCAGGATTATCAGCATCATAATAGCAGAACTGACATAAAAGTTACCAACCTAAAATGGCTGGTAACTTGAATTATTGCCAATGTATGTATTAAACAGAAGAAGCCTTCATTCAGACAGTGAAAAATTGGAACACAGCCAGAATAAATATTTGTGCTTAGAGTTGATACAGAGTCATAAAGTCACAGCACACAAACAGCCCTTTGGCCCAACATTTCTATGCTGACCACCAAATACTAATCTATACTAATCCCATTTACCAGCATGTGGCCCATAGCCTACTACCTTGTTAAAGTAATATTCCCGAAACACTGAATCACTTCAGATAACCAATGATTAAAAATGTGGTCCAGTATTGAGACAATTCACTGACACAAAGTTTTGAAATAAATCTAACTTTACTTTTAGGAAGATAGCCAACCAGCCAGCCATTTCAAAACTTTCAATAACACAGCTTCAAAAGGAAATAGCTTGGGCGGGATTTAGAAAGCTTGTGTATTTGGAAGTGGCATGATTAGTTTTAGTTATCATTTATAACTTCTTGTATTAGCTGTAACCTAGAATGGGCTTCAATAAAATGTGTATATTTCTGAAGTTTTTGGGTGTATGTAATACACAAATTGATTGGTCTACTAAGACATGCCTCAGTGTGTGGCCCATCCTAAGATAACATTGTGGGTTTTGGAAGAGAGGTCTAAGACCATGGGTGGGCTTTTCCTGCTGCATTCACCCTAAGACTGGCAAATCCTGTCTGAAGTTAACAGACCTTTGCATGGCCCATTACCTGTCTGTTATGATTCCCATGACAGGCAGGATATGGATATTCCTCCCTATGTTACTTTAACGCTTATAAATCTTTTTTGGTTGGGACTATAAGCAAGCAATAAGTTTGAGGGAGCTTTGAAGAAAAAACATACAAACTCAAAATGATGAATCTTTTTCTCTCTCCACAGATGCTGTCAGATCTCCTGAGGATTTCCAGCATTTACTGTTTTTATCTCAGATTTCCAGAAACCACGGTTTTTGCTTCTAATAAGTTCAAGGAAATTGGCTTAACCTGCTGGGTAAGTAAAGATAGAACCATTAATAGCCCTAGCCAAGCTATTCCAGTATAGCTACAACACTGGCACCTACCCTACGATGTGGAAAATTGCCCGGGTATGTTCTGTTCACAGATATCAGGACAGATCCAACCTGGCCAATTACTACCCCTTCATTTATTCTCGGCCATCAGAAAAGTGATGGAAGATTCACCCTACAATAACCTTCTCACTGACATTCAGTTTGCGTTTGACCAAAGCCACTCAGTTCCTCAACTCATTGGTCCAAACATAGACAAAAGGGCTGAACACAAGAGGTGAGGCGAGAGTGAGTGCCTTTGGTATCAAGGCAGCATTTGATTGAGTGTGACATCAAGGAGCCCGAGCAAAACTGGAGTCAATGGAAATTGGGGGAAAACTCTTTACTGGTCGGGGTCATACCTAATACAAAAGAAGATGGATTGGTCTCTGGAAATCAATTACCGCAGACATGGGACATATGGCTGCAGAAGTTCTCCAGGGTAGTGTTCTAGGTCTAACCTTCAGCTGCTTCATCAATGACTTTCCCTCCTTTAGAAGGTCAGAATTGGGATATTCATGAATAACTGCACAGTTTACAGAACTATTTATAGCTCCTCTTAAGGTCCCAGATACTGAAGCAGTCCAAGACCCAGACAATAATCAAGCTTAAGCTGAGAAGGAACATTCATGCCACACACGTTCCAGGCAATTATTACTCGCTAACAAAAGAGAATCTAATCATTGTCCCTTGACATTCAATGGCATTAGCAACTCCGAATTCCCTCATACAGCATCCTGGACTGAAATTGAACTGGACTAGCCATATAAATATTATGCAAAAAGTGCAAGTTAGAGACTAGTAAGTAACTCACCTCCTGACTACCCAAAGCCTGTCCACCATATACAAAGAAAAAGTCAGGAGTGTGATGGAATACTCTCCACTTGTCTGGATGAGTGCAGCTCCAACAACACTCAAGAAACTTGACACCATCAAGGACAAAACAGTCCCCTTTACAGACATGCAATTCACCAATTGAAACATTGACTCCCTCCACCACCAACGCAGTGGCAGAAATGTGTATCATTCACAAGATGCACTGCATCAACTCATCAAGGCTTCATTCCAAACTCAAGGTCTATAGCAAGAGAAGCAGACACATAGGAACATTGGTACCTGCAAGGTTCATTCCAAATCACACACCATTCTGAATTGAAACTATGGGCCCTATTATTTTACCATTGCAAAACGGATGCAAAAATGTGGTAAAGTCGGGTGTGAGCCATTAACGCGATCTGCGTCTCCATCCACGCAGATGGCCCCTTTACCGAAACCTGGGTACAACAGTGAATTAAGTGCATTTGGAAGAATTTCAATTGAATTAATGAACTGCCCACCCAACCTTATCAGCATTTGCCCCTTTACCACTGCGTTTGCCGACCTGGAGTCGTGCCAAAATGAACCTGCTGAACAAAAATCTGAAAAGGGCACTCCAGCTGCTGAAGAGTGAGTTCAGTGCTTTCAGCAGCTCTCTGACTCAAATCATTGAGGGGAGGTGAGTCAGACCATTCTGTGGTGGGGATAGGAAGGAAGTGAGGCCAGATCTTGTCTGGTTGGGGAGGGGAGGAGGAGGAGGTGGGTCAGATGTATCTCTGGTGAGAAGTGGGGGAGGGAGGCCCGATTGTTGTCTGGTGTTGGTTGGGGAGGGTGGCGGGAAGGGCCAGTTGTTGTCCGGTGGGGGGTGGAGGGCCAATCATTGTCTGGTGGTGGAGGGGGGGTGGGCCAATCGTTGTCTGGTAGGGAGGGAGGAGGAGTTGGTGGGTCAGTTGTTCCTCTGGGGGTGGGGGGATGAGTGAGGCCAGACCATCCTCGGGGGGGGGGGGGGGGGGGGGGCGCGGGAAGCGTAGTGAGTGAGACCAAATCATTTTCTGGGAGATGAATGAAGCCAGATCGTTCTCTGGGGAAGGGAGGGGACTGAGGCCAGACCATTCTATGAGGGGTGGTGGGGGTGGCAGGCGGGTAAATGTATCTCTGGTGAGAGGGGAGTGGCCCGATCACTCACTGGTGGGGGGTGGGGCAGATGGATCTCTGGTGGGGAAGGGAGGGGGGCAAGGAGGACCGCTGCCACTCTGCGGGTGATCGGTGGGGAAGGGGTAAGGAGGCAGGGAGTCCCAATCGGCCTAAGTAGCGGGAGTGGGGCAGTGGATAAGGGGGACAGTGATGTATGTGGGGGCCATCGCTCCAGCTTTTCACTCCCAGGCATTTTCTCTGCTTTCTGTGGCCCGGAAGCGATCTGACATGGGTGCATTTTTTCAAATTTTTTTCTAACCTGCTTCACAGCATGCGCAGTCCAGAGCGCCGATCATTCTAGCTGCGCTAAGTCCTACCCACATCGTGAATAGGACCCGTGATTTTTTTTCAGGCTGAGTGCATATGGGAATGCCTGAAAGCAGATTTCTAAGCCCGATCCGAATAATGCCCAGATTCAGCACTCAGAATGAAAATAGTAAAATCAGGCCCTATGTCACCATTTCTTCACTGTCAGTGGGTCAGAATCCTGGAACTCCTTTTCTAACAGCACTGTGCAAGTTCCTACCTCACATGGTCTGCATCAGATCACATAGGCTACTCATCACCATCACCTTTTCAGGACAATTGTGAATGGTGCACACACACATCCTGTGAAAAAAATTAATTAGTAGTCTGGTAGATCCCACCACTGGATTGGTCCTAATACAGGCATCAAAATTCTGCTGTTCTCATGGAGCACATAGTCACTTCAGAATCCCTTGCAGTTTTGACCTCACTGCCATCCTGCACAGCAATGACGCACATACTGTAATCTTCCAAGACATGAAGTTGGCATACAGGCCCTAAACGTGATTAGTACCGCAGCTTTATATAGACTGGGAAATCATATTGGTTTCAGTTAGCTTAATAAATTCCTTGAAGATGTTCTCCTCCAGATTAGTGAGCATACAGAGGCAAAACCCAATGGCATGGAGAAGCATAAATTGGACATAGATAATGACAGCACTTTTGTTTCCTTGGCATGGTGGCACAATGGTCAGCAGAGCTGCCTCACAGCACCAGGGACCTGAGTTTGATTCTAGCTTTGGGTCACCGTCAGTATGGAGTTTGTACATTCTCCCTGTGTCTGCATGAGTTTCCTCCAGGTGCTCCGGTTTCCTCCAACACTCCGAGGATATGTAGGTTAGGTGGATTCGCCACTGTAACTGCACAGTGTTATGTGGATAGGTCAGAGGGACAGGCCTGGGTAAGGTGCTGTTTTGGAGAATCAGTGAAGACTTAATGGGCCAAATGGTCTCTTTGCATTAGGGTTAGGGATTCTATAGAATACAACAGTAATGAGGTCAAATTTATAGAAACTCTACAGTGCAGAAGGAGGCCATTCAACCCATTGAATCTGCACTGACCATAAACCCACCCAGGCCCTACCCCCACATCTGTACATATTTACCCGCTAACCTACACATCTCACAACTCTAAGGGACAATTTTATCATGGCCAATCAACCTAATCCGCACATCATTGGACTGTGGGAGGAAACCGGAGCACCCGGAGGAAACCCACGCAGACACAGGGAGAATATGTAAACTCCACACACACAGTGACCCAAGCTGGGAATTGAACCCAGATCCCTGGAGCTATGAAGCAGCAGTGTTAACCACCATGCTACCATGCCACCCAACACTCCTTAACTGGATTAGTCATGGTAAATGCACAGAGTTATGGGGATAGAGCAGAAGGGAGGGCTTGACTGGGATTCTCTTTTGGACTTGATTGACTGGATGACCTCTTTCTGCACTGTAAGGATTCTGATGTTCTATGGTTCTATCGTTCTGTATCTCACACAACAGGAGAGAGAAATCTTTAAACGCAGCTCAGAAAATATCGACTATGGCAGAACATCAAAATGCAGCAGACAAGAACAGAATGTCATAGGATAAGGAGTCAGCTGGAGTGAGCGTAATGCCTTGAATTTTTATTTCAATATTTTTGTTTAATTGATCAAAATAAGACTGAATCAATAAATTAGCACATAATTAAAGCCTATTTGACAATTGTCCATCAGTGTTCAATTAATTAACCAAATCCAGGGTTTAAAGTTAAAATTAAACAGAAAGGGAGAGCAACACTAGAAGGTCCTGAACTTTTCAGTGAGCTAAAATCTAACGAATCTAAATAGAAATTAAATTAACACATTTCAGTTAACTTCCCTATAAAATTAAGTGATATCAGCACAAGAGAAACAGCTGATTGGTGAGTATTTGCTAAGTTTTTATTTGTTTCAGTCATAAGCTTAATTGTCTAATAAACAGAGGAAGACAGACTGCTTGTACCTGTGAATGGACCATCCCGTCCCATGTTTGAACTTCTCATGTCCCAGACCGTGCAGGGGATGTTGTCGACTATAGCGGCTTGAGCTCTGGGCTTTGGATTTTATGCAGCAGCTTGCACCACTGTAACACATCTGTTAGATGGGAATTTGTGAATGGCATATTTACACATGTGGTAATCCTGCAGCTAAAGAAAGTGCAGGCAAGTAAAGAACCGTGACTGCCAAAGAAGACAATGCAGGCGTTCTCTTGAGTGTATCTTACTTTCTAACCAATATTCCATTCTGAATAGCATATAAGTAATTAAAGGTTGATAAAAGGAGGAATGGAGCTCAATAGGGACTTAAAAGGAGACTTACGCATTGAAGTAGAGGGCATGGTTGAGATAGTAACAGAATATCTTGCATTTGTCTTTATCCAGGAAGAAGGTGCTGCCTAACTCATAATGAAAAGCAAGGTGGTTGAGACACTGGATGGGCTAAAAATTAATAAAGAGGCTGCACTTAATGTTGCTAAGTTAACCAAATTAACTGAATTGAAGGATGTTGAGGGAAATAAGAGTGAAAATTGTGGAAGCTGTAGCCATAATCTTCTGATCCTTCTTAGACATGGGTTTGGTGCCAAAGGACTGGAAAAATCATAGAGTCATAGAATCCCTACAGTGCAGAAGGAGGCCATTTGGCCCATTGAATCTCATCAACCACAATCCCACCCAGGCCCTATCACCATAACCCCACATATTTACCCTGTGAATCCCCTGGCACTAAGAGTCAATTCATCATGGCCAATCTGTCTAACCTGCATATCTTTGGAATATGGGAGGAAACCAGAACACCCAGAGGAAACCCAGGCAAATGTTACTCTTTTGTTCAGAAAAAGATGCAAGAATGAGTTAGTAACTGTGGGCCAGTCAGTTTAATCTTGGTCATAGGAAGGTTTTAGAAATTATTAATAAGGACAAAATTAACAGTTGCTTTGACAAATATATATGAATTAAGGAAAGCCAGCATGGATTTCTTAAGGATAACTTGTTTTTAACTAACTTGTTTGAGATTCTTCATGAGGTAACAGAGAAGGTTGATGACGGTAATGCAGTTGATATGGCGTACATGGATTCCAAAAGACATCTGATGTAATGCCACATAACAAGCTTATTAGCAAATTAGAGCTCCATGGAATAAAAGGGACAGTAGCAGCATGGATAAAAAATGGTTGAGTGACAGAGATTAGTTGTGGCCCGTTGTTTTTTGAGAATGGTAGAAAATATATAGTGGGATGCCCAGGGTTGGTGTTAAGATCCTTGATATGTATTAATTCCTAGACTTGGGCACAATTTCAAACTCTGCTTTAGGCAAAACTTGGAAAAATTGTGAATTGTGAGAAATTTCAAGAGGATATAAACAGGTTGGTGGAATGAGCAGACAGGTGGCAGATGGAATTTCACACGAGGTGTGACATTCATTGATAAGAATAATGAGGTGAGGCAATATAAAATAAAGGGTTCTGCGGAAAGGTCATTTATATCCAAAACATTATCTTTGGTTTGTCTCCACAGATGCTGCCAAACCTGCTGAATTTATGCAACATTTTCTGTCCCTATTTCAGGTTTCTGGTATCTACAATGCTTTGCTTTTATAAAATAAAGGGCGCAGGAGCAGAGGGACTTGATTGTGTGTGTACAATTTATTGAAACTCCCAGGTCGTTTTAAGACTTTATTAGTAGGAACATTCAATATAAAAACAAGCATGTTATGATAAGCACATTTAAGACTTTAGTTCAGTCTCAAGTGGAGTATTGTATCCCGTTCACAGCACGACTCTCTAGAAAGGAAGTGAAAATATTAATGAGGGCACAGAAAAGATTCATGAGAATCGTTCTAGGGTTGGGGATCTTTAGTTACGTGAATAGATTGGAGATTTTGGAGCTATACTCCTTGGAGAAGAGAAGATTGTAAGGAGATTTGATACAGATATTCAAAAATCATGAAGGTTATGTACAGAGCAGATACTTTCTGAAAGGTTGAGAGCCAAAAGTTCATCAGATTTAAGATGATAGGCAAAAGAAGCACTGGCAACAGCAAATGGTGATGATCTGGAATGCACTGCTTAAGAGCCTGGTGGATGATGATTCAATCATGGATTTCAAAAACATTTGGTTACATATCTATAAAGAAAGAGAATGTAGGGCTCTGGGGAAAAGTCAAGGAGGGGGTCTAGGTGAGTTGTTCATGTAGAGCACCAGCAATGTGCATCGTGGACTGAATGGCCTCCCTTTTGTGCTAAAATCTTTCTATGATTCTATGTATAATTCTGTTAGGAAATGAATTAGGTCAGATTGCTGATGGTGGCTGTTAAAGTGGAAGAGCCAAGAGTCGAGACCTTTCAGACCTGTATTCGTGGAGGTCAATGGACACCACCACCTTTTCAGGATCCAGCTGAATGAGATACATCATTCTAACATTACTCATACATCAGCTACCCTGCAAAAACACCCATGGTAAGCGCTCAGAAATTGCTGTTTGGGACTACGAGGTGGGAAAGTGAGGACACCCGCTCTTTTGGGTAATAAAATGAGTAGCCACTTCATTTAGATTGTGTGCAGATGGTGTTACTGAAATGGTTCTGTGTTTTGGAAATTGGGAGATGAATGACTTTGATGGTAATTGTACAGTAGGTTTTAATTTGCAGTATAATTGATACATACCTGCAGGGAGTTGGGAAGTTATTTGTCAAGACTGTTAATGCAGGGCCATGGGATTCATCAGTTGAAGGATGAATAAAGCAACTGCTATAACAGTGCTCCAGCTTGGAAAAACGTTGACAGACTTATAACATTCTCCATTGCCTTCCCCCTCATTGACAGCTCCATGCATAGTCCTCGATGTGCATAAACATCGTGAAGCTTTTGAAACAAGATAGAATATAAGAATTTGTCTGGGCTATGTTGTCCAGGCATCTGAATTATTGTTTCAAGATTCTAATCTTTGTGGAAGCATGAATCTGATTGTGCTTATGTGTGTGAATTTTGCACAAGTGTCAGAAGCGATGTCTGCAATGGATAACCTTTTAGTGTCTGCAGAAAGATAAATGCATCAGAGCAGCTGCTGTGAAAGTGGGCCATGACCTACAGGATCAATTGCAGATGGCCACAGACTAGTTGCATACTAATAGAACTCAGGATTAGACGTGTGAAATCTATGGTACCTTGATTTGGGACATTCTGCAATTAACATGAACTTTAATGCCCTACCCTGCTGCTTCTGGATGTCTCCAGAGAAAGTAAAAAAGACATGTGATTGGAGCACAGAGTGAGCCAAGTGCTGAGTGCTTCAAGGTGCATGTGTTAATTTGGGAATTAGGTGCAGAAGGGGAATGAGATGCTACTTTTTACAACTTTAAATTAAAATTTACAACTTTAAAATTAAAATTTTACAACTTTAAATTAAAATTTAAAGTTTTTTAAAGTTTATATATTAGTGTCACAAGTAGGCTGACATTAACACTGTAATGAAGTTACTGTGAATCCAGCCTCCAGTAGCTGGTGAGCTTTCAAAGGTGTTAAGTGGGTGAATGGGTAAGTGATGGGTAGGTGAGTTTTAAGATTTTATCCTGCTAAACTGTAAGTACGGAGTAGATACATTAAATTTATAACTTGAGTAGTTAAACAATCTAACATAATTATAGATAACAACTGAGCAATATTTCTAAACTGGAAATCTAATTAGCTAAATAAAGCACAATAAAAATAGCAATGCAGGTGTTGTGTTGCAGCTGCAGCATGTGGGTGCTGACTGACACCAATGTGATCCACAGCAATGACATCTGTAATAAGTATCTAAAACTTGGGGAATCTCAGCTCAGAATTAATAAGCCACAGTCTGAACTTCAGGCACCATAATGCATCAGAGAGGAAGAAAGTAACCTGAATAATTTGCTCTAGGTGTTAAGATGATAGGAAATTTGGAAAGATAGAGGACAAAGCTATAGTGTAAGGTAGTGACGTGCATAATGATAAGCAGAGTGTGACTCGAAGGGACAGAGTGTATAAATGTAAGAGTGGAGCAACAATGAGTTCAGGGTAGGGGAAATGGTAAAAAGACAGAATTAAAGGCCCTTTTTCTGAATGTACACAGCATTCATTCAGAAGAATTGATTGTACAAATAGAAATAAATTAATATGATATAATAGCCATTACAGAGACATAAGATGGAATTCTACCACCACGCTGGCCCCAGAATTGGAAAGGGCATGGCTTGTAGAACGAAATTCTCCTTTGGCCTTGAGCAGGAATTTATGAGCCTTACCCAAGCGAGGTCATAAAATACTGGCCATAGTTACACAGTGGCCAAGACTGGGATGAATATAGTCATAGACATGCGACATTTTCAAAGAATAGCAAGGAAAGGATAGGAGATTAGAGTCACTGTCAATCAAGGGTGAGATTAGTACAGTAGAGAGAATTGATCTCAGATCAGAAGATCAAAACACAGAATTTATTTAGGTGGAAATAAGAAATAGCAAAGGCAAGAAATCACAGGTTGGAGTTGTTTTGAGGTTTTCTGACAGTAGTGACACTCTAGGGCAGAGTAGAATTTGAAAAATAATAAGGGATTGAAAGAAAGATACTGCAATAATTGTAGGAGTGTATTCAGGGCAGATTATCAGAACAATATGTTCTGGTACCAACCAGGGAAAGATGATTTAGATGTAGTAAAGTATAATGAGACAGGATTAATTAATGCCATCATAGTAAATTATTTCCTCGGCAAGAGTGCCAATGACATTTTTTACCCATTTGTGATATGGGCATTGCTGGCGAGACCAGAGTTTATTTCCCACCCCTAGTTACTCTTGAGAAGATGTAGGTGAGCTGCCTTCTTGAACTGCTGTAGTCCATGTGTTGTTAGGGACAGAGTTCCAAGATTTTGACCCAGTGACAGAGAAGGAATAGTGATATATTTTTCAGTCAGGATGGTGAGTGGATTGGTAATGTTATCATGTATTTGCTGTTCTTGTCCATCTAGATGCCAGAACAAGCAAGGTGCATTTGAAAAGTGCTGTCTCAGGAGCTTCAATGACTTCCAGCAGTGCATCTTGTAGATAGTAAACACTGCTGTGACTGTATATTGGTGGTGAATATTTGTGGATCAAGTGAATTGCCTTGTGTTTGACGGTGCTAAGCTTCTTGAGTGATGTTGGAGCTGCACTCATCCAAGCAAACGGAGTGTATTCCATCATACTCCTGACTTATGCTTTGTAGACAGTGGGCGGACTTTGTGGAGTCAGAAGGTGAATTACCCACTGTAGGGTTTCTAGCAGCTGGCCTGTTCTGGCCCATCCAGTTTTATTCCTGATCAATGGTAACCCTACAGGATGTTCATAGTAGGGGAATTCAGTGATGGTAATGCCATTAAATATAAAGAGGCACTAGAAATAAGATGAGGGGACTTCACATTCAGTTTGAAGGTGAGTAATGTGGGTCTGGTACTAATGGCTTAGATTTAAAAGCAATTGCAAAAGTATTCAAACAGAGTTGGTTCAAGTGGAATGGGAAAATTCATTAACAGGTAGGATGGTAGAAAATCAGCAGCAAGTATTGGAGAAGAAGAACACCAAATGGAAAGGTAACAATTCTCTTAAATTGAATGAAAACAAGCTATTAGCAGACTAATGATAAGAAATTGCAAGGGAAAGAAATTGCTGATGAAAGTCATTTATAAACCGCCTAACAATAGCTGTATTGTAGGACAGAATATAAATCAAGAAATAATTGTGACTTCTAAGAAAGGTACTGCAGAAATCATGGGCAATTTTAATATGAATATAGATTATACAAATCAAATTTACAAAGATAGCCTTGAGATGAGTTCACTGATTGTATTCGGGACTGTGTCTTAGAGTAATACATTTTGAAACCAAGCGGGGAACAGACCATTTTAGACCTGGTAATGTGTAAGAGGCAGGGTGAATTAATGATCTCATAGTAAATGATCCTCTAGGCAAGAGTGATCATAGCATGTCAAACTTTCACATTTAGTTTCGGGCTAAAAAATGTAGGTCTGAAAATACCATCTTCAGCTTAAATAAAGGCAATTACAAATGTATAAACAGAGTTGATATCAATGGACTGGAAAAATAAGCTAAAGGTAAGATGATAGAGAAGGAGTAACACATATGTAAGGAGGTATTTAATAACTATCAACAAAGATATATTCCATTGAGAAATACATACTCTACAAGAAGTATGCACTACCTAAGAAAGTTAGGGATGGTATCAAATTGATAGAAAAGTTATACAATGCAGAAAAGTTTAGTAATAAACCAGGAGATTGTGAACATTCTAGAAACCAGCTAGGGATGAATAAAAAAAAGAGCAGAAATTGTGGTTCAACAGAAAACTTACAAAAAATATAAAAACAGTTTGTACAGTACAGTCAATCCCAGTTTTAAGTGTCCCCTTTTAAAAGTGGTTTTGTTTTAAAGGGCTTTATTTTTAAAGTTTGGTTTCCATTTAAAGTGCAATGTTCCCTGTTTTAATATGTGTAAGCAATATGAAGACGCCATCATGCCCTGAGTCTGGCTTGTGATCAGCATCATTTTGTCCTTTTTGAACATCCCAGGAACACTATTCTTTGCTGCATTTTAAGGTGCTTGTACGAAACATTTTCTTTGTTCTACCTTGTATTAATTGAAGAACTTTGTGAACGCCCTTTGAAAGAATTCTCCACTATGCTGAATCTTACAGTAAAGGTATTGTATTGTAAACTTTGTCTTTCAAATTTCTTTCCTGCTGGTACAGTACATACCTGAGGAACTGCAGTGGACTTTGTTTTTAAAATAATTATTGATTATATATTGGTACTTCTCTGCACTATACTGAACTGCATTGAGTTTTTGGCGTGAAAACTAAACATCAGTTTGGAGAAAAAGCAAGCTGTTGCTTAGTAACAGGGACACCTTTAGGTAGGAAGGTTTTCTGAGTATTGTTTTTGCTGGATTTATAGCAGTTCAAGCTAGGAAGCAAGAGAGTGAACAGCTCTCAACTCTGCTAGAAGCCATACAATGGAATAAGTTGCATGAAAACAAGTTCCAGAGGAAATAAAGGACAGTTAGTTCGAAAAAATGGAATGAAAGAAAAAACTCCAGGACTATTGAAGTGAAAAGGAACAAAGACACACTGTCTATAGAACAGAAAACTATTCATGGAAGGGAAAATCAGATCTGGGAAGAGAAGTGTTGATGTAGTTGGCTACAGTCAAGCCATATATCTGAAGCAATTGTAAGGTTTGGTCCCATTATTTCTGGGTTTTGAAGCAATATTATTCTGCTGGGGGCTGAGCATCTGAGTTTGTGCAGAAGTTTGGATGCATGATGCAATTCAAGACAAAGGAATACTGAAAAGAGAGTTGGAAAATCTGGAGGCAGTTCCTTGCTGAAACAGCGGCGTGCAACCTTTGTTTGAAAGGACAGTTGGAAGACCTGGAGGTGAATCTTTGCTGAAAGCAGCTGAGAGAAAGCGTTGGTTTGGAAGGACATTTTCAAGCATGCCTGTTTGACAGCAGAGTTTGGAAATACTCATGCAACAATCATCTGGAGGAATTGGAGGAGAAATCGTTGAAGATTGATTGAGCTGCATCTCCTATTTGGTTTGAAAGTGGCGGTTGTCTGATCACAGTCAACCTCTGGGTTTAAAGGACTGTGTGTCTGCTGAGATATTATAGTGTAGGATACTTTATAATCTGTGTTAACCCTGAAATATGCACATCTGGAAGAAAATTGACTAGTTTATGACAGGCAGCATTGTTTGTATGAGGAAGGTCTTGTCTCACCAACTTGATTGAATTTTTTGAAGAGGTGACAAGGATAATTTAAGAGGTAAGAGCTGTAGATGTAATTTATTTCAACTTTAGTAAGGCATTTGAAAAGGTCCCACATGGCAGATGGTTCCAAAAACTAAAATCGAATGGGATTCAGGGCTGGCTGGCTCATTGGATGCAGAATTGCCTCAGTCATAGAAGGCAGTGGGTAATGGTGGAAGGGTATTTTTCTGAATGGAGATCTGTAGCTAGTGGTGTTTTGCAGAGATCAGTGCTGGGACCTCTGTTTGTAGTATGTATAAATGATCTGGAGGAGATGTGGGTGATCTGAGTAGTAAGTTTGTGGGTGACATGAAGATTGGTGGAGCTGTTGGTAGTGCCAGGGATTGTCAGAGGATATAACAGGATTATAGTTAAATTGGAGACATAGGCACAGAAATGGCAGATAGAATTTAATCCAGACAAATGCAAGGTGATACATTTTGGGGGATCAAATTTAGGTGAATTAGACTGTAAATGCATAAAGAGTTCGCGGAGGCAGAATTCCTTCACCAAAATCCCTTTATTTACAAGTCTGACAACAGCATACAGAGTGTTTTCAGTTCACAGTGTACGCTAAGAGTCCCAGAGGAACAGACACTCCTGGTTAAATACAAAACAAGAGGTTCCCTGATTAGCTCATCAATTTGGCCTTTAATCAGGGTGTTCATATTCTAACAGACCCATCTCAATCAAGAGGTTTTGAGATGGGTACATGAATAGGGAGGGAATAGAGGAATATGGTCCGAGTAAGGGCAGAAGGATTCTTTCAGGTTAGTTAGGGCATCATGATTGGCAGGAACTTGGCGTGCCAAAGGGCCTGTTCCTGTAATTTCCTTTGTACTTCGTTCTTGAAATTTGAGTGCATTCATGGAGATAAGTGGAAGAAGTATTGTCAAACTTTTCATGTTTAATAAATATTTCTTTGCTTTTGTTAGAAGCAAATTGGTAGCTCTGTAACTCTGTTCCCCCAGATTTTCTAAAACACTTAATTTCACAGTCCCTTGAGCCAGGATTCCATATTGGCATCTTCCAATCCAATTATAACATCAATGAGGATTGTAATGGCTTCAACACGTATATAAAAAGGACTAGTAGCTAAAACAAGTATTGGTTTATTGGAGGGTGAGACTGTGGAATTAATGATGAGAACCAAGGAAATGCAGAGACTTTGAAAGAGTATTCTGTAACCATCTTCACAGTGGAAAGCACAAAGAAAATCCCAAGTATCATAAAATGCAAGGGGTATTAGGAAGGAAAGAATTTAAAATAATCATGATCAGAAAAGAAAAAGTACTCGGAAAACTGATGGGACTAAAGACAGATAAATCCTTGGACTTGTATCCTAAAGTAAGTGATTGTATTGATAGGGAATGCATTGATTATAATCTTTTAAAATTTATGAGGTTCTGGTAAAATTGGTTGGATTGGAAAGGCAGAAATGCAAAACCATTATTCCAGAAAGGACTGAGATATAAGACGGGATTTTCCGGCCTCGCTCGGGTGAGACTGGAAATTGCCGCCTAAGGTCAACAGAGATTTCTGTTGTTGGACCCTTGCCCATGGGCAAGATGGTAGATTTCCAGTCTTAGTGTAGGAAACTATGGGCCCAATTATTTTAACATCTGTCATAGGGAAAATTCTAGAATCCATTATTAAAGAGGTGAATGCAAGATACTTTGAAAACAATTATACAATCAGGTAGAGTCAACATAGTTTTGTGAAAGATACCGATGTTTCACAACTTTATTGGACTCCTTGAGGATGTAACAAGCAATGTGGATACAAGGGAACTAGTAGATGTAATATATTTGGTTTCCAATAGGCATAACGTGTCATATAAAAAACTACTGCACAGGATAAGTGCTTATTGTGCTGAGGCGATATTTTAGTATGGTTAGAGGGTCAGTTAAAGAGCAACAAACAGAGAGTCTGGATAAATGGGACATTTTAAGATGAACAAACGATAATTTGTGAATTGCTGCAGTGATGCATGCTGAGGCCTGTATTACAATCTATATTAGTGACTTAAGTGGAAGGACAGACTGTATTGTAGCCACATTTTCTGACAATACAAAGCTAGGTAGGAATACCAGTTGTGAGGAGGACACAAAGTGTCTGCAAAGGAGTATTAGATAGGATAAATGGACAAAAATTTGGCAAGTGAAGTAGAGAATGGGATAATGTGAAGTTGTCCACTTTGGCAGGAACATAAGAACATAAGAAATAGGAGCAAGAGTAGGCCATCTAGCCCTTCGAGCCTGCCCCGCCATTCAGTAAGATCATGGCTGATCTGTCGCTGCTCAGTTCCACATTCCCGCCCTCTCCCCATAACCCTTAATCCCCTCTCTTATCAAGAACCCATCAACCCGCGTCTTAAAAATATTTAGCGAGGCAGCCTCCACCACTTCAACGGGCAGAGAATTCCAGAGATTCACCACCCTTTGAGTGAAGAAGTTCCTCCTCAACTCCGTTCTAAACCACCCCCCCTTTATCTTGAGGCTGTGCCCCCTAGTCCTACTGTCCTTTCTGAGTGGGAAGAGTCTCTCCACCTCTATCCTATCCATCCCATTCATCATCTTATACGTCTCAATGAGATCTCCCCTCATTCTTCTAAACTCTGACGAGTTCAAGCCTAGTTTATTCAGCCTCTCCTCATAGCTCAACCCCCTCAACTCCGGTATCAGCCTAGTAAACCTCCTCTGCACTCCCTCCAAGGCCAAAATATCTTTGCGCAGGTGCGGCGACCAAAACTGCACACAGTACTCCAGCTGCAGCCTCACCAATGCCCTATACAGCTGCAGCAAGACCTCCCTACTTTTATATTCAATCTCCCTCGCTATGAAGGCCAGCATCCCATTAGCCTTCCTGACCACCTGCTGCACCTGCAGGCTGGGTTTTTGCGACTCATATATTTAGATGGAGAGAAATTGCTCAATGCTGCCGTTCAAAGACATCTGGGCATCCTTGTACAGAAAGTAAGTAGGAAGGGAAACTGAATGTTGGTCTTTATTGAATGAGGAATGAACTATAAAAATAACAAAGTTTTGCTCCAACTGTGCAGGGTATTGATGAGGCTGCATCTGGAGTACTGTGTACAGTTTTGGTAATATTGCTTAAGGAGGGATTTACTTACATTGAAAGCAGTTCAGAGATGGTTCACTAGCTGGATTCCTGGGATGGGGGATTTTTCTTCTGAGAAGCTTACAGCAATAGTCATTGTTGTTTAGAAGAATGAGAGGTGATCCTATTGAAACCCACATCATTCTGAGAGGGTTCAATGGGGATAAGTGCCAGGAGGACATTATCTCTCGTGGGTGAATTTTGATCTAAGCGGCACAGTTTCCCACTTAAGATGGTGAGGAAGAGTTTATTTTTTCAGAAGGTCGTTGGTGTGAAAAAACAAAGTTTGAGATAATACATTTGGGGAGGGCAAACAAAGCAAGGGAATACTCAATAAATGGGAAGATCCTTAGAAGTGTTGAGGAAAGCTGGAGTCCAAGCTAGAGTTCCAGGCTAGCCACACCCAACCCCCTCTGACTAAGGCAAGGTCTACAAGACATAACAGGCTACAAGTTGAAGGCACACAAAACCACCTGCTGCAACATACCACTCCCTGATGAGTTTACTGCACTCTATGCCTGTTTTGAGCAAGAGGTTAGCGAGAGTACATCCTCCACCTTGGAAGCCCTGGATGAACCAATATCTGGGGTCACCATTGCAGATGTCAGAGCAGCTTTCTCGAGGTCAACCCCAGAAGCGACTGGCCCAGATGGGGTATCCGGATGAACACTCAGATCCTGCGCAGATCAGCTTTTGGGGATATTCTCATCTTCAGCCTCTCATTACAACAATCTAAGGTCCCTATTTGCTTCAATAGGACAACCACCATCGCAGTACCTAAGAAAAGCCAGGCAGCGTGCTTTAATGACCATCATCTGGTGGCTCTGACACCCATCATTATGAAGTGCTTCAAAAGGCTAGTCATGGAACTAATCAATTCCAGCCTCCCAGACTGTCTGGATCCACTACAGTTTGGCCACCACTGTAACAGGTCCACGCCAGATGCCATCTCCCTGCACTCACCCTGGAACACCTGGATAACAAGGATATCTACGTCAGACTCCTATTTATTGACTATAGCTTAGCCTTCAACACTATTATTCCCACAAAATTCATCTCTAAACTCCATGGCATGGGCCTTGGCACCTTCTTCTGCAACTGGATCCTGAACTTCCTAACTCACAGAACACAATCAGTAAGGATAGGCAGCAACACCTCCTCCACAATCATCCTCAATACCGGTGCCCCACAAGGCTGTGTTCTCAGGGCCCTACTATACTCCTTATACACCCATGATTGTGTGGCCAAATTCTCCCCCAATTCGAATTTCAGGTTTGCTGATGACAGCACTGTAGTGGGTTGGATCTCAAACAATGACAAGGCAGAGTACGGGAATGAGAAAGAGAATCTGGTGAACTGTGCGGCAACAATAATCTCTACCTCAATGTCAACAAAATGGAGACTGTGATTGACTTCAGGAAGCGTAAAGGAGAAAATGCCCCTGTCAGCATCAATAGGGATGAAGTAGAAAGGGTTGAGAGTTTCAAGGTTTTAGGTGACACATCACCAACAACATGTCCTGGTCCCCCCATGCTGACACTATAGTTAAGAAGGCCTACCAACACCTCTATTTTCTCAGAAGACTAAGGAAATTTAGCATGTCAGTTACGACTGTCACCAACTTTTACAGATACGTTATAGAAAGCATTCTTTCTGGTTGTATTACAGCATGATATTGCTCCTGCTGTGCCCAAGAACTACAAAAGGTCGTGAATATAGCCCAATCCATCACGCAAACCAGCATCCCATTCATTGACTCTGTCTACACTTCCCGCTGCGTTGGAAAAGCAGCCAGCATAATTAAGGGTCCCATGTACCCCAGACACTCTCTCTTCCATCTTCTTCCGTCGGGAAAAAGATACAAAAGTCTGAAGTCACGTACCAACGGACTCAAGAACATTTTCTTCCCTGCTGCTATCAGACTTTTGAATGGACTTACCTTGCATTAAGTTGATACTTCTCTACACCCTAGTTATGACTGTAACACTACATTCAGCACCCTCTCGTTTCCTTCTCTATGAATGGTATGTTTTGTCTGTACAGCACGCAAGAAACAATACTTTTCACTGTAGGCTAATACATGTGACAATAATAAATCAAATCAAATCAAAAATACATGTCCAAGTGCAGCACTTTGCTTCTTCGGCTTGTTGGCTGCAGGTGTTCTTCAAGCAAATGTCACAGTTCTGTCAGGGCCTCCCTGGAGTAGCTTCAGTTATGTACAAAAACATTCTGTTTTACAGCACACTTGGTTTGGAGAATATCAAAATGGGAGTTCCACTGCTATCTCCTTGGAACAAAGGATTCGTCTATCTTTTGCAATACACCCACAGCCCCCCCACACCCCCTCCACTGCACCAACCACAAATTTACACATTGGAGCAGCTTGTATGATCATCAGATAAACTGCTGTTGTGACAAAAGATTTTAATCATAGAATCCCTATAGTGCAGAAGGAGGCCTTTCGGCCCATCAAGTCTGCACCGAACACAATCCCACCCAGGCCCTATTCCCGTAATCCTTCGTATATACCCTGCTAATCCCCCAACACAAAAGATTAATTTAGTACGGCCAATCAACCTAACCCACACATCTCTGGACTGTGGGTGGAAACTGGAGGAAACCAACACAGACACAGAGAGAACATGCAAACTCCACACAGACAGCGATCCAAGTCAGAATTGAACCCAGGTCCCTGGCACTGTGAGGTAGCAGTGTTATCCGCTGTGCCACCGTGTGGAACAATGCTTTATATCCAAGAACAAGACCTCTCAAAAGTTTGTCATTTTAAGTAAGTGTCAGAATTAACTGTGGACCAAAGAAGAACTAGATTGATTCTGTTGCTATTCTTGAAAAAAACATATTGACGTCCAAAAACGTCACATTGGCTGCATTTATATAGATGAATAAAACCCCTGTCTCTTTGAGTTGAGAGCTCACACCATTGATCACAGATTCAGCCCATTGATTTCCACACAGTCTCACAGGGCCTTCTTTTTTTAAAACCTTAGGGATGAGGGACATGAAATTGACTGGTATTTCCACTGAGATGGAATATAAAGTGGTATTTGAGAGGGTGGCTCAATGGATCATATTGATCTGCCTGGGTTCTTGTCTATTCCTAAGTCCTTATGAACTGTAATGTAATTGTATTTTGTATTAGCCCTAGTCTTTGTTATTTACAGAAATACTTTGCAAAACTGTGAAACTAATATTTAAATGGTGAAGTTGCACTTTTAACAACAAAGTTATATTTATATCATTGGATAAAATTTAACATAATATTATATCGTTTACAATAGGTTGACTCAATCTTCGATTTGGGAAACATCCTGACTTCATATTTGCTGCAAATTTCCAATATGGAGATCTTAGATAAATAAAAATGAAAGCATTTTATTGAGTAATAATAAAACCAGGGACGGGATTCTCCAGCCATTCATGCCAACAGGATTTTCCCATGCTGCTGCAGTGAACAGAGATTTGGCTGAGAGCCAAATTCTCCATTCTCCTTGACAGCAGCAGTGGGGCGGGAATGGCCGGAGAATTCTGGCTTAGGTTATTCTTCGTTACCATATGCCATGTTAGTTGCACTTGAAGTAATTGCGATAATACTCATTAGGTCTACTTCACTACTATGAAAGTAGTCAGACAAAATTATTTATGTAAGATGAACATTCCCCTTGCCATAATGCCGTCTATAGAATCCTACGGTGAAGAAGGAGGCCATTTAGCCCATTGAGTCTGCACTGACCGCAATCCTACTCAGGCCCCATCCCACACCCTAGCCAGTCCCAATTTAGTATGGCCAATCCACTTAACCCACACATCTTTGGACTGTGGGAGGAAACCAGAGCACCCAGAGGAAACCCACACAGACACAGGGAGAACGTGCAAACTCCACACAGACAGCTGGGAATCAAAGCGGGGTCCCTGGCGCTGTGAGGTAACAGTGCTAACCACTGTGCTACAGTGCTGCCCTATTGAACTTAATCTTGGATATGCTTCGCGGCAGACCACCCACAGCCCTCTGGCATAAGGAATTCCAAAGGTTCACAATCGTTTGAGTGAACGGAGTTCTCCAAATCGCAGTCCTAAATAACTGACTTCTTATTTTGGGACTTATTCATTTTTTTTAACATATTTAATTTTGTTGGTGCGGAAGAATTTAAGGGAGATGTGCCGGGGGAAATTTTTCACACAGAGAGTGGTGGGTGCCTGGAATGTGCTGTCAGCAAAGATGGTGGAAGCGGGCACATTAGCAACATTTAAGAGGCATCAGAATGAGTACCTGAATAGGGAGGGAACAGGGGGATACGGACCAAGTAAGGGCAGAAGTTTTTGTCTTAGTTTAGTTAGGACATCATGATTGCATGGGCTTGGAGGGATGACAGGCCTGTTCCTGAGATGTATTTTTCTTTAATCTTTGAATATACAAATGGAGAAGTAGAAAAAAATCGAAGTCCCTGAGGCACAAAAGTCAATGTAATGTTTCCAAAACATTGCAGTAAAGTGTGCACATTGAAAAGATCTATCAAAAATCATGGAATCCATGGTTCCAAAGCTTGTAGCTTTTGAGACAGACCACAGTTGAAATGGGAAACTGGAAACGGAATCTGAGAAAGGAAACTGACCTTTCCCATTTCTTGGGCAACTAAAAGTGAAAATAGAATTGGAAACCAAAACTTTTTAGGAGATTAAAAGTGGTTGAAACCACATAAAAATTTAGAGAGTCATCAGAGCTCAAATAATGACTCCAGTGGTACAGTAGAAGCAGGTTGAAGAAGATGTATCTTGTACCCAGAACCTGAGATAAGTCAAATACATAGAAATGTATGTATCTAAATACTTTTTAAAAGACAAAATTATACCT
Organism: Carcharhinus amblyrhynchos; assembly: GCF_965287045.1. Lineage (NCBI taxonomy): Eukaryota > Metazoa > Chordata > Chondrichthyes > Carcharhiniformes > Carcharhinidae > Carcharhinus > Carcharhinus amblyrhynchos. The sequence continues at coordinate 66,234,372 of NC_137333.1, read as the reverse complement.
GCCTCTACTACTATCTCTGGAAGCTTGTTCCAGACGCACACCACCCTCTGTGTGGAAAAGTTGCCCCTCTGATATTTTTCTATCTCTCCCCTTTCACTTAAACCTATGCCTTCTAGTTTTAGACTCCCCTGCCTCTGAGAAAAGATATTGACTATCAAGCTGAGCTGTGCCCTCATTATTTTATAGACCTCTATAAGGTCACCTTTTAGCCACCTACACTCCAGAGAAAAAAGTCCCAGTCTATCCAGCATCTCCTTATAATTTAAACCATCAAGTCACGGTAACATCGTAGTAAATCTTTTCTGCAGTATTTCTAGTTTAATAATATCCTTTCTATAATAGGATGACCAGAACTGCACATAGTATTCCAAATGTGGTCTTACCAATGTCTGGTACAACTTCAACAAGACTCCCAACTCCTATATTCAATGTTCTGACCTAATGAAACCAAGCACGCTGAATGCCTTCTTCATCACTCTGTGCACCAGTGACTCCACTTTCAAGGAGTTAGGAACATGTACCCCTAGATCTCTTTGTTCTTTAACTCTCCCCAGTGCCCTACCATTAACTGAGTAAGTCCTGCCCTGGCTCAATCTACCAAAATGCATCACTTCGCATTTATCTAAATTAAACTCCATCTGCCATTCATCAGCCCACTGACCTAACTGATCAAGACCCCATTTCAATCAGAGATAACTTTCCTCACGGCCAAGAACTGGGCAGCATGGTAGCACAGTGGTTAGCACTGCTGCTTCACAGCTCCAAGGTCCTGGGTTTGATTCTTGGCTTGGGTCACTGTCTGTGTGGAGTTTGCACATTCTCCCCGTGTCTGCGTGGGTTTTGTCTGGGTACTCTAGTTTCCTCCCACAGTCCAAAGATGTGTGGGTTAGGTTGATTGGCCATGCTAAGAAATTGCCCCTTTGTGTCCAGGGATGCGTAGGTTAGAGGGATTAGTGGGTATAATATGTAGGGATATGGGCTTGGGTGGGATTGTGTTCAGTGCAGACTTGATGGACTGAAGGGCCTCTTTCTACACTGTAGGGTTCCATGACTGTCCGCTATGCAACCAATCTTGGTGTCATCTGCAAACTTGCTAATCATGCCTGCTATATTCTTACCCAAATCATTAATATAAATGACAAATAACAGTGGACCCAGCACTGATCCCTGAGGCACACTGCTGGTCACAGGCCTCCAGTTTGAAAAACAATCCTCCACAACCACTCTTTTGTGTCCATTTAGATATCTCACCCTGGATCCAGTGAGATTTACCCTTATGCAACAACTTACCATGTGGTACCTTGTCAAAGTTCTGCAGACATGTGCCATTTTTGGCCAAGAACATGCTCAAGGAAGTCAGGTGGGTTGTACGCTGCTTTTGGCTGGGGATCAGGCTGCATTTTAGAAGAGGAGAAGCTGAAATTTTTCATGAGGAGAATGGAGATTTGAAGGACATAGTGACTGAGATTGATGACATACATGCTGAGTGAAGTCCTGAGCCACTTCATATGATCTACCTTTACTGTATATATCATATCATGTGTAATTTAACGCTTATAATTGATCACAATTTCCATACCAGTAATATTTCGTATTATTCATATTGATTTAACTTAATTCTGGAGTACATATAATTACCCAAGATAGTCTTTGCTTTGTTGGACTCTTGTTTGGTGAAAATTCTTATTTTAGGCTGTTGAATATTATGCGCATTTCCCTTTTAAATAGAGTGGAACAAGGTGTAGGCAACCAATCAGCTTGCAGAAATTGGGGTTATTATTTAAATATCATACTGAGGTTGCTTGTCTTTAGTTCAATGGCTTTTCCATTTTTAACTCATTGTTGACCATGTTTTCCAGGTTTTGGGAAAGTTGACAGATGCAAGGAGACAAAAACAGCTTAATCTTTGTAAGTATCTTAACAGCTTGTGGGCCAGAAGAAGCAGTAGTATTTCCTCCAGGTCCCCCAAGTAAAGCACCTGCCTTGCCTGGGATCTGTCTGCTTCTTTCCCCTATCACCATTCGACACCCACCCCAGATTTCATTGATCCATTGGGGTCCCCTGATCACCACTGGACTTCCACGTTGTGATTAGGAACTCTACCATTGAGCAGCATCCTTCCCCATGGTCGGATTTACTACTTGCCACCACAGTCACCCCGCCCACAATCATCTCATCACTGCAATAACTCTACTTGCTCTCAAAGCCAAATGAGACAGGCTTTGCAGGTGAAAGGCTTCATTGCTGCCAATCAGGCTGTCTGAAATAAAACTATTTTAAGGCACCTTGCAGTTAAACACTTGGGACATTCAGAAAACCACTTCTGCTGGGTTTTCTGACCTCCTACCCGCATGGAACTCACTTTCAGGCTAAAATTCAAACAACACTTGAGAGAAAAAAAATAATTTTTGGGCAAAAGCAGCTGAGGAGACAAAAATCCATGGAGTAAAATTATAGTCGTGATGAAGTAAGTACTTTGACCAACACTTAGTTAATTGGGAATGAAGACAGACCATTGTATTATCTGTAATAGAGAAAAATCCACCCAATGTGTTTTCAGACTTGCAATATCTAATTCAATGGTCGACATTGAGCATCTGTTTGAAAAGAATTAGAAGGCAGCAGAGGGATTTTAAAAAGAAACTTTGACAGAAGCGTAGAGGCATTGATCTTTGTGGAATTTGAATTATGGAAAAACGTCATAAAACTAAACCAAGAAAAGAGCACATTTCAGGCAGGAACAGTTTAGGATACGGAATAAAAAGTCTTTGGAGTTCACCAGTGTTCAAGTTGTATTTTTACAAACTGGAAGAAGAAAATACTTTGACAAACTATTAATTAGCCTGGAATGAATGGACGCTATTCCATTTTTTTGTGCTTACATGTTATACAATAGAAAGAGAACAGTGAGTATCGGAAAGCATCATGATTTAATTTACACACTATGTACTCTTAACTCCTGCTTGAATGAAAATTAATAGAGAGCTCAGTAAGATAGGGAGAATATCATTAAAATACACAGAGTATATATCTGTTTGGTAAAATTTATAACTGATATTGTTAGGAAGTTGGAATGAGATGTAAAGTAAAAAGAAAGAAGCTGAAAGGGATTTAACTGCACTGAGGACTTGTGAGATGCAGATTTGCCTGGCAGTAGGGTGAAACAGATACCCTGCTGAACAAAGTGGAGACTCGCAATCCAGATCATAGCTATGCCCTGTTGTAAAGTAGAACTCTTTCAGAAACTCAAGCTGTTGTGCAAAAGAGAAAGCAGATATCTGTCTGTGTGAAGCCCCATATGTTCTACCCTAAACTAGTAGAAAAGTTCTCAAAAGAAAGTTGTAGGCCATGTGTGTAAATTATTTCATGAATTTCATTCATAGTGTTAAAACTTTTGGAGTGTTGTTTTGGGAAGATGTATTCTTGGAGTATAGGAAAGTAGACAGGTTTAGATTGAGGGGCTAATTTAAGCACATTGCCTGAGTAACCATTATTGTAGTCAATTATAAATGTTGTTCTTTACTCTTGCTTTTTTCTTGTGTGTTTTAAAATTTAATAAACATTTTGTTACTTGAAAAGTTTACAACAAGAGTTTACATCCTTATCAGGTTTTATCTATTTTCTCATTTTTTCCAAATCGCAAAAATAGAGTGTTAGAACTGGTGTTTCTTTTCTGGGATTTGGGATATCCTTGCATTGAACATCAGCTTGGTTAAAAATAGTTTAATTTTATTTAATAACATTTCAATAACTTTGTGGGCATCTGTTATATGCAATGATCAAGTGTATAATACCAATCTTTTCAACTGCAGGAAGATGTTAAGGCAGAAAATAAAAATGAAATGCTGAAATGCCCAGAAGCTCGGGCAGCAGCTGAGAAGAAAGAAATGATTATATTTCTGATTGATGACCTTTTATTGGAACAAAGTAAAGTCAGCATAAAGCCAACATAAAGTCATATGGTATGTTTTTAAAAACTACTGTGGCAAGGAAAGCTTTCCCTGGGGGTTGGGATTTGGGAGCATGGACAGGGAGGAGTTGGTATGTGAAATAAAATAGTTTAGACGAAGTAAAATACAATCAATAATAGTAAGTATGTGGCCGGATCCTGTTGGAAAAATAATTGTGTGAACAATGCATGCCTTTAATAATGTGAAAGTCAGCCAGCAAGTTGACAGCATTAAGGCCATGAGTTCAGAAATTCCAGAACTTGTGAGCTAATTTACACTGTTCCACTGTCTGCTTTGAATAAAACACCTCTTTAGCTCAGAAAATGAACAAATTAAAATGTGGAATTTCATTTCCTCATGTAATAACTTGTTAGAGATTTTGAAAATGTCGATTTTTGCATTTTAATTTTGTCTTATACTTCCATTCTTTTTTTCTTATTAAATCTGATTTTTCCCTCCCTTGGTGTATCTTTCTGTACCTGATTCAGTCTACCTCTCAGTCATTCTTCTGTTTCTTTCTCAATCTTATTGGTTAAAGAGATGCATTATTGGTTCACCAAGGTTCTAGCTGTTTCAACGTTCCTGCCAGGCCTTGAACAGCTCTCACTTCTGGCAAGGAACAGCACAAAAATTCCTGAACTGAAAACTGCAGGGAAAAGTTTGTCTAGTGAGGCACACTCTGAGATGCTGCATTCCAGAAAGATCTGGCCCATTACATTGTAAGATAGGTGTTGATGATGAAAAACATACCTCAGTATATGTTAGCAGAAAGATCTTCAAAGATTCTCCATCTTGGAAACCATTCTTCATGTGATTGTAGGATTTTGCCTCCATTAATGTATCTGGATGTTCAGTCCATGTACTGATCAATCTTTGCTTTCCTACAGTCTGAATCCATGCTGCCTTGGTATGTCACGGTTTGGTGTGAAGTTAAGTTCTGAATCTATCTTTATCAAGGCACTATAATGTCATCTCTCAGTCACCTCACTTTGAGGTTCAGTGCATGTTTCTCCAGTTCTTTGTCATTACTAAGTTTTATGACAGTAGAAATCAATCTTGTAGATCCTCTCTGTACAGCTTTGGGGCACGAATGTCTTCCTGGTATCTTGCTAACCAATCTGGACAAAGTCCTCCAGGTGTGGTCTCAACAGAACAGTGTAGCTTCAGCATGACTGCTTTCAATTTGCACTCAACTATAAAGTTCAGTATTTAATTTGCTTCAGTGATTGTTAAACCTAAGGATTAATGAAACTGCCAGATCTCCTTCAACATCATTTGCATTCTTTGAAATTGTCTAATATTACAGTATAGACTACATTGCTAATGGAAGTATGACAGCCATCCAGAATTATACTGTCAACTTGTATGATATTGAGGGAAGCAGAATTCTTCAGATTAGAACACACAGACCAAATGTTGACGGCCAGCTTTCTGCCAAACCTATATCTGACTTTACGCTGTTCTGGTGAAAGGTCATCAATCAAAAATGTAATTTCTTTCTTCACAACAGCTAACAACAGGGTTTGAGAGTTAGCTCTTTTCAGTAATTAGAAATTGAACAGTAGTATAGCATGATAAAATTCTGCAAAGAGGTTAAGTCCAAAAAGTGAGCAGCAATGCAGAATACTAAAGATACAATAACACCTCTACAAAGGATAATGAGGTTCACCACTGGCACCATTCTAGTACAAATATTGATGAGGGTATAGGGCAACAGGCTACAATGTACAAAAACTAATAACAGGATTCTTCTACCTGTGGCATGTTTAGTGGCGGGCGGATGCAGAGAATTTGGTAAGAGCCAAAAAGTTGAAAACTCGCCCGTTTAAAAGTATCTGCAAATCTATTAATGGCAGGTTAATGGCAGGTCAGTCTTTCCATTAGGAGGTGTGTGAACACTATTTGCATTCATTTGGACCTCATCGATGAATGTTCATTAGAACAGCTTCCCACCAGCTTCTGTCAACAGGAAATCATGTTGACATCAAACCCGATCGCTAAGGAGTGGTATGCACAATGTAATCCTCGGTTCACCAGAGATTTCAAGTTGAGTACTACAACTTTCTACTGTAGTGCTGCACTGCTCTTGATACCCAATCATAAATCTGCTGGGAAGAGCAGTTCTTGCCCTCTATCTCCATGCCAAGCTGGTCTTCATGGATAGCATCATGCTGCTGGACCCATGGATGCTCCTGTGTCACTGTCTCGGTTCAGAGGAATACAGGTGTCTCCTTGTCCTTGGTGCCACCCACCAATATCTCACTGAACCACACTGTGCTGTGGGACACATGCAGTACTGCAGCTTGACCAAGGATGGAGTGTGAGGTGAGGGGGATCGGTGGCTTGGTGGCCTGATGAAGACAAGGATGCAATATGGAAGGAGGGCTGTGAATGGAGGGGGGTGGGGAAGAGAAAGGGCTCATGACAGCAGGCAGAGAGACCAAAAGATGGATGAAGAAGACAAACAATGGAAGGCAGAGGGAAGACTAAGGGAAGGGAAGCTGGATCTCAACATGGCTGCATGAAAAGCTCATGAACAAGGGCATCAAAGGGACACCACATTGTTTACCAGAAGGCAATGGATGAAGACTCCAGAGGGAGTGGGTAGAAGTCCGAGTGAAGAACAGTTGCCCAGCAGATGATGGACCTGAAGGAAAGATGGTTGAATTGAGGGACAGATTTCTGCTGGAGGCTGTTGGATCTTTTATTTCCTTTGAGTTGCTGACATCCTGCATGGTCTGGCAAAGACGTGGACTGGAGAGATCGATGTGATGGACTGGCATTTAAACCTGGCACTGGGACCTTTGAAGACATCAGCTGAAAGCTGGTGGATGAACCAGCTGCCAGCCCACCAGGTATGTCGGAGGGGAATCTCACCTGTACATAACTGATCTGCCTCCAAGTGCAGAATGTGATGCAAGTTCTTGCTAGTCGGTTTGGCGCGACAGGCACCTGCCACCATGCCATCTCAAAATAGGAGAATTCCACCCCAAATGTGCAGTGTGACTGAAAGTTAGGAGAGCTGCACAATGGGCAGGAGAGACGATATTGCCAATTTCACACTATTGCACAAAATCAAAATTCCCTCTTCAGTCTGCAAAGTGATTAAGACTTGGGGATTGCAAATAGTTTTGGATTTTTCCAGCAAATGCCTGACTCTGACCAACCAGAATATTGGCCAAAATGCCCTCCTGCTTGTTAAACATTTATGCTTCTAAAGCTGTCCCTTAATTTGTTACAATTCATGTTCATAACTGTGACACGTTTCTGCTAAATTTGTGACAATTTACATCCTTGATTCAAAAATAACCTAAATTTTTGTCACATCTTCAGGCTGTGCATTTGCAGCGCAGTAGCACCATTTCTCAATTTTCAGAAAAATGATTTCCTGAGGAAAAAAGTGCTTTTGCAACAGTTGTTTTAATATCTCATGTAGGGGCTGTTGATTAAGATGGAATTTGGGACTTGTTCAAGAGGGACAGATTACACCTGAACTAGAGGGGGATGAATATCCTGGCGGGGAGATTTGCGAGAGCCATTTTGGAGGGGTTAAACTAGTTTGGCAATGGTAAATCCCAAAGCAGCAGAGAGACAGAAGTGAAGGTTTACTTCCCAAGAAGAGGTCGAGTTTTGCCCCCTCTCTAGTCAGGCCATCCACCTATTGAATGAGAAATTCCTCCTGAATACAGTCAACAAATTTCTCTCCATCCAGGCCCCTGATACTATGGCTGTCCTAGTCAATGTTGGGAAAGTTAAAGTCCTCGACCTTTACCACCCTACTTTTCTTGGAGTTATCTGTAATCTCCTTACATATTTGCTCCTTAATATCCCGATGAAGTGTATCCCAGGACGTTGTGGGATGCTAGGGAGGAAATTGCAGGTGTCCCAGCAGAGATATTTGAATCATCGACAGCCACAGGTGAGGTGCCTGAAGATTGGAAGGTAGCAATTGTTGTGCCTTTGTTTAAGAATGGCTGCAGGGAAAAGCTTGGGAACTATAGGCCAGTGAGCCTAATGTCCAAAGTTGGTCAGTTAGAATGACTTAGAATGCCTACAGCACAGGAAGAGGCCATTCGGCCCATTGAGTCTGCACTGACCACAATACCACCCAGACCCTAGCCCCATATCCCTACATATTTACCCACTAATCCCTCTAACCTATGTATCTCAGACACTGAGGGCAATTTTAGCATGGCCAATCAACCTAATCTGCACATCTTTGGACTGTAGGAGGAAACCAGAGCACCTGGAGGAAACCCACACAGACAGAATGAGAATGTGCAAACTCCACACAGACAGTGACTCAAGTTGGGAATTGAACCCAGGTCCCTGGAACTGTGAAGCAGCAGTGCTAACCATTGTGCTATCGTGCTACCCAAGTCTTCTAACCAGTTGTTAGAAGGTATTCTGAGAGATAAGATCTATATGCATTTAGAGAGGCAAGGACTGATTAGAGACAATTAGCATGGCTTTGTGAGTGGAAAATCATGTCTCACAAATTTGATTGAGTTTTTGAATGAATAACCGAGAAAGTAGATGAGGGCAGTGCAGTCAACATTATCTACGTGGACTTTAGCAAGGCCTTTGACAAGGTACATATGGTAGGTTGTTGCATAAGGTTAAATCTCACGGGTGAGGTTGCCAATTGGATACAAAATTGGCTTGATGACGGAAGATAGAGGGTGGTTATAGAGGATTGTTTTTCAAACTGGAGGCCTGTGACAAGCAGTATGCCTCAGGGATCGGTGTTGGGTCCACTGTAATTTGTCATTTATATTAATGATTTGGAATTTAGGAGGCATGGTTAGTAAATTTGCTCATAACATCAAGATTGGTGGCATATTTTACAGTGAAGAAGGTTATCTGGGATTGCACTGGGATCTTGATCAATTAAGCCAGTGGGCTGATGAATGGCAGAAGGAGCTTAATTTAGATAAATGCAAGGTGATGCATTTTGGTAGATCGAACCAGGGCAGGACTTACTCGGTTAATGGCACGCCACTGGAGAGAGATGTAGAACAAAGAGCTCTCAGGGTACAGGTTCATAGCTCCTTGAAAGTGGAGTCATAGCTGAACAGGGTGATGAAAAAGGCATTTGGCATGCTTGGTTTCATTGGTCAGAACATTGAATACAGGAGTTGGGGTGTCCTGTTGAAGTTGCACAAGACATTTGTAACACCATGCTTGGAATACTGTGTACAGTCTGGTCTCCCTATAATAGAAAGGATATTATTAAACTAGAAAGAATGCAGCAAAGGTTTACTAGGATGCTTCCTGGACTTGATGATATGAATTATACGGAGATGCTGGATAGACTGGGACTGTTATCCCTGGAGCATAGAAGGCTATAAAGATCTATAAAGTAATGAGGGGAACAGATTAGTTAGATAGTCAATATCTTTTCCCAAAGGTAGGTAAGTCTAAAACTAGAAGGCATGGATTTAAGTTGAGAGGGGAAAGATATAAAAGGGTCCAGAGGGGCAATTTTTTCACACAGAGGGTGATGAGTGCCTAGAATGAGCTGCTAGAAGTAGTAGTAAAGGCGGATACAATTTTGTCTTTTAAAAAGCATTTAGACAGTTACATGATAAGATTGGTACAGAGGAATATGGACCAAATGCGAGCAATTGAGTATAGCTTAATGGTATAAAACTGGAAAACTGGGCAGCATGGACAAATTGGGCCAAAGGGTCTGTTTCCATGCTGTAAACTTCTATGACTCTAATTAAAACTCTGGTTGGTTTGGTATTAAATTTTTGGAAGAAGATCCTGAAAGAGGCACTCAACCTCTCATTAACAGAGGCAAAATCCCAATGCCTGTTTTAGGCAAATGTCAGGATTGCGCGACCCAATTTATTATTGGACATATTTTCAGTATGCTTAGGAAGACATGAGTAGAAAATAGATTCTCTTGTCCTCACAGTAACTCCATTGCAGTATTAATGTAAGGCTACTTGTGGCACTAATAATTAAACAAACAAATAAACCATCAGTTGAAGAATCCTTACTGGGGACCTGATCTCTGAACTAGGATGTAACTTAGAATGTTTGAATTTGTTAAGTCATATAAGGAAACCAAAAAAGAGGGAAATAAGAGAGAGATAAAAGAGGCACAGAGAAAACTTAAAATGTATTATTTTTTAAAACAAACCTAAACGGATGAGACGTCACATGTGTAAAAGTAAATTTTCAAAGCCAAAGAGGTTGTTTTGAGATAATTAATTTTGAGCACAGTGTTAAAAGTTGCTTACACCAGAATGGACAAACCCTAACTTTTCCTGCTGTGTTTCAGGGATATCCATCATGTTCGTACATCAGCTTCATGTCTTCCTATGTCTTTAGATGATGAGTCTTTTGGCAAAACATCATTATAACAAGAACAGAGCAACTAAACAGCAACTTTGTGATTCCCATGTGCAGGCATAGAAACATAGTGACGTAGGAAATAGAAGCTGAAGGACGCCATTTGACCCTTTGAACCTGCTTCTCCATTCATTGTGATCATGGTTGATCATCCAACTCAATAGCTTGATTCTGCCTTCATATAGATGGTGGAGATTGCTGTCCAGTTTACGCTTTGGCAATGGTGCATGTTGATAGCCATCGTTGTTATTCTTAGTGCATATCCTGGGCCATTCAAGTTGTCATCCCTGTTTCAAATTATAGATTTATTTATTAATGTGTTTATGCATTTAAAATAAAATTATGTGTTTTCATTGAAAATAATCAAAATTACTCTTCCTCATTACTTTTCTTGAGAGCAACATACGTTACAATCTTATCACTAGTTCATTTTTATTGTTTTAGAGGACTTGGTATTAATGAGCCATGAAATACTCATCTCTATGAGAATTATAGGGCAGTGCTGAAGTCTGTCAGCCCTGTCGAAACCTTTAAAATCCCCAAACGTACTTTCACAAATTTTCTTTCCTATCTCAACTTCGAGAAAAATTACATTTCTGGCACTTCCCGTTCCCACAGGTATATATATGGAGGGCAAACTGTCTCATCAACACTCTTGGACTCAAACATAGGTGAGATTCACAGCAACAGTGATGGAATTAATTACAATGTAATATGACAGATTCTGTGCCTCTGGGATTCAGTCCTTTTATAAGTCTGAAAGCTGTGGAACATTAGATGAAGTCAAATAAATTCACTGTTAAACAAAACCCACAAGGTTAAGACAGGCTTTGTGTTCCCCAGAAGGCATCCCCATTTGCTCAGAACATCAGAACCTCCACCTTAATTCCACATGGGCTTGTCATCACTGCAAGATATGGCTGGATAATGTAAAATATCATCATATTTCCTACTTCAAAGCAACTTTCTTTCACAATTTCAGGATTACTGTAGAGGCAAATAATAATCAATGATGCAAAGTTCCTCAGCACATCCTCTTTTTTCTACTCCTATACCTTCACCTCTGAAACCAAGTGTGAAGAGCTCATGTATTCAATGACTGAGATCATCAACACCACTTCCTTCTCAGATCAAGACTCTTTTGGTAATTCCTCTCATTCTGCCACTGAAAGGATTCATTGCACTTATGCCAGTCAAGACCTCTTTGCAGCCTCAGGCCTTGGACATTTTCCTAAAATGTGGTGATTGATGCTGGAGTGTCAGCAGCAACTCAATGGTAGTCTGTGAATTAGAAAGTTGCAGGCTTATGCCGTACCCTGCAGAAGTGCGATCTTTCAACAGATACTAAATTGGGGTCCTTTCTGTGCTTCTAGAAGGCTTAAAGAATCCTATGGCACTTTTCAAAGAAGGTAATTGAAGCTCTCCCAGTATCCTGGTTGACTTTGCAAAAATAGTTAATTTGGTCATTCATCACTTCGCTGTGTTCAAATCAGTCATGCTGTTTCCCAATGTCACAACAGTGACCACATTTCTGAAGTTTTCCTCTGTCCCAAAGTCCTCCCTAACAATGCTGAAGTTGTGAAGAGTGCTATCTAAATGTAAATTATTTTTCTGTCGTCTTCTCCTTTCATTATTACATCTTATGTTTTTGCTGCATGCCTTGAGCCTTCCTTCTGTGTTGAAGGCATTATACAAAACCAAGTTGTTGTGATTGCTGTTGTAGCCAATTGGAACACATTAATTACAATGAATAATCAGCAGGGTTGCTCAGGTATCGCAGTGATCAGAATGAGGGCTTCATGTTTTCAGCAATGTCATTTATATAAAGTCAACAAGGCGTAGCAGCAAGATTAATGAACAATCTCCTGAGTAATATCAGACAGGATACTTAGCAATTGCAGAGTGTATATGAGCTACATAGATTAGATTGTGGTATGAGTGGATTACTGAAAGTATTTAAACTGCTCAAAAATCATCTTTAATTTCGACTTACTGTGTCTGTGCGTAAGCTTCGTTTATAACCCACGGGACTCTCTGCAATTTTAATGTAACATGGCTATTTTGGTAGAGTGTACAATTACGATGCAAATTTCCAATGAGTTACATGGAATGAGGGGTTTATTTAAGTGGTGAGTGAAAGTCCAGGTTTGGAACAATTCCTGAACAGAAAATAAATGCTGCCTGAGAGTGAGTTTAAGTTTATCTATTAGTGTCACAAGTAGACTTACATTAACACCACAATGAAGTTACGTGAAAGACCCGTAATCGCCACACTCTGACGTCTGTTTAGGTACACTGAGGGAGAATTTAGCATGGCCAGTGTGCCTAACCAACAGATCTTTCCAACTGTGGGAGAAAACTGGAGCACCTGGAGGAAATCCACACAGAGACGGGCAGAATGTGCAGACTCCGCACAGACAGTGACCCAAGCCAGGAATCAAACCCAAGTCCTTGGCGCTGTGAGGCAGCAGTGCTAACCACTGTGCAGGTGACTAACTCCATCACATCTTAGATTTGTTTTTCTTCTGGTGTTCATTACTTAGCATCTAGTAACCTCCTGAATTGCTCTATGAAACTTTATTCAAGTTAATGTTGTTTACTGGATTCTTTAATGATATTATTGAAATATTTCAAGATAACTGAAACTTACCTGGCAACTGAGAGAAGTGTGGTGATGATGTTCTTCTGATACATGTTACCATGGGAACAATTTGATGATATATAACCATATAACTCGAATTAGAAATGCTAATACAATTGATATCATTTTTATTGATGTTCTATATTGATGTGCTGTCGGTGGTTGAGGTGAATTGCAACCAATGTTGTTGAATATTAATGTAGTTCTGGACAGGTTAATGTAATAGATGGTTTGATTACATTTGAATAATTAATTATCTGGAATCCATGACTGGAATATTAATTTAGAAGGAGATATAGAATAACTCACTCTGAAACTATTCCTATGAGTTTCTGTTTCAATTGATTACCTTTATTACCTAAGACCTGTTTTATATAATTTATTCCAAATTATGCAATTACTCTTAATACCCATGAGTAACAGGCCGTTGCAAAACTGATCAATTACTTGAGAACTTGGTTTTCAATATAACTTCCATTCAGAATAAGGGCATCAAAAGGAGTTCATTTCATAATTTTTGTCGACGATGTATTCCTTGTTGAGACTATGTTACAATTAAAATCAAGTTGATTTTTTAACTCTGGACATGTTACAGGTGGGATGTGGGCAAGAGGAAACCTCGCATGGAGAGTTCAACATGAGGCATGAGCCATTTTAACATCCTCACCCAATATCTCTAAAGTAACGCTGTCTCCAACCCGAGAATGGTGAGCATGGCATCAGAACCCATGGGCAGGAGATGAAATTGAGGAAGTATTGAGGATGCCAGGGGTGTGGTCCCTGGTCTTGGATTAGTGTTGGAAAGAAAATTAGCAGCAATGCAACAGTGAAATGGCTTCCACTGGCACCATGACCTCTGTTAAGCGTGCATGTAGTCTTGTGTTGTAGCTGACACCTCATTTTAATGTATGCATGGTGCTGCTTCTGGCATGCTTTCCTGCACTTTTCAGTGAATCAATTTTGGTTCCCTGACTTTATGGTAATGGTAATCATAGAACCATAGAGAATCATAGATCCATTGAATGCAGAAGGAGGCCATTCGGCCCATTGCATCTGCATTGACCATAATCCCATCTAGGCCCTACCCCATAACTCCATGCATTTACCCTAGCTAGACCCCTGACACTGAGGGCAATTTAGCATGGCCAATCCACCAAATCCGCACATGTGAGGGATATGCCAGATAATGAGGTTACAGATTGAATGCAATCTATCTCACAGTGCCTCATGGATATCCACTCTTCAGATGTTAAACCTGTTCTGAATCTATCCCATTTAGCATGGTGGGAATGTCACACAACACAATGGATAGTATTTTCAGTACAAAAATGGAATTTATTTCCTTAAGGACTAGGTAGTCATTCCTACCAATACTGTCATTGCCAGATGCATCAGTGATGGGTAGACTGGCGAGGACCAGTCATGTAGGTTTTTCCTTCTTATTGGTTCTCTCAGTTCAACAGGCATGCCCTTCTGAACCTGGTCAGTTTAGTGACAGACATTAAAGTGCATCACCTAGAGTATATTCTGTGTCATTGCCACTTTCATTTTCACTTTCAGTGTATCTTACAACTGGTATTCAATGGAAGAAACTAATTTATCAGTTGAGCTAGGGTAGTACGTAACAATCAGCAAGAGCGTTTCTTGCCCATGTTTGATGCTAGACTTCATTGATTCCAGAATAAATATTGAGGACTCCCAGAACCACTCCTTCCTGAACTACTACGGTGGGTCTGGCCTGCATGTCGGACAGATACCAGTGGACGGTAATGGAGGAGTCTGGTCCTAATGTATGATTTGGTGAGTATGACAGTGTCAGGTTGTTACTTTGGGGACAGCTCTCCCAATTTTGGCACAGGTTCCCAGATGTTAATGAGGAAAACATTTTAGGGTTGACTGAGCATGATGTGCCTTTGTTGTTTCTGGTACCTAGATCAATGAGGGATAACGTGTTGCTAGCTCCCAAACCATACCCCTCTTTCCTTCAATTCCATGTGAGAACCCCACAGGTTAGGTATCTGCCACAACACTGAAATGGCCCTTAATAAAATCACAAATAACGTTTTACATGACTGGGACCTTGGCAAGCTGTAAGTTGCTCATAGATTCATAGAATCCCTACAGTGTAGAAGGAGGCCATTTGGCCCATTGAGACTCCATTCAGACTCTGCTGCTTTTGACTGAGTTAACCACCCATCCTCTTGAATGCCACTCGTTCGTTGTCTAGCTGTGTGGGCTAGTTCCATTCTTACCTATTCAGAATCATCCATGTGGTTTCTCTTCCTTCTCCCAAAGCTCAGGCTCTGGAGTCCTCAAAGAATTTCTCCTTACCCTAATCCTATTTCTCTCTACGTGATGGGCACCAGCAGCATCATCTGAAAACATAACAGATTCCACATCTAGACCCACGGCAACTATTTCCACAAGAAGAAGTCAATAATCAGTGGGCGTAGATTTAAAGTAAATTGTTAACTCCATATATGGCTGTATATCCTATATGGCTACTGACCAAGAGCTGGAAGGTAGAATTAGACTGGATAGCTTCAGCAGACAGTGAGACAATGGCCTGAATAGCCCCCTTCTGTGCTGTAAATCATTTTATGTTTCTATGTTATAAGAACATAAGAACATAAGAAATAGGAGCAGGAGTAGGCCATCTAGCCCTTCGAGCCTGCCCCGCCATTCAATAAGATCATCTCACCATTACCTCTGTCAGTTCCTCCAATGCCTTCTCTGACACCCAGTCCTACAATAGAAATATTGGGAAGACTGGAGTTGGGTTGAGGGTGATGACATCTTTCCTCTAAAGGAAGCCTTCTCACTTGGCTATATCTTTCACCACTCACTCGGGCCTGTTATGGTTGTGGTATGGCACTTAATCACCAGATCATACTTTGGACCCTCCCCTCTGACACTTTCTCATCTTTAGAGCACATTACCTTATTCCAATGCCCACATCTCTCATTAAAGTTAACATTCTCTAGCCCCTCCCAAGCACAATAAAAATCTCTCACCAAAATTCCTTCATTGCTCCCTTCCCACAGCCTTGCACTGAACATATCCTCATTCTAAATCTTTCCCTCCATGTGAACTCCCCAACTTTGACTTGCCATCTTATCAATTACACATTGGAGTGCTGATGAAGGAGCAGCGCTCCAAAAGCTTGTAGCTTGTGCTACCAAATAAACCTGTTGGACTTTAACCTGGTGTTGTGAAGACTTCTTACTGCGCTTACCCCAGTCCAATGCCGACATTTCCACATTATGCAGAAAGTTAGACATGTGCAGCAGCAGAAATGGCAATAAATTCTATGCCTTAAGAATTGTAGACCGTAACATCTTAGGCCTCCAAGTCTGTTCCTTTTCAGGTTGACCAATACAATAAACTAACCTCCTGGTAATAAGACTACAAACAATTAACTTTGTGAAGTGCGGGAAATCTAACCCTTCAAGGAAACCCCGAAACTATTTTGGTATACGACTTCAGTTGTTGAATTCACCTAAATTAGTGAAAACATCTTTTCACCAGAGCTGTAACGAATATCTTTCCAGACAAGACAACCATGTAAATTATGAGCTGTTCCTTTTGTTTGTGGCATGTAAAAGAGCACTAGTCTCTTTAACTATACTTCCCTGGAGCATGATTGTGTTCTGTGCTTGTGTGAATTAGTGCCGTAACATTACATTCTGGGATGAGTGTTTAAGTAAACAATCATCTTCCTTTTTTTAAATCCACAGAAATCTTGCTGCTGGGTTATTTGAGTTGTCCACACATTTGGGAGTTTTAAAAAATATGCACAGCTTCCTCTCAAAGCTGACTGATCACAGATAGTTGGAAAGGGAACATGGATTTCAGCAGTTCCCTCTCACCTTGCCTATGACATTATTGTTTAAGTCCTCAGAGAATTTTCAGAATGAATGTTGATACAGTGTTGGTGGTGTCTGTACAATGTGATTCCCCTGATGTGTCACAAAGGTTATTTCCAAAGATGCAGTTGTTATATATGTTAGGGCATAGTCTCTTTAAGGGAACAGGCCAGATGACCTGGGGTGTGAGGTGAGCTGGTTGGGAACTGCCCTGAGTGGGCAGTCAACATTTGGAATATGGGGGCAAGTAGATTGTATAAAAACCTGTGTTCCCTAGTGTCTGGCAGTGTAGCAGCTCTTAAGGCAATACCTCAGTACTCGGGGATTTAACAGCAGTAGTAAATTATAATAAGCCTTCAGAGGCAGAGGTCCCTTCACTAAAATCCCTTTATTTCCAATTCCCACAGCAGTACACAGACTGCTAGCAATCTATCTTCAGGAGCACTAGAAATACATGGAAAAGACTCCCTGATAGGCCCATCAATTGACTCCTTAATCAAGGGATATCTTTTGTTGATTCCTTAATCAGGGAGTTCATATTCCAATAGGCCAACCTCAATGGCCTAATTGAAGTCATTACAAAATAGTCTACAAATTTGTCTATAACTATATTACTCCCAAAGCTTGTCTCTATGAGGAGAAGTGATAATTCACATATTAAACCATCAAAATGCTGCCCAGCCTGCGAGCACTAAAGCAATTTAATTGGCCTTAACCATCCTCTGAGTGGAGGTTATGAGTGTATAGAATCCTACAGTGCAGAAGGAAGTCATTCGGCCCATCAAGTCTGCACCGATCACAATCCCATCCAGGTCCTATCCCCATAATCCTTGGTATTTACCCTGCTAACCCCCTGACACTAAGGGGCAATTTAGCATGGCCAATCCACCGAATGTACACATCTTTTGGGCTGTGGGAGGAAACCCACACAGACATGGGGAGAACGTGCAAACTCCACACAGACCGAGAATTGAACCCGGATCTCTGGCACTGTGAGGCAGCAGTGCTAAACACTCTGCCACTGTGCCACTTTAGAAGCAGGCCATTTTGGCCCATCAAGCCTGTATTGACCACAATCCTACCCAGGTCCTATTCCTGCAAGCCCACACAACAGTGTTAACCACTGTGCCATCGAAAGTTTATTTATTAGTCACAGTAGGCTTATATTCACACTACAATGAAGTTACTGTGAAAAACCACTAGTTGCCACACTCCAGCACCTGTTCAGTTATAACTGAGGGAGAATTTAGCGTGGCCAATTCACCCAACCTGTACATTTTTGGACTGTGGGAGGAAACCAGAGCACCCAGAGGAAACCGGAGCACCCAAAGGAAACCCACACAGAAACAGGGAGAATGTGCAAACTCCACACAGACAGTGAACCAAGCCGAGAGTCAAACCTGGGTCCCTGGAGCTATCAAGCAGCAGTGCTAACCACTGTGCTACCATGCTGCCCTGTGTTTCTATCCTTCACTAAGAAGGCATCTGGCACTACATGTGGGATTGACAGGTGATTCAGCTTAAGACAGTGGCTGTAATTCTCTGCTCTCACCTGCAGCTGGGATTCTCCAGTCCCGCTGCTATGAATGGAGATTTGACTGAGCGCCAAGTTCTCCATTCATGCTGGCTGGGCGAACGACGTCATAGAATTACGGTCGCTATCTAGACCACTTAAGAGGCTTTTTAGTGTCTAAAGTATCTGTGCAAAATTAGCTCCATAGTACAGCACACTATGTAAATGCAAGTTGTTCTTGGATGCTTATCAAACCACATTTTATATAATCTCAGCTTTAGTCTTTATTTTTGGCTATGTCAGTGCTACATTGCTTTCACAATGAATCTAGGTTAAGTTTAGTCCTTATCTAATAGTTTTTGACGTTGAAGGAACTATTTCCTTAGGAAAATTTACCATCTATTTTCAAACCTATTAATTCGATCTTCCTCTTCTTGCCACACATTTTGCTATAAGCCTGATCCTGAGCTCACCCTTGCCACATTAACTTCTTGTTAATACTATTTTACTTAATATTTTTAGTCATTTTAGCCCAATAACATCATACAACTCATTTATAATGAGGTTTGTAAAAAAAAAGCTGGAATATATTTTGAGGATTAGTCTTCCCCTTTGGTTAAAATTTACATTCAGCATTGCACTGGACTGTCAGGACATTAACTTGTTTCTTAGCATTGACTTGAACCAGGAATGTTAGGTGTTATCAATTCATTCAATCCTTACTTTATTTTCTCTGCTGAAAATGTTTCAGCAATGTTAAATATCTGTCCGCGGAGGAAATGATAATTTAGAAGGAAACTTTCGGATTGCTGTGATCTCAGTGCTACAACCAACTACTCTATTTTGTCTATCCAAGGGCAGTGACATCCAATCACTGAGTGAATCATTGGGAGTCAGATCTTGTGGCAAAGACTCCCTGATGACTAAATTAGTATTCAAAAGCGTGAAGCTGAGCAATATAAACCAAAGAGATTTCCAGTTTGTCTTCGAGTTCGTGCTGAGGTAGTTGATTGCAGCCAGGTTGGCACTTAAAACTCTACAAATTGCCTCAGAGTCTTGATCAGGTTAAATTACCATCTAATAATCCTTGCTGGAGAGTGTGACCAATTGCTAAGGACAGCATAGTCAAAGGAGTTTGATAAGGGCAGCATTAAAGTTGGCTGTGATGCCCTCCCTGCTCACTGCCTAGATTAATACACAAAGAATCCTTCAAGAAAGGAGAACAAGGGATAAAAATGGCAAAATTAAAATATTGTGTTTTCATTCATTAGTAATTGTGGAAAGATACAGGTACAGAAGAGATGTCAGGGGTAAGTTTTTCACTCAGAGGGTGGTGAGTGAGTGGAATCGGCTGCCGTTGGTGGCGGTAGAGGCAAACTCGCTGGGGTCTTTTAAAAGACTTCTGAATGAGTACATGGGATTTAATGGCATTGGGAGTTACAGATAGTTCTATGGCCTAGTAGGTATGGATATGATTGGTGCAATTTGTGGGCTGAAGGGCCTGTTTGTGCTGTAGTGTTCTACGTTCTATGTAGAAAACCAGCCGCCTCTCCAAATTAATGCCATTTCAGAAGGAAATCTGACTAACTAGGCTTGGTAGATATTTATTAGGGCAAATCCTCCTCTTATTTGTGCAGTCTGGTTTGCCCTGGAACAGCAAACAGAAAGAATGGAGATAGGCGTGTCTCCAAGTGACCCTGCCTGATATTGGGAATGATTTTCCCATCAAAAGCTACAAAAGCAGTGCAACAGGCCAGGAGACATGAGTGGAGGCTGTTCCGTGGGCTCCTCACTGGGTGTCACGGCCACCACCGGTCTCTGGCAGCTGGGTTTCCAGCGCTGCTAGCTCCGTGCCACAAATCAGTATGGAGCTGCATAAATTATGGTTGTCCTCATTACCATATATTTAAGTATTGTTACTGGGCCCAGGACTGAAATCTCTGGGCCCACTAACATCTGTCCCACACCCCCCTGCCAGGAGTGGTTCAATTCAGCAGGGTTTGGTACAGGTCTCCACTTGTGGGAAGCAGGTGGCCCGAACCCGCTGGAGTGGAGAGGGGGCAATGAGGCCCCAGAGGGTCAGGCGGTGGGGGTGTGGTGTCCCCCTCGGCATTGCCAGTCTGGTAGTGCCTGCCTGGGCCCTCTGACACTTCCCACCAAACATTGGGCAGTGGGGCCTACTGGAGGGGGCGGGACCTATAGGGGGTGATTGGTGATTGGTGGGGGTGGGGAGGTCTCCTGCCACTCGGGCTGAATGGCAGAAGGAGGGAGGCCAGCGATTGGGCCTGAGCATCGGAGGGGCAGGGGGGTTTGGGGTTGCCGGTGGATGAGGATCAGAAGACTGAGGCTGCAGGAGCAGGTGGGGGGGAGAGATCAGGGCGGGCTGGGAGCGAGAGGGGTTTGAGGCTGGCCTTGACACATTATGGCGGTCAGTGGTCGGACTGTGAGGGGGGTCACACAGCCGGTGATGCAGGGATCTTGGGGCTGGCCAGCGATCAGGAGGCCGGCAGTGTGGACTATTTTGCATGTGCCAATCTCGGCACTGACAGATCGGTGAATGCACAGGAGCCTGCCCATCGCTATGCTGCTGGCCTGTCCTGTGGGAACTGGATTCATGCTAGTGCACTCAGCAGTGCACTGCTTGTTCATGTTGAAAACCCTGTTGAAAAAAACAGCTGGATTTACTCCAGTTTTCACGCAAATATGAGACTTGGAGTTATTTTGGGAGAATCACCCCCATTGTGCTTATTAGTTTAGCTGGACAGGAAGTTGTGTGTGAAATGCCATTCTCACGGCCTGACTCTCCCATATACAAGTGAAGTTGGTTTAGTTTTGGGAATCAGCAGCCTGCTTTGCACCTCACTTGATTTTGCTCTCAATTGATTTCAGTCGTTTAGAAAATCAGATTTATAATAGTGTCAAGCTAGCTGACAATACTCTCCCAGTTTGCACTCATGTCAAAAACTAGATTCATCTCCACTGTATCTAAGTACCATAAGAGAAAGATCCAGGCCATCGTTTTTTTTAAACTATTGTTCAGGTTTTTGTGTTAATTTCAATTCGATGCAAGCTTTAATGCCTAAATCTTTAGATGGTGAAAGAACTGGGAGAACTATCTTAACTTTTCATTTCTTTTCTCGCCCATTTTCTCCTTCTCCACTGTCCTTTCCTGGGATATGATTTGAGTACCTGTCATCCTCTGGTGCTTCAAGTTCATCTTATTAATGTGTGAGTTTGACAGAATGGTATCATTCAGCTATATAATGACTGCTGGTATCAGATAACCTAATCAATCATCAAAACATCCATATTTCCAAAAGGGTAATTGGATGACAATTCAGTATGGGGACCTTTACCAACTTTTCCCTTCATAGAATTTTTTCTGTGATGGGTTATTCTATGCTTCAAACATGAGAATTACAGGAAATAATGAGAGAACACTTGAGTATCTGAATGAATGTTTATAAGATCAGACACACAATGCAAAATGCTATTTTATTATGGAGTGTTAGAAAGCTTCAAATCAGGTTCAGGAAAGAGCACAGAGCCAACACCTGTCATCTCAGTCACATACAAACACACACTTTTAAAAGTTTTTTTTATTTATAAGTCACAAGTAAGGCTTACATTAACACTGCAGTGAAGTTACCATGAAATTTCCAGAGTTGCCACTTCTGGCATCTGTTCGGGTCAATGCACCTAACCAGCATGTCTTCCAGACTATGGAAACCAGAGCACCCGGAGGAAACCCATGCAGACACGGGGAAAATGTGCAAACTCCGCACAGACAGTGCAGAAATATGCAGATTAGGTGCATTGTCCATGCTAAATTTTCTCTCAGTATATCCAAAAGAGTGCTGCAATGTGGTGACTCAGGGAATTTTTCACAGTAACTTCATTGCAGTGCTAACATAAATCTACTTGTAACACTAATAAATAAATAAACTTTAAAACTTTGAGATGAGCCACAGAATTCTGATCTGCTCTTGTAGCCACTCTATTAATTTGTCTGGTCAGTTCAGTTTTCGGTCAATGTGAACTCCAGAATGTTGAGAGTGGGGCATTCAATAATTTTAACGCTATTAAATGTCAAAGAAAGATAGTTAGATTCTCTCTTTTTGGAGATGGTCATTGCCTGGCACTTGCATTGTGTGAATGTTACCTCTTATTAGTCCAGATTGAATGTTGTCCAGCTCTTTCTGCATCTACACATGACCTGTTTCAGTATTTGAGTAGTTGTTAATCGTGCTGAACATTGTGCACATTAGCAAACAATGTTACAGGATCTCTGCCCATGATTTCATGTCAAATGGAAATATCTTGTCATCTTGTTCTTCTGTGTGAGTGTGTCTTGCTCTCTCTTTGAGGCATAAAAAATAACAGGGTGGTGGGATGGGAAATGGTCACCAAAGAGAAGAAACCAAGGGCACATATATGACACAGCGGTGAGGATCTTAGCAGTGCCACAGGGGAAATCGCCTGCTGTGGTGCTGATGTGGGGGAGATGAAGGTTTTCTTCATGTGAAGAATGACATGCTACACACTTTTTCCCACAGGGATCAAACGGGCTGAACTTTATTCTTTACATCGCAGAGCACCTTACTAAGCTTACAATGGAACCTACAGCAACTTCAACTTCTGCTGTGTCGAATAAGGTCATGCATTTGGTAAATAGCTGGCAACAGAGTTCTCTTGACAAAGATGTCAAGAAGCCAGAGCAGGATGAGTGTAGCAATCGTCTGGAGGCAATGCAGAGAGCTCTGCAGATGGAGAAGAATGTGAACCACAGTCTGCTGCATTTGCACAAACTCTCGTCTGGGAACACAGACCCTCATCTGTGTGACTTATTGGACACTCACTACTTGGATGAACAAGTGAAGATGATCAAGAAGCTTGACAATTGGAACTTATCTCATTTCATGCAGAAACCTGATGGATTCAGGTTTGACTTCAATTTGCAAGCATCCCACAATGAGCACTCTTTTCCTCTCTTAGGTAATTGCCAGCTTACTCCTGTTTGCCGTACACAAGCACTGAAGCTTACACAATGAGGAGGAAGATCTGATCTTGCAAAATCTGATGAGACCAGTCACCTGCACTCCCAGTCCCAGCCCATTCACCTTCACTGGTAGCCTGCATTGATTTTAACTGGGTCACACAATTCAATCCATTGCAATTTATCCAACATTAAACAGCAAATTATTGTTCTTTCCACTCATATCGCAGAAGTTTGTGTCCTTCTGAAGTTTGATTCTACCGCTTGCATGTTGGCGCCTTAAGATTTTAATTACAGAGTTTACTGAACAGCATTAATGATTTGCAAAATTTCTGAAGGCAGAGTATTTTTGGAGTGATTGGAAAATAATACCAAGCTGATGCCCATAATGTGCTGCAAGTTTTGTCGATGTGAAGTCATGTGGAAAAATAACATTAGCATACTTAAAAATAACACACCATTGACGGTTGTGAAGGGATTAGGATATCATGCTAATTTGTTCTTGATGCACATTGAAGTGTTTTCTAAGGTCAGCTTACTATGATAATTATACAGAGATCCATAGCAACATTAGTCATGGGTGTAAATATTTTCAAGTCTCTACAGGCATAAACATCTGAAAATGGTGTGCAGAACATTCAGTGCCTCATTTACAAATGTCTCAGACAAGAACAATCACTGCTACCCGACCCTCAGACCCCCTTTTCTCCGCTTGGGGACTTGTATCTGGATTTTCAGAATAGGCAGAAAGCTGCATTGTGGATCCCTTACTCAACTGGGAAACTCAGGTTAAATGATCAGTCGACTTGCTATTCATCCCTGGCAGCTCTGTAAACTGTCATCAAACCAATAAAGGTCTCAGTGTGGTTACCTGCCTGTTCATTTAGCTTCCTCCCAAGTCCCATATATGATGGACAATGTTAGCGAATTTCTCCACTGACAATGGCCACAGTTTTGCCAAACATTTGGTGATAAGCTGAGGAACAGGAAGGCTGGCAAATTGGCGTGGAGGAGGGTTGCCCAACGTCTTTTGACATCAGGATTATTGGCACATCAACCCCCAACAAAGGACCTGACTGGACTAAAGTGACCAACTCAGGGACATTTCCTACTTAGATGGACACTTTGCACAATGCAGTCCGTAAAAGAATCTGCCTTATTGGTTCATGCCTCCTCCAGCCGAAGAGAGGCGACTCTCCTGGAGTACTATATTGTAACGTTGCACTTTCAGGAACTTCATTAGTGAACAAAAAAGGATTTATCATCAAGTCATTGAAGCTTATTCTAAATTAGTTCTGTCAGGACGAATTGTTTCCCCACCTGGGTCCTGATTGGTCACCCAGACCAGGCAACTTTTATTCTGCTATGTGGCTCTTAAAGGGACAAACACCACATAGATGCAAGGAACGACCCAGCAAATGCAGGAAAAATGCATCAGGCTACATTGTAGGCTCACATCCCTGGGCAGTTTTGAGTGCAGGGTTGGTATGATGGCTCAGAGATGCATAAGCCTGTCACCAGGTGGCAGTCTGCCCTTGTTTTGTAAAAATCATTTATAGGATATGGGTGTCACTGGCTGACCAGTATTTTTGTCCATCCCTCATTGCCCTTGAAAAGTTGAGCTGCCTTTTTGAACTGCTGTAGTCCCTGAGGTGTAGGTACACCCTCATTACTGTTAGAAAGAGCTTTCCAGGATTTTGGCCCAGCGACAATTTAGGAATAGTGATCTATTTCCAAATCAGGCTGGTGAGTGACTTGGAGAGGAACTTCCAAGTTGTGGTACCCCCTTGTGGCCTGTTGCCCATGTCCTTTCAGATGATGTAGTCATGGTTTGGAACGTACTAAGGAATCTTGGTGAATGTCTGCAGTGCATTGGTACACCTGCTGCCACTGTTCAATGGTGGTGGAGGGAGTGAATATTTGTGGAAGGGGTAATAATTAAATGGGTTGTTTGTCCAGCCTGGTATCAAGCTTCTTGAGTATTATTAGAGATTCCCTCATCCAGACAAGTGGAGAGTATTCCTTTATGTTCCTGACTTGTGCCTTGTGGATGGTGGATCGGCTGTGGAGAGTCAGGAAGTGAGTTACCCACTGCAGGACTCCTACCCTTTGACCTGCTCTGGGAGCCACAGTATTTATATAGCTCATCCTGTTTAGTTTTTGATCAATGGTAACCCACAAGGTATTAAAAGGGGGGGCTTCAGCAATGGTAATGCCATTGAATATCAAGGATGGTAGTTTGATCCTGAATATTGTCCAGATCTTGCTGTATGTCTACATAGACTGCTTTAATATCTGAGGAGTCGCTGAAAATTATGCAATCATCAGTGAACATCCCCACTTCTGAATTATAATGGAAGGAAGGCCATTGATGAAGCAGCTGAAAATGTTGAGGCTTTACCTCACCTGGCCTACGTGTAATTGAAGACCCCCAATTGCCTTCCAAGGGTAACTAGAGATGGGCAATAAATGCTGGCCAGCCAGCAACGCCCGTGTCCCACTGATGAATAAAACAAATTGCCCAGGAATGTCCTGTACTCAAAACGTAGGACAAATTCAACCTGGCCAATTATTGCCCCATCAGTCTACTCTTGATCATCATTAAAGTAAATCTGAAAAGAAATAATTTCATTAAAAATGGCTATTTTGTTTAGGATTTATGAGTGAGTAACCAATTCTAGATTTGTGGAAAAACATGCAAGCAGAGTGGTGCCGAGAGCTCAGAAAGTTTGGCTGGGACAGCTGTGCGGTGAGTCCTTGGTAATAAGGAGCCAGTTTGGGAAAGAGAATCCAATTGCATCAAATATCTGTTGATGGCTTCCTGCATCAATTTCACCTGCCTTCACCACCTTGGTCATCAGTAAAAGAGCTGCAAACTGCTCGCTGTCATCTTTTTGCATCTTGTAGAACCTGGAGACATTGCTCCAGTGCTTTTCTTCTTACACTACTATACTGGACACTATCCTGAGGAACTCCCCCACAATATCCTGGAGCTGAGATGAGTGGCCTCCAATCACCACAACCATCTTCCTTTGTGCCATGTATGATTCCAACCAGTGGAGGATTTCCACTGATCCAAAGTTTGGCTAGGACTCCTTGATAGGACTCCACAATCAAATGCTGTCAATCAAAAGCAAAAGCGTGTAGATGGTCCAGGAAAACGAGTAGGAATGGGTGGCTGAAAGTTTTTACTCATACTGTCTCCGACTTTGACACTGCTGACATCTCAGCTCATCTGCTTGTGACAAGAACACCCTTTCCAGCGTTGATGATAAGAGCTTCCACTGCAGGTGCAAGTTGCATAGCCTTTCTCAGGCCTGCCAAGAGTTACACAGCTCAGAGGTCACCTGTCAGAGGCATCTACTAATGCACTGGAACAGCAAGGCCAGCAGCTTGATCCCACGTCAGATCCAGCCACAGGGAATTAATACAGAAGCACCCTGAAACAAATGGAGTCTGTTGGGGTTACCTTTACTGCATATATAACTATGTGCTTTGATTTGTTCACTGTTTCTTGTCTTACTTCAGAGTCTCGAGTGATACTAGCTTCCCCTGTGGGCCATGAGCTGGAGCCCATGGCATGAGTGGCTGAAGGGCAAGGATGGATCATGGACTTGGAGCCCATGACATTGTTGTAGTATGGCATCACATGCTACTCGGGCATCCACAGGGAAATGAGTGATTCTAGCCCACTGGCAGTAGCCAGTGGAATATAGTGTGGATGAGGTGAGCGTAATTTTCCCTGTGCGCGCATGTCTATAGCTGCTGCCATTGGTGTCTGCTGCAGTCCATTAGCTACATCTCCGCTTCCCTCTAATCCTCCTCATTGGAGAAGGTGGCACACTGAAGGGAATTGTCTATAGTGCCAGTTCAACTCCTCTTTGCTGTGCCAGGTTGTGCAGAGTGCAACAGACCACCACAAAACCCGACAACATTGAGGGTCTGCATTGGAAGGCACTCCCAGAGCGTTTTAACTTCTGAAGCACATTTTCAGTTGGCAAATTGTCTGTTCAATGTTTGCCTTTGTAGTGAAATGGCTGCAGTTGTTTGAATCCTCTGCCTTGGCATTGGGTTCCACGCTGACGTGAATAGCGTGGAAGTCCTCAGTCGGTATCTCTGTCACCAGAATCCACTTGCAGCAGCTTTCTGATGCAGTGAATAATTGATTCATGAGAGCTTCTCAGGGACCCAATGAGTACACCTGCTTGGTTCCTTTGTAGTGGTCACACATGGTCTGTACATTAAGAAATCTTGATAGCCATAAGAATGCAATCTATATTCCCCAGCCCTGCCATGGTATCGGTCTGAGCAGTCTCCCAGCCTGGTATGTTGTGCAGATTCTTACATACCCTCCTGTCCTCATGAACAATGCCTTTTTTATGTAATAATGGGCAGCAGATTGCAAGACGCTCAGTGAGGCGGACTGACTCGATTGTGAAACATTTCAGCACCACCACCACCTTTACTGCCAAAGGAAAAGCAAGGGTCCCAACACTGATCCCTGGGGAACACCACTTTCAACTCACCTTCAGCCTGAGAAATTCCCACTATACTTAGCCTCTGATTCCTATCTTTTAGCCAACTTCTAATCCACATTGCCAAGAATCCATTAATCCCAAATATTTCTAATTTGCTAAGAAACCTGCCATGTGGCACTACATTAAATGCTTTCTGAAAGTCTAACTATACAAGAACCACAGCATTACCTTCATCTGCTGCCTGTATTTTTGATTTGTTTTGATTTATTATTGTCATAACTATCAACATACAGGGCCTGATTTTACCATTGTGTCGCGCCCGTTTTCAGGCGCGAAAATGTGGTAAAGTCGAGCACAAGGCTATTAATACAATCCGCGCCCGTGTCCATGCAGATGCCCACTTTACCGAGGCCCAGGAATGACTGCTATCTGATTCGCGCCCAAAACAGGAGCAACGGTGATTTAAATGCATTTGCATGCATTTAAATTGAATTAATGAACTGCCTGCCCAACTTTACTAGCATTTCCCCTTTACCATCGTATTTATGCATCCGGATTTGGCGCGAATCAGGCCCACAGTGAAAAGCATGTTTCTTGCGTGCTATACAGACAAAACATACTGTTCATAGAGAAGGAAATGAGAGAGTGTGGAATGTAGTGTTACAGTCATAACTAGGGTGTGGAGAAAGATCAACTTAATGCAGAGTAGGGTGCATTCAAAAGTCTGGCAGCAGCAGGGAAGAAGCTGTCCTTGAGCTGGTTGGAATGCGGCATCAGACTTTTGTATCTTTTCCCCGATGGAAGAAGGTGGAAGAGAGAATGTGTGGGGTATGTGGGGTCCTTAATTATGCTGACTGCTTTGCCAGGGCAGCAGGAAGTGTAGACAGAGTCAATGGATCAGAGGCTGTCAAAGAACTCAAATGTCAAAGAACTCAATTGAATTTGCCGGACATGATCTACCCTTTACAAAGATACGTTGACTGTCTAGTATTAACCTTTCTTTCTCTAAGTGCATATTTATCTTATCCCGTATTATGGCCTCCATCAGTTTTCCCACTGTTGATGTCAAGCTTCCTGGGTTATCCTTTGTCCCTTTCTTAAACAATAACGTCACATTTGCAATCCTTAGTTCTCCTGGGACGAATCCTATGTTCGGAGGATGAACCGGACAGTGGATGGGAGAAGTGGAACCTTTCCATTGCTGCGATGAAGACACCTTTCCGAGACAGAGGTTGAGCCCTTTTGATGGAATGAGTAAAAGGCAATTGAATCAGTGTGAGATCACATTCGACACAGCTTCAAAATGATTATGTTGACACCGCAGCACTGGACAAACCTGGGTCGATTTTGAAATTCCGGTCATCAAGTTCTGTGTGATGCTAATTGGGAATTTGTGCGTGGAAAGGAAAGCGCTCCCTGATTGACATCCTTCATGGATATTTAACTAAAATTTAATTTCAATTTAAGTTTAGAGAGAACCTCTATATCAGAATTCCTGATAATGAACAATGATTGCAGATTCTTCTGCGCTGGTAGCATTATATTTGTCAAATCCAGCACTAACGCCTTTGCATTGATGAGTAAACGAAAACTCCATTTAATCTTTTTAATGTTTTCACTACAAAGTAGGTTTCTTGAAACTTTTCTTTTGGGGAGGGTGTTGATGGGTGTTTTTCGGGTGTTTTTGCCCCATCGGTTTTAGTATCACGGTGAAGCAGATGGGGTGAGAACACTGGGTGTGAAAGCTCTCAGATTCTCACAGCTGATCTGCTAACACTGCCGTATGAATACTATTGCAGCTTCAGTGATGTGTGGGAACATCCCAAAACACAGGGATCTCTGATATCCTTGTCACTGGGACCAGGAACACTGTGAGCACAGTGTGCCAGGAGCAGAGCTCTACCAAACACCTGAACCTCTGTCAAGTTGCATTTAAATACTTGTAGTGCGTAACCTTAGCTTTGCTACAGGATCAAAGGAATATTTAGAGCCAGAGTGATTGTGCATGAAATGGTGTGAGACACATTTTGTTGAAAAGGGCCATCCAAGTGTTGCAATACGCTTGGTACCTTAAATGATAAAGGGTTTATAAATCAAACGGCGCTTTTCCAAACAGGGGAATTGACAATAGCACACTGCATTAGTGCTCAATACTAATACTAACACACTGCAATATAGTCTGACAAATGGCAGAACCCAAGAACCATAGAAAAGTTACAGAAGACCATTTGGTTCATCTTGTGCATGCCAGCCCGAGGACACCCAGGTGCCCTTTGTAATCCCACCTTCCTGCACCGGCCCATAGCCCTGTCGCTTACAGAATAGCCATAGAATCATAGAATCTACAGCACAGAGACAGGCCCTTTGGCCCAAACTGGTCCACTCCAACCAAAATGCCCATCTAAGCTAACCCTATTTGCCTGTGTTTGCCCTATAAGAACACAAGCAGATGAAAATATATCGGCAATATATTGTTGAATTGCTTCAGAAATTATCAGCAAAAATTGCAAGTCCATGAATTGGAGATGTAACATGGATTGGTAATTCATTGGGAAGTAAGAGATGGTGTGCAAGGATGAAGAGAATCTTTAGTCAGTTCCGAAGTCATATTTGATTGAAATGTTAACTCTCTTTTTCTCTACAGTTGCTGCCAGACCTGCTGAGTTTTTCTAACATTTTCTGTTTTCACTAGCATCTGTAGCATTTTGCTTTCATTAGAAAAGGAATCTTGTGCTGTTCCCCAACAAGCTGGACTGGAGTCTCAATCTTTCTCCATATACATTCATAAATTAGTGAAGGAATAGAGAATTGCATAAGGTGGCACATTAGGTTGCATTAGATGGCAACACAGTGGCACAGTTGTTAGCACTGCTGCCTCACAGTTTTAGAGAACCGCGTTCGATTCCTGACTTGTGTCACTGTCTATATGGAGTTTTACATTGTCCCCATGTCTGAATGGGTTTCCTCTGGGCGTTCCGGTTTCCTTCCACAGTCCAAAGATGTGTGGGTTATGTGCATTGGTCATGCTAAATTGCCCTTAGTATCCTGGGATGCGTAGGTTTGAGGGATAGGTGGTGTAAGTATGTGCAGTTACGGGGATAAGACTTGGTGCGATTGTTGTCGGTGTAGACTCGATGGGGCAAATGGCCTCTTTCTGCACTGGAGAGATTCTGTGATAATGGGGAGCAGGAAATTACGGCAAAACCACATCAGATAAAGTTCAACCTGCACTTTATAGCTAATGCGTTACTTTTGAAATGTAGCCAGTATTGTGATGAAGAAAATGCAGCAGCCAAACTGCACAGCAAACCCCAGAATGAGCAACATGATAATGAGCTGATGATGTTTTATGATGTTGGTTGACGAATAGATCTTAGTCAGAACATCAGGGATAACTGCTCTTCTTTGAATTAATGCCATGGGATCTTTTACATCTACCTAATCAGGCAAATGGAACCTTGGTTTAATGCCTGATCCAAAACGTGTCAGTTCAAACAGTGCAGCATTGGGCACAGCCTGGATTCTTTTGCTCAAGTCTTTGAACTTGGATCTTGTGACTCAGGCAAATGTGCCACCCACTGAGATCAACTCACCTGGTACCCAAGAACTTTGAAGTCAATTTTAATGCGAATGCTAATGATTATCACATTTTGGCTGATAAAAATGATTGCCTGTTTTAATTGTGGGTGCTTTAAGCTGTAAGATAATGGCCTTGCTCTGTTAAAGCTACCTGAAGATTGTTCCGTTGTTTATCGAGCTTTGTGAAGATTGTTGCAATGTTCACCATTTTTTGTTGTGCTCAATGAAACCGTTTGCTTTGAGTCATTTCGCTTCCTGTGCCACTTCAACACTGATCGCCAATGGTAACCATTTCAGACTTTGTGAAACTGATGGAATTGATGTGTCAACACAACGGACATCCCTTAATCTTCGCAAATCCTGTAAATAAGGAAGGATATCTGTGTATATAGTTTGCATCATCGATCATGTTATGCATGCTCCTTGGGGTTTTCAAACTACAGTTCAAACCTATTGAAAAGGTTTCCTCTCATAAGACTTTGTTCTCTGGGTACATAAATCCTTACTTTAAGCTGCTCCGCATAAAATTGTTTCACTTTAACCTTGTTTATTCTTTAGTGCCTTTTTTTATGATTGACATTGCCATTTTTGGTTCTATGTTGTTGGCTCCACCCTCACCACCCACCCCCATTCCACCCCCTAACCCCCAACGTCCCAAAATAAAACTCCTGGCCACGCATTGAACTCTGGACCAGATACTGCCATGTTCTGATGGCAGAGCTGCCACTGCACTCACCAGAGGCTTAGGCTATGGAATGAGAATGAAGCCCACCTCCTTCTGCAGCCTCCCCCAACTCCACACTAATTGTTGCA